>NC_044031.1:684655699-685926410 GCF_901765095.1 Microcaecilia unicolor
TGTAATAGCATTGCATTATTTAGAGGACCTGTTAATAAGTGGCGGTAAAAGGAGCCCTGCAGTGGCATCAGCGCATGGGAGTGGCGAACGCCGAGGCCCCCTTTTACTACCAATGGTAAAGCCTTTATTTTATTTTTTAAGGAAATGGCCATGCGGTAAGTCAAACATTTGCCACAAACCCGTTTCCTGGGGGAACCCATACTGCCTTCTATTTAGGAGGCGGTAAAGGCTCCTGCGCTAACCCGGTGGTAACCGGGCAGCATACAGTACTGCCCGATTACCACCAGGTAAGCACCCAGTGCTAAAAAAAATTCCAAGTGCCAGTAATGGCATGTAGCACACGCCGGAACAGCCGCCAGGCTCCTGTGGTAGGGCTTATTTGCTGTGCACCATTGCCACAGTAGCCCTACCATGGCTTTGCAAAAGTGACCCTTAGTGTGTAATAAACAAAATAGCACATGCTATTATGAAACAATAGAAAAATGCACATCCCTGGTGTTTACAAGCTTCAACTTTTTAGGAACTGGGGATAAATGATGTGGTGCTCTGATTCAGGTATTTGAAATGAAGACCAGAAACAAGTACATAGATTGTGAGCCCACTAGGAACAAAGTACCTTCATATAATAAATGTAAACTGCTTTGGTTATACCAGAGAAAGAAAGTATATCAAACCTATGACCCTTGACCCTTCACCTCTTAAAAAAAAAAAAAAAAAATTACACAAGTATATTTTTTCAGATTTTTCCCTTTATGCACAACCCATCATCTCAAACAAAGAAATATTAACGTAACTTAAACAGACAAAAAAAAAGTCACAACACAGGATGCTGGAGTGCAAAGAACATCATAACTAGGCTTACGATTTATTAGTTAAAATCTAAAAATACTCCTTTTGTACTCTTATCACCCCTCACCTGGCTTGTCTTGTATCCTCCACTCAGTTTTTATGCCTCTTCTGCAAGGGCACCTAATAAGTGGCACAAAGGGATATGTTTGATTCCACCAGAAAAGTCACCCACCAATAGTACCTGTTGTGCAAAAACCTAATATACAGTTTTTTGTACCCTCCCAAGAATTCTTAATTGGCAGGAAATAAACACATTAAAAAGTTACAATTTATAAACGCCTTAGGAAGGAGTCGCACGATGCTGTGAGCAGCTCCAGACATGTGTCAGCAGAGCTGCTCAGGAGTCCTCCTTCTACTCTTCAAAATCAGCATTTGAAGCAAGTATTGTTTGGAGCAATGGATCTCCGGGTTTGCACTAGTCTATGGGCAAGTTTTTAACAAGAACCACATGAGGAATATCACAAAGCCGGAAGACCCAGCGAGGTCGAGGGCCTGAACTCAACATGGTGGCCTCACATTCCCAGCTGTTGGGCCATAGAGACCTCATACCGGAGATAACTGCATCGGTAGCGGAGGCTCCAGACATTCATTTCACCCAACTGTCTGAGCAAATAGCTAAGATCTCCCAGTCACTTCTGACACCCACGAACTTGAGTGCCAAGTGTCAGACGTGGAAGATATAAAAGTCAAGCTCGCACATCTGACCTGGCGCACCTGGAGGATCTAGTGCAGGCACTGCAGGGAAAGATTGATGATCTTGAAAACCGGGCTAGGAGAAATAACCTGCACATCGTTGTTGCCTGAGGCCTCCCCACGTTCCACCTTAGAAACATGGCAGCTTGCAACCTTCCCACAGGCTAGTGGCAGAGACCGCATTCAGCTTGAGCATGCTAACTGTGTAGGTCAGCTACGAGATGGGGATTGCTGCCCTCGAGTGGTAATGGTAAAATTTCACAGATATCCACACAAAGCAGCCGTTCTTCAGCTTTATAAATCGAGCAATGAGAAGACATGTTATGATGGTCAGGTCATCTGGGTATTTCAAGACTACTCCATGTCTTTCTTCTTGGCATGCATTTTCCCCACTGTGCACATTGTTAGTGGAATGCAAATTGTGATTTCAATTCCAATACCCTGTCGCTTTGAGGATTTTTTTTTCTGGGGCAAATGGGCCTCTAACACTACAGGACTGAATTAACACTTTGGCTAGCCTGCTAGATCATGGAGGCATTTACAGTTTTTAAATTTCTGTACTTCAGGAGACTCATGCCAATTTCAAAGTGCACATTTATTTTTTGGTTTTTTTTTTTTTTTTTTTGGGGGGGGGGGGGGGGGGGGTCATATACTTAACCTGTCTGTTGCAAGCCTACACCATCTGTTAAAGGTAAAGAAATACTGAAGAATTCCAGGCTGCACCAGCCCTTACACCAATGATGTCACTGGAATAGCTCAGTATCTCTTCTTTCATCTGCTGGCTGTGGTACACAACCCATTTGTCTCAATTGGTCTAGCTGGATGGTTATTCAATGGAGTGGTCAAGCACAATCACTGTTTCTGATGCTATAGACTGATATACAAGAAAAACATTTATTGAATATCATTATGTTTACAAGAAATACCAATAACATTTTTAAACACACATTTGGCAGGCAGCAAAGAATGTACATAGTACAATGGCTACTGCAATAATGACTGTTGTCCAGGATTGCTCTAAAATTCCTACACATTCCAACAGCAACTTCTTATGGATTTAAATGGAAGTAGCCTTCACTACATGAATAAAAAGATACAACAAAAAAAAAAAACTACTCTCTCTCTCCCCCCCCCCCCCCCCCCCATCGACCCTAAAAAAAAGACTGAGAAAATATTTGATCTATTACTGGCTAAACAAAAATTGCTTGTTTAATTTTGATGGCTAAAACACTATATACGTTTTGCTTTAGTTAGATATTATTCTTTTTAAATCGCCTTGAGTAACAGCAGCAACTTAGGACCCTGACTGGAAGAAAGGTGTTCTGTAAATAGAAATTAAATTCTGCTTAATAGCTGTAGTAACTGACAAAGGTAACAGCAGAAAGGCAGTCGCTGCATTTACTCAACACCTTTCATTTAAGAAGAAAGAAGAGACATCTAGCCTAGAATTACCAATTTCACTTGCTCAAACCTTAAAAAAAAAAAAACACTTCACTTGGCATTTGCAACAGGATCACACTGCAGCAAATATAAAAGCTGATAACATTATAAGTAATGCCACACTGGGAAAAGACCAAAGGTCCATCAAGCCCAGCATCCTGTCCACGACAGCAGCCAATCCAGGCCAAGGGCACCTGGCGAGCTTCCCAAACGTACAAACATTCTATACATGTTATTCCTGGAATTGAGGATTTTTCCCCAAGTCCATTTAGTAGTGGTTTATGGACTTGTCCTTTAGGAAACCATCTAACCCCTTTTTAAACTCTGCTAAGCTAACCGCCTTCACCACGTTCTCCGGCAACAAATTCCAGAGTTCAATTATGCGTTGGGTGAAGAAACATTTTCTCTGATTTGTTTTAACTTTACTACACTGTAGTTTCATCGCATGCCCCCTAGTCCTAGTATTTTTGGAAAACGTGAACAGACGCTTCACATCCACCCGTTCCACTCCACTCAATATTTTATATACCTCCATCATGTCTCCCCTCAGCCGTCTCTTCTCCAAGCTGAAAAGCCCTCGTCTCCTCAGTCTTTCATAGGGAAGTCGTCCCATCCCCCGCTATCATTTTAGTCGCCCTTCGCTGCACCTTTTCCAATTCTACTATATCTTTCTTGAGATGTGGCGACCAGAATTGAACACAGTACTCAAGTGCGGTCGCAGCATGAGAGATACAACGGCATTATAACATCCTCACACCTGTTTTCCATACCTTTCCTAATAATATCCAACATTCTATTCGCTTCCCGTTTCTTGGTTCGTAACTCCTAACGTGGAACCTTGCATAACGTAGCTATAATTCGGGTTCTTTTTTTCCCCGCATTTATCACCTTGCACTTGCTCACATTAAACGTCATCTGCCATTTAGCCGCCCAGTCTCCCAGTCTCGTAAGGTCCTTCTGTAATTTTTCACAATCCTGTCGTGAGTTAACGATTTTGAATAACTTTGTGTCATCAGCAAATTTAATTACCTCGCTACTTACTCCCATCTCTAAATCATTTATAAATATGTTAAACAGCAGCGGTCCTACCACAGACCCCTGAGGAACCCCACTATCCTTCTCCATTGTGAATACTGCCCATTTAACCCCCACTCTCTGTTTCCTATCCTTCAACCAGTTTTTAATCCACAATAGGACATTTCCTCCTATCCCATGACCCTCCAATTTCCTCTGTAGCCTTTCATGAGGTACCTTGTCAAATGCCTTTTGAAATCCAGATACACAATATCAACCGGCTCCCCTTTGTCCACGTTTGTTTACTCCTTCAAAGAATTGAAGTAAATTGGTCAGGCAAGATTTCCCCATACAAAAGCCATGCTGACTTGGTCTCAGTAATCCATGTCCTTGGATGTGCTCTGTAATTTTGTTTTTGGTAATAGCCTCTACCATTTTCCCCGGCACCGACGTCAGACTCACCGGTCTATAATTTCCCGGATCTCCCCTGGAACCTTTTTTAAAAATCGGCGTTACATTGGCCACCCTCCAATCTTCTGGTTCCACGCTCAATTTTAAGGATAAATTGCATATCACTAACAGAAGCTCTGCAAGCTCATTTTTCAGTTCTACCAGTACTCTAGGATGAATACCATCCGGTCCAGGAGATTTGCTACTCTTCAATTTGCCGAACTGCCCCATTACATCCTCCAGGTTTACCGTGAAGTCAGTAAGTTTCTCCGACTCGTCCGCTTGAAACAACATTTCCGACTACGGTATCCCACCCAAATCTTCCTCGGTGAAGACCAAAGCAAAGAATTCATTCAATCTCTCCGCTACGTCTTTATCTTCCTTGTTCGCCCCTTTTACCTCGCGGTCATCCAGTGGCCCAACTGATTCTTTTGCTGGCTTCCTGCTTTTAATATACCAAAAAAAAATTTTGCTATGTTTTTTTTGCCTCTAATGCTATCTTTTCTTCGTAATCCCTCTTGGCCTTCTTTATCTGCGCCTTGCATTTGCTTTGACACTCCTTATGCTGCATCTTGTTATTTTCAGATGGTTCCTTCTTCCATTTTCTGAAGGTGTTTCTTTTAGCCCTAATAGCTTCCTTCACCTCACTTTTCAACCACGCCGACTGTCTTTTGGACTTCTGTCTTTCTTTTCTAATTCGCGGAATATGTTTAGCCTGGGCATCCAGGATGGTATTTTTGAACAGCATCCATGCCTGTTGTACAGTTGCCCCCCCCCCCCCCCAAGTTTTTTTTTAACCGTTCTTCTCATTTTATCATAGTCTCCTTTTTTAATGTTAAACGCTAACGTATTTGACTTCCTGTGTACAGTTACTTCAAGGTCGATATCAAAACTGATCATATTATGATCACTTGTATCAAGCGGCCCCAGTACCATAACGTCCCTCACCAGATCATGTGCTCCACTAAGGACCAAGTCTAGAATTTTTCCTTCTCTCATCGGCTCCTGCACCAGCTGCTCCATAAAGCTGTCCTTGATTTCATCAAGGAATTGTACCTCTCTAGCGTGTCCCGATGTTACATTTACCCAGTCTATATTTGGATAATTGAAGTCACCCATTATTATCACATTGCCCATTTTGTTCGCGTCTCTGATTTCTTTTATCATTTCTGCGTCTACCTGCTCATCCTGGCGAGGCGGACGGTAGTACACTCCTATCACCATTTTTTCCCTTTTATACATGGAATTTCAACCCACAATGATTCAAAGGTGTGATTTGTGTCCTTAAATGGCAAAAAAAGAAAGACAAATGGACCAGTGGGATTTCATAGAAATGAGCCTCCCTTTCCCCACCCCTGAAAAAAAATGGCTAGCACTTCTATGGAAGAGGCTATTTCAACAGCTGCAGCATAGAAACACTAACACATTGAAACACAGTGGTTACAGAATTGTTCCTTTCAAACTGTCCCTCCCCCCCTTCACTCCTCTCCCAGACAGAGCCTAGGCAGACATACACATGCATAGGGGGTCAGAAATATATAAAATCTCACACACTACATGTTTCCCCCACCACATCCTATCCTACCTTTCACCACATCCTATCATTGCTGGCTTGGCTCTTAGTGATTCACATGCATATTTCCTTACTTCTTAATTCTACTATTATATAGCTTTCTTAATGGTTGCGAAGTACTGTGACACAGTAGCTGTACTGTGCAGTTTGCTACAAGTGACTATGGGGCCCTTTTACTAAGCTGTGTAAGGTGCTAACATGTACTTAGGCATCCTGCGGTAACTGGCAAGGTGTGCAAGCACCAACTGCACACTAAACATTCTTTTTGAGTGGCATGTCAGAGGGCGAAGCATCTGCATCCCTCTCATTAGCATATACTAACTGGTTAATGAAGGAATATTATGTGAGCCCTCACCACATACAGAACGCATGGCGGTAAGAACTCACACGGCAATTTTTAAAAATAGCCATGCACTAACAACAATAGCACATGGCCATTAATACAAAAAAAATGACAGCCATTTTACAGCTGTGGTAAAAGTGGCCTGAGCACACAGGAAAAACCCATATAAGGGTATGCTAAGACCACTTTTTGACACAGCTTTGTAAAAGGACCCCTATGTATAATAATAGTTCCTAGCAGTAGTGAAGCAAGGCACTACTTGTTGCTTTGGAGAGTGTCACCCAGCGCTTGAACTAAAATTCACTCTTTGAAATTTGATTACAAATGACATGGTTAGAATATCACACTGCTTTATAGGGTTTTTTTTTTTTTCAAACTGCTCCAAACCATCCCTTCCGTTCTAGGTCATCAGGTCATAAAAACACAGATACATATACACACATAGGCAACAGATTCAAATTCCTTGTGTGTGCATGTGTTTTTGTAAGAACCCCATGTCATGCCCCACCACCAAGCAGTTGGCCTCAACCAAGTGTAACGGGTGGGGGGGGGGGGATGGGCCTGGGTGAAGTTCACTGCACCCACTAACACTGCTCCAGGGACCTGCATACTTCTGTGATGGAGCTGGGTATGGCATTTGAGGGTGGCATACAGGCTGGGGAAAAAAAATTGTTAAAGTGTTTTTTTTTTACGGTGGGAGGGGGTTAGTGACCACTGGGGGAGTCAGGGGTGGTCATCCCCGATTCCCTCCAGTGGTCATCCGGTCATTTAGGGCACTTTTTTGGGACTTGTTCGTGGAAAAAAAAAAAAAAAGGGTCCAAAAAAGATTGACCAAAATTCCGCGCTAAAAACGCCTTTCTTTTTCGATTATCGGCCGAAGGCGCCCATCTCTCCTCGGCCAATAAATGCCCCAGTCCCGCCTTCACCATGCCTCCGACACGCCCCCGTCAACTTTGCCATTTCCACGACAGATTGCAGTTGAAGACGCCCAAAATCGGCTTTCGATTATACCGATTTGGGCGCCTTTGCGAGATGGGCGCCTATCTCCCGATTTGGGTCGAAATCTGGGCGCCCATCACTTTCGAAAATAAGGCTGATAGTATTCTACGACAACCTAAACATTTAATTTTACTGGCAAATCTACATTTGTCCAATTTTGGATTGAAAAGTATGGACGCAAAAGAGAGGGTTCCAAAGTACACAAACAGCAAAAGAAAGCACAAATGGGCCTTCAAGACTGGAATAAGAGTCCTTTAATGGGTAACCCCAACAGTGTTTCGATGCGTATACACCTGCATCAGGGGTCTAAGCTGAAGTTAGAACTCTTGAAAGAAACACAAGCATAAGATAAACTTCCTCAATTTATCATGCAGACAAGGAAACAACTGAGAGCACCACAGTGCACAAGCTACAGGTGTCAACTCAGAAGCGGGAGATGAATCAAATGCAATAATGGATAGCAGATACCAAATCAGTCGCTTTTGTGGATTTTTTTTTTTTACTTTCAAATTATATAAATTCATTAATATTCCTTGAAATAAGAAAAAGTATCATGCAATAATACTAAAAAGGAAATTACAAATTTTAAAGATAGAAAAAAAAACATATTACATGTTGCTCATTACTCCATTACTCCAGTATTCAATGTTTGAAGGAGGAGAAAAAAGATCAAACAAATTGAAGGAAAAAAGAAAACAAAAACAACCTCTAAACAATTTTTTCCCTAGAGAGCTTTTTCCATAGAGAGCAGTTGCAAAACTCAATACTTTCAGAGAACATGTCTACTGTATTAAGGCAGTCACTCAGAGGGCTCCAGTTGTCCAACCTGTCCCTATGTCACATTACTAAGAAAAATCACAAGTTGAGAGGACTCATAGAAAATAAATGTTTCATTATATTTATTACACATTTACAAAGAAACTTTAACAAAAAGGTAGCACCAATAGCCACTACTCGAGGCCTCATTAGAAGAAACTGCTTGTGAGTGACCTTTGCCACATCAGGACAAATTCTAACTTTCAAGGAACAGAAGACAGCTTCCCTGTGCTTAAAATAGAGTCTCATAACCCAATCACGATCATAATCCAGTGTTAACAGCAACCACCAAAGTTGATGGAATGACCATTCTTCTTCAGATGACTCTAAGAAGGTGGTCAAATTCAAGCTATCTAGAGAAATTGGAGAAAGTTGGTCAGGCCCATCTACAGTCCTCTTTTTGTTTCTTGAAAGAAAGGTAAATAAAAAAAAAAAATACTCTAGAAACAAGTGGAATAGATTGTGCAGGTACAGGCAAAACGCTTAAACATATCTGAAGGTGAAATACCAGTTATTCATGGGAAATTTATCAGAGATTCCATCTGCATATCTGATTTTCTAAATTCTCACATTTTATTTCCAGGTTGGTTTGTCCCTTTAACCAACACCACCACACTAGAGTCCAAGCATTGCACAGGGTAGAACAAGGGTTTCAGAAGAATTTGAAGCTAAAAGTTAGTCGAGATTCAAAATTATCTACCTTTTGTTTCAACATCAAACCTTACCCACTTTTACAGACACCTGTGATGTTAAGGTCTGAACCCAGGGAAACAATCTTGTCATATTTCCCTCCAGAGTGAACATGGCTAGTCTTACTGTTCAAAACAAATTTTGTGGCTGTGGTCTAGGCTGTATACCTGGATTCAAAGTGCTGGCTGCTTCCATCAGATCCTTGTGATGTCTAAAATAACAGAGGGATCCCCCTGTCTGGCATGTGCCATCCCCAACCACAGGACTTGGAACTTCCAAATTCTGGGAGCAGTGGAGTCATCATCTAAGCACACGAAAATGCTCCACTCAGCTCTCTGCTGCCACAAGCCAGGGTTTGTCCGGCAGTTCTCTCTCCTCAGGGGATAGCGGGACTGCCCCGGATGATGGAAGGTGCATGGTAAATGCTTCTATTTTCTGTTGAATAAAGGGATGGAGTAACACTGCTTTTACCAGTCAGGGAAGCATGTTTCCTCGACCTTGTCTTACACATTTGGGGAAAAAAAATCAGGAGGAGCTCCATGCATAACTGTTCTCTAGGGCGCCATCTTGACTCCTCCCAGAACACCTGGTTTCTAATGAAAACTGCCAGTAAAAGTATAAATTCTTGCCTTGAAATTGACTTCATTTTCTATTTTACTTACCAGGTTTGCTACAAATGAGAACTAAATGTCTTGCAGGATTTAAATGTATGTGTGTAGGACTATGTACAATAAGTAACAAACATTCAAATCCTGGGTATAATCAAGGTTGCACACAAAATCTCCCTCAGCTCAGGATGTGTCACATATCTGATCAAAACTTCAGCCATTGTTGCAAATATCAAGATTCACATTTAGATCAGACGTCAAGTTTAAGATGAAGACCCAATGCTTTTTTTTTCCAATGCAGTTTAAAAACTGCACTGTTTTTGTGTAGTGCTTTTAAGTGTACCAAATTTAAGCTTCAGGTATCAACAGTTAAGCACACAGAACTACCTTGCAGGAAGCCAGCCCAATGGCTCATTGGGGCTCTATAGGGTTATGCTCCTCAGACCTGTAAAGAATGCTACAGAGCTAATATGTAACAGCCGCTAGTGGGAGAGATCATATGTAATGCTAGCACCTAGTGCCGAGACTCAGGATGCTTGTTTAACAGCTTATGGAGGGAACCAAAAGCCATCACACTTGACAACAGTTGTTATCATAACTATACTAGAACAGATGGGAGCAAACGGTAAAAAAAAAAAAAACTGAAGAAACTCCTAGTTAGCTGCATATGTACGTCTTAACCTCAGTAACGGCTAACTCCAAATGAGATGAGAAAAAAAAAAAGTTTTAGGTACATTTTTGTGCAATTTCCTATTGATTTTAGGAGGAGGACTTATAATTCTTTTAAAACATAACACATCATCTTTTGTTGCAATGGATTAAGGACTAACCACTAAGTTGATACCTTGGTGCAATCAGATGGTATGAAGTGCTGCACATGGAGAGACTATTGAAACTGCTGACTTGAGATTGACAAAAATGGTTTTGTACAAATTTGGGATCCTTACCTGGACACTAACGATGCGTGTTCAATCTACTTAGTTGTATAATTTGGGGTAGTACCTTTGTAGAGGAGGGAGGAGGAGGGTCTGGATCTTTGAAATATTCTGGTCTGTTTTGGGGTTGTTGTTTTTTGCATTTTGTTTACAATTTTGTACATGTTTCTAAGTCATGTTATTCCTTGTCATGATAAACAGTATGGTTCTTTTGCTAAATGACCTAACATTCTTTTTATTTGAAAACATCTTACCTGACAAAATTCCCCAACCACCTTCTTCAGTATATACTCCTGTACAAAAAAAAGTGTAAACTGACTACAAGGAATTTTTCCAACTGTCCTCACCTTGAAAACATCTCAGAAGGGAGATTCACTCCAAAATGTACATATATTACTTGTTAATGAAGCTCTAAATTCCAGTATAAATGACAGTGATAGGACATGCTAGGTTAGTATGTACAGTTTAAGCTGCCAAACCTATTTTTCAGGGATGGAGTGTTGTGTGAAAAAAATTAGACAGCAGCTGAAATTTTAAGGAACCATAGAAAAATACAAATTTCCCTTATGTAATTAAAAATGTTTTGCTTATACTGTAACGGTATCAGTCTATTACTGAAATATGTAGCTATTTGCTGGATATATATACAGCAATATATTGTGTATCTTTTAAAAACACTGCAGCAGAGAAAATAGTCTCATTCCAAAAGCCCCCTTCCTCTCCCTTGGGGCCTCACCTTGCCTTTTCTCATTCCTCAAAACAAAAGACTTAAGACTGCTTTATCAACACAACAAAGATTGGACCTAACCAGAGGATGCAAGGAGGCAGAGAGTCTGGAGAATCCATTGAAGACAAAAGACTTCAAAGGGTGGACCATAAACAGGACATTGCTTGTCAAAGGTATACCTGCCCCTCCCATCAGCTTCCAGACATGTGCAGAAGGAAGGACTTTAATGTGTATCTGCCACAGAGACTGAACAGGACATCAAAAGACATTTGCCAGCCAAATCCAGACTAAGTCTCGTGATGTCATAAGACATGAGACCAACTCAGGGGTCGTGTGCAGACATGAGACTACATTAACCATAATGCCTTGCAAAATATCCAAGACATGCACACACCATGCTTCTCTGCTAACATTATAAAGGCCTGGAAACAGCCCAGCTCGCTCTCTTGGAACCTGCTCTTTTGGGACCTGCCGCTCTTGGACCTGCCGCTCTGGAAACTGCCTCTCTTGGAAACTGCTTGCTCTCTTTGGGGTCCGCTCCGCTGATGCCTCCTGTCCTCAAACATGTGCTCATCAATCAGCTGGACCACAGCATGCTTGTAACAAGGACTTGTAAGTTGATCTAGCTGCTACTTTGTTCTATTTTAAGCACAGATTACCTGTAAAGATCCTTTTAAAACCTACCTCTCGTGTGCAATTGTAAATTAAATCAATCTTTTTGAAGCTAAAAATATGGTCTCTTTGTGTTCTAAATATATATATATACTTAATTTATTTAATTTATTGCAATTATCACCTTTGGTGATTGGTGGAGAAATCAATATAAATACAGCACCTGCTCTTAAATTATAAGCAGTGGCGAGTTGCTCTAGAGCTATTTTCCCCAAAATAACTCATTTCTTCCAACATATTAATTGCTGGAGAAGTGGGTAGAATTTCTTGTAACATATTAATTCGTGGCGAATGTGGGCAGCAAGGTCTAACAATACCTTCCAATTCTTGCTAGCATTCTGGCTAAGAAACAGCAGATGTGTAAACAAGATGCTTCACAACACAACCACCACAGAAAAAGATATAATGAAAACGTCCTTTATTAACAATCTATATAATAAAATGCACTGTGAACGTTCTGAGACAACGTTCTGAAGCCACTCAACACTCCCTGTAGGGTTCGTGGATTCGTGGTGTGAAGCCAGCCAGCCGTCTCTGCCCTGCCCTCGCGTCAAACGTCAATGACGTCGAGGGCGGAAAAAAAAACAAATTCCGGCAGCGCAGCGTCAGGAAGGAGGCGGTGCTCCAGACATCTCTAGCCTTCCCTTTGCTGTGTTCCGCCTTCTTCTGACGTCAAGGATGACGTCAGAAGAAGGCGGAACACAGCGAAGGGAAGCTAGACGTCGGGAGGCGCCGCCTCCTTCCTGACGCTGCGCTGCCGGAACCGCCACGGAGGTAAATTTAAAAAGAAGAAAAAAACAAGGGATGTTGGGGGGAGAGAAGAGGGTGGGCAGTAAAGTTTAACAATGGGAGCAGGAGGGCAGGGGAGAAACGGACACCATGGATGCGAAGGGGGGCATGGATGCGAAGGGGGGGGAAAGAGGGCGGCCAGGCTGGGACATGGGAGAGAGAGGAGCATGGATGCGAGGGGGGGTCATGGAAGGGAGAGAGGAGACTTGCTGGAAAAGGATGAATGGAGGCGGGCAGGGGACCAGAGGAGCATGGATTGGGAGGCAGGGCTCAGGGAGAGAGGGGAATTGCTGGATAGGGATGAATGGAGGGACCGATGGGCATGGATGGATATGGATGGCAGAGCTCAGGGAGAGAGGGGAATTGCTGGATAGGATGAATGGAGGGGCCAGGTGACAGAGGAGCATGGAGGGCATGGATTGGGAGGACAGGGCTCAGGGAGAGGAGGGGAAGTGCTGGAAAGGGATGAATGGAGGGGGCAGGGGACAGAGGAGCATGGATGGGCATGGATGGATATGGATTGCAGGGCAGGGCTCAGGAGAAAGGGGAATTGCTGGATAGGGATGAATGGAGGGGGCAGGGACAGAGGAGCATGGATGGGCATGGATTGGGAGGGCAGGGCTCAGGGAGAGAGGGGAATTGTGGAAAGGGATGAATGGAGGGGGCAGGGGACAGAGGAGAATTGCTGGATAGGGATGAATGGAGGGGGCAGGGACAGAGGAGAATTGCTGGATAGGGATGAATGGAGGGGGCAGGGGACAGAGGAGCATGGATGGGCATGGATTGGGAGGGCAGGGCACAGGGAGAGGGAAATTGCTGGATAGGGATGAATGGAGGGGACAGATGGGCATGGATGGATATGGATTGCAGGGCAGGGCTCAGGGAGAGAGGGGAATTGCTGGATAGGGATGAATGGAGGGGGCAGGTGACAGAGGAGCATGGATGGGCATGGATTGGGAGGGCAGGGCTCAGGGAGAGGGATGAATGGAGGGACAGATGGGCATGGATGGATATGGATTGCAGGGCAGGGCTCAGGGAGAGAGGGGAATTGCTGGATAGGGATGAATGGAGGGGGGCAGGTGACAGATGGGCAGGGATTGGGGAGGGCAGGGCTCACACTCTCTCTCTCTCTCATATACAATGTCTTTCTGACTCTCACTCTCACACACTCTGTCTCACACTGTATCACATTCACTCTCTATGTGCCACACAGTCACTCACACACTCGCTTGGTCTCGTACATTCACTCTCACAGAGAATCTGTGTCTCACACACACTCTCTCTCTCTCGCCCACACACAAACACTCTCTCTCACACTGTGTCTCACATACACACACTCTCATTCTCACACACACACTCTCTCACAAACACACTCACACCCAGACTCACTCTCTCTCACACACACACACACTCACACTTTCACTCTGACTCTCAAACAGTCACTCTCACATACACTCTCCCAAACATACACACTCCGAGGAAAACCTTGCTAGCGCCCGTTTCATTTGTGTCAGAAACGGGCCTTTTTTACTAGTAGACAAAGAAAACCCAATGTGGTCCACATTTTGTCCAAAGCGAAGACAAAGGAGGAGCATGCCTCACGTAACCGTGAGCATTGAAACAAAAAAGTGAGGTGAATCCAGGAAGGATAGCAAGGAGCTATGTCAGGTCATTTTTCAGTTTGATTTATAATAAAGACTCCTTGATATCCTCCCTGGATTCACCTCACATTTCATCCAATCAGGGTTGCTTCAGAGGTATAAAATCTGCTAATATATATCCACAATGACTGCAATTAGAAGAAGGGCCACCAGTGGTTTTACCTTGAAATAACTGTCCATCTGGAAAAGTAGAATGACAGCTCACAGATTGCTTTGAACTGCTCTTCCAAACTGACAATTATTTCAAGGTAAAACTACTGGTGGGACTTCTAATTGCAGTTCATTGTGGATATATATTAGCAGATTGTATACCCCTGAAGCAGACCTGATTGGGCGTAACGTGGACCACGTTGGGTTTTATTTTTCTATTTGTTAATAAAGGACTTTTTCATTATATCTTTGGACTCTTGATTCACACTTCTTCTGTGATAAGAAACAGCAGAAGCATTTCTGATCTCTAGCAGGTGCTGGGCTGCCGAGTCCCTCAACCATGCAGCCCAGCAGCTTCAATTCCACAAAACTCTGAATTGCCAACATGGTAGAAATCTGAAAGTACTAGCCTACTGCAGCACTGTTCGTCTTTGCAAGGCCTGGGGGCCAGTGGTAAACCCCACTCTTTTTACAAAGCTTGCTACTGGCATTACCTCCAGAACTGTTATGTTTTTGGTTTGGGACTATGCAGCTCTCAGTAAATTTGAGCTAGAGTGTCCAAATGCCAATATTATTCTCATGAGACTATATAACCATGAAGGAATTTGGATACTGGGCGACAAACTCCCTTGGAGCCACATGATGCTGGAACAAAACAGAAGAGCAGCCCCAGAGGTGACACCAGCAGCAAGATTCTGTGGAAGGTGAAGGAGTATTAAACTGGCTTTGAGAAATAGAGGCAGGATGATGGGATTTGAGATCAGCAAAGAAAAAGTGAGGAGAGACTCTGGATTAGGGAGCGAGCAAGTCAGAGGAATCAGACTTTGTTCTAGTTACACATGATGATCTGATCTGCAGACAAGATGCATCATTGCAAAAGGACTCACTAATTCACTGTCCAGGGTGCTGGGCACCGGATACTTCGTCCAATAATGGTTCTGGCTTTCACACTGACGTCTTCTTGCCAGTGTGATCCCTACTTTAAAGTAACAAAGATAACTGGCCCACTGATTTGATTTGTTTTGTTTTCTTCATGTTATCTGGCGCTGATCATGCATAGAGTCTAAGTCATGGAGTCTAAGGCAATACTTAAGAGATATATACACAATAGGTATTGGAGCTTTTTGAAAGGCAATTAAAAAGAAATAAAAAGTCATATTCTAACTACAAGGAGTTTTTCCCAATGATAGAAGCTTAACAGCACACAACTGTAGCCATTGTAAACCTAGGATTTTCATAAATCTATTAGGTTTCTGAGGGTTTTCTCCTTGATAAAACAAAACACTTTGAGAGGTCTGATAAGCTCACAACCGTCTAGTGTTCAAAAGAGTTCGTATAGATATTCAATTATATCCCAAAGAGGGAAAAAAAATCATGAAGACGTAGCAATCTCCAAATTTCACAGAAACTTTGTATATTTAATTCAGTGGACGACTTTGTAGAAAGAATTTACTAAACTGATTTCAAGAATGCACCTCCCCCCACGCCTCAAAACACACACACACACACCACTATAGTTTACAGGTTTGTTAACCCTTTTGTAAGAAATTCAAACATTATTATGCATTGTTTAAGGGTATATAGAACAATAAAGGTAGGAATCAAACCTGTCTCTAGACTGCTCAGCCCTGCTGTATAGTAACCCACTACACTGTTAAATAAATGAGAAATAATCTATAGTCCGTCTATTATACTTTCCTCTTATAATGTTCTACAATACGGCTGGAAAGTTAAATCAATAAGGAATTATGAGCATTACATGGGAGAAGTCCATTAAGATTACTAGAAAGATAAGTGAGACAATCCCAGCCTTGATGTCACTCTACAAGTCAGAAAATCCTAGAGTTACAGTTGTGCTTGCTTCCTCCTCCCCCACTGACACTGCATTAATCATGCAGTTCAATTTCACTGTTTATTTCCATGTAGCCATTATTTTCTTTGGAGGAAAAAGTTGCAATATGCACTAATATTACCGGATACATACTATCTACATGATAATAAGAACATCCATATTCGTGACACTCACAGGTGGTTGCTCAAACACTAAGTTTCAGTTTGAATACTCTGAACACAAAACAAAATATCAAAGAAAAGCACAGGTGGACATGAAGCAACACCAAGAAGGGTAAGGCTGACATCTGCTGCTCTGCCAGCACTGTATAAAATTCTTCAACAGTTATAATCCTCAATATTCTGCTTTGTGTGGATAGTAATTCTTAATGTTCACTTGGAGAAAACAGTGCCTTCTCAATGAACCAGAAACAAAAGAAAACATTTGAATTTCATATTTTTCTGCATATTACAAAACAAACGCATAAAAATTAAGTTCTCAGATAATAGTAATCTCTGCTTCCCTCAAGTTGTCATTACATTGGAAGCAGCATATCTAGGCAACCAAAATAAAACTGCACAACAGCTCCCTTAAGCACTGTAACGACTCTCTTACAAAGAAACAAAGCCTCTAGGACTGCTGATATTCAAAAAAAGCTTCAATAAACTACCAGAATGATTAGACTCTCTATGCAGGCCAACACTCTGAAAAATTGCTCAGTGTAACTACACCAGACGTTATATAGCTAAATCAGATATAAAGGATGCATCTATTACTTAGATCATCTTTTCAATGTTGCTCATGTTGACTATTTCTTACATCCTTAGAATTCTAGGAAAATGAACATCAAACTTATCCATACCAAATCCCTTCTAGGACCATAAGAATGCATCAATATATATTACAACAAAAAAAAACACACACACACACACACAACTTTCCTATTGTAGTTTTAATTAATGTATTTGTTTTAAACATATTTTAGAGCAGAAAAGGCTGTGGAGCTCTAGCAAGGATACACATATATAACCATTCACTATATGTGTACACAGCTGACAGACACAAGTATGCATTTCAGAAATCACCAGCTGGTGTGCACAAGCAGGCTCCCTGGACAACAAAAACAAAAAAAAAAAAAAAAAAAAAGGAAGAAGAAGTAGAGAGAGAATGTCTCTTTACTTTTCAGCCACAGTAAGCATTAACATCTATAGTTAACTGGACCACTTCAAGATACAGTACAAACCCATTTATACCATGATCAACTGCATTGGCACTATTGCTGAATGTACTTATGTACAAGGATGCTTGTGCCAGCATAAACATTAGCTGTCATTACTTCACTGTAAGAACTATTTATTTGAATTTCTGTCACACCATTTTCAGTAGTAGCTTAACGTGAGTTACATTCAGGTACAGTAGGTATTTGCCTGTCCCTGGTGGGCTTACCATCTAAATCTGTACCCAAAGGCAACAAGATCACAAAGACCAGCAGCAGAATTTGAACTGGGTTTCCTTGGCTGTCAGCCTGGTGCTCTAACTCCTCTAGTGAGCTGTTTATTTAAATGTAATATACCATCTTCTAACAGGTATAAATGGTTTACAATGTCTATATTTTAAAGGAAGTCCTTGAGAATTAGCATATGCTAAGTTAGGGCCCTGTTTACTAAGCCAAGTTGTAGGCATGCTGACTTTTTTGGCATGTGCTAAAAATTAGCACACACTAACGATAGACACACCCATATGGGTGTCTCTATTGTTAGCACATGCTAATTTTTAGCATGCAGTAAATAGAATGTACCTTGCAGTTAACCCATGGTAATCTATCGTATATTAGCTATTAATGCAGTAGATACTGCAGATCACTTTGTGCCAACTTTGTGCCATGGGTAATGTTAAGTGCATTCACATTAGCCGTCATACACTTAATGTATTGTTAAATGTATTGTCTGTGCATTAAGGTCTTCTTTTACAAAGCCACGCTAGAGATTCGAGAACAGCAGATGAAAGGAAACCCAAAGGAATTGAACTGGCTTCCTCTCATTTGCCACGCAGAAATCACTAGCGCAGCTTTGTAAAAGGAGCCCTAATTACATGAGAAGATCCTGGGCATGCTCCCAACAGTTAATGCAGAAGCTTTGCAGCTACCATGCAGTAACTGCAAAATTTACTGCACTTTAGTAAAAGGACCCCTAAATGTCTTAACACAAAAATCAATACCTTATATAGTGTTCTTGTTGATTTCCCTTTCCCTCAGACTATATACCTGGAAGCTCAAAGTCGTCTTCTAAACAAGGCAATATCTACAGACCAAATACATCCACTGTACAAGTCAGAATCAATCAATAAATTTATAATGAAGCTTTCTTGCATTTGTAATTCTATATGGAATTTCAAATTGGAATAACACCTGTCTAATACAAATTAACCTATACACATGGCAAATTTACAAAGGAATTGACAAGACAAGGAATGAAATATACTAAAGTTTTACGATTAACTCGTCTACTTATGACTGTGGCAATGAACCCCAACATATGCAGTTTCTTTGCACATGTCAAATGCTTGAAGTTATCTACCAGCTAGGAAATTAATAATGTAAACTGTAAGTGCAAACAAGTGGTAAGTAATAAAAAGGTAAGACATTACATAAATGAATGAATTTATATGTGAAATGCGGTATCACAACCTAGTCTCAAATTATTTTTTATTCCATTGTAAAAAAAAAAAAAAAAAAAAACATATCAATATGACAGCATTATCAGGAAAAGCCTAGAAATGGAAAAAGTGGAAACTGATTACAAATAATGTGCAGCTGGTAACTGGAGGATAAGAAACAAGCTAATAGTATAATATAACATGCAGACCAAGGAAAAGAAAGGATACAGTCTCACAGACACTAAAAATGGCAACAATAATTAATTTTCAGTGCAGATCTATAAGCACACAAAATGGTTACTTTAACCTCTGAACACATAACAATACGAGTGTTTATACTTTTCCAGTTAACATCCATAAATGATTCTGGACTAATGAAACCAGAGGATTCCATTTTTTCACAACATTTGGGGGGGGGGGGGGGGAAGAAGAACCAAACCCAATATAAAGCTAGCTACCCCTACCTGAACAGTGAAGGAATTTACTGGATACTGGGGTATTTGAACTAGCACCTATGAATGGAGACAGTTTCTGAAACATACACAAGTATTTGCACTTTTGTACATGGATCACTAAAAATCACTGTCAGGATCTCCTTCAACTCCTGACACGCAGGGCCATATTTACATATAAGCTAAACTAGCTACAGCTTAGGGCCTCACGTTACAAAGGAACTCATGCTTTATTACAATAGTATTGACCATTTGGGGTTTTTTTTTATATTTTCTTATCATCCATTAAACCTAAAACTTGCTTCCCATTTAATCAACAATCTCTCTTTGAAGAGAATTATGAGCATAATATTAGCAACTTATCATAATGACACAACCTCTTCCACAAAGCTCAAAGAAAGCACATTTTGCCCATAATATTGTATCAGGTTCATGTATTGCTGTAAGCTACACTGTTTGGCAAACATACCGAAAATCTAAACAATTGGAAATAAAATAAGATACATTTTTCTTTTAAACCTTCATTTACCAAACCACATAACACGAACCCTATCTTCAATTAATTTCAATAGCTGATTTTTTGCTGGAAACACTTCGCTCATTTTAAAGTACTCATAACTATTACCAAACACAAATATTTATTTACTCATCAAAAGGGTAACTGCAAGACATTTTAACACACGATATTTTTTCCTTCAGAACGATGTCACAAATTTAACAAAAACTCAAGGAAGGAAACGCAAAGGAACCTGAGTTCTCCTCTTCAGAGAACCCAACAACGAACTATTGTAAGAAAGAATTTAATACCATTTATTAAATAAAATTAAGTAAGAGCAACTAATTCCCACACCAACATACCCATTCAATGCATTTTAAGTTATGTCCGTGGATGGACTCGGAACATGAAAAACAAAAATATGAAAGAACCACGAAATGCCTGAACAAAAAAAAAAACTAGCGAGGAGCAGTTGCAACCTGAAAGGTAGACGGGAATCCGGGAAGCGCTGCCCAGCCCAGTGCCTGGACTCTTCGTGACATTTCACACTTCCCTTCCCAGGCAGTAAGATAGACAGAGCAGTACTGTATACCTGGCCACAGCTTCGGACCCTGGCGGGCGGGCGGGCCGTCCTCCACCACCGCCGGTACCTCCCTTAGCTTCAGTCCAGGCAATAGTTGACTAGGGCAGCGGCAGCAGCAGAAACACCAGCTTCACATCCCTCTTACCGCGCAAACGCACATTGAAAGAAAGGACCAAGCCTCACCGGCCCGGGCGCCTCCCAGAGACAAGGAGCCAAGCGGCGCTCGCTTCCTAGTTCCCCCCTGGGCGGCTACCGCAGCTGCTCAAATCCAGCTCTACCACCACCTCGGTTTCCCTCACTGCAGGGAGAGAGAAACGGAAATGCTGACGACAGCGATGCCCTCCCTCTGACAGAGAAATAGAAGAAAAGGGCGGAGACCAGGTACCGGGAAAGCGAGCAGAAAAGAACTTCCGGGTTATGGCCATAGCAGGTCTTTGGCCTAGCAACCGCGTACTGCGTTGCTATGCGGAAGTGTCTCAACCGGAGACACTGAGGTCTCTGTGCAAACAGCTGTGGTGGGCGTCATTACTTCTAGATATCAGATCTTTCAGCGAACCAGACAGCTGCTGGTGGTTACAGGAACCCAATGATGTCAGGCTACTCGTCTTGTTGCTCTCCTTATGAATAGCATGGTGCTGTGTTGAAAGGAGCAGCCTTCAGGGAAGTGAAGCGAACCACTGCGTACTTAGAGATGTCTAGGAAATGATGATATTACATACAGCGTTTGTAAAAACTATAACCCATTTAAAAAGGGTTATAGTGAAGCTCAAACTACTTTTTTTTTTCCAAACGGAGGCCCAGATACTCAGAACTCTTGGGTACAGGGAAAAGAGGTGCTTTTATTGCACCATACTAGTGCAGAACAACAGTGCACCAATACTCAAAGCTAATGATATTGAATATAAGCAGTAATAGCGCTAACCCCCCCCCCCCCCCCGAAACTGCACTAATCAAAATGCAAAACAGCCAGAACGCATGTGCACTTCTTTCTCACACTGATACAAACCCAGTCTACTCGTGTGCAGTTGGTGTTGTGCATCATTGTGCATACAGCACATCAGTGTGCCATAAAGTGCGTCAATACTGCCAAAAAAGTGCCATAAAATCCAGAGGTTATTTAACGGACTGTACTTCTGCATGCAAGTCTCTATCTTTGGGTTTATTGCATTATCATTGTTTATTTATTTATTTATTTATTTGTTACATTTCTATCCCACATTTTCCCACCTATTTGCAGGCTCAATGTGGCTTACATTCAGTGGTGTGCTGGTAAATTTTTAACAACAGGCTCTCTCCCCGGTCCACCTCGGCGCCCCCCCCCCCCCCCGTCCACCACTGCGCCCCCCCCCTGTCCACCTCTGCGCCCCCCCCCCCCCGTCCAACTCTGCGCCCCCCAAAATTGCAGAGCTGGCTATAGCCAGTGGGTGGGGGGGGGGGCAATGCATTACTCTCTCCAGGAAAAAAAAATTAAATGATCCCAGGTTCCAATCTAATTCATGTTTAATGTGGGATAAAATGCCATAAATAAGTAAATAAATATAAACTTTTAATGTTGAGCACCTGATTCTCAAAGTGAACATATTCCAAACACTATAATGAAAATAAAATGATTTTTTCTACCTTTGTTATCTGGTGACTGTTTTTCTGATCATGCTGGCCCAGTATCCAATTCTGCTGCTATCTGTCCTCCTAACTCCATTTCCAGGGCTTCCTTTCCATTTATTTCTTTTACTTTCCTCCTTTCTTCTTCATTTCTGGTCCTCAGCTTCTGCCTATTTTCTTCATCCATGTGCAGTTTTTCTCCTTTCTTCCTTTTCCCTTATCTTATCTCCTTCCTCACTCTTCCCTCCCCTCCATCTATGTCCAGCATTTATTCTCTCTCCCCTCCTCTCCCCCTGCCCTCCATTCACCCATGGCCAGCGACCCTTCTCTCCTCTGCCCTCCATCCACCCATGGCCAGCAGTGACCCTCCTCTCCCCTGCCCTGCATGCACCCATGGCCAGCGACCCTTCTCTCCCCTGCCCTCCATCCACCCATGGCCAACGACCCTTCTCTCCCCTGCCCTCCATCCACCCATGGCCAGCAGCTCCCTTTTCTCTCCCCTGCCCTCCATCCACCCATGGCCAGCAGCTCCCTTCTCTCCCCTGCCCTCCATCCACCCATGGCCAGCAGCTCCCCTCTCTCCCCTGCCCTCCATCCACCCATGGCCAGCAGCTCCCTTCTCTCCCCTGCCACCCCCTCCCGACTTGTTCCGAAAATTCTCCTGCTTCCTCCCTCCCTCCCTCCCGATCAGGTCCCTCACCGACCCTACCTTGGCCATCAAATTCTTCGGGGCAGGCAGTGTTGCCTGCCCGCTGCCATCGCTGACTTTCCTCCGCCGCCCGATCGCACTTCAAAATAGCCGCCGAGACTTACAGAAGTCTCGCAAGGCCGCCTCTGGAAGTCTCGGCGGCCATTTTTAAAGCTCAAACAGGCGGCGGAGGAAAGTCAGCGATAGCAGCGGGCAGGCAACACTGCCTGCCCCGAAGAATTCGATAGTCAAGGTAGGATCGGTGAGGGACCGGATCCGGAGGGCGGAGGGAGGGAGAGCCGGCTCGCCCTTTCCAACAACCGGCTCGCAAGTCCGGCCAAAATTTAACAACCGGATCTTGCGAGCTGGAGCGAGCCAGCTCCAGCACACCACTGCTTACATTGTACCATAGAGGCGTTCACAGGGCTTTTTTTGAGGGGGTACTGAGTACTGGCACCTTTTCTATTGTCTGCTAAAATTGACCCATAGTCCCCAAGTTTTAATGAAAGATCTCAGGCTCTACACAACAATTCTGCCTTGTCATAGATTCTGTGACTGGTTGCAAGGGGCCTGGCTATTGTGGGGTGGGTCCCTCAGTGATCACCCCACCCTTGAAGGGTCGCCTGGCATTTGAGTACCGACACCCTTTTCGGTGGAAAAAACACACTGGGCGTTCGCCATCTCCGGTAGAGAAACAAATACAAGGAGTTGATGTGGTCAGAAAAGGTTCATGTGTTATACACACATTGGGGAATTATAGAGATAAAAAGTTATGTAGAGTCTGTAACAAGCTTTGGTTTCAATGTGTTGCGGAGTTTAGGCACTTAAGTTGGGTCGATGGGGTATGCCTTTTTGAACAGGTTGGTTTTTATTGATTTCCGGAAGTTTAGGTGGTTGTACATTGTTTTCACGGCTTTTGGTAGTGCGTTCCACAGTTGTGTGTTTATGTAGGAGAAATTGGATCCATAAGTTGATTTGTATTTGAGACCTTTGCAGCTTGGATAGTGGAGATTTAGGTAAGTTCGTGTTGATCCGATTGTGTTTCTTTTTGGTAGGTATATGAGGTCTGTCATATATCCCAAGGCTTCACCGTAGATAATTTTATGGACCATGGTGCAGATTTTGAAAGCAATACGTTCTTTAATTGGTAGCCAGTGTAGTTTTTTTTCGGAGGGGCTTGGGGCTTTCGAATCACGTTTTTCCAAATATGAGCCTGGCTGCTGTGTTTTGGGCGGTCTGAAGTTTCTTTATGAGTTGTTCTTTGCATCCCGCATAAATTCCATCACAGTAGTCTGCATGGCTTAGTACCATTGATTGTATCAAGCTGTGAAATGTTTCCCTCGGGAAGAATGGTTTCACGCATGGTTGCATTGTACTTATATGTGCTATCTTCTTACTTTTTTGATCTGGTGGAGGTGAGTGGATAGGGAGATTGATGTTTGTGTGTGTGCTGAAAGATCTCAATTTTATTTTTTTCTGTTTTAGGTTCTTGTTCGTGCTTGCTTGCTTGCTTGCTTGAACTAGCATTTGTTCTCAAATAGCCTGTGCTTTTTTAACCATCTAGAGGTGGGTGTGAAATGTGGTCAAAAGCAAAACTTTTTTATGGCTTGTTTACTAGCTCAAGGTGTTTGTAACCTTTCTTTCTTCTTTTGTAGGCTTTTGTCTTTGCAAGGCCGCTTGCTTGCTTCCCTGTGCTTTTCCAATTATACAGAGGTAAGTGCAAAAGGTGGCCCAATAAAAAAATGCTTGTATGGCATGGTGGTGCGTGGTTTTCCTCCAAATATGTTCCAGATTGTAGCCCCTGTTTCTTTCTATTTCTCTAGAACAGCGTTTGGCAGCCATTTGGCTTCTTTTCCAATGATATAGTCTTGGTAGCAAGCTGCATGTAAATATATACGTATGTGTGCGCCATGTTAGTTTTCATGTGTTATTCTAACCCTTTTCTTTATATCTAAAATAGGCATAGAGGGTACCAGCCAGCAGGAATTCTTGCCACTGTCTTGTGGGCAGGCCAAAAAAAGCAGTCTGCTCACTTTATAGAAGCTGAAAATTAACTGCTTCTTAGGTGCGTGTTTGAGGCGTTCACCCAGTTGAACCCCCAGTCCCACTCCCAGGCACGTAAAACTATAACTGCAAAAAATAAAGTCTGGGTGCAGATAGCGGAGGAAGTGAGTGCACTGGGAGTGGCCAAGCGCACCATGATGCAGGTAAAACACCGGTAACATGATATGCGCAGCAAGGTGAAAGATAAAGTGTTGCGGATCAGAGCATCACACCGGCAGATGGGTGGGAGACCACTGACCAACATACGATTGACACCTGCAGAAGAGCTGGTGAACAGCACCCTGCTCCTGGAGACCATGGTAAGGATGCCAGGTGGGATCAATATTTTTGAGATGCCACAAAATGGTAAGTTGGCTGTTTGCAGGGCCTGTTCATTAATATATAATATAATGGGCAGGTTATAGGAGTATGATGTTTGTGTATATTATTATATTCCTTACTTTTCTTGTCAGTGCCGTGTTCTTAGGAGGCACCTCCTACTGTTGAACCTGGTGAAGGAGAGGAAGAGGTGCGAGGAGAGGAACAAATGTCCCCAACAGCCTCTCCCAAGTCTGGGACAGACCTGGTGACCCTCACGTTGACCCCTGTGTCACCAGCATGGAGCTGTCATGACATGGAGGGAACATGGTCCAGTGGCAGTAGTGAACCCTTTGCACGTTGGTCTCATGCCATGGAGCTCTGCACATATAGATCATGTGCCGTGGAGGAAGCACATTTAAGTGCCAATGAGAAAACCTCTGAGGTGTTGTCCCATGCCATTGCAGGAAGAGACTCTCCCCTGTCTTTCAATGAGTGGAACTGTGGCACCTAGAAATTGTTCAGGAGCATGTTCCAGGAGATGCATTTTGTCCACCATTCTGAGGATAAGCTGTCATCTGAGGTGAGGGACATGAAGCAGGCTCTGAGCAACAGCATGAAGGACATGGCTACCAAGATGTGTGACGAGATGAGGGAAATAGTCACTTGGGTCGCAAAAATCTGAGGGAACAGTAAAGTATAGGGGGTGAAGTGCTTCAGTGTATGAAGGAAGAGCGGGACTTGGGGGTGATTGTGTCTGATGACCTTAAAGCTTCCAAACAGGTAGGAAAAGCGACAGTCAAAGCCAGAAGGATGCTTGGGTGCATAAAGAGAGGCATGACCAGCAGGAAAAAGGAGGTGATAGTGCCATTGTAAAAGTCTCTAGTGAGGCCCCATTTGGAGTACTGCGTGCAGTTCTGGAGACCGCACCTACGGAAAGATATAAACAGGATGGAGTCGGACCAGAGGGCGGCTACGAAATTAGTAAGCGGTCTTAAATGCAAAAATTATAGGGACAGGCTTATGAACCTCAACATGTATACGCTGGAGGAGAGGAGAGAGAGAGGAGACATGATAGAAACATTTAAATATCTCAAGAGCATTTATGTACAGGAAGAGAGCCTTTTTCAAATGAAGGAGAGCCCTGGAATGAGGGGCCATATGACAAAGTTAATAGGGAATAGGCTTAGGAGTAACCTAAGGAAGTATTATTTCACAGAAAGGGTGGTGGAGGCGTGAAATGGCCTGCCGGTGGAGGTGGTGGAGTCTAGGACTGTTCCAGAATTTTAAAAGGCATGGAATAAGCATGTGGGATCGCTTAGGAACAGGAAGAATTAGAGGCTACAGAGGATGGGCAGACTGGATGGGTCATATGGCCTTTATCTGCCATCATGTTTCTATATATGCAGAGGATGGTGGACATCATGTGCCAAAACTCCCAGCAGTCCATGCTTTCCCAAGTGAGTTGTGGTCCTTTTCCCTCTCAAGCCCTTCTTCCCTGCTGTTGGTTTCTGAACTGCTGTCAGCATGCACCTCAAATTATCTTTCTGTGTTGTGCAGGTTTCCAGGGAGGCAGGACCGCTGTGCCCTTTCCAACTTACCCTGTACCCGGTTTATTGCCCCAAATTCCCATGTTGCTTAGTAAGTGTGGTTTCACATTTTCCCTTCTTATCCCATGTGTGTGATTGCTGCAACTGACTGTAATGCTCTTTCCCTGTCTCCCCCTCACAGGCCTTGACAATATGTCCCTGTGGACCCCCAGCAGGCATGATAAGTAGTGTCCCCTAAGTTTCTACTATGTTCAACACCCCTCTAACAGACATGTGTCCCCAGTCAACTGTCTTGTTCCATCCTTGCAGGTCTCCAGGAACCAAGGAACAGTACCTGCTATTCCCCCTACCCTGCAGCTAAATACTGTTGATGCATGGTAAGTGTTGTGTCCCATTTCCTTCTTCCCATCCTATTTCTATGTGACCACCACTAATGCTCTTTCCCTTCTCCCCCCTTGCAAGCACATATCATGGCGGCTTCCCAGGCACTCCTCCGGTAGACATGTGTGCCTCTAATTTGCTGTGTTGTTACTTTTATGCAGGTTTCCAGGAAGCCTGGAATGCTGTCCCTCTTGCCAGTTACCCTGTACTTGGTGTACTGCCTCAAACTCCACTGATGCATGGTAACTGTTGTCTTACAGCTCCTTTTTCCTATCCTGTCTCGCTGCACCATGACAGCCTCTAACATGCTTTTCTTGTCTCACCCCTCACAGGCACTGGCTACATGTCTCAGTAGACCCCCATCAACTAAGGTAAGTCACAGGCAACGTTTTCTGCAATGTTCACCACCTCTCTGACACACGTGTGCCTCTAATTGTTTCTTTATAGATGTCTCCTCCGTTTTTTAGAAGAGCCTACCTTTCCTACTTCTTGCTTCTGGAATGAAAGAGACCCATGCTTCTTTGGAGTTAATTTTGAAAATGATCAAATACTCTGAACATAAATGGAATATTTGTGCTGACCTGAAAGTGGTAGCACTGCTGTTTGGCCTACAGTTAGGGTACACGAAGCATATGTGTTTCTTGTGCCAATGGAACAGTCATGATGACAAAAATCATTACAAAATGAGACAGTGGTCTCTCAGAGTCCAGCACACAGTTGGTCGGTACAATGTACAACACAAATCACTGGTCAATCCACTTCAAGTTTATCTTCCACCACTTCACATTAAACTTGGTTTAATACAGATTGGGGGTCACGTGATGCTGTGAGCTAGGAAGGACGTGGAACTTTCTGCTGCTGGGAACCTTGCCCGAAAACTGAACTTTAAAGGTGTCTCCGACCCCAGAGGATTGATAATCTAGGGCACATTCGCTCCCCCAGTGTATGGACAAATATTTAACAAGATTGGCGATGGCGCAAACCGGAAGAAACACTAAGAAAAAAGAAGAGAAACCGAGACTTGGCGAATCCAAGATGGCGGCCGCCTCGCCGGCGAATTCACCCTCCCGCCCGGCCTCTGATTTCACGCTGCCAGAACTCACAGAAGCAGTGGTGGGTGCACTGGCCCCCCAATTCGATCAACTCTCTGCCCAGATAACGGGTCTGTCGGCGCTCACGACGGAACTCTCACGTCGGGCCGGGGAGCTGGAGGCTCGGGTTGCGGAGGTAGAAGATGGTCAACAAAATAACTCGGGGGAGCTAGAAAGACTACAACGCCTGGTCCAGGAGAACGTGCAGCGAGTAGAAGATTTGGAAAATCGCTCGCGCCGCGATAATCTTAGATTTGTGGGGTTTGCAGAATCTTTGGCAGATAAGGATTTAAAACGTACATTGGAGACATGGCTGCAGGCGCACTTCCCAGAGGCGGGTGAAGGCCGAGCGATCCGAATTGAATGGGCACATCGCGTAGGACCTAGACCAACAAGAGAATCGAGGCCCAGAGTGGTGATAGCAAAATTTCACTGTTATGCTCAAAAAGCGGCAATATTGTGACAGTATAAAAACTGCAGGGAAACTACAAAGTATGATGGGACTTTAATTCGTATCTTTCAGGATTACTCTGCGGCCTTGGCAGCGCAACGACGAGCTTTTTCCACGGTTTGCACCTGCCTGGTGGAAAAAAAGTTTAAATTCACTCTGCAATATCCAGCAACGCTGAAAATCCTGGAGAACGGAACCTGGACAGCTTATACTACACCAGAAGCTGTAGCGGAGTGGTTAAATCATCATCAGACCTGATCCTGGGGGAATCCCTAATCTATTCATTAGATGGTTTGACCATGCAGTATGTGGATGGTGTACGTGGTTGGCGGTTACCGGTTGGATTCCTAATTTGATTGAGTTCCAGAAAGTTTCTCTTGGATTGTTAAAGATGACAATTGACTGTGACAAAAGAGTGAGACTGAGTTGAATGGTGAACAAGATGGCAGACCGGAGACACATGGCAGAACGGTTCAGGAATGGGCCGGACGAGGAAGATATCCACCTATCCTGTACTGTGAGCTTTGCGGTTTTCTGGGATATGTGAGACACTATCTATGTAACATTCTTAAATTGAAAGAAGGGCGGGGTTCCTATGGCATCTAGACCTCTGCCTTCTGTACTCACTGGAACGGAGTGAAGTGGGTAAGATAGGCCAGACGGTTAGTGGGGGGCAGATGGGGGGAGGGCAGGGGGGGCGATAAAGAGGGGTGGGGTGGGAGGGAATAGAAGTAGGGGCGAGCAGAATGATGATGGGGAACAAAGACGAGCTGTGGGTTTAGGTAAAACATGGTATATCTCTGTGTTGTTTGATATAAGGTGCCTTTGGTTGGGGCTGGGCAACCGGGGCATTATGTTCGCTTTGTTATATGTTAATTTGGTAATTTTGGGGGATTGTCCTGACTGAACCTTTAAGATTAGTGACCTGGAATGTGGCTGGGATTACTTCTCCAATTAAGAGATCCAAAATTTTAGCACACCTGAAGCGCCTAAAGGCTTCTATAGTCTGCCTACAAGAGACTAAACTCTCAGATGAGGAACACCGAAAGCTGCGCCAACAATGGGTGGGGGAGTGTTATTACTCCTCTTCCGGAGCTAGGCGGGGAGGAGTGGCCATACTGATTAGGAGAGGGCTCCCATGTACTTCTAAATTAATAGGACAAGACCCAAAGGGAAGATATGTCCTGCTCCATCTTAACATTATGGGACAGGAATACTACCTATGTGCTGTCTATGGGCCAAATGGTTATGACGCAGACTTTTTCCAGACTCTGATAAATCTAGGTCTTAAATATGATACGGCCCCTTGGATTGTAGCGGGAGATTTTAACCAGGTGCTTGATCCGGACCTTGACCGCTCGACGGTTGGGGCATGGAGTGCACTACCCCGCAGCAAAGGATTACCTTATCTTTGCAAATTAATGGACCTAGTGGACCCCTGGAGGTTACTATTCCCACAGAGGCGGGATTATACTCACCTGTCGAAGGCCCATAAAACCTGGTCCCGTATAGACTACCTTTTGGTTTCCACATCGCTTTTTTCTCGGGTAATTAATACAGACATGGCACCTATGGCGATCTCAGATCACACTCCAGTTTGGGCCGACATAGCACTGGGACACAATGTGGACAGATTTAAGTCCTGGAGGTTTCCATCCTACTTAGCTGGGGATAGAGACTTTGGCAATTTTCTAGTACAAAAATGGAACTTGTTTGAATCTGATAATGTAGCACATAAAGATAATCCGACATTATTCTGGGAAACCTCTAAAGCAGTCATGAGAGGGGAAATTATTAGTTACTTAAGTGCAAGACATAAAAAGATCTCCCAAGGTATACTTTTACTAGAGCGAAAATACCAACAAGCCAAACGTGCACACATACGCTGTAGAACCCAGACAAATTATGATAGTGTGATTGCGGCACAAGTGGCTCTAGACTCACTACTCCACGAACGTGCTAAGAAGCAAGCTTTTAGTCGTAAATATCACTATTTCAAATTGGGTAACAGACCTGGGAAATTGCTAGCTAAAGTCGCAAAGGCTTGGTCAGAGAAGACATTCATCTCTACAGTGTTAGCACCTGATGGCTCCCGTAAATCTTGCCCTAAAGATATATTGACCATATTTCGAGATTATTTTTCCCGAGTGTACCAACCGGAAGCGCAGCAGGGGGGACCACAATTGGATGATTATTTGAGAGATGCAGGCCTCCCGGTGCTGCCCCCCGCAGTTAGAGATCAGTTGAATGCTCCCCTCCAGGCCCGGGAGATTCAACAAACGATCAAGGGTTTATCTTTGGGAAAATCTCCGGGCCTGGATGGGTTCTCTACAGAATATTATAAATTACTGTCGACCCAACTGAGTGTCCCTCTGACGCTTCACCTTGAGACAGCGGTGGCAGTGGGGAGGCTGCCCAGGGACTCGAATGACGCTTTAATTGTTCTTATCCCGAAGCCGGGTAAGCCAACTGACTTGCCAGGGTCTTACCGGCCAATATCCCTTCTCAATGTAGATGTAAAAATTCTAGCTAAAGTCCTTGCTGATAGACTGGCCATACATCTTCCGGCCTTAGTGGGAGACCACCAGGTGGGGTTTGTGCGAGGGAGGCACCCAGGTCTAAACGTCCGTAGGGCCTTGATGGCGGTGGCGCACGCTGAAGCTACGGGTCACCCATTATTGTTGGCAGGCCTGGACGCTACTAAAGCATTTGACCAAGTAAATTGGGACTACCTCTTCCAGACACTTAAATACATAGGGTTGTCAGGGTGGTATTTACATGCCATAGATACATTATATACTGATCCTGGGGCCAGAGTCCTAGTGAATGGAGTGTGTACTCCACGTTTTTTGGTAAGACGGGGCACAAGACAGGGTTGTCCCCTATCCCCACTCCTGTTTTTGATTTATTTGGAGCCCCTGTTGCGCAACATCATAAAAGATCCAGAAGTGGGGGGAGTTCAGCTGCCACAGCTTCATGTTAAAGTATTGGCTTATGCGGACGACATTCTCCTAGTGTTGACACATCCTCAGACATCGCTGAAAATAGCTTTAGACCACATAGCAGAGTTTGGATACTACTCGGGGTTCCAACTCAACTCACAGAAATCTGAGGCGCTGCCGGTACCCCTCTCAGTGCGGGAACGCTGGGGGGGAAGGTTCCCGTTGAAGTGGACCACTGATCACCTGGTTTACTTGGGGATTAAATTGCCAGCATCACTTACGCAACTTTACAAAATCAACTTGGCCCCCTTGTGGAAAGAGACACAGCATACCTTAGAAATGTGGCAGCGCCTTCCCCTGTCTTTGTGGGGGCGCGTAGCGTTGTACAATATGGTCTTGGTTCCTAAATGGTTGTACGTGGTCCAGGTACTGTCTCTCTTCTTCTTACACAAAGATGAGCGGAAACTACATAGGCTCTTAGCTAGATATTTATGGAACGGGAAAAGGCCCAGGGCTACATTAAAACAGACGTATCTTCCAAGACATAAGGGAGGGTTAGGTGTACACAGTATTCAACGTATGTCAGTGGCGGGCTGCATGAGACACCTTACAGATTGGTTTAGGGGCACATCCTATTTTTCTTTTCCTATTCCTGAAACTAAACTGGTGAGCAAGTATCACTTTAGCTATTGGTTGCATGCACCAACGGGCAAAGCACCTACTGCCAAAGGATACGCCCCTCTTTTTGCGCCACTGAGACGTACATGGCGATGGCTGGGCAAAACTGGAGGGTTTGAGTGCCACTCTTCCCCCTTTCTACCGATTGGTGGCAATGCGGATTTTCCAGTGGGCACGGATACTGAGACTTTTCAGACATGGAGGGAGGGGGGGACAATATTCCTGTTTCAAGTATTAACAAAAGAAGGCAAATGTAAGTCCTTCACAGACTTGTGTGAGAATGTTGGACTTCCTGCGCAGGCTGCCCTTTCCTACTTACAACTGAGTCATTACATTGCCTCCCTCCCCCGAACTTCGCTGACCTCACAGAGACGGAGACAAATCACAGACTTGCTAGATTTGGAGGCGCAGCTTTCGGTTCCTCTTAAATTTTACCATTTCAAACTCAAAGAGCTTTGCCCGGAGATACCATATGACCAGATCGCTGGGGCCTGGACTAGAGAGTTGGGCTGTCCTATTACTGGCGTGATGGTACAGGCTAATTTGGCAATTGGATATAAGACCTTTAAAGATGCGACACTACAGGAATCTCAATATAATTTAATATGAGAATATATATTTCACCACATAGAGCGTTCAGAGCTGCCCTGAGACCTTTGGACGACTGCCCTAAGTGTGCGGGAGCTGGGGCGCATTTGGGACACATGTTCTGGTTGTGCCCTCCGGTCCGTGCCTTCTGGACACAGCTTTGTGCACTTGTCTCGACTGTCTGGGGGTTGCAGTGGTGCCCCTTACCCACTCTCCTGTTTGATAAATATAAGGTGAGAGGGAACCGAAGAAAGGGCATGTTACCATTCTTACGCAGGGCGACTGCTATGGGAAAGAAAACGATTCTATTGAATTGGATCTCATCGGAACCACCTTCGGTACCACGATGGCGATCCCTTATGATTTCCCTAGGTGCCTTAGAACGTAGGGAAATAAATGACTTAGCATCCCCAAAGGGAGATCGTCTGTTACAATGTTGGTTACTGTTTTGGGATACCCTGACCCCCATGGCTCGTAGTAGAATCTTGAATGGGTAAGCTCGCGGGGAGGAGGGCGGGTGGGAGGTGGGATGGGGGGAGGTTAGATGGGTATACTATGAAAAGTAAAATTATAGATGGCCAGTTGGACTATGTTGATGTACATCAGTTTATTGGAACACACTTGTAATGTAATGTTTTCTCTTCATCTATTGTCACTTGTATATTTTGGTCATCAATAAAAATGATATAAAAAAAAAAAAACTTGGTTTAATACAAAATTTTGTAATTGCACTTGATCGTGATGGAAATGGTTTCCAGTATTTGAAGGAGATGTTTAGTACACTGAAAACTGAGGCTAAAATAAAGGCTGGAATTTTTATTGGCCCCGAAATCAACAAACTAATGCATGATGACACATTCAGAACAAAACTCAACCCTCTGGAACTTGCAGCTTGGGATGCATTTGTGCTAGTAGTGCAGAACTTCTGCACTATCATACCTAAATCTCCACTACCCAAGCAACAAAGGACTCAAATACAAATCCACCTATGCATCCAGCTTCTCCTACTTAAGCACACAACTGTGGAACGCACTACCAAAAGCAGTAAAAACTACGGTCGACCACCTTAATTTCCGGAAAGTACTAAAGACAGAACTGTTCAGAAGAGCATACCTCACCAACCCAACATAAAATACCGGACACTTGCGACACAATGTAACCACGGACCATAATGGACATTACCTGACTCTTCCTCCCCTCTCCCTCTCTAAGTTCCCCCAATTGTACATACCTCACATGTACCTCATTCTACCACAATTCACTTTGTATTCATTCAAACCATGTATTTGTTCAGACCAAAATCGGCTAACGCCGATAACAGTAATATGTAAGCCACATTGAGCCTGCAAAAAGGTGGGAAAATGAGGGATACAAATGCAACAAATAATAATAAAGAATAATTAGCTCTTTTGTTCCTTCTATGCAGGCCTCCAGGAAGCCAGGACCACAACGCCCTTTTCCACCCACCCTGTATCTGATGTATTGACCCCAACAGGCTAGCCCGACAGCTTTGCCGAGTGGTGATTGTGGTCTCCAGTCTCCCCGCTTGATTCTGTTTGGTTACATTCATTTATTCACTCCCTCAATATTTTTACCTTTAAATAATTATGTTATGTTGTCCACTCCGTTAATCTAGAAATATTGCTAAAAACAATGTACCATTATATCATCTTTGCATGTGCACCCTGTTAAAATCAAACTTAGTAAGACCTTTTGTAAAAATGACATTTGTAATCAGATTTTCATTACACTGTCCTTACAATAGTTTTTACTGTTAGGAAATGATTTCTCCCCCTATGACCGCCCTGTGTGACAAATATCAGCTGTCTTAATCCATGCAGGTTGTACTAGTTCCATCTTGAGCTTTATTTCCCTTTTGGATTTCATGACACACTTGCCGAGTGGGGTCTCCAGCCTTTCTCTTATTTTTGGTCCTCAGGTTACATTCTGTTCTTTGTCCTATCAAATTATTGTACATATGCAGTATTAAAATGTAATGGTGTAATATATTATGGGTGGTAGAAAAGTTCTGCATGTTGTGTTCTAGTTGTAATAGCCCCTCCAATTAAAAAATTGTTACAGATTAAGTAAGTTTTGCTCACTCAATATTTAAGACTGATTTTTTGCAGAACAATGTTTTTGAGCACCAGCGGCTTATATTATTGATTCTTAAGATTTTCATATCAAAGGCACACACTATAAAGATAACTCTTGGGAGTCACATGATGCAGTGGGAGTGGTAGCCACGTTTCAGTGCCGCTCCGAGATCCCTGCTTTTTTTCCGGCCCTCAGTGAATTATTAAACCCTCCGTTGCGTAGTGCCTGACCTGCTGGTGAACCGGGAAACGTGCATGGAACAATATCTCGTATCCATGCTGTCTGGATCTACAAGGAAGGGTGCTAAAAGTGAAAAAGACAAACCTGCTGTGACTAGCGGCGAATCCAAGATGGCGGCCGTGTCGCCCCACGGTGAGGCAGAGTTCACAGCCAGACAGCTGGCGCAGGCTTGCAGCGGCGGTAGGGAACGCACTTGAGCCCCGATTCAGCTCTTTGGAGGGACAGCTGGGGAAACTCAATAGGCTGCTGGAGGATATTATAAGCAGAACCGCGGAGGCAGAGAAAAGGGTTTCGGAACTTGAAGATACTTGGCAGTGCTGGGAGCCAGAAATTGCTGGATTAAAAGACAAAATAGCAAGCCAAACAGAGAAATTGGATGAGCTTGAGAACAGGGCCAAGCGACGTAATCTTCGGCTGGTGGGCTTCCCTGAAAATATTCTCAACAAGAACCTGGGCAGTGTACTCGAGGAATGGCTGCCCAAAGAATTTGCCTTGTCTGATAGTAGAGGCCCCTTCTGTATTGAAAGAGCGCACAGACTCGGGAGACCATCGCAGAACAGTCAGCAACCCAGAGTTGTCATCATTAAAGTACACAGCTACATTCACAAAGAAGAGATTCTGCAGGGGTATTGGCAGAAAGGAGAGTCTTTGGCATATACAGGGGCCCAAGTCCGAATATTTCAAGATTACTCGGCTAACATTCAGGAGAGAAGGCGGAAATTCCATCCGATCTGTACAATGCTGGTGGAAAAGGACATTCCGTTCATGCTGCTATACCTAACAACTCTGAAGGTGGTACATGCAGGGAAATGGGTTCCCTTCACATCAGATCAACTGGCACTACAGTTTATCAACCGAGAATTGAAGGAGGCTGCGTCCCCCTCTTGATACTGTACCACATATATTCCTAGCTGACAGGAATGGAGGTCGCCAAAATCAATTCCGGTTTGGGTCCATTGGTAATTAATGGACCCTAAGTATGGAGGTTATGTATTACTGTAAAGGTACATTGTGTGGGGGGCTGGGGGGGGAGCGGGGATTTTGGCACGATGTGACTCTGTCTGGATGGGGATAGTCCTATCGAGAGAAATTGGGGTGAAAGGGGTAGGGCAGGGGGGAGGGTACAGGGAATGGGGTTGGGGAGGACGGGGGAGGAGGGAGGGGAGGAGAGAGGGTGGAAAAATATATGTGGTATGTAATGGTAGTGTGGATCAGTGTGTAGGGCAGACAATTGTTTGTGGTGTGGAGCACATTATCGATGCCTTAGGGGTAGGGCTGGGCCTCTGGGGCTGGAATGATAGGAGGTGTCGGATCTTACAGGTACAATGGGAGGCTTGGTAGTTGAAGATTAATTTCTTGGAATGTGGGAGGCATTACCTCCCCAATTAAACGTCAAAAGATTTTGTCACACATGGGACGCATGCAAGCAGATATTGTGTGCCTACAAGAAACTAGATTATCAGATGTGGAGCATAGTAAATTGAAGCGGACCTGGGTGGGTCAGGTTTACTTTGCATCATCTGGAGCCCGTAGGGGTGGAGTTGCAGTGTTATTACACAAGAGACTGGCCCATTCTTCGGAGGTCATCCAGCGAGATACAAGGGGCCGGTTTATATTGCTTAAAGTATGGCTACAAGGGCAGGAAGTGTATTTATTAAATGTATATGCCCCGACACCTTTTGATAAAAGATTTTTTCCTGAGCTATTGAAGTCTATGGTTCCCTACCAAAAAGAGGAATTAATTATAGTAGGAGATATGAATACCCTCATGGATCCGGAGGTGGACTGTATGGGGGCTAGGAGTAGTGGGTCTCCAGGCGGACCAGACCAGGGTGTACTGGATGCCTTCTCGGCCTCTTTAGAGCTGGTCGATACCTGGAGGCTCCTACATCCGGGTGAGAGGGACTTTACACATAGATCCCGCGCATATGAGACATGGGCTCAACTAGATTATATCTTGGTGTTGGCCTCTCTGTTCCCCTGGGTCACGGGTGTGCAGGTGGAGCAGGTGGTGGTGTCGGACCACGCTCCAGTTTGGATAGAAATGGAAACCCTGGGTGGGTTCCAGGTAGAGCGGAGATGGAGGTTTCCAAGTTATCTGGCTAAGGACCTAGAATTTAAAAAGTACTTGTGTGATAAGTGGGAGGCCTATGTGGCTCATAATGCTCAGCACCGCTCCGATCCTCAGCTTTTTTGGTGTACCGCAAAGGCTGTGTTGCATGGGGAGATCATTTGTTATTTTGCCGCAAGACGGAAAAGGGTGGTAGCCAGCATCTTGAATTTGCAACAGAGTTTGTGTAGGGCCAAGTGAACTTATTTGAATTCTCCTTCCAAGACCAACAGGGAAGTGTATGCCTCATTGCAAGTGTCTGTTAATTCCTTTTTACACGAGCAGACCCAACGTCAGTTACTATATCAGAAATATAGGTTTAATCGTTTCGGGAACCACAAGGGGGAACTGTTGGCTAGGCTGGTGGCAACTCAGGAGGGGTACTGATCGATCATGGCATTACGCAATAAACATGGGAAAATCACAAATCGGCCTGAGGCAGTGATACAAATATTGCAGGATCATTTTCAAAATTTATATAGTATTAAGTAGGCCCCAACCCAGATAGATATTGATGGTTTTTTGGCTCGTGCAAAGATGCCTAAGTTAGTGGAGTCAGCGATAGAGATACTCGGGTCACCATTACAATTCAAAGAGCTACAACTAGCGATTAAAGGTTTGAAATCTCATTCAGCTCCTGGCTTGGACGGATTTTTGGGAGAATTCTACAAGACCATGCAATTCTCCCTGGGAGGGGATTTGTTTGAATACTATAAATCTGTCATTCGGGGGGGGTAACTTTCTGGCACATGAAAACACCGCCCTACTATCTCTTTTACTTAAGCCTGGTAAACTGATAGAAGATCCTGAGTCGTACCAGCCTATCTCTTTAATCAATGTAGACATCAATATTTTAGCAAAGATTTTGAATAATAGGTTAACACCACATATGGCGGATTTAATTAGCTTCTCCCAGGTGGGTTTTATCCCTAAGCGACACTCAGTTTAGCATGTTCAGAGAATTCTCCTTATGCCACAAAGCAGATACAAAGGATACTCTGCCATGCTAGTAAGTTTAGATGCAGCTAAAGCCTTTGATCAGGTGATTTGGAGCTATTTGTTTCGAGTACTCGACTGGGTGGGCCTGCCAGAGTGGGTCCTGAGAGCAGTCTGGGCGCTCTATTCTGGGATGGAGGTGTCGTTAATGGTCAATGGGTGTAGGTCAGATAGATAGATTCCTGGTACAGAGAGGGACTCGTCAAGGGTGTCCTTTATCCCCTTTCCTTTTCGACATCTCCTTGGAGTCCCTGATCCGATTATTGAATAACTCCCCAGATGTTAAAGGAATTAGGGCAGGGACTGAAGTGATGGCAGCCTTGGCCTATGCAGATGACATTATGCTTCTGCTTTCTGATCCACAGGAATCCCTGAAGAAAGTCTTAGAGGTTGTAGATGACTATGGGATAGTATCAGGGTTTTCCTTGAATTTCCAAAAATCAAGTGCCCTGGCTTTAGATGACGATTTGGAGCATTCCTGGAGGGGGCAGCTCCCTTTTAGATGGGCCGAGGGAACTTTGAAGTATTTGGGTGTACACATTACTAGAGACCCATCTTTATTGTACACAACTAATGTGGGACCCCTACTTTAGATGACAAAGAAGAAGCTTATGTTGTGGAGAGACCTGCCACTATCATTGTGGGGCTGGATCACGCTGTTTGATATCATTTTGGTGCCCAAGTGGCTATACATGTTTCAACAACTGCCGCTATATTTGCTTAGGAAAGACGAGAGGCTATTGGGGTGGCTAATACAGGCATTTCTCTGGAGAGGAAAGCGTCCCAGACTTTCACTAGCTGTGCTGACTGCACTGAGAGAGAGTGGAGGGATGGGCCTGTTGAACATAAGGCATCTTACAATTGCGTGCTCGATGCATCATGTAAATGATTGTCAGGGCTCTCACCCAGTCTCTGAAATTGTGAGCCCTTGGGCCACTGCCGAGGAGTGGCAGCGGCAGGCAAAATCACCCCAGCAGAAAGCAGTGCTGAACACAACAGGCAGGAACCACAGAATATAACTGGAAAAGACTTTAATAGTAGACAGTATCCAGGAGCACAGCACGGTCAAAAGGCAGGCAGCAAAACACAGGTAATCAATAAACTAACCAGAGTCTTTAGACAGCCAGAAAGCAAAGTCAAAATCCAAGTCCAGGCAACGGTTCATAAGCAGGCAGCAGGCAATATCAAAGTCCAAATCCAGGCAACGGTTCATAGGCAGCCAGCAGGCAATAACAAAGTCCAGGTCCAGAAACAGGCAGGATCAAACACACAGGAAACTTACAGAGCAGGAACTCCAACAAACCAACAGGAACTCAGGAATGACCTATGATACCAAGGCAAGGCAAGCAAGGCTCACAGAAGCTAATACGCCCCTCAGCAGCTGACCCACAGCTGCAGTAAATCACCAGCCAAGTAAGGTTGCTGTTCCAGGACAAACCAGCAGAGCAAGTCTGGCAACCTGGAAAATCCGGACCGGACTCACTGAAGTCTGGAACATGGAAGACAGTAGAAAACAGTCCATAGCAGCCACCAGTTCTGGCCACCAGAGGGCAAGGAGAGCCCCCACATGGAAAACAGTCACAAACATGACATTACCTCCTCCTCAAGGGCCCCCCACTCTCCAGAGGAGATTCCGGTCTCCATGGGTAACAGTGGTGAAACCAACGGAGGAGTTTCAAAACGTGACCAGGGGTAGCTGGACTGGAATTCAGACTGGAGGCAGGACCGGAACTCGGACTGGATTTAAAGCTGGAACTCGGACTGGAACTCGGACTGGACTTAGAACTGGACTCAAATGCTCGGCTGAAACTCGAGCCAGACTCAGGAACCGCTTGGCAGAAACTCGAGGCAGACTCAGCTTGGCTGGGACTCAAGGCAGGAACAACTTGGCTGGGACTCAACCTCGGAGCGGACTCAGGAACAGCTGGGCTGGAACTCAACCTCGGAGCAGACTCAGGAACTTGATTGGAATTCAGAGCAGGCTCAGAATCTTGGCTGGAACTCAGGGCAGGCTCCGGCGCTTGGCTGGAACTCAGAGCAGGCTCAGGCACTTGGCTGGAACTCAGTGCAGACTCAGGAACATCTTGGCTGGAACTCAGGACAAGCTCAGACGCTTGACTGGAACTCAGAGCAGATTCTGGTGCTTGGCAGGATCTCAGGGCAGACTCAGGCTCATCTGGGCTGGGACTCAGACTCAGAGCGGACTCAGCATCTTGGCCAGAACTGCAACTCGATCCGGCCTCAGCATCTTGACTGGCACTGGAACTTGGCAGCGGCTTGGCTAGCAGGGCCACTCAAACTGGCGTCGGAGCCTCGGTCAGAAGCGTCCCTCGGACTGGACTCAGGGGCTTAACTGGACGTGCCAGCTGAACTGGGACCGGAGGCTCGGCCAGAAGCGCCACTTGACCAGGAATCGGAGGCTCAATTAGAAGCGTCCCTCGGGCTGGACTCAGAGGCTTGACTGGAGGCGCTAGTTGAACTTGGATTGGAGGCTCGGTTAAAAGCACTGCTTGGACAGGAATCAGAGCTTGGCTGGACCTGGAACTTAGCATGGGCTCAGCGGCTTGCCTGGAGCTAGAACTCGGCTTGGACTCTGGAACACTTTGGCTGAGAGCGTCCCTCCGGATGGACTGATAGTATGCCTGGACCTCAGGATTCACAAGACACTCTCTGTCAACGGCAGCTTCCAGAGTATCCCGCAGGGCTGGGTTGGAGACAAGTAGACGACGGTATTCCCAGAGCGGGGTCCTAGGATCAATGGCAGAAACTGGGTTCACCCTGTGCCCAAGCCGCCAGACATGCTTCCTCTCCGCTGAAGCTTCATGCAGCTTCCTCACACAAGGATCAGACAAAAGTTCTCTACGATATTCCTCCAGTGTCATGAAAAGGTCAAAAACAACCATAAGGCCAGAACCGGACTTCACAAGGGAAACAGAAGCAGAAGTTCTAGGCTGGAGGCCCAGCAGGTTGGGTGATCTTGCCAAGCTCATGGCCTTGGTATTCTGTCAGGGCTCTCACCCAGTCTCTGAAATTGTGAGCCCTTGGGCCACTGCTGAGGAGCAGCAGTGGCAGGCAAAATCACCCCAGCAGAAAGCAGTGCTGAACACAACAGGCAGGAACCACAGAATATAACTGGAAAAGACTTTAATAGTAGACAGTATCCAGGAGCACAGCACGGTCAAAAGGCAGGCAGCAAAACACAGGTAATCAATAAACTAACTAGAGTCTTTAGACAGCCAGAAAGCAAAGTCAAAATCCAAGTCCAGGCAATGGTTCATAGGCAGGCAGCAGGCAATATCAAAGTCCAAATCCAGGCAACGGTTCATAGGCAGGCAGCAGGCAATAACAAAGTCCAGGTCCAGAAACAGGCAGGATCAAACACACAGGAAACTTACAGAGCAGGAACTCCAACAAACCAACAGGAACTCAGGAATGACCTTTGATACCAAGGCAAGGCAAGCAAGGCTCACAGAAGCTAATAAGCCCCTCAGCAGCTGACCCATAGCTGCAGTAAATCACCAGTCAAGTAAGGTTGCTGTTCCAGGACAAACCAGCAGAGCAAGTCTGGCAACCTGGAAAATCCGGACCGGACTCACTGAAGTCTGGAACATGGAAAACAGCAGAAAACAATCCATAGCAGCCACCAGTTCTGGCCACCAGAGGGCAAGGAGAGCCCCCACATGGAAAACAGTCACAAACGTGACAATGATTGGTTCAGAGGGATGTCGGAATTCTCGTTAACAGGGTTGGAAACGTCCTTTTTCTCAGGGGTTCACTTTAGTCAGTTACTTCACTCTGGTGTGAAACTTCCGCGGGACGTTTTTCGACGCCATCCTCTGCTGGCTTTGCTGAGAGCCACCTGGCGTTGGATGTGTAGGAGACATCACATCTCCACTAGAACCACTCCCTTGCTCTCTATTTGTCATAATCCCGCTTTCCCACCAGGTTGGGGGCCTAGTTATTTTGGTCCTGGGCTAAAAAGGGTATCGTTTATCTTGCTCAAATGGTCAATGAGGAAGGTCGCATTAGACCACTCGGAGACCTACAAAGGCAATATGGGATTTCTCCTGGGCAACACTTTGCTTACCTTCAGTTGCGGCATTATATTTTGTCTCTGCTGTGGACAGACCTAACAGAGGACATGGTAGATGTTTTAACTGAGGGATATTCTCTGGGCTCACAACAAACGGTGCCACTGAGGTTTCACCATCAGCAGCTGATGGACACGACGGCAGAGTTGGATTTTGGTCAGTTAGCAGTGAGCTGGACGAATGATCTAGGCTGTACAATCTCTTCAAGATTGTGTCAAACATATATAAAGAATCTATATTCGCAGAGGCTCTCGATATTTCAATGAGAAAAGTTATATCGGTTTTTGTTGCATTTGTATATATCTCATAGACGAGCAGTGCTGGCTAGTATTGGGGGGAATGGGGCTTGCTTGAAATGTGGCAGTGGGATGGCCTCTCTAGGGCATATGTTTTGGTCCTGCCCCTTGGTGAGTCATTTCTGGAGGGGAGTGTTGAAGGCGGTACAATCTATGTGGGATTGTTCACTAGTATGGGACCCACTGCTCCTCTTTCAGTGTTATTCGTTCACCTCGGATCCCCCAGCAGGCCTAAAGGGATTCGTCGGGGTGGCCATATTTTTTGGGATAAACTCTATTTTGAAGTCCTGGCTCTCCCCTTCGGGACCCTCTTTGCAAGTATGGAGAACTCAGATGCTTGAACAGATGAGGGTGGACAGATGTGGAGTTAAACAATGGGATAGCGTCCCTGGGGCACGGTTTTGGGCTAGACGGGAGCCACTATGGAATACTTTACCACATAAAGGGAGAAGTTATATTTTAAACTGCTGATCCGAAGGTATGTATGAGGGTAGGGTGGGGGGAAGATTGTGGGGTGGGGGGGAGCTTGATAGGTATAGGCATAGACAACAGGGACCAATGGCTGATACAGATGTGAATTTCTTAGAGGGAGGGTGGGCTGGGGATGGGAGTGTGGGGAGGGGGGAAATGTACCACCTGTTCCTCTGATCCCATTCCCACCCACTTTCTTAATGCCATCTCTCCTGCTCTTATTCCTTTTATCTGTCATATTCTCAACCTCTCACTTTCCACTGCGACTGTCCCTGCTGCCTTTAAACATGCTGTGGTCACACCTCTCCTTAAGATGCCTTCACTCGGGAGGAATGGGAGTTCCAAATTTTAAACTATATTATCAAGTGGCACAATTACGAGTGCTGGCGGAATGGGGCACTGACGGTATAAAACCATGGCTCCAAATAGAGAAGCAGTGGATGAAGGTGGGGAGGCTGGACGCTATCATATGGGCCCCTCGAAGACAGTTTCTGACTTTTATGAGACGAGCGCCACCGGGGATACAATTTCCACTACAGACATGGTATAGGATAAGACAACAGCTCTTTCCGGGTAGACAGCACTTTAGTCATATGACGATAAGGACTGCCATGAGCTCCCCATTAGCAGTAGAGGATAATATCTATAGCACATGGGAACGCAGGGGGTTGGTGTCATTGGGTCAGGTGTGGGAGGATGGTGAGGTAGTTGCATTCACAGAACTCAAAGAAGAGTTTGGCCTTCCCTCTTCCCACCTGTTTCACTATAACAGAGTCCGTGACTATATAAATCGGAGAGCCAAGGAGGAATTACTCTTATAAGAAACGGACATAGAAAAGGCTGTGGGGGGAGGTTGCCATCGGGGATGTGTATCTTGGCTCTACGCTGCATTACTATCCAAACATACACCTATAGAATGATACTCCTTGAGATGGGAAAAAGATCTACAAATAAGTTTTGTGAACAAGCAATGGGAAAGAGCTATAGGTTATATGTTAAAGGTTTCCATATCAAGTGCTATGGTGGAAAATGGTTACAAAATGCTATATCGATGGTACCTTACACCTGATAAGATAGAAAAAATGTATGGTCATGGGGGGAGGGGGTATTGTTGGAGGGGTTGTATAGAGAAAGGAGATATGTTCCACATTTGGTGGACCTGCCCTAGGGCGCAGGCCTATTGGTTTGAACTATTGAATGCCTTGCTAAGCTTCAGCGGGGTGTGCTATCCCCTGAAAGCAGAGAACTGTCTATTACATTTTCGGCCGGTGGGAGTGCAGCCGTCAATACACCGATTGGCCTTGGTGTGGTTGGTGGCAGGAAAAATTGTGCTAGCATCGGCATGGAAGAATCCTCTCACACCCCCATTGGTCAAGGTGGTACATAAAATGGACTATCTATACCAAATGTCTAAAATGACTGCAATAAAGAATGGACAAATAGTACCTTTTTACAAACAATGGGACAAATATGTTACCTGGAGACTAGAGAAAGGGGTGGACTTGGATGCCCCTCGACTGATAATTACACCGTTGTCCTAGATTGAGATATGAGATTTGTTAGTTTGCCCGACTTCCAGGTTATAGAGCTCATTGGTGGAATAAAGGGAGGGAGGGGGGAGGGGTTTGGGATGTTGTTGTAACTGTTGATTACCAGCTGGTGCTGTAAATGCATGAGATATGATTCTTGTTTGACTTCAAAATGTTAATAAAAATAATTACAAAAAAAAAAGAAGCCTTCACTCGACCCTACTTGTCCCTCTAATTACCGACCCATCTCCCTCCTTCCTTTTCTCTCCAAATTACTTGAGCGTGCTGTTCACTGCCGCTGCCTTGATTTTCTCTCTTCACATGCTATTCTTGACCCACTACAATCTGGTTTTCGCCCTCTCCACTCCACCGAAACTGCACTTACTAAAGTCTCCCATGACCTATTACTGGCTAAATCCAGAGGTCAGTATTCCATCCTCATTCTTCTTGATCTTTCCGCTGCTTTTGACACTGTCGATCACAGCATACTTCTCGATACCCTGTCCTCACTTGGATTCCAGGGCTCTGTCGTTTCCTGGTTCTCTTCCTACCTCTCCCTCCGCACCTTTAGTGTTCACTCTGGTGGATCCTCTTCTACTTCTATCCCTCTGCCTGTCGGCGTACCTCAGGGTTCTGTTCTTGGTCCCCTCCTCTTTTCTATCTACACTTCTTCCCTTGGTTCATTAATATCATCCCATGGCTTTTCCTACCATCTCTATGCTGATGACTCCCAAATCTACCTTTCTACCCCTGATATCTCACCTTGCATCCAAACCAAAGTTTCAACGTGCTTGTCTGACATTGCTGTCTGGATGTCTCAACGCCACCTGAAATTAAATATGACCAAAACCGAGCTTCTCATTTTCCCCCCCAAACCCACCTCCCCGCTCCCTCCGTTTTATATTTCTGTTGATGGCTCTCTCATTCTCCCTGTCTCCTCAGCTCGAAACCTTGGGGTTATCTTTGACTCTTCTCTCTCCTTCTCTGCTCATATCCAGCAGATCGCCAAGACCTGTCGTTTCTTTCTTTACAACATCCGTAAAATCCGCCCCTTTCTTTCTGAGCACTCTACCAAAACCCTCATCCACACCCTTGTCACCTCTCATTTGGACTACTGCAATCTGCTTCTTGCTGGCCTCCCACTTAGTCACCTCTCCCCTCTCCAGTCGGTTCAAAACTCTGCTGTCCGTCTCGTCTTCCGTCAGGATCGCTTTACTCATACTACCCCTCTCCTCAAGTCGCTTCACTGGCTCCCTATCCGTTTTCGCATCCTGTTCAAACTTCTTCTACTAACCTATAAATGTACTCACTCTGCTGCTCCCCAGTATCTCTCCACACCCGTCCTTCCCTACACCCCTTCCCGTGCATTCTGTTCCCTGGATAAATCCTTCTTTTCTGTTCCCTTCTCCGCTACTGCCAACTCCAGACTTCGCTCCTTCAGTCTTGCTGCGCCCTACACCTGGAATAGACTTCCTGAGCCCCTACGTCTTGCCCCATCCTTGACCATCTTTAAATCTAGATTGAAAGCCCACCTCTTTAACATTGCTTTTGACTCGTAACCACTTGTAGCCACTCGCCTCCACCTACCCTCCTCTTTCCTGTACACATTAATTGATTTGTTTGCTTTATTTTTTGTCTACTAGATTGTAAGCTCTTTGAGCAAGGACTGTCTTTCTTCTATGCTTGTGCAGCGCTGCGTACGCTTTGTAGCGCTATAGAAATGCTAAATAGTAGTAGTAGTAGTAGTACTAATAAGCTTGATGGTACTCAACTTGTACGGTAATTTTGAATGTAATGATGACTTGGTTATAAATTATAATAATAAGGTTTCATCGTTAAAATGTTGATATATAAAACAGAGAGTAAAGGGGGGAGGAAGGGGATAAAGTGGGGGGAGGAAGGTTGATGTTGGACGGTATAATTGTGTCCTAGCTGGGTGAACTGTTATATTTGAACCTTTGGATTTCGTATTACTTGGAAATGTGCCATTTGAAATGTCCTCAATAAAAATATTGAAACATAAAAAGATAACTCTTTTTGCTACTGTCCCTGAAAGGAGGTTTTTATGCCTGTGATATTTATTTGGATTTTGCTCACACCTTTTTTTAGTAGTAGCTCAAGGTGAGTTACATTCAAGTACACTGGGTATTTTCCCTGTCCCTGGAGGGCTCACAAACTAAGTTTGTACCTGAGGCAATGGAGGGTTAAGTGACTTGCCCAAGATATCAAGGAACAGCAGTGGGATTTGAACCAGGCACCTCTGGATATCAAGACCATACTCTAACCACTAGGCCACTCCTCGACTATAGCTCTTGAACGTTTGTGAGAACATAGAAGTTCCAGACTGAGCTCTGAGGCTTTTCATTCTTCATCACAAACATCCCCTTCTTGTTATAGAATATTTTGGTAAGTATATTATATGCACGGTTGGTTCATTTGTGTCTTGAGTTCTATTTTTTGTTTTGATGTTTTCTTCTCATCCCCGCCCTGATGCATCCAGTGGATCTAAGTGGCTGTGCCAGCGCCAATCCAGTGCTAAGTATTTCTGTATTTCATATATATCCGCTACCACAATGTTCCTTAGCAACCCTCTGGACCGGCCCAGCATGACTGATGCGGAAAGTCTCCATTAAGGAGTTGGTAGAGACACAAATGGTGATTGCATTCAAAAATTCATGGGATGAACACATAGGATCTCTAATTAGAAAATGAAAGTTATAAAAAACCTAAACTTAAATGGCTGCATGTGTGTGGATTTGGCAAGTGACACTTAGATGGTGACTCCAGCTGTGATGAACTAGGGCTGATACCGGGCAGACTTGTATGGTCTGTGTCTCATATATGACAATCTGGTTTAGGATGGTCCGGAAAGGGCATAGACAGCAAATTTAGTGGTTGGAACATGAGGACAGTGCTGGACAGACTTTTACAGTCTGTTTCCTGCAAATTAGAAGACAAAGAGGCTGGAGTGGACTTTGACAACAAATCCATCAGTTAGAACATAAGGATAGGGCCAGGCGGACTTCTATGGTCTATGTCCCAGAAACACCAAAGAAAGATCATAATCAAGTATATAATATCACATTCATTGTTGATTTAATTGTGAATTGATAATGAGCATGACTATTGGGCAGACTGGACCGTTCAGGTTTTTATCTGCTGTCACTTACTATGTTACTATTAATCCTCTCTGCTCCCGTGGCTGATGCACAGACCTTAGCTCTGACACAGGCACAAGCATCAGATGTCACCTGACCTACTGGCGCATGCATGTGACGACTTTTCTGCACACAGTGCCAGTGAATCAGACAAGTTTTATATGTGTGCACCAGAGTGTTCCAAGTTGCATCTTCTGTTCCTTCCTTGCCTGCAGTGCTGCGGCTCGAACCCAGTGAGAGACTGAGAGAGCCAATCGGAAGTTTTTGTAATGTACCATTAAATTCTTGCGGGGACAGGTGGGGATGGATAAGATTCCAGCAGGGACAGGCGGGGATGGGTAAGATTTATGTCCCTGTGCAACTCTCTACTCTGTGGACAGTTCTTTTATATTTCTTCACTTGGGGTGAAGGCTGGGCACACCGAGCTTCAAAAGCACTTCACTGTTACGTGCCATTCTTTGGTTCTGTGCCATATCAGGAACCCCTTGTAGAATAATTTTCTGGAATCTAGGAGGCTTCACATCACAGCAAAATGGGCTTTCAAGAGATATAGAGCAGACATTGCATGTCTACAAGAGATGCACCTTACAGATTTGAACACCAAAAGTTAAAGCATCAATGGGTGGGGAAAATTTTCTACTCTTCCTCAGGGGACAGACATGGAGAGATGGCCATCTTATTTAATAAATCCTTACATTATAGCTCCACATTGGTATTTCAGGATGCCAGTGGAAGATATTTACTCCTTATGGTCTGGGCAGGGGGTCACAAATTTTACTTATTAGTTCTTTACTCCCCAATACCATATGATTGAAGCTTCTATCCGGATTTATTATGGCACTTACTCCCATATAAATTCTGAGACCTTATAGTAGCAGGTGATTTGAATTTAGTGATGGACCCCACTCAGGATTGCTCGAGAGATGTTAGAAATCCCAGAGAGGGTTCAATTGCTCAGAACATGCTTCGCCACTTCACCACAGCCTTGGGATTGGTAGGTCCTTGGTGCTTGCTGCACCCCTTCAAGAGGGACTATACACATCTGTGCAGGGTCAATGGCACTTTCTCCCACCTAGATTATATACTTTTGAGTCATAACTCATTTTCTGCTGTACAGAATGTGGACGTGGGCCCAGGGGAGATCTCAGAGCACTCCTGGGTATGGATTGACTTAGGATCTTACTCGGGGGTGGGGGGGGGGGGGTGAGACTTGAAGGGGTTGGAGATTGTGATAAAGTCACACCCAGGATAGTTGGGTTAAGGCAGTTTCAGTCTGAACTACAAGTCCCAGAAGGCATTGCAGGCAAGGAGCCAGGGGGCGAGATGGAAAACCCGGACTGGACTCCTAGCTGCAATAAGGGAGGACAAGGGAATAAGCTGACAGGGTGTGTAGATTGGCTGCCCCTAGGGGGAAAGAGAGCTAGGAAATCCTGTGTGCAGGAGCTCCTCATTAGGCTGATGCTCAACTCAGCTGGTATTGGGGGAAGAGAGCTAGGAAACCCTGTGTGCAGGAGCTCCTCATTAGGCTGATGCTCAACTCAGCTGGTATGGGTGTGTAGAGAAGCTAATGAGTGGAAAATGATTGGTTTTGAAGGCAGAAGCCAGGGATTGATTAGGCAGGTGGGAAGGAGTCTCAGGAGTTCAGTTCAGGGAGAGCAGCAAGGAAGGCGAGAAGCAGTTGCAGGCTGAAAACCCTTGGGCAGGGAGGTCCCTAAAGTACTGAAGTCTGAGAAGTATTCGCAGGCTGAAAACCCTTGGGCAGGGAGGTCCCTAAAGTACTGAAGTCTTGGAAGTATTTGCAGGCTGAAAATCCTTGGGTAAGAAGAAGTCCCTAAAGTATTGACCTTACTAGTGAAGCTGTTGCAGGGGGAATCCCTTGGGTGTGAGAAGTCCCTAAAATATGGAGCTCATTATGAGGGTGAAGAGAATAGAAGTATAACTGCTGCTTTGTGATTGAACTATGATGATGAATTGAATGGACTGCTGCTGCTTGGAATTGAACTAATGTTTATGGTGCACTGGATAAAGAGCCTAGACTGAAGCCGACTGTAGCCTATATTGAATCCTGACATGTGCTAAGAGCCTTCTGCTTAGAGGGGACTACTGGCCACACACTTTCAGGTGGCTTATAGGTGCTTAGGATGGAAGGTGAATGCTGCTGTTGGAACTGTGTACTAGAAACCTGCATGGAATAAAGTCCTTGAGTTTGAAGTTACTGGTGGATATCTGTTTCTTCATTGTACCAAGAGCCTGTGGTTAGAAGAGATTGTTCTATCCCTGGCTGCACAAGAGAGGTACTTGGTTACAAGATTTCCATCTTACTTGGCACAGAACACTAATTTTATCAAATACCTAGGAACTAGGTGGGATGCACTTGTGCAAACTAATGGCCAACATGAAAAGCAACCTTTTTCTATTTTGGAATTCTGCCAAGGCAGGCCTTAGAGGGGGAAGTGATTGCCTATGTAAGTCGTTGTAAAAAGAAATTTGTGTTGAGCATAATTCATCTAGAAAAGTGGTTGCGGAGCGCTAAGCATCATTATATTTCTCACCCCTCTCCACAAAATAAGGAAACATGGGACTCCATTCACCACTCTAAACATTCTTATTCATGAACAAATAACAGCCTCCTTTACAGGAAATATCATTTCCATAAATTTGGAAATAGATCTGGTTGTTTATTGGCAAATATTGTAAAGTCCTGGGGGGGGGGGGCTCCTGAGCAGTGCCAATGTTGCAAGACTCACAGGGAGTTCTTACATCACAGCCTGACTGCATAGCTCAAATTTTTGAACACCATTTTAGGACAATACACGCTGAAGCGCCAAACCCTTCACAACACGAGATTACTTGCTTTTTAGATGAGGCAAATTTTCATAGCCTGGCGCCGAAGGTGGTGAAGGCCTTGAATGCTCCCCTTCGCGCAAAAGAGTTACAGCAAGCCATCAAGGCATTGAAACCATTTTCGGCACCTGGAGCTGATGGGTTTACAGGAGAATTTTATAAAGCTCTACAAATACCTTTGCTGAAACCCTTGATGGCTTATTTTGAGGAAGTAGTAACCTCCGGTGCCTTTCCTATTCATGATAACATGGCACTAATCACTTTTAGACCAATGCCTAATAAGCCACAAGGTCATGCAGACTTGTATAGGCCTATCTTGTTAATTAACGTGGACATTACACTTCTAGCTAAAACATTAGCAAATAGGCTGGCGGACTATCTACCCGACATGATAGGCTCAAGTCAGGTAGGGTTTCTCAAGAGGAGGCAATCGATTTAAATGTGCGACAAGCTCTCCTGGTGATTGTTACGATTGTGGTCGTGACCCCTCTCAAACTTATTTCTGGTAGTCAGCTTCTGAGCTGGCTTCTCTCTGTCCTTTCTGAGATAGTTCTGTCTCTGTGTGCTGGCTGCTTCCAGCGTGGCTCTAATTACTCCACTATACTGCACCTGTGTGTGTTGCCTGAGTTAGCTCTGCCTCTGTCTCTGTGTGCTGGCTGCTTCCAGCGTGGCTCCAATTACTTCACTATAGTGCACCTGGGTGTGTTGCCTGAGTTAGCTCTGCCTCTGTCTCTGTGTGTTGGCTGTTTCCAGCATGGCTCTAATTACTCCACTATACTGCACCTGTGTGTGTTGAGCCTCTCTGTGCTTCAGTATGCTTTCTGCCTGAGTCCTGTAGCTGTGACATCATCCGTCAGGCCCTTGATAAGGAAGTGGTGTTCTTCCATTCAGGGCCTTTGCAAATGCCAAAGGTCCCGGTTAGTGTTTGGTGCTGTTAGCACTTCTGCCTTGTCTTGCATGCCTTGAATCCTATCCTGATTCCAGTCCTGTTGGCTCCCTTTCCCTCCTGTCTGAGAACCCTGTATTCCTGGTGCAGTTAGCACTTCTGCCTTGCTCTTGTCTGAGTGCCTGGTGGCACTTCTGTCTGCTTTTGACTCCCTTTCCCTCCTGTCTGAGAACCCTGTATTCCTGGTGCAGTTAGCACTTCTGCCTTGCTCTTGTCTGGGTGCCTGGTGGCACTTCTGAATCCTGTCTGCTTTTGGCTTCCTTTCCCTCCTGTCTGAGTACTCTGAACCCCTGTCTGCCTTGCTTTTGTCTAGGTGCCTGTGGGCACTTCTGAACCCTGTCTGCCCTGCTTTTGTCTAGGTGCCTGTGGGCACTTCTGAATCCTGATTCCTGGTGTTCTAGCCTGCTAGTTCCAGTACCGGTTTTCCTCCAAGCCCTGCTAGTTGCCTGCTGCAGCAACTTCTCCCAAGTATGCCTTCACATGATGCCCACCTTTTCCTCATTTAAAAGGAACCCCTGCAAAATTTGGTATATAATTTGGAATACTATTCACATTTAAACCAAACCAAAGAATGTTGGATTTATCAGGGTTAAGGCTATTTGTCCAGATACATGATATTAATGAACATTCACAAACAGAATGCAAAACATAGGGAGACATGAACATGTCTAGCACCTACCCTATTAAAAATGGTTCTGATCCAACAAGGGATAGAGTAGTTTTCAGTAAGCTCCAAACTAAGGGGCCCTTTTACTAAAGGGTTTTCATGCAGTAACAGGTTTGCCACGTGGCAAATCAGAACTACCGCAGGCCTAACGTGGCCTCCAGCGGTAGTTCTGTCTCCAGCATTTCTGGCGCTACCAGAAATTCCAGAAAAATATTATTGGTAGGTTAGCGCAGGAGCTTTTACATCTCAATGGGTGGCAGTAAGTTCCCCCCCCCCCCCCCCCTCAAAAATGGCCATACAATAAGTGCAAACGTACCGCATGGCCATTTATTTTTTTCAGGCTTTTAACCCGCTGTGGTAAAAAGGGCCTCAGTGTGCGGCAAAAACAGTCGCCACCGCTAGCACATGGCCCCTTTTACTGCAGCTTAGTAAAAGGGCCCCTAAAAGATTTATGCAGGTACTTGGCTTTTGCCAGCAATTCTTACTGAATAACTGAGACACTGGGAGTGGCAGGAAGTATTCCATCTTCTACTGCAGCTACAATGGGAAGAAAAAAAAGGTTTAATTTCAGTGACCTGGCAGAAAGTCACTTTTAGTTTACACTTTTTCCCTTGCTGCGAGTCTCTCTTGTTCTCCTGTGTACATAGGAACTTCTAGGTCAAGAGCCATATTTAGTTATGCTAATTACAGAAGAACAATTTACTTTCAGCTTGTTAACCACCTTCAGCAAAGCCCAAGGCAAGTACAGAGTAATTAAAACAATGTAATAAAAATGTCATATATATGTATTCAACCACAAAACAAACAGGTACTGTCACTTTCATTTTTTTTTTTGCTTGGCATTTTTCACCATTATAGCAATAAAAATGAGAGAAAATCAATCTAAAACAGGTACATGTTCCTGGGTAAATATCAGTTTATTTTAGTGGGCTAAAATCTGTACAGGATCCTAAAACAGGGCTTTCCCAAGTTTTTATGTAAGTCATTGACAGGACTAGATAAATAACTTACCCCCCCCCCCCCCCCACACACACACACACACATACACACACCCCGTTTACTGAGCCACACTAGCAGCTGCCGTGTGGCAGTGCCGACACAGCTCATTCAAAGTGGATGGTCTGTGTTGGAATTAGTGCATGGCAACCACTAGCGCGGCTTAGTAAACAGGATGGTTAATGATATCTTCACCAAGCACCATACCATCTTCTGTCAATCTTTTCTCCCCCCCCCCCCCCCCCCCCCCCCCCCCCCCCCCCTTATCACTCAATATCTTTTTTTTTTTTTTTTTTTCCTTCATTTATCACAGTAGGCCAATTCTGTGGACTACCTCCATCAAGGGAAGCAGGTCTGGTTTCATTCTCCTTCCATCAGTGATTTCCTCCTCCCTCCTTTAATGTAGGCGTAACTTTAGTATTTATATGTAGGCTGATTCTGCAGTTTTGCTTCCAATATGATGCATGTCCAGGTCCTACAGATGCCCCACTTTGTTTGCCAGAGGAAGAGACGCTGGAAAGCACCTTAATCCACCTAATTTCTAACAAGTTGAGAGCTACCCAACACTTAACAGCTGCTGTATGAATCTGATTCCTAGGCTTAAATACTATGTTATCAACTTCGATATACCACAATGTAATTGCATACATCTAAGTAGTTTATAATTTAGATCAAGGGGAGAAAAGAATAAAACGAGGGCACAATACAATGCCAGGGAAACAAAGGGCAATGTTACAATATTTAGTAATAAGATGTTACCAAAGAAAAATAAATCTGTGACCCACTGATATTTTGTACTGTCTCAACAGGATTTTAACATTTCACACAATTCACTTATCCAGGCTGTAAATGTTTGCTTTTTGCTGCAAGATTCAGAACGGCCATTTTTCAAAGCTCCACTTCATTCATCCTCAGGAAGAAGAGCACAATATTTCAACACCAACCTGAATGAACTGCAAGATGTTTTATATTGCTGAAAGGCATTTCTCAACACAGGAGCTATTCCGTACCCTTGTTCACTGGCTGGTCCTGTCCCATATAGACTACTACAGCGGGATCTATGCCAGTTGCCAGGACTATATTCTGAAATGGCTTCAGATGGCTCAAAACACGGCTGCAAGACTCATCCTGGGGAAATCTCACTTTGTTCCTGCTCAGCCACTCCGTATTCAACTACACTGGCTCCCTGTCAAAGACCATATTACATTTAAAATCTGTTCACTTACACACAAGATAATTTATGGTGAAGCCCCTGAATACATGTTTACTCTAATTGATCTGCCCTCTAGAAATGCCCTGAGATCTGCAAGGACATACCTCAATCTTAATTACCCCACCTGCAGGCATGTAAAATACAAGACTCTTTATGCTTCATCCTTCCCCTACATCAGTCCACAATCCTGGAATGTTCTGCCACGACAGCTTAAGGAGCTCATCGACCATCATCAGTTCAAGAAGACCTTAAAAACCTTCTTATTCGCCAAGGCTTATCCCCCTGGCTACTCCTGTTTAACCTCTGTCTCTTGTTGGCTCTTCACCCCTGTCATTTACCCGTGTCATCCCATGTATCTTCCCCTCCTGTCACATTCTGTTTCTGTGCCATCTCTGTATTGAATTGTATCCTCTTGACTTAATGTAAGCCACATTGCGCCTGCTTATGTGGGAAAATGTGGGGTAAAAATGCACCAAATAAATAAAATAAAAAATAAAGAAAGCAACAAAATCTTCTAACAAAAGCTTTAAAATAGTTTAAATACATGGATCCCTGTGGGTTTTGGGTTTCATAGGTACGGGGTTTAAGCTTAATCCTCTTAAATGTTAATCTCCCTCTACTCAGGGCACTTCATCCTGACTCAGTTCTGTAATCCCTGCTGAGACTGCTCAGGGCCTAAGACTTGTAAGGTCAAAGTTTCTACCTAGGTAAGCATTTCCTCTTATAGAAAACAAGAATCAGTGTGTAGTTACACAAGCACAAAACAGAAAAATGGATTCAGGATGTCTGATCCTGGTCTGCACACCCTCCTGTGATTCCCTTAATTCCTAGAATTCCAGGTCCTTTTTGACAGAGTAGGTTCCTTACTTCAAGGGTCCTCTATTTTCTAGGCCTTATTTTTCTACCCCAGGACCATACCAAGCTGTAGCTGAAAGTAGGTGTATATGTTGTTTGCTTTGGTTTTCACTGTGAAAGATGTGGGAGAGATACCAGTGCCAGAAATGATATTCTTTGCTGATGAATCAGAGAAACTGAAACAAATCTCTATAAACCTGTAAGATGTAATGGGGAAGAATAGCAAATCTCCTGGACTGGATGGTATAGATCCCAGAGTACTAATAGAGCTGAACAATGAATTTGCAGAGCTATTTAGTAATGTGCAATTTATATTTAAAATCAAGCATTTAGTAATGTGTAATTTATCTTTAAAAAGGGCTCCAGAGGTGATCTGGGAAACTATAGACCGGTGAGCCTGTCGGTGTTGGGCAAAATGGTAGACTAGGGCTGTACAAAATTTTTAATTTTACAATTAATTGCATACTCCAAATGTAAAAGTTTAAGCATGTACACATAGTTTAGATTTTTTTTTAATGATCCTAAACATTCAACTAATAACTTTGATCCCAGTGTGTGTTAATTGTGCAGCCCTACTAAAAAATACAATAGTTTTTTTTTTTTTTTTACCTTTGTTGTCTGGTGATGTTATTTTTATAATAATCTTCCCTTCCCTCCCCTCTATCTCTGATCACCATTTTTCCCTTCTCTTTACTCCCCTCTCTTCTATGACTACCATCTCCTATTTCTAGGATCTGTCCCTCTAACCCCCTCCCCCCCCATAAAATATTTTTCCCCTCTTTCACCGCCTTCCCCCACCCCTGCAGTCTGCAGCTTTCTCTTCCTTTTTTTTCCCTAGCATCTCTTACTTCTCCTAGAACACCAGCAGCCCCCTTTGTGCACTCCTCCCAGCCCTTGGCCTTGATGCAGCAGTGAAAGCATACTTCTCACCTGGCCCCAAGCCTCTCTCTGTAATAGGAAGTTGTCAAATGAGGCTGGCATCATCTCCCTCTCCTCCCTACCCTTCCCCTGACACTATTTCCTCCCTTCCTTCCATCCAAAATCACCATTTTCCCTTCGCTTTTTCCTCCCCTCCCTTCTATAGGCACAATTTCCCTTCTTTGATTCTTCCATCTCCATTTCCAGCATCTGTCCCTCTAATACCCTCTCCCCGCATCTCTTTTCCTCTTTCTGCCACCCCCCCCCCCCAAATACAGTCCACACCTTTGTATCTCTCTTTCCTTTTTATTATCCCATCACCTTTTCTTACTACTCCGGCACCCCCCCACCCTCCCGCTGCAGTGATTGTAGTACAGCCATACTATTGAAGGACATAATTACCTGGTTCCTGGTAGTAATCGACACATTTTTATGAGATCTGCCACCACATGTGATTCTTAGCATGTAATTTACATCATCACATGCTCTTGCAATTTATTGTATGTGGGCAGGACATCAAGACTTATGTCTGAACACACATTTCCAAGCTAATTTTATCAGCACCTTTAGTGTCACATTGGTTGGAGAAAAATCACCAGAACTGATCTTGGAGGATTCTGGATAAGATTGAAATAGGGTGGGAAGCCGGTGGCGGGGATGGTGCTGGGCAGACTTATTCGGTCTGTGCCAGAACCGGTGGTGGGAGGCAGGGCTGGTGGTTGGGAGGCAGGGATAGTGTTGGGCAGACTTATACGGTCTGTGCCAGAACCGGTGGTGGGAGGTGGGGCTGGTGGTTGGGAGGCGGGGATAGCGCTGGGCAGACTTACACGGTCTGTGCCCTGAAAAGGACAGGTACAAATCAAGGTAAGGTATATATATAAAAGAGCACATATGAGTTTATCTTGTTGAGCAGACTGGATGGACCATGCAGGTCTTTTCTGCCGTCATCTACTATGTTAACTTGGATAAACTGTTAAGTATAAATAGCAAATATTTTTTCCCTAGATACTCTAGCTCCTAGAGAAATGAATTTAGAATTAGATTGGGCTTCATTATTATAATGTCAGCCTCATAACACTAGTTGAGTGTCTGGGTGGGTGCCATGTAATTATTTAAATGGCAGTGTTCTTGAGCGGTGGCCATTTTGAATGCTGGAACACTGATCTTAACAATGCCAGGTACTGTTGTATTTTAAAGTTTTGAACTGTTCATTTCTATTTTGGGCTAGTTTTGTAGTTTGTAAATTTTTATTTTTTTCAGCGGGCCAGACCCTGAAGCAGCTGTGAGGCAAAACATGTCATATTGGTTGCAGGTCCTTCTGTTAGCTGACATTAACAGCAATATCTTCAGCAATACTAGCAGTGACATAAGCTAAGTATTGATTTTTCAAAATTTGAACTAAAAATGTTTATAAATAGTTAAGTTTTACAAATCACACTAAAAAATATAATAGGGAAGTAATAAAAACTAATTATTCCATAGCCTATGTTGAGACCGACGAAGATCTTGAGCTGCAGGATTGTGGTTCTGCATGAAGCGAGTCACCGTTGAGGTCTTGGACTTGGATATCATTTCTTACCTTGGCTCTATTATTTTGATAGAAGTGACTGATGGGCATTGGGATGTTGGAATGGTTTTGATTTTTTACTGCTCCCATAAATGAAGAATTGAGTGACTGGATTTAAATAGATTTATTGAGAGAATGTGGTAAAAGCAGTTAGCTTAACAGGATTGAAAGAAAGATTTGGATAATTTCCTAAAAGAAAAATCCAAAAGCCACTGCTTATTTCTAGGATAAGCAGCATAAAATCTGTTTTATTGTTCTGGGATCTTGGCAAGTAAGAACATATGCATTTCCATACTGGGATAGACCCAAAGGTTCATCAAGCCCAGTATCCTGTTTCCAACAGTGGCCAATCCAGGTTCCAAGTACCTGGCAAGATCTCAGAACTAACTTCTCTGCCCTTAAGTTTAGTAAAAAGTTGGGCATCTTGTGCCAGTGAAGTGCAGGGATATTTCTTTCCCTTCAATAAGAAGAACCTGCTCCCCCAAAACAGAGAAAAATGTAGGAAGATAGAGACCATATGGCCTATCCAGTCTGCCCATCCATGTAATTTACTCTCTTTATCACACCATTAGATATCCTATGTACTTGTCCCAAGCTGTCTTGAATTCAGATACTGTTGTCTGTTTTCATCTCCACCACTTCCACCTGGAGGCTATTCACAAATTCACCACCATTTCAGTAGTATTTCCTCCCGTTACTTCTGAGTCTGTCCCCTTTCACCTTTATCCTATGCCCCCTCGCTCCAGAGCTTCCTTTAGATTGAAAGAGACTCACCTCCTATGCATTTATGCCTCATAACTACTTAAATTTATCATCTTCCCCTCTCTCACTTTGTGTACTGTGAACGATCAAGTCTGTCCCCATACACTTTATGAAGACCACTGGCCATTTTACTGACTGCTCTTTAGACCAGCTCCATCCTGTTTATATCTTTTTGAAGGTGCAGTCTCCAGCATTGTATGCAATATTATAAATTAGGTCTCGGGGCATCACCACCTTTTCGTTCCTGCCTATGAACAGTGCATGCTGAGAATTAAGGAACAGGACTAGGAAGAAAAATAAAGTAAGGTCCCTAGGATGGAAATGCAGTAGTGGATCAGGATTCCCTCTTTATATCTCTTCCTCCAAATGCTATTAGGCTCTGCTTTTTCCTTGCAGCAGTTTGGCACCAAGAATAGCTACTACCCTGCTTTTGAGATAGACATGGGAGAAGCTACTGGTTGCCCTGCAATTGGTAGCATGGAATATTGCTATTATGTGTGTTTCTGACAGTACTTGTGACCTGAATTAGCCACTAGTGAAAGCAGGATGCTGGGCCACTAGTCTCACCCAGTACTGCTATTCTTATTTAATTCACACAAGCTCAAAAGATTCAATCAGACTATCCAACAACCCATCAATAATAATAACCCATGTGCTAGGACCAAATAGCACTCCAACACACATTTAAAAGCGGAGAAAAAAAAAGCCTCAGTTGAACCACCCAGCCAACCAATGTTATAAGGCATGGGCTCGGCTCACCATCACAGGTTAAAAAAAAAAAAAACTCCACTACGCAGAGTGTATGGAATGGCTTCTCAAAATGTCCGAAAAAAACAAAAGAACGGAAGAACTCAAAAGAACCAAACTCAAAAAATATATGAAAAAGCCAAATTTATTGCACAAGACCCTACACGGTCCGTGTTTCGGCCAACAAAGGCCTTCCTCAGGGGTCTATAAACTGGCTTATACAACTATTCATATTTACATCCAAAGATTCATTCAAATTCGGACAGATCTTGGAAGAAGCTTTTCACCCGCAGATAGCTGACACTGAGACGCAGGACTGATAGCTTATCCAATTTAGAAATGATTTCAGGCGGGAAAGGCAGAAGGCTGGCCTTCTGAAAAGCTGCTCTTACAGCAGCTTTTCAGAAGGCCTCTGGTTGGGAATGGAAAGTCCAATCCTTCAAAGAGACACCGAGACCGGCTTAATGCTGAGTTAGACCGCTTGGCCAGCCTTCTGCCTTTCCCGCCTGAAATCATTTCTAAATTGGATAAGCTATCAGTCCTGCGTCTCAGTGTCAGCTATCTGCGGGTGAAAAGCTTCTTCCAAGATCTGTCCGAATTCGAATGAATCTTTGGATGTATATATGAATAGTTGTATAAGCCAGTTTATAGACCCCTGAGGAAGGCCTTTGTTGGCCGAAACACGGACCGTGTAGGGTCTTGTGCAATAAATTTGGCTTTTTCATATATTTTTTGAGTTTGGTTCTTTTGAGTTCTTCCGTTCTTTTGTTTTTTCTGTTGTTTTTTACGGGAGAATTGGACTCTCTTTGTTGTTTCTCAAAATGTCCACCAGTCACAAATGCAAGTGAAAACTGACAGGAAATAAAAATTATCACTCAGTGTTCAAATTCAAACAAACATGCTGGGTAACATAATATTCATCTCAGCTCAATCTTCTCATTTTTCAAATATCGATAAGCCAACATGTCAATGGTTTGTTGGATATTCTTATTTGAGGAGCCGGCATAACATGAAACAGATATGGTGGATTGTTGAGTTAGTCACCGAGCACACAGCACCTGTATTGTGATGCATACTAATGACTAGAGGTGGCGTATTTGAACAGCCAACGGAGGTTTAACGGACATACAGAGTTTGTCCATGAAGAACAGTCATCCAGCGTTTATGTGGAAACATTTTCACTGCGTCCATGCGGAAGGCATGGCGTTTGCAGGAAAAGGACCATTTTGCTGGCAGGACTGAGTTTTGATTATTTGAGTATGATATAATGTATAAGCATGGCAAAACATATGCACAATACGAAACAGTATAAGTATGCAGTTTAAAATGTAAAATCAACTGTTTTGTATTTAAATTAAATATAGGTGTGCAAGGTGAGCGGAGGAGTGAATGTGTGAGGTTTTAATAGTAGGCAGCAGTGCTAGTGAGGTTAGCGGGCATTGCAATACAATAAAATGTTTTTGTGATAAAGAAAAAATACTGGAGTCTTTGTGTAGTCGATATTAAAAGTGACTCTGGAATTAAAAGAGTTATCCCCTGATTAGTAATTTTGGTATTCTTATTTAATGCCAAAAGCACCACCACTGGGACAGGCTATATGCAAACAGAACTTCCTCCCTTTCTAAACTGGCTAAACTTAACCTCCTAGCAACCAACTATTATACTGCATCCTCTCCTCTGCCATCCCTATATTATCTACTGGAAGAAGACAACCTTTAGAAAGGGGTGCTTAAACCACTAAAGTTATAGATTCTGTAATGTTGAGTGATCAGGTCTAGGCCTTTATGAGGCTGTTAATGCAATGATTCCCAAACCTGGCCTAGGAGAACCCCAGCCAGTCAGTTTTTCAGAATATCCACAATGAATATGCATGAGAGATACAGTGAAGGTAGTACATGCAAATCTCTCATGCATATTCATTGTGGATATCCTGAAAAGCCTGTGCTGTGGTGCTTTCAGGACCAGGTTTGTGAACCACTGCCTTAGGTGCATTATGTGAGAAGGTAGATAAGACGCAAGAGCTTTCGGCTAGTGTTTCCCAAGTCCATCCTGTATTCCCTTGCCAGTCAGGTTTTCAGGATATCCACAATGAATGTGCATGAGATTATACAGCCTCCATTGTGTGCCCACTGGAGAAGGACTGTGATTGACTGGCAAAAGTACTAATGAGGATGGAGTGGATATAGTACCGTTCACTGAAGACACTGTGTATGAACAACTTGAAAATCTAAAGGTGGACAAAGCTGTGGAACCGAACGGGATCCACCCCAGGATATTGAGGGAGCTCAGAGAGGTTGTGGCGGGTCCTCTTAAAGATTTGTTTTGGGTTTTTTTTTTATTTATAACCATTTAAATTTTTACAAGTGATAAAACAACTTGCCGGAAATACAGAGAAAGTAATACATAGGAATTATTTCAGTCAGGTAATTCTTTTCTCTTCCTTAGACCACTAAATAGGGAGAGTGAAACAAGACAAGGAGATCAATTAAACAGTAAACAGAGGGAAAAAAAGTGATATTAACCTGATTATCCCCAGATATTACTCGTCTAATTCATTATTCCACATTGATCATCTGGTTAGCTTCTTCAAGGCCAATACGGTGTATAGTCAAATCATTTCATTGAAAACTTACTTATCCTATATAATAAAAAGCACCTCCAACATTCTGAAGCTGACTCTGTGGCACTGTGGTAGTGTAGGGTTCGTAAGTCTGTAGTTCAGCGTTTCATTGGCTCTCACTGTCCCTGCCCTCACATCGAGGAAACGGAACGCTGCATAGTTGCCAAGCAAACAAATGCAACATCACAGGAACAAAGAACCAATCAGACAGAACGGAACTTGGAGGAGGGGAGGGGAAGGGAGTGGAGTGGATTGAATCTCTAACAAACAATCATATACAGGGAGGTACAAACATCAGTGGAGGCAAGTGCACAGAAGGGAAGACAAACATTTAATCACTTTGTCACTCAAACACATACATACACACACAGACATCACACGCACACTCAATCACTCTGTGTATCTCTCTCTTACACTGTCTGTAAAACACACTGTCACTCTCAGTCTCTCACATAGGCAACTGTATGTTGTATTCTCACGAGTAAGGAGCTCTTCTGATGCGATTGTTAAACTGATTGAAGGGCTGAACAAGGAAAACTTTTACCACATTGTAACACAGTTTACACAAAAAATATTGTATATAAAGAAATCTTACACATGTAAACAACAATTATATTCAGAATACAACTGTGGAAACATTAATGGCAGGAACTAATTACATTGCTAGCGCCCGTTTCATTGCGTTAAGAAACGGGCCTTTTTTACTAGTTGTCCAATATTAGTTAGAAATAATACATCCGATTACATTCTTTCTCTTTTAAAAAACAGAAGTTATTTAACAATATATATACTTAAGTCTCTAATTCAAATCCCACTGATTAAAGTAATCCCAGTTTTCATAGGTTTTACTCCTTTTAAAGTAATAATTGAGGAAATATTAAAAATTTGTTTAATAAATCCTTGGAGACAGGAGAGGTTCCGTGGGATTGGAGAACAGTGGATATGGTCCCTCGTCACAAAAGTGGTGATAGGGAAGAAGCTGGAAACTACAGGCTGGTAAGCCTCACTTCGGTTATTGGAAAACTAATGGAAGTGATGCTGAAGGAAAGGATAGTGAATTTCCTGGAAGCCAATAAGTTGCAAGATCAGAGACAACATGGTTTTACCAAAGGTAAATCATGCCAAACGAATCTCATTGAATTCTTTGACTGGGTGACAGGAGAATCAAATCATGGACGTGCTATAGACATAATCTACTTAGATTTCAGCAAAGCTTTTGACACGGTTCCTCACAGGACGCTCTTGAATAAACTTGACAGGCTGAAGATAGGACCCAACATGGTGAACTGGATTAGGAACTGGTTGACGGACAGACGCCAGAGAGCGGTGGTTAATGGAATTTGCTTGGATGAGGGAAAGGTGAGTAGTGGAGTGCCTCAGGGATCAGTGCTGGGGCTGATTCTGTTCAATATATTTGTGAGTGACATTGCCGAAGGGTTAGAAGGTAAAGTTTGCTTTTTTGCGGATGATACTAAGATTTGTAACAGAGGGGAGTGGAAAACATGAAAAAGGATCTGCAGAAGCTAGAAGAATGCTCTAAGGTTTGGCAATTAAAATTCAACGCGAAGAAATGCAAAGTGATGCACTTAGGGAATAGAAATACTCGGGAGACATATGTGTTAGGCAGTGAGAGTCTGATATGGATGGACAGGGAGAGGGATCTTGGGGTGATAGTATCTAAGGATCTGAAGGCAACGAAACAGTGTGACAAGGCGGTGGCCGTAGCTAGAAGGTTGCTAGGCTGTATAGAGAGAGGTGTGACAAGCAGAAGAAAAGAGGTTTTAATGCCCCTGTAGTAAGTCGTTGGTGAGGCCCAACCTGGAATATTATGTTCAGTTTTGGAGGCCGTATCTTGCTAAGAATGTAAAAGAATTGAAGCAGTGCAAAGAAAATCTACAAGAATGATATGGGATTTGCATTACAAGACGTATGAGGAGAGACTTTGCTGACCTGAACATGTATACCCTGGAGGAAAGGAGAAACAGGGGTGATATGATACAGACATTCAAATATTTGAAAGGTATTAATCTGCAAATGAACCTTTTCCATAGATGGGAAGGCGGTAGAACTAGAGGACATGAAATGAGATTGAAGGGGGGCAGACTCAAGAAAAATGTCAGGAAGTATTTTTTCATGGAGACAGTGGTGGATACTGTTTTTTGAGGAGTCTATTTATCCACCCCTCTCTAGACCTCCGCGGAACCCCTTTCCACGGTGAGGTGAAAAGGGGTCCAAAGGAGTGTCTTCGGACACAAAGGTGTAGGGGGGGGGGGGTGATAGAAGGCGCAGTTCAAATCTAATTCCCATGACCACAACTTTCTGTCTTCTAGGATCTAAGTGAATCTTTGGCCATTTATGTTCCCACATAAAGTCTACATGAGTGAAAGATAATTTACTTATGTGTATATTATTTATGTGAAACAGTTTGAAGAGAAGGAACAGATTAAAACTGAGACTAGAGAAGTTTAGTGATAGAAATAGTCTTTATTCTCACCGAATGAATCTGCCAGCTGTTACACACATCAGTCAAATTCTGGGTCCAACCGGCCAGAGCTTCGCCTTCTGAGATTCGTTGGGGAAAGACTCCGACTCTAGCTCAGATGCACAGTCCTTATATAGTATTTGCAGTCCATACAACTCAATGGAGAAAGACTTTTTTTTCTAATTTTTTTTTCATCTATGAATCATACTTAACCGCAGGTCAGGTGCCCACCTGCCCCTCCTTTCTGAGATTACTTAATAACGCCAATTTCCGGACTTGTAAACATCTTTCCTAATATAGAGAGATCAGTTTCTTTGTATCTTGTGACTCTGGGAGCCATCTTATAAGGACAGACTCCATCTTATGAACCAAACTTTTTACCATTTCTGCCATTAATTCCTTCATCTTAACTCTTACACTGAATTTGAAAGTTGTACCAGGTTTCAATAAGACTCACCAAGCAGTCCTGCTCTTGCAGGCTCTCAGCTATAAGGCCATCATCTGATTTTCAGGCCTAGTCAGTGCTTTTCAGCAGTTTAAGCTATGTAACTTGGCCCACCACTATTCCAGTGGATGGGTCTCAAGCTGGGACACATATTAACAATACTTGGAATGCCCTCCCGTGGGAGGTGGTGGAGATGAAAACGGTAACGGAATTAAAAAATGCGTGGGATAAACATAAAGAAATCCTGTTCAGAAGGAATGGATCCTCAGAAGCTTAGCAGAGATTGGGTGGCAGAGCCGGTGGTGGGAGGCGGGGCTAGTGCTGAGCAGGTCTGTGACCTGAAAATGGCAGATACAAATCAAGGTCAGGTATACACAAAAAGTAGCACATATGAGTTTATCTTGTTGGGCAGACTGGATGGACCATGAAGGTCTTTCTTTGCTGTCATCTACTATGTTAATCAACCCGTCACAGTTCTTTCTTCTTCCTAACAATCTCCCCGTTTCTCTCCGTAGCAATTCCTCTTTTCAGGCGTTTAAAACTGAGCTGAAAACCTGGCTTTTTCGCTTAGCTTTTGCTGAAAGTTTGCTGAAATTACCAGTGTTAACCTTTGACCCTTTTTGCAATGCTTGTGTCTCTTAACTTACCATGCTTTCCTATACATTAATGGAGTTCTTTTCTTGTTTCCTATTTTTAGCCTGTACACCGCTATCTTCTGCAAATAAATAAATATACAAATCTTATGTATATTCATTGTGGATATCCTGAAAACCTGACTAGCAAGGAGATATTCCAGGACCAACTTGAGAACACTGCTTTAGTCAATATGAGATGAATGGCTGCTAGAGTTATAATCAGGGCATACATGTAAGTTACATGCTCACTAGTTCCCAGAAGTGAAACATTTGACTAGCTTGCTGAATGGATGGTAAGTATGGCTTTTGCCCAAGTTTCACACATTAAGCAGCCTTCCCTTTTTTGCCTATGTTTCACACTTTAAGCAGCCTTCCCTTTTTTGGACTTGTCCTAAAATCCAGTACTTTTGGTCTGAGCTTATCAGTTATCTGAATTCTTTGTTAAGATCACATATTTGATTACCTTTATGAAAGTGGTGCTGGATTGTGGGGATTTGGGAGAGAGGTAGGGACCATATGTTTGCTTGTAAGACAAATCTAGTGGGGAAAACATATATCTTTCAACCGTGGATACATTCAAATAGTCCTTCATTTTAGCAATGGAGGAAATCAGCTATATACTTTGAAGTGGGAAGTGGCTCATACTGTCAAACAGAGATTGTATTCTTAGCTGAGGATTGGATATATGTTCCAAGTAGCTAGAAAACAGAGTAATCCTGAATAGATTTTACTTTGAATATTCAGTTTGGATTTTATTTGTTGCATTTGTATCCCACATTATTCCACCTCTTTGCAGGCTCAATGTGGCTTACAATTCGTCATGGATACTGAAATAGAAGAGAGTATACATTTGGCTTTACAGAGTGTTTTGGGTTACATGAAGATGAAATACATGATAGTGTAAGAGCAAAAGGCATTATAAGATAATGCTGGATGTATTAAGGGTTGTACAGTTACATGTTACATGGATGGACAGGGTGGGTATAAATCTATATTCCTTTGGGTTGGGAGTACTGTGGGAGAAGGGGGAAGGGTTAAGTTGGCAGGGATGTTAGCTGAAGGGCTTGGATATATAAAAACAAGGCCTTCCCTTTAGTTTGGGTGTTACTTCTACTTCTCACCGGCCTCCCTCTTAGCCATCTCTCTCCTCTTCAATCAATCCAAAACTCTGCTGCGCGACTCATTTTCCGCATTAGCCCTCTCCTTAAGTCACTTCACTGGCTCCCTATCCATTTCCATATTCAATTCAAACTTCTCCTATTGACCTATAATTGCATTCACTCTGCCGGTCCCCAGTACCTCTCCACTCTTGTCTCCTCCTACGTCCCCTCTTGAGTACTCCGTTCTGTAGATAAATCTCTCTTATCGTCCCTTTCTCCTCTACTGCTAATTCAAGACTCCATTCCTTTTATCTCGCTGCACCTCACCTGGAATAGACTTCCTGAGTCTATACATCTAGCCCTGTCTTTGGCCGTTTTCAAGTCCAAACTCAAAACCCACCTCTTTACCACTGCATTTGACTCCTAACTCACTTGCCCTGTCCTTTATCCTCACCTCTTATTTTATTTTTATTTTATTTTTTGTTACATTTGTACCCCACGCTTTCCCACTCATGGCAGGCTCAATGTGGCAGGCAATAGAGGGTTAAGTGACTTGCCCAGAGTCACAAGGAGCTGCCTGTGCCAGGAATCGAACTCAGTTCCTCAGTTCCCCAGGACCAAAGTCCACCACCCTAACCACTAGGCCACTCCTCCACTCTTTATTCCCTACCCTTAATTGTTCTGTCTCTATCCTTTATCCTCACCTCTTTTCCCTATCCTTAATTGTTGTCTGTTTACCTGTCTTATCTAGATTGTAAGCTCTTTGAGCAGGGACTGTCTTTTGTGTATGGTGTACAGCACTGCGTATGCTTTGTAGCGCTATAGAAATGATAAGTAGTAGTTATTTCACAGCCCTTTTGGCTATGTACATGAAATGGTACAAGCTCCTTGTGGTCCAAAGAGCTCATGTTGTGTTATATAAAATATTTAAACAAAAAGTTTATAAGTAACACATACAACTAAGGAACCTTCCTTAGATTTGAAAGTTTTATTTTGATATAACCCAAGAAAGGTCTAAAGTAGTATTCCAAGATGGTTGGCTTGTGGCCTAGAAAAGGTTGCTTCAGCACACTATTACATGGCAACAACATGGAAACAAACTTCCTACTCCAAGCCTCTGCAGTAAAGCCATAGCCAGTTAACATTTGATCTAATCTATTAAAACCTGATAAACTTGTGGCCGCAGGGGGGGGGGGTGGGGGGATGACAACAGTGCTATCTAGATGGCTATAGTGTCACTAAGATGGGTGTGATTGAAATATTCTCTAGTATAGTGGTTCCTACATACTGCTTCAGTAATAGGCACATCCTCAAATGTTTACAGATTTTTGCATGCATGGGCAATGCTCAAACCTGGCTTTTAGTATGACATGCTTCTTTCAAAAATGTGCACAATTAGCCTTAGTTCTCAAATGGTTTTTGGAATTTCACTATAACTTTTGAAGTTGTTACAACTTTGAGTTAGCCTTTTCAATTTTTTTGAAGTTTTTGAACTTGAAAATTAACAAAAAAGAGTTCAGAATGCTTTAAAAAAAATTGAGAGTTAGCCAAAAATGAACTATATCTAATCTCCTATTATATAAGAATTTGTGCTACATTACAACATATGTTCCAGCCTGTTCAGCTTTTGTGGTATAATTCAAATTTGAAACAATTAAATGCCAAGGTCAAAGAGAATGTTGCAGAGCAAAAAAAAAAAAAAAAGGTTGGGAACCCAAAAGGTCAAGAACACATTCCCTATCTAAGAAAGAAACGTAGTATGCAGTTGTAATAGAACAGTCCTGGGAGTTAATGAGATGGAGGAACATAACATTAACCCTCCAAATCCATATATCTTCCAAGTTCAACACTTACAGCCTTACTTCACCCTCCATATTATCTTTAAGAAAAGCACCAAAGTGTTAAGTGTACTGCAATACTTAAAAAAAATATTTTATGAATTTTTCATTTACATTCATGTAATTACACAAACATATGAAAGTCAGGAAACCTCTACGGTTACAAAATTAATGGAAAAAAGAAAATTAGAAAAATACTATAATAATCTTTGTCCACAATAAGGTGATCCAAGTACTAGGTAAATTAGTCTTTTAAACTTAAAATATTAATGAAGAAGTTCAAGATTGCACAGCCGAGTAGCGTAATTGCAATCGAGAATGATCACACCTTATTCTTTACCATTAATAAATTCCAATGGTTTCCCAGGTTAAAAAAAAAAACATAATTAGAGGAGCTCAAAGAGACAATACATCTACAAGGACATTTAAGGAGGAAGGTTCCTCCTAATCTACATAGTAACATAGTAGATTCTTGATTTTAATGCCAAGAACTCTTCTTCTTTTTTGAGTGTCCCTTGATAAGTCCGGAAATATCTGTACTTTGGATCCTAGGAAAACAGCATTAATATGACGGAAATACAATCTAAAGATGTTATTCCGGTCAAACGACACCAACATTGTTGTTCTTTCAGAAATAACTTCCATGGAGTTTTCCAAAAATTCTGATAAATTTAAATCAAGTTGTGGAATATTAGTCATTTTTCTTATTCCTGTAATGTATTGGGCCTTTGTCACTGGTGGAAAACCATCAGATGAAATACCCAAGACTTCTCTAAAGTATTTCTTAAGCATTTCTAATGCCGGAATAAGAGGAGATTTAGGAAAGTTTAATATTTGTAGATTATTTCTTCTAACCTGATTCTCTAGATACTCAATCTTGCTTGCTTGGTAGTTATCATCATCTTATGATGATCCCACTAGCCAAAGCTCTATTCAGGCATGGTTTCAGACCTTTCATTTACGCTGATGACGTTACCATATTCATTCCCTTCAGATCTGATCTAACAGAAATCTCCGACAAAATATCCACAGGCATGAACATCTTAACCTCTTGGGCCAACGTCTTTATGATGAAATTGAACAAAGAGAAAACACAATGCCTAATCCTCTCATCTCAACACTCTGTGCTCCTCCCAACTAATCTTAATACCTCCGGCATCACAATCCCCATTTCAGGTAGCCTGAAAATCCTTGGAGTGACATTAGACAACCACCTCTCACTCGAAAATCACACTAAATCCACTATAAAGAAAATGTTCAATATGATGTGGATAATCAAACGTGCAAAACCTTATCTCCGGAACTTGGTGCAATCCATGGTACTTACCCATGCTGACTACTGTAATAGCATTTTCCTAGGCTGCAATGCCCATATCCTTTAAAAAATTCAGACTGCCCAAAATACAGCAGTAAGACTAATTTTGGGCAAATCACGTTTGAGTGCGCAACACCTCTTCGTGAAAAACTTCATTGGCTCCCTATCAAAGAACGAATCTATTTCAAAGTTCACACATTAATCCACAAGATTATCCATGGTGAATCTCTGGACTATATGCTCAATCTGATTGACCTCCCAACCAGGAACATATCTGAAGCGTCACAAAATTACCTTAACCTGCATTACCCCAATTGCAAAGGACTCAAGTACAAAACCTATTATGGATCCAACTTCTCCTTCTTAGGCAGCCAACTCTGGAATGCCCTCCCCAGACCTATCCGATCAATCTGCAACTATCTACCCTTCCGGAAAGCACTGAAAACCCATCTATTCAAGCAAGCCTATCCAAATGACCCAGACTAATCTTATGAGCACATCTACCCAACACATATCCAGATGACAATGACATTGATCCAGACTATATCTCCCATCTTTCTCCCTTCTCCATTGCCTATCTCTATTCTGCTATACTTAACTTATACTTTCTCTAACAATATGCTGTATTCACTATTAATATGTAAGCCGCATTGAACATGATTTGAGTGGGAAAGCACGGGATTAAAATGTAAAATAAATAAATAATAAATATTATCTTTTATTATCGTCATAATAATTTTTTTTTAAGAATTTACCTCATTTTCCAGAACTTCTACTTTGGTGGTTTGTTCCTCTATCTTACCGGTCAGTTGATTCTGAGTTTGTTTAATCTCCGTCATATCTCCCCGAAGGGAGCCTGAAATTTGTTGAAGGGTGTTACTCATTCTCTGGATTGCATTCCATAATACTTCTAATGTGATTTCAGCCGGCCTTAATGTTTCGCCGTTACCTCCGACTAGACTGCTCTGTGATGTTACAAGCTGAAAAAAATAACACACCTGTCTTCCCTGTTGAGCTGTTAACACAGGGGTTGATACGGCTGCGGGTTCTCCACTATCAGCTACCGAAATGTGGTGGAAACACTTCCGGGTGTTTCCGTTTGCTGTAATCCCGCTGCCTCCAACTCTCTTCCCAGTCTCAGGGGTGCTGTAATCGAGGGAGGGCTAAGCGTCACTCCCTCTACGCTATGGTCCTGTTGGTCCTCTCGTAGTGTTTTCTTGAACTCCCGGCGTTTGTAGCCTAAGCTCATTCAGAGTCGTCTGTCGCATGGGGGGAGGGGTATCTACCAGACTTGTTGAGGTGAGCATAAAGGCTTTCCCCTTCCTCTTCCCCATTTCTGGGCTGAGGATTTACCCAGTTGATAGATTCTTCTGGGAGTCACAAGCTACCAAAACACACGTCTGCTCCAGGCACCATATTGGATCTCGGCAATCGTAGTGCAATACTTAACCCTCACAAGTTCATCTCTCCCCAACATGGAATTAGCTCACCCACAAGAAAGTTTTCCTTTCTGTCATCCCATATGGAAATTTGTCCTACCTGCATTTTACTTTGACTCAGGATACAGGCTAGGTAAGTTTAGTCCTAGCTCGAAAGACATTAATTAACTACAAAATAATATGAGTAAATCGAGGTTTTAAATCTCAGTCAAATGAAACAAAAATTCTCTCTACTATGAGTACTCACCAGTTCCAAACCACAAAAAGTCTCTACTTGGGCAAAAATGCATTGAGTGTATACGAGTTCTTCCTGTCATCATTGTTTAAAAAACCTCCTCAGTAAATATACATAGTCCAACAATTTTCTTAAAGAAATGTCTTTTACTTAACTTTGAAAAATGCTTGGACACTCTCTGCTACTGTTCCACAGCCGACAATGGCCAAAATTTCAATAAATTGCTTCAGGGTCCGTGGAGCATAAAACATCCAAACTCTAAGCAAATGGCTGAACATCCAGAGGCTCTATGGAAATTTCTTCATGAACATGGGCAAACTACTCCATGATTTTGGAGGTTTTTGTAATAGCATACTAGTAATTCTACTGCAGTCAACCTGCTAACATTATGCTATTAAGTTTATTTTAATATATTCAGTGAAGATGCTTTACTTAATTTCTTTTGATCAAAGTTTATTTGAAAAAGGTGTATGATTGTAATTTGATTTGTAGATTATATATATCTTGCCTAAATGTTACTATTATGTAGGAAAATATACCAGAATATTTTTCTTAAATAGCACAAAAATAAATTGTCTAGTGTGGATTGGATGTATGAATGATGGAATTTTTTATTTTCTGATGTACTTTAATAGTAATGTCCTTTATCTTTATAGGGCTTTTCAATGTTTTTCTTCACTGTTGTTATGGGAGGGCTAAAAATTGTGTCACTAAGCTTAAATGGTCTTAACCACCCAATTAAACAAAAGTAAATACTTTCTTATTTGAAAAGTCAAAGCAGAGATGTCATCTTCATTGAAACCCATGTCTCTATTGAAGAAGCCTGCAAATTGTGGGATGGGTGGTTAAAAGAATGTTATTTAGCTCCTTCTGTAGGGCAGAAGTGTGGAGTGGTTACATCAGTCTACAAATTTAGATATAATAGATCATCAATTTTATAAAAATTATAAATGGGTATTCAAAATGGGCATTAAAACAATGGTTGTATTGGTTAATATATTATTATTATTATTATTATTATTAGCATTTGTATGCACCTACTAGTCCTACTTCCCAATTCTTTGCAGAACTTACTATATAGGCTGCATTGTCACCCTGTGAGTTTGTAATAGAAGATTATAATCAAGTCCTAGATCCTTTTCTTGATGGCACTAGAGTATCTACAGCCTTTACAAACAGATGCAAGATCCTTTTCATCTACACTAGGACTTGATCTGTGGAGAATCCTTAGTCCAGATGGTAAGGATTATACTTTTATTTCTCAGGTACATCAAACTTATTCACAGATTGATTATGCTTTAAGTTTCCAAATCTTTAGTTATGGATGTTGAAGTGGCAAGGATGGGTAATATTGTTGTTTCAGATCGTGCCGACATTTCACCAATTTGGAGGTTCAATAAAGCGAAGATACTTACCTGTAGCAGGTATTGTCTAAGAACAGCAGGCCTTATCTCACAATTGGGTAACGTGGTCATGCGATGCCCAGTCTGACACTTCCAAGAAGCTTAACAGAGCTTTGTGGAGCATTGCTCCATTGCGCATGTGCCCACCGGCCGCAAGAGCAGTTACCGCAGTTAAATACTACAACATAAAAATATAAAAAAGGAGAACATTCCAAGGGTAGGCAGGAGGGTTTGTGAAAATATAAGGCCTGCTGTCCTCGGAGAACATCTGCCACAAGTACCTTTGCTTTCACCAAGGACAAGCAGGCCTCCAATTCTCACAAAAGAATTATCCTTAGCATCCAGGCTCACCAAAAACAAATATTGGTCAATGAGGCCTCACAACAGCGAGGATGTAACTCAGATTAATCTGAACTATATACAAACTGAGTGAGAGTGCAGCCTTGAACAAAATAAAAATGGGCCTAGAGGGGGTGGAGTTGGACTCTAGACCCCAAATTGATTCTGCAACACTGTATGCCCAAACTGAAATCTTGTCAGGTATACTACTCAAGGCAGTAATGAGAGGTGAATGTGTGGCCTGAAGATCTCATTGCAGCCTTGCAAATTTCTTAAATGAAGGCTGAATGCATGTGGGCTACCGAGAGACCCTGTATTCACAGGTGCCCTATATAAGAGGCTTGTGGAGGCTAAGCCTCCCCAGCCTCCTTCTCTAATTTAGGGTAGGAACAAAATTGCATCTTCCTCTCCTCACCAGAGCCCACTCCCTGCTCACTTATTTTCTTACCGACTGCCTGCCTTGCTATCTCCCTAAGGCTCTGCTCCTTCCCCTGTGACACACTTCCTGCTGCCGTTCTGGCAGCAGAGCCTGGCTGTAATTGTGAGCTTCTTATTTTCAGTCAGTCACCGAGCCAGGGAGTGAGGCAGCGGATTGAGCAAGTGGGTAAGTGTTGGGGGGGGGGGGGGGGGGGGGGGAGGGAAGAGTATTTGGGTCTCTTTGCTTTGCTGAACAGCAGAGGGTGGTAGATATTGTAAACGCGAGTCCTAGGAGGAGATTTAGCAATGCATTTTAACGCATGGTACTGCCTGGTCACCCAATTATGAAAATATATAGATGCTTCAGCAATTCGTAAGACTTTTTTTGTGAACTAGGAAATGAACAGAACTTGGATGGTGACTGGTGAGGGAGGAGAGACAGAGGGGTGATGATGCTGGATGATAAAGGGAGAAGAGAGAGATGGGGAAACATGGGGCAATGTTGGATGAAGGTATGATGGAATGGGGGAAGGAAGACAATGCTGGATCGTGATGAGGGGCAAGACAATAGGGCAATGTTGGATTGGGACAGAGAGGTTTTATAAGTCAAAATAAAAATTTTGTTTCATTCACATCTCTGTTGTTTAAACATAACTAAATGGGCTATAAGCCCCTAATGTAGTCCATTGGACTTCTTAGATTTTGTTCTTGTGATGACTTATATTGTGCCAAAATTGAACACTTATTGCTATCTGGCCATTAGTAAAAGGAGCTCCTTGTGAACACTATCCACCCTAAAAGGTTGTTTTATGGCTGTATACGAGCAATTGTGATATTATGATCCCTTGTATTGACAGTCTGTGTTTTCCATATGGTTGGTACATTGGTGTATTAGGGTCTGCCCAGTGCAATATTTACAGTGTTGCCTTTTCATGCATGTTCTTGCTCAGAGTCCTTGGAGTTAGTGCTGTTATGGTACAAGTAAGGTTCCGAGTGTGTTTTTGTACACATTTGTACATAGTGTTGAGGGCTTGTGTGTTGGTCTTACGGAGGTGACATCAACACTAATTTCATTTTAATTTGTCATAAAATCAGATATGGTTTTAGAATATTTTGGAGGATCTGATGTTGAATTTTTCCATAGATATGTATATGGTTTAGTGCTGGTAAATGCTTGAACTAATGGAGTTTAAAATATATTTTATTTATGATATATAAATTCATTGTTACATGCACAAAGCATTACTTGTCAATAACCAGCAGCCCTTCCTTGGGACTGACGCAGTTCCAAAATGCAATTTGGAGAGCAGCAATGGGCTACTCAGTAAACATGCAAGTGCTCTATCAATACGAAACTTGCTCAAAGCGATGGAATTGATAAAAATTGACTTAACACAGAAATCACTCTGGAAGCTCTGAAAGCAGCTGCCTCAACACCTTTTTATCCAAATCTTACAAAGCTTTTGAAACTAGCACTTAACTCTACCTGTGAGAGATCCTTTTTTGGCATGAGATGGGAACGAAACTGGCTGAGATTCACAGTGGGTCAGGAAAGACTGACAGTTTTATGTTTACTGAACATTGAAAGTGATCTTTTTTTGGAGATAAAAAGTGTTAATTGATAACATTTTTGAATAGTATAACTTGGTTAATATATTCTTTGAGCAACCACTTTATCCTTTGACATGATACATATCTAAATTTAATAAAATGTATTGTGACTATTTTACTTATTTTTCCTGTGTGGTGACAGACAATTATGGATGTAAGCCCCATCCCTTTTAGCCTCCCCAAACAAGTGGATCACAGACCACCTATACCTGCATTGCTTTGTATACTCTAATTGGGAGGTGTAAATTTCTCCATTAGCATTTGGCTTTTAGTTTCAGGCAGGGAGTTTTGGTTGCACAACCCTTCCTCTTGCTTACTGCGCTCCTGGCTTCACCTTGCAAAAGGACCTGGTAACCCCTATGAGATTACAGTATAGGCTAGGAGCAGCTTGACAGCATGATTTGCACTGCAAACTTAATGTTAACAGAGAAAGGTACATAAGTAGCCAGACTGGGTCAAACCAATGGTCCATCTAGGCCAGTAGCCTGTTTTCAAGTACCTGGCAGAAACCCAAATTGTGGGAACATTCCATACTACCAATCCAAATGCAAGCAGTTGCTTCCCCACATCTGTCTCAATAGCAAACTATGGATTTTTACTCCAGAACTTATAGAAACCTCTTGAACCCAGATACACTAACCACTATTACTACATCTTCCTATTTGTTTTAAAAGTATTTCTATGTAACTTACTTGAGTTGCCCCTAGTCTTTGTACTCTGAGACAATCAACCGGCTCTCCTTTATCCACATTTTTCACACCTTCAAAGAAGTGAAGCAAAGCGGTGAGGCAAGGCTTCCCTTGATTGAACCCCATGGTGCGTGTCCCATTAAACGTAATTAAATATAGGGTGCAGAAGTCCACAATCCCAAGCTATATAGTAACAATTACTTCCACGTGATGAAAATGCAATCTGTGCAAGTACATATGTCAAAGGAAAAATGGCCTCACAGAGCTCCTAGATCAACTTGATCCTCTGTTCATCATTGGCCAAAAAAAACTTTGATCTTAACAGGTAACTAGTTGCTGCTATCCATTTCGTTACAATAACAAATGATTTAAAACTTGATTGTATCTGTTATTGCAACACCTGTAGCTACACACAAATGAGAATTATAAAAAACTGAAAGGAAACTTATCTTTCAGTCGCTTTTGCTATCGGCACTTGTAACTTCTTATACTGGAGCAAGTTTCTTCTCCCCCTCACCACTAGCTGACGATGGCCAGCGTTTTGTTCCACTGCTTCAGGGTCTATGTGGCTGGGCTGTTTTTGAAACTGGCTCACGTTAAGGCCTTAAGACACGAAGGAGTTAACTTGAGCCAGTTTCAAAAACAGCCCCGCCACATAGACCCTGAAGCAGTGGAACAAAACGCTGGCCATCGTCAGCTAGTGGTGAGGGGGAGAAGAAACTTGCTCCAGTATAAGAAGTTACAAGTGCCGATAGCAAAAGCGACTGAAAGATAAGTTTCCTTTCAGTTTTGTATAATTCTCATTTGTGTGTAGCTACAGGTGTTGCAATAATAGATACAACAATGTGATTTAAAACTTTATTGTAACGAAATTGATAGCAGTAACTAGTTATCCGTTATTAAGATCAAAGTTTTTTGGGCCAATGATGAACAGAGGATCATTTTTGTGCCTATCCCATTAAACCATATTTGTCTACGTGTTCCATAATTTTATTCTTTACTAGTAAAAAAAGCCCCGTTTCTGATGCAAATGAAATGGGGGCTAGCAAGATTTTCTTCAGAGTGTGCATATGGGAGTGTGTGTTCCTGCCCTCTGCCCTCTCTCCCTTCCCCTGTGCTGTCTGTCCCCTCTCCCTTCCCTACTACTACTATTTAGCATTTCTATAGCACTACAAGGCGTACGCAGCGCTGCACAAACATAGAAGACAGTCCCTGCTCAAAGAGCTTACAATCTAATAGACAAAAAATAAAGTAAGCAAACCTCCGAGTCCAGTCCTTCAGTGTTAAGTTTCCTGCTGTGCTGTGTTTGTGTTACAGAGAGAGTGAGGGCGTCTTTCTCTCCTCCCCCCTCCTCTGAGTCCATCACTGTTACAGAGAGAGGGATTTCGTGCTGTGCTGTTTTCCTTCACTCATGGGGAAACCGGATCTCTCTGGCGCTTCACACTTCTGGCTGGAGGCTTCATTAGAACGTTGGTGGTGCCTTTTATATATAGAGATAACAGGTTTCCACTATTTTGCTTGGCACTGACATCAGACTTACCGGGCTGAAGTTTCCCCAGATCTCCCCTAGAACTCTTTTTAGGTTTAACAGTTTTTATTTAGGATCAAACATATCCAACAGCGAACAACTAAGCAACAAGTCTAGAGAAAATCATCTCACGATTACCCGACAGCAATCATAACAAAATAAGCAAAAACATCATACAGCAAAGAGCTGGATAACATATGATCCCATTTTTCTCCCGCACCCTCCCCCTCATTACCCTGGTTTCCTTTCACATGTAATGATTACACACAAGATCACCCCACTCCCCCCCCCCCCAACCCTGCTTTACCCATAGCTTAAAGATACAAGATGGGTCATAAGAGTCCTGATGCTGGGCTAAGGTCATCTTTGAAAGGATAAGATCTAGTAATCCCAATCCACCCTCCCCTACCCAAGCAAAGAACCCAAAAATTAAAAACAGTACCAACTTAGGAAACACTCTGCAATCTGTTCAATACTATACTTCTTGCTTTATGGGAGATAGTTTGCGAGTAAATTCCAGATAGACATGGAAGCCTTTCTTCCCTTTGGGGAATTCCTAATAGCCCTTGCCTTCCATAACAAAGACATACAATCTATTTCTCCAGTATCAAAAAAGAGCCTCCTCCCGCAAAGAGAGAAAAAAAAAAGGACTAGATTACACAATGACCAAAAATGTCTGTAAGTATCGATGAAGGAATCTCCAAAAGGCTTGAATGCCACTACATTGCCAAAATGCATGAAAAAGAGGTATTGTGCCCCTGCTGACATTTGGGGCATTGACCAGCAGGCATGCAACCTGCTGTAGCAGCCTGATACTGTGACATATGCACCCTGTGGAGTATTTGGTATTGACTCTCCTGAAGTTCAGCATTTCCAATCTGCTTTTGAATAGCTTTAATTAATTTTGAAAATCCACCCCTGTCAATTTGTACCTAAGCTCCCTACTCCAAGCCTCCTTAAGAAGGCCATAGTCCCGGGGGGGGGGGGGGGGGGGGGGTGAGAAGAGAAACCAAAGCTCTATGTAAACCTGATACAGAAACCTGGCCAGAAGTATCTGCTTGCAAAAAATCTAAGATTTTCTGACCCAGCCTCATACACACAGCCCTGTGATCTAAGCTACAATAATAGTGGTGCACTTGCTAAGGTGCCGTAGAGGACAAGCCTGACTATAGCGCTTAAGGCAAGGTAAACCTAAAGCTCCTTTTGGCCAGGAATCAAAGATATTCTAGATGCATTTTCGGTTTCTTTCCCCCTCACAAAAATTTCCTACACATCCTATTTAACTGCTGGAAACCTTTCAGCAAAAGGCACAATGGTAAAACTTGAAAACAGAGCCAGTGAGGAAAAATAATTTTAAAAAGAGATGTATCCTGCCCATTAAAGATAAAGGTAAATGACTCAATTTCTTAAAATGAAGCTTAGTGTCTTAACAACCTATCAACATTCAGATGATATAATCGTGAAGTCTCCATAGCCAACAACACTGGCAAGTAACAAAGGGATTCACTAGCCCATTTCAACAGATGTCTCCGTCAAACCCCACCCTGATCCCCTGCCTTGTGCAACGCCTCAGAGTTATCAAGATTTAACTTAAAGCCTGAAAAATCCCCAAATTCAGTCATGCATTCTAACAAGGCCCTTATCAATACTTGGAGATTAGTCACGTGAGCCAACAAAATCAGCAAATGATATTTGAATGTCTGGATTCCTCTGAATATCACGTAGGAGGGGATCCAGACAAACAAAAGTGGTGAAAGTGGGCAACCCTGTCTGATACCACGATATATTGAAGAAAAGGGAGAGGAAAGCAATCCATTCACCCACACTTGAGCTTGAGGAAGAAAATACAAAGCTAAAATCGCTTTTCACCCTACCTGTGTACACTCTTTCACACAGACACACACACACTTTCTCTGTGTCACACAGACACACATACATATACACACTCTCACTCTCTCTATAGCCTTGCTAGCGCCCATTTCATTTGTTTACGAAACGGGCCTTTTTTACTAGTATAGGATAAGTCTGGGAAAACCAAAGGTCCATCAAGCCCAGCATCCTGTTTCCAACAGTGGCCAATCCAGGTCACAAATACCTGGCAAGATCCCAAAAAACCTCAATACATTTCATGCTGCTTATCCCAGAAATAAGCACTAGATTTTCCCCAAATCAATTTAATAATGGTCTATGGACTTTTCCTTTAGGAAGACGTCCAGACTCTTTTTAAATCCCGCTAAGCTAACTGCCTTTACCACATTCTGACAATGAATTCCACACGTTGAGTGAAGAAAATTTTTCTCCAGATTCATATTAAATTTACTACTCTGTAGCTTTATCGCATGCCCCCAAGTACTAGTATTTTTGGAAAGAGTAAACAAACCATTCATGTCTACCCATTCCACTCCACTCATTGTTTTATAGACCTATCATATCTCCCCCTCAGCCGTTTCTTCTTCAAGCTAAAGAGCCCTAGACGCTTCAGTCTTTCTTCATAGGGAAGTTGTCCCATCCCATTTATCACCCTTCTCTGTACGTTTTCTTATTCCACTATATCTTTAAGATGCGGCGACCAGAATTGAAACCAATATTCGAGGTGCGGTCGCACCATGGACCGATACAAAGGCATTATAGCATCCTCACGTTTGTTTTCCATTCCTTCCCTAATAATACCTAACATTCTATTTGCTTTCTTAGCCACCGCAGCACACTGAGCAGAGGATTTCAACAACGCCGCCGCCAAGATCCCTTTCTTGGCCAGTGACTCCTAACGTGGAACCTTGCATTATGCAGCTATAGTTTGGGTTCCTCTTTCCCACATGCATCACTTTGGACTTGGCTCACATTAAACGTCATCTGCCATTTGGAAGCCTAGTCTCCCGGTCTCGTAAGGTCCTCTTGTAATTTTTCACAATCCTATCGTGATTTAACAACTTTGAATACTTTGTTGTATCAGCAAATTTAATTACCTCACTAGTTACTCCCATCTTTAGATCATTTATAAATATATTAAAAAGCAGCAGTCCCAGCACTATTGAGCCTTTTGAAAATTCAGATACACAATATCAACTGGCTCGCCTTCATCCACGTTTGTTCACCCCTTCAAAGAAATATAATAGATTGGTGAGGCAAGATTTCCCTTCACTAAATCCATGTTGGCTTTGTCTCACTAATCCGTGCTTTTGAATATGCTCTGTAAATTTTGTTCTTTATAATAGTCTCTACCATTTTGCCTGGCACCGACATCAGGCTTACTGGTCTATAATTTCCTGGATCCCCTCTGGAACCTTTGTAAAATATCAGCATTACATGGGCTACTCACCAATCTTCCAGTACCACACTTGATTTTCAAGATAAATTACATATCCTATATAATAAAACTCACCCTCAACGTTCTGAGAACACTGACACTTCCTTCGGGTTTGAAGGGTTCGTGGTGAAGCCACCGAAATCACTGTGTCTGGGCCCCACCCTCGCATCAAACGTGATGATGTAGAGGGCGGAGTAATGGCGTCAGTGGATGAAGGTGGCGGCGTGCATTGACGAGGTGCCGAGCAATGGCGGTCAGTAGCTTCACAAGGGGTGGGTAGGGAGGGGGGGTTCGGAACGAAAACCTTGCTAGCGCCCATTTCATTTGCTCCAGAAACGGCCATGTTTTACTAGTTACTAATAGTTCTGCAAGTTCATTTTTCAATTCTATCAGTACTCTGGGATGAATACCATCTGGTCCAAGAGTTTTGCTACTCTTCAATTTGTCAAATTGCCCCATTACATCCTCTAGGTTTAGAGAGATTTCAGTTTCTCAGACTTGTCGGCTTCAAACACCATTGCTGGCACCTGTATCTCTCCCAAATCTTCCTCGGAGAAGACCAAAGCAAAGAATTAATTTAATCTCTCCGCTATGGCTTTGTCTTCCCTGAGTGCCCCTTTTACCCCTCAGTCATCTAGCGGTCAAACTGATTCTTTTGCTGGCTTCTTACTTTTAATATACTTAAAAAAAAAAATTATATATATGTTTACTATGAGGCATATTTTCAAAGCACTTTGGGAGGCTAAGTTCCATAGGTTTCTATGGAACTTTGGGAGGCTAAGTGCTTTGAAAATGAGCCTCTATGTGTTTTTGCCTCCAACACAATTTTTTTTTTTTTAAAGTTCCTCTTTGCCTTCCTTAGCGCTTTGCATTGACTTGACATTCCTTATGCTGTTATAATTTTCAGTCGGTTCCTTCTTCCACATTTTCTGAAGGATTTTCTTTTAGCTCTGATAGCTTCCTTCACCTCACTTTCTACCATGCCAGCTGTCCTTTGGTCTTCCTCCCTCCTTTTTTAAATACCCGGAATATATTTGGCCTGGGCTTCCAAGAGGGTATTTTTAACAGCATCCATGCCTGATGCAAACTTTTGACCCTCACAGCTGCTCCTAAGTTTTGTTTTTTTTTTTCACCGCTCATTTTATCGTACTCTCCTTTTTGAAAGTTAAATGCTGATGTATTGGATTTCCTGCTTATACTTACTCCAAAGCTAATATCAAATCTGATCATATTATGATCGCTGTTATCAAGCGGTCATATTATGATCGCTGTTATCAAGCGGCCCCACCACCATTACTTCCTGCACCAGATCATGCACACCATTAAGGACTAGGTCTAGAATTTTTCCTTCTCTTGTTAGCTCCTGTAGCAGTTGACAAAATCAAGAATTGCTTTATGGAGCAAGGAATTTTACCTCCCTAGCATGCCCTGTTACATTTACCCAGTCAATATCAGGGTAATTGAAATCACCCATTATTATTGTGTTGCCCAATTTGTTAGCCTCCCTAATTTCCTATAACATTTCTACATCTGTCTGTTCAACCTGGCCAGGCAGACGGTAGTACTCCTATCACTATCCTTTTCCCCCTTTACAAATTGAATTTCAATCCACAGTGATTCCAAGAAGTGTTTTGTTTCCTGCAGAATTTTCAAGCTATTTGATTCAAGGCCCTCCTTAACATATAATTCTACCCCTCCATCAATTCGATCTACCCTATCACTACGATATAATTTGTACCCCAGTATAAGTGTCCCACTGATTATCCTCCTTCCATCAGGTCTCAGAGATGCCTATTATATCTAATTGTTCATTTAGTGCAATATAGTCTAACTCTCCCATCTTATTTCTTAGGCTTCTGGCCTAAGAAATGCATATAGACATTTCAAACTGTTTGCTGTTCCTATTTACATCATGCTCAGTACTTAACAGTACTAATTTGCAATAGTCTAATTTTTTTTTTTTTTGACACCTGATCTACTACAGTCTCTTTTGCAACCTCACTATCAGGATATCTTATCTTCCCTGTTTTGGTGATATCTTTAAAAAAAAAAAAAAAAACCTTATTCCAAACCATGCGCTTTTGAGCAACTGTCAGCCTTCCCCCAGTCTCTAGTTTAAAGCTGCTCTAGCTCCTTTTTAAATACCAGTGCCAGCAGTCTGGTCCCACCCTGGTTAAGGTGGAGCCCATCCTTTTGGAATAGGTTCCCCCTTCCCCAGAATGTTGCCCAGTTCCTAACAAATATGAAACCCTTCTTCCTGCACTATCATCTCATCCACGCATTGAGACTCCAGAGCTCTGCCTGTCTCTTGGGCCCTGTGCATGGAACAGGTAGCGCTTCAGAAAATGCTACCCTAAAGGTTCTGGATTTGAGCTTTCTACCCAAGAGCCTAAATTTGGCTTCTAGAACAACTCCCCCACATTTTCCTATGTCATTGGCACCCACATGTACCAAGACAGCCGGCTCCTCCCCAGCACTATCTAAAATCTTATCTAGGTGACACGTGAGGTCTGCCACCTTCGCACCAGGCAGGCAAGTAACCAGGCAATCCTGACGTCCACCAGCCACCCAGCTATCTACATGCCTAATAATTGAATCACCCACTACAACAACTGTCCTAACCTTTCCCACCTGGGCAGTAGCTCCTGGAGAATCCACAAAGCGTGGAGAACTCAAAGAAGACCCACGGATACTTTGTAAAACAAACAGAAAAGTGGGCACAAAACCAGGAGTCCCAGAGACCGGAGCACAGTAAAGCTAAAACCAAAATTTTATTAATTAGTATATTTGACTCGACACAACCGTTGTGTTTCGGCCAAAAGGCCTGCATCAGGAGTCTTAAAAAAAGACCTTTGTATCGAATCGTGGAATGGATCACTTGCGTGAGGGGTTCAGCAGTAAATTTGAAGAAAAAAAAATTTACTATTGATTTTCATGTTTGTATAGTTGATATTGAAAATAACTGTGCGATACTCAGTATGTTGCATCTCTAAAAGCAGAGTTTTAATCTGTACAGTATTGGGGATCCCATAAAGGCGTCTCAGACGGCTAAGGAGAAATTAGATCTTACCTGCTAATTTGCTTTCCTTTAGTCCCTCCGGACCGGACCAGGATTGGACTGATGGGTTGTGCTCGCCTACCAGCAGGTGGAGACGGAGAAAAAACTCTGACTCTAGAGAGCCAATAAGAGCCCTGGCCATGTGACCTTAGCCTCAGTATTTGAATAACAAAGCAGGAAAGAAAGACCTTCTGTGCCGTATGGAATCCTAGCAGCCACAAAGCACTCGGCAATGCCAAGTATCAGAGCTCACCAGCAACTCTCACCAGAGAAGTGGTATGGCCCGATATGTATTACAGCTCACCAGCAACTCTCACCAGAGAAGTGGTATGGCTCACTTGTACTATAGCTCACCAGCAACTCTCCCCAGAGAAGTGGTATGGCTCACGTATAATATAGCTCACCAGCAACTCTCCCCAGAGAAGTGGTATGGCTCACGTATAATATAGCTCACCAGCAACTCTCACCAGAGAAGTGGTATGGCCCATTTAAGATTTTTATCTATATTCCAACAACTGAGCTTACCAGCAACTCTCACCAGAAAAGTGGTAAATCATATTTAAGGTTTTATAGATATTCTAGCAACTGAGCTCAGCCACAACTCTCACCAGAGAAGTGGTATGGTGTATTTAAGGTTTTATAGATAGATTCCAGCAATTGAGCTCACCAGCAACCACCAGAGAAGTGGTATAGACCACGTAAAGTTCTGTATATATATAGTATTGTTCCACAAATCGTAAAGGAATGAATACACTTCCTACTTAATAAAAGAAGCTAAAGAGTAGAGAGAATGGGAGGGGCCTGGTCCGGTCCGGAGGGACTAAAGGAAAGCAAATTAGCAGGTAAGATCTAATTTCTCCTTCCTTAGCGTCCCTCCGGACCGGACCAGGATTGGACTGATGGGAAATACCAAAGCAGTAATCTGAAGGGAGGGACCCTATGAAAACTGCAGAGAAATGTTCATGCTGCATAGGCCACCTGGCGACAACTAACATGTAGTGTGTCCCAATGAGCAAAATAAAATGAAACTAGGACTAAGTTGCCAACTTACCAATGTGCACCGAGAGCACCAAAAATCGCTGTAGTAAGAATAGAGCCCGCTTCTGAAGTTGTGGAATATGTTGTAATACGCTGTGGAACTGCCCTCTCAGCGAGAAGAGAAATAGACATTCTCATTTCCTTGATCCTTCGAGATATAGCGGGTTAGAAACAATGAAAAACTTTTACGCCTACTGGCTAGAAGGACCAAACCAATAAGAAAAAAACGATTGGGAAAGGTGAAAACTTTAAACTACAGCAGACCGAAAAGAAGTTACCAACCGTAGAAGTATTCCACACATAGATGTACTTGCTGCAATGGCTACTAGGAAACACTGCTCGAAGAGGAAAACTTTATAGAAAAAGTTATGGCTACTAGAAATCAGAACTTTAGAGTCTGTTCACATAGTTCACCTAGCTGGTGGACGAAGCGGGGGGTACAGGTGCTGGACTCCTTTAAGAAAACCGCTTTGACAGTGGATGCTGCATAAGCGTGCGGTTGTCAACAGTATCATGCATCACTGATAGAGCTGCCAAATGAACTCTAATGGATGAGTAAGACAGACCAGATTTCGCCAGATGCAGAAGATATTCCAAAACTTGCGAAATGGATACGGTTTGTGGAATGAAGTGGCGAGAGGAGCACCACAGAGTGAACCGTCGCCCCTTTGATTCATAGGACTTTAATGTAGATTTCTGTCTGGAAGCAATTAAAACTTGAAGTACTTCCTGCGAAAATATCAAAGACGTTGCGGACCCAGTAACCACGCCATAAGTTTGAGTGACTGGGGGTCCGGATGTAGAAAGGTGCCTTGGTTCTGCGTGAACACCTAGTGAGATGACGGAAGAAACGCATATAGAAGGTTGAAAAACCCCTGCTGGACGTTGGCATCTGACCCTGTCTCCGTCAAGACTGTTGCTGAACGGAAGAAGCAAGAAATGTTCGTGAGCCTGAAGGCAAAAAGAGATAGCCCTGAAGTGTCGCAGTGAGGAAGTAAGGCTGAAAAAATGAGAGTCCATTCACCTAAATGCAGGGTGAGACAACTAAGAAAACAAAAAGACTACAAACTCAAGAGTATACTCTTAACTCCTCCTTGGCGGATGACATAACCCATTGCCATGGCAAGGACCAACATAGCTCTCTCCGCCTTGTTTGTCAGTAGGGAAAACAAAATTCAGCCGAAGGTAAAACAAATTGCTGAGGTCCCCCAGAAAAAAATATATACAAACAAGCTTCTGCCAAAAAGTGTACTGCACGAAGCATCCCAATGACAGAACTAAGGTTCTTGAGATAACTAGATGACACTTAAATAGCGCGATTGATGACCCTGAGATTCGCAATAGGATGAAGGAAAATTCCTTCTTGGGCATTAGAAAGTAAAATTGCATTCTGCAGAATAGAGCGAGGAAATGGCCGAAGGCCCAAGGTCACCAAGAAAAATATAAACTAGGATGTTTGCAGAGGAGACAAAAGACTGTGCGCCCACCTGACTAAACAAAGAGAAAATCAGAGATATCTGATGAGAGATCAAATGAGAGATCAAAAGAGAGGCCTGGCTACAATCACCACCCAACCTAGAGACTGTAAGAAATGCAACACCCTGTGCGTGACCTGAGAACTCTGCTGATAAGGCTTTCTCCAATTAGGCAGTCGTCTAGGTAAGAATGAAATGACCTTAAGAGCGCAATGAACATCCTCTTAGATCTATAAAAGAACGGAAGAGAGAGTACTGCTGAAAATGACTGGTTAATGCATAAGCAAAAAACCAGCCATTCTCTGGATCCTGAGGAGAAGAGGAAGGGTGACCAAGGACACCAGCTAAATAGGGCTACAAACTCCAACCCTATCTCTATGGTGTTCCATAGTTGGGTAAGTTCTGAATATAGAAACCACCAGCTATGGTAGTACGCTCCGGACAGAAAAAAATTGTCCCAGTATGAACGTCTGATTCACCGGCCTGTAATTTCTTGGATCTCCCTAATCCACATACCACTAATCCACGTACCACGGTCATGCGTCCTCCCTCACTGAGATGTAGATTGTAAGCTCCTTTGAGCAGGGAACGTCCTTCTTTGTTAATTTGTACAGCGCTGTGTAACCCTAGTAGCGCTCTAGAAATGTTAAGTAGTAGTAGTAGTACCAGACTCACACCCAATAGATATGAATGTTGAGCTTGTTTCAGGTTAAAACACTGAACCTAGGCCCAGGGTCCCCGGTGTTCCTAGTGGTGAACAGCCATGGCAAATATTGTATGCGTTAGTTTGCAGAATTACTGCAAAGCCTTGCTTTTGGAGCAGAGATTTCTGTTCGATACTCTCGTGAGAGGTTTTTTTTTTTTTAAATGCTGTTCTGGTTGTAGAAAGGTGGACATTTGAACTTTCCCAGAATGGCAAAACTTATGTACCTATGCCCATTAGATATGAATGCTGGACTTGATGGACTTTAGGCCTTACCCAGCGTAACCATACTTATGTACCTATGGCATAAATACACAGGAAGTGAGTGAATCCCCTTCCAATTGAAAGAACACTCTGGAGTGAAGGCGCATAGAATGAAAATGAAAAAGGACAAACTTGGAAAATACCTGTAACGAAAAAGGTGAAGTTGTGCCACAGCCACTTGGTGAAGGCAGTGTAGACAAGACTGTATCTGAATTCAAGAAAGCTTGATATAACATCAGGTCTCTAAGGAAGAGGAAGAGACAGCAGATGGTATGTATAGGCATACTGGACCAAACCAGGATGTTTATAATCTGCCAATGCTGAACTGATAGAGTAGAGACAAACACGAGTAGATGGTTTGAGGACCTTCCACTATCTTTAAGTGGGAAATATGCAAAATGAAAGGATGACTTTATTCTCTAAGTGACCATATGTCCTGTAAAACCCAGAAGAAAGCTAAAATGAAATATGAGAGGCTTCAAGGCAGTTGGAAAAGAAGGGAAGACATGAATAAAGCATGCCTGCTAAGGCAGCTGAGTGATTGGGAGCTTGGTAGACAGGACTGTCCCTCAGAGAATAAGAGCGAGCTGATATATCCCCATGGCATCTGAACAATCTACTGTATGCCTCAAGAGAAGGCTTCTTAAAGTCTGAAAAAGAAAACACTGTATAACACTACAGCCATTGAGAGTGATTGTCTGTTAAGTTCCAATCAATTGACTCTTAGACAATGTAGTCCTATCCACCAGGGAATGAGAAAAACACAAATTTACTCTATGCCTATAGAGAAAGTTTCTAAAGTTCTTAAAACACTGTATAATACTACAGCTATTGAGGAAAATGCTTGAAATGAATTATGATATGATAAGATGTAGATTTTCCACCATAAGTACGTAAGTACATAAGTAGTGCCATACTGGGAAAGACCAAAGGTCCATCTAGCCCAGCATCCTGTCACCGACAGTGGCCAATCCAGGTCAAGGGCACCTGGCACGCTCCCCAAACGTAAAAACATTCCAGACAAGTTATACCTAAAAATGCGGAATTTTTCCAAGTCCATTTAATAGCGGTCTATGGACTTGTCCTTTAGGAATCTATCTAACCCCTTTTTAAACTCCGTCAAGCTAACCGCCCGTACCACGTTCTCCGGCAACGAATTCCAGAGTCTAATTACACGTTGGGTGAAGAAAAATTTTCTCCGTTTTAAATTTACCACACTGTAGCTTCAACTCATGCCCTCTAGTCCTAGTCCACCAGGCAATGAAAAATGACTGAGCACCAGAAAAAACTAGTGTTAACAGCCCCGTGATACATAGAAATTTAAAACAAGAAAAGCTTGTTATATATCCATATACGAAAGGAGCCCCCTTTCAACCAAATATTGCCTGCTGATGTGAAGAGCATTTTAGAATATGCCGTTCAGCACAAGAGCATTTTAGAATACGCCGTTCAGCACATACAAAAGTGTACACATCTTTGAGCCGAACTGCTCTATGAACTGCAGCCTTACCTCAGCAGAGAGATCCCCGACTGAAAAGACGGAGGGAGAAACAAAATGGCCGCCGTTCGCGCCACTGGCCCCGTGGCGATCGTCGACAGCGCGCCCGACACCTCCGAACAAGCGGAGCCCAGTGGAACGGCGAAGAAACAACAGCCGGCGAAAAAGGCCCCGATAAAACCGGAGGCAGCACCGGACCCGAAGGAACCTTGAAGGGAGAGCAAAATTTACACGTTCCGGCTGTGTGAACTGCGCGACGCTGACCGACAGCAGCTGTTTGAACTTTTAAGCCATATCGGAAAAAACAGGTGGCTGCGCTTACGCGGTTCGCACCTTTCTTTTTTTTTTTTCCATTTGTTTAAACTGCCGCCGCCAAAACGCAAGAAAATGGAGGAAATTAAATCTGACAAGAAAAATCGCTGTTTAAAGTCACAGACACAATTATTTTCTTGTTTGTCTTTTTTTTTTTTTTTATAACCCCTCAATCATAATAAAACACTGGAGCTGCCTGCTCGTTAGAAGTCTGGGGAAAGAAAGGCTGCTTCTTTGAATTTCCTTTTATTTGATTTAATTCTTTTAAAGCAGCTGCCTGTTAAAAGTGGCTGCCTCTCCCAAAGACGGTACACCTTTCCAGAGAAAGGGACGGCCCTTCCCTGCTAAGCCAGGGAGATGGGGAGGAAGGGGGGTGGACTCGAGACACCCGAGTTTAACACCCCCGAGGCTGTCAAAGAAAGAAGAGAAAGGAAACCCTGTCAAGCCTCTAAATAAGATTCCAGGCACAGAAGAATTATCACAAATATCTGTAATATCTAAAGAGAAAAGGAGAGAGACTAATGGGCTCACTTCCTACCTGCTGGGAGACTGAGAAAATACTGGGGCTAAGGTCACATGGCCAGGGCTCTTATTGGCTCTCTAGAGTCAGAGTTTTTTCTCAGTCTCCACCTGCTGGTAAGCGAGCACAACCCATCAGTCCAATCCTGGTCCGGTCCGGAGGGACGCTAAGGAAGCTCTCATTCCAACCAAAGGAGCTCCCCATCTCAGACCTTGTTTTGATGACTTACATAGGCTATAATCCCTCCCCTATGCACTGCCATAGCAGTTTCCCAATATAAGGCAGTATTCACATCCTTAAATATAATTATTTCAATGAAATTAAGTCTACTACTACTACTCATTTCTATAGCGCTACTATAAAGACTTGCTGACCTGAACATGTATACCCTGGAGAAAAAGAGGAACAGGGGTGATATGATACAGACGTTCAAATATTTGAAAGGTATTAATCTGCAAACAAATCTTTTCAGGAGATGGGAAGGCAGTAGAACGAGAGGACATGAAATGAGGTTGAAGGGGGGCAGCCTCAGGAAAGATGTCAGTAAGTATTTTTTCAGAGAGGGTGGTGGATGCTTGGAATGCCCTCCCGCGGGAAGTGGTGGAGATGAAAACGGTAACGGAATTCAAACATGCGTGGGATATGCATAAAGGAATGGATCCTCAGAAGCTTAGCCGAAATTGGGTGGCGGAGCAGGTGGGGGGGGGAAGAGGGGTTGGTGGTTGGGAGGCGAGGATAGTGGAGGGCAGACTTATATGGTCTGTGCCAGAGCCGGTGATGGGAGGCGGGAAGTACTGCTGGGCAGACTTGTACGGTCTGTGTCCTGAGTAAGGCAGGTACACACTTGTTGGGCAGACTGGATGGACCGTGCAGGTCTTTTTCTGCCGTCATCTACTATGTTACTAGACATACGTAGCGCTGTACACTTGAACAAAAAAAATCTCCCTTCCCCATAAAGTCAAACAGGGAACTTCCACTGATAGTGTTGTGGGAACTCCAAGCAAGCGGATACTATAGCATGATCTGAGATTTTAATGGGCCCAATCTCTGCTGCCTGTATCATTGTAAATAGATGAGAAATTAAAGTGTAAATCTATCCTGGACATGGTGTGTGCCTGTGACATGCGAGTATAGTCACGTTCTGCCAGGTGCGCCAGACATCCACCAAATCCAGGACTTCACTTAACATTGGCCCTGGAACCCTTTTTAAAAACGTCACATTGGCCACCCTCCAATCTTCAGGCCCCCTCCCTGCCCACCTCTTCAATGTCGCCTTTGGCACCTAACCAACATACCTCTATTCAGGAAATCTAGACTGCCCCCACTTGACACGACATTTCACCCATTAGATTGTAAGCTTTTTTGAGCAGGGACTGTCCTTTTTGTTGAACTGTACAGCGCTGAGTAACCCTAGTAGCACTCTAGAAATGGTAAGTAGTAGTACTATGAACAATTTTAACACATATAGCAGATCAGCAATTTTATGCTTGAACCTTTGGATGTATGCCCTCTGGCCCAGGTGATTTTACTACTCTAATTCATAAGTATGTCTCCCAGGTTCACAGAGATTTTTCAGTTCCTCTGAATCACCACCCTTGAAAACTGTTTCCAGTACAGGCAGATGTAATCTTCCATCTTCTTCCATAAACACTAAAGCAAAGAATTCATTCAGTTTCTCCACTATAGCCTTGTCCTCCCTGAATGCTCCTTCATGAGCAAACAGTCCCACATTCCCTTGCGAGCTTTCTGATGTATCTGAAAAAGTTTTTACTGTGAGTTTTAGCCTGTGTGGCAAAGTTTCTCTTCATATTCTGGACTTTGGAATAGGTAAATTGTTCGCTTTTACTAAACTTCTCTCCCAATGGCTTAAGTTTATGCATATTATAAAAAGGCAGAAAGTTGAATATTAATACTCTTGCTTCATTATCCCCTACCTTAGATTTTGTTCTTTCCTCAAATGTTTTCTGCCTCTCGGACTTCTCAAGTGGCTTGTTTATGCATATTATAAAAAGGCAGAAAGTTGAATATTACTACTCTTGCTTCATTATCCCCTACCTTAGATTCTGTTCTTTCCTCATAAATGCTTTCTGCTTCTAGGATTTACAAAGATACATAATTGTGATTATTTTCTTCTCTAGATTAGGTTTAATTAATCCAAATGGCAAACAAGCATACATTTCTCCTTCACAAGTGGAATCAAACTTGGTGTATTCTGGTCAGATGCTCTGCTTCAGCTTCTATTACAAAAAGTAAAGACTGCATAATGCATTGTGATATTTGGACTCCTGTCAAACTATTTAGATTCAAATTAATATCAAATCTCTGCTTGTCTTGGTCTTCTCCAGGAACTCTGGATCATCTCCTTTTTTCCTACACAATTTTTGGACTCAAAGTGTTGTGCATCAGAGAACCCTTGACATATGAGAATCTCTTTGGTACTCTTCACTCTGCTTCTCTGAAGTATGGAGAACATATTTTGATTGCAGTTGCTATCCAAATTAAGAAACTGTAAAGTCAAAAGCTCAATATTCATATTTATGTGGTAGGCTTTAGTGTCACATAAATATGAATCCCTTGCATATTAAATATAATTTTGCTCAAAAGTAGTCCTTTTGAGCTACAGTCTGTGTGTTCAACTTATTTTGCATCCTTGGAACAATTTCTTATTTTAGAGTTATGATATACAAATCACACCATCTGGCTATAGTTATTTGTAGATTCTTGATCCACTTTGCCTTTTGGTTTTACTGATCACATGCATTTTATTTTTCTATTTTGTATTGTTTTATAAAATAAAAATATTTAATAAATAGAAGTTATGCACCTAACTGCCATTAGTTCTGCAAGTTGTGTGCAAAACAAAATCCATAGTATGCACCTGCAAAGGGCATGGGGACCTGAAAGGGGCATGCCTAGTATTCTACATGTTTAAGTGCTAAGTTACCTGCTTAATTGCCTACAATTTTTCAGTCATTGAGCTGGCCTATGTGCTTATACCTCAAGTTAACATGGCTATCAACTATCACATGTTTTAACTGCTGTTAAAGAATTGGTACAGTGCACATCTATGGAGAATTGCCTCCACTGTGTGCTGTTAAAGCCCTGCAGCAAATAATGCACATTTACTTAGTAATGTCACCCTCCCAATGTAAATAAGATTCTGAAATCAGCAAGGCTTATGAATACATTAGTAAAAAGACTAAATAGTTTTATTTAAATGTTCTGTACAAGCACCAAAAGTACCTGAATATATACAAATGTACACTCAAAACAGCCAATACAAGCACTGAAGTTATATGTAAGTGAAAAGACAGGTGAGCATTCAGTCCTCCTCCGAGCCAGCATCCTCCTCTGCAGGATCAAGTAGTAGAGGACGAGACCTGTTGGGACAGATTAACATGGTTTACAGAGTGGACCATCGCATAACTAGATGTAGTGTTAGAAGCTAGCCTTTTAAGCCCCACATGTAGTTTTCTTCCTGTTGTGTTAAATAGTGTGTGGTATAAAACATGACACATAGATTAAGTGTACTGTTACATTTTCAAAGGCTTTCCACCGTATCTGCTCTGACCCAGGGGACAGAGACACCTGACTGCATCCTTTGAACAGAAAGGCTACAACCCCAAAACAATCTCCAAGAATATTGCCTCCTCCCTCAAAACACACCCAGAGAAACTCTGCTACAATACAAAGAAAAAAAGCCACAGACAGAATCCCCCTTATAGCGACATACAACCCAGAGCTGGAAAAAATTAAGAAAAATCAAAAGATCTGCAGCCTCTATTCCAGGAGGATGAATTACTGAAAGATTATTCCCATCCCCACTAGTGCTGGCCTTCCGACAGCCACCCAACTTAAAACACAAGCTAATTAGAAGTAAGCTCCCAACACAGACTCAAAAAGAAAAGAATGGCACACATCCTTGCAATATATCCAGCTGCAAACTATGCCAAAACATTTCACAGGACCCCACAGTCATTCACAAAGGAAAAATCAAACATATACATGGCAAGTGACCGATTCACTTGCAAATGCACAGTAGAGACTTCCCTCTCTGTCCCGCCCCCGCGTCAAGACGTGATGACTGAACAGAGAAGAAACTGCAGAAGGGGAAAGAGGGAACCGCCAAGGTCACTACAGCTCCCCCCCCCCCCCCCCCGGAGTCGCTGCCACCCCCCCTCCACCCGGGCCGGGCCCTCTCTTCGCTATTGAACTTACAGCGCAGAAACCGCAGCAGGTAGATCAGCTCCCGTCGGCCTTCCTTCCCTGCCTGTGTCCCGCCCTCGCCGAAGTTATGTCACACGAGGGCGGGACACAGGCAGGGAAGGAAGGCCGATGGGAGCTGATCTGCCTGCTGCGGTTTCTGCGCTGTAAGTTCAATAGCAAAGAAAGGGCCCGGCCCGGGTGGAAGGGGGCAGCGGACCTTGGAGCTGGCAGGGAAGGAGGGAGGATGCTGGACATGGGAGGTCAGAAGGAGGGGGGCCTTGGAGCTGGAAGGGAAGGACAGAAGGGGGCCTTCCAGCTGGCTGGGAGGGGGGGCCCTGCAAAAAAAAAAAACCATACCAATACTCGCCCGTTTTAACGGCTAGTATTCAACAAAGGAATCCTTTACATGCTCATCTTTCAATGTGGTATACATCATTCAGTGTAAAAAAAATGTGATGAATTGGAGAAACAAGCCAGATGCTAAAGACAAGATTTAATTTACATCGACATCATATGAAAAATGCCAGTGCCAGCCAGGATGTCATGCCTGTGGGGCGGCACTTTACAAAACCAGAACACTGTACCAATGATTTCATAGTAAGAATCCTGAAAGGTAACTTCAAAGGTCTTACATTCCTGTATTGTTTTAAAGTCAGAATGATTAAATATTTTGACACCCACCAGACAGGACTTAAGATCTGGGTTTTCTAGCCCATTATAAACCATAAAAAAGTACTGCTTTGTCACCCTCCTGTCTCCATGCATATCTCTCACCTATCCACCCCCATCCTGTTCGACTGCCACTGAAATGCTTTGATGTTTTACTTATATATAGTCATCTACCAACAGTTGCTTATTTCCGATCTGACGAAGGGCAACCTTTGAAAGCTAATCAAGAAATGTAATAAGTTATGGCCAATAAAAAAGGTATTTTATTTTCCATGTTTTATTTCTATTGATTACCTTTAAAAGTGGACTAACACAGCTACCACACCTCTCTACTCAGTTATATTTAAAGGTAAGCTATAGAAATTTGCAATAAAACCAGATGCTAAACATTTATCCAAATATTTACATTCCTAAACCATATTAATTACATACTTATGTGTGGGCAAAATGCAGCACACATGTGGAGTTTGGCCCAGCAGTCTGCACTACCCCTCCGTCTTCAAAGCCTGTATTCTTTTTAGGCTCTTGTACTGGCAGTGTGGTAGGGGCAGCAGCTGTGGTGAGCTGGGAGTTCATGTTTTTTTCTTATAGCATCCAATACCCATGAGCCATGATTAAGTTCTCTCTTGCAGTCTGCAAGATCTACACAGCTGATGCAGATCCCACTCTGGCATTGTTACGGAACAAATGGCTGAATACCAGTATGTTTAAAAGATGATCTTGCTCAGAACACTGACAGCTAAGATATCACTGAGTCGATGCAAACTTAATATAACCATCACCACATAACCAGGTTTGGGGAGGGACCCTTCTCAGACCAGCCTGCAATGCCCCCCCCCCCCCCCCCCCCCACACAAACCAGTTAACTCCTAATGAAGCCTTGGACATCAAAGGTTTGCCCACCCTTGCTTTCACTGCTCAACCTAAGATTTCAGTTATCTGAATCATCATCTCTATAGCTATTCTATAGTCAATTATAGCTAACTGCATGAGCTTTTTCTTGTTCAATACTAGTAGAGGAAAATCCACTTAAAATAAAGTCTAGGACCTCAACTAAACCACTGTGATTCAGTACTGAGAACACAAACTCCAAAATGCAGCTACTGATCTACTCGTGTGTGTGTGTGCAGTTTGCCATAGCAAATGGAAAGGAAGAACATTTATAGTTTTGGCTAGAGTCCTGCTTTGAATAAAGAAAAACGAGGCTTCTGCTGTCAGTGCCACCCACTGCCATGCTGAAACAAGTTATGCCTCCTGTCAGAACTGCATATGGGAGGTGGCACTAAAACTCCTGCTAGTATGTATAAATATTTAACTAAACTCCATGTGTTAACTTACTGTAATCTACAAAATATATTCTCATGTTTCCCCCCTTCCTTAACATGCCTTTAGCAGTGAAGCCACACTAATGCATTATGTGAAAGTACACATAGCAACTCAGAACTGTACTAGTCAGTTTTTATAGTGTCATTAAGATAATAAAACAGTGACTAAACTGCAGCCCAGAGAGGGGGGTGGGGGAGGGAAGAAAGGAACAGGGACAGGCAGTTTTGAAAAGAGCACATTCCCCCAACTGCTGTATTTTCACTGAGTTTTGAAGCGATAAGATTTTAGGAAGGGGCAGCAACTATTTCCTAGAATCCCACTTGACTGATCTGGCCCATTTTCAAATGGTCTTTCACTGGTTCTACCCCCTTCTCCATACCAAGTTTCATCCTATTCCATTAAAAATGTTCAGTGTCATTTTACCCCCCCCCCCGTTTGGGTTGGAAAGAATAGTTGACAAGATGGAAACTTGGATGTCAAAAGTAGAATTTCACATTATGCTAAGTTACCAGTAAAAATATATTTTACAAATTTATAATCTGCCTAAAGATTAAGTGGAGTACAATCAACATATACGAGATTAGCAGACAAGTGCCCATACATATACCATATCCTATCCCACACTTGCCCATTTGTGGGAGAAGCTGCTGTTATAGCTTCAAAGATTATTCTAAACACTTAGTATACTATTGTTCAGGCACCCAACAGCTTCATGCTGACAGAAGTATAAACTACAAGATTCCTGCGAAGAGCACAAATGTACTGGTACCCATGAGAAAAGGCTACAAACTTTGAGGGGCAACTTTCATTTTTGAAAATTGTGTACTATAGGGTCATTAGGATGAGACTATGCAATACTCAGAACTATTTTTTCATGCTCTACAGCTCCCGTCAGAGGCAACCGTACCTCCAATTCCCCAAGTCTGCGGAGACCAGCGACTCAGAAGAGCCCACTGCAGTTGCCGCATGTGTGCTCTGACCCACAGAACTACTTCTATGGCCGCCGCCATCATTCCCATCATTCATTCTATGAAAGAAGCCATCAAATCTGCCCCTGCAGTTTGGCGATCGGGCAGGCAGTACAAACATCCGGCTGTGTCAAAAAGAACTCCCAGATACTCCTGAGACTGCAATGGAACCCAGTGACTCACAACTGAGCAACTCCAAGAAACTACCTGAGCTGTCGCAGATTTGCTCTCCGCTCGCAATTTGGCCTGGATCAACCAATCATCGAGATAGGGATGCACCAAAAATGTCCTGCCTCTGCAAAGCCACAGCTACCACCACCATGATCTTCAAAAAGGTATGGAGGAGCCGTCGTAAGACTGAAAGGCAGTGCACAGAACTGAAAATGCCTCCCTAAGATGGCAAACCAAAGAAAACGCTGATGAGCTGCGTGGATAGGAATGTGCAGATAAGCTTCTGTCGGGTCCAACTACATGAAGAACTCTTCAATCTGGACCGCCACAATGACCGAATGCAATGTTTCCATGCAGAACGAGGGAACCCTTAGGGCCCCATTGACCCTCTTGAGGTCTAAAGATGAAAGGAACCCTCCTTTTTGGACACCACAGAGTAAATTGAACTTGTTCCCTGCTGACTTCGAGGCACACGCACAACCACTCCTAGGTCGATCCAACACAGTAAGGTGTCTCAAATCGCTACTGCCTTGAGACTGGAACGACACAGGGACTCCAGAAAAAAAATTGGGAAAGCGGACCGTCAAACTCCAACTAGTACCCATCGCATACCACTTCGAGCACCCACTGATGATGTAATCTGGGCCCACCTCTGGTAAAACTGCCTCAGCCGAGTGTCCATTTGCACCAGAGGCTGGGCCCCCATCCCATCATTGTGAGGCATGCCCCGAAACAGTGCCCCCCTCAAGGAGTCGCGCCATCCACGGTGGCCCCCTCAAAATGGCTGGGTGCGCTGATAAACGATCTCTGGAAGCTCCACTGTAACGGCGAGCATCCCGAGAAGGACCATATGTCGACGTCCCCCGGCTGCCTGCTTTGGGACGAATCTCCGGAAGCCGAGGAACCTTTGTATCCACAAGTCTGCGACCCAGTTTATCCAAATAGCATGGAATCCTTAAAGGGAAGCGAACACAACAGACTTGAAGGCCGCATTTGCAGCCCAACCTCGTAACCACAGTGCCCAATGGGCCGCTACCACTAAAGCCACATTCTTCGCTGATGCTTGCAACAAATCATAAAGATCATCAGATAGGAAGAGCCCATCTCTAACTTCACCGAGTCCTAAACACAAGAGGCCCTGACCACTACAGACTCATCCAACAGTTTCTTGGCCCAGCGAAAATGCGAGCGACCAAACCCCACAAACCAATACTTCAGAAAGGACTCCAATTTTCTATCTTGGGGATCACGGAGAGCCACGTCACCATCTACGGGAATAGCTGTAGCCTTAGTCACAGCCATCACGACTGCATCTACTGTGGGAAGCTTAAAAGAGTCTATCCTCCTGGGGTAGAGGATAAAGCCGAGACATGGCCCGAGCCACCTTACAAAGAGAAATCAGGGGAAGCCCACTCCTGAGAAACCATCTCGCAAAGATCTTTCTTCATGGGAAAGGGCAGCGCCGTACGTCGAATACCTTTAACCAGGGGGTCAACCTGCTTCACCTCTCCCACGGGGGTTTCGGACAGCTCAGTGTAGAGGACACATGTTCAATCAGCTCCGCCAGTTCATCCCTATGACAATTTCTAACAACTGAGGGATCCTCCCCAGGGAGCGCACAATACTTCTCCTGAGATGACTCCCTCCCCAAGCTCACTGAATAAATTCAGTGGGGGGGGGGGGGGGGGGGAGGGAGGAACTCCACCCCCCTGAACTCATTACCGGAAGGCTGACTGAGAAATTAAGGACTCTGTACAAACAGTGACTGATCAGGAGCGCATGGGGGACTCAAAATGGTAGCGGTTCCCGAAGACTGAGCCACCGTACCCGCCTGCGGACCTGTCTCCATGCCAGCCGAGACCGCCACGGGGACCTCCACTGATAACTCCGGAGGCGCTGGAGACGTCTGCTTGGGCTCTCCACAGAGCAGACATTGAGCTCCCACCAATTCTAAACCCCGGTGCGAACACAAACGGCAGTGAAGCAGTTTGCCGGTGGACATCTCTGCAGGGGAAGGGAACCATGCAGATTCTGCCCTATGCACTAGCAGAGTCCTCCCCCAACTAAACAGGTCTGCTCCTCCAGCCAGCCCAGAAAAAAAAAAAAAAAAAGGTACCACACCGGATCTTTAACTAGCGTTTTATTTTTTTAACAAGCTTACTAGTGCCCCATTGCTAGTGGCTGAGGAGGCACGGGAGCCGGCTACCCGGGTGTGACACCCCACAGGGAAATTCCAGGCCCCACCGGACCCAAATCCCTGAAGCACAGGGTTTCAAAACTTTTTTTTTTAATCAAAGGCCCCGAGAAAACCCCAAGTCCTACCAGACCAGTCTACCCTCTGCTGGAGACTGAGAAAATACTGGCTAGGTGGGGGGTCTGCACAGGTTATATATAGTGTCCAAAGCTCAGTTTTTCTCAGTCTCCCTCTGCTGGTAGGAGTGCAAACCCAAGTGTCTTGACCGGTCTGGAGAGTTGCTGAAGAATTGTATTTTTTTAGCTGTGGCTAGCTGAATGAAAAAATCCATACGATATTGTAATATTTGTTTTTGTATTAAATATAACTCACTATAATCAGGAGGTTTATTATTAACATGCTGTTGCTAAAACCATTACTTATGTGCTATGCCTTAGGGCCTCCCCCCACCATTGCAAAAGACCCTGAAGTTTATATCACAGTAACATAGTAAATGAAGGCAGATAAAGACCTGTACAGTCCATCTAGTCTGCCCAACAAGATAAACTCATTTTACATGGTATGTGACACTTTATATGTATACCAGAATTTGATTTGTCCTTGCCTTTCTCAGGGCACAGACCGTAGAAGTCTGCCCAGTACTGTTTTTGTACTAAGTTCTGAAGCTAATGTCGAAGCCCCTTAAAATTTACACTCCAGACCATCCCTATCTATTCAGTCACAATCAGGGTGTAGACGAAGTCTGCCCAGCTCCCGTTTTATTTCCCAATTACTGGCATTGCCACCCAAAATTCCATGGAACCATTCCTTCTAATCAGGATTCCTTTGTGTTTATCCCACACATGTTTGAATTCCATTACAGTTTTCATCACCACCTCCCACAGGAGGGCATTCCACATATCCACCACCCTTCTCCATGAAAAAAATACTTCCTGACATTAGTCCTGAGTCTGACCCCTTTCAATCTCAATTCATATCCTCTAGTTCTACCACCTTCCCGTCTCCGGAAAAAAGTTCATTTGCGGATTAATACCTTTCAAATATTTGAACATCTATATCATATCACCCCTGTTTCTCCTTTCCTCCAAGGTATACATGTTCAGGTCAGCAAGTCTCTCCTCTTACGGTTTGCAACACAAATCCCATACCGTATTTGTAGCTTTTCTTTGCACCACTTCCAGGCTTTTTACATCTTTAACAAGTTATGGCCTCCAAAACTGAGCACAATACTCCAAGCGGGGCCTCACCAACGACTTGTAGAGGGACATCAACACCTCCTTTCTTCTGCTGGTTATGCCCCTCTGTATGCAGCCTAGCATCCTTCTGGCCACGGCAGTCGCCTTGTCACATTGTTTCTTACCTTCAGATCCTCAGACACTAACACCCCAAGGTCTCTCTCCTGAGTCGAGCTTACTAATCTCTCCCCTCCTATCCGGTATCTCTCTTGGGTTTCTGCACCCCAAGTGCATCACTACACTTCTTGGCATTAAATTTTAAACTGCCAGACCCGCGACCATTCTTTTAAGGTTCGGAGATCACTTCTCATCGTTTCTACTCCCTCCAGGGTATCCACCCTATGGCTATTTTCGTGTCATCCGCAAAAGGCACACCTTTCCTTACAACCCTTCAGCAATATCTCCCACAAATATATTAAACAGTATAGGCCCCAGCACCGACCCCTGAGGAACTCCACTGCTCACCTTCCTTTCCTCCGAGTGGATTCCATTTACCACCATCCTCTGCCACCTGTCAACTGGTTTCTTATCCAGTTCACCACTCGGTCCAAAGTTCAACCCTTTCAGCTTATTCACGAGTCTTCTGTGGGGGACCGTAGCAAAGGCTTTGCTGAAGGTCAAGTAGATTACATCTAGCGCACGTCCCTCATCCAGTTCTTTGATCACCCAAAGAAGTCAATTTGTTTGGCAGGATTTTCCTTTGGTAAAGCCATGTTGCCTCGGGTCCTGTAGCCTGTCGGCATCTAGAACGTTAACTTTTCTTTCAGCAGCGACTCCATTATTTTTCCTACCACCGACGTGAGACTTACCGGTCTGTAGTTTCCCACTTCTTCCCAGTCTCCACTTTTGTGAAGAGGGACCACATCCGCTTGTCTCCAATCTCTAAAGATCTATTAAATGTTTAAGAGGTGCCGCCAGGACCTCTCTGAGCTCCCTCAGTATCCTGGGATGTATCCCATCCAGCCCCATAGCTTTATCCACCTTCAGATTCTCCATCTGTTTATAAACTCTTTCTTCTGTAAACGGCGCAATATCTCCATTCCCAGACAGTCCCTCGGCAGCCAACCGCGGTCCTTCTCCAGGATTTCCCTCCGTGAACACTGCAGAGAAATAATTGATTAGCACGTTCGCTTTATCTTCATCCCTCTTCACATAGCCACTCATCATCTTTATCTTTCAGTCTCGCAATTCCATTCCTATCTCTTCTCCTTTCTCCAATATATCTGAAAAAAGTCTTGTCACCTTTCTTTACATCTTTAGCCATATTAAAACTAGTTACAATTTGCTCTGGATGGATAAGCAATACTCCTTTAGACCAGGTTAGATATTGCATCCTTAGTAGGAACATACATTCATTAAAAAACATTTATTAGTGTATCTTAAATTTAGGTGTGTACAACATTGACTAATACGCATTATTTGACAAACATGCAAGTCAATGTGTGGTAGTTCTATGGGGCATTAAAGTGTGAGGCTGGTAGACTGGATGGCATGCATTTTATTCTCCTATAGACTAATATTTTTGTATAAGAGGATTACATAGTAACATAGTAGATGACGGCAGAAAAAGACCTGCACAGTCCATCCAGTCTGCCCAACAAGACAACTCATGTGTGCTACTTTTGTGTATACCCTACTTTGATTTGTACCTGTGCTCTTCAGGGCACAGACCGTATAAGTCTGCCCAGCACTAGCCCCGCCTCCCAACCACCGGCTCTGGCATAGACCGTATAAGTCTGCCCAGCACTAGCCCCGCCTCCCACCACCGGCTCTGGCACAGACCGTATAAGTCTGCCCAGCGCTATCCCTGCCTCCCAACCTCCAGTCCCGCCTCCCACCACTGGCTCTGGCACAGAGCGTATAAGTCTGCCCCGCCTCTCAACCTCCAGCCCCGCCTCCCACTACCGGCTCTGCTATCCAATCTCGGTTAAGCTCCTGAGAATCCTTTCCTTCTGAACAGGATTCCTTTATGTTTATCCCACGCATGTTTGAATTCCGTTACCGTTTTCCTCTCCACCACCTCCTGCGGGAGGGCATTCCAAGCATCCATCACTCTCTCCGTGAAGAAATACTTCCTGACATTTTTCTTGAGTCTGCCCCCCTTCAATCTCATTTCATGTCCTCTCGTTCTACCGCCTTCGTATCTCCGGAAAAGGTTCGTTTGCAGATTAATACCTTTCAAATATTTGAACGTCTGTATCATATCACCCCTGTTTCTCCTTTCCTCCAGGGTATACATGTTCAGGTCAGCAAGTCTCTCCTCATACGTCTTGTTACGCAAATCCCATACCATTCTCATAGCTTTTCTTTGCACCGCTTCGATTCTTTTTACATCCTTAGCAAAATACGGCCTCCAAAACTGAACACAATACTCTAGATGGGGCCTCACCAACGACTTATACAGAGGCATCAACACCCCCTTTCTTCTGCTGGTCACACCTCTCTCTATACAGCCCAACAACCTTCTAGATACAGCCACCGCCTTGTCACACTGTTTCGTCACCTTCAAATCCTCAGATACTATCACCACAAGGTCCCTCTCCCCGTCTGAACCTATCAGACTCTCGCCACCTAACACATACGTTTCCCGTGGATTTCTATTCCCTAAGTGCATCACTTTGCATTTCTTCGCATTGAATTTTAATTGCCAGACCTTAGACCATTGTTCTAGCTTCTTCAAATCCTTTTTCATGTTTTCCACTCCCTCCGGGGTGTCCACTCTGTTACAGATCTTAGTATCATCCGCAAATAGGCAAACTTTACCTTCTAACCCTTCGGCAAGGTCACTCACAAATATATTGAACAGAATCGGCCCCAGCACCGATCCTTGAGGCACTCCACTACTCGCCTTTCCTTCCTCCGAGCTAACTCCATTCACCACCACCCTCTGGCGTCTGTCCGTCAACCAGTTCCTAATCCAGTTCACCACTTTAGGTCCTATCTTCAGCCCATCCAGTTTATTTAAAAGCCTCCTGTGGGGAACAGTGTCAAAAGCTTTGCTGAAATCTAAGTAGATTACGTCCATAGCTCGTCCCTGATTCAATTCTCCTGTCACCCAATCAAAAAACTCAATGAGATTTGTTTGGCACGATTTCCCTCTGGTAAAACCATGTTGTCTGGGATCTTGCAACTTATTGGCTTCCAGGAAATTCACTATCCTTTCCTTCAGCATCGCTTCCATTACTTTTCCAATAACCGAAGTGAGGCTTACCGGCCTGTAGTTTCCAGCTACTTCCCTATCACCACTTTTGTGAAGAGGGACCACCTCCGCCATTCTCCAATCCCTTGGAACATCTCCCGTCTCCAAGGATTTATTAAACAAATCTTTAAGAGGACCCGCCAGGACCTCTCTGAGCTCCCTTAATATCCTGGGGTGGATCCCGTCCGGTCCCATGGCTTTGTCCACCTTTAGCTTTACAAGTTGTTCATACACACTCTCTTCTGTAAATGATGCTGTATCCACTCCACTATCATTTGTACTTTTTCCCAGTCCATCGCGGTCCTGCTCCAGGATTTTCTTCTGTGAAAACAGAACAAAAGTATCTATTTAGCAAATTTGCTTTTCCTTCATCACTATCTACATAGCGGTTCGCAGTATCTTTTAGTCTCAATTCCCTTTTTAGTCATTCTCCTTTCACTAATATACCTGAAGAAATTTTTGTCACCCCTCCTTACATTTCTAGCCATTTGTTCTTCCGCTTTCGCCAGACGTATCTCTCTCTTGGCTTCTTTCAGTTTCCTCCGGTATTCCTTCCCGTGTTCCTGTTCTTGAGTTTTTGTGTATTTCTGGAACGCCAACTCTTTAGCCTTTATTTTCTCAGCCACTTGCTTGGAGAACCATATCGGTTTCCTTTTTCTCTTGCTTTTATTTACTTTCCTTACATAAAGGTTTGTAGCCCTATTTATAGCTTCTTTCAGCCTGGACCACTGTCCTTCCACTTCTTGTACTTCCTCCCAGCCCATCAGCTCCTTCCTCAGGTATTCCCCCATTTTAGTAAAGTCAGCACGCTTGAAATCCAGGACTTTGAGTTTTGAGTGGCTGCCCTCCACTACAGCAGTCATATCAAACCAAACCGTTTGATGGTCACTGCCGCCCAGGTGGGCACCCACTCGGACATTTGACACGCTATCCCCATTTGTGAGCACCAGATCCAGCGTCGCTCCCTCCCTCGTGGGTTCCGTCACCATTTGTCTGAGCAAAACACTTTGGAAAGCATCTACGATCTGTCTACTTCTCTCCGATTTCGCCGACGGAACCTTCCAATCTACATCCGGCAGATTGAAATCTCCCAGCAACAGCACCTCCCTCTTCTTTCCTAACTTTTGAATATCCGCGATCAGATCCCTATCTAGTTCTTCCAGTTGTGTCAGGGGTCTGTAGACAACACCCACATGGACTGAGGTTCTATCATCTCTTTTTAAGGTGATCCATATCGCTGCTTCTTTTCCCCAGGTCCCTGTCATTTCAGTCGCCGTGATATCATTTCTCACATACAGAGCTACTCCTCCACCTTTACGACCCTCTCTATCCTTCCTAAATAGATTATAGCCTGGTATGTTTGCATCCCATTCATGGGAACCATTTAGCCACGTCTCCGTGATTGCAACAATGTCTAAGTCTGCCTCCACCATCAGGGCTTGAAGGTCATGAACTTTATTGCTTAGACTGAGCATTTGTGGTCATTGCATTCCATCTACATTTCCTGGTATGCGTTTTAGTGATTTGGGGGTGTCTTAACCCTTTGGGTACCTTCATTCCTTTTTCTCCTGCATCCGTTCTATTTTCAGGAATATCACAGTGCTGTAATGGTGCAAAAGAATTCTGTAGGGGCATCACTTGTGAGGGCGGATGCTTGTGTGTCACATAACGAACTCTGCCTGAGCCTACTGTGAACCATCTATTTTTAGGTGGTTTTATCCTTTGAGGCAGTGGTGTGAATTTGGTTTGATTCTGAGCAGTATGATTTTGTGGAGTCTTTGAAGCTGCTTTAAGTGTATCTAATTCCTCCTTTAGTTTACTAAGCTCCTTTTTTAAACTAGCGAGCTGATGACATAGGACAAGCTTTTAGTGTCCAGATGATTGGCCTTGAAACTAAAACACCACAATTATTACAGAGAATAAGAGTCATGCAGAGAGATTTGTATTTGGGTGGAGTTAATTTGTGATAAGTAGTGTATGTAGGAAAGCTATTTAGGAAGTGGAAGTCTTGGGGTGGGGGGGTTAAAATTTAAAACGTGTGGATTTTGTTTGTTGTAAAACCTCTCTAGAATTGTATTAAGCCAATTATCTACACAGCTGGTTAGGATAAGGGGAAGACAAGGTTACAAAATGCACCAGAAATGTCCAAAAGCACAGTTTTAGAGTAGGAAATTCCTGGAAGAAAGCCAGCACAAAAGCTTATCTGAGTGAGTTTCCTTGAGGCAGGAGACAAGTGAGGCCCTTGAAGTTGCCCAGCTCTGAACAGAAACTAGCCCCTCCTAATCGTTTTAGATTGTCTGCAGAAAACCAGGTGGTATGAGGATGGGGGATGGGAAAGAGTTCAGTACAATTACAGTCAAGGAAAGAGAGTTTTAATACTATCTGGCAGTTTTGAAATCCGAAATCTAGTTTTCCAGATATCAATAAAGCAGTTTGAAAACAATCAGGTCACACACAGTCAAAATCACAATATTTGCAGAGCAGTTTAAAACCTTGTTTTCTCTTTTTAGGAAAGATTTAAGTGCAATTATTGATGGAGATCACGTGATGCGGTGAGGAGCGTCAGACGTGCAAGTCTGGAACTGCTCAGGGGTTCGCTCCTCAATCCTCTTTCATCGGCGGATTACACAACGACACGTGCTTTCAGCAAGATAAAAAGCACCAGCTTTTATGGACAAATATTTTTTACTTCTCCAGCCACAATGGCGTCAAAATCATCTAAGAAGGGACCAGAACGCAATAAGCATGCCGAAAACAAGATGGCAGAGTCCACAAAGGTCCCGCACCTAGCCTGCACAGAGGGTGATCGCAAAGCTTACGGTGTCAGTGGTGCAGGCTTTAGATTCGCGCTTTCAACAGCTGTCGGAGCAGATTGCAGGAATAATCGCAACTTATCTTGGAGTTGGCTCGGAGAATGGGTGAGCTGGAATGTAGAGTCTCTGACCTAGAGGGCAGGGCACAGACTCAGGGCGCAAAGCTCACATGGCTGGTGGAGCTGGTCAAGACCCAACAGATTAAACTTGAGGACCTGGAGAACCGCGCACACAGAGACAATTTGTGGTTTGTGGGAGTGCCAGAGGCGGTTTCGGAGAAGGCTTTGCAACAAGTGCTGGAACGGTGGCTTAGCGCCTTGTTGTCTCCTGAGGACGGATCCGTGTCGGTGCGGCTGGAAAGGACACATAGACTGGGCTCCAAACAGTCTGGGGAGCGGAGGCCCAGAGTTGTAATTGGCAAGTTCCACAACTCAGCACAGAAAGACTCCTTTCTTCACTATTAATCGAGCGCACAGACAGGAGGTTCTGTTTGAGGGTACGGAGGTGTGTCTTTCCCAAGATTACTCTGCAGCACTATCAGCGCAGCGCAGACTGTTTACCCTATTGTGTGCGCAGCTGCTGGTAAAGAAACAAGTTTCAGCTGCGGTACCATGCAGTACTGAATTTTCAGTAATGGACAATGGCGTCGTATGACTCTCCAGAAAGCGCGTCCGACTGGTTGAATGGAGTGTCCGTGAGCCAGTCTTAAACTTACATTGTGCTGGAAGATTTCTGCACTTTTTTTGGAATTCTGCGGGCGACATGAGAGGCTGGCGGGTTGCCTGGAATGGAGTTATAAACAATTGAGGTCTACAATTGACGCCTAGTGCGAACACAAAGTGGAATAATATGAATGTGTGTAAACATGTAATGAGTGTGTGGTGAGGCAACATGGACTAATCTCAATATATTCCTACTGTGGGTATAGGGTGAATGATAGGCACTGATTATTAAAAATGTTAAATGAGCCATTAGGAATAATGATGCCTCATTGGCAAAGTGGGGTAACTTGGGGGCAGCCCTGGATGTGATTTATTGGAGAACGTGCTGCTGCTACCTTGTATATTTGGTTAGTGGCTCAGTAAGGGTGGGTGTATGGTAAATCATGGTCATGGTTTGCCATACTGTGGTTTTTTTTTTTTTGTTCTTCTCACACGAGAGGGGGTCCCCCAAAGCATTATAATGTGATCACTTAATCCTTGGCATAGTAATGTGGAGGGTTGGAGGTGGAGAGGGGATGGGGTGGGTGAGGCAGTTTGGGATGTTTGTTGTCTGGATGTTGACATTTGTTGGGGTAGTTTGTATGCCACATGAAGGTGTGACCATTGTGGGTCAGGTTCCTATGTTTCACTGTGGTAAGCAAGGGGATTGCAACTCCTGGATGAGGGCTGGGCATCTGGGAGTCCTGACCTTATGAGCACTCTACCAAAACCTTCATCCACACCCTTGTCACCTCTCGTTTAGACTACTGCAATCTGCTTCTTGCTGGCCTCCCACTCAGTCACCTCTCCCCTTTCCAGTCGGTTCAAAACTCTGCTGCCCGTCTCATCTTCCGCCAGGGTCGCTTTACTCATACTACCCCTCTCCTCAAGACCCTTCACTGGCTCCCTATCCGTTTTCGCATCCTGTTCAAACTTCTTCTACTAACCTATAAATGTATTCACTCTGCTGCTCCCCAGTATCTCTCCACACTCGTCCTTCCCTACACCCCTTCCCGTGCACTCCGCTCCATGGATAAATCCTTCTTATCTGTTCCCTTCTCCACTACTGCCAACTCCAGACTTCGCACCTTCTGTCTCGCTGCACCCTACGCCTGGAATAAACTTCCTGAGCCCCTACGTCTTGCCCCATCCTTGGCCACCTTTAAATCTAGACTGAAAGCCCACCTCTTTAACATTGCTTTTGACTCTTAACCACTTGTAACCACTCGCCTTCACCTACCCTCCTCTCTTCCTTCCCGTTCACATTAATTGATTTGATTACTTTATTTATTTTTTGTCTATTAGATTGTAAGCTCTTTGAGCAGGGACTGTCTTTCTTCTATGTTTGTGCAGCGCTGCGTATGCCTTGTAGCGCTATAGAAATGCTAAATAGTAGTAGTAGTACTTATGAAGTTTGGTTTATATTATACTTGGGAGTTGGGACCCTGGCTAAACTTCAAGCTCCTAGATTAATCTCTTCGAATTTATCAGGTATCAACCTCCCCTGTAAAACGGACAAAACTTGTTTGCACTAAAACGTCACAAGGTTTCCCTTGCATGCCTTCAAGAGACTAAACTGTCGGATGCTGAACACCTAAAACTAAGGCAGTGATGGGTGGGGGAGTGCTTTTTCTCTTCTGCGGAGGGAAGAAAAGGTGGAGTAGCTATCCTCATTCATAAACTTTTGCAGTGTAAGGCATGCGTAGTAGTTCAGGATGGGAATGGGCAGTACATACGTCTACATTTGAATATCATGGGTCAGGAAGTCTTTTTACTTAACTTATATGGGCCTAATGTTTATGACCACTTATTTTCAGCTTTTGGTGCGCTTGGGCATTCAACATTCTTCCGCCCCTTGGATTATTTATTTTATTTATTAGGATTTTACTGCCTTTTTGAAGGAATTCACTCAAGGCGGTGTACAGTAAGAACAGATCAAGCATGAGCAGGAGGCAATTAGAGCAGTAAAAATATTCAAACAATAGAAAGTATGGCATGGTATACTACTTGCAATGACAACACAATATGTACTAGAACATTATAATTGGTAGTGAAGGGTAAGGCAAAGTTGTAACATATAGATAAGTAAAAAAGTAGGAAGAATTAGAAAATAAGGTGATTGATTTGAAGAAACTTGCAAGCGAGGTCAGAGAGATGGTTAAATATTATCTCAGCTAGGGTAAGAGTGGATAAACATGTCCCACTGCAGTATGTGCAGCCCGAGTCAATCCTTGTGTGTGAGTGAGACAAGTTAGTTACTTCTTCCATTAAAGGCTTTCACCTGCTTCCTGAGCCTTTCAGGCAGTGCATTCCAGAGTGTGTGGGCTACTCTAGAGAAGGCTCGCTTGCGGGTATCAAATCGTGTAAAATCGAGCGTGACACCGGAAGATTGGAAGTTGGCCAATGTAACGCCGATTTTTACAAAGGTTCCAGAGGCGATCTGGGAAAGCGAATGCTACATACCTGTAGAGGGTATTATCCGAGGACAGCAGGCTGATTGTTCTCACTGATGGGTGACGTCCACGGCAGCCCCTCCAATCGGAAACTTCACTAGCAAAGGCCTTTGCTAGTCCTCGCGCGCGCATGCGCGGCTGTCTTCCCGCCCGAACCGGCTCGTGTTCGTCAGTCCCATATGTACCAAGACAAAGACAAGGGAAGACAACTCCAAAGGGGAGGCGGGCGGGTTTGTGAGAACAATCAGCCTGCTGTCCTCGGAGAAAGCGAATGATACATACCTGTAGCAGGTGTTCTCCGAGGACAGCAGGCTGATTGTTCTCACGACTGGGTTGACATCCACGGCAGCCCCCACCAACCGGAAGAAAACTTTGCAGGTGTTCCTGCACGCAGGGCACGCCCACCGCGCATGCGCGGCCGTCTTCCCGCCCGTGCGCGACCGCTCCCGCTCAGTTGAATGACAAGCAAAAATATGAAACGCAACTCCAAAGGGGAGGAGGGAGGGTAGGTGAGAACAATCAGCCTGCTGTCCTCGGAGAACACCTGCTACAGGTATGTATCATTCGCTTTCTCCGAGGACAAGCAGGCTGCTTGTTCTCACGACTGGGGTATCCCTAGCTCTCAGGCTCACTCAAAACAAGAATCCAGGTCAATGGAACCTTGCAACAGCGAGGGCACAACAGAAAATTGACCTACGAAGACCAACTAAATGAGAGTGCAGCCTGACCAGAATAAATTCGGGTCCTGGAGGGTGGAGTTGGATTTACACCCCAAACAGATTCTGCAGCACCGACTGCCCGAACCGACTGTCGCGTCGGGTATCCTGCTGGAGGCAGTAATGTGATGTGAATGTGTGGACAGATGACCACGTCGCAGCCTTGCAAATCTCTTCAATAGTGGCTGACTTCAAGTGAGCCACCGACGCTGCCATGGCTCTAACACTATGAGCCGTGACATGACCCTCTAGAGTCAGCCCAGCCTGGGCATAAGTGAAGGAAATGCAATCTGCTAGCCAATTGCATATGGTGCGTTTCCTGACAGCGACCCCTATCCTGTTAGGGTCGAAAGAAACAAACAATTGGGCGGACTGTCTGTGGGGCTGTGTCCGCTCCAAGTAGAAGGCCAATGCTCTCTTGCAGTCCAATGTGTGCAACTGACGTTCAGCAGGGCGGGTATGCAGTCTGGGAAAGAATGTTGGCAAGACAATTGACTGGTTAAGATGGAACTCCGACACCACATTCGGCAGGAACTTTGGGTGAGTGCGGAGCACTACTCTGTTGTGATGAAATTTAGTATACGGAGCATGAGCTACCAGGGCTTGAAGCTCACTGACCCTACGAGCTGAAGTAACTGCCACCAAGAAAATGACCTTCCAGGTCAAGTACTTCAGATGGCAGGAATTCAGTGGCTCAAAAGGAGGTTTCATCAGCTGGGTGAGGACGACGTTGAGATCCCATGACACTGCAGGAGGCTTGACAGGGGGCTTTGACAAAAGCAAGCCTCTCATGAATCGAACGACTAAAGGCTCTCCAGAGACGGCTTTACCCTCTACACGATAATGGTAAGCACTAATCGCACTAAGGTGATTCCTTACTGAGTTGGTCTTGAGGCCAGACTCTGATAAGTGCAGAAGGTATTCAAGCAGGTTCTGTGCAGGACAAGAACGAGGTTCTAGGGCCTTGCTCTCACACCAAACGACAAACCTCCTCCACTTGAAAAAGTAACTCTTTTTAGTGGAATCCTTCCTAGAGGCAAGCAAGACACGGGAGACACCCTCAGACAAACCCAACGAAGCAAAATCTACGCCCTCAACATCCAGGCCGTGAGAGCCAGAGACTGGAGGTTGGGGTGCAGAAGCGCTCCGTCGTTCTGCGAAATGAGGGTCGGAAAACACTCCAATCTCCACTGTTCTTCGGAGGACAACTCCAGAAGTAGAGGGAACCAAATCTGACGGGGCCAAAAGGGCGCTATCAGAATCATGGTGCCGTGGTCTTACTTGAGCTTCAATAAGGTCTTCCCCACCAAAGGTATGGGAGGATAAGCATACAGGAGGCCGGTCCCCCAATGGAGGAGAAAGGCATCCGACGCTAGTCTGCCGCGTGCCTGTAGTCTGGAACAGAACAGAGGCAGCTTGTGGTTGGTCTGAGAGGCGAAAAGGTCCACCGAGGGAGTGCCCCACTCTCGGAAGATCTTGCCTACCACTCTGGAATGGAGCAACCACTCGTGCGGTTGCATGACTCTGCTCAGTCTGTCGGCCAGACTGTTGTTTACGCCTGCCAGGTATGTGGCTTGGAGAAGCATGCCAAACTGGCAGGCCCAACACCACATCCCGACGGCTTCCTGACACAGGGGGCGAGATCCGGTGCCCCCCTGCTTGTTGATGTAATACATTGCAACCTGGTTGTCTGTCCGAATTTGGATAATTTGACAGGACAGCCGATCTCTGAAAGCCTTCAATGCGTTCCAGACCGCTCGGAGCTCCAGGAGGTTGATCTGAAGATCCTTTTCCTGGAGGGACCACAGTCCTTGGGTGTGAAGCCCATCGACATGAGCCCCCCAGCCCAGGAGAGATGCATCCGTCGTTAGCACTTTCGTGGTCTGTGGAATTTGGAATGGGCGTCCCAAGGTCAAATTGGTCTGAATGGTCCACCAGTGCAGTGAACTGCGGCAGCTGGTGGAGAGGCGGATGACATCTTCTAGATTTCCGGTGGCTTGATACCACTGGGAAGCTAGGGTCCATTGAGCAGATCTCATGTGAAGACGAGCCATGGGAGTCACATGAACTGTAGAGACCACATGACCCAGAAGTCTCAACATCTGCCGAGCTGTGATCTGCTGAGACGCTCTGGTCTGGGAAGCCAAGGACAGGAGGTTGTTGGCCCTCGCTTCTGGAAGGAAGGCCTGAGCCGTCTCTGAGTATTCAGCAGAGCTCCTATGAATTCCAGAGATTGGGCAGGCTGGAGATGGGACTTTGGGTAATTTATCACAAACCCCAGCAGCTCCAGGAGGCGAATAGTGCACTGCATGGACCGGAGAGCTCCCGCCTCCGAGGTGTTCTTGACCAGCCAATCGTCGAGATATGGGAACACGTGCACTCCCAGCTTGCGTAGATACGCTGCCACCACCACGAGGCACTTCGTAAACACCCGTGGGGCAGAGGCGAGCCCAAAGGGCAGCACACAATACTGAAAGTGCCGTGTGCCCAAGCGGAATCTGAGATACTGTCTGTGAGCTGGCAGTATCGGGATGTGAGTGTATGCGTCCTTTAAATCCAGGGAACATAGCCAATCGTTTTTCTGAATCATTGGCAGAAGGGTGCCCAAGGAAAGCATCCTGAACTTTTCTTTGACCAGGAATTTGTTCAGGCCTCTCAGGTCTAGGATGGGACGCATCCCCCCCCCGTCTTCTTTTCCACAAGGAAGTACCTGGAATAGAATCCCTGCCCTTCCTGCCTGGGTGGTACGGGCTCGACCGCATTGGCGCTGAGAAGGGCGGAGAGTTCCTCTGCAAGTACCTGCTTGTGATGGGAGCTGAAGGATTGAGCTACCGGAGGATAATTTGGTGGAAGGAAGGCCAAATTCAGGGCGTATCCGCACCGCACTATTTGGAGAACCCACTGGTCGGAGGTTATAAGAGGCCACCTTTGGTGAAAAAATTTTAACCTCCCTCCGACCGACAGATCGTCCGGTACGGACACTTTGAGGGCGGCTATGTTCCCATGGATCCAGTCAAAAACCCGTCCCCGGTTTTTGCTGTGGAGGCGCAGGGGGCTGCTTAGGCGCACGCTGTTGACGGGAACGAGCGCGCTGGGACTGTCCCTGTGCCTGACGAGGCCTTCGGGCCGGCTGGGTGTACCTATGCTTGGTAAAGGTGTAGGGCGCAGCCTGCCGGGCCCGGGAAAAACGTCCACCTGCTGAGGTGGATGCTGAAGGCGCCCGGTGGGAGAGCTTGTCGAGGGCGGTTTCCCGCTGATGCAGTTGGTCTACCAGCTGCTCGACCTTCTCGCCAAAAATATTATCCCCCCGGCAAGGGACGTCGGCCAGTCTCTGCTGGATGCGGTTGTCCAGGTCAGAGGCACGCAGCCATGAGAGCCTGCGCATCACTATCCCTTGGGCCGCAGCACGAGATGCCACGTCACAGGTGTCATAAATACCCCTTGACAGGAACTTTCTGCACGCCTTCAGCTGCCTAACCACCTCCTGAAAAGGCCTGGACTGCTCCGGCGGGAGCTTGTCAACCAGGTCCGCCAGTTGCTTCACATTATTCCGCATGTGGATGCTCGTGTAGAGCTGGTAAGACTGGATGCGGGTCACGAGCATGGAAGATTGGTAGGCCTTCCTCCCAAACGAGTCCAGAGTGCGAGACTCCTGCCCCGGGGGCGCCGAGGCGGTATCCCTCGAACTCCGTGCCCTCTTGAGAGCAGAGTCCACGACCGCCGAGTCATGAGGCAATTGGGGCCGCATTAACTCTGGGTCCGAGTGGATTCTGTATTGGGACTCTGCTTTCTTGGGGATGGTGGGATTATATAGTGGTCTCATCCAGTTCCGAAGCAGTGTCTCTTTGAGGACATTGTGCAACGGCACCGTGGAGGACTCTCTAAGTGGTGATGGATAGTCGAGGACCTTGAGCATCTCAGCCCTCGGCTCATCCACAGAGACCACGGGAAAGGGAATGCAAATAGACATATCCCTGACGAAGGAGGCAAAGGAGAGGCTCTCAGGTGGCGAGAGCTCTCTCTCTGGTGAAGGAGTGGGGTCGGATGGAAGGCCCACAGACTCCTCTGAGGAGAAATATCTGGGGTCCTCCTCCTCCCCCCACGAGGCCTCTTCCTCGGTGTCGGACACGAGCTCGTGCAGCTCAGTCCTCAACCGGGCCCGGCTCGACATCGAGGCACCGAGGCCTCGGTGGCGTCCCGCGCTGGCGGGGATGAAGCTCCTTCCATCGACGAGGACTCCACCTGCGTGGCGGTTGAGACTGGTGCCGCAAGCGGCGTCGAAGGCCTCGGCACCAGGCTAGAGCACGTCGGCACCACAGTCAGCGGCGCCGAGGGCGCAAGCACCCCCGGCGCCAGCACAGTCTGGCGCATCAGCCCTTCCAGAATGCCTGGAAGGATGGCTCGGAGACACTCGTCCAGGCCCGCTGTCGGGAAAGGCGAGGGGGCCGGTAGAGGCGTCGGCGCCGGAAGCTGTTCGGGTCCAGAAGACTGCACCGAAGTGCTGGCACCCTGACGTGGCGGTACCTCTACTACAGAGGGGGACCTCTCCTCTCGACGCTGCCGCTTCCTAGGCATAGACTCATCCCCTGGCGCCGGGAGCCAGATGCGTCGTGGGCGACCGATGACTGTGCTTCTTTGCCTTTTTGCGGTGCCCGTCATCAGCGCTCGGTGGAACTGAGGAGGAGGAGGAAGTCGATCACCCTCGGCCTCGAGGGATCGGGTCAGACAGGGTTCGGTCCCGAGGGCCCTGGGTAGAGGGAGTGACCGGGGCCGATTGCCCACGCGGGCCTCTCACTCCTGCCTTCACCGGGGGACCGGCGGGACCTGTGCTCCTGGGGTCGATGCCATCGGTGACGATTTCGTGGACATCGATACCGGTACCGAAGAACCAGCCGTTGATACCGATGCCGTTGAAGTCGACGTCGAGGGGCCGGCGCAAGTACCAAAAAGACGGTCCCGAAGAACTTGCCTCGCTACCTGTGTCCGTTTCCGGAGACCGAGACACAAAGTACACGTCTTGATATCGTGCTCCGGCCCGAGGCACTGGAGGCACCAAGCGTGAGTGTCGGTCTGCGAGATATGCCGGCCGCACCGACCACACTTTTTAAATCCACTCGGGACCTTCGAGGACATCGACGGAAAAATAGCGTCGGCGAAGTCAAAGTCGATGGTGGCGGTAAAAATCACACCTTGAAAATAAATCGACCGTGCGGCCACAAGGCCGCAACGCGACGCCCCCACTAAGAGACGAGGGAAAACAAAGTTCTGCGGTTTTTTGTTGTTTTTTTTTAAACTAAATAGAAAAAACGGAGAACGAAAAGAAAAAACAGAGAAAATTTGCGGCGAAAGCGCGATCCGGTTTCCGGGGCTGACAGAGAGAGAGACGAACACGGCTCTCTCCAGCGCGGAAAAGAAAAGACTGAGCGGGAACGGTCGCGCACGGGCGGGAAGACGGCCGCGCATGCGCGGTGGGCATGCCCTGCGTGCGGGACTGCCCGCAAAGTTTTCTTCCGGTTGCTGGGGGCTGCCTTGGACGTCAACCCAGTCGTGAGAACAAGCAGCCTGCTTGTCCTCACTGATGGGGTATCCCTAGCCCCCAGGCTCACTCAAAACAACAAACATGGTCAATTGGGCCTCGCAACGGCGAGGACATAACTGAGATTGACCTAACAATTTTTCCAACTAACAGAGTGTAACCTGGAACAGAATAAAACATGGGCCTAGGGGGGTGGAGTTGGATTCTAAACCCCGAACAGATTCTGAAGTACTGACTGCCCGAACCGACTGTCGCGTCGGGTATCCTGCTGCAGGCAGTAATGAGATGTGAATGTGTGGACAGATGACCACGTCGCAGCTTTGCAAATCTCTTCAATAGTGGCTGACTTCAAGTGGGCTACCGACGCTGCCATGGCTCTAACATTATGAGCCGTGACATGACCCTCAAGAGCCAGCCCAGCCTGGGCGTAAGTGAAGGAAATGCAATCTGCTAGCCAATTGGATATGGTGCGTTTCCCCACAGCCACTCCCCTCCTGTTGGGATCAAAAGAAACAAACAATTGGGCGGACTGTCTGTTGGGCTGTGTCCGCTCCAGATAGAAGGCCAATGCTCTCTTGCAGTCCAATGTGTGCAGCTGACGTTCAGCAGGGCAGGAATGAGGACGGGGAAAGAAAGTTGGCAAGACAATTGACTGGTTCAGATGGAACTCCGACACAACCTTTGGCAAGAACTTAGGGTGAGTGCGGAGGACTACTCTTATGATGAAATTTGGTGTAAGGGGCCTGGGCTACCAGGGCCTGAAGCTCACTGACTCTACGAGCTGAAGTAACTGCCACCAAGAAAATGACCTTCCAGGTCAAGTACTTCAGATGGCAGGAGTTCAGTGGCTCAAAAGGAGGTTTCATCAGCTGGGTGAGAACGACATTGAGATCCCATGACACTGTAGGAGGTTTGACAGGGAGCTTTGACAAAAGCAAACCTCTCATGAAGCGAACAACTAAAGGCTGTCCTGAGATCGGCTTACCTTCCACACGGTAATGGTATGCACTGATTGCACTAAGGTGAACCCTTACAGAGTTGGTCTTGAGACCAGACTCAGACAAGTGCAGAAGGTATTCAAGCAGGGTCTGTGTAGGACAAGAGCGAGGATCTAGGGCCTTGCTGTCACACCAGACGGCAAACCTCCTCCAGAGAAAGAAGTAACTCCTCTTAAGGGAATCTTTCCTGGAAGCAAGCAAGATGCGGGAGACACCCTCTGACAGACCCAAAGAGGCAAAGTCTACGCTCTCAACATCCAGGCCGTGAGAGCCAGAGACTGGAGGTTGGGATGCAGAAGCGCCCCTTCGTCCTGTGTGATGAGGGTCGGAAAACACTACAATCTCCACGGTTCTTCGGAGGACAACTCCAGAAGAGGGAACCAGATCTGACGCGGCCAAAAAGGCGCAATCAGAAATATGGTGCCTCGGTCTTGCTTGAGTTTCAACAAAGTCTTCCCCACCAGAGGTATGGGAAGATAAGCATACAGCAGACCCTCCCCCCAGTCCAGGAGGAAGGCATTCGATGCCAGTCTGCCGTGGGCCTGAAGCCTGAAACAGAACTGAGGGACTTTTTGGTTGGCTCGAGATGCAAAGAGATCTACCAAGGGGGTGCCCCACACCTGGAAGATCTGGCGCACTACTCGGGAATTGAGCGACTACTCGTGAGGTTGCATAATCCTGCTCAGTCTGTCGGCCAGACTGTTGTTTACGCCTGCCAGATATGTGGCTTGGAGCACCATGCCGTGACGGCGAGCCCAGAGCCACATGCCGACGGCTTCCTGACACAGGGGGCGAGATCCGGTACCCCCCTGCTTGTTGATGTAATACATGGCAACCTGGTTGTCTGTCTGAATTTTGATAATTTGATGGAACAGCCAATCTCTGAAAGCCTTAAGAGCATTCCAGACCGCTCGTAACTCCAGAAAATTGATCTGTAGATCGCGTTCCTGGAGGGACCAGCTTCCCTGGGTGTGAAGCCCATCAACATGAGCTCCCCACCCCAGGAGAGACGCATCCGTAGTCAGCACTTTTTTTGGCTGAGGAATTTGGAAAGGGCGTCCCAGAGTCAAATTGGACCAAATCGTCCACCAATACAGGGATTTGAGAAAACTCGTGGACAGGTGGATCACATCTTCTAGATCCCCAGCAGCCTGAAACCACTGGGAAGCTAGGGTCCATTGAGCAGATCTCATGTGAAGGCGGGCCATGGGAGTCACATGAACTGTGGAGGCCATGTGGCCCAGCAATCTCAACATCTGCCGAGCTGTGATCTGCTAGGACGCTCGCACCCGCGAGACGAGGGACAAGTTGTTGGCTCTCGCCTCTGGGAGATAGGCACAAGCTGTCCGAGAATCCAGCAGAGCTCCTATGAATTCGAGTCTCTGTACTGGGAGAAGATGGGACTTTGGATAATTTATCACAAACCCCAGTAGCTCCAGGAGGCGAATAGTCATCTGCATGGACTGTAGAGCTCCTGCCTCGGATGTGTTCATCACCAGCCAATCGTCGAGATATGGGAACACGTGCACCCCCAGCCTGCGAAGTGCCGCTGCTACTACAGCCAAGCACTTCGTGAACACTCTGGGTGCAGAGGCGAGCCCAAAGGGTAGCACACAGTACTGGAAGTGACATGTGCTCAGCTGAAATCGCAGATACTGTCTGTGAGCTGGGTTGTGCGTGTAGGCGTCCTTCAAGTCCAGAGAGCATAGCCAATCGTTTCCCTGAATCATGGGGAGAAGGGTGCCCAGGGAAAGCATCCTGAACTTTTCCTTGACCAGATATTTGTTCAGGGCCCTTAGGTCTAGGATGGGACGCATCCCCCCTGTTTTCTTTTCCACAAGGAAGTACCTAGAATAGAATCCCAGCCCTTCTTGCCCGGATGGCACGGGCTCGACCGCATTGGCGCTGAGAAGGGCGGAGAGTTCCTCTGCAAGTACCTGCTTGTGCTGGAAGCTGTAAGACTGAGCTCCCGGTGGACAATTTGGAGGTTTTGAGGCCAAATTGAGGGTTTGTATCCTTGCCGGACTATTTGAAGAACCCACTGATCGGAGGTTATGAAAGGCCACCTTTGGTGAAAAACTTTCAACCTCCCTCCGACCGGCAGATCGCCCGGCACTGATACTTGGATGTCGGCTATGCTCTGCTGGAGCCAGTCAAAAGCTCGTCCCTTGCTTTTGCTGGGGAGCCGAGGGGCCGCAGGCTGTCGAGAAGGAGGATTGTACCTACGCTTACCAGAAGAGTAGGGAACAGTCTTCCTTCCCCCATAAAAACGTCTACCTGTGGAGGTAGAAGTTGAAGGCTGCCGGCGGGAGAACTTGTCGAAAGCGGTATCCCGCTGGTGGAGCTGTTCTACCACCTGTTCGACCTTCTCTCCAAAAATATTATCCGCACGGCAAGGCGAGTCCGCAATCCGCTGCTGGATCCTATTCTCCAGGTCGGAGGCACGCAGCCATGAGAGTCTGCGCATCACCACACCTTGAGCAGCGGCCCTGGACGCAACATCAAAGGTGTCATACACCCCTCTGGCCAGGAATTTTCTGCAAGCCTTCAGCTGCCTGACCACCTCCTGAAATGGCTTGGCTTGCTCAGAAGGGAGCTGGTCCACCAAGTCCGCCAGCTTCCTCACATTATTCCGCATATGGATGCTCGTGTACAGCTGGTAAGATTGAATCTTGGCCACGAGCATGGAAGAATGGTAGGCCTTCCTCCCAAAGGAGTCTAAGGTTCTGGGGTCTTTGCCCGGAGGCGCCGAAGCATGCTCCCTAGAACTCTTAGCCTTCTTCAGGGCCAGATCCACCACACCAGAGTCGTGAGGCAACTGAGTGCGCATCAGCTCTGGGTCCCCATGGATCCGATATTGGGATTCTATCTTCTTGGGAATGTGGGGATTACTTAGAGGCTTGGTCCAGTTCGCCAGCAATGTCTTCTTCAGGATATGATGCATGGGTACTGTGGACGCTTCCTTAGGTGGAGAAGTATAAACAAGAGCTCAAACATTTCAGCCCTTGGCTCATCCTCCACAACCACCGGGAAGGGGATGACCGTAGACATCTCCCGGACAAAGGCCGAGAAAGACAGACTGTCGGGAGGAGAAAGCTGCCTTTCAGGGGAGGGAGTTGGATCAGAAGGAAGGCCATCAGACTCCTCGTCAGAGAAATATCTGATGTCCTCCTCCTCCTCCCACAAGACCTCACCATCGGTATCAGACAAGTTCACGAACCTGTGTCTGAAGCCGTCCCCGGCTCGACTCCATGGAACCACAGTGGGAGCGTCGAGAGGTAGATTCCCTCGCCCGCACCGGCGAAGCTCCCTCCGCCGTCGGGGAGCCTTCCTGGGAGGCGACCGCAGTCGGTACCGCAAGCGGAACCGATGTCGGAGACCTCACCCCAGGCAAGGGGCCAGCCGACGCCTCGCTCGACGGTACCGGTGGCGCAAGCACCCCCGGTACCGGAGGGGAAGGGCGCAACAGCTCTCCCAGGATCTCTGAGAGAACGGCCCGGAGACTCTCGTGCAGGGCGGCTGTGGAGAAAGACATGGAAGCCGATGCAGGAGTCGAAGTCATAGTCTGTTCCGGGCTGTACAAGGCGGAGTGCATTGACACCTCCTGAACAGAGGGTGAGCGGTCCTCCCGGTGCCGATGCCTACTGGGTGCCGACTCCCTCGGCGACCCAGAGCTCTCGGTACCGGCACGGGAAGGAGACCGGTGTCAATGCTTCTTTGACTTTTTCAAACGAAGCATGTCACCAGAACTTCCCGGTACCGACGAGGACGTAGAATCCAACCGTCGCTTCCTCGGGGCCGAAGCCGAAGAAGGTCGGTCTCGGGGGGGGGGGGGGGGGGGGGGCTGTACCGCAGGAGCCCTCAGGGTAGGGGGAGACCCACCCGAAGGCTCACCGCCACCAGCAGGGGAATGGACAGCCCTCACCTGCACTCCAGACGAAGCACCACCGTCCGACGACATCAGCAGAAGCGGAGGTCCCGGTACCACCGACTCAGCCTTCCGATGCCTCGGCCCCAACGATGCAGAGGGTCGATGCCTCGATGCAATCGAGACCGTCGCGGCCGAGGGCGGAGGTGTTGACGCTGTCGACGCACTCGATCCTCCCGGTGCCGATGAACAGCCCGAGAACAAAACGTTCCACTGGGCCAATCTCGCTACCTGAGTCCTTTTCTGTAAAAGGGCGCAAAGACTGCAGGCCTGCGGGCGGTGCCCAGCCCCCAGACACTGAAGACACGACGCGTGCCTATCAGTGAGCGAGATTACCCAGGCGCACTGGGTGCACTTCTTGAAGCTGCTGGGAGACTTCGATGACATGGGCGGAAAAATCACGCCGGCGAAATCAAAATTCGTAATTGCGGTAAGGCACCAAAAAGACGGGGAGAAAAAAAACTTGACCCGAGGCCTCAAAAGGGCCTACCCCGAAAACGAAAGAAAACTTAACGGGGCCAAAAACTAGAAATAGAGGGAAGGGAAAAAGACCAAAAGGCCCTTCACCAGAATCCCTTTTTTTTTTTTTAGCGAAAAGTCAAAAAGACGCACGAGGGTCAACTTAAGGGGCGTGAACGGCGCAAAACACGACCGTACCGAGCGCGGACAAAAGAAGACTGACGAACACAAGCTGGTTCGGGCGGGAAGACGGCCGCGCATGCGCGGTGCGCATGGGCGCGCGAGGACTAGCAAAGGCCTTTGCTAGTGAAGTTTCCGATTAGAGCGGCTGCCGTGGACGTCACCCATCAGTGAGAACAAGCAGCCTGCTTGTCCTCGGAGAAATATAGATCGGTGAGTGATGTTGCTGCCGGGCAAAATGGGAGACTTAAGAACAAAATTACAGAGCATATTCAAAAGCATGGATTAATGAAAGTCAACATGGATTTAGTGAAGGGAAATCTTGCCTCACCAATCTACTATATTTCTTTGAAGGGGTGAACAAACATGTGGATAAAGGCGAGCCGGTTGATATTTATCTGGATTTTCAGAAGGCATTTGACAAAGTACCTCATGAAAGACTCCAGAGAAAATTGGAGAGTCATGGGATAGGAGGTAGTGTTCCATTGTGGATTAAAAACAGTAGGGTTAAATGGTCAGTATTCTCAATGGAGAAGGTTAGTGGGGTTCCCCAGGGCTCTGTGCTGGGATCGCTGCTTTTTAACATATTTATAAATGACCTAGAGATGGGAGTAACTAGTGAGGTAATTAAATTTGCTGACGACAACACGTTATTCAAAGTCATTACATCACGGGAGGATTGTGAAAAATTACGAGGACCTTACGAGACTGGGTGTCTAAACGGCAGATGACGTTTAATGTGAGCAAGTGCAAAGTGATGCATGTGGGAAAAAGGAACCCGAATTATAGCTATGTCATGCAAGGTTCCACATTAGGAGTCACAGACAAAGAAAGGGATCTAGGTGTCGTCGTCGATGATACGTTGAAACCTGCTCAGTAAGCAAACAATGTTAGATATTAGGAAAGGAATGGAAAACAAAAATGAGGACGTTATAATGCCTTTGTATCGCACCATGGTGCGACCGCACCTCGAATATTGTGTTCAATTCTGGTCACTGTATCTCAAGAGAGATATAGTGGAATTAGAAAAGGTGCAGAGAAGGGCGACGAAAATGATAAAAGGGTATGGGACGAGTTCCCTATGAGGAAAAGCTAAATCAGCCAGGGCTGTTCAGCTTGGATAAAAGGCGGCTGAGGGGAGACATGATAGAGGTCTATAAAATAATGAGTGGAGTTGAACGGGTAGATGTGAAGCGTCTGTTTATGCTTTCCAAAAATACTAAGACTAGGGGCATGCGATTAAACTCGAACTCGTTGCCAGAGAATGTGGTAAAGGCGGTTTGCTTAGCAGAGTTTAAAAAAGGTTTGGACAGCTTCCTAAAAGTCCATAGACCATTATTAAATGGACTTATGAAAATCCACTATTTCTGGGATAAGCAGTATAAAATATGTTTTGTACTTTTTGGGATCTTGTCAGGTATTTGTTGTTTTTTTTTTTTAATTATTATTTCTTTATTCATATATTTCAATATACCATCACAATACGCGAGTATGCAATCGGCATTTATACAAGAGGCAAAAAAAGAAACAAAAGGAAATATTAACAGCCTTTCTGTCCACAAGTTTAGGAAATTTGGAATCCAAGAATTGGTATTTGTGACATGGATTGGCCACTGCTGGAAACAGGATGCTGGGCTTGATGGACCTTTGGTCTTTCCCAGTATGGCAATACTTCTGTACTTATGTCTTCCACTAAATATGAGAGAAATCGCCACTGACTACCACGGAGCCTTGCCACTCCCAAGTCCATATCTACCAAAATCAAAGTATGGTCTGAGATATCCAGAGGCCCGATCGCCGCATGAAAAATCTGTGGGGAAAAGTGTGGCACCTATAAGAATATAACCCAGCCACGACCAGGTGCCATGAGCTCTTGAAAGATGAGTATAATCACGTACACTAGGATTGACCAGGCGCCGAGGATCAACCAAGTTTAGAGCTTTACAAAGATAGGGCAAGCCTCTGCCGCCTCCTATCGCCACCCCCGCCGAGGGGGAGGGCCGATCCTGATGACCATCCATCACTTGGTTGAAATCCCCCATAATAATCTTCCAGTACCACGCTTGATTTTAAGGATAAATTACATATTACTAACAGCTCTGCAAGCTCATTTTCCAGTTCTATCAATATTCTGGGATGAATACCACCTAGTCCAGGAGATTTGCTACTCTTCAGTTTGTAGAGCTGCCCCATACATCCTCCAGGTTTACAGAGAATTCCTCGTTTAGCCAACTCGTCAGCTTCGAATACCATTTGGGCACTGCTATCCCATCCAAATCTTCCTTGGTGAACACCGAAGCAAAGAATTTAATCTCTCCGCTACGGATTTGTCTTTCCTGATTGCCCTTTATTCTGAAGGACTCTCTTTTAGCTCTTAGCTTCCTTCACCTCACTTTTTAACCACGCCAGCTGTCGTTTGGTCTTCCGTCCTCCTTTAATATGCAGAATATATTTGGCCTGGGCTTCCAGGATGGTGTTTTTGAACAGCATCCACGCCTGATGTAAATTTGTGACCCTCACATTCACTCCTCCAAGTTTTTTTCTTCACCGCTGTATATTCCTGCCTATGCTAGGCCTGTTACTAAGACCTACGCCTGACATTGCTCCGTTTGGTTATCACGTTAGCCTAATAACTCAGCACCTTTGTAACAATCAGTGCTTTCTCAAGAGCTGAGAACAGACACTTCAAAGATGCACATTTGGCTGGAGCTGAATATGCCTTTCATATAAGCTGGATATAACCTTGGGATGTGGTGAGAGACTGAGGATACAGTGAGCCTAAGGAATGTTTCAGTCTTGGGGTGAGAGGACACAAGGGTATTGTTATATGTATTTTTTTGCTCTGTGACTAACTACACACTGTGCACGCAGAACTGATCGCTGATTAGCCAATGGCCACCGACTGTCCACGTGCAAACATATTAGGAGAGACAGAATACAGGAACAATTCATATATGGCACAGGCTACTTTCTGCTTTTAGGTTTAGGAGAAATCACATGATTTAGGAGAAACGAAACTTACAACAGTATATACGTGATGGGTGGGACAGTGTTAGCTGAGCAGTCTGTTATTCAGGATTTGCATCTTGCTTTGCTGTGTGACAACCTGCTCCAGAGAGACAATTACCTTGTATTGACTTAGTGACATACCAATAGAGATTTTACTGGTTGCGCCTATATCTGAGTCTAAATTGTCTCATTTTTTCAGCAGACGAGGCTAAAGTGTTCCTCCCTCCCAAGGGGCATAAGGGAATACACACCGTTCTTCTCATTTTATCATAGTCTCCTTTTTTAAAGTTAAACGCTAAAGTATTTGATTTCCAATGTATACTTCAAAGCTAATATCAAATCTGATCATATGATCGCTGTTATCAGGCGGCCCCAGCACCATTACCTCCTGCACCAGATCATGCGCTCCACTGACTAGGTCTAGAATTTTTCCTTCTTTCGTCGGTTCCTGTACCAGCTGCTCCATAAACCTGTCCTTGATTTCATCAAGGAATTTTACCTCCCTAGCGTACCCCGATGTTACATTTACCCAGTCAATATCGTTCAATAATCGGGGTAATTTAAATCACCCATTATTATTGTGTTGCCCAGTTTTGTTTGCATCCCTAATTTCCTTTAACATTTCTGCATCCGTCTGTTCATCCTGGCCAGGCAGACGGTAGCACACTCCTATCACTATCCTTTTCCCCTTTACACATGGAATTTCAATCCACAGTGATCCCAAGAAGTTTTTTTGTTTCCTGCAGAATTTTCAATTTGATTCAAGGCTCTCATTAATATACAATGCTACCCCTCCACCAATTCGATCGATCCACCCTATCACTACGATATAATTTGTAACCCGGTATGACAGTGTCCCACTGGTTATCCTCCTTCCACCAGGCCTCAGAGATGCCTATTATATCTAATTTTTCATTTGATGCAATATATTCTAACTCTCCCATCTTATCAATTATCGCTCAGTAGCACCTAGTCCCCTCATAAACAAACTCATGGAAGGAGTAGTAACTAAACAACTCACTGAATACCTAAACATTCAATTCTGCATGAGTCTCAATCAGGATTTCATTCAAATCATAGTACTGAAACTGTTCTAGTGTCCGCAATGAACTCATTCAAACAAGCAATAGCTAAAGGTAAAAAACACTCCTCCTAGAATTCGACATGTCCAGTGCCTTTGACATGGTTAATCATGGAATTCTACTATATATACTAGAATACTTCGGAGTAGGAGGCACAGTTCTCAAATGGTTGAAAGGATTCCTGACCACAAGATCATACCAAGTAACAACGCACACAGATCACCCCCCATGGACACCCAAATGTGGAGTCCCCCAAGGATCCCCCCCCCTCACCAACCTTATTTAACCTCATGATGATACCTCTAGCCAAACTTCTTGCCAATCAAAACCTCAACCCCTATATATATGCAGATGTCACAATTTACATCCCGTTCAAACATGATCTAAATGAAATCACCAACGAGATCAACCAAAGCCTCCAAATCATGCACACCTGGGCGGATGCATTCCAACTAAAACTTAACGCAGAAAACACACAATGTCTTGTACTCACCTCACAACATAACACAAAAAACTTCTTCACCTACACCATACTGTTCTCTCCCTGTCTCACAAAACTTGAAAATTCTTGGAGTTACCATTGATCAAAACCTCACTCTCGACACCCACGTGAAGAACACGACCAAAAAGATGTTCTACTCCATGTGGAAACTCAAAAAGAGTAAAACCTTTCTTCCCAAGATACATCTTCCGTACCTTGGTACAGTCAATGGTAATAAGTTACCTAGACTACTACAACACACTATACGCTGGCTGCAAAGAACACAGACTATCAAAAAACTCCAAACAGCCCAAAACACTGCCGCCAGACTCATATTTGGAAAAACTAAATATGGAAGCGCAAAGCCCCTAAGAGAAAAAAAACTTCACTGGCTCCCACTTAAGGAGCGTATTACGTTCAAGATCTGCACAATTGTACACAATCATTCACGCAGACGCCCCAATCTACATGCTAAACCTCGTAGACCTTCCACCCAGAAACGCCACAAGATAATCCCGCAAATTTCTCAATCTGCACTTCCCCAGCTGCAAGGGACTACAATACAAGCTGATGCATGCCACTACCTTCTCTTACATGAGCACGCAGCTATGGAATGCATTACCTGCTGACCTGAAAACAATTAATGAAGCAACTAACTTTCGCAAATCTCTGAAGACATATTTCTTCAACAAGGCCTACAAAGATAATCCATAGCCTCACTAATCCACCTCACCAAACCACCCAGATATGAAAGTCCACCTACTATATACTTACCCGCCTAAACACTTCCTCTGCACATTACTAATTCTGATATCCTGTTATGACAATGTCATACTAAAACTGCCACATTGAGCCTGCAAATAGGTGGGAAAATGTGGGATACAAATGCAATAAAATAAATATTTTAGGCTCCTGGCATTCGCGTATAGACATTTCAATGTTTGCTGTTCATATTTACATGATGCTTAGTACTTGACAGTATTAATTTGCAATCTTTTGTCTGATTTTTATTTCAGGACACCTGATCTACTATGGTCTCTTTTGCAACCTCACTATCAGGATACCTTATCTTTCCTGTTTTGGTGATTGAAAGATACCTTATCCCGAACCATACGCTTTTGAGCCACTGTCAGCCTTCCCCCCGTTTCTAGTTTAAAAGCTGCTCTCTCTCCTTTTTAAATGCCGATGCCAGCAGTCTGGTCCCACCCTGGTTAAGGTGGAGCCCATCCTTTTGGAATAGGTTCCCCCTTTCCCCAGAATGTTGCCCAGTTCCTAACAAATCCAGAACCTGCACCATCGTCTCATCCACGCATTGAGACTCCGGAGCTCTGCCCATATCTTGGGCCCTGCGAGTGGAACGGGTAGCATTTCAGAAAATGCTACCCTAGAGGATCTGGATTTGAGCTTTCTACCTAAGAGCCTAAATTTGGCTTCCAGAACCTCTCACCCACATTTTCCTATGTCATTGGTACCCACATGTACCAAGACAGCCAGGTCCTCCCCAGCACTATCTAAAATCCTATCTAGGTGACATGAGGTACGCCACCAGGCGATCCTCACGTCCACCAGCCACCCAGCTATCTATATGCCTAATGATATACAACAGCTGTCCTAACCTTTCCCTCCCCGTCACGCACTTGGAGACATATCCTCAGTGCAAGAGGATAGTAAATCCCCTGGTGGGCAGGTCCTGGCTACAGGAGTACATCCTACTTCACCAGGGTGATGCTCTCCTAGGAGACCTCCCTCCTCCAAGGTAGCACAGGCGCTACCAGACTGGAGATGGGACTTCTCTACAACATCCCTGTAGGTCTCCATGTACCTCTGTCTCCCTCAGCTCCACCAAGTCTGCTACTCTAGCCTCAAGAGAACAGACACGTTCTCAGAGCTCTTTGCATCGGGCACACACATGACATCTCACCAACTGGGAGATAATCATACATGTGACACTCAATGCAAAAGACTGGATAGCACCCCTCTCACTGGTGGACTGCTGACTCCATCTTAGTGTTTTTGAGTTTTTCAATCATTTAAAACTTTCTACAGTATTAAGGATATTAACCCAATCTAAAAGTGTCTTTTAGTTTATATAGTATATTTTAAGATTTATATAGTGTTTCCTTCTTAGATGGTAATGAAATGTATTTAAAACTCCGTAAGAGCACTCCTTGCTTATTACCCTAATTATAATAACTGACTATAAATGAAGAGTTGCCCTAGGGGTGGGCAGGAAGACTAAACTAGATCCTGCAGTGCCTGCTAGATTCTGTTAGTTTTAAAAACTATGTACCACAGCACTAAGTGGAAAAATACTATGGATAAAGTTTTATATTTTTATTTTGCCTAATACTAACCTACAATTCCTCCTTTAAACCCCAATCTTTAAGTTCCCAAAGCACAAAGCAAAATAGCATTATCTTACTAAAGAAATCCTCTTCTCTCTGACCTCAGAGAAACGTTCCACTTTCAGGATTATATTCACCAAAGTGGTCAATGTTTGCAGACACCAATGCCTGTCATGAGTCGGAGGTCCAACTGTATTGGGAAAACATTGAAGGTAGTCTTGCAGGAAAATATTTTCTATACGTGCGCTCGCGCGAGAATTACTAGGAGGATAATTCAGTTGTAACATAAGTATAATATAGCAAAGCGTGCGTTATTTGGCAACTTCATCTACGTCCCGAGACGTGATGTCGACCCTTGCTGCCTTAAATTCCCCAATTCACGTGCATACCAAGACGCAATTCCTTTACTTTTCACAGGTATGGCAATAAGTCGGGTAAATTGTTGGCAAGGATCACGAAGAGTTGGGGTGGCAATAGATTTATTCCTTCCTTGGTAGCGCCAGATGGGATGAGGGAGAGTCCGTCAGCGGATGTTGCGTGGATTTTACACAATTACGCATTTTTGTATGTAGCGCCCAAGTCCCAACCTGGGCCTTCGGTAGTACATTACCTAGAAGATTCGGGATTACCACGCTTATCCTTGGAAGCTCTGATCCAGTTGAATGCCCCTTTGAGAGCCAAGGAAATCGAGAGAGTGGTCAAATCCCTGAAGAGGGGCACTGCTCCAGGGCCAGATGGTTACACAACCGAATACTACCAGCTCATGTTGCCGCAGATTTGTGGCCTATCATCTTCATTTTTCGAAGTTTCAATTTCTGGGGGCTCGTTTCATAGAGATTCCAATGAGGCATTGATTACACTAATACCTAAGCCGGGCAGGCCTCTGGATCGCCCGGAATCATATAGGCCGATTTTACTCATTAATGTAGACCTAAAGATCTTATCTAGGGTCCTAGCTGACCGACTGGTGCCACACGTTACTGCTCTGGTTGGAGAGGGACAGGTGGGGTTTGTACGAGGCTGCTCATCTATTAATGTGCACAAGGTTTGTATGGCAATTGCACACAGTCACAGCACCAAGGGGCCTTTGTTACTAGTTAGCCTAGACGCGGAAAAGGCCTTTGACAAGGTGCGCTGGGACTATGTAGGAATGGCGGGTTTGTTTTCGCAGGCAATCACAGCACTTTATTCTCAGCCCAGAGCATCTATCGTGGTAAATGGACTGCGTTCCTCTTCGTTCCCTATAGCTAGTGGTACACAGCAGGGATGCCAGTTATCCCCACTTATTTCTTATTTGGAGCTCCTGTTGCATACAGCGAATGATACATATCTGTAGCAGGTATTCTCCAAGGACAGCAGGCTCATTGTTCTCACGACTGGGTGACGTCCACAGCAGCCCCCTCCAACTGGAAAAACTTCTTGCGGGAGGTCCCGCCCACCGCGCGTCTTCCCGCTCAGTTAAATAAAAAGCAAAAGATACAAGGATAAGAAAAACAACTCCAAAGGGGAGGAGGGAGGGAAGCTGAGAACAGCCTGCTGTCCTCGGAGAATACCTGCTACAGGTATATATCATTCGCTTTCTCCGAGGACAAGCAGGCTGCTTGTTCTCACGACTGGGGTATCCCTAGCTCCCAGGCTCACTCAAAACAACAAAGAGGGTCAATTGGACCTCACAACAGCGAGGACATAAAAATTGACCTACGAAGAACAAGAGTGCAGCCTGAACAGAATAAAAATGGGCCTGGGGGGGGGTGGAGTTGGATTCAAACCCCAAGCAGATTCTGCACCACCGACTGCCCGAACCGACTGTCGCGTCGGGTATTCTGCTGGAGGCCGTAATGAGATGTGAATGTGTGGACAGATGACGTCGCAGCCTTGCAAATCTCTTCGATAGGGGCTGACTTCAAGTGAGCCACTGATGCTGCCATGCCTCTAACACTATGAGCCGTGACAAGACCCTCAAGAGTCAGCCCAGCCTGGGCATAAGTGAAGGAAATGCAATCTGCTAGCCAATTAGAGATGGCGTGTTTCCCCGACAGCGAACTCCTTCCTGTTGGGGTCAAAAGAAACAAAATTGGGTGGACTGTGTGGGCTTGTCCGCTCCAGGTAGAAGGCCAATGCTCTCTTGCAGTCCAATGTGTACAACTGACGCTCAGCAGGGCGGGTATGCGGAAGGTGAAAGAATGTTGGCAAGACAATTGACTGGTTCAGATGGAACTCAGACACCACCTTTGGCAGGAACTTAGGGTGAGTGCGGAGGACTACTCTTATGATGAAATTTGGAATAGGGAGTATGGGCTACTAAGGCTTGAAGCTCACTGACCGTCTGAGCTGAAGTGACTGCCACCAAGAAAATGACCTTCCAAGTCAAGTACTTCAGCTGGCAAGAAGCCAGTGGCTCAAAAGGAGGTTTCAGCAGTTGGGTGAGGACGACGTTGAGATCCCATGACACTTGGAGGTTTGAAAGGGCTTTGAAAAAACCAAACCTCGTGAACCGAACTACCAAAGGCTGTCCAAAGATAGGTTTACCCTCTACACGATAATGGTAAGCACTAATCGCACTAAGATGGTTCCTTACTGAGTTGGTTTTGAGGCCATACTCTGATAAGTGTAGAAGGTATTCAAGCAGGGTCTGTGCAGGACAAGAGCGAGGTTCTAGGGCCTTGCTGTCACACCAGACAAACCTCCTCCACTTGAAAATATAACTTCTTAGTGGCATCTTTTCTGGAAGCAAGCAAGACTCCGGAGACATCCTCAGGCAGACCTAAGGCAGCGAAATCTACGCCCTCAACATCCAGACTGAGAGAGCCAGAGACTGGAGGTTGGGATGCAGAAGCGCCCCCTCGTTCTGAGTGATGAGGGTTGAGAAACACTCAAATCTCCACGGTTCTTCGGACGACAACTCCAAAAGAAGAGGGAACCAGATCTGATGGGGCCAAAAGGGCGCAATCAGAATCATGGTGCCATGGTTTTTGCTTGAGTTTCAGCAAAGTTTTCCCCACTAAAGGTATGGGAGGATACGCATACAGGAGTCCGCTCCCCCAATGAAGGAAGGCATCCGACGCTAGCCTGTCGTGGGCCTGAAGCAGAACTGAGGCAGCTTGTGATTGGTCTGCGTGGCGAAAAGATCCACCGAGGGGGTGCCCCACTCCCAGAAGATCTTGCGTACCACACGCGAATTGAGTGACCATTCGTGCAGTTGCATGAGTCTGCTCAGTCGGCCAGACAGTTGTTTATGCCTGCCAGGTATGTGGCTTGGAGAAGCATGCCATGCTGGCGAGCCCAGCGCCACATCCAGACGGCTTCCCGACATGGGGGCGAGATCCTGTGGAGCAGCAGCGGCCGGTACAAAAAGAAAAAAGCCCAAAAAAGATTTTTAACCTGAAACGCGGCTCCGTAGACAGCCATCTGGCATTGGCTGTCGTCACTGCAGCCGCTCCTCTCCCCTCCACGTCACTGCCCCTGCAGGAAGACCCTGGAGGAGCGCAGCGACGTCAGAGGGGAGAGGAGAAGCGGCTGCAGAGATTACAGCCAATGCCAGATGGCTGTCTACGGAGCCGCGTTTCAGGTTTAAAATCTTTTTTTGGCTTTTTTCTTTTTGTACCGGCCGCTGCTGCTCAACAGGAGACACAGCAGCGGCCGGACAGCGTTAGTATTGGCGGCTGTGGGTGGCGAGGGGGTTGATGTGCCGGGGGGGGGGGGGGGGGGGGGTCACTGGATATGGGAGGCTGCAGGGGAGAGAGGAGGGCCGCTGCACATGCGTGGCTGCAGGGGCAGAGGAGGGTTGGTGTAAGCCCTTTGAGCAGGGACCGTCTTTCTTCTATGTTTGTGCAGCGCTGCATACGCCTTGTAGCGCTATAGAAATGCTAAATAGTAGTAGTAGTAGGGGGTCCTGAGACCAGATGGGTGGCTGCAGGGAGGGCGGGGGGAGATTACCTTGCTAGCGCCCGTTTCATTGCCTACCAAAACGGGCCTTTTATACTAGTAATTGATATTTTGCTGGGTTTTCTGTATTTATTTGAATCCAGCCTTGTTTAACTTTTGTTTTTTCTAAGAGGCATAATACAAAACTTGTAAGTTGATTAAAGTGTCTTATGTTTCAGTAAAAAGGTATCAGCGTATACATTTGCTTTGTATTATTAACCTGTATTTCTGTGCATTCAGATTCAGTACTGTACCAGCACTGTCACTAAATCCACCTCAGCATTTTTCTAACTGCAGCCTATTGTATGAAATTTCACAGTGCACAAATTCCAACGTCTTGCCATGCTAATATAGTCTGCAAGTCTAAAAAATATTTCTTCGGTCTATGTTTGTATTTGTGTTTGCACTTGGCTGCCACGTGGCAGTACAGTGTAAAAGGTCAGAGAAGTTCCTGTTTGGTTGTTACCTTTATAGGAGAGTCAGAACCTAGGTACATTCCCCTTGGAAAATGTGCTAATCCCAATGAGACTCCAAAGCAGCCACCAGTGTCCCCTAAGCTAGGGGCGCATTAGCAGTGCCTTGTCTTTTCCAATAATGTTTAGTTACACCTTCTCTGCTGTGGGATGCTATGGCCGGCCTACCCTTCTGGCGCCTATTTTACAAAAGTCTGCTCCCCCAGGCGTCAAAACCTAGCTACGCCTCTGGGGGTAAGGGTAAGCTTTTCTATAGTTAAAACACCACCATTGTGTATCACGAAGTCAATCAAGATTTTGTTATTGGAATGCCAATTTGGATGGTCGTTTTCACTGAAGTGTTTATAAATTATAACTGTATTTGCTACATTTTATATACATAAGATTTAAACTTAAGAGGATTCTTGATTTTAAATATTTATACCTCCTCCTTCAAGAATTTGCAACAAAGTGCAAAAAAATTAACCAAAAATTTGTGTATATCCCTAACATTCAGTGTCAAGTTACTTCCAGTGTAGCCACTTGGCAGGTCAATCTGAGGCAAAGTCAGCTGTAATTCAGCAACATCCGTAGTACCATTTGAAGGTGCTGGACATAACATGGTTAAGTGAAACCCAACCAATTAGTATAGGATGCTATTTCTTACCCTTACTTTCAAGTTGGCAAGAAGTTTCATAAATATTGTGTGTTTTCTTATACTTACTTCCTCTGAGCTTTTGAAAGACCACTGCTTCCTGCCTCCTCTTCATCTTCTGAAGGAACACAGTTCTCCTTCTCAGGCTGACTTGGAGATGCAAAGAATTCACCAATTTTTTTCTGCCATGTGGGTGTTGGTCTCACACAAACTGGATTCCCTCCTGCATATTTGTTTTCAGCTTAAAAAAAAAAAGTTGCTATCTTAAGAGTGTGTGTATACATTCATAAGAGGCTTGAGGTTATTGTACTGCTAATTAAACCCCTTAAATTAACCTCTAAAATTTCTGCTTAGGTTGAATAGGTGGCCGATATTCAGTACCCAATCGCTAATGGCCAAAGTGCGCTTCTGAATAAAATGGGACCTGCAGCAAGTGTATTTATACACTACCAGGCCTCACTTCAGAGTCTTAGGAGTCAGACCCCAAAGCCTCTCATTTCCCCTTCCTTCCATACACACACAATCATCCATAGTGACAGATTGGGAGAGAAATCCCCTCCATGATCAGCAGCAGTGTTAGTTTTTCACATTGTGTTTGAAGTGTTTGTAAAATTAGTCCCATAAGGTATTCCTACCAAAAAAAAAAAAAAAAACACACACAGGCATATCTCTTCCAAAGGTATTGTGTCAGCTATGATACGCTACCACTTCACATACCATGCTATGCCATGGGATCCCCACCTTATTCTCCTCCCCTCAGCCTAATATATAGTGCTCCTGACATTGCTACCCACATAGCAACAGAACATTTTCAACTTCTCTGTTGACATTTGGCTCTTTGAAAGTTTGAGCCACACTGTGCTGAACTGCTCATGAAGTTTTACAAGACTTTAAATTGATTTCATATTTCTTGCACTTGTGTTAACTTCCTTTGCATTACAAGAAATTCCAAGCCCCAGGGTAGATATGGATCTTTGGATTTGTTGGGGCGAAGGGAAAAGACAGCAGGTAAGAAGCAATGCTTTCCAACGTCTACCACCACCAACATTAGATATGGGTAGGACAGGCGCAATTATGAGCTCCATGTCCTTCTGCCAGCAGTTCACTTACCAACAAAAAAATTCCTTCACTTCACATTATTAAGTCTATTTGACAAAGAACTGTGGCACATACTAGCTTACCTATATCCTAATCCTCCCCTGACAATATGGGCCTCAAACCAGCTGAAAAAAAATTACCCAGTAAATGTGCTGCTCCTTTAACAGCATTAAAAAAATCATCATTAATCAGGTAACCCACAATTAACACATGTGGAAGTTACAACTAGAACTAAATACTACATATATCCATATAAGGTTTTTTGTGTGTGTGTGTGTGTGGGGGGGGGTTGTGTATAAGATTAATCGCTATGAATCACGACTTTGAAAGCACGGACATCTTACCTTTCTTCACTGAAGGGGAAGTCACTGCATGAGATACATTAGTACTGGAGCCAAAAGTCTTTCGAGGAGCTCTGGCAGCAACAGCTATAGTGGAATTAGAAAAATAAACACGTTCATTCATCCTTTATAACAAAATTTTATACCGTACCAATTAAAAAAAAATCCGCACGTTGCTTCCCCTTCTACTGCTGTAACCAAGCAATACAGCTGGTGAAATAACAGGACACAGATTTGCATTCTGGCGCCAAAATCTAGTGACGGCTGTGCCATACAATTCGTTTGGAAGTGGAACTTTTGTGGTTTTTTTTTTTTTTTTTTTTTTGGGGGGGGGGGGAAGGAGATGAAAAAAAAATAAATACGTACATTCTGAACGCTGCGTTAGTGAACGCAAAAAAAATTGTAGGGCGACTTACAACACAGTATTTAAATGTGACCTCTGACCTAAAACACAGTATCGAAAGAAACTCCTGTTAATTCCTTACAGTAATAGCTAGCGCCCAACACTAGGTCTCCCGCCAAATCTTGAGCGACCATAAGCTACAGATATTTTCCATTTAAATTGAAACCTCAATACAAAAGGTTAGAAAAACCCCGCCAGATTATAACGAAGCCTGGCGAATTTCTACGTTCATAAAAAAACACAAAAATAATAATTAAAAAAAAACATGAGAAAAGTTAAAACGGGTAGCCAATAACTTAAAAGCAACCAAAAAGGAAGAACTCCACACCAATTAAAAGTGTTTTGTACCACCCCTACCCAACAAAAAACTGGTGCGTGTAAGGCAGAAAGTAAACAGGTCACTAATGATATAACCACTAACAGCTTTAATTTTGTAACCAGAGCTTCAGAACTCCGTATCCTACTTTACAAAGACTGTTTAGAAATACCTACCCTTCCTGTAGCTTCCCGAATGACCGTCAGCTTTCGTTCGTACCATCTTTTTCTTTAGCGCCTAACTCGTACAATAACGCAATAAACTACAGAGCGAGCTCGTTGCCTGTGTTCCCGCCGAAGTTTAAAGGTGCCTGCTCCCGCCTTCTGCTGCATGTCATTCACGGCGCTCAGCTCCGCTGCCATTGGCCAAAGTAGACAAACAGGTCCCGCCCCCGGCAAATAGAAGAATCAGGGCGTAACATAGTAACATAGTAAATGACGGCAGAAAAAGACCTGCACGGTCCATCCAGTCTGCCCAACAAGACAAACTCATATGCGCTACTTTTTGTGTATACCCTACTTTGATTTGTACCTGTCCTCTTCAGGGCACAGACCGTATAAGTCTGCCCAGCACTATCCTCGCCTCCCACCACCGGCTGGCTCTACCACCCAATCTCGGCTAAGCTCCTTAGGATCCATTCCTTCTGAATAGGATTCCTTTATGTTTATCCCACGTGTGTTTGAATTCTGTTACCGTTTTCATTTCCACCACCTCCCGCCAGCATTCCGTGAAAAAATACTTCCTGACATTTTTCTTGAGTCTGCCCCCCTTCAATCTCATTTCATGTCCTCTCGTTCTAATTCCTTCGCACCTCCGGAAAAGGTTCATTTGCGGATTAATACTTTTCAAATATTTGAACGTCTGTATCATATCACCCCTGTTTCTCCTTTCTTCCAGAGTATACATGTTCAGGTCATCAAGTCTCTCCTCATACGTCTTGTAATGCAAATCCCTTACCATTCTTGTAGCTTTTCTTTGCACCACTTCAATTCTTTTTACATGCTTCGCAAGGTAGGGCCTCCAAAACTGAACAGAAAAAAAGAGTGGGAAATGGACCAATGACTCCAGGACAACGGGAAATGAAATACCAAGGAACCACTTTATTAAATGACTCATTTAATAAAGTGGTTCCTTGGTATTTCATTTCCCGTTGTCCTGGAGTCATTGGTCCATTTCCCACTCTTTTTTTCTGTACTGTTATTTTTACGTGGGAGTTTGTGTTCATCCACTTAGGTGGATTACTCTCTCTCCAAAACTGAACACAATACTCTAGGTGGGGCCTCACCAACGACTTATACAGGGGCATCAACACCTCCTTTCTTCTGCTGGTCACACCTCTCTCTATACAGCCTAACAACCTTCTAGCTACGGCCACCGCCTTGTCACACTGTTTCGTCGCCTTCAGATCCTCAGATACTATCACCCCAAGATCCCTCTCCCCGTCCGTACCTATCAGATTCTCCCCGCCTAACACATACATCTCCTGAGGGTTTCTATTCCCTAAGGCCCTCATGATCAAAAGCAAACTCTGGCGCTAGAGGCTGTTAACGCCATACTAGCGCCAGAGTTTGCAGCCGACCCATGATCAGAGCCCTCGAGCACCTGAAACAGCGCACTCGAGGGCTCTCAGCACAAGTAGCATGCAAATGCATGCTAAACAGGGCTTCTAGCACAATTAGCTTGCAAATGCATGCTAATTGGCGCTTAACGCATTCATCCCCAATGATCAGCGACCAGCGCGCCAAAGATTGGGTCGCTGGCCGCAGCAAAATCTGGCGTTAGATTTTGCGGATCATTGGGGAGGAATGATGAGCCCTGTCCGGCATGCAGTTGCATGCTGGCAGGCCCCCCTTCCCCCCCCCCCAAGGCAAACGCGAACGGGGGCTAGAGGTCCGGTGGGTCTCCAGCCCCCAAAACCCCCAGAAATCGTTGCTCCATCGACGGGGGGGGGGGGGGCTGGAGGTCCGGTGGACCTCCAGCCCACCCCAAATCCTCCCCCCAGCGTTGTCTTTAAATTCCCTGGTGGTCCGTGGTGTCGGGGGGGGGGGCTGGAGGATCGGTGGGTCTCCAGTCCCCGAAACCCCCAATAATCGCTGGTCCATCGACGGGGGTGGGGGGGTGCTGGAGGTCCGGTGGACCTCCAGCCCACCCCAAATCCTCCCCCCAGCGTTCTCCACGGACCACCAGGGAATTTAAATACAACGCTGGGGGGAGGATTTGGGGTGGGCTGGAGGTCCACCGGACCTCCAGCCCCCCCCCCCCCGGTCGATGGAGCAATGATTACTGTGGGTTTCGGGGGCTGGAGACCCACCGATCCTCCAGCCCCCCCCCCCCCCATCGCTGGGTGGGAGAGGGTTTGGCCGGCGCCGGCGGCCACGACGTTTTCTGGGGGTTTGGGGGGGCCTCGTTGTTCAGGCCTCGGGCCAGGCTGTTTGACAGGTTTGGGCTTTTCACAGCCCAGACCTGTCAAACAAGTGCGGGAGGATTGTGCTGAGTGCATGCTCGGGCGCAATTCTCCCGCACTTCAACATGATAATCAAAGATAATAGCGCTGCTTAGATTAGCATGCATTATCTTTGATCATCGATGCAGAAAAGCCCTGTGCTGTCCAGGCGCTATTTTTAGGGCACTGTTTGGAACAGTGCGGGGCTTTTGATCATGAGGGCCTAAGTGCATCACTTTGCATTTCTTCGTATTGAATTTTAATTGCCAAACCTTAGACCATTCTTCTAGCTTCCTCAGATCCTTTTTCATGTTTTCCACTCCCTCCCGGGTGTCCACTCTGTTGCAGATCTTAGTTTCATCCGCAAATAGGCAAACTTTACCTTCTAACCCTTCGACAATGTCACTCACAAATATATTGAACAGAATCGGTCCCAGCACCGATCCCTGAGGCACACCACTACTTACCTTTCCCTCCTCCGAGCGAATTCCATTCACCACCACCCTCTGGCGTCTGTCCATCAACCAGTTCCTAATCCAGTTCACCACTTCGGGTCCTATCTTCAGCCCTTCCAGTTTATTTAAGAGCCTCCTGTGGAGAACCGTGTCAAAAGCTTTGCTGAAATCTAAGTAGATTATGTCCATAGCTCGTCCCTGATTAAATTCTCCTGTCACCCAATCAAAGAACTCAATGAGATTCGTTTGGCACAATTTCCCTTTGGTAAAACCATGTTGTCTCGGATCTTGCAACTTATTGGCTTCCAGGAAATTCACTATCCTTTCCTTCAGCATTGCTTCCATTACTTTTCCAATAATCGAAGTGAGGCTTACCGGCCTGTAGTTTCCAGCTTCTTCCCTATCACCACTCTTGTGAAGAGGGACCACCTCCGCCGTTCTCCAATCCTTCGGAACCTCTCCCGTCTGCAAGGATATGTTAAACAAATCTTTAAGAGGACCCGCCAGAACCTCTCTGAGCTCCCTCAATATCCTGGGGTGGATCCCATCCAGTCCCATGGCTTTGTCCACCTTTAGCTTTTCAAGCTGTTCATACACACTCTCTTCCGTGAACGGTGCTCTATCCACTTCAATCTCATGTATACTTTTTGCATCCATCGCGGTCCTTCTCCAGGATTTTCTTCTGTGAAAACAGAACAGAAGTATCTATTTAGCAAATTTGCTTTTTCTTCATCATTATCCACATAGCGGTTCGCAGTATCTTTTAGTCTCACAATTCCCTTTTTAGTCATTCTCCTTTCACTTATATACCTGAAGAAATTTTTGTCACCCCTTGCGCTTTCGCCAGATGTATCTCTCTCTTGGCTTCTTTCAGTTTCATCCTGTATTCCTCCTTGCGTACACCTTTAAGTTCCCGCAATCACCCTTACTCAATCAAATAGCAGAGCATTTAGAGCAAGCTAGCTTAAGTCATGAAGAAACGCAGGATACCAGAGAACGAAATTAACTGCTATCGGAAGTTAAGTGTACGAACTGAAATTGGGGCCCCCAGCAGTGGAAAACTTATGCAGTAGCCTCATAGTTTATTTATTATCTTTCCCAGTTATTTGTCTCTCGTCTTTAGCAGTCTGGCCTCTTGTCTGCTTTTCTCTTTTATTTTGTAGCTCTGGTTCTATTTTTCTACATTTTTATTGTAAAACTGCTTTGCCGTTTCCTGTTGTTGATGTTGATCAAGTAAAAGACAGTTTGAAGTTATTGCAATGGTGTCTCTAGACAGAAATATTTGGGGTGACACGGGGAGCAAGTGAAAGTGAAGTTTTCACACATCATATCCCTCTTCCCCCCCCCCCCCACAATTTAAATTAGCATGAGCATTAATAGCGTCATTCAACAAATTATTCTGTATGGGAGTGTTCTGCATGCTCTACAGGATTGGGCAGAATCTCTACATAAACCCTGAAATCAAATCTAATAAAATTAGAGCTTATATACCCTAAACTCCCCGAAACTGGGTTCTGTGCAGTTTATAGTACTAATCCTCAGCCCTGGCTGACCCCTTGCATCTGTTACCTTCGCTCCTGCGCCCGATCTGCTGAACGCCTGTGGAGGAAATCTCGTATGCATTCAGATTTCCTTCATTACAAATTCATGCTATCCTCCTTCCAGTCCTCCCTATTCCTTGCCAAACAGAACTATTACACCCAACTGACCAATTCTCTCAGCGCCAACCCTCGTCGTCTCTTCGCCACCCTTAACTCCCTCCTCAAAGTGCCCTCCGCTCCCACCCCCCCCTAACTCTCAGCTCAATCACTGGCTGACTACTTCCGCGACAAGGTGCAAAAGATCAACCTTGAGTTCACTACCAAGGCACCTCTTCCTCTTCACCCTTCAACCCTCTCCCTCAACCAACCAACCCAGGCCTCTTTCTCCTCCTTTCCTGATATGACCGAGGAGGAAACCGCACGCCTTCTTTCCTCCTTGAAATGCACCACTTGTTCCTCTGATCCCATCCCCACCAACTTACTTAACACAATCTCTCATACTGTCACCCCCTCCATCTGTCATATCCTCAACCTCTCTCTCTCCACTGCAACTGTCCCTGACACCTTCAAGCACGCCGTAGTCACACCTCTCCTCAAAAAACATCACTTGACCCTACCAGTCCCTCCAACTACCGCCCCATCTCCCTCCTACCCTTCCTCTCCAAAATACTTGAGCGTGCTGTTCACAGCCGCTGCCTTGATTTTCTCTCCTCTCATGCCATCCTCGATCCGCTTCAATCCAGTTTTCACCCTCTACACTCGACAGAAACGGCACTCTCTAAAGTCTGTAATGACCTGTTCCTTGCCAAATCCAGAGGCCACTACTCCATCCTCATCCTCCTTGATCTATCCGCTGCTTTTGATACTGTCAATCATGATTTACTTCTTGCCACACTGTCCTCATTTGGGTTCCAGGGTTCTGTCCTCTCCTGGTTCTCCTCCTATCTCTCCCACCACACCTTCAGAGTACACTCTCATGGATCTTCCTCCACCCCCATCCCGCTCTCTGTTGGAGTTCCCCAGGGATCTGTCCTTGGACCCCCTTCTTTTTTCAATCTACACCTCTTCCCTGGGCTCACTGATCTCATCTCATGGTTTCCAGTATCATCTTTATGCTGATGACACCCAGCTATATCTCTCCACACCAGACATCACCGCGGAGACCCAGGCCAAGGTATCGGCCTGCTTATCCGACTGCTGCATGGATGTCCAACCGCCACCTGAAACTGAACATGTCCAAGACCGAGCTTATCGTCTTTCCACCAAAACCCACTTCTCCTCTTCCTCCACTCTCTATCTCAGTTGATGGCACCCTCATCCTCCCCGTTTCATCTGCCTGCAACCTCGGAGTCATCTTCGACTCCTCCCTCTCCTTCTCTGCGCATATCCAGCAGATAGCTAAGACCTGTCGCTTCTTTCTCTTTAACATCAGCAAAATTCGCCCTTTCTTCTCTGAGCACACCACCCGTACTCTCGTCCACGCTCTCATTACCTCTCGCCTTGACTACTGCAACCTACTCCTTACTGGCCTCCTACTTAGCCATCTATCCCCCCTTCAATCTGTTCAGAACGCTGCTGCACGTCTTATATTCCGCCTGAACCGATATACTCATATCACCCCTCTTCTCAGGTCACTTCACTGGCTTCCAATCAGATACCGCATACAGTTCAAACTTCTCCTTCTTACCTACAAATGCACTCAGTCTGCAGCCCCTCATTACCTCTCTACCCTAATTTCCCCTTACGTTCCTGCCCGTAACCTCCGCTCACAGAACAGATCCCTCCTCTCAGTACCCTTCTCCACCACCGCCAACTCCAGGCTCCGCTCATTCTGCCTCGCCTCACCCTATGCTTGGAATAAACTTCCTGAGCCCTTACGCCAAGCCCCCTCCCTACCCATCTTCAAATCCTTGCTCAAAGCCCACCTCTTCAATGTTGCTTTCGGCACCTAACCTTTATACCTTTCAGGAAATCTAGACTGCCCCTATTTGACTGACTGTACATTTGTCCTTTAGATTGTAAGCTCCTTTGAGCAGGGACTGTCCTTCTATGTTAAATTGTACAGCGCTGCGTAACCATAGTAGCGCTTTAGAAATGTCAAGTAGTAGTAGTAGTAGTAGTATAGTGGCTAGCTCATAGGGACATTACAGAGTATTAGAACACTAGACAGAATATGGGACACTGGAATGCTGTAAAGTGTGTCAGCTGTGTGGGCTGATCTGATGGTTACTTGCTGGTGTTTTGGGAAGAGGAAATGGAGTAGAAGGTAAGAGACAGAATGGCTTGGAGACAAGGAAAGGAAAGTCCAGTTCTATATCACAAACTTCATATTCCTCAACAATGGAGTTATCCTTATTAGAACACCATATAAACAAGTATAATGGAAGAAGTAACTAACTCATTAGTCTCACTTACACACGAGGAGTGACTCAGGCTGCATATACTGCAGCAGGACATGTTTATCCACTCCTACCCTAGCTGAGATAATATTTAACCATTTCTCTGACCTGGTGTGCAACTTTCTTTAAATCAATCACCTTACTTTCTAACTCTTCCTACCTGAATATATGTAAACCGCTTTGAATGTAGTTGCAAAAAACTCAGAAAGGCGGTATATCAAGTCCCATTTCCCTTCACTTCTTACCTATCTATATGTTACATCTTTGCTTTACCCTTCACTATCAATTATAATGTTCTATTACGCATTGTGTTTACATTGTACGTAGTATACCATGCCATACTTTGTATTGTTTTTTTAATATTTTTATTGCTGTAATTGCCTATTGCTCATGTTTGGTCTATTCTTATTGTACACTGCCTTGAGTTAATTCTTTCAAAAAGGCGGTAAATAAATCCTAATAAATAACATAAATTATAAATAAATACAAATTGTGATTACCATCTCATGAACAGCACAAGCTCCTTCCACTGTCAGACACTTTGTTTAAAGCAGATGGGTTTTAGTTTGTGTAGTGACTATAGGATAGGGAGACCATTAGTCCTGAGCATTTTTTATTTTGGGTGACAAGGGCCACCTTTGACAGCCATTGCCTCAGAGCCTGCTTTCAAATAGGCCACAGACACTTTGCAAAATAACACAAAACCTCGGAAAAAGACACGCAAAACCTATACAGGAAAAACTTGCCAAACCATAACAGCTATGACCCACCCATGAAAAGTGTTAACAATATTAGACTGGGCCCTACAGCACCAATATACCTGCCACTAGGAAACTAGAACAAGCTGGACACTACATTTTAGATGAATCCTTCACCTTAGTCAGACAAGCAGAACACAGACATACCTTCACCTGATACAAAATAGGGGACCAAACAAAAACCCCATATAGACAAAAAATGAAATGGAGACCCCTAATTGGGTTGGTCCCAGTCTGTTCTACTATTTGTGTTGGTCTTCTAATTTTTTACCATGTTTGCCTTTCCATTTCTTCTCTCTCTTCTTGTCCTTTTTCCTTTTTCTTCTCTACAGCCATCGGGCACTGATCTTTCTTTATGTTTTTTTTTACTCTTCTCTTTCTCTATATCCACCCATATATGATTTTTACCCTTTATTCTCCCTTTTCTCTCACCCTCTAGTACTTAGAGGTATATTCTCAAAGCACTTAGACTTACAAAATTACATAGAAAGTATGGAACTTTTTAAGTCTAATGTCCAGGTGACTGAAAGCTCCACTCTGTTCCAAACAGAGCTCTAAAAATAGCACTGGAACAACATAGGGCTTTACCACCCCTATGATCAGAGATAATAGCATGCAAATTCATATGTGCTATTATCTCTGATCATAGGGTAAAGTGTGGGAGACTTGTTTTACAGCCCAGACCTGTCAAACACAGGGGCTGGAGGTCCATGGGACCACCAGACCCCAAACAGCATGGCCCTGGTGGCCTAGTGCCCCCACCGAACCCCCACCCCAAGCCAATGACACCAGTTCCCCCCCCCCCGACCCCCCCCTGACAGAAGTTCAGGAGGACTGGAGTCCCCCTACCACCTAGCATCCCCCCCCCCCCAAAAAAAAAGCCCTGGTGGCCCACTGGGACACAAATCAAACCCCTCCAACCTGGTGGTCTAGCAGCCTTCTTCCCCGCCCCCTCCCCCATGCCTTTGTTAGAGGAGGGAGGTACACGTGCTCCTCTTCCAGCAGCACTGCCTTGAAAATGGTGGCACCCAGCCCTGCCCAGTGCATACTGGGATGTACTGGGCGGGGCTTCACACCATATAAGGGAGAAACTTATATGGTGTGAAGGCCACCTGAGCTGGCATAGAGTTTGCCAAGGACAGCGCTGCTTGCTGATCATTGGGGAGCAATATGTTTAGCATGCATTTGCATGCTACTTGTGCTAAGAGCCATGTTTAGCATGCATTTGCATGCTAGTTGCGTTCAGAGCCCGCGAGTGAGTTGTTTCACGCACTCGGGAGCTCTGATCATGGGGCAGTAGCAAATGCAGGTGCTAGTATGGCACTAATAGCCTCTAGTGCCTGAGTTTGCTACTGATCATCAGCCCATAAGTGCTTTGAAAATGAGCCCCTTAGTCACCTTCTTTTCACCTCTCATCTACCTACCAGCTTTTCTCATCCCCTCTCCAGCTAGGGTTCTCAACTAGATCCAGATTCGCCCAACAGGGTTGATCCAGTCCTGGACTAACTCCAGTGCATGTAGGGACTTGTAGCCTTGTTTGTCTTAGAGAATCCAGTAGGGAAATCAGAACCACATGTTCCTGCATGCAATGGGGTAAGCCCAGGACTGGATCAACCCTATCAGGTGAATCTAAATCTAGTTGGCAACCCTATCTCCAGCAATCCCATTTCCCCCCAGTGGCATAGGAAGGGGGGGGCGGTGGGGCGGTCCGCCCCGGGTGCCCGCTGCTGGGGGGTGTCGGCGCCTTGCTGGTTCCTTGCTCTCTCTGCCCCGGAACAGGTTACTTCCTGTTCTGGGGCAGAAAGAGCAGGGAACCAGCGAGGCGCCGACACCCCCCAGCGGCGTGCACTCGGCGGATTGGCTCTCCCGCCCGCCCCTCACCGCCTTCCAGGTATGTTCTCGGGGGGGGGGGCGCTGCGCTGCACCCGGGGGGGGGGGGGGCGCAGCGGCAACCCGCCCCGGGTGTCAGCTGCCCTCGCGACGCCACTGTTGCCCCCCTTTGTCTTTCTCCTTCCTCAGTCTGCTAATCCCCCCTCTATCTTTCACCCACTTCCTAGTCACCCATTTCCAGCCTCTGTACTCAGTGGTGTGCTGGAGCTAGCTTGGTTGTTAAATTTTTTAACATTTTGCGAGCTGGTTGTTCAGGCAGGGTGAGATGGTTTGCCTGTCCTCCCCCTGAGCCGCAGGGTCCCAGCACATACTCAAAGGCAGCCACCCTGGTGGTCTAGAGGATTATTTGGGGCAGGAAAGATCCCCAGACTTTCCTGCCTGTTGCCGGCGCTGGTCTTCCCGCTGATGCATGCTCTTTAAAAATGGCTGCTGAGACTTCCGATGAAGTCTTGAGGCTGCCATTGTAAGTCTGGGCAGCCATTTTAAAGAAGATGCTGCAGGACTCAGGAGCAGAGTCAGTGCTGGCAGTGGGCAGGAAAGACTGGGGATCTTTCCTCCCCTGAAGAATCTACTAGACCATCATGGAGACTTCAGGTATGTGCCAGGAGGGCACCCTGCAGCTTGGGGGAGCAGGAAGGAGGTCTGGAATAGGTGGGTGGGGTGGAGTGGGGACAATGTGGAGGATACTGTAAAAGAAAAGTTATGTTTTCAAATATGCCGATTTGTGCATACAGATGTATACAGAGGAAGTATAATAAGGGAATAACTTTTCATAGGTGCAGTAGTAATTTGTTATAAATCGTAATCAGTTTGTCATTTGGAGAGGCTGGGTACAGAGACACCCTAGCATGTGTTATATTTGTGCAGACATTTTTTTTCCTGATGGTAAAGGGCCACTAAAACAGACATCATGTTATGAGAATCAGGTGCTCAATATTCAGAGTTTCCATCTATTTACTTATTTATTTATGGCATTTTATCCCACATTAAACATGAATTAGATTGTAACCTGTGAGCATTTAAAATCTTTTTTTTGTTGTTGTCCTGGAGAGAGTAATGCATTGATCCCCCCAGGCTTTATCTCCGGGTATAGCCAGACCTCCCCAAATTGCAGGGCTGGCTATACCCAAGGAGAGAGCCTTTTGTTAAACATTTACCAGCACACCACTGCTTGTATTCACCCTCTCAGCCATCATCTACCCTCCACTGACTCTCATTCCCTCACCAGCCCCAGTTCTATCCCTGTCTCTCCTTCTTTCCCTTGTCTCCAGGCCATCCTGTCTCTTACCTTCTGCTCCATCTCTTATTACCTCTCGTTTACCACATTACCTCCATTTGCACCCTGCCCTTTCATCCATCAAAATGTCTTCCCTAGCCTTTCTCTTCCATCCTTGCACATTGCACCCTCTCCCTTTCTATCAATCCATGTGCTGCATTTCTCTCTCTCTCTCCCCCTTCCTTCCTGTGCATCATTGAGCCCCTCTCCCTCACCTTCCATCTATGTGGTGCATTTCTCACCCTCTCCTTTCCCTTCTATGTGCAGCTTCTTCCATCCCCCTTCCCTCACCTTGGTGGGTCCCACGTCATGGAATGGGGAGGCTCCTGTGGTCCTGAAGCACCCTTCCTCTCTCCCTTAGCAACAGCAGTGATTCCTACAGGCTGCCTGCACCTGACCCCAAATACTTCTTTCTGCTGTGCTCTGCCCAGGCTGAAATAGAAAGTGGCATCAGAGGGGGGCGGGATGCAGCAGAGAGAAGGTTTCCTGGTCAGCCTTAGGTGTCCAGTCTGAATCGCTGCTGCTGCTGCCGCTGCTAAGGGAGATGAATAGGGAAAAGGGGAGAAATATAAAGTAGGGTAGACCCTGACAAATCAATAAATAAAAAAAATAATTGTAATGTTAGTCATACACAACGTATAGATATCTATAGTAAAAGGACACAACAGCATCAGATGTATATAGAACAAGCTATAAGATCTCTTATAGCGCACGCTGCTATTCCAGATCAAAGCTTAAATTAATTTGTATTAAACATCACAAAACTTCCTTCAAAGAGTAAAAGGAAGAAGACCAATGACTACTTAGCTTAAAAGTGCTCTTCACACTGCCATGCTAGCAACATAAGCAGAATGAAACACCCAAAGCCCACATCAAACAATCACTGGTGTTTCAATCTATGACCTGCATCCAGGGTGGATGAAGGTAGCTGCTAAATGTTCTAAATTACTGAACGTTTTAAAATCTGTTCAAAGAGACATTCTCTTCACAAGCTGTATGTATACACTGCTAAGGGAGAGATAGAGGGAGCTGCAGGATCTCGAGAGCCTTTGCTGTCACAGCAATGAGGTTAAGTCAGGCAGCTGCGGTTTTCACTGGGAGGGTGGCAACAAAGATTTATTTGGGGGGGGGGTTGCCTCCCCTTGCACCCCCATAGCAATGCCTATGACTTACTGAGACTGCTGGTCATTATTTGAGAAGAGTGGACAATACCCTTTGGCCTACTGGAGGATAGTTTTTGGGCCCGGCCTACGCCTAGCTCATCTGAAGTACAGTTTGTTTTGTGATCCCTGGGCCCAGGTTCCAGACCCGGGGAGCTTTGCCAGTGTACCTAACTGAAGGGGTAAAGCAGGGTTACATACTGAAGGAGTGGAACGCCGGTACTACCTGAATACTACTGAGCAACAGGACAACCTCATGTTTTGGGCCTACTGATGGACTTTTACTTATGCACTCTACCTCTGCTTTTGGCTATTTGGCCACACCTTATTACTGCACTGGACATTTGTGCCTTATCCAGTTTTACTGTTTACTAACAAGACAAGTTTGCTGTTTACTAATGTACAGACAGAATGCAGGGCTATTAGATATATATAGCTTGTAACAGTAGTTTGCAAGGCCTATACAAGACCAGCTTGCACGTAGCAACGCCATCTGAATAGGCGACCTTGGAGGGTGCTGACACCCCCCTGCATTCCTGAGCCGCACCTTATCTCCTGTGCTAGAAAGGAGCATTGTGTGTGTACAGAATAAGCTGCTGAGTTTCGTTTTTCTTGCCAGTATCATTTCAGTGTTATGACGTGTGTACGTACTGGGACTACAATTTTGTACTGTAAGAACTACAAATGTTTACTGCGCATGATAGTGGTGACGTGTAAGGGGCCAAATGCGCAGGCCCAGTAGGGAAGTATAAATGTAAGTGTCAGATGATTTATGACACACAGTGTCCCGAGGCTACTCGGTGCTGTTCACTTGCTAGCAATAAAGTTGCCTTGTTTGGAACCAAAATTTGCCTTTCGTCTCCTGATTTCCCACCTGTTTCATTGGCGACCCAGATGGGACAGAAGTAGAAAGGGGAATCGGATTATATTCTTCCCCTCCCCCACTGCAGTCGGATCGGGTCATCGATTCCCACCCGAGGAGGTGGTGAGTGGCCACCGCTGATTTCAGCGTCCATCTCCCGGAGGAGGGCCGATCCACTCCGCCTGACTGTAGAGGGGGCTGTGTGGTTCCGACAAGGCACCTTTTTCCATTTCAGGGAGAAGCGCACGACGGCGCGGCCTGCGACCCCGGCGGACAGGCGAGTATACTCTACGTAGTGACCGGCCCAGTAAGGACCGAAGAAGAGGCGTGATCACCCTCTTTTAGCCAGTGACTAATACGGACTATTGGTATCCGACTAGGTCCCGAAACTCACTAGGCTCCGGCGACGAAACCGAGCGGCGAACGAACGGGGGGGTTTCTTGTGGCGTATGAAAGTGTGTGAGTGGGCTTGCAGTTCCAGGCCGGGCGACCGCGTCCTGGTCAGGCCGAGTGTTGACCCTTCTGTGTCTGGTGGAACGAGACCCCTTACTCCTCCACCTCCCCTTTCCCCCTTTGTCCGTCACCTGTCCTTTGGCACTCAGGTTAGGATGGGCGGGGGTGGGTCTTCACCGTTAGATTTAATGACGGAACACTTTAGCGAAGTGTTCGACCTAGATAAATGTAGCAGGGCCGGGATGATACAGAGATGTCAATTTATGTGGCCAGGGCTAGGAATTGCTGGATGGCCCCCGGAAGGGTCATTCGAGTATGAAAAAGTGGCGGCGGTCATGAATATTGTTATAATTGAGGGAAACCCAGGCTGTCCCGAGGACATTCCATACATAGAAGCGTGGTTGGACGTAGTCCGGGATCCGCCGGCCTGGGCCCAACGGAAGGTAGAAAAGGCCGCCCTTATGTTGGTAAAGCAGAGAAAAGGCCGGAAAACCAAACTTAGAACCCTGCCGACCCATGCCTTCGCTCTCCAAAGCTCGGCAACCGCTGCCGTCCCGAAGGCCGCAGGGACCGCCCCCATACGGCCTACCGCCCCTAGCACTGAAGCCACTGAGACCACGCCCCCTGCTACCAGAGTTAAGGCAGGAACTACGCCCAGTACTACCAACACACTTTCTAGAAAAAAACCCCCAAAGAAGACCGCAGGGAAAGTTCAGGGTTTGGCCGAGAAGAAGCCTCCAAAAGCCCCGATACTTGCTACGGCGGAAGCATACGAAGACGACATCGCGCCGCCGCCCTATGCTCCTATGTACCCTGACCTTACGGGCCTAGCAGAAGGCCCCGCTGACGCCGAGACTTCCGGGTCAGAGTCGGATGCCGGGGAGACGTCCCGCCCAGCCTCACCTGAGTCACCTGGCCTCGCAACCACACGGAAGAGTACACGGGTTGTGAAGAACATTACTCGGTTCCCCCAATCGAGTCCGCAACAGGCCCTTCCGTCCAGCCGAAAAGGGGGAACCTCTCACTTATTCCCAGTCCGACAGTCCACCACCTATACCCCTAACCCGGCAGAGGGGGGGGGGGCCAGCCCATCGAATCAACAGTCTATAGTCACGTTCCCTTCTCAAGTGCCGATTTGTATAACTGGAAATTCCATGGGCCGTCCTACGACCAGAAACCCGAGCAGCTGATAGAGCTGGTGGAAGGCATTATATACAGCTACAATCCAACTTGGGCCGACCTTAGGCAGTTGAGCGCCCACATCCTGACCTCTGAAGAACGCCGACTTTTACAACAAAATATGGAGCAAGCCATCCGGGATGCGAATCCGGCCCATGCCAATTTACAGAACCTACTAGAAACGGAGGCACCCATCGCTGCCCCCACGTGGGATTACCGAACCGCCGAAGGCCAAACCTTTATCCGCCGATACCAACAGGCGTACCTGGCCGCCTTAAAGAAGGGGAAGCAGAAGGTTACCAACATGGGAAAAATCCACAGTGTAGTCCAACAAAAGGAGGAGAGTCCAGGGGACTTCCTTGAACGACTTATGGAAGCATTTAGGAGGCACAGCCCGATAAATCCCGAGGACCCTAAGAACCTCCCAACCGTGGTTATGAGTTTTGTTAGCCAGTCAGCACCGGATATACGAAGAAAGCTACAGAGAACGGAGGGGTTCGAAGGGATGAGCCTAAGCCAACTGAAAGCTATAGCTGATCGCGTGTTCGGATATCGCGACCAGGAGGAGAAGGTGGAGGCCCGGAAGGAATCGACCAGACGGATGCGGGAGAAGGCAGATGTATTGGCTACGGTGTTGGAAGAACGAATGAGGTCTAGACCAAAGGGGAGGGGCAGGAGAACAAGAGGAACGCGGTCCCCCATAGGGCGTAACCAGTGTGCAAATTGCCGACAAGAAGGACACTGGTGGGCTGATTGTCCAGAGGAGATACGGGACAACCCGAGAGAAGAGGAATCATGGGACCGGCAGAGAGAGGAGGAGACCGGCGACCGCACGGGGGCCCCTAGGCGAGGCCGGGGAAGGGGCCGAAGAGAGAGAGGACGGGATGACCGGAGGGAATGGCAGATGGCTGTGGACGCTACCCGAGACGGCACAGCATGAAGAAACCGGGAGGGCAAAGTCCCCACTGACCCTCTGGTGGAAATTCGGGTGGGGACAGAATCTATGAAGGCCTTACTAGACACAGGGGCCCAGCGATCTGTTATCACCACTGCCATAGCCCCAGCCACGAAAGAAACTATACCAATTGTGGGAGCCTCCGGGAAATCCCTTGCGGCCCCCCTCCTCAAAGAGCGCCAAGTCCAGATCGGAGGGACGATGGTGTCCCATCAGTTCATACACATCCCTGGATGCCCGGTCCCCTTGATTGGTCGAGACCTACTCTGTAAGCTCCAGGCCACCCTGAAGTTCAAGACTACGGGTGAAGTGGAAGCTCGCTTTGAAGATCGGCCAGTAACACTTATCTGTCCAGTAAGAGAAGAATGGAGACTACACGCTCCCCCAACTGTGGGACCCGGCGACTGCCGTTACGACCAGAACACCCCTTTCGCCCAGCAGAGGCGGGCCATAATGGATGAAGTGCCTGATGTATGGGCGGAATTGAACCCCGGCGGACTGGCCGTAAACGCTATCCCCATCTGGATTGAGCTCAAACCAAATGCTCAAGTTGTCAACCAAGGACAATACCACATCCCCTATGCAGCCCGGCATAGTATGCATACACATCTACAGAAACTCCTTCAACAGGGAGTCCTTAAACCAATCAGATCCGCATGGAACACCCCATTGTTGCCCGTTAAGAAACCAGGAACATCCGAGTACAGACCCGTCCAGGACCTGAGGAAAGTCAACAACCAGGTAGCCGACATAGTTGCCCTCGTACCAAATCCATACTCCATCCTAGCCCAAGTGCCATCTCAGACCAAGTGGTACAGTGTCATTGATTTGAAGGACGCCTTCTTTTCCATCCCTCTTGCTGTCGACAGCCAAAAGTTGTTTGCCTTCACGTGGGAAGACTTGCAGACGGGAACCAAGCAGCAATATACATGGACCCGTCTTCCCCAGGGGTTCAAGAACTCGCCTACCCTCTTCGGCGACCAACTCGCCCAGGACCTGAAGACGTATCAGGACGAGTATGGGCCGGTCGTCCAATACGTGGATGACCTGTTGGTGGCCCGTGAAACGTACACCGAATGTGCTGAAGCTACACTCTACCTCTTGAAGACCCTGGAAGCCCAGGGGTACCGGGCCAGTCGCAAGAAGGCGCAGATATGCGAGATCGAAGTCGAGTATCTGGGGTTTCGCCTCCGAGAAGGAACCCGAAGGCTCGGTATCCCCCGAACCCAAGCCATCCGCAACCAACCCACTCCTGCAAATAAGAAGGAACTACGGGCACTCCTCGGAGCCGCTGGATATTGCCGCATTTGGATCATCAATTTTGCCATCCTGACCCACAGTTTGTACGCCAAACTGAAAGGACCTGAACTCGAGGGCCAAAATCTCCAGTGGGAGAAACACGAACTGAAAGCCCTTCAGGACCTCAGGGAGGCCCTTGTGGCCCCACCAGCGCTCGGACTGCCAGATGTGACTAAGCCGTTCTACTTGTTCATCGACGAAAAGAAGGGATTGGCACTTGGAGTCCTTACCCAACTGGTCGGTACCTGGCAACGCCCTGTAGCATACCTCTCCAAGAGCATGGACAACGTGGCACGAGGATGGCCGGGCTGCCTACGAAGCATTGCGGCTGCTTGTCTCCTGATACACGAGGCCAATAAACTCACATTCGGCCAAACACTTTTTGTGACCACACCCCACACCATCCGCGGCCTACTCGAGAGCCACGGACCCAGATGGATGACCAACTCCCGATTGGTCAAATACCAAGCCCTCCTGTGCGAAAATCCGGAGGTGCGGATCCTGGACACGACCAACCTCAATCCTGCCACCCTCCTTCCGGCCCCTGAACCACCACTCCACGACTGCGAAGAGGTAATGGCCACTGTGCACTCGAGCAGACCTGACCTGAAGGATCAACCCTGGCAAGGGGGCATCACCCTTTTTACCGATGGAAGCAGCCAGGTGATAGAGGGAATTCGAAGAGCTGGCTATGCGGTGGTATCTGAGGACCATGTGATCGAGGCTATGGCTCTGACACCCGGAACATCAGCCCAGAAAGCGGAGCTAATCGCCCTCACCAGAGCCCTCCTGTGGGCTGAAGGAAAAGTTGTTAACATTTACACCGACTCCAAATACGCTTTCCTCACCCTCCAGGTGCACGGAGCCTTGTACAAGGAGAGGGGATTTTTGACAGCAGAAGGGAAAGGACTTGCAAATGCCGCTGAGATCTGCCAATTACTCGAGTCGGTATGGAAGCCGAAGAAGGTGGCTGTGATGCACTGCAGGGCCCACACTGGAAGAACAGACCCTATCGCCCGGGGAAATCAGCGGGCAGACGACGCTGCAAAAAGGGCAAGTCAGCTCCCCTACTCCTCTCACCCTCCTGACCCCGTACTCGTCGTCCAGCTCCCTACGGAGACCCCTATTTACACCCCCCAAGAAACGGAATGGGCCCAACAAGAGGGTCTACAGTCACGCAATGGCTGGTGGATACTACAGGATGGGCGCATATGGATACCCGAAGCCTTGGCCTGGACGGTGGCCAAGGAGGCTCACGACCGCACCCACCTGGGAAGGGACGCCCTGGGGCGCTTACTTGAGAAGACCTACTACATCAACAAACTATCCCTGTGGACCAAAAACGCTTCCAGCCGATGCGCGACTTGTGCCCGGAACAACCCTCGAACGGGGCCCGGCCCTATGCCAGGACATGTTCTCCGAGGCACCAGCCCTTTCCACGTGTGCCAGATTGACTTCACACACATGCCCCCGGCACGAGGCTACAAAGCTATCCTCGTCGCCGTGTGTACCTACACCGGATGGATTGAAGCCCAGCCTACTAGAACGGAAATGGCTAAAGAAGTCACCTCCCTACTGCTGCATCAAATCCTACCCAGATACGGTCTCCCCAAGCAGATAAACTCTGACAACGGTCCCGCCTTCGCCAGCGAAGTAACACAACAGCTCAGTACCAGACTGGGTCTCGACTGGAAGTTGCATTGTGCCTGGAGACCCCAAAGCAGTGGAGTAGTGGAGAGGGCTAACCGATCCCTGAAGAACCAGCTAGCCAAGCTATGCCAAGAAGCAAAAGCCAAATGGCCCGACCTGCTTCCATTGGCCTTGCTGCATCTTAGGTGTACCCCCAAGGCTACCGGCCTTACTCCCTACGAGATGATGTATGCTAGGCCACCACCACTACCCTCCTTTCCCGACTCCTTGCAGATACAGGGTGAGAGTTCCTTAGTGAAACAGATGAGAGCCTTACACCAGGTAGTGCAAGACATCCAGCAGTACACTGAAAGAGTAGCTCCCTTGGTCCTCACCAATCCTACGCACAGGTTCAGGGTGGGAGACGAGGTCTGGGTAAAAGAGTGGGATGAATCTGACTGCCTAAAGCCAAAATGGAAGGGGCCCTCCCTTGTTCTCCTAACGACCTCCACCGCTGTTAAAATTGCAGGAAGCCCAGTGTGGATACATTGGACCCGATTGAAGCCTGCTGCTCCCACTAGCAGCTCCCTGAAGCGTTGGACTGCGCACCAACATCCTGACGCTCCATTACGGCTGACTCTAAGAAAGACGTGACCACCAGATTCATGCCTGCCCAGCAACAGGAACTCAGTTTCTGGACCCACTGCGTTTTTGGCTCTCTCTTTATCGCAGCCATAATCGTGGGCCTTATCATCTTCTTGCTGCAAAGGCTCGGATACCTTCCACCGCATATATGATGCTGAGCCTACTACTCCTCCTTTGCTCAGTCCCGAGCTATTACCCCTTGAGCCTGAATTGCACTGAATGTTTGCGCCTCGTGCGCCACCGTATAGAGGGAGGATATCACCTAGTCACTACCCTCATTCACCAGACGCAGCCCCCGGAAGGCGATTGCCAGTTTCTCCCGACTTGTGCCCTCATCACTCCGAATGGCCTCCAACAGTTCCACAGATGCCTCCAAGGAAATCTCACTATCTGCCACAGCCCTACCAAACCAAGATACTACAATGTCACCCTCAGCGTAGGACTCCCTGCGTATGTGGCCGGACCTCCGGGAGTCGAGGGAGATGGCATTCTGTATTACATTAATTCCACTCGTATCCTTGTCGGTGGCATCCAAACTATAGCAACCCTCACCTTCGACGTCTGTGCCGCCATGGACAAGCACCCTTGGTCTCGCAAGTGTGGTAGCCAGAGTTGGCGAGAGGCATACGTTAAGGACCACAAGTATGTCTGCCCCTTCAGTCCAGACATGAGATGCTGCTCCCCGTGGGTGTGGCTCCCATGCGCCGGCGACACTCGAGCCTCGGGCTGGGACCGAGTATGTGCTTATACGGGAGGAGGATATGCCGGATGCGCCGGCCTGGGTGAATTTCGTCGAGGTTCTGGTAACTATGTGTCCCTAGACTGGCCCATCCGAGGACACGACATGCCCTGGAGAGGAACGTGGGGCCTCGGCATTGACGGCGGAGGAATGGATCCGTTGACATATATTACCATATATCAGAGTCTCGAAACGAAGCCTCCTACGCACTACCAGACTACTGTTGTCGGTTACCAAGACGTATTTGATGAAATTGCTCGTGCTGAGCAGACCGAGACTAAATTCCCCATTTCCCCAGAAGCCCGAAATATGTTCCTCAATTTGGCTGAAAACATCGCCCTCTCCCTCGGAATTGCCAACTGTTTCGTCTGTGGAGGCACCGACATGGGTGAACAATGGCCCTGGGAAGCGAGAGAGATTCGACAACACACATGGGATGCACTCAACACCACTAACATTACCTTTCCCCAACGGCCGAAGCCATACGAATGGGCCCTGAGAACAAATATCATAGGTACCCTCTGCGCTAGTCGAGCGCCATCGAAGCGTTACTCTGTACCAGTGGGAGACTCTGCTTGTACGGGGGTTCTTCAGTATAATGGCAGCCGGACGACCTGGTGGCAAACGGACAACCTGCCCGCCCCGGAGCCTATCTGGACAGAACCCACCTTGAACACGACATGGACATACGGAGGGAACGCCTCCCTCAAGTGGGTAGCCCCGGCGGGCTACTACTATATCTGCGGACGCAGGGCCTATGAGCAACTCCCGACCCGCTGGTACGGTACCTGCCTCTTGGGCACGGTCCGACCTAGTTTTTTCCTTCTGCCCATACAAGTCGGCGAAACTTTGGGTATCCCCCTATACGTGGAAAAGGGGCCTGATAACCCTACCCGACGAAAACGGTCTTTCCCAATCATCAAGCCCAAAGTCCAGATTGGAGACTGGAAGGACAACGAGTGGCCGCCTGAACGTATCATTCACTACTATGGACCGGCCACATGGGCTGAAGATGGTACATACGGGTACCGCACCCCTATCTACATGCTGAATCGCATTATTCGCCTACAGGCCGTACTCGAAATCCTCACTAACGATTCTGCCCTGGCCCTCAATATCCTAGCTCGACAGAACACTAAGCTCATTACCGCCGTCTACCAAAATCGCTTGGCTCTTGACTACCTCTTAGCCCAGGAGGGCGGGGTGTGTGGCAAGTTTAACCTCAGTAATTGCTGCTTACAGATTGATGACCAGAGCCATGTCATCAGGGAGATAACTGACCGGATGGTCAAACTAGCCCACGTCCCCGTCCAGACCTGGAACAGTGCGTGGGATTGGACTTCCTCCCTCACCAGCTGGCTCCCAACCTCCGGGAGCCTGCAAGGCCTCCTCGTCATGGGTGGCCTGTTCTTGCTGTCTTGCCTAATAATACCTTTGTCTCTCCCCTTAGTTTTCAGGTGTCTCCGCTCCACCATGGAAAGCATCGCTGACCGCCGTGCTGCTGCCCAACTTATGGCTCTCCAGATGTACTCCCCCATTCCCCAGTCTGATGAAGCTGACGATGAAGCACCTTGTGGCTGATGTGCACTTTGAACCCCTTGAGTCACTCAATGGGCCATCACCCTTGTGCCAGCAAAAGACCGGCTACAAAGGGGGGGGGATTCCACTAGGGGCCCTCCGTCTCAACCCCGGCGAAGCAACCAACGGCTGCGCAAGGGCTTAGGGCTCGCTTGTTGCCTCCCTCGCTAACTATCCTTGTCCTTTCTTTCCTTTTTAGGGTTCATGGAGGTGATACTCTCCACCAGAATGGATGTTCAAGTATCAAAAGGGGGGAATGAAGGAGTGGAACGCCGGTACTACCTGAATACTACTGAGCAACAGGACAACCTCATGTTTTGGGCCTACTGATGGACTTTTACTTATGCACTCTACCTCTGCTTTTGGCTATTTGGCCACACCTTATTACTGCACTGGACATTTGTGCCTTATCCAGTTTTACTGTTTACTAACAAGACAAGTTTGCTGTTTACTAATGTACAGACAGAATGCAGGGCTATTAGATATATATAGCTTGTAACAGTAGTTTGCAAGGCCTATACAAGACCAGCTTGCACGTAGCAACGCCATCTGAATAGGCGACCTTGGAGGGTGCTGACACCCCCCTGCATTCCTGAGCCGCACCTTATCTCCTGTGCTAGAAAGGAGCATTGTGTGTGTACAGAATAAGCTGCTGAGTTTCGTTTTTCTTGCCAGTATCATTTCAGTGTTATGACGTGTGTACGTACTGGGACTACAATTTTGTACTGTAAGAACTACAAATGTTTACTGCGCATGATAGTGGTGACGTGTAAGGGGCCAAATGCGCAGGCCCAGTAGGGAAGTATAAATGTAAGTGTCAGATGATTTATGACACACAGTGTCCCGAGGCTACTCGGTGCTGTTCACTTGCTAGCAATAAAGTTGCCTTGTTTGGAACCAAAATTTGCCTTTCGTCTCCTGATTTCCCACCTGTTTCAATACTTCTCTGATATCTTACATGTCAGTTTCTGTTTCTCTAGTATTGCTGTACATGCAACACCTTACTTTTTGAGGTTTCTAGTTCAGTCTTGTTTTCATATCTCTATTACTGATTTATGGTCTCTTGTGTAATATTTGTTGAAGGCCTGTCTGTGTGTTTTGTGCATGCAACCAAGGTGTATTCTGCTAGTGTTTATGTTTTTTTGGTTTGTAGGGATCTGTAGCAGTCTGACTTGTTCTGTATTTTCAGTAAGAAGTACATTGGTATTCTAGGGTTCTGCCTCTTTATATGTAGAATTGTTACTATTTGAGTCATGGACATTCTCTCTTTCAAGTCTCTCCTGCCCACATGGGAGCAAGCTGTGAAATACTTAAAGGGCCACTGCAAGTGTGATTGTTGATGGTAGACCCTGAATGGGGTGAGATTGCCAGTGTCACCCCCTGGCCATTCCAAGGCAATGGAGGGTTAAGTGGCTTGCCCAAGGCCAGAAGGAGCTATGGTGGGATTATAAACTTGGGCACTCTGATTCCCAGTCTGCTGCTCTAACCATTATGCTACTCCTCTGCCCTGGTCATTAGTACTATTTTATTATGACAGGGTTTCTACAATACTGGAATACTGGAGCTCTGTTTCTGTTAAGTTTGTGAAATAATAATAGAATGTATGTATATGTGTCAATTTTTTTTTTAGATGGCAACTCTATTGTGGCCTGTTGGTTGGAGATGGGTGGGAAAAAGGTACAACAGTAGGTGTGGCAAGGGACTTGGGGCATAGCATGAGGGTGGGACAAGGGAGGAGGAGCCAACTTTTCAAAATGATTAGGGATGCTACACCCAAAGGAAATTACATATGCCTGGACACAGTCAAAGAATTTGTTCAATATTGGGGGTGCTAAAGCACCCACAGAGCTGGTTCCAATGGACAGAGCATGGAGTGGAGCAGGTGTCTTGTTTTTCTTTGGCAAAAAGTTGACAACCCTAGGAAGGAGGTGGTAATAAAAACAAACTCTGCTGGGTGTGTTGCTTTGTTGGCAGAAAAAGAAATCTTTGGCAAGGAGCAGAGGAAGGCATCTTACATTGTCACGTACTAACCTAAATAGACTTTCGGGTACAGATAGGACATGTGTAAACCCTAGTAGAGGTGGAACTCCTGTTCAGGGAGCCTGGTTTCCGGAGAGGAAGCATAAAAGCACGGACCCTGGCTATACGCTTTTTGTGAAACGCTTCCGGGTGGGTAATTATAGCGGAATCATCAGTGGTAGGAAAAGGAAACGGCTGTAGCGTTTCTAGCGCAGCTCCGGCTCCGGTGAGAAATGGACGAGCCGCTGGTGTCTTGGTGTAGGTTGCGGCTACTGAGCAGCTTCGGTCTGGATGTCAGCGAGGATATAGTGCAGTGAGTCCATTATTCTGGCCTAGTTCCATCCATATGTGTTTTACTATTGCTGGGAGCAGGAGGGGGTCGCGGTAGTGGAGAGGCTGGGTTATTTTTTTGTGGAAGGCTGTGGTTTTTTTTTTGTTTTAAATTTTAATAGAGAATACAACGAAGCTCATAGTAAAAAAAATGTTGTGTAATATTTCTGATAGGAGTAAGGCAGTCCGGTAACTTATAAAATGTAATTTGTTTTTGTGCATTTTTGAATTTGATTTTCTTAATTGCAGTTTGAGGTGATTCCACGAGATGAGCGGCAGTTCTGATATGGTAGTTTTCATGTATTTGCTATATTTTTATTTCACGTGACTTATTTTGGATTTTTATAGCAGAGCATCAACGAAAGGGAATTACGTAATTTCCAAATCTTTTTTTGTTTTTAAATAGGGCTGGAAGAAAACTGGAACAGGATTTGGGTGTTTGTTGTGGTTTCTCTAACATCTTCTCGACTGGGTTTTACGAATAGCCGTTCTTGATCTGAAATCTGAGTGCATGGATTTGCTTTTCCAGGATGTGCAAAATGTGTAATTTGGAAATAAAAATATCAAGCTCATATGCTATCCTTAACCCAGTTTAAATATGTCAAACTGACTTAAGAACTGCTAAGGTATTATAACTACTAGGAAAAAAGGCCCGTTCCTGAAACCAATGAAACGGGCCCTAGCAAGGTTTTCCTCGGAGTGTGTATGTTTGAGAGAGAGTGTGTGTGTGAGAGAGAGTGAGACTGGGTGCGAGTGTGTCTGTGAGAGAGAGTGTGTGTGTGTGCCATGGCTCCCCCTCCCTCCCAGTTCCAGTGTCCCTCCGAGCTCCAGGGTCGTCCTCTCCCTCCGAGTTTCAAGATTCCCTCCCACCCCTCGTAATGTGACGTCACACACATGAGGGTGTCGTCGTCCTTCCCTCCCTTCCAGTTCCAGGCCCCCTACCTCCAAATTTTAAGTCATCTTCACTTACCAAGTCGGGTTTATGGCGGCCAACAGCAGCAGTGGTAACAGGCGTGCAGGCTCGACCCTTCTCTCTCTCAGCTCCGCTCCCTTATGAGGGCGGGACCAGAGCTGAGAGAGAAGGGTCGAGCCTGCACGCCTGTTACCACTGCTGCTATCGGCTGCCGTAAACCCGACTTTGTAAGTGAAGTTGACTTTTAAAATTTGGAGGTAGGGGGCCTGCAACTGGGAGGAAGGGAGGGACGACGACACCACCCTCATGCGTGTGACGTCGCGTTCCGTTGCCTGGCAACTCTGTAGCGTTCCCTTCCAGTGATTGGTCATTACGAAGACGGAAGTACGTGACGTAATTTCAGGAGATGGATACAGCAAGAGCACAAATGCTTCACTTTCTCAGCTTCAGAACGTTGGCGGTGCTTTTAATTATATAGGATAAGGCCACTGATCCTGCTCTCAAAGTTAGTTGAGGAGTAATATTTAAACTGGTTCTTTAGAAATCTTTTGTTGGTCTGTTCTCTGACCTTTCCGGACATTTATGTTTTACTAAGTGCTACTGCTTTTATTTTTGTCAGGTATATTTTGTCAATTGAAAATGAGGAAGAGGTTGAAGAATACATTAATGACCTAATCCAAGGAACCGAATCCAAGAAGCAACAATTCATAGAGGAACTGATAGCTAGGTGGCAAAAGCACAATCAGCTTTCAATAAATGATCCTGTGCAGCTGTACCGAAAAAAGGATGGTATGAAAAGAACTATGTACTGATGACGTGTGGTAGTAGTGTTTTAAATTATTTGTTTTTGTTGCCAACAACACAACCAGATATAACTGGCGACAATATATATATATATTAAAGCTAATCTGTTCTCATGTGGAGGTAAAAAGAAACTCTCAGTAGCATTCCATTAAATTAAATAATTCACATCTGGGCTCTCATTTCAGTCATCTTTATACCTATAAAATATATTTTAAAAAATGTATCGCATTTTTAAACTCATTCCAGAAAGAATTGAAGTTTAGTTGTGCACTTAATTGACTTTTTTTGAAAACTGAAATTTATCCAATGTGTTTGCCTTACAGATGCTTGCTGTTTTGGTGTCAAGCTTCATCAGGAGCATAACTTTATACTTAGCATTTCTGAATAAAAAGGTATAAATCAATATTCCATCTTCTGTGTAAATATTGTTAATACAAATCACATAATCACTTACATTTCTCTTGAGCATTCAACGTTTCTAAAGAATGTCAACCATGTGAGTAGAGGAGTGGCCTATGGTTAGTGTAGTGGGTTGTGGACCTGGGGAACTGGGTTTGATTTTTGCTGCTGCCTGATGGTCAGCAGTGGGTTGAGATCCTGGGGAACCAGGTTCAACTACCTCTGCAGCTCCATGTGACCCTGGGTAAGTCACTTAACCCTCTATTGCCCCAGGTACAACAGTAGTACAATGTACTACTTAGACTGTGAGCCCACTAGGGACAGACCCACCCAGTACCTGTAAAATGAAACTGTAAACCGCTTAGTATATATATACTTGAATGTTCTTTTGTAGATGCTGACCTTTAGGTTCAACCAATCATGTAAAATTGTTTTGGTCACAAAAGAAGTTGTGTGTGTGTGTTTTTTTTTTTTTTAAGTTGAAAGCTTGAGTGGCCAAGAGCAATGTGAGTGGTTATGTAATTTATAGTACAGTAATAGTATTTGCACTGAAGATGGAATATTTTTTGTTCTTCCTTTTAGAAGCATGAAAAAATATAAAGTTATGCTCCTGATAAAACCCGACAGTGAAGCGACAGACTTCCATCAGGCAGAGACATTAGATGTGCATTTAATTGTCGGTTATCAAGTTACAATTATTTTTGGAACAATTAAAAAAAATGATTTTGGTAATGAGGGTTAAATGAAAAGTAATGCCTCCACCTCCCTAATTCATCAACAGATGAGAGCACTTGTTCTTTGAAATCTTTTCCTTCACCTCAGTTGGTGTGTGAAGAGGCTGTTTTGTTATTGCTTGTGAAATGGAAGCATGCAGTGAACATTCGTCAGTGCGATTTAAACAGTGTCATGATAGAATTTTTGGCTGTTGAAGGAGTCTCTACTATTGAAATTCAACTTCACATGGAAGTTGTTTATGGTGATGGCTGTGTTGACGTGAGTACTGTGCGTTGCTAGGCCAAAAAAAGTAAAACCTGGATCGTGAAGGCCTGATTTGTGTGATTAAAAAAGCAAAGTGGCTGACTCTTGACTGCAATAAACAAGTTTCAAATGAGAAAGGTTGATGAACTCTTAAAGGACAATTGGAGGATCACTCAAAAGGAAATTGCTCACATACTAGGTATCTGACAGTGAATTACAATTAAAGGAACTCCTTCAATGGTTTTTATCATGGCACGTTGCTTAAATTGCACCAAGTGATTCAATAAATCAGGGTAATACAATTTACAAAAAAGTCTTTAGATAAAAATATACTAAAGATGTATTATCTTTAACTTAATATAAATGCAATAACTGTATTATATATATATATAAGTTGCAAATCTAAAAATATATGTAAATAATGGTAAATAGATATATATCCATGACAATATGTCCCTGAAACATTCTCATTTATGTCCAGTTCCAATAGATGAATTGAATGGTACAATAATATTTAGAGTCCAGTCTTCAAAATTAATTTCCTCATGGGCATCACTATAGATTCCTCATAACATCAAAACCGGAACATTATCCATTATCAAAAGATATAAATCCAAAAGTTCTTTTGACATGCTCAAAAGGTTATCAAAGAGCATCTGCAGTTCCCACAAATGCTCAAAATGGATTGAGTAGTATATTTCCATTCACCTCTCACTCGACACAGAACTGCATTTTGCCATAGCATCATCAGGAATGAGAGTCCACTAGACACAGCATGCAGGAAATCTAAAACCCATCAATTCTAACATAAATTCTCACTCATATAAGCAACAAATACACTTACAATCATAGAACGGCAGAAGAGGGTTAAAAAAAACCCTCCACAGAGCAGCTGATGAATTAAATTATGCGCCTGTGTTCAAATTCAAACAGGCACTTTAAATATCCTCTTCATTACTTAATTAAAATCAGCTGTACAATTTCAACTATCTCTCGATTCAAACCTAATGAATGCATTGTTCTGCATTGATAGATTAGTTGCTGCTCCTTATTCTCTAATGTAGCAGAAACATTACCCCCTCCCCCAAGGGAGAGAAACTTGTAATAGAACCACACACCACAAATCCTGTACATGATTACCAGCATGTACCTAATGATCTACCAAGGGAGCCTATATCCTTTTAACTCTAATATTAAATGGCTTGCAATACGTTGTTAGTCATTTGCTTTGTTTGTCCAATATTCCATTGAGCATATATTACCTGACTTGTTTCACAGTTGGCTTTCGAGCATAAATAAAGGGTTCCCCGTTTGTGATGTTGACAAAGGACTGAACCCTGATGCAGCTAGATGTGAAACATGTTGCATGTCAGCTAGTGGTCCCGCAACTGGAAAATGAAAAGCTAAGTTGCTTTATATTTAATTAAAAGTTTTGAAAAAAGTTTCTACATTTGCACTAAATTGATGTTTCAGTAAAAGTTGTTATGGACCGCTGAGGAGGCAGGCGAGCCAAAGGTATACTGGCTCTTGTGAAACGAGTTGCCACTGTGGTCCTTAAATAACATAATACTTGAAACCTGCTCAAATTTCTCTTATGCTGTGGAGAGTCTTTTGGGCGCTGGGTTCTATAATTTGTGATATTGCTGGTTACCCCTGACTTAAAATTTTTTGGGGGCCAACTTCAAGGACCTACCAATAATAGGATAGAATTAGTTCAGAATACTCCCCCAAAAGGAGCGAACTTGCCCACAGGTCCAAAGCATATGTACCAAAGATGTAAGAGTATCCTCACACTTAGGGCTGGCAACTATTTTAGGCAGATAGGCAAGCTGTGGAGAAAAGTAAAGTCTCAAAAGAAATTTGAACTGCTGTGCCTGTAGCCTTGCAGACTGGGTCAGGCCGTTTAAGATGTTTCATCAACAATTGCAAGCCATCGCCTGTAACCTGCTCCTCCAGCAGTAATGCCACACAGAGGTCAGCTACTCATAGCCCGACTTAGGGGCAAGGCGCCACAAGCTGAATTGGTAAAAGGACAAACGAATCTTCTTTGTATGAGTAGGCATTAAAGTTTCCACTTAATGCATCCACTGCATCCTTGCTGATTGAGGATGCATCCAATATTGATGTATAATGCTTAACTTCGTTATGCCGAAAACCAGTCCGTTGAGTGCAAATAGCCCCCCTATTGGAGCTCTTCAAAAGTTTGAATTGTGCCTTCCTTAGTCACAAAGTCTCGAATATAAAGCAATGCCTTACGAGTCCACTGCTTCAGATACAGTTTTGAGAAATCGGGGTCCAAATCTTGATTCCTCTACAAGGGGAGCAACATAGTAGACCGAGTTCAATTGCTTACATATCCACTGCCAGCCTTGTCTTCATGGATTTCAATATAGTATGGGAGTTTGTAACCACAATCCATGAATGAAGCTGCACTCATATAAAAATAAAATGAGAAGATACTATTTGAATTTGAATGTAGGTGCATACTTTCTTCCATTTTGATCGGTCAGCCGTTCTGTGGAGGATCTAGCTCTGCCGTTCTATGATTTTTAAGTGCATTTATTGCTTATATGAGTGAAATTTTTAGAGTTTGTTAGGATTGATGGGTTTTAGATTTTCTACATGCTGTGTTTGTCTTCTAGTGTACTCTTCCTCCTGATGACGCTACAGTGAAATGCAGTTCTGTGTCAAGTGTTCTGCTCTGTCTCCTGGTGAGCTTTCTCTACTCACGGATTAGCAGGCAGTTAACCAGAGTATAGAACATCACTGTGAAGACTCGGAGCTCTTGAACCAAAATCTCCTTTAATGCAAATTCAAACAAAATGATTTACAGTTAGATGTGCTGGGCAAGAGTCTCTGCCTTGCAGAACAGGGAGTCTGTTCTCTACCAGCTCACCTTGTATACAAGGGGAGCTGGAAGGTCTCAGCATCAAGCTGAGAGAGTAGATGTTGTGAATACTTTAAACTGGTAAAAACTTGGTTATTTTACCGTAGCTTGAAGGGGGAGTATGCAACAAGGTACAGCAAAGTCCGTTTACAGTTCTGAGCTTGCATGCATGCAGACCTCTTAACTCTACTGAAGAGAGAAGCAGGCTAGCCACCTACCTAGCATACACAGTCAAGGGCCAGCCAATAGGAAAGTCCCATAAGAACAGGGAACAGGGACATGTGCTCAAGAAGAACAAATAAGAGAACTACAAATGATCTGTAGTCTTATCCTATTTAAAGACTCAGGACTAAACCCAGTGGCGTAGCAAGGGGAGGGCAGAGGGGGCGGTCCGCCCCGGGTGTCAGCACAAGGGGGGTTCCTCCGCTGCTCCCAGGCACCCCCCTGCACCCAAAATCCGCCCCCCCATGGACGCCTCGTAGAACCCTCCTCCTCCTTCCTTCCCGCCCTCGGCAGCCCCCTCCTCATCTCCGCCCCCCCCTCCGTATCATAACCTTTTACTTCCCGTAGTGGCAGCGACGTCAGTTACTTACGAAGAAGGCTGCAGGCTCCCCTCCGGCTTCAGCTTCTCCCTTCGCTCTTCACACAGTGAGTGTCCCGCCTTCGCGATGACTCGTTTCCGCAAAGGCGGGACACTCACTGTGTGAAGAGCGAAGGGAAAAGCTGAAGCCGGAGGGGAGCCTGCAGTGCCTTTTTCATAACGGAACTGACGCCCCTGCCACCATGGGAAGTAAAAGGTTATGATACGGGGGGGGGGGCAGAGAGGAGGGGGGCTGCCGTGGGCGGGAAGGAAGGAACAGAGAGGGCAGGGGAGAGAGGAGAATGCTGGACATGAATGGGAGGGGAGAGCAGGGGGAGAGAACAGATTGCTGGACATGGGTGAGAGAAGAGTTCGCTGGAGGGGAGGGTAGGGGAGGAGAATTGCTGGACGTGGGTGGGTGGATGGATGGAGGGCAGGAAGGAACGGAGAGGAGGCCTGTGGGGGAGCTGAGGGAGGGCAGGGAGAATCACTGGACGTGGATGGGAGGGGAGGGCATGGGGAGAGAGGAGATCACTGGAGGGGAGGGCAGGGGAGAGAGGAGAATTGCTGGCGGATGGATGGAGGGAGCAGAGGAGAGATGAAATTTGCTGGATATGGATGGATGGAGGAGAGGGCAGAGGAGAGGAGAATTGCTGGACATGGATGAATGAATGGGGGCAGGGGAGAGAGGAAATTTGAAGGATATGGGTGGATAGAGGAGACGGCAGGAGAGAATGGAGAGTTCCTGGACATAGATGGAGGGGAGGAAAGTCAGAAAGGAAATGCACATGGATAGAAGAGAGGAGAAATGTTGGACAAGGATGGAAGGAAGGAAAGACGAAGGAGATGCACATGGAGAGAGGGCAGATCCTAGATGGAAGGGGCAGGGAGAGAGGGCAGACTTTGGATGGTGGGGACAGGAGAGAGAGGACAGACACTGGATGGCAGGGAGAGAGAGAGAAGGCAGATGCTGGATGGAAGGAAGACAGTGAAAAGAAGATGAGGAAAGCAGAAACCAGAGACAACAAACTGCAAGTAAAATATATATTTTTATTTTTTTGCTTTAGGATAAAGTAGTATTGTAGCTGTGTTAATAAATAGAACATGGAAATAAGGTAATCTTTATTGGACTAATTTTAATATATTTTGACTAACTTTCGGAGAACAAAACCCCCTTCCTCAGGCCAGGATAGGATATTGTAAAATCACTATACTGTACTGATCTGATCTGAGGAAGGAGGTTTTGGTCTCTGAAAGCTAAATGTATTAGTCCAATAAAGTGGTGGTATTTTATTTTCTGTTTCTGTGGTGTTGCATTGTATGCTCAGTCTGGCCTCTTGGGGGTTCAGTTTAATTTTTGTCTAAATAGAAAGTTTGATTACTTATTCTATAGTGGTTTAGGGTTTATCTGTGTTTGTGAAAAAGACACGGCTTTCAGTTGGCATTGACTGTGCAGGATCGACAATCTGTACTATTCTGTCTGGTTACGCTTTACAATAGGCGAATTGATGTTCTAGTGCTCACTGTAGTGTTTAAGATGCTTTCCTTTTCCTTATGTGACTCGTAAAAATGACTGCTTATGGTAAAATTGTTCTAGAGATCCTGAGTGTTTTGTATTCTCGGTATGCCTAGTACTGGATTTTTGGGGGGGGGGGGGGGGGGGTGTTAAAAAATGACCTGCCCCGGGTGTCAACTACCCTAGCTACGCCACTGACTAAACCTGCCTATAAGCAATGTTTAATATCTCTCAATATAAAACGCACCACCAACGTTCTGAAGCCTCACTTTTCCAACGTTCTAAATGTGAGGTGCCAGAGATCAATTTTTCATCCATGACTGTCTGCCCCGCCCACACGTCAAACGTGATGACCTCGTGGGCGGAGCAATGACACTCACAGACCGTGTGGCACGTCTGATTGGCTGAGTTGGGTGAAGCCAAGGATGATGTCGCCAGCACAGCTGCTCCACAAAAAAACAAGGAAAGGGGGAGGAGTAGGGAAACACGCGACGCGTGTTTCCCTACTCCTCCCCCTGCCTAGGAATTCATGCAACCCAGCACCCCCCCCTTCCGATACAAACACTAAACAAAACCCCCCCCCCCCCCCAATGCATCGCCACCTTTTTTTGCCCGCCCCGCGCCCCCCCCCCCCAACACTCCGGCCGAGTCCTGCACTTAGTTTTTTTTTTTTAACACTCACAACGCGCGAACGATGCAGCCGGCAGCGATTGAAAGAGGCTGTCTGGGCTGGCGTCTGCGTCGGAGCTTCCCTCACCCTCTGCGAGTCCCGCGAAACAGGAAGTTGTAACAACGAAGGCGGGACTCGCACAGGGTGAGGGAAGCTCCGACGCCAGCCCAGACAGCCTCTTTCAATCGCTGCCGGCTGCATCGTTCGCACGTTCTGAGTCTTAAAAAAAAAAACTAAGTGCAGGACTCGCCCGGAGTGTCGCGGTAGGGGGGAGGATTGGGGAGAGAAAGAGGGAAACCAACAGAGGGAAGGATTGGGGAGAGAGGGAAAGAGGGAAACCAACAGAGGGAAGGATTGGGGAGAGAGGGAAAACAACAGAGGGAAGGATTGGGGAGAGAGAGAAAGAGGGAAACCAACAGAGGGAAGGATTGGGGAGAGAGAGAAAGAGGGAAACCAACAGAGGGAAAGATTGGGGAGAGAGGGAAACCAACAGAGGGAAAGATTGGGGAGAGAGGGAAACCAACAGAGGGAAGGATTGGGGAGAAAGAGGGGAAACCAACAGAGGGAAGGATTGGGGAGAGAGGGAAACCAACAGAGGGAAGGATTGGGGAGAGAGAGGGAAACCAACAGAGGGAAGGATGGGGAGAGAGAGGGAAAAACAGATGGAAGGATTGGGGAGAGAGGGGAAAAACAGATGGAAGGATTGGGGAGAGAGGGGAAAAACAGATGGAAGGATGGGGAGAGAGGAGAAAAACATGGAAGGATGGGGAGAGAGAAGGAAAACAGATGGAAGGAGGGGGAAAAACAGATGCAAGGATGGGGAGAGAGAGAGAGGGAAAACGGAAGGATGGGGAGAGAAAGAGGGAAGACGCTGGATGGAAGAATGCAGAAAGAAATAGGGGAGACACTGGAAGGATGGAGAGAGAAAGCAGAGCTGCTGTAAGGAAAAGGGGAATAGAGAAAGACTGGAGAATAAGAGGAAGGGGCATGGGGAGAACAAGGGTGAGGAAAAGATGAAAAGCCACAGGTAGATGAAGGAAATTAAAGAATGGATAGTAAGAATGAATTAAATCTGGGCAGAGAGAGAGCCTGAAAAATATTGAAGAAAGCAAAGAAAAACGAGACAAAAATGACAAATGGCACAGAAGAGTTAAGCGAAAACAAAGGAAAGCAGAATCACAGACTGGGACCAATATGCAAAGAAAAACAGTCACCAGACAACAAAGGTAGAAAAAAATCATTTTATTTTCATTTTAGTGTTTGTAATATGTCCAATTTGAGAATTTACATTGGCTGTCTTATTTTGCACTTGGTATACTGGAGCTGTAAGAGCTTACAGAGATTTATCATGAAAAAAAAACACATTATTTTTTTCTCCTATAGTACTATAATATTTTCAATAATGTCTGTTTATATGCGCCATGGCTGGTATAGGGGGTGTGGATACACCCTTCACTATTACTCCATCTCATTACAATACTTTAATATTAAATATTTGGTTAACATAAAACAACTAATCAATATAACCTTGCTAGCGCCCGTTTCATTTGTGTCAGAAACGGGCCTTTTTTACTAGTATATACATATGACAAGAAAAAAGTGAGAGGTGAATGGAGAGCGTTCTAGTTAATCCATTTTGAGCATTTGTGGGAACCGCAGCAGCTGGCAGATAACCTTTGGAGTACGTTGACAGAACTTTTGGATTTATACCTTTTGAAAATGGACAGTCCCAATTTTGAAGATTGGACTCTGAAGATTATTGTATTCAGTTCATCTACTGGAGCTGGACATAAGAATGTTTCAAGGGAAGGAAGTGATGTCACATGCACAGCGGATCTATACCAGATTAGATGCATTATGGTGTAGTTGCTCTTTAAGGGGGCAGGTGAGCGACACGGAGATAGAGAATATATATGCATCTGATCATGCCCCCGTGTGGATCTGCTTGCAGGTCTTGGGAGGTGATAAAAATCGTCGTACCTTTTGGACATTGAATGAGTTTATTTTAGGTGACAAGAAGATAAGCCAGGAAGTATGGGAGGTTATAAAGAATTATCTGGAAATTAATGATATTTAATCAGATGGTATGTGATGGGATGCCCTTAAGACAGTAGTAAGAGGCCACCTAATAAAATGGGGGGCCATTTGTAAGAGGCAGCGAAGTGCTAAGGAAGTAGAGCTCCGCATGAAACTTGGTCATCTTGAAACATTGCATCAGAGGAGAGATGATCCAACAGTTTTATCTCGGCTTTTAGATTGTAGAACGGAGCTCTAGCAACTTCAGTTGGAAAAGATGGAATATAACAGGAGCCTAGTTCAACAGAAGGTTCTTTGAATTTAGCAACAAGGCGAGTAGTATGCTGGCATGTTTTCTCTGAAAGCAGCAGTCCAGGTGCACCATTGTGAAAATAAAGATATCTAGAGATGTCCTATACTATTCAGACAAAGAGATTAGGGATCAGTTTGTAATATTTTATTCAGATTTATACTCTAGAGGTGTAGATGTAGCAGTGCCCCGGATTTGAGACTGTTTAGTGGGACTTTTGTTGGAAAAATTGTCAGAAAGGGATAAGAAGGAGTTGGAGGCTCCCATTACAATAGATGAGATCTTGTGGGTAGTGAGAGAGCTTAAGGGTGAAAAAGCTCCCTGGCTGGATGGGTATACAGCTAAATTTTACAAGAGCTATGCCTATGACTTAGCTCTTTTGTTGAGGAGAGTGGGGAATGCATGTTTCCTGGGCTTTGCTCTTCCTCCCAGTATGCTAGAAGTGGGGATATCAGTTTTGTAAAAACCTGGGAGAGATCCCACAGTTTGTGGATCGTATAGACCAATCTCCCTCCTCAATACGGATGTCAAGATCTTGGCCAGTCATGGCAGACCACCTTGGGAGGGTACTCCCTTATCTTATTGAAGCAGATCAATCTGGATTTGTGCCTGGATGCCAGGTAGCAGACAATATTAGTCTAATATTAAATATTATCTGGAAAGCACAAAGATTGGGGGATCCTCTAGCCTTGTTAACTACCGATGCTGAAAAAGCCTTTGATAGGGTAGATTGGGTTTATTTGTGCGAAGTTCTCTCACACATTGTTTTGGGTCCAAATTTATAGGATGGCTAAAGTGTCTTTATAAAGCATGGGGCGTATTCCCCCTTATTTCCTATTCAGCGGTGCACTAGACAGGGCTGTCCGCTTTTTGGAGAGCCTGAGCCAGCTTTCGCTATCTAGGCATACAGATACCCAGGGATTTGTCACAACTTTATGCTCTAAACTACACTCCTCTGATGCAAGAGTTACGGAAAGACCTAAATAGGTGGAAAGCCGGATGGCTGTTCTGGTGGGGCCATATATCAGCGATTAAAATGAATTTGTTGCCCAGATTATTATTTTTTTTGCAGTCTCTTCCTATATTGGTCCCAAGGGTGTAGCTGATACAGGGATTTCGAGTTTTGTATGGGGGGGGGGGGGACGACGACGACGACAGGCGAGGTTATCTAGGAAGGTGATGTAGGGGTCTGTAGAACATGGGGGGAGGGGAATGCCCAATTTAATTTGGTATTACTAGGCAGCCCAATTAGAGTGGAGTAAGGGAGTGGGATCACCCATGACAGTGCTAGACCAAACTTTTATACAGGGTTACACATTAGAGAGGGCACTATGGGCTACACTTTCTATGAGAGAGTATAAACAATTGTCGTGTAATCCATTTATATCACATTTGATGCCCTTGAGGGGAGGGCTGAAATATAAGCTTCGGAGCTCCCATGCTCCCTCGTCTTTTGTGCGTATCACCCAGGAGCCTGGTTTTCCTGCTGGCTCCCAAGGCACAATTTTTGCAGTGTGGGCCCGGAGTGGCCTTGATGGATTTCTGGATTTTTTTAGATGTGGGTGATTTACGCCCCTTTGAGAAACTGCGGGACTCCCATGGATTGACAGCCGCAGATTTCTATGCCTATTTACAGATTAAACATATTTCCAGCCAGGGGTGGTTACGCTGGGATCCTGATGACATTGAACACCTAGAAAACTTGTGGGCATCTGTGGGCAAGTTGAGAGGGACAATAACTCATTTGTACAGGTTTCTCAGTGGGCACGATTTTGTGAAACTGTCTTGCGTGTTAACCTGGGAGAGAGAGATCTGGGGGGAAGAATCGAGTGTAGCAGAATGGGAAAAGGTATGCCAAGAGGTGAAAAAAGCATCTATATGTGTTCTAATAAAAGAAAATGCTTTTATTACGGACCTGGCATCAGAGGCAGGAGACCTATTCTGCAAAATTTGGTCCCCCTACTGGGACACCAGTTGCTAGGAGCAAAATTTTAAATGCTTGAACTGGGGGAGGGAGGGGGGAGGTAGGGGAAGGGGGAAAATTTGGGAAAGTTGAATGTGAAGTGTTAACATACATGGTTATAGCATGAGATGTTGTTTGTAAACACTGTGTTTAGAAAACAATAAATATGATTATTAAAAAAAAAAAAAAGAAAGAAAAAAAAGAAAATGCTTTAAAAGTGTTAAGCAGGTGGTATTATACTCCTGACTGGTTTCTATCTTTAATGACCAATGTTGGAGATGTGGGCTTGACAGAAGAAACTTTTTTTTTCATATATGGTGGTCTTGCCAACTTTTATAGCACTTTTGGCAAGCTATAGCTAGATGAATGTCTAGCACACTGGACATTCCATTTCAGTGCACCCTTAAGTGGTGTCTACTGGGATGGGGCAACCGCAGAGGATCAAAGTGGCAGAGTCGCATTAAACGGATATGTTTGGCTGCCGCAAAGACACTTATTGCCTCTCACTGGAAACAGAGTGCTGGTCCTACGATACACAGTTGGTTGGTGAAAATAAGACAGAGTTGGAGAAATGAACTGACCACAGACTAGGGCAATTTGACCCTACTGCAGATGAATGGACACATTTAGACCAATTACTAAGTCAGGTTTAATGGACATAGGGATGGGGGGTTAATTGTTGGTATTCAGGATTACAGGAGGGCAAGAGAGGGGGTTCTCGGGGGGGGGGGGGGGGGATAAAGGGAATTACAAAAGTGGTCTGGAAGAATAGCTAAGAGTTTGGGAGTCGTATATTAATATCAGGAGGGCGGATATTGGCGGGCTATTTTGCAGTATTGTAGTGTTGCATATTTCTCCTGATGTACAGTGTCACTGTTTTGTGATTTTCAATAAAAATTAAAAGTTAAAAAAATAAAAGAATGTTTCAAGGTCCAATTATCATTGATATATACCTACATGATTTGGATTTGATACCGTCTATTATTATCTAGTTTCCATTAGAATCAGGAGTATAGAATTAATCCGGACTTAAAAGAGAGCTGCTGTTTTATATATATTTTTTGGGGTTTACAATTTTATTTATTTTTTAAATATAATAAAGTTGTATTGATATTAAGTTAAAAAGAATGTCTGTCTTGTATTTTTTTTAAATCACACCAAGAAGTGTTCACTGCATGCGTCCGTTTCACAAGCAGTAACAAAACACCCTCTTCACACAGCAATTGAGGTGAAGGAAAAGATTTCAAAGAACAAGTGAACACCTGTAGTGCATCAGTGCTGCCATCTGTTGATGAATTATGTATGAGGAGGCAGTATTAATTTTCATTAAATGTTTTTTCAGTATTGTACCTGGGACAGTGGCGGACTAAGTGACTTACCCAGGGTCACACGGAGCTGCAGAGGGAATTGAACCTTGTTCTCCAGGATCTCAACCCACTGCTGACCATTAGGCAGCAGTGAGAATCGAACTTGGTTCCCCAGGTCCATAACCTGCTGCACTAACCATTAGGCCACTCCTCCACTCCCTCATCTATTATGATTATAAAAATGGAGTTGTATTTTTTTTTTCAGAAGACCAGTAGTTGACATGAGAGTCTGGATTTGTATTAATAAGTATAACAAGAAGCCACCCTTACAACTGAAGATGTATTGTATTTTATATATACACATCGTTAAGGATTTATCCAATCAAAACCAATACAACACAAACTGACTGGTTTCCCTTTTTCACTTTTGAAAAAAAAAAATTAAAGCATTTTGAAACCTTCTCTTTTGATAAATTCTGTTATTCAGCAGATATGCAAAAGGTCTTATTCAGTATTACGTCTGGGGTAGTTCAGAATTCCAGCTGTTACGTGGTGGATAATCAAGATAGTTGCCAGGTCCATTGACGGATTTGGGAGTCTTATCATCATATACACTGAAATCTAGTTTCCTTGTAAAAAAGAATTGCTTTTGGTTATCTGAAACACTGTAAAAAGGACCGTACTGTGTTCTAAAAGTAGGATGTGATTATAGAGCTACTTTTAAATTATTGCAGCAGGTTCACAGAGGGGTCCTGCTTTTTTGTGTGGTAGAAGTCAGGGGCATTGTGACTGTAGAATCGTGTTAGATAAGCAAGAGTAATACCAGCTGAAGAAAGCTTAAATGGTAATATAAGAGAAAAAGGGTGTCTCAGTGTGAAATATTCCTGCCTCCCTTTCTGAAAAGTTAAGCCTTCAGTGCAGCTGTAGTAATTGCTTAAACTCTCACAGATGGGAACTAGTCAGGAAGCTGAAAATGGGACTCCTCCACCAAGATCTTACCAACTTTGGACAATTGCCATGTTTCTGCAATCCAATAAAACACATAGGTGTAGAAGTACTAAACATTTTGCCCATAAACCAGAGACATTTGGATTAACAATCCAGAGAAGCCATTCAATGGATGCTAGATCAGAGTAACCCAACTCGTATTATTTTCTGGAAGCATTCACTACATTCAGGTGGATCAGTATTATGATGAGGTATGAGATTTTTTTAACATGACTGTGTATGAAGCCATTTTCACAATTTATACTTATTTTATTGCCTGTTTTGTGATGTTGGTAGTTCCCTGGATTATTCTGTTCTCTTATCTTGTGCATTTTATCCCCTGAACACAAGGATTGGTGAAGTAGTACTGTGGATTTATATCTGTCCAACTACCATCTGTAATTGAAAGGTGGTGACAGAGAGTGAAAACAAGGTGCTGCTTGTGAGGGATACAGTTATGATGCCCTCATGGGATGGGCACATCTAAATATAGGTTCAAAGATCCAAAAATTCCTTTTATTATCCACTGATAAGCAAAACAAACCACATAGAGTAAATAGAGAAATATTTATTTACAAAGATAAAGTGCAAGCAGTAATAAGTATAAGACAGATTTAAAAATCCCTAACACTCTCCTACTACAGATACTTAGGAAACGAATATGAATAGAATTTATATGAAATCAACAAAACACTCCTTATTGGCAAAAGTCCCCTATAAACCCAGCTGTAATAGTGATCATAGAACTTGAAATATACAACTTTAGGTTCTTGCTTTACTAAGCTGCGTTATAGGCACGTTAGAATCTTTAACACTCGTTAACCATGTATGCGCCTACAATAGCCCTATAAACACCTACACAGTTAGCACGTGCTAATTGTAGGCGTGTTAAAAACGCTAATGAACCTTAGTAAACAGGGCCCTTAGTATGTTGATAGCTCACAGTGATAGCTGGATAGCAGGTCTGGCAATTCAGTTGGTGGTGCTCTCATCATTTATCTTCTCTCCATGTCGTGTGTATTATTGTTCGTCTGCCTTTGCAGTTGCATTGTTTCTTAGCAGTTTCCTTCACAGCATGATGTCATCTGAATAGGTGATTGTTTGTGCAGCGCTGCGTATGCCTTGTAGCGCTATAGAAATAGTAGTAGTAGTAGTGATTGGCCTATGCCATTTTGTTGTGGCTAGCAGAACCACAAGAATGTTTTACAGTCTTCAAGTATACCTTAATATTTGGGGCTGCTTAAACAATAGTCCTCCAAGGTTAGCTGTATGCCTGCAAACAGAGTCGGATAAATCACTTGATACAGTTTCTCGGGGTCACGGTCATTAACCTTCTCAGATGTAAGGCAGGGCCCAAGCCTCTTAGCAGAGAGCATCTATGTAATATTATAAGCCAGCACCATAAGCTAAGGACTGCGATAGACTGGTTATATTGTAACAGGTGGCTTTATCCTCATACACACGTCCTGATCTAGTCTATTAGCTAAACATTACTACTGTGTGTTCTAGCATGATACAGTCCATAAGCTTCTCATGTACAAAGGAATTCGATTTGTTCATTCACTGATTTCAAGCAATTGTATCTGCCAAGTCTGAAAGGGAACGTCATAGGAATGTAAGAAATGTCTCTGAATTAAGCTTCAAAGTTTAATAGGCTAGGATCCCTGTCTGCTTCACAGGGAAGGAACCTTCAGGAAACTTTCCATGAAGAAGATGGTCTAACATGAAGCCCTTCTAGAAATGGAGATGTTTTTGGATCATACACAAAATGGAGGACTCCAATTTGGAGCTTGTGAAGCTCATAAATCTAGTGAATGAGTAAGGAAGCTAGCATGTAGAGGTCAAGCACCCCAAACTGCCTACGAGACAGATGTAAATAGTAGTAATGGAACATACTCTCCAAACAGGGCTGTGTTAAATCTTGATTGGAATGACAATTCAATACATTCCAGAGAAATACCTGCTTTCACAAATTGAACCATGTGGCATATCCAGGTCTCTTAAAAGAAAAAAAAAAGAAAAAAAAGGTCCTAATTGTATTTGGCAAGAGACAGTGTTTCTAATATAAAAAAAGTATCCGTACAGTTAAGACAGTTGGGGCTCCTGCCATTGATATCTGTATGGTTCACCAAAGCAGATTTGCTTTATGTGCAGTCCACATATCTATGAGGGGAGTTGGTGCCATCTTAGCAATTGCAGCTGGTAGGGCAAGAAGGATTAGACATTACTTCTTTCCTCAATGAGTGCTCTGAGCATTGTGATGATGGAGGGGGAATAGTTTTGGTAATCTGAGTGGGGGAGGTGGCATGGCACAATGGTATTGGCTGGGTTGTAATGGCAACATGATCCTGTAGCTGGAGGAGAAACGTTGTCCTCTCCAGTTATATTTGTAATCGGTTTTACCAACGATTTTACTAATGTTTATAATACATGAGATATCAAAGATAAAGATGTGATAAAAGCTGGTCAGAAGTTTGATATTGGTGACAAGAGGCACTAACCAATATTAACATCTATGACGGTGGTTTTCAACCCAGTCCTCAGGATATACTCAGCTAGTCAGGTTATCAGGATATTTACAATGAATGTGCATGAGATAAATTTGCAGACCAGCTATGCTGTGACTATGCTCTTACATCGTCTTAGTGCAATGGAACATCAATGATCGTATCAAATGTACAACTCCACACAACCGAAAAACGTTAAAGGGTCTGGTGTACTGGCCTCAGAAGTGCCACGTCTGGTACTATTCTTCTACCATGACGAATTACACACCACAGTCGTCATCAGTCACCACCACCTCCTTATATCTTTTAATTTTTAAGTTATTTGTTCTTATATTAACTACTACTACTAATCATTTCTATAGCACTACTAGACGTATGCAGCGATGTACACATTATGTACAGGTACATAATGACATTGTAAATAGTATAGCATGCCATACTTTATATTATTATTGAATTTTTTTACTGCTATAATTGTCCATTGCTCATGTTTGATCTATTCTTACTGTACACCGCCTTGAGTGAATTCCTTCAACAAGGCGGTAAATAAATCCTAATAAATAAATACTTCTTTGTCCCTAGAGGGCTCACAATCAAAGTTGTTCGTTTTTTTTTTTTTTTTTTTTTTTTACCTGGGGCAGTGGAGGGTTAAGTGACTTGCCCAAGGACACAAGGAGCTGCAGTGGGAATTGAACCTAGGTCGCCAGGATCAAAGCCTGCTGCACTAACCATTAGGCCACTCCTTTTGTACTCCACTGTTTGCACTCATCTGAACTATTGGCATTTTTCTGCAGTGTCGGCTTAGGGGAAGTTAACATCTGACATGGCACATGTTTCGCTTATAGATTCCTCAAGGATATCCCCTACAAAAAACAGTATAATATAATGTATTAATATAGTAGAATCAACCATGTAACTTCAGATAGTAAAATTAAATTACCTTTTTCTAGCCCACGCTCATCCTGCCAACTGAATCTGTGACCAAGATGGCGGCCGCGCTTTAACCTTTATATTTATACTGACAGCTGTCGTGCCCTCCCACCAATCACTGGAGACTCAGCTACAGTAACGTCATCCATTCAATCTCTGCATTGAGTCTCCTGGAAATATGGTATCTAAAGAAAATATCCATTCCAGCTCTTTAAAGTTTAATCTTTTCTCATAATCCCCTCCCTCCTACTCTGTCAGTACTTGATCGATGACTCTCCAAGGAATGTCTGCAACTATGTGACCCTTCTCCAGCCAATGGTGTACCAGTGGCGCTTGTTCATTTTTGGTGGTAATTCGTGATTTATGTTCCATGAGTCTTAACTTCACAGCCCTACTGCTATGTCCTACATAGACAATTTGACGGGGCATTCGATGATATATATTACATTGTGATTAGTACAAGTAGTGTTAGTTTTAGGTTGCAATACACGTTTGTTTGTTTTTCCTTGACCAAAACAGGGCTGACTAATAGAAGACAGGCACCACTGGCATTTTCCACACACTTCATGAGCCCCCCCTGCTGTCGATCATTAGCAATCTCCCCATATCTCTGTTTGATCAACTGTTCTCCAATTGTCTGAGTATAAGCAACAGTTGGGAAAGAATTGAAAATTGGATATAGTTGTAATAGATGCCAGTGGGACTGCATAATATTCACCAGTTGAACTGAATTTTGGGAATATGGTAATATGCATGTTAAACTATCTTCCTTCTCTGAATGTTTATCGCTGAGCAAACCGAGCTCGCAAGTAAGGCTGATGTAAAGCTTTTTTTTTGATAACCTCTTGCTTGAAAATGTAGCTGGGCGTGATATTTAAAGTCCATCAAATCAGTACATATATGTCGCAATCGGAGGTATTGACTTACTGGTAAATTATATTTAAGCCAGTAAGGATGGTAACTTTCAAAATGTAAAAAACATTTTTTTCCAACCGGTTTTCGATATAAAGTTGTCTTGAAACCTTCTCCAGTTTTTACCTTCAGAACATCTAGAAAATCAAGTTGCTGTCCATCATATTTCAATAACAGAAGATAGGAATAAAGAAGCACATAATTGTTTTAAGGAATAACGGAAAATATCTGTACAAAAGTAAAAAGGCAAAAAAGACACTTAAGTCCCTTAAACCTACAATATATATGACAACCTTAGAGCAAAGCTATAGCTTGCATATTTATGGTTCAGTGAACTTCTTTGATTTAGTCCAAAACATCTGTCTTGGCGGGAAACTTTATTATCCAATAGTGATTGCAACTGTTTAGGATAATAGAAAATATATTGTGTAGTCTCAAATAGAATCAAACATTTAACTGGAAAACATAGGGATAAAAGTACCTCCATTTTGTACAACCCGAGTTTGCAGGGCAATGAACTTCTGCCATTCCTGTTTTTCCCTGTTCACATCTGGGAAACACCAAATTTTCTGTCCATAAAACAGTTCAGCTCTATGTTGAAAATAAGGTGTCAAAACATGATTCTGATCTAATTCAAAAGGAAAAGTTACTAGTACTCTAGTATCCATATAGTCTATAGATGTCTCCAATAACTCGGCACATAATCGAAAGGGACTTCCTCGCAAAACATCCCATCCAAGGGCGGGAAAACCCGTATTTTCGAAACAAGATGGACATCCATCTTTCGTTTCGTTAATACGGTCAGGGACGCCCAAAACTTGAAATTTGGTCATCCTTAGAGATGGTCGTCCTTAGACTTGGTCGTTTCTGATTTTCAGTGATAATGGAAACCTTGTGTGCTGAGCCCCCCAAACCCACAACTGTACACCACTACAATAGCCCTTACAGGTGAAGGGGGGCACCTAGATGTGGGTACAGTGGGTTTGTGGTGGGTTTTGGAGGGCTCACTGTTTCCTCCACAAACGTAACAGGTGGGGGGGGGGGGGGATGGGCCTGGGTCCGCCTGCCTGAAGTGCACTGTATCCACTAAAACTGCTCCAGGTACCTGCATACTGCTGTCACGGACCTGAGTATGACATCTGAAGCTGGCATAGAAGCTGGCAATCAATATTTTTAAAGATGTTTTTGAGGGTGGGAGGGGGTTAGTGACCACTGGGGGGAGTAAGGGGAGGTCATCCCCGATTCTCTCCGGTAGTCATCTGGTCATTTCAGGCACCTGCTAGTGCCTTGGTCGTAAGAAAAACACAACCAGGTAAAGTCGTCCAAGTGTTCGTCAGGGACATCCTTGTTTCTTTCGATTATGGGTCGAGGACGTCCTAGTGTTAGGCACGCCCAAGTCCCACCTTCGTTACGCCTCTGATATGCCCCCTTGAACTTTGGCCGTCCCTGTGACGGAAAGCAGTTGGGGATGTCCGAAATTGGCTTTCGATTATACTTGGACGACCCTGTGAGAAGGAAGCCCATCTTCCAATTTATGTCGAAAGATGGGCGTCCTTCTCTTTCGAAAATGAGACCATTAGTTTAAATCTTTTATTATTGAAACTGTAAAATACAACTGATCAAAAACACATAAGAATAAAAGGACCCAAATACTAGAGGACTTGGTTTCTTATAGCCCCTTACTGTCGATACAAAACAATTGTAAATCTCTGTCTCTCTCCCCCTCTGTATCCCCTTACCGTCAATACAAAACAATTGTAAATCAATCTCTCCCCCCCTACATTCCCTTACCGCCTTCCCTTCCCCCCATACCCTATACCTGTAACAGTCAATTCATGTGGAAGCAACGAAGCAGTGAAGAAGCACAAAATACAAAACATAAAGGGTACCATCTATATTCCATAACATAAGGCCTACCCTTCTCTCCCACTCCTCAATACACTCTATCCCCCAACACCGATACCGAATTAAGTTATAAACTTAACTCTGACACATTTAAACTATCCAGGGATATAGGTACCAGATCTCCATTCATCCCTTGTGCCTCAGAGGACCTGTTTCTCACTGATAAATAATAGGCTTTACTAATAGGTAGAATTGCCTCTATTGGTATCTTGAGGACCTCGGTCATATATTTCTTTATCAAATCCATTGATGACATTGCCAACATCTTCAGAAGTTCAGGAATCTAAGATTAAATTTCCAATTGTCCATATTTATGATGTAACATTACATAATCCTGTATGATCTTACTCGGCACTTCCTGCATAAATTTAAATTATTCTCAAAACTTTCTAACTTCTGCACCTCACTTCTAGTGTTGGATCCATCTCCACTTGCTTCAAATTCTTACTCACTTTCATGTCCGGACGAGCAATTGCTTGCCAAATTGATTTCAAAGTTATTGGACCAGATGATAAAGCTTCCACCGCACTGACTGCTGAAGGAGTAGTGGGAAACTTTCGTGTAGCTGCCACCACCTTTGATGACACTCCTTCCTGCTTCTCATCTGAGGCACCCTGTGGCCTCTGACCTGCTTTCACCGTTTGCTGTACTCGTTCGCTTCTAGGATCAGCATTGGAACTCCCTCCCAAATCAGAGCCGTTGGCCTGCATCGGCAAACTTATTGCCATGGGTTACAGTGGTGTGCAGGCTGGCAGGCTCAATGAAACTGCTTCTTCAAGGCCTGAGAGACCTCCTTTTACCACGCCAGCAAGGGAGCCTCCTGCATCGCCACTTGAAGCAGTTGTGTAGGACTAGATTCTATATATGGCACCTGAAAAAAAAAAATGCATAGTGCTGTTCTATAAACCTTGCCTTAAGTTAGGTGTGGATTGTAAAAATAAGTGTAGCACCCGTTCCCGTGACTAAACTTTAGGTGCAACCATTTATGCCAGCAAAAACCTGGTATAAATGCCTACGCCTAACTTAGGTGCAGATCGGGTATATTCTATAACAGTGTGTGCCATTTTGGGGTGCCACTTCCAGTTTTAAGTGCTTCCTTTTGGCCTGGCCACTGCTCCCCCACACTTTTTCCAAGGTTGTGGTGGTAGTAGCAGCCTTTCTGCAGAAGGAAGGAATCAGACTCCATCCTTACCTGGACGAGTGGTTGATTCAGGAGAGTCGCAGGGCCACCAACTGGGTTAATGCAGTCTTTGGAATCGGTCATCAGCTTTGCAAAGAGCCACCTGGTTCCTTCTTAATTTTTGGACTACCTGGGAGCTCGCTTCAGCGCTGCTGTGGGCTGAGTATTCTTGCTAGAGGAGCAGAGAGTCAAGCTCCGCTCTCAGATTTCCAACCTCCTGCGATTGTTCAGTCCCTGAGCCTGGGACTGTGTTCAAGTGTTGGGCTCCATGGCTGCAACCCTGGAAGTAGTGTGGGTGAGGTTGCACATGTGACCCCTACAGTCCTCACTGCTGAGCTGGTGGTCGCTGGTCTCTCTGGATTATCCGCGCCGTCTTCCGTGGTTGCCTCAGACCTGGCACAGTATGGCCTGATGGTTTTGCAACTGCAGCTTGTTGAAGGGGATGCCTCTTGCTCCACCTCAGTGGATGGTTGTAATGATGCCAGCCTGACAGGTTGGGTGGCTCATTGCCTCGACCACTATGTTCAGGGGACTTGGACTGCGATGGAAACAGCTTGGCCGATCAATCTCCTGAAGCTGCGTCAGTTCTGAATGCTTTACAGGCATTTCATGATCTGCTGACAGAAAGGGCATTCCGAGTATATGGCTGCCACTGGTGCTGCAGGGTCGAAGACTTGCTGACGACAAGGTAAACCAGGTTGGGAGGGGAGGGAGAGAGAATTGAGAGAGAACCTTTGGCGGGCAGGCAAGCAGTCAAAAGAGATGCTGGTCTGTGCATGGGGAGGTGGGAAAGGAGAAATAGGGAGAGTTGTCGCATTGAGGCTGAGAAGGATAGTGGGAGGGAAGTGGAGGAAGAATAGAGAGGGAGAGATTTGGGCTCAGAGAGAGAGGGAGGAGGGTGGGAGGGAGAGAGAGATAATGGACCTGGGGTGGAGAGAGTGAAGGGAAGTGGAGGAAGAAGAGAGAGGTGTTGGAATTCGGGGGCAGGTGTTGGGAGAGAGGGAAGAGAGAGAGAGAGATAATGGACCTGGAGTAGAGGGGGAAGGAAGAGAGTTGGACCTGGAGGCGGGAGAAAGGAAGGAAGACGGCCTTTAATCAGTGGCATAGTCTCTGGGGAGGAAAGGGGCTTCGGAGACCTGGCCCCTCCAAAGCTGCAATACCTGTTCAGTGGCTGGTGGGGTAGAAGTATAGCCCATAAACTTACTTGAGTGCAGGCTGATAAGAATATCCTATAGGTAAAGTCGGTTACTGGTCAGTTGCTATCAGCTCAGTTCTGGGATTGTTTTCAACAATTTTATCAAGACTTGTACTCGGGATTCCACTATTTGGTATGCTGACATTGATAATTACTCTGTTGCTCTTGATATCCCATTGTTGTTCCATGCACAACATACAATTTTGGAAGGGAAAATTACAGTGAAGGAGGTGCTCTAGGTTATTAAAGGGTTACCTACAGGTAAGTAAGGCCCCTGGTTTGAATTTATTAACGAATAAGTTTTTTATAAAGCTTTTGCTACTGACGTAGCCCCTTTGTTGGCTCTAATATTGAATTCTGCTTGAGAGGGGGCATCCTTTCCAACATCAGCTATGGAGGACTGGATAACAGTGATCCCAAAACTGGATAAAGATAAGAATGAGTGTTTCTTCTATCGTCCTATGTTGGTGCTGAATACTGATGTTAAAATACTTGCAAAAGTGCTAACAAATCATTTGGCAATTATTTTGCCTTGCTTAATCCATCCAGACCAGGTTGGGTTTGTGGCTTAGCATCAGACCATGGATACTGTGAGATGTATGGTGGACCTTCTTTTTTTCACCAGGAAGGAGGATCTTGTCTTGTGCCTTCTCAGCTTAGATGCCAAGAAGGTTTTTGATTGGGTGCATTGGCCCTGCATGGATAAAGTTCTGGAGAAGTTTTGTGTGGGTTCTGTATTTTGAGGGTGCATTCAGGCTTTTTATGCTTCACCAAAAGCTTAGGTCCACATTAATGGTGGCAGCTCTGGTCAGTTTGCCTTAATTCAAGGTATTCATCAGGGCTGCCCTCTTTGAATTAAGGCAAACTGACCAGAGTTGCCACCATTAAAGTGGACCTAAGCTTTTGGTGAAGCATAACAGTTTTCTTTCTTTATTGGAGAGGATGAGCAGGGCACAGTGGTTCACATTTTGGTAGACCCATATCAAAGCAAGAGCATAGCGGAGAGTTATTCAGTTGAGATTGCAGTGTTGGGTTGGGTGCCCTATTCAGTGGCATCCACTAGTTTTTCTTTTTGGTAAAAATCCCCATGGACGTTCCCGGTTCCAATCTGTTTGCCAGGCCTCGAATGCAGCTAAACTGAATTTGGCTACCCACTGGAAACAACAGTGTCCCTACTTTGGTTCAGGTTGACTAAGTTGTGTTACATTTGTGACATGGAGCACTTATGATAAAAAAAAAATACATTGGTCATACTGACTGCACATTGGTGATTAGTTATTTTTTCTGGATTGTTTTGTATCTTATGATTTTGACAGTTCCCTTTTCTTTTTCTTCCGTAGGATGGGGCTGGGGGGGGTGAGGTGGGGAGGGGTTTACTTGTTTGGGATGGGTCTATTTCAACAACTGAGATCAACTTGTTTTACTTTATCGTCTGTAATCCACTTGGGAGGTTGTTCTAATCTTTCCATTTTCAAATATACTCTGGGCATGGAATATTTTTTTCTTTGTGTTTTGCTCAGCTTTTTGTTATACCAATTTGGTTCTTGTATATATTCATATTCTCCGAGGACAAGCAGGCTGCTTGTTCTCACTGATGGGTGACGTCCGTGGCAGCCCCTCCAATCGGAATCTTCACTAGCAAAAGCCTTTGCTAGCCCTCGCGCGCCGATGCGCACCGCGCATGCGCGGCCGTCTTCCCGCCCGAAACCGGCTTGAGCCGGCCAGTCTTCTTTTCTCCGCGCTCGGTACGGTTGTGTTTTACCGTTTGTGCCCCGGAAAGTCGACCTCGCGCGTCGTTTTTCGACATTTTTCTGTGAGAAATCCAGAAATCATTTGGATTAGCACTTTCGTTTTTCCTTCCTCTACTTCGAGTGTTTTCGCCCTGTTAAGTTTTCTTTCGTCGTCGGGGTAGGCCTTACTTAGGCCCCGGTCGAAATTTCCCTTTTTTCTGTGCCAAATTTCGCCATTTCATCTTTCGATTTCGCCGGCGTGATTTTTCCGCCCATGACATCGAAGCCTTCCAGCGGCTTCAAGAAGTGCACCCAGTGCGCCCGGGTAATCTCGCTCACTGACAGGCACGCTTCGTGTCTTCAGTGTCTGGGGGCTGGGCACCGCCCTCAGGCCTGTAGTCTGTGTTCCCTTTTGCAAAGGCGGACTCAGGTAGCGAGGTTAGCCCAGTGGAACATTTTGTTCTCGGGCTCTTCGTCGGCATCGGCACCGGGGGTATCGAGTGCATCGACGTCTTCAGCGTCCAGACCTTCAACCTCGGCGGCCAGTGCATTGAGTGCATCGAGGCATCGGCCCTCTGCATCGGCGCCGAGACATCGGATAGCTGCATCGACGTCGGTGGTACCGGGACCTCGTCTGCTGATGTCGTCGGACGGTGGTGCTTCGTCTGGAGTGCAGGTGAGGGCTGTCCATTCCCCTGCTGGTGGCGGTGAGCCTTCGGGTGGGTCTCCCCCTACCCTGAGGGCTCCTGCGGTACAGCCCCCCCGAGACCGACCCTCTTCGGTCTCGGCTCCGAGGAAGCGACGGCTGGATTCTACGTCCTCCTCGTCGGTACCGGGAAGCTCCGGTGACATGCTTCGTCCCAAGAAGTCGAAGAAGCATCGTCACCGGTCCCCTTCCCATGTCGGTACCGAGAGCTCTGGGTCGCCGAAGGAGTCGGCACCCAGCAGGCATCGGCGCCGAGAGGACCGCTCACCCTCTGTTCAGGAGGTGTTGATGCGTTCCACTCTGGACAGCCCGGAACAGCCTCCACGCCCGGAACAGGTTCTGACGTCGACGCCTGCATCGACCTCCATGCCTTTCTCTGCAGCCGCTCTGAACGAGAGCCTCCGGGCTGTCCTCCCAGAGATTCTGGGAGAGCTGTTGCGCCCTACCCCTCCGGTACCGGCGGTGCTTGCGCCACCGGTACCGTCGAGTGTGGCGCCGGCTGGCCCATCGCCCGAGGTGAGGTCTCCGGCGTCGGTGCCGCGTGCGGTGCCGGCTGCCGTCGCCTCCCAGGAAGGCTCCCCGACTATGTCGGCGGAGGGAGCTTCGCCGATGCGGGCGAGGGAGTCTACCTCTCGACGCCCCCATCGTGGACGTGGCTCCACAGAGTCGAGTCGGGCACGGTTGCAGACACAGGTCCGTGAACTTGTGTCTGACACCAAGGGTGAGGCCTCGTGGGAAGAGGAAGAAGACCCCAGATATTTCTCTGACGAGGAGTCTGAGGGTCTTCCTTCCGATTCCACTCCCTCTCCTGAAAGGCAGCTTTCTCCTCCTGAGAGTCTGTCTTTCGCTTCCTTTGTCCGGGAGATGTCTACGGCCATCCCCTTCCCGGTGGTTGTGGAGGACGAGCCCAGGGCTGAAATGTTTGAGCTCCTGGACTATCCTTCTCCACCTAAGGAAGCGTCCACTGTTCCCTTGCACCATGTCCTAAAAAAGACATTGCTTGCGAACTGGACCAAACCTTTAACTAATCCCCACATCCCCAAGAAGATCGAGTCCCAGTACCGGATCCATGGGGACCCAGATCTGATGCGCACTCAGTTGCCTCATGATTCTGGAGTTGTGGATCTGGCCCTAAAGAAGGCTAAGAGTTCTAGGGAGCATGCTTCGGCGCCCCCGGGCAAGGACTCTAGAACCTTAGACTCCTTTGGGAGGAAGGCCTACCATTCTTCTATGCTCATGGCCAAAATCCAGTCTTACCAGCTCTACACGAGCATACACATGCGGAATAATGTGCGGCAGTTGGCGGGCTTGGTTGATGCGCTCCCCCCTGAGCAAGCCAAGCCGTTTCAGGAGGTGGTCAGGCAGCTGAAGGCGTGCAGAAAATTCCTGGCCAGAGGGGTGTATGACACCTTTGATGTTGCGTCCAGGGCCGCTGCTCAAGGTGTGGTGATGCGCAGGCTCTCATGGCTGCGTGCCTCCGACCTGGAGAATAGAATCCAGCAGCGGATTGCGGACTCGCCTTGCCGTGCGGATAACATTTTTGGAGAGAAAGTCGAACAGGTGGTAGAGCAGCTCCACCAGCGGGACACCGCATTCGACAAGTTCTCCCGCCGGCAGCCTTCAGCCTCTACCTCTACAGGTAGAAGATTTTTTTGGGGAAGGAAGACTGTTCCCTACTCTTCTGGCAAGCGTAGGTACAATCCTCCTTCTCGACAGCCTGCGGCCCAGGCTAAGCCCCAGCGCGCTCGCTCTCGTCAGCAGCGCGCGACTCAGCAAGGCCCCTCGGCTCCCCAGCAAAAGCAAGGGGCGAGCTTTTGACTGGCTCCAGCAGAGCATAGCCGACATCCAAGTGTCAGTGCCGGGCGACCTGCCAGTCGGAGGGAGGTTGAAAGCTTTTCACCAAAGGTGGCCTCTCATAACCTCCGATCAGTGGGTTCTCCAAATAGTCCGGCAAGGATACACCCTCAATTTGGCCTCAAAACCTCCAAATTGTCCACCGGGAGCTCAGTTTTACAGCTTCCAGCACAAGCAGGTACTTGCAGAGGAACTCTCCGCCCTTCTCAGCGCCAATGCGGTCGAGCCCGTGCCATCCGGGCAAGAAGGGCTGGGATTCTATTCCAGGTACTTCCTTGTGGAAAAGAAAACAGGGGGGATGCGTCCCATCCTAGACCTAAGGGCCCTGAACAAATATCTGGTCAAAGAAAAGTTCAGGATGCTTTCCCTGGGCACCCTACTTCCCATGATTCAGGAAAACGATTGGCTATGCTCTCTGGACTTAAAGGATGCCTACACACACATCCCGATACTGCCAGCTCACAGACAGTATCTGCGATTTCAGCTGGGCACACGTCACTTCCAGTACTGTGTGCTACCCTTTGGGCTCGCCTCTGCGCCCAGGGTGTTCACAAAGTGCTTGGCTGTAGTAGCGGCAGCACTTTGCAGGCTGGGGGTGCACGTGTTCCCATATCTCGACGATTGGCTGGTGAAGAACACGTCCGAGGCAGGAGCCCTGCAGTCCATGCAGATGACTATTCGCCTCCTGGAGCTACTGGGGTTTGTGATAAATTACCCAAAGTCCCATCTTCTCCCGGCGCAGAGACTCGAATTCATAGGAGCTCTGCTGGATTCTCGGACGGCTCGCGCCTATCTCCCAGAGGCGAGAGCCAACAACTTGTTGTCCCTCGTCTCGCGGGTGCGAGCGTCCCAGCAGATCACAGCTCGGCAGATGTTGAGATTGCTGGGCCACATGGCCTCCACAGTTCATGTGACTCCCATGGCCCGCCTTCACATGAGATCTGCTCAATGGACCCTAGCTTCCCAATGGTTTCAGGCTGCTGGGGATCTAGAAGACGTGATCCACCTGTCCACGAGTTTTCTCGAATCCCTGTATTGGTGGACGATTTGGTCCAATTTGACTCTGGGACGTCCTTTCCAAATTCCTCAGCCACAAAAAGTGCTGACCACGGATGCGTCTCTCCTGGGATGGGGAGCTCATGTCGATGGGCTTCACACCCAAGGAAGCTGGTCCCTCCAGGAACGCGATCTACAGATCAATCTTCTGGAGTTACGAGCGATCTGGAACGCTCTGAAGGCTTTCAGAGATCGGCTGTCCCACCAAATTATCCAAATTCAGACAGACAACCAGGTTGCCATGTACTACGTCAACAAGCAGGGGGGCACCGGATCTCGCCCCCTGTGTCAGGAAGCCGTCAGCATGTGGCTCTGGGCTCGCCGGCACGGCATGGTGCTCCAAGCCACATATCTGGCAGGCGTAAACAACAGTCTGGCCGACAGACTGAGCAGGATTATGCAACCTCATGAGTGGTCGCTCAACTCCCGAGTGGTGCGCCAGATCTTCCAAGCGTGGGGCACCCCCTTGGTGGATCTTTTCGCATCTCGAGCCAACCACAAAGTCCCTCAGTTCTGTTCCAGTCTTCAGGCCCACGGCAGACTGGCATCGGATGCCTTCCTCCTGGATTGGGGGGAGGGTCTGCTGTATGCTTATCCTCCCATTCCTCTGGTGGGGAAGACTTTGTTGAAACTCAAGCAAGACCGAGGCACCATGATTCTGATTGCTCCTTTTTGGCCGCGTCAGATCTGGTTCCCTCTTCTTCTGGAGTTGTCCTCCGAAGAACCCTGGAGATTGGAGTGTTTTCCGACCCTCATCACGCAGGACGAAGGGGCGCTTCTGCATCCCAGCCTCCGGTCCCTGGCTCTCACGGCCTGGATGTTGAGAGCGTAGACTTTGCCTCTTTGGGTCTGTCAGAGGGTGTCTCCCGCATCTTGCTTGCTTCCAGGAAAGATTCCACTAAGAGGAGTTACTTCTTTCTATGGAGGAGGTTTGCCGTCTGGTGTGACAGCAAGGCCCTAGATCCTCGCTCTTGTCCTACACAGACCCTGCTTGAATACCTTCTGCACTTGTCTGAGTCTGGTCTCAAGACCAACTCTGTAAGAGTTCACCTTAGTGCAATCAGTGCATACCATTACCATGTGGAAGGTAAGCTGATCTCAGGACAGCCTTTAGTTGTTCGCTTCATGAGAGGTTTGCTTTTGTCAAAGCCCCCTGTCAAGCCTCCTACGGTGTCATGGGATCTCAATGTCGTTCTCACCCAGCTGATGAAACCTCCTTTTGAGCCACTGAACTCCTGCCATCTGAAGTACTTGACCTGGAAGGTCATTTTCTTGGTGGCAGTTACTTCAGCTCGTAGAGTCAGTGAGCTTCAGGCCCTGGTAGCCCAGGCCCCTTACACCAAATTTCATCATAACAGAGTAGTCCTCCGCACTCACCCTAAGTTCTTGCCAAAGGTTGTGTCGGAGTTCCATCTGAACCAGTCAATTGTCTTGCCAACATTCTTTCCCCGTCCTCATTCCTGCCCTGCTGAACGTCAGCTGCACACATTGGACTGCAAGAGAGCATTGGCCTTCTATCTGGAGCGGACACAGCCCAACAGACAGTCCGCCCAATTGTTTGTTTCTTTTGATCCCAATAGGAGGGGAGTGGCTGTGGGGAAACGCACCATATCCAATTGGCTAGCAGATTGCATTTCCTTCACTTACGCCCAGGCTGGGCTGGCTCTTGAGGGTCATGTCACGGCTCATAATGTTAGAGCCATGGCTGCGTCGGTAGCCCACTTGAAGTCAGCCTCTATTGAAGAAATTTGCAAAGCTGCGACGTGGTCATCTGTCCACACATTCACATCTCATTACTGCCTGCAGCAGGATACCCGACGCGACAGTCGGTTCGGGCAGTCAGTTCTTCACCCCCCGAGGGCCCTGTTTGTTCTGTTCCAGGCTGCACTCTCAGTTAGTTGGTAAATTTTTTAGGTCAATCTCAGTTCTGTCCTCGCCGTTGCGAGGCCCAATTGACCATGGTTGTTGTTTTGAGTGAGCCTGGGGGCTAGGGATACCCCATCAGTGAGAACAAGCAGCCTGCTTGTCCTCGGAGAAAGCGAATGCTACATACCTGTAGAAGGTATTCTCCGAGGACAGCAGGCTGATTGTTCTCACAAACCCGCCCGCCTCCCCTTTGGAGTTGTGTCTTCCCTTGTCTTTGTCTTGCTACACATGAGACTGGCCGGCTCAAGCCGGTTTCGGGCGGGAAGACGGCCGCGCATGCGCGGTGCGCATTGGCGCGCGAGGCTAGCAAAGGCTTTTGCTAGTGAAGATTCCGATTGGAGGGGCTGCCGCGGACGTCACCCATCAGTGAGAACAATCAGCCTGCTGTCCTCGGAGAATACCTTCTACAGGTATGTAGCATTCGCTTTCTGGTTTACAATAAAGAGGTATAAAAATGTAAAAAAAAAAAAAAAAAAGGAGTAAGGAGTAGCATTTAATGCTAGTCCATTTTAAAATCAAAGTATAGGCTGTTTTACACTTCCAGGGGTATACAAAAGAATAATATTGTGTTCTATGGCTCTGTGCCTGGCACTGCACCCACAGTGTGAATCAGAATCCTTTTGCTTAATGCCATCTGCTTAGCTTTAATTTCACTGGTTCTCTGGATGAAGCATGTATTGCAGTGGATGCCAAGTCCACCAGAAATCATTGGATACATAGAAATAAACTTTTTAATTAATGTCTAATAGTAGTGAAACTCAAGTGAACTTGGCATTTGTCTAAGTCTTTAAGCACTGGTGCTGTGATTTGTGCCTTATCCAGCAGCTGCTACAAGGATCTTTCTTCCCTGCTCCTTTCCTTTACAGCTAAGCTTCAGCCCTTGTAAACAAGAATGACCTTGTGTGTGCTATCTGTTTTGTGTAGAGATATTAGGAAGCATTTTAAAGCTGATAAATTCCCACTGTTTGGCTTACAGAATTTCGTTGGTTTATAATAAGTACGTAAGTAAGTATTGCCATACTGGGAAAGACCAAAGGTCCATCGAGCCCAGCATCCTGTTTCCAACAGTGGCCAATCCAGGTCACAAATACCCAGCAAGATCCCAAAAATGTACAAAACATTTTATACTGCTTATACCAGAAATAGTGGATTTTCCTCAAGTCCATTTAATAACAGTCTATGGACTTTTCCTTTAGGAAGCAATCAAACCTTTTTAAAACTCCGCTAAGCTAACCACCTTTACCACATTCTGTGGCAACGAATTCCAGAGTTTAATTACACGTTGAGTGAAGAAACATTTTCCCCTATTTGTTTTAAATTTACTACATTGTAAAGCGAGAAGCGCAGTGCTTAATAATCTGCCCATACTATAAAGGGAAAGGTGGGGGAGGTTAGTTGGGGAATACTCAGATAGGGAGGTACATAAAGAAGGAGGTGTAAAGTGCCAAAGGAAGCAAAGACAATAATCTACACTCTGGTAGGTATAATATGTGGAGAGGTAGAGGTAACTAAACCATGAAGTAAAGAGTAAGTTCCAGAAGAGTAGAGGGGGAGGGTGGGGGGAGAAGGGGGGGATATAGAATCGGGAAGGATAATACTCAATGCACATTGGAGGGACATGTATATTATTAGCCAGGAGAGCAATCCATTGAAAGAGCGCATTAAGAAGTCCCGCCTGCAAATACTGATGGGACAATACATAGAGTAAAACACGAGTTATAAATATTGGAATTTAATATAAAAGTTTATTGTTAATAGTTACACAACTGTATTGTAATTATACATGTACACATTCTAAATATATAAGAAGACAAGAGGGAAGGGATAGGGGAGAAAAGATTGGAAAACATTGATGATAAAAGTTTCAGGTTCATTAACATGCAATAGAATTATTTGTTATAAGATTTATATAGACTGATATGGACTTGTATACCATGCAGGCATATTTTCAAAGCACTTAGCCTTCCAAAGTTCCATAGGTTTCTATGGAACTTTAGAAGGCTAAGTGCTTTGAAAATATGCCTACATGTGAATTCATCAATAAAAATTGTTGAAACAAATTTACTACATTGTAGCTTCATCGCATGCCCCCTAGTCCTAGTATTTTTGGAAAGCATGAACAGACGCTTCACATCTACCTGTTCAACTCCACTTATTATTATATAGACCTCTATCATATCTCCCCTCAGCCGCCTTTTCTCCAAGCTGAAGAGCCCTAGCCGCTTTAGCCTTTCCTCATAGGGAAGTCGTCCCATCCCCTTTATCATTTTCGTCGCCCTTCTCTATACCTTTTCTAATTCCACTATATCTTTTTTGAGATGCGGCGACCAGAATTGAACACAGTATTCGAGGTGTGGTCGCACCATGGGGCGATACAAAGGCATTAACATCCTCATTTTTGTTTTCTATTCCTTTCCTAATAATACCTAACATTCTATTTGCTTTCTTAGCCGCAGCAGCACAGTGAGCAGAAGGTTTCAACATATCATCAATGACGACACCTAGATCCCTTTCTTGGTCCGTGACTCCTAACATTGCATGACGTACCTATAATTCGGGTTCCTCTTTCCCACGTGCATCACTTTGCACTTGCTCACTTTAAACGTCATCTGCATGGCCTACATTGTTTGTGTCCGTAAAACAGCAAACAATTTTAAGTTAAAATTAAATTAGTAACAGTGTTTGAACGTGTCTCTTTGTCTCCCTCTTAACCTACCTCTTCCCTTCAACCCATCAACCCTAACCAGGATTTCTCAACCCAGTCCTTGGGAAATCCCAAGCCAGTCTGGTTTCAGGATATCAACAATGAATATGTATGAAATAAAGTTGCATTCCTTGCCTCCATTGTATGCAAATATCCACAAAGAATATGCATGATATATCTTGAAAACCAGACTGACTGGGGGTTCCCCGATTACTGGGTTGAGAAACACTGCTATATACTGTGTCTGAGGACTATCAGGTGGGTCAGAGCAAGTGTTTAAGTAATCAGTACTGTGTAGTTATTTTTGAAAGCTTTTGGTTTCTTTGGTTAATGATTTAACACATGTTAATGCAAGCCCTGTTATTCTCTATGGGGCCTATGAATGTTAATATATGTTAAAACAATTTGTACATGTTAGTAAATGAGGACCTCGGTGGGAATAAGCCATTGCTACTGAAGTGACATGTGCAGCCCCTGCCCAGTAGATCTCTTAAATATTTACCTACTGTCGTACAATATCAGAAATTCTTTAGGCTAGTGGTTCTCAATTTGGCCAGTTGAGTTTTCAGGATATCCTAAATAAATATATATGTGAGAGATTTGCACGCAGTAACTCTTTTGTGTGCAGATCTATTTCATGCATGTTCATTGTGGATATCCAGAAAACCTGACTGGCTAGATGTGTCACAAGGATTGGATTTAGAACCGCTGCTTTATGCAGCAGCACCGGAGTCAGATTTGAAAAGGCACTAACCCATAGAGCATCAGCTGCATGGGCCTGATTGTGTGTGCTGAAACGGAATTCATTCAGGGTTTCAACAGATGTTTTCTCTGCATCTCATACCTTTCACTTTGTTTCTTACCATGTAGAGGGTTCGGAGGTACAGAAGTTGGGCCTTGGAGACCAAACCAGGAAGGGGCGGCGTAAGGGGCGCAACAAGCAGGAGGCTGCTCTTTTTGTTGAGGCCGAGTCAGCAGTGGAAGAAGTAAAAACACCCCTTGATTTAGCAAAGGTTAGCAATTACTATTTGTATTACAAACACCAGAACTAGAGTGTGTTGTAGAAAGTCATGGTGCTTGGCACTCTGTCAGGTGTCATTGCTAATGGAGAGAATTGTTTTACCATCTGAGAAAAGAGCCATTGCTCACAAAAGACCAACCTTCTTTTCTGTCAGGATGCACTTGATAATATGTGACACACCACACATGCAATCATCACAGGTTAAAAGTTCTGTATGCTCAGACCCTTCTCCCCCCTCCCTCAACAACGGGTTTAGAGCATAATTAGGACATTTCCCCATACAACTCACCATACCAAAAAACGTCCAGGCATATTATGAAATAGCCCATACAAAACAGCAAAGTGTCTACCGGTAAAAACACAATAAATGTATGAAAAAATGAATTGTTAATTTATGCTTACAAATACCTCCCTTCTAAAAACTATCTATATACTATGTAGTATCAGTTAATAAAACAACTTATTACACACCATGTATCAGGGGTACATATATTTTATTTCGCTCATTTCATTGGCTCCTGCTCTTGCAGCATTTCTCTTTTTGGGCTTGCCCTTTGTACCCAATCATCATGCCCATACTTGCTCCCTAACCTGAATCCTTGCTGCCCCCTCCCTGTCCTTGGCCTTTCTTTTCTTCCACTCCAGCTTCCCATTCTCCATTTCATTCATCTGCCCAAACTTACTCTGAGTCCCTGATTTCTCCTCCTTAGGCTTCTCTTTCTTCCACTTCTTATTTTCCTTCTCCTTTCAGTCTCCATGTTCCTACTGTCCCACTAAATACCTGGGCTTCTTTTTTTCCCCTATTTCCAGGCCTCTTTCCTCCACTAGTACTCATTCTTCCCTCCCTTTGTAGGGCAACTGTTTTCCTCTAGCTCTCCTACTAATTCCTCCAATTCCCATACTTCCCCCTCCTAATCTGTCCTTCATCTTTCATCCTACCCTCCTATATTCTCCTAAATCTCCAAATCCCCACTGTCTCCTTCCCAAATATTCCTTTCTACCCATTACATCTCCCAAACCCTGCTTTTTTTAAATTGGAAATTTTTAAGATAGTGCATTTTACAACTGAATACAGGAAAAGGAAAATCTTCCAAATGATAGAGGTAATAAACAAATTCAACCAGCCACCTCACAAGAAAAAGCAGTAAAAACTTTAAGAAACAGAAGGGTAATCAATATTCAACATCCAACTAAATTAGACCTAACACATTTAGAGCTTTTTTTTTTTACAAAGCTGCACTATTGATTCCCGTGCGGCAAGTGAGAGGAATCCCATAGAAATAGAGTGGGCTTCCTCTCATTTGCTGTGAAGGAATCACTAGCGCAGCTTTGTAAAAGAAGCACTTACAGCATATATTAAAAAAAACAACCCAGATAATCTCAGTCACCTAAGATTGTTGCCCTTCATGACTTTGCAGAATCTTTTGCAGCTGCAGAGAATCCCAGAATATATATTCCTTTGTTTGAAAGGTAATTAAACATTTACAAGGATACTTAAGGAAAAAAAGTATCACCCAGAGCAAATACTCTAGACCTTAAAGCCAAAAACACTTTACCTTTGAGCTATGTGGCTGTAGCAATATCACCTTCACCCCATAATACAACATATTCTCCTCATTAAAGTACTGCCTCAACATAGTTTATCTCTCTCATTTACAAATCTAGAATTATTAGTATTTTGGAAATCCTCAAGAAAAAGCTGATAAGTCAAACTCTGATACTAATTAATCCATTTCTTGTTGATCATCCAGCATGAGCTTTTTCTTACCAGGCAGATAAGTTAAAAATTGGCATTGTTTCATATGTAGGTAATCTTAAGACCACCTTACAATTAGGGCTGCATTTTAAAAGTAGGCTGTGAAAACTGTAAGGCTGTTTATAACTATTCTGCATGCTGTTTTAGATTCTTTAATTTGTTATTTGTCAATTTGTATATATCTTTTCATTACTTTTTATTCTTTATTTAGGGCTACATTTTTTAATCACGATTAATTGCGTGATTAAAGGTATGTTGTTTAGAACATAAGAGTAGCCATACTGGGTCAGACCAGTGGTCCATCTAGCCCAGTATCCTGTTTTCCGAACAGTGACCAAGCCAGGTCACAAGTACCTGGCAGAAACCCAAATTGTGGCAACACTCCATTCTACAAATCCCAGGACAAGCAGCAATTAATTGCGCGATTAAAAGGTATGTTATTTTTTTCCTCACTTCAGCTCCTTGTGACTCTGGGCCGTGGAGGGTTAAATGACTTGCCCAGAGAGTCACAAGGAGCTGCAGTAGGACAAAAATAGCATACATTTTAATCGCGCAATTGTGATTCAAATTTTAATCAAAATGGAAGCCCTACTTAAAATTTCTCCTTAGGAGAATCTCAGGAGACAGTACTTGTTTTCTTCATCATCTCAAATTTAAAAACTCCTGTAACATTTCATCTTAATACCTGCAACAAATGCAGCTTGCAAGGGAGCAACCTTCATGTCTACAACCAACAAATGCTTATTCAAAAGAGAAATACCAGTATTGACGTTTATGTTTCAACAATTGGTATTGATGACAAGTCAATGTAATCAAATCCATCAACGAATAAACAGAAGTACAGACGGTCATCAAATTTTTAACAATTACAACCCCCCAACCCCTACCCACTATTGTAATGATTTTTATTCAGTATCAAACAAAGCCAAGGTCGAACAACTAAACAACAAATCTAGACAAAACTAGATAAAACTTGATCCCATTTTTAATTTATAAGAGGACTCCTTTACCCTCCCCCCTAACTACCCTATATTCCTTTCAAATTTCACAGTTGTGTACAAGTTCGCCCTCCTCCCCTAACCCTACTTTGACCCATATCTTAAACATTCACTGAGATGACCTAGCATCTGAACTCTTATGACCCTAGGCAATCCATGAAAGGATAACGTCCAGTATTCCCAATCCACCCTTCCCTACCCAGGCAAAGAAACACTCTGAAACCTGTTCAGTACAGCACTTCTGGCCTTATGGGAGATAGTTTGCAAATAACAATTCCAGATAGACATGAAAGCCCTTCTTCCCTTTGTAGAATTCGGTATTGACTTTTAGTAAATTTTTCTACAACCTCTTGAGAAAAAGAAGTAAACTAAGAACATAAGAATAACCATACTGGGTCAGAGTCAGACCAGTGATCCATCTAGCCCAGTATCCTGTTTCCAACAGTGACCGATCCATCCAGGTCACAAGTGCCTGGCAGAAACCCAAATAGTAACATAGTAGATGACGGCAGAAAAAGACCTGCACGGTCCATCCAGTCTGCCCAACAAGATAACTCATATTTGCTGCTTTTTGTGTATACCCTACTTTGATTTGTACCTGTGCTCTTCAGGGCACAGACCGTATAAGTCTGCCCAGCACTATCCCCGCCTCCCAACCACCTGCCCCTCCTCCCAACCACCGGCTCTGGCACAGACCATATAAGTCTGCCCAGCACTATCCTCACCTCCCAACCATCAGCCCTGCCTCCCAACCACCGGCTCTGGCACAGACCGTACAAGTCTGTCCAGCACTATCCCCGCCTCCCAACCACCAGTCCCGCTGCCCACCACCGGCTCTGGCACAGACCGTACAAGTCTGTCCAGCACTATCCCTGCCTCCCAACCACCAGCCCCGCCTCCCGATCTCGACTAAGCTCCTGAGGATCCATTCCTTCGGCACAGGATTCCTTTATGCTTATCCCACGCATGTTTGAATTCCATTACCGTTTTCATTTCCACCACCTCCCGCGGGAGGGCATTCCAAGCATCCACTACTCTCTCCGTGAAAAAATACTTCCTGACATTTTTCTTGAGTCTGCCCCCCTTCAGTCTCATTTCATGTCCTCTCGTTCTACCACCTTCCCATCTCCGGAAAAGGTTCGTTTGCGGATTAATACCTTTCAAATATTTGAACGTCTGTATCATATCACCCCTGTTTCTCCTTTCCTCCAGAGTATACATGTTTAGTTCAGCAAGTCTCTCCTCATACGTCTTGTAACGCAAATCCCATACCATTCTCGTAGCTTTTCTTTGCACCACTTCAATTCTTTTTACATCCTTAACAAGATACGGCCTCCAAAACTGAACAAATAGTAGCAACATTCCATTTTACCAATTCCAGAGCAAGCAATAGCTTCCCCATATATATCAAAATAGCAGATTATGGACTTTTCCTCCAGAAACCTTTTTTAAACCCAGTTACACCAACTGCCGTTACCACATCCTCTGGCAATGAGTTCCAGAACTTGATTATTTGAGTGAAAAAATATTTCCTCCTATTTGTTTTAAAAGTATTTCCATGTAACTTCATAGAGTGTCCCCTAGTCTTTGTACTGTTTGAAAGAGTAAAAAAATCGATTAACTTTTACCCATTCTGTACCACTGAGGGTTTTGTAGATCCCGATCGTATCTCTCCTCAGCCGTCTCTTTTCCAAGCTGAAGAGCCCTAATCTCTTTAGCCTTTCCTCATGTGAGAGGAGTACCATCTCCTTTATCATTTTGGTTGCTCTTCTTTGAACCTTTTCTAATTCTGCTATATCTTTTTTGAGATATGGTGACCAGAACTGAACGCAATACTCAAGGTGCAGACGCACCATGGAGTGATACAAAGGCATTATAGTATTTTCAGTCTTATTCACCATCCTTTTCCTAATAGTTCCTAGCATCCTGTTTGCTTTTTTGGCTGCTGCCACAGACTGAGCAGAAGATTTCAGTATGTTATCTACAACGGCACCCAGATCTTTTTATTGAGTGCTGACCCCGAAGGAGGACCCTAGCATACTACTACTACTACTTATCATTTTTTATAGTGCTATTAGACGTACACTGGACATGAAGAAGACAGTTCCTGCTTGACAGAGCTTACAATCTAAATAGGACAGACAAACAGGACAAATAAGGGATAAGGGAATTTCTAAGGTGGGAATGATAATACATGGGTACTGAAGAAGTGAGAAAGGGTTAGGAGTTAAAAGCAGCATCAAAAAGGTGGGCTTTTAGCCTAGATTTGAAGATGGCCAGAGATGGATCTTGACGTACTGGCTCAGGAAGTCTATTCCAGGTATATGGTGCAGCAAGATAAAAGGAACGGAATCTATAGAGTTAGCAGTGGAGGTGCAGATAAGAGAGATTTACTCAATGAACGGAGTACCTGGAGAGTAGTGTAGGGAGAGATAAGAGTGGAGAGGTACTGACTAGCTGCAGAGTGAATGCACTTGTAAGTCAGTAAGAGGAGTTTGAACAATATGCAGAAACAGATAGCCAATGAAGTGACTTGAGGAGGGGGGCTAATATGAGCATAGCGACACTGGCGGAATGTAAGTCATGCAGCAGAATTTTAAACAGATTGAAGGGGAGAGAGATGGCTTAGTTGGAGGCCTGTGAGAAGCAAGTTGCAATAGTCTTAAGCAAGAGGTGATAAGGGTAACTATGATTCGGATTATTCTTTCCAATGCACATCATCTTGCATTTGTCTACATTAAATTTCATCTGCCATTTGGATGCCCAGTCTTCCAATTTCCTAAGTTCTTCCTGCAATATTTCACAGTCCACACATGCTTTAACAACCTTGAATAGTGTATCATCTGCAAATTCAGTCACCTCACTCGTCGTTCCGAGTTCCATATCATTTATATGTTAAATAGCACCAGTCCCACTACGGATCCCTGCAGCACTCCACTGTTCACCTTCTTCCATTGAGAGAAATGACCATTCAACCCTGTCCTCTGTTTTCTGTCCAATAACCAACTCCTAATCCACACCAGAACCTTACCTCTTATCCCATGACTTTAATTTTCTCAGGAGTCTCTCATGAGGAACTTTATCAAAAGCTTTCTGAAAATCTAGATACACTACATCAACTGGCTCACCTTTAGCCACATGTTTATTCATGCCTCACCAATTTGCTTCATTTTTTTTGCAGGCATGAATAAACATGTGGATAAAGGTGAACTGGTTGATGTAGTGTATCTAGATTTTCAGAAAGCTTTTGATAAAGTTCCTCATTAGAGACTCCTGAGAAAACTTTACCTCCCTAGCAATTACTGCCTTAAGCAATCCCTCTGTACAAGCATTCAGTCCCCACAAATCTTTTAGTGCCACTTCTTGCAGCCCTTTCGCAGACCTGGGTTGTTTGTTTATTATAAAACTTGGTATACCACTTTTTCTGAGCATAAGTCAAAGTGGTTTACGGAGTTAAAAATGGAGTTACTAAGGACAAACTTATTCAAAGAGACTTATAACAAGAATCCTTCATAAAAGACTTGACACCAAAAATGCACCAGAACAAACCAACATTGATTCCTTTATTCTGGTTACTTTAATTACATTGACATTATTGAATGTTTTACATTGTCCTTGTTCTTATATACCTGTTATACTACTACTGCTACTATTTAGCATTTCTATAGCACTACAAGGCATATGCAGCGCTGCACAAACATAGAAGAAAGACAGTCCCTACTCAAAGAGCTTACAATCTAATAGACAAAAAATAAAGTAAGCAAATCAAATCACTTATTGTGTACAGGAAGGAGGAGGGTAGGTGGAGGCAGGTGGTTACAAGTGGTTACGAGTCAAAAGCAATGTTAAAGAGGTGGACTTTCAGTCTAGATTTAAAGGTGGCCAAGGAAGGGGCAAGACGTAGGGGCTCAGGAAGTTTATTCCAGGCGCAGGGTGCAGTGAGACAGAAGGCGCGAAGTCTGGAGTTGGCAGTAGTGGAGAAGGGAACAGATAAGAAGGATTTATCCATGGAGCGGAGTGCACGGGAAGGGGTGTAGGGAAGGACGAGTGTGGAGAGATACTGGGGAGCAGCAGAATGAGTACATTTATAGGTTAGTAGAAGAAGTTTGAACAGGATGCGAAAACGGATAGGGAGCCAGTGAAGCGACTTGAGAAGAGGGGTAGTATGAGTAAAGCGATCCTGGCGGAAGACGAGACGGGCAGCAGAGTTTTGAACCGACTGGAGAGGGGAGAGGTGACTAAGTGGGAGGCCAGCAAGAAGCAGATTGCAGTAGTCTAAACGAGAGGTGACAAGGGTGTGGATGAGGGTTTTGGTAGAGTGCTCGGAAAGAAAGGGGCGGATTTTACGGATGTTGTAAAGAAAGAAACGACAGGTCTTGGCGGTCTGCTGGATGTGAGCAGAAAAGGAGAGAGAAGAGTCAAAGATGACCCCAAGGTTTCGAGCTGAGGAGACAGGGAGAATGAGAGAGCCATCAACAGAAATAGAAAACGGGGGGAGTGGGGAGGTGGGTTTGGGGGGAAAAAATGAGAAGTTCGGTTTTGGTCATGTTTAATTTCAGGTGGCATTGAGACATCCAGATAGCAATGTCAGACAAGCACGCTGAAACTTTGGTTTGGATGCAAGGTGAGATATCAGGGGTAGAAAGGTAGATTTGGGAGTCATCAGCATAGAGATGGTAGGAAAAGCCATGGGCTGAGATTAATGAACCAAGGGAAGAAGTGTAGATAGAAAAGAGGAGGGGACCAAGAACAGAACCCTGAGGTACGCCGACAGGCAGAGGGATAGAAGTAGAAGAGGATCCACCAGAGTGAACACTAAAGGTGCGGAGGGAGAGGTAGGAAGAGAACCAGGAAAGGACAGAGCCCTGGAATCCAAGTGAGGACAGGATATCAAGGAGTATGCTGTGATCGACAGTGTCAAAAGCAGCGGAAAGATCAAGAAGAATGAGGATGGAATAGAGACCTCTAGATTTAGCCAGTAATAGGTCATTGGAGACTTTAGTAAGAGCAGTTTCGGTTGAGTGGAGAGGGCGAAAACCAGATTGTAGTGGGTCAAGAATGGCATGTGAGGAGAGAAAATCAAGGCAGCGGCGGTGAACAGCACGCTCAAGTAATTTGGAGAGAAAAGGGAGGAGGGAGATGGGTCGGTAATTAGAGGGACAAGTAGGGTCGAGTGAAGGCTTCTTAAGGAGAGGTGTGACCACAGCATGTTTAAAGGCAGTAGGGACAGTTGCAGTGGAAAGTGAGAGGTTGAGAATGTGACAGATAAAAGGAATAAGAGCAGGTGAGATGGCATTATGAAGGTGGGTGGGAATGGGATCAGAGGAACAGGTGGTACATTTTGAGGAAGAAAGGAGAAGTGTAGTTTCCTCTATAGTAACTTCAGGAAAGGAGGAAAAAGAATGAGGGGAAGGAGAGAGAGGGGAACAGACTAGTGGAGGGAGAGGTGGCGAGGTAGAGAATTCAAGGTTTATCTTTTGAACCTTGTCGTGAAAGAATTCAACAAGGGTCTGAGGAGATAATGAAGGGGGAGTTGGGGGAGGGGGCACCTTGAGGAGAGAGTTCAATGTGGTGAAGAGAAGTCGAGGTTAGAGCCAAGAGAGTTGGTCAGTTGGATATATATTTATTTATTTACTTCTAATTCACTTGATATTTTATCTTTAATATCTAATTTGCTTGATATTCTTATATACCTTAAGTGTAACTCTTCTCTATACTTATCATTCCGCTAATGGTTATCACCATTGCGGCATAATGTAAGCCACATTGAGCCTGCAAATGTGTAGGAAAATGTGGGATACAAATGCAGCAAATAAATAAATAACATAGAAGAGAAAGAAACTCAGTTTAAAACAGGAAAGAACCAATTATCCAAGAACAGTCGTCAAACAATAAAAACAAAGCTGGAGCCCAACCCGCTGTCTGGTAAACTTGAATAAGAAATAGTAGAAGGGACAGCTTGTAAGGCTCTTGAGGTGCCAACTGGTGGTTCCCCTTTCATATGAGAATTACCAGGATGGTGTGGTGGACTGCATTCTAGAGAACTTAAGAATGTGCCAGCTGGAGAGAGTATTTGTGTGCTAGAAAGTCCAGCAATACTGTTCTTTATCAAATTTGTATCCATCTGTGCCGTTGCTCTAAGAGCAGTAGGCTTAGCCCTGATGTCAGGTGGGCATCTGCTAGAGTGCCAGCTGACAAGGGCACCAAGATCTTCCAGAGGGTAACTCCATCAAAGCTTCCGCCAGATGAAAGTAGCAAAAAGAGTTCTCCACAAATGCAGATGCTAATGCTACTGCCTTCTCTGGCCCTCCTAAATCATGTTAATTCCTCTCCCCAATCCTTAGGCTTCAGTGCTCTCATTCAGTCACTAAATTCCTCTGTCTCCTCCCCAAACCTCCTCCTTTCCCCTTTCACCTTGTCTGAGTGTATGTTCTCCTTCCTCGTGCAATCCTCCAATCCACACTCTAATCCCCTCTGCTGTCCTGATCTGTGCAGTATCCGTTCTTCACTTGTCATATTAGGCCTCTCTCTGTCAAAGTCAAGTGCCTTTTTGTCCCACTCCCCTCCAAGTCCCTGAATCAACTTTTTCTTCTTGCACCCCATCACTCAGTTCTACAGTTCACATTCTAACCCCAATTCAGTCATGCAGCCCTCATTCTCCCCCACCTACCTGACTCCTTATCCCCCTCCTCATCCCTCCTCCACACACATTAGTACCAGAGATTTACCTCCAATCTGCTTATCATGCTGTGTAGTTAAAAGGTCACTGATTCAAACCATTGATCCACAGAGGAAGGACAGATGCTAATGATGGAACAAATAAAAAAAGACAGCAGCTACCACTGTAGCTGTCTTAGAGGCTGAATCTGTGGCCAGAGGGGAAAGGAACAGGGAGGCTTAGGGCATGAAAATTTTTTAGTAGGGAAAGACTTATTTTTGGAGAATACTTACATGGTGGCAGTAGATGGGAGAGAGAACTGACACACTGCATATCTCTGAAGGTCTCCTGCCAGCAACCCAGCTCCAACAGAAAAACTTTTTTTCCTCTTATGGAGCCAGTGCCAAACTTGGGAGGGATGTTTGACAATGGTATCTGAGTGATGGAGCCCTACTACATGTTTGACCTGATTGGCCTTAACACCCAATATCCTTCCCTCTGTCCTTCCCTCCCATATTTTTACCATTCTCTTCCAGCCCCCCTCCCCCCCCCATGTTCCATCATCCATGTTTACACTCCTAAAATGTGGATAGTGACAGGAGGAGCAGTAGTAGGGTTACCATATGGCTCCAGAAAAAGGAGGACAGATTGAGCCAGTCTGGGTTTTACTTCCATTGCTTTCAATGGAAGCAAAACCCGGACTGGATCAATGTGTCCTCCTTTTTCTGGAGCCATATGGTAACCCTAAGCAGTAGGGTCTGTATGGGCTGCAACATTGTCTGTCCCCACAACTGCCTCCTCTGAACAGGAATAGTGTAAAGCTGACAAACAAGGGCACTATGATATAATAAATACATGTGTAATAAGAGGAAGTTCTTGGAGATACTGTTCACCCACTTACAGCCACACTTCAGTGAAAGCAGTTATATTAGGTGACTATTATTTTTTTTTTTATAGAGCTTTCTCTAAATAATGTGCTAAACAAACAATGTGCTTAGGAATGAACACATCACCAAAACTTAATTATAACTGATACATGTTCAAAAGTATGTCCATAAATAAGTTCACTAATACTGTACTATGTTGTTCAGTGTTGGTAAACTTTTTAAGAGTCTAGTTGTTTCCTCTGAACAGGAAGCATGCCCACAGAAGGAGGAAGCACCATGCAGGGACAAATAGTATTGCAACTATTAGAGATACTGCTCCCTCTGCCTTCCAGTTGAGGGGAGGAGTGTGTGGTAGGCTGCCAGGCCCAGTGACACACCTCTTTGTGCGGCATGACACACAGATTAAGAGTCATGAGCTGAGAGCAGTCTGTGAACACTTGCATCACCAATGTCTTGAATCTATTTCCAGTGCTTGCTGTCATGGAAAAGATGGCATCTTTCAATCGAAATCTCTTTGGCTCAGATCCTAGTTTTGCAGCTGTGCAAATATTTCCAGTTAGACAAAATAATACTAATTTATTGCAAACAAAACCAAAGCCCAGCTATTCCAACCAGTTTTATTAACTGTGTTAGTAAACAGCCCTAGAACAGATGTACAGCCTTAAATTCTGTAGAGCTTGAAACTATTAAATTACAAAGGAACCGATGTAGGACTAATTTAGATAAATCATCCCCTCAACAGCAAGCCATTACTTAAGTATGTGTTCTGACTCTAGCAGTGTGTGAAATAAGCACTGACGGCATAATGGTGTACTATTCAGTAGACATTGCTCTTCCAACCAGCTGCCTTCCAGCTTCAGCACTCTGGTCATGCGTGTATAGTCCATGCTGAGGAAAAATGCATTTTATTGCTAGTGCTCAAGGTTTTTCTCAGAGGGAAAGGACTAGTCATTTTACTTTGTAAAAACCGCCTTGATTGCAAATAGAAACATAGTCTATTCACTACAAATTGGACTTGGGGAGAACTTTGAGAAGGAACTGTTTTTTTTTTTGTTTGGGGGGGGGGGGGGGGTATGTGGCCCAGGGCCATAACATCAGGTTGTTGTTTTTTTATTATTATTATTATTTTTAAGAAATAGTTCAAAGGACCCTTCTCAGGTAGTGGATCTGGAAGGAATATGGCCATCAGTGCTAGCAATTGATAGGTGTGATTGCAATGATACTTACAATATGATCTGTTATGATGAAGTTAGTACACATGCTGAGGCACTGCTACTGTTCACAGGCCTATTTCACTGTTCGGATACACAATAAAGCAGAGGTTGTCAACCCAGTCTTCAGCATACACCCAGCTTGAGTGTATGCTGATTATTATATGCAAATCTATCACATGGATAGTAATTGTAAATATCCTGAAAATCGATTGAATGTGTCTGGAAGAATGAGTTGAGAATCACTGCAGTAGACTATATGTTGATTCTCTTTTGGGTAAGATAACCGAATATTTCTGGTTTGTTACATCTTGGTTATGCATATTAGCATGCTTTCTCACCAGTTTTTAGGAAAAAAATAATATTGTTTTAGAGCTTTTTAATCTGGGGGTTTTAGGACTACTCTAGTGCTATGAGTAGTATGTTAGGTCAATTTGATTTGTGGCAGTTGTGATTGGAAAATAAGGGGACATGATTTTTATGTACACTGCTTCGATAATTGTGAGTGAAATATAAACCCCACATTTTTAATGTCTGTTTTTACACAGTTTTCTTTTAATCCTTGATTTCTTACAAAGAGATGATTTTGTCCTATGGTTTGGCAGTTTCTAAATTTATGAGTGATAAATCCTGACCCAGTTAACCTTGTTTATGTATAAAGTACCTTAATATATATATTCTATTCTTTGTAAAGCTGTTTTCTGATGTGGTGGTTGTCTCCCTATCTGTTTGGGCTTGCATTCAAGTAAACTGATCAGACTTAATTTGGGGTGAAGACCAACCATGGGCTTGGAACATAATCTGTTTAAAATGACCTCAGTCTTATCAGGTTAATTATTTTCGGTAGAGTCACATTGAAAAGCATGCTTTTGCTTTCTTTGTTCTTAAGGTAGCTTACAGCTTTGTATTGCTATTGAAAAAGCAGGTGCAGGAGACCAGCAACAATTGCCCCTCCAAGAAGAAGACAAAATTTGTGAGCTTGTACACCACGGAAGGGCAAGACAGGCTGGCAGTGCTTATCCCTGGGCGGCACTCCTGTGAATGCTTGGCACAGAAGCACAGACTCATCAGTAACTGCTTGACATGTGGACGCATTGTCTGTGAGCAGGAGGGCTCTGGACCTTGTTTCTTCTGTGGTACACTGGTATGTGAATCTCTCAACTTGACCTCTGTTACAATACATTTACGAATAAGTTTTCTTTTATGTTTTATCGGTCATACAAACTGTATCCCCAAGTGTATCGTATGCAGGGCTGGGTACTTACTGCAGGTTTCATGGAGGAGTGGCCTAGTGGTTAGGGTGGTGGACTCTGGTCCTGGGGAACTGAGTTCGAGTCCCACTTCAGGCACATGCAGCTCCTTGTGACTCTGGGCAAGTCACTTAACCCTCCATTGCCCCAGGAACAAATAAGTACCTGTATATGTAAGCCACATTGAGCCTGCCATGAGTGGGAAAGCGCGGGGTACAAATGTAACAAAACAAAAAAACCTGCAACTTCCCCAACCACAGGAAGTATTAAGTGTGTCACACAAGAAGGAGGTCCAAGAGAAGGTAATTTCCAGTCCAGAGAAGAACAGTCATACACTGTTCTTTTATAATGTCGCAGCAAATACTGTGGTGGTAGTTATAGGTCCAACAGTGAAGTGAATGGTTGACAGATCTTGTATGAGAAAGGAAATAGATTATTGCTCAACATAAGAACATAAGCATTACCATACTGGGACAGACTAAATATCCATCAAGCCTAGTATACTGTTTCCAGTAGTGACCAATCCAGGTCACAAGTACCTGGCAAGGTCTCAAAAGAATAAAATAGATTTTATGCTACTTACCCTAGAAATAAGAAGTGGATTTTCCCAAGTCCATGTTAATAATGGCTTATAAACTTTTCTTTTAGGAAATAATTCAAACCTTTTTTAAATCCTGCTAAGCTGTTTTTACAACATTCTCTGGCAACAAATTCCAGCGTTAATTACATGTTGAGTGAAGAAATATTTTCTCCAGTTTGTTTTAATTGTACTACTTAGTAGCTTTATTTCATGCCCCTTAGTTGTGGTATTTTGGAAAGAATAAACAAGCGATTCACATCTACTCGTTCCATTTCACTCCACTATTTTACAGACATCCTATATAAAATTACCCTCTATATGTCCAATTCAGTTATAGTTTCACACATTCTGAAACAGTGTAGAAGTGTGCTCGCATGTTATATTGCTCACACCAATGGCTATTATTTTGTAACAGGTTGTTGGAAAACAAACATACAATCCTAGGTAGTAATTTCAGTGTATCCAACTAGCAACAGCTTAAAATGTAATATATAGCTTCAATACACCGCTTAAAAACTACTATCACTTCATGATTTAATGATTTAAATGACCTCAGCGATGTCCGTTGCCATCATATTTATTGTAATGGCAACGTTAGACAACATCAATCATCTTCATCGGTCCACTATAAACTAATTCAAAACTTTTATTTTTTAATTTATATTTGACTTAGCTTTTGACTTAGCTTTTAAAGTCCATCTATCTTCAAACTCAGGGGGTCAAATGCCCGACATATGTTTCGCCCGAGACCGAGCTGTCTCAAGGGACTACCCCTATAAGCACAAAAAAAGACTTATTAGCTCCCATGCAGATAACCCAATCAATCTTCTATGGGAAATAAACAGGGAAAATATTATTAAAACACACTTACACTGAAGGTGTTTCAGCGTCAGCTCTGCCCTATGTAATATGAACAAAGATGGCGGCAGCGTTTTTTTCTAAAGGTTTAAATATCCCCTCCTGATGACATACATAACCCCTCCCCCTCTATTCCTATTGGACAAAGTCTAAATCAGCGATGCCCAATCGAGCTCGCTATTCAATCCATTAGGATAAACTGTCTGTAAAGAAAAAATGTACCACTGTTCCTGAAAATTCAAAATCTTAGCAATAGATCCTCCTTCTCTCTTTTCTTCAATATGTTCAATAATCCTCCATCTTATATCCTCTACCCGATGTTTCATTTGAAGCCAATGTTCTACCAGAGGAGCTTGAAGATTTTGGGTATGTATACGAGATTTATGTTCTGTGAGACGAGTTTTAACAGATCTTGAACTCCTCCCTATATAATCAAGTCACAGGACAAGTAATAACATATATCGAATTCTTGCTCTCACAATTCGTATACATATTAGATTTCAAAGTTCTATTCTTCCCTGGAGCCACCCAAGAGCTGCCTAAAATTGACAAAGAGCACCACTGACAATGCCCGCATGTTCCATGATTACCTCCCATTCCACGTGCTTCTAGATCATAAAACATTTTAGACCCTAGCCGCTCCCCAATAGATCTACCTTTAGTGTACGATATTATTGGTCTTTCTAAAAAAACAGGGATATAATTGAAGAATATGCCAGTGTGTTTTAATAATCTGTGCTATTTTTTGGCTAATGTCAGTAAAAGGTAGTACACAAGTTAAACTATCCACCTCCTCGCTAGCATTCTTCTCCATCAGAAGCCACGATCGATGAGCATATCTGGCTCTAGTGTATGCTTTTTTAACAGCAGCATGAGGGTATCCCCGCGAGAGAAATCTCAATTTCAATTCTTGTGACTGAGTTTTGAAATCTTCAACAGAGGAACAAACCCTCCTAATCCTCAAAAATTGGCTTACTGGAAGATTAAACTTTAACTGATATGGGTGAAAACTCCCAAATTGTAGAAACGTATTTCTACTAACAGGTTTGCGATATAAGGATGTTAAAAGCTTATTATCTTCCTTATATACCCACAAATCCAAAAATTCAATTGCTACTTTACTTGATGACATCGTAAAGGAAATGTTGACATCCAATGTATTTAACCATTCTGCAGAATCAATTCTGACCCAGTCCATAGAAAAAAAATATCATCTAAGAAGCGTTTCCACATAGATACTGATTTAAAAAAATGGGAACCATAGATTTTCTTCGATTCTAACTGAGCAATATATAGGGTGGCAACAGAAGGGGCTAAAGTCACCCCAATCGCTACTCCCTCAGTTTGTAAATAAAAATTCTTGTCAAACCAAAAATAATTGCTCGAGATCACCAGTTCTGCCAGCATGAGAATAAACTCCGATGATATCCGCTGGGGTCCCGGTCGTGCTTCCACCACATCTTTAATGATCTGTAAAGCTCCTGATAGGGGAATCTTCGTATAGAGGGACACAATGTCCAATGTCACCAATATAGTATCTGCAGATATTCCATCAATTTCTTCAAGCACTCTCAAAAAATGTGAAGAGTCTTTCAAAAAGGATTTCATTTCAGATACATGCTTCTTCAGAAATACATCAATAAAGATAGATAACGGTTCTAAAACTGATGACTTGGTGGAGACGATCGGGCGACCCGGTGGCGAGTCCAGACTTTTATGTATTTTTGGTAAGAACTATATCTTAGGAGTTGAGGGTATCCTCAATCAAAAATTTCCCTTCTTTGGAGGTAAGCATATTGATCTTCAAAGCATCTGTTACTAGCCCTTTAATACGGGCTTGTAATGCCTCCATAGGATCTCCAGATAATTTCCTGTACGCCACCTGATCACTCAGTTGTCTATTAGCTTCATTATGATATTGCTGCTTATCCCAAATTACCGTTGCACCCCCTTTATCCGCCCTTAGAACAACAATTGATGACTCATTCATGAGACTCTTCAAAGCCTGCCATTGTTTCTGGTTCAGATTATTTTTAGATCTCTCATACTGACTCTCTTCTTCTATCCTTCCCAGATCCCGCAAAATCAGATCTCTAAAAGTTGATATTACAGGATTTATTAATCCAGGGGGATACCATCGCGATGATGATTTCACTACTGATATATCAATTCCACTTGAATGGTAAAAGTTTTGAATTAGTTTATAGTGGACCGATGAAGATGATTGATGTTGTCTAACGTTGCCATTACAATAAATATGATGGCAACGGACATCGCTGAGGTCATTTAAATCATTAAATCATAAAGTGATATTAGTTTTTAAGCGGTGTATTGAAGCTATATATTACATTTTAAGCTGTTGCTAGTTGGATACACTGAAATTACTACCTAGGATCGCATGTTATATTGGACATGTTATTATCCCACACTTTCATTTCTTTTGTTTGTTGTGATGAGGATAAAGCGAATGTGCTAAACAAATGCTTCTCTTCAGCGTTCACAGAAGAAAATCCTGGAGAAGGACCGTGGGTGGCTGCCGAGGGTATATCTGGTAATGGAGTGGATATTGCACTGTTCATGGAAGAAAGCGTTTATAAACGAGTGGAAAATCTGAAAGTGGATAAAGCTATGGGGCCGGATGGGATACATCTCAGGATACCGAGGGAGCTCTGAGAAATTCTGGCGGGTCTTCTTAAGGATTTATTTAATAAATCTTTAGAGACGGGAGAGGTTCCATGGGATTGGCAACGAATGGATGTAGTTCTTCTCAAAAGTGGGGACAGGGAAGAAGTGGGAAACCACAGGTTGGTAAACCTTGCATCAGTGGTAGGAAAAATAATGGAGTCGCTACTGAAGGAAAAGATAACTTTCTAGAATCCAACTGGTTGCAGGATCTGAAGCAACATGGCTTTACCAAAGGAAAATCCTGCCAAAAGAATATGATTGATTTTTTCTTTGACTGGGTGACCAAAGAACAGATGAAGGACATGCACTAGATGCAATCTGTTTGGATTTCAGCAAAGCATTTGATATGGTTCCTCAGAAGACTCCTTAATAAGCTGATAGGACTAAACTTAGAACCTAAAGTGGTGAACTGTATTGCAAACTGGTTGACCGACAGGAGGCAGAGGGTGGTGATAAATGGAATCTGCTCGGAAGAAAGGAAGGTGAGTAGTGGAGTGCCTTAGGGGTCAGTACTGGGGCCAATTCTGTTTGAGACATTGCTGAAGGGTTAGAGGGAAATTTTGCCTTTTTGCGAAGATAGCCAATAGAGTGGATTAGAAGAATAATCACCTGACGAGACCCGCAATCTCAATAAGGAGGGTAATTGAGGTAATGGAATTCTTTGGGAAACTGTCAGGTTTTAAAATTAATACTACTAAATCCGAAATATTGAATCTGACGGTTTCACCACAGGAATCAGCAAGGATGAAGGTGGATTTCCCCTTCATATGGGCATTGAAATCCATTAGATACTTAGGGGTGCAGGTGACACCAAGGGTGGAAGATCTGTACCAGGTAAATTTTCCTAAGAAGGTGGCTGAACTGCTAGCGGAGCTAGAAAGATGGGAAGGATTAAATGTTTCCTGGATGGGAAGAATACAAGCAATAAAAATGATGTTGCTCCCCAAAATGTTATATTTATTTATGGCTTTGCCCATCCCAATACCACGTAGCTTTTTTGAACGACTCCATCGCAAACTGTTTCAATATATTTGGAAGAAACGTCCTCCGAGGGTGCGAAGGGCAACCATGTTCCAGCCGCAGAGCAGGGGGGGCATGGGAGTCCCAAATTTTTTGCTATATTATAAGGCAGCACAATTAAGGATTTTAGCAGATTGGAATCCGTATGCGAGCAGGAAATGGTTGCACTGGGAAAGGGCATGGATGGGGACACAAGCACTAGGAGATACGCTGTGGCTTCCTGGTAGAGAGCTCTTGACAGTGATACGAAGCCAACCAATAGGGATCAGGCATATATTGACCACGTGGTACCAAATTAGGAAACAATGGTTCCCAGAGAGAAAATATTACCTCCAGACTTCTATATCTAAGGCGCCGGGGTTTGAATTGGGAGGCACTGAAAAAGTATATTGGGAATGGTCAAGGGCGGGGCTACATACTCTGGGCCAACTATGGGAGAAGGGAGAAATGGTTAGCTTTGACAGGCTCCAGGAGGAGTATGGGCTTCCCCCTAGAGATCAAGTCTATTATTGTAGCGTCAGACATTATATAATGACGTGTGCTAGGGAAGAGCTTGAATTAGAAGAAACAAAGCTAGAAGGTGCAATAAGAAAAGGAGGGGGTAGAGGTAGTGTGACACGGATTTATCAGGCACTAATTCAGAGGGGGAATCCACAGAGAATCTATACTAGCAGGTGGGAGGAGTCATTGCAAATCACATACACACAACAGCAATGGGAGAAATGTTATAGACTATTATTTAAACCATCATTAGCGCAATCCACGAGGGAGAATGGATTTAAGATATATTACTGGTGGTATTACACACCGGATAGGCTGCAACGTATCTATAGGGAAGTGTCAGCCGCCTGCTGGAGGGAATGTGGGGCAAAGGGAACATTCATACATATATTTTGGGAATGTCCTAAGGTACAGAAATTTTGGAGAGGTGTGATGGCGCAGGTCAACACGATACTACAAGGGATATTTCCATGTAAGATAGAGCATTGCCTGCTGCATTTTCCTCCCACAGGAATTAAAACAATTCATCATAAGTTGGCGATACAATATATGGTGGCGGCAAAGATAGCAATAGCGAGAGCATGGAAACAATCGACTCTACCAGCTACAGAAATGGTATTTCGCAAAGTGGGACACTTGTATCAAATGTCAAAACTTACGGCAATGAGAAGGGGTAAAATGGACTATTTTCTGAAAATGTGGCAACCATATGAACAATATATAAATGGAGGTCAGCCTAGCCAAGAAGGAGAAGGGGTGGGAGGGGGGAGGTAGTGATAGTGATATAATGTACTAGAATAGATAATTTAGGTAGTTGAGAGTTCAGCAGCAATCAAGAATATGTAACGCTACATGAAACAAAGAAACACAGTTAGCAATTCTTGTATGTAACCTGAGATTGTTTATTCATATAATAAAAATGTTTAAAAAAAAAAAAAAAAAAAAAAAAAAAAAAAAAGAAGAATAATCAAAGGTCTGGCAGTTAAAATTTAACCTGTAAGTGGTGGAGCAAGTATGTTGTGGGCTTCTGAAGGATAGGTTTGGAAAATAATTCCTCTGGTATATGAGTGCTCCTCCTGAAGAAGCAGAATGCAAAATGCGGCCCTGCGTTGGGGAGCAAAGTGGAGGATTATAAAAATGTTTATTATTTAAAGAATTTGGTTGCCAGGATTCACAGTGGCAATGGACACATAGATATGGATTACAGTGGTGATATACGGATGGATAAGTTTAAGTTGCGGACTTGACATGGTGGTTTGCTCCATGAGAACAGCAGGAGAGAATGCATAGTGGAACGTCAGTTGGATTGTTTTTTTTTTCAATAACAACAAGAGAAGATAAGTGACTTTAATTGTTTAAGAACTTTGCAAGCCAAGTCCTAGGATGATTTGCTTTAAGAACTAACTGTGATTTTAGAATGTCTAATTGAATATCGGTACTAGAAAATCTATGTAGTCCTTTGTGTGGATGAATGGATTGTTGGGTTGTATTTTAAATAATTCTTTGTAATAAAGAAAACCTATTTTTTTCAGAATATCTGGAGTACTTATTTGCTGGAGTTAAAATTTAATGCCAAGATGTGCAGAGTGATTCACTTGGAGTGCAGAAATCCAAAAGGAGATGTACCAGATAGGAGGAGAGAGATTGATAAGCACGGCTCAGGAGAAGGACCTTGGAGTGATGGTGTCTGAGGATCTCAGGGTGATGAAACAATGCGACAAGGCAGTGGCTGCGGCCAGAAATATGCTAGGCTTCATAGAGAGGGGTATAACCAGAAGAAGAAAGAAGGTGCTGATTCCCCTGTACAAGTCATTGGTGAGGCCCCACTTGGAGTATTTTATTCAGTTTTGGAGGCTGTATCTTGCTAAGGACGTAAAAAGACTTGACGTGGTTCAGAGAAAAATGACCAAAATGGTATGGGGTTTGCATCGCAAGATGTAGGAAGAGAGACTTGAGAACCTGAACATGTGTACTCTGGAGGAAAGGAGAGACAGGGATGATATGATACAGACTGTCAAATATTTGAAAGGTATTTAACTTTACAAACAAACCTTTTCCAGAGCTGGAAAGATGGTAGATGTAGAACATATGAATTTATGAATTGAGGTTGTGAGGGAGGGCAGACTTGGGAATAATGTCAGGAAGTACTTTTTCATGGAGAGGTTGGTAGATACCTGGAATGCTCGCCTGTGAGAGATGGCGGAGATGAAATTGGTAACGGAACTAAAAAAATGTGTGGATAAACGCAAAGGAATTCTGTATAGAAAGCTTGGAACCAAACCAGCTTAGTGGTGATTAGACGGAAACACCAGTAATTGGGAAGCGAAACCAGTGCTTGGCAGACTTCAATGATCTGTGCCTTGATTGTGGCTGGACTGATTCAGCTTCCACAACTGGAGAACAAGGCCAGTGACGGGCAGACTTCTACGGTCTGTGCCCTGAAAATGGCAAGGACTAATCAAGACCAAGTATACGTATCGTATCTTATACTATGAGTTTTTCTTGTTGGGCAGACTGGATGGACTATACAGGTCTTTATCTGCTATCATCTACTGTGTATATGTTGTGTATGTGTGTTAAGGATTACTTTTGTATCTCCTGTAGATACCACTTGTGTTTGTAACTTTCCAGGTATTGGACCCCTGAATCCAAACTCCTGCACAGTAAAGTAAATTCTGACCTTTAAATTTCTCAACTTTCTGGCTATAGGTGAGATACCGGATATTCTCTTTAATTTAATGCTTATTGCTTAATTAATTAATTTGCCCTGTGAAACCTTTTATTCCATATCATCATGCTGATCAATCCATAGACTGGTGGGTTGTGTCCATCTACCAGTAGGTGGAGATAGAGAGCAATCCTTTTGCCTCCCTGTATGTGGTCATGTGCTGCCGGAAACTCCTCAGTATGTTCTCTATCTCAGCAGGTGGTGATCACACACAGCAGCAGCTCTGGCTAGGTCTCAAAGCCTAATTCTTAGGTTTTGTTGAGTACCTGGGGTTGAGGGCTCTTCTTGAGCAAGTGCAAACCTGGTGGTGCCAGGTCCCTCCTTTTCTCCCCCCTCCCGCTGGCTCCGTTAAAAAAAAAAAAAAAAAAATTTTTTTGGACGTCCTTTAAGGGCGTTTATTTCAACATTTATATCAGCGTTTATTGCAGCTGCTCACTGGGACACCAGTTCGTTACAGCTTGGAGCGAGAAGCAGGTCATTTTACCTTTTTATAGCGGGCAGGGGGTTCCCCGTTCGGTCTCCACGTGGCTTATGGTGTCGGAGGGTGAGGGCGTGAGGATTCACTCCCCGGACCCGCGTGTGTGCGTCTAGCGGGGATGCGGGGGTTTCAAAGCCTGAATCGCCTTCGTTGGGCATCAGTTTGGAGTCCAGTCAGTGTCCCGGTTCTTCCTCCGGTGCGGCGGTTTTTCCTGCCATAAGCACCCATCCCCCGCTGCTCGCCCACTCCATGTTGGCCGGCCACTCTGCTCGAACGGCTTCTTCTTGGGCCGCCCTCGAGCTGGGAGACGTTAATGCTATGGTCGCCCTTGATTCGGGCGACGGCAAGAAAGCGGCGAAAGTTAAGCGCCGTTCTTCCCGTGCGGCTCCTTCTCGGAGTTTCGTGCCGGACGCCATTTTGGATGCGCAGCATGTTTCTCCCCCACTCTTGCGAGCACCGGTTGAGGGTGCGTCTAGGGCTGTGGCCCAGGCGACAGAAGTGCACAGTCTAGGGGGTTTCTCCCCTGAGTTCATTTTGCTGCTGCATCAGGCTTTTCTTATGATAAACGCTGCCCCGGCTCCCCCCTCTGATCAAGGGGCTGAGGCCTCCGGAAGCAAACGCCCTCGGGTGGACTTCCAGGCCCTAGAGGACTCTGTCTCCTCTGATGTAGATGAGGGCAGCGTATCTGAGTTCTCCCAGCGGTCCTTTGGGGATTCCTTGGAGGAGACGGATTCCCGCTCGTATGGAGCGGATGACCCCTCTGCAGCATGGATCTTTTGCTCAGAGGATTTGCCCAACCTGTCAGTGCAGACCATGAGCATTTTGAAGAGTTCCTCTCCGGAGGACGTCTCTCCCTCAGCCTCTGTTGGCTCTGCCATTATGCGGGGGACTAAGCGCCCGCCTAGAACCTTCCACGTGCATGAAGCCATGCACACCTTGATTTCGGCTCAATGGCTAGGGGCTAGGGCTAAGTCCCGCCTCTATCCTCTGCCTGAAGGTGAACGGGAGGCCTTTCTTGGGCCTACCGTGGATTCTTTAATCACTGCGGTGACTAAGAAAACGGCGTTGCCGGTGGAAGGTGGCATGGCCCTAAAGGACGCCCAAGACAGGAGTTTGGAGGCGGCTTTAAAGTTGTCCTTCGAGGTGGCTGCTTTAAGTTTACAGGCCTCAATTTGTGGCTCCTATGTGGCCAGGGCGTGCCTGATGCTTGCGCAGCGGGCTTCCCCCTCGGATCCTTCCTTGAGGGCTGATTGGCCAGCCCTGGAATCGGGCTTGGCCTACTTGGCAGGCTGGCTGTATGATGTCTTGAGAGCCTCGGCTAAAGGTATGGCTCAGACAGTCTCTGCACGGCGGTGGCTTTGGCTGAAGCATTGGTCTGCTGACCACGCCTCTAAGTCTCGCCTGGCTAAGTTGCCTTTTAAAGGCAAGCTGCTCTTTGGGGTCGAGCTGGACAAGATTGTGACCGATCTCGGCACGTCTAAGGGCAAGAGGTTACCGGAGGTCAGGGCTCGGCCCAATGGTGCCCGCCCCGGTTCCTCCAAAGGACGGTTTCAGGAAGCCCGTCGGTACTGCCCGGGCAAGTCGAGCTCCTCTGCCCCCTCTTCCATCAAAAGGAATTTCTCCCCCAAGCAGCATTCATTTCGCAGAGACCGCCATCCCGGAGGTGCCTCCTCCGGTCCTCCCCCAGGGTCTCGTAACCAATGACGGGGCGCTGGTCCATGGCCCAGAGCAGATTGGAGGATGCCTATCCTCGTTTCTGGGCGAGTGGACCAGGATAATTTCAGACGCTTGAGTGCTGGAAGTCATCAGAGACGGCTACAAGCTAGAGTTCTGCCGACCCTTAAGAATCGGGTTTGTGCACTCTCCTTGCAAGTCTCCGGTCAAGCTGTGGCAGTGCCGCAGACTTTGGACAATCTGATCCGCCTGGGTGCGGTCGTTCCGGTGCCAGAAGGTCACCCTGGCAAGGGACGTTACTCCATTTACTTTGTGGTATCTAAGAAAGGAGTTTTTGTCCGGCCTACCCTCGACCTCAAAGGGGTCAATCGGGCCTTGGAAGTTCGGCACTTCCGGATGGAGACTCTCCGCTCTGTTATAGCGGCAGTGCAGGCAGGGGAGTTCCTGGCATCCTTGGACATCAAGGAAGCTTACTTGCATATTCCCATCTGGCCTCCTCATCAACGCTTTCCGCGTTTTGCAGTTCTGAGGACACTCCCAGTTCAGAGCCCTCCCTTTCGGGTTGGCTACTGCTTCGCGGACCTTCTCCAAGTTATGGTGGTCATCGCGGCCTTCCTACGCAAGAAAGGAGTACAAGTCCATCCTTATCTGGACGACTGGTTGATCCGAACCCCCTCTTATGCAGAGTGCGGCAGAGCTTCAGACCGGGTGATTGCTCTTTTGAGCTCCCTGAGGTGGATCATCAACTGGGAGAAAAGCCAGCTGCGCCCGACTCAGTCCCTGGAGTATCTGGGAATTCGATTCAACCCCCAAGTGGGCAGAGTGTTCCTGCCAGACAATCGGATTGTCAAGCTTCAGGCTCAGGTGGACAAGTTCCTAGCAGCCTCTTCTCTTCGGGCTCGGGACTATGGGCAGCTGTTGGGCTCTATGACGGCCACGATGGAAGTAGTGCCCTGGGTCAGGGCCCATATGAGACCTATACAGCTCTGTCTGCTGCAGCCATGGACTCCAGCTTCGGAGGATTACGCTGTGCGCCTTCCCTTGGATCCAGCGGTGCGCAAGGCGCTGAGCTGGTGGCTGAGGCCAGACAAGCCGTCCGCAGGAATGCCTCTTGTGACCCCGGAGTGGGCTTTCGTCACGGCGGACGCCTCTTTGTGGGGCTGGGGAGCCCACTGCAGAGGCAGAGTGGTCTATCAACCTCCCGGAACTCAGAGCCATTCGGTTGGTGCCTTTGGAGTTTCTCCCGGGCCTGGCGCTGAAGCCAGTACGGGTCCTTTCGGACAATGCCACGGCTGTGGTCTATGTCAATCACCGGGGAGGTACCAGGAGCGCCCCTCTAGCCAAGGAGGCCATGAAGCTATGCCTGTGGGCGGAAGCAAACCTGGAACAGCTGTCGGCGGCCCACATTGCGGGAGTCATGAATATTGCTCAGGCGTTCTTGGACATCACGAAGCGCTGGGGCCAGCCGAGCCTAGATTTGATGGCGTCTTCAGCCAATTGCCGCGCTTTTTCAGCAGAGGATGGGACCCTCGATCTCTGGGAGTAGATGCTCTTCTCCCACAGTGGCCGACACAGGAGCTCCTCTTTGTGTTCCCGCCTTGGCCCATGTTGGGCAGGGTGCTAGGCCGGGTGGCAAAGCATCCGGGCCGAATAATCCTGGTGAGTCCGGATTGGCCCAGACGTCCCTGGTATGTGGACTTGATCAGGCTCTCAGTGGACGGGCCTCTGCAGATGCCAGCGGAGCGGGGCCTGTTGCATCAGGGTCCCGTGGTGATGAAGGATCCCTCCCCCTTTGGTCTTATGGCCTGGCTATTGAGCGGCAGCGTTGGAGCAAGCAGAGCTTCTCAGACAAGGTCATCGCCACTATGCTGAGATCAAGGAAGCGCTCTACTTCTACTTATTAAGCCAGGGTTTGGTGTACCTTTGCATCGTGGTGTGAGGCAGGCTCACTTTCTCCCTTCACTGCTCCAATTTCATCAGTGTTGGCGTTCCTGCAAGAAGGTCTGGAAAAAGGCCTGTCGCTCAGTTCCCTTAAGGTCCAGATAGCGGCTCTTGCTTGCTTCAGGGGTCACCTGAAGGGTGTTTCCCTGGCATTGCAGCCAGATGTGGTGCGCTTTCTCAAGAGAGTTATTCACCTGCGCCCTCCTCTGCACGCAGTGGTACATGCGTGGAATCTCAATCTGGTGCTAAGAGCCTTGCAGAAGCTGCCTTTTGAACCCTTGTCGAGGGCATCTCTGAAAGAATTGACGTTGAAAGCAGTCTTTTGGTGGCTATCACTTCAGCCAGAAGAGTTTCCGAGCTCCAGGCGCTATAATGTCGAGAGCCCTTTCTGCAGTTCACTGAGGCAGGAGTGTCTATTCGCACAGTGCCTTCCTTCCTGCCCAAGATTGTTTCTCGCTTCCATGTGAATCAGCAGCTCTGTCTACCCTCCTTTCGTAGGGAGGACTACCCAGAGGAGTACTCTGCTCTCAAATATTTAGATGTGAGACGAGTCATCATCAGATACTTGAAAGTGACCAATGATTCCGGAAGTCGGATCATCTGTTTGTGCTGTTCGCAGGTCCTCATAAGGGTCTGCAGGCTGCCAAGCCTACAGTGGCATGATGGGTCAAGGAACCCATTGCAGCGGCTTATGTGGCCGCAGGGAAGGTGCCGCCTATCCAGCTGAAGGCTCACTCCACTAGAGCACAGGCGGACTTGATGGCAGAGGCCGAGTCCGTCTCCTTGGAAGAGATTTGTAGGGCGGCAACTTGGGCATCGCTCATACCTTCTCCAGACATTACCGCTTGACTGTGGCTGCTCGGGCGGAGGCCCGGTTTGGAGCTTCAGTGTTGCGGTCAGGGATTTCTGTGTCCCGCCCTGGGTGAGTACTGCTTCGGTATATCCCACCAGTCTATGGATTGATCAGCATGATGATATGGAAGGTAAAATTATGTATCATACCTGATAATTTTCTTTCCATTAATCATAGCTGATCAATCCATAGCCCCTCCCAGATATCTGTACTGTTTATATTCTGGTTGCATTTCAGGTTCAAGTTTAGTCTTCAGTTCCTGTTCAGGAGGACTTCGTGTTCAAGTTTTTTCAATTGGATTCTTCAGGAGTTGAGACGATTTTGTGTTACAGTGAGCTGCTGCATTCCTCTCCCTTCCATTTTACGGGGCTGGATTGAGACCTAAATTTTGCCGGTGCTCCCTCCTGCTTCGTGCGGCTGTAGGACAGCTTTGTACCCCTCCCGCTTCGGCGGTGTTAGGGTCAGTCAGCTCCTCCCGCGGTTGCGGTTGCAGGATAAGCCAGATCCCCCCGCATCGGCGGGTGTGGTGTCCCTCCCCCGCTCCGCGGGGATGAGCTAGACGGATTCCCCTCCCCCACTTGTGTGGGGATGAGCTGGGTTGATTCCCCTCCCCCGTTTCGGCGGTGGTGAGCTGGGCAGAGTGTCCCTTTGTGGGTGTAATTCTCTAAGTGCTGAGTCCTGCGGATGGAGCTTTGATATCAACATACTGAGGAGTTTCCGGCAGCACATGACCACATATAGGGAGGCAAAAGGATTGCTCTCTATCTCCACCTGCTGGTAGATGGACACAACCCACCAGTCTATGGATTGATCAGCTATGATTAATGGAAAGAAAATTATCAGGTATGATACATAATTTTACCTTTCTTTCTTTCTTTTCCTGCCAAGCTCTGATTGATAGAGAGAGAGGAGAGGCTGTTTAAACATTATTGCATTCAATTGAGACTCAAAAGTTACATTTTACACTGCTGAAACTGCTATAATTATTGGGAATATATAGATTTATATCACCAAGAGGAAAGTTATATTCTAAGACAATTTTAAAAGTTAAATCAATTGAAAATTCTTTGATCAGACTGTACCATTTCTGGTCCCCATCTAGAGAATTGCCTTGATAACAACAGTAGTTAGCTGACACTTTGGGACTTATAATCCCACCCACCCCAAGGTTTTCCACTCATATATAGACAAACCAAACCTCATTACCTTTACTCCTCAATCATACACAGGCAGTCTTGCAGACTGTTAACCCAACATAGTACACCTGTTCATACCCATTTCAACCAATCAGGATGACTTTTATTCTCTGTAATAATTGTGGTGCTTTAGTTTCAAGGCCAATCATCTGGAGACTTAAAGCTTGTCCTATCTGTCTTCAGCTATCTAGTTTACAACAAGAGCTTAGTAAAGTAATGCAAGAATTGTATGCAATTAAAGCAGCTTCTAGAACTACACAGAAAAATAACTTCTCACCACTGCCTCAAAGAATAAAACCACATAAGAACAGATGGTTCACAGTAGGCTCAGGCAAACTTCGTCAGGTGACACAGAAGCATCCACCCGCACAAGTGTTGCCACTAAAGAATTCTTTTGCTCCATTACAATACTGTGATGCTCCTGAAAATAGAACTGAGGCAGAGGAAAAAGCAATAAAGTTGGAACAAAAAGACACAAAAGGTACCCAAAGTAAAAACACACCCCCAAATCACTAATGTTGGAACATATACCAGGAAATATAGATGGAAAGTGATGGCCACAAATGCTCGTAGTCTAAGCAATAAAGTTCACGACCTTCAAGCCCTGATGTTGGAAGCAGACTTAGATGTTGTTGCAATCACAGAGACGTGGCTCAACGGTTCCCACGAATGGGGTGCAAGCATACCAGGCTATAATCTATTTAGGAAGGATAGAGAGGGCCGTAAAGGTGGAGGAGTAGCTCTGTATGTGAGGAATAATATCACGGCGACTGAAATGACAGAGACCTGGGGAAAGGAAGAAGCGATATGGATCACCTTAAAAAGAGATGATAGAACCTCTGTCCACGTGGGTGTTGTCTACAGACCCCCGACACAATTAGAGGAACTAGATAAAGATCTGATCGCAGATATTCAAAAATTAGGAAAGAAAAAAGAGGTTCTGTTGATGGGAGATTTCAGTCTGCCGGATGTAAATTGGAAGGTTCCGTCTGCCAAATCGGAAAGAAGTAGAGAGATCGTGGATGCTTTCCAAAGTGCTCTGCTCAGACAAATAGTGACAGAACCCACACGGGAGGGAGCGACGCTGGATCTGGTGCTCACAAATGGGGATAGTGTGTCAAATGTCCGAGTGGGTGCACACCTGGGAAGCAGTGACCATCAAACGGTTTGGTTTGATATGACGGCTGAAGTGGAGGGCAGCCACTCTAAACTCAAAGTCCTGGATTTCAAGCGTGCTGTCATGTCTGTGGCCGTGACCACCCTCAACCTTACCTTCTTTCTGGGGGTCAGCTGCTCTGCTGGCTTCTGTCTGTGTTTGTGTTAGTCTTGTCTCTAGTCTCTGCGCTGATTATCTCACTAGACCTCACCTGTGTGGGCTATGCCTCCCTGCCTGGCCAGTTTCCAAGATGGCTTCCATCTGTTCTGTTCCAGCTTCCAAGATGGCTCCTGCTTGTCTTTCCTGTAGGCTCACTTCCTATGTGTGTCAAGTCTGTCTTTGGGGGTCAGTATACTTCCTGCTTCTATCCTGCTGCTGGTGACTCATCAGTGAGAGCCTTCATAAGGAAGTGCTGTGCTTGCAGTCGGGGCCTTTGCATGAAGTGTTATGCTCTTAGGCCAGGTCAGGTTAGTAAGTGTCTGCTGCACTACTGCTTAGCCTATCTCTGGGTTCCAGCCCAGTTTCTTTCTATGTCTGTGTCTCTATTGTCCTTCCATGGGGGGTCTTCCCTGCCACTGTCTGTCTGTGGACTGCGGGTCCTTCCTGGCTTACCCTGTGTTTGGGGTGAAGCCTCTGTTCCTGGCTTACCCTGTGTTTGGGGTGAAGCCTCTGCTCCAGGCTTACCCTGTGTTGGGGTGAAGCCTCTGTTCCTGGCTTACCCTGGGTTGGGGTGAAGCCTTTGTCTGGGTTTGTTCTCTGTATGCGAAGCCTCAGCCTTTGTGAGTTCCCCAGTCAGTGTGTGGAACGGCTGTGGCTTCAGACCCTTGGCCTATTCTTCCTGGTTACTCTGTTTGCTGTGCTGCCTGCCCAGACCCTTGGCCTGTTATTCCTGGTTTGCTCTCTTTACCCTGAACCCTGCCTTGCCTAGCCTGTGTGCCTACCCTGCTTGTATATCCTGAGGGTATATCCTGAATCCTGTATCTGTCTGGCTAGTGTGTTTTCCTGGGTGATTATTCCTGTATCCTGTCTCCACCTAGCTAGAGGGTTTACCCTGTGAGTATTCCCGGATCCCCGTTCTGCCTAGTGTGTTGCTGCCCTAGTCCTTGCTCCTGCTAGCTTCTGTACGCCTTGTGTTCCTTGGTCTGTCTTCTGGGTCTTGCTAGTGGCTGTGCAGCAGCACACTGTCTGAGTCTAGTTCCGTGCCCTGTCGCCCTCGTGTATCCCAGACCCAGGGGGGGGTCCTCTGGATCTTCAGTTCCTGCCTTATCCTGCAAGTCCTGCCGGCTGCCTGCACTTCGGAGCTCAACTCCGGAGGAACGGTGGCTAGGTGCAGGTGAAGCTGTTCCTGTCTCATCTGTTCTAGTTGCCTGCCTTGTACTACTCCAGTCCAGAGTTCCAGTACTGCTCTTCTGTGTTTCCAGTCCCGAGGTGGTCTTGCCTGCCGCTGCCGCTCCTCGGCAGTGGTCCAAGGGCTCACGAACTCCAGTCCTGCCTCGAGGACCTGACAGAATGCCAAGGCCCTTGAGAACGCAACACGTGCTGACTTTAGTAAAATGGGGGAATACCTGAGGAAGGAGCTGATGGGCTGGCAGGACGTACGAGAAGTGGAAGGGCAGTGGTCCAGGCTGAAAGAAGTAATAAATAGGGCCACAGACCTTTATGTAAGGAGAGTAAATAAAAGCAAGAGAAAAAGGAAACCGATATGGTTCTCCAAGCAAGTGGCTGACAAAATAAAGGCTAAAGAATTAGCGTTCCAGAATGAACAGCTTAGACACTATATAGCCTCACTCCCCCGAGCAGCACTTGATGTTGATCTGACCACTAAGATGGGGGAACTATTCGAGATGGTATCAGAGGATCCTATTTCGATATCCATACTACATAAAAGGCTGCTACTGGCTCGACCACAGGGAGATCTCACACGAGTGGCAGCAAAGTGGACAGCAGACATACAAAAAGGGATCACCCCGAGAGACTTGTTGAAGGGTTGGAGAGGAGTCTTGAAATGGACGCAAAACGCAAACCTTCGAGAATGCCAGGTCAGAGTGATATATAGGGCATACACCTCTCAGTCTCGGATGTGTCAAATGGGGTATATAGAATTGACCGAATGTAGACGCTGTGGAGCGCCATATAATAACTTCTACCATGCTTTCTGGAAGTGCTCAGCTATAACAGCTTTCTGGACTAGGATAGTTAAGTTTTTAGAAAGGATAGGAGGGAAGACGGTTAAACAGCTGCCTACGTGTATTCTGTGGGCTGTCACTCTCCAGTGGAGGGGGGTACGAGATATCAGAATGTAATGGCCCATAAGGCTTTTTTGGTGGGCATGAAGTGCATACTTGTTAATTGGACACAAGAACTGAACCCCTCTTTTTGGCAATGGAGGAATCGCTTACATGACTTACTTATGATGGAGCTCCAGGACTCTCTGCTTAACCTTAAGACACAAAGCAACTTTTACCTTACCTGGGAAGGATATATTAACACATTGTCTCATAGGGCGAGGAGTCATATTATTAATAAACTTGGAGCATTGTCTAAGCTTCCCTTGGCAACTAATGGAAACTGAATGGGAATAGGGACTTTTCTTACTACCTTTTAGAAATTGGGAAAGAACAGTAGAGCAGACCTAGGAGGGGGGAGGGAGGGTTTAGGAGGGGGGGGGGGGGGAGAAAGCTCATTTGGAGGTACATTAGCCTTCTTTCCAGTCTGTTAAAGACATCTTCCGGGGAGGGGTAGGAGGGCCATCAGAACACAGGCCCCCTGGCTCTCTTGCGGAGGGGAGTAAGACCCCACATTTTTGCTTGTTTTTAGTTCAATGCTTTTGATTGTGCAAAGTAAAGCTGACACCTGAAAGTGGTTATACTTCGGGGGTTAATGCATTTGAATATATGTTGTCAATTGGTAGAAGGAAAGAGATGGGGGAAAGGAGTTGTTGATAAATTGTTGTTAATAGACCCTGTTGAATAAAATGTTAACTATCAGTAACATAAAAAGGGGGGGGGGGGGGATAAAGTTAAAAGATTAATGAAGATGAGTAATATTGCACAATTATCGTACTCAGTGTATGTTGGTTGATTGTACTGATACTTACATTATGTAAACACCATTTTTGTGCTTCATTAATAAAAACTGTTGAAACCTAAAAGAATTAGCGTTCCAGAAATATAGAAAATCTAAAGAACAGGAACACGGGGAGGAATACCGGATGAAACTGAAAGAAGCCAAGAGAGAGGTACGTCTGGCGAAGGCGCAAGCGGAAGAACAAATGGCTAGAAATGTAAGGAGGGGCGGCAAAAATTTCTTCAGGTATATTAGTGAAAGGAGAATGACTAAAAAGGGAATTGTGAGACTAAAAGATACTGCGAACCGCTATGTAGATAATGATGAAGAAAAAGCCAATTTGCTAAATAGATACTTTTGTTCTGTTTTCACTGAAGAAAATCCTGGGGAAGGACCGCGAGGGACTGGCAAAAGTACACCTGAGAATGGAATGGATATAGCACCGTTCACGGAAGAGAGTGTGTATCAACAACTTGGAAAGCTAAAGATGGACAAAGCCATGGGACCAGATGGGATCCACCCCAGAATATTGAGGGAGCTCAGAGAGGTTCTGGCAGGTCCTCTTAAAGATTTGTTTAATAAATCCTTGGAGACGGGAGAGGTTCCGAGGGATTGGGAAAACGGCGGAGATGGTCCCTCTTCACAAAAGAGGTGATAGGGAAGAAGCTGGAAACTACAGGCCGGTAAGCCTCACTTCGGTTATTGGAAAAGTAATGGAAGCGATGCTGAAGGAAAGGATAGTGAATTTCCTGGAAGCCAATAAGTTGCAAGATCCGAGACAACATGGTTTTACCAAAGGGAAATCGGGCCAAACAAATCTCATTGAATTCTTTGATTGGGTAACTGGAGAATTGAATCATCAACGTACTATAGACGTAATCTACTTAGATTTTAGCAAAGCTTTTGACACGGTACCCCACAGGAGGTCCTTAAATAAACTCGATGGGCTGAAGATAGGTCCCGAAGTGGTGAACTGGATTAGGAACTGGTTGACAGGACAGACGCCAGAGGGTGGTGGTAAATGGAGTTCGCTCGGAGGAGGGAAAGGTGAGTAGTGGAGTGCCTCAGGGATCGGTGCTGGGGCCAATTCTGTTCAATATATTTGTGAGTGACATTGCCGAAGGTTTAGAAGGTAAAGTTTGCCTATTTGCGGATGATACTAAGATTTGCAACAGAGTGGACACCCGGGAGGGAGTGGAAAGCATGAAAAAGGATCTGAGGAAGCTAGAAGAATGGTCTAAGGTTTGGCAATTAAAATTCAATGCGAAGAAATGCAAAGTGATGCATTTAGGGAGTAGAACCCCACAAGAGACTTATGTGTTAGGCGGTAAGAGTCTGATAGGTACTGAGGGGGAGAGGGATCTTGGGGTGATAGTATCCGAGGATCTGAAGGCGACGAAACAGTGTGACAAGGCGGTGGCCGTGGCGAGAAGGTTGCTAGGCTGTATAGAGAGAGGTGTGATCAGCAGAAGAAAGGAAGTGTAGATGTCCCTGTATAAGTCGTTGGTGAGGCCCCACCTGGAGTATTGTGTTCAGTTTTGGAGGCTGTACCTTGTGAAGGATGTTAAAAAAATGGAAGCGGTGCAAAGAAAAGCTACGAGAATGGTATGGGATTTGCATTCCAAGACATATGAAGAGAGACTTGCTGACCTCAACATGTATACCCTGGAGGAAAGGAGGAACAGGGGTGATATGATACAGACGTTCAAATATTTGAAAGGTATTAATCCGCAAACGAATCTTTTCCGGAGATGGGAAGGCGGTAGATCGAGAGGACATGAAATGAGATTGAAGGCTGGCAGACTCAGGATAGATGTCAGGAAGTATTTTTTCACAGAGAAGGGTGGTGGACGCTTGGAATGCCCTCCCGCGGGAGGTGGTGGAGATGAAAACGGTAACGGAATTCAAACTTGCGTGGGATATGCATAAAGGAATCCTGTGCAGTAGGATTGGATCCTCAGCAGCTTAGCCGAAATTGGGTGGTGGAGCAGGTGGGGGAAGAGGGGTTGGTGGTTGGGAGGTGAGGATAGTGGAGGGCAGACTTATACGGTCTGTGCCAGAGCCGGTGATGGGAGGCGGGACTGGTGGTTGGGAGGTGGGAAATACTGCTGGGCAGACTTGTACGGTCTATGCCCGGAAAAGGCAGGTACAAATCAAGGTAAGGATACATATATGAGTTTTATCTTGTTGGGCAGACTGGATGGACTGTGCAGGTCTTTTTCTGCCGTCATCTACTATGTTACTATGTGCGCCCCAGAGGTGAGCAGGGGATATGCAGGCACACTAATTAGTGACGTCTCCTTGACAAACCTATATGTGCAGAGCTTTCTTTTAGCTTACAAAAGCGTTTTAGGCTTCTCTGTCTATGCGGACTATGCGCAAGCGTTCTTGTGCTAGTAAGCCTGCAGGTCTTCAGGAATTCGCTTACCATCCACGTAAGGAGAAAGACAATAAAGCGGCCCTTCAGGCCCAGAGTTTGGTGGCCAGTTCGCTAGGTATCCAAGCAGGAGCTCTTCAGTTAGCTTTGGAGAAACTACATAGTTGGTTTAAAGAACTGAAAGCTGATGTTGCCACTACTTGAGCAGAGATTGCCTCGTTGGGGTCTTATCTCGGAACAGAGAACTGGGCATCTGACTAGAGGAAACTGAAATACACATGGAAGAATGCTTGGGTTAAATCGTGGACCTAGAGAAAAAGCTTCGAGACTTGGATCAACAAATCTTTGAGCTTGTAGATAAACAGATTACAAGGGTGAGATAAGCTTTCCCAGATACTGCAGTGGCAAATTCGCATTCCCACAATGCCTCTTCACACACTGTCCAATCTTCAGCAGCTCAAGGAGGAAAATGGAAAATCTGATTACACTAAATCCCCTAAAGCTGCCTGGTGAAAGGCAGACTGCAGGGCAGAGCAGATTTACCTAAAAAGATTCAAACATGGTGAACAGAAATCTACCACGTAACTCTGATAGCTTCACCCTCAAAATGCATAAGGCCTCATGAGTTGAACAGGTCGACATCACAATTATCTCTTGAACATATGACAGCTTCGATATCCACTTTTAGACAGGAGGCTTCCCACACTGGATTGCTCCAGTCACTTCTTAGACTGAACTATCTGGTATAAATCTTTCTCCAAATCCATTTGACTAATTTAAGAAAGTTTGACAGAGAATCTCCCTACTATGTTCAGTTCCACTGGTTACCGATGGAGGCTGTGATAAAGTCACATCCAGGATAGTTGGGTTAAGGCAGTTTCAGTTTGAACTACAAGTCCCAGAAGGCATTGCAGGCAAGGAGCCAGGGGGTGAGATGAGGAACCCGGACTGGACTTCTAGCTGCAATAGGGGAAGACAAGGGAATAAGCTGACAGGATGTGTAGATTGGCTGCCCCTAAGGGGAAAGAGAGCTAGGAAACCCTGTGTGCAGGAGCTCCTCATTAGGCTCATGCTCAACTCAGCTGGTATGGGTGTGTAGAGAAGCTAATGAGTGTAGAATGATTGGTTGTGAAGGCAGAAGCCAGGGATTGATTAGGCAGGTGGGAAGGAGTCTCAAAGGTTCAGTTTAGGGAGAGCAGCAAGGAAGGCGGGAAGTATTTGCAGGTTGAAAATCCTTGGGTAAGAAGAAGTCCCTAAAGTATTGACCTTACTAGTGAAGCTGTTGCAGGGGGAATCCCTTGGGTGTGAGAAGTCCCTAAAATATGGAGCTCATTATGAGGGTGAAGAGAATAGAAAGTATAACTGCTGCTTGGTGATTTAACTATGAGGATGAATTGAATGGGCTGCTGCTGTTTGGAATTGAACTAATGTTTATGGTGCACTGGATAAAGAGCCTAGACTGAAGCTGACCATAGCCTATATTGAATCCTGACATGTGCTAAGAGCCTTTGGCTTAAAGGGGACTACTGGCCACCCACTTTCAGGTGGCTTATATGTGTTTAAGATTGAAGGTGAATGCTGCTGTTGGAACTGTGTACTAGAAACCTGCATGGAATAAAGTCCTTGAGTTTGAAGTTACTGGTGGATATCTATTTCTTCATTGTACCGGAAGCCTGTGGCTAGAGGAGATTGTTCTATCCCTGGCTGCACAAGAGAGGCACCTGGTTATAAGGCCTTAATTATTTTTTAAACTGTTTTGTTTTTAAAGTTTTGCAGGGCACTGCTCCTGCTTATCTGTGTCCATTGATTACCATACTGTCTTCAAAATATGAGACTCAATTATTTGAATACTCAAAAATCAAAAAAATACTGAAGAGCAAAAACAATATAATACCATACAAATTGCTCTAAATCATAACAGTAACCCCAGAGATTATCTTTTCCTGTTTGATTCCTCCTGAGGCAGAAGTGAAACAAGGGAGCTTCCTTGTCGGGGAGCTGTGTGGTGTTACAGTGAAACTACTTTTGGAGCTTTACCCGGCTGAAGATTAAAGCCAGTATTTATGAGTCACAGCAACCACCCGGGTGGATAAACTAAGTGGAATTTTTCCTGTGCACTAGTACCATTTTTTTGTATTTTCAGTATGATATTAGATTATAAGACATTAACTCTATAGATTATTGTACTTTGATTATCTTCCTCTGTTTTTTTTTTACTGTAGTGTGTTTTTTCTCTGATTCGGAATTGTTTTCCACTGTGGTTTGTTTCAGAGGATTAATAAAAATTGATGATAAGAGTCATTTAAAAGGGGATAACCATCTCTGTAGGCACCCCTGGCTATTGAGGTTTCCTTTATAATATATTATTTATAGATAATCTCTGGGGTTACTCATGATTATTTGCCATTATTATTTCCTTCATTTATAGGTCCACGTTCCAAAACAATTTTTGTTAGCCTGTTTTCTTATTTGGCAACTACAATCTGGAATTCCTTGTCAGCTTTTGTGTCTTTTCGTAAACTGCTCAAGGCAGGTCTTATTTAGGAAATAAGTGCTTGCATGTTAATTTTTGGATGGCTGCTATTGATATAAAGCTGATATTGTAATTCTGACGGATCTATTTTGTAAGCTCCAAGTTTGTTGAACTGATTTCTATTTGTATTGTAATCCTCTCCGAACTAGTTTTTTGGTGTGAGTGAAATAGAAATCTCTGGTAATGTTATGTATGGTACAGGAATCTCAAGCCATAATATGGTTCCCCCCTCATGGTCTGCCACAACCTCCTTCACCTGCTTCAGGCAATCCCCCTGACCACTAAGATCTACTTGATTGCAAGGATGTTCACTTATCATATTGTGAATCTGAGAAGGTAGACAACCAAGAGCATACAGGATTGCGTTCCACAAGTCTTCTTTCTGAAGAACCACTTGTACTCAAAATTCCTTTTAAAATTGTTAAGGGCACCTACATAGACACAAGATTGGCATAGCCCTCTTACAGGAGACCCATCTAAATGCATCAGAACATGCAAAGTTGAAAACTTGGTGGGTGGGAGAATGCTTAGCAGTGGCATCCCAGAGTAAAAAAGGAGGGGTAGCCATCTTGTTTAAAAAGGGAGTGGTGGAAAAAGCCCAGATAATAGAAACAGACCCAGAGGGGAGATATATACTGGTTCAGGCTGTGATTAATCACTGTACAGTATATATTTGTAATTTGTATGCACCTAATCAATATGACAAGAAATTTTACCGGACCCTGATTCATTTACTAATGGCAAAAGAATATGCCCCTCTGGTGGTGGGCGAGGATTTTAATGCGGCCTGGGATCCGGTACTAGATCGATCGACTTCGACCCAGGAATCCACATACTTTGCGAATATGGGCCTGATTCGATCAAGTCATCTCTTGGGTCTAGTAGGCACGTGGCGGGAATTACACCCCTTGGATAAAGACTATACACACCTGTCTAGAGCACATGCAACGCAAGCATGCATAGATTATCTGCTGGTATCCAAAGAGGAGTTTGGTAGGGTGAGAAATTCAGAAATAGGACCTTATGCCATATCTGATCATGCTTGGGTCTGGCTAGATTGGGCTCTAGGGACTTCGAGGGAACACATAACAGGTGGCGGTTTCCATTGAAGCTGTACAAAGACCCTAAATTTAAACAGCGACTGTTGAGCAAGTGGGAAAGTTATAAATTAACAAACACCGCAGAGCTCGTTACAGGCACTTCTGGACTCTTTTAAGGAGTATGGGGATTTTGCGGGATTTTGGATTAATTTGGACAAATCAGAAGCGCTGCCGTTGTCGACACAGGTGAAGGCTCTATGGGGTTCGGAGTTCCTGTTGAGGTGGGCCTCTGGTTCTTTCAAATATTTGGGGATCCATTTGTCTATGGAGACTAAAGCTCTATATAAATTAAATATAACGGCACTATTGTAAGCTACCAGGAAGCAACTACATAGTTAGAGAGATCTTCCAGTTTCCTTGTTAGGAAGAGTGTGGTTAATACAAATGGTCATATTCCCTAGATGGTTATATGCTCTCCAGAGTTTACCACTAAGATTACTACAGACAGATTTGAAGAAAGCATACAGATTATTTAGCAAATTCTGCTGGGCTGGTAAAAAGCCGTAACTTAGAGTGGATAGGTTGAGTGGTCCTTGGAGCCAAGGGGGGGGGGGGGGGGGGGGCTTCCGGACTTAAGACAATATAATTGGGCCTGTCTATTGAGACATTTGGGAGATTGGTTTGGGCATACACAGGTATATACTCCAATAGAACTGGAAAGTGCACTTTATGCTCCCTATGACTTTTACTCATTATTGCACTTGGGGAGGGCACGAACGCCGACGATTTTGAAAGATGGGATATTGTTGCGCCCTATGCAAGATGTCTGGAGGGTGTTAGTTAATAAGCTAGGGGGCAACGCAGAGGTCTCAAACCAGCTGTCAGTGAGGGGAAATATAGCTTTTCCGCCAGGGACAGATAATCCCACCTTCCTATTATGGGAACAGAAAGGCATAGTTAGGCTGGAAAATCTACTGTTGAAAGAGAACAAGTGATAAGTTTCATGCAGCTTCAGGAAAGAGTGGGGGAAACGTGGTGCAATTGATTTGCATATGCACAAATTAGACATTACATGACAGCCCTAGACCAGCTGGGCCTACGGATCTCCTTGGGTGCTAGAGTTCGAGATTTTTTTAAAGGAGTTTCCGACTTAGGATTTTCAGTTTCAAATTTATGTAAGGCCTTGTTGTTATTATTTTATTATTATTATTACATTTGTACCCCGTGCTTTCCCACATAATGCAGGCTCAATGCGGCTTACATAGTAATTTGAAATACAAAGTTAATAGAATTTTAATAAAACAGTAGTAAAACAATGTAAAGTTGGGCTTAGTAGTGTATGATAAGTTGAGCTAGATAATATATGACTAGGATAAAAGAGGGTAGATAGGATAGTGTAATTTGGGAGAAAGGGTAAGGAGGGATAAAATTAAGGAGAGATGGAAAGAGAAGGATGGGAGGTTGGTATTTAAGTCAGAACAGAATTGGGGGTAGAAGTTGGCAAGATTAGGTTGGGGCATTTGGGTAGGCTTGCTTAAAGAGATGAGCTTTCAGCATTTTTCTAAAGGGCAAGAAGTCATTTATTAATCGGATTGGTCTGGGTATAGCGTTCCAAAGCTGGCTGCCCAAACAGGAGAAACTGGATGCGTAGTAGGTCTTGTACTTAATTCCTGTACAATTGAGAAGGTGTAGGTTAAGATAAGTTCGTGAAGAATTAGATCTGTTTCTAGCAGGGAGGTCGATCAATTCATTCATGTAGCCAGGGGATTTGCTGTGGATGATCTTGTGGGTCATTGTGTTGATCTTAAAATTTATTCTTTCTTTGATGGGGAGCCAGTGAAACTTTGCTCAAAGAGGTGATGCACTTTTGAATTTCGATTTGCCAAAAATAAGTCTGGCAGCCGTGTTTTGGACAGTTTCGAGTCTTTTCAGTATTTAAGTTTTGCATCCTAAAAAGACACTGTTGCAGTAGTTGGCGTGAGTAATAACAGTAGACTGTATTAGGTTCCGGAAAGTGTTGAGTGGGAGATAAGGCTTCACTCGTTTCAATATCCACATCAATGGAGTTACCATCGATCGACACCTAACACTTGAGAGTCATGCAAAAAACACAACCAAGAAGATGTTCCTCTCAATGTGGAAATTAAAAAGAGTAAGACCTGTTGTTTTCCCAGAGTTCCGGGTATGACTCCTAAAGTTTTTTCCTCTGAAATGATTCCTCTTAGTATATTCAAAAAGAGTGAAGCCTGTGAAACAGGGATTACCTTAATCAGTGGGAATTGGATTAGAGACTCAAGTGTTTGTATTGTTAAATAATTTCTGGTTTTAAAAGAGAAAAAATGAAATCAGTTGTATTATTTCCACTAATATTGGACAATAAGTATGTTTCCAACGAAATAAATTGACTATACACCGTTTTGGGTTTGAAGAAGCCAACCAAACGATCAATGTGGAATAATGATTCAGATAATAAATAACTGGGGATAATCAGGTTTAATACCACGTTTTCTTTGTTTACTGTTGTTTAATTGATCTCATTGTCTTGTTTCACTCTCCCTATTTTGTGGTCTAAGGAAGAGTTTATAATTACCTGATTGAAATAATTCTTGTATTATTTTGTCTGTATTTCTGGCAAGTTATTTTAGTGCTTGTAAAATTAAATTCTTATAAATAAAAATATTTAAAAAAAAAGAGTAAGACCTTTCTTCCCAAGAACTGTCTTCCGCAACCTGGTACAATCAATGGTACTCAGCCACCTAGATTACTGCAATGCACTCTACGCTGGCTGCAAAGAGCAAATAATCAAGAAACTTCAGACAGCTCAGAACACTGCAGCTAGACTCATATTTGGTAAAACAAAATATGAGAGCGCTAAACCCCTACGGAAAAAGATGCACTGGCTCCCACTCAAAGAACGTATTATGTTCAAAATATGCACCTTAGTTCATAAAATTATTCATGGAGACGCACCAGCCTACATGTCAGACCTGATAGACCTACCACCCAGGAATGCTAAAAGATCATCCTGCACATTCCTTAATCTTCACTTCCCAAACTGTAAAGGTCTCAAATACAAACTAATGCATGCGTCAACCTTTTCCTACCTGAGCACACAATTCTGGAATGCGCTGCCGCGCAATTTAAAAATGACCTATGAACTAGCTAACTTCCGAATTCTACTGAAGACTCATCTCTTTAATAAGGCATACAACAATGATCAACAAATATGAAATCCTGTACACATAACCAGAACTGCCTCCACATTATCTACTTGCCAAAATATTAACATGTTTCTTTGTTATCATGTAACCCACGATCCTTTCACTACTACTAAATGTACATTTTCTTATATATTTTCTTACATAATTCTTATATATTTCTTATTATGTTTGCTTGTTAAAACACTATCATGATCTATCATCATGTTACCCAAAATCATTCTGTTATTACTAAATGTATACTTTCTCATGTATTTCCACTACTCATGATGTATTGTAAGCCACATTGAACCTGCAAAGAGGTGGGAAAATGTGGGATACAAATGCAACAAATAAAATAAATAAATCATATTAAACATTTTCTTCGTGTTGAGCTTAGCGTGGTTATCAAAAGATAAATGGCTGTCTATCGTTACTCCCAGTATTTTTAAGTTGTCAGATATGGGGAGTTTGATATCAGGGGTGTTGAGAGTAGTTGGGAGATAAGGGGAGTATTGGGAAGAGAGAACCAGGCACTGCGTGTTTTCTTTATTTAATTTCATTTTAAAAGCATTAGCCCAGGAGGTTAGAGTGGTAATGGCAGTATTGATTTTGTCGTGGATTTCAGATAGATTGAATTTAAAGGGGATATATATGGTGACATCATCAGTGTAAATGAAAGGATTTAGACTATGTTTGGTTAGTATTCTGGCCAAGGGGATCATCATAAGGTTGAAAAGTATCGGGGAGAGTGCAGATCCCTGTGGTACTCCACATTCTGATGACCATGGGGATGCTAGATTTGTAGCTCCTTTGACTTGATAGGATCTGGTAGTAATGAAGTTATTAATCCAGTTGATAATGTTTCCACCGATCCCAAGTTGGTCCAAGAGTTTGGTAAGGATTGAATGGTCAACCATGTCAAAAGCGCTGGATAAATCAAATTGTAAGAGGATGATGTATCCGTTTGCTATTTCAAGTTTGAATTTAGATATTAAGGTTAGAAGAACCGTTTCAGTGCTGTGAGCAGGTCGGAAGCCCGACTGGGACTCGTGGAGGATGGAGAATTTCTGAATATATTCATTAAGTTGTGAGGTCACTCTGTTTTCCAATAATTTGGTGATTACAGGGGGGACCAGTGAGGAACTTCTCTTCTCTGAAAAATAAATGAGCAGAAGACCTTGGTGTGTCCTTGGGTCTTGGGATGTGGCTAGAACCGTTCGGGGCATCCCTGCGTTGACCAATGATGCTAGACTATGGGAATGTGGGTTTAGAGTAGTGCTTAGGGCATACATGGAGTGGAGGAGTGGCCTAGTGGTTAGGGTGGTGGACTTTGGTCCTGGGGAACTGAGGAACTGAGTTCGATTCCCACTTCAGGCACAGGCAGCTCCTTGTGACTCTGGGCAAGTCACTTAACCCTCCATTGCCCCATGTAAGCCGCATTGAGCCTGCCATGAGTGGGAAAGCGCAGGGTACAAACGTAACAAAAAAAAAATATATATATATGGCTGGGGCTCAATTGGCACATGTGGGGGCAAGAGGAGGATGTAATTCTAAATGTATGCAGTCTGTTCACACCCTCGCGCACGCTCTTCGGGGATGCCCACAAATCAAATTATTTTGGGAGCAAAGTAAAAGATTTTTGAGTCAGCTGTTGGCTCGAGAAATAGGTGGCTCGGTGGAGCAGCTGCTTTTGAATGTTTCTCAAACTTTCCATACTATGAGTAAATCTGCTGTGTTACTATGTTGTAAATTTGCTCTAGTGGGGGAAAAAAGTCATCTTGCAATATTGGACAGTAGCGGAGCCGCCAGCCTATGGGCATTGGAGAAATCAGATTCATTTATTGGCGGCTTGGGAAGCGAAAGACGCTAGAGGGTCACCTAAGAAGTGCAAGTCCTATCTGGCGATTTGGAACCCCTATCTCCAAATTTTAAGTCCCCGGGGGGCGTAGTCTTATTCTTAATAGCATGCGATAAGTTGAGGACGTACTCCTCAGGCATCAAGATGGTGACGTGCTAGGTCTTGACAGCTTCTGAGAAAGGGGGGGAGAAAGGTGGGATTAGGGAGGAGGGGGTATAGGGTTTGAGGGATGTAGTGGGAGGGGGAAGGGAAGAGGGGGCTGGGGGGGTTTGTAGGGGGGTCATGAAGGAAGAGTTTTAGTATATGGGGTATAGTGGTAACTTAAATCTGTAATGTAATTTAAAAGAAGTTTTTGATGGATATGCAGTGTTTTCCATATAAGGTAATGTTATACATATATGGTCTAGCCGGGAGGAAGGCGGCTATAAGAAACAAAGCCGCCGGCATGGTACCTTAATTGGAATGTCCAAAAATGTGCAACAAAGAAGGTGCCACGGTCCCGTGATTCTGTATCTTTTGCTATTAAGTTTGTTTTATAAAGAGATTGCTCATGTTTTTTGATATGTTTGGCTTTACTACATAGAGCTGTTGGAACAATGTTGGGAGTAGGGGAGGTATGGGTAGGGATGGGTTAGGAAGTATAATGTTATGAAAGATGAGGTTATCATTATTACGCTTTATCTGTTTAGAGATAGTGATTTGAAACTATGAGGCATATTTTCAAAGCACCTAGCCTTCCAAAGTTCCATAGAAACCTATAGAACTTTGGAAGGCTAAGTGCTTTGAAAATATGCCTCTATGTTGTAACTGGAAGGTGTTGATGAGCTGTTTTGCAATACCTTTAATAATAAAAATGTTGACACATAAAATTGTTAAGGGCATTAGACCTTGCTCCTGCATCAGGAACCAGTGACAAACAATCTTCAATAGACATTACAATCACTCAGTACTTGAAAAGAAGTTTCTGCTCTTCTAGTGTAACAGTTTCTTCAGGATTTCCAGCTAAGTAGTCGGAAGACACCTTTTTCAGCCTAACAATGTCTAGATTGCTGGACTTCCTTGCACCAGGTTACGAACACCCTCTGCTTCCTCATCTGTCTGTAATATCAGAAGCAGGATTTAATTAATACAAACTGTCTAGTTCCTCTGTGCAGACTTCAACTGGCAAGGACCAGAAAATACTTGATAGGATAAGGAAAATGTCTACCAAGGGGCTATGTTGGCACACCAACTACAAATCCTCCAGTATTGCCACATCCTTCTGAATCATCTTCAGGTCACTATTTCTCCAGATCATACCTCTGTTTAAAGGGGTGTACCTATGTACCTACCTTCTAATTCATCCATAGCCTTTGCTATGGCCCAGACTGCAGCAGTGGCCAAAGGTTTGAGATGGCAGCCATGAGTGTAGGGACAAATTGCTCTGGGGGGGGGGGGGGGGGGGGGGGGGGGGGGGGGGGGGGGGGGGGGGGGGGGGGGGGGGGGGGGGGGGAGCAACAACATTTTTGCTTTACTCAGAGCATTTTTTTAAATCACTTTTTATTTTAGATGAAAAACAGTGTACTACAAAACAAGTCATGTTCAGTACAGAAAATACAAAGCTCCTTAATCATAGCAAAATTCCTGAACTGCCTCTTCTCAAACCCCCTCCCCCCCCTCCATGCTGAGGCAGTCACACCTACGCTAGCAGTAAGAACACAGAATACACAATTGCAACAGATGAGTCTAATTTTAACCATTTTAAGGAAACACATCCGATGTCTGAATCCTCCCTTTATGGTAAATGTCCCAAACTTTATAAAAAGCAGTCAGGTGACCATTCTGGATTGCTTCCAACTTTGTCGTCTGATAGACATAACCCATCTTGCCAAGAACAATGTTTCTTGACAGCAGGAAAAGCTGCTTCCAAGCTGCCGCTAAGGTAATCTTACTAGCCATAAATAGACTCGTTGCTGCTTTATAATCCGATTTCACCCCAAAAGGATTGAAATGCAGCAAACATGTTCAGCTTAAGCAGGGTGGGTCACCTTAAGGATCTGCCTTCCTCAACAGAGCATTTTGGATGACTGTTATGATTTTTTTTATTTTGTTCAATCTCTTTATTAATATCTTTCAACATGGGATCTTAATGTAGTGCTTTGAGCAGTTATGGAAGCTCCCTTTGAACCATTAGGGAGTGCTCCACTCTAAGTCCTAACTTGGAAGACTATAGTCCTCATAGTTATTTCCTTGGCTAGAACGATTGGTGAAAATTTAAGTGTTTGTTCACCACAACTCCTACTTGCAATTTTTTTCCCAACAGAGTAGTTCTCCAAACTCATCTCCAATTGCTACCAAAGGTTGCATTGGAATTTCACCTTAAACATTCACTCTACCTACTTTCTGTCCTGCCCCTGTTCCTGGTATGGCAGAAAGAAAGATTTATTCACTTAGAGACTGTGTATTTAAGGATGGTTTTCAAGGAAGAGATGGTGGCTGCCTGGAATGCCCTGCTGGTGGAATGGTTGGGACAAAAACATTTACAGAATTCAAAAAGGCATGGGATAAACTCAGAGGATCCCTATCTAGCAAGAGGATGGAACCAAAGCAAAACAAATGACACAGAGGGGTGTAACCTGTAATTCTAAACAAAGGCATACAGGAGGTAACCTCTGTGTTCTGCACAGAGCGGCAGGTACAACTCTAGCCACCTTACTGGCCAGATTAGATAGTTCTTGTCGTTATCTGCCATCTGTTACTGTATTACTCTGATACTGCTGCACTCACAACCTTTGTATGTTTTTTTAAGGTGATAATATCTCTTACTCTTTGGCATTAGAGAACAAAATTAATTTTTTAGCATTGAAGCTGGTGTTGATGTACACCATAAGAAAACAATTGAAATATATGACCCCTGATGCAGGCACTCTAACCAAGAGTCTTGTTCCTCCTATTTATTGCCTTTAATGACTGACAGAAGTTTGGTCTGTCCTTTATTTTATGTGGTTTGATGAGCAAATTGAGGTGATACTTTTTACATCTTTCACTTTTTGATCTTTTTGCTAGACCACGCTGCACTTTATTTTGTGCTTATCCATGAAGATCTTGTTCTCTTATTTTTGATTTTTTCACTCTATATTACTATCCGGCTTATTTTTGAAAGAGAAGGGCGGCCATCTTTTGACACAAATCAGGAGATGGCCGCCCTTCTCTCAGAGGCGACCAAATTGGCATAATCGAAAGCCGATTTTGGGCGCCCTCAACTGCTTCCCATCACGGAGCTGGCCAAAGTTCCCGGGGACGTGTCGACAGCGTACCAAAGGCGGGACAGGGGCGTGGTTAAGAGATGGCTGGTCTCGGCCGATAATGGAAAAAAGAAGGGCGTCTCTGACGAGCATTTGGCCGACATTACTTGGTCCAATTATTTTCACGAACAAGCCTCAAAAAAGTGCCCCAACTGACCAGATGACCAACGGAGGGAATCTGAGATCACCTCCCCTTACTCTCCCGCCCCCCAAAAAAATAAATATATTTTTTGCCAGCCTGTATGCCAGCCTCAAATGTCATACCCAGCTCCATGACAGCAGTATGCAGGTCCCTGGAGCATTTTTTAGTGGGTGCAGTGCACTTCAGGCAGGCGGACCCAGGCCCTTCCCCCTCTACCTGTTACACTTGTGGTGGTAAATGTGAGCCCTCCAACCCCCCCCCCCCCCAAACCCACTGTACCCACATGTAGATGCCCCCCTTCATCCCTAAGGGCTATGGTAGTGGTGTACAGTTGTGGGGAGTGGGATTTGGGGGGCTCAGCACACAAGGTAAGGGAGCTATGTACCTGGGAGCAATTTCTGAAGTCCACTGCAGTGCCCCCTAGGGTGCCCGGTTGGTCTGGCATGTGAGGGGGACCAGTGCATTACGAATGCTGGCTCCTCCCATGACCAAATGCCTTGGATTTGGCTGTTTTTGAGATGGTCGCCCTCATTATTCATTATTGGCGAAAACCGAGGGCGCCCATCTCTAAGGTCTGCCTAAATGTTGGGATTTGGGCGCTCCCAGACCGCATTATTGACATGATGGATGGGCGCCCACCTTGGTTGATTATGCGGTTGGCTCCGCCCCTTCCCGGGGCCATCCCCGGAGATGGGTGCCCTTAGAGATGGGCACCCCCGTTCGATTATGCCCCTCCACGTTACACTACTGTAATTTAATTTGAGTTTTGCTGTTTCTTCCTAACAAAATTAGCTGCCTGTTTAAATTTATCGACCCAGAGCTCCTTGTTTAATAGTCTGCTCTGCTTCAGCTTATTACGCAACCCAAACATTCCCCTGCCTCACATCTCAATATCCATTCCAGTATGACTGCACTCTTTGGTGAGAGGTACAAAAATGCCAGAATAAATGAGCAGAGGGAGAAAGGCAGTAAGTGATTTGCTTAAAGGTATATGGTGAATGAATGGAACTCCTGCACTTGAAGTATAAATCTCTGAAGTTTCACAGCTGTGCATTCTAGCTTTATGGGTAGCACAGCTGGATAATCTTCCCTGCCCCCCCCAAGAGTCATTGCATTGGAATGTGAAGTTTGCCCATTGGCCACGCATGATCAACCAAGGGCTAGTGCACAGAAACTTTACCTCTCAGACATAAGAACTTTAGAAGTATGAGAGTTGTGAGACTTTGTGTGACCTCTAGATGAGTGATTCTGATTTTTCCTGAGTTTCTTTCTTGTAATCTGGCATTCTCCGAGGACAAACAGGCCTTCCTATTCTCACATTTGGATGATGTCATCCCGGCGGAGCTCGGTGCGGATGCTAACATAGTGTAGAATTTTTTATCAGAGTCCCACCGTGCATGCGCTGGGGCCTTCCTGCCTGAAGTGTGACTGCAGCTCCTACAGTCTTCGTTTTTCTTCGGAGCTGAGATGACATAGTTTGTGTTCTGTCCCTCACGCTGTGCTGTAGTTTAAAGTGAGTGCCTTTCTGTTTGGATATTTTTTATTATTTTCTCTTAAGTTTCCAGTTTTACCTTCCTGTTATTTTTTTTAAATGATGATAATTATTATATTTTTTTCTGGCATTTTTAGGTTTCCTTTCTTTTTCATGAGTGGCTGTGTGGTTAGGCTGCAGCCTTGTCCTCAATTTAAATGCTCCTGCTTTTTTGTGGCTCAAGATTGAGGAGTTTAATTTAGCCAAGATTCTTTTTGCGATGTCCAAGAAAACCCCCAGTGGCTTCAAGCGGTGCACCAAGTGTAGGCGCGTGATTTCTGTCACAGTTAGTGCATTGGGCCACATTATGACCCCTCTATTTGTGGTTTCTGTTTGCATATGCAGGTGAGAAACCAGAGGTTGTGACTGGCTCAAATGAAGTGTCATTTTGGCTCTTCGAAGGCTAGACCATCGTCTTCAGCACCGGCAGCATTGACCTTCATGGCTGCTCCAACATCGGCATCCACTGGGAGTGTACTGGCACTGAGTGGATCTCCACCTGCCTCAACACTGGGTGCTGTTAGCAGGCCCTGGGACCGGTCAACATTGGACCTGACACTGAGAGGATGCTCAGATTCGGCATTGTCCTCATCGGCACCAGGGGACCGAAGCTCTGTACATTGAGGCAAGCCCAAGAAGCATATGCATCAGTCTTCCTCAACACATGGTGCTGGGAGCACTGAGGCATCAGACTCTCCTATACCTAATTGCTGTCATGGGGAGGACCGGCCCCTGTCCATGGATGTGGTGCCAGTGTGCCAGTCATTGAGTGGCCAGGTCCCTACCTCTGGTTTGGCACCGATACCTTCTCAGAGTGCCTCTGCTCCAGCTTCCATGCCTTTGCCAATGTCTGCCTTTGATGAGTGGTTCTGGTGCAGTTGTTGCAGGGAGCTCCTACTTTGGCACCCTTAGCGGAACTGCTCTAGGCCCCCTCTGAGGTTCCATTGATGCTAACACCTCACAAGGTGTCAAGAGTCGAGGTCTGGGCATGCAGTGTCCTCTCCTACATCAGGGGGAAGAAGCTTCCATGGAATCTGAGAGAAAGACTGCACCTCGAGGCTCTTCGGAGAATGGACATCATTCCACTAGGTTGAGGCCAGTGTAGACTTAATCCCCTGATCCTCAATATGAGGAAGAGTCTGATTTGGGACCACTCTTAATCAGATGAGGATTCACATTGCTTCTCAGAGGAGTCATGTGGAATCCCCTCTGAACCCTCACCTCCTCAAGAGAGACAAAAATCTCTTCTAGAGGTGCTCTTTCACCAGTTTTGTGAGGCAGATAGCTGCGGCTGTTCTATTTAAGTTGGAGATGGAGGGGGAGCCCAGGGCAGAGGCGTTATGTCTCCTCCTAAGGAAGGGGTCCCTGTTCCACTGCATCTTTTCCTTAAGGACACACTGTTGAAGAACTGGGAATCTTCCCTCACAGTGCAGGTTGCACCCAAGAAGGTGCATATACAGTATTGTATCCAGAATTAACTCGGATTTGAGAGGATGCAGCTGCCCCACCACTTCATGGTAGTCAAATCCACTCTCAAACAGGCCAAGAGTTTTTAGTCTCCTGCCTCGGCGCCCCCGGGACGAGAGACCGGATATTTGGATTTGTGTATTTGGAGTCTCTGATAAACAGTACACTTAGTCTGGTGGCCTCGCTCCCTTTGGAGCAGGCTTCTTAGCTTTGCCAGTTGACCAAAAAGCATATAGATTGTAGGCATTACCAGGCCAGGGGCACCTACGATATTGGTATGGGTGTGGGGATGCGCAGACTCTTGGCTATGTGTCTCTAACCTCGAACAGGCTGTTCAAGAGAGAATAGCAGATGTGCTGTGCCAAGGGGACAACTTTGTTTGGAGAGAAAGTGGAGGAGGTCACATGCAGACAGAATCCACACTTTTTCTTTGCATCCTCCATCTGCATCATCTTCAGCAAGATTTTTCACTGGGCAGAGGTGTCAGTCCTCTTACTGTCAAAGGTGTAGGTATTAGCCTCCTGCTCGCTCAGGCGACTCAGGGCCAGCATCTCTGGCCTTGCCAACCCCGTCCCCAGAAGTCCCAGCTGGCTCCCCAGTCAAAGCAGGGCTTGGGCTTTTGACTGGCTCCAGCAGAGCATAGCTGCTTAAAGAGTATCCGTCCCAGACGGCTTACCGGTTGGAGGGAGGCTCACTTTCTTCCAACACAGAAAGCCCCTTGTAACCTCCGACCAGTGGATTCTTCGAATAGTTCGTTGCCACTCTGAATTGGCATCAACGACCTCCAAATTGCCCATCAAGAGCGTCTTATATAAGCTGTCAGCACAAGCAGGTACTTGTAGAGGAAATCTCTTCCCTTTTGCAGGCCCTAGCAGTCAAATCCTGTACCACCAAGGGAAGAAAGGAAGGGATTCTATTCCAGGTACTTTCTTGTGATCAAGAAAATGGGGGGATTCCGTCATCTCAACAGCAAAGTCCCTCAGTTATGGTCCAGGCTTGGGTCACACAGCAGACTAGCGGCAGATGTCTTTCTCCTGCATTGGGGACAGGGTCATTTGTATGTGCATCCTCCCATTCCTCTCATAGAGAAGACTTTGCTGAAACTTGGGCAAGATCGAGGCACCATGATTCTGATTGTTCCCTACTGGCTGCTGCATATTTGGCTCCCTCTTCTTCTGGATTTGTCCTCTGAAGGATCCCAACTTCCACTCTCTGACGCTCACAGCTTAGATGTTGAGAACATAGAATTTGGGTCTCTTGGATCGCCTGAGAGTGTCTCCTGTATCTTGCTGGCTTCCAGGACAGATTCAACTAAGAGATGTTACTCTTTTAAATGGAGAAGGTTTTGTAAATGCTTCTAACAATCATCTACTGTTTGCCATCTTACCCTACACAAAAACTGCTTGAGTACCTCCTGCACCTTTCTGAGTCTGGTTTAAAAAACAACTCTGTAAGGGTCCATCTCAGTGCAACTGATGGTGAGTCCATTTCTACACAGCCTTTAGTTTGCTTCATGAGAGGTTTGTTGTTGACAAAGCCCCATACAAACTTCCCACTGTGTCATGGGATCTCAACATGGTCTTCATCCAGCTGATAAAGGCTCCTTTTGAGCCTCTGGATACCTGCAGTCTGAAGTTTTTGACCTGGATAGTCATATTTCTGGTTGCAGTCACTTCAGCTTGCAGGGTCAGTGCGCTCCAGGCCCTGGTAGTTCATCCACCATATATTAAGTTCCATCACAACAGAGTAGTCCTTCGCGCGCACCCTAAGTTCCTTCCTAAGGTAGTGTTGGAGTTCCATCTTAACCAGTCATTTGTTCTTCCAGCAGTTTTCCCAAGACTTCATACCCATCCTAGTGAAAGTGTACTGCATACCTTAGACTGCAAGCGATCCTTAGTCTTCTATCTGGAGCGGATTAAATTCCATAGACAGTTGTTTAGCCCCCCCCCCCTTCCCAAATCCCTGGGAAGGATAGTTGGTGGAAGGCTGTTTGGGCTAAAACTTCAGGGGTGCTTCTCCCTGGATTCATTCTTTTACACTTTAAATCTTATCTGTTCTGTTATCATCAGAGGAAGAGATATACTCTGAATCAATTTGTAAAAGAAATTTCCTTTTAAAAACACTTATTTTAGACACCAATCAGATAAAGCCAATTACATTGCAATTTCGTAAAACTTATATTCTGTAACAAGCAATTGGGTCTCTTTCTTCCTGTGAGGGGAACTGAAACAAAATCTACAGCAAAGCTCTAACCAATTCTTCTAAAGTTCTCATCTTCTTTTTCTTCAACCCTGATTTTATACCTTTTTTCCTTTCACTTCTAACTGCATACGTGCAAAGTTTAACGTCTGCTGACCCCCTCCCACCTTCCTAGTTTCTGCTGATGCTGCAGTTAATTTCTTCTACACCCTACCCCAATACTCAGTTTCATTCCTCCAGAAATGTTCTTGTTATGCTCTTGTTTGCATTCCACTCTTATCTTTAAACTTCACTTTGCCCTAGAGTCTGTCTTCACCCTTCTGATTTTCTGCAATGACAGGCTGTCATTTTTGTTACACAACCTCTCCTAATGAAGCAGTGCTAGTCAGGCTTTGCTTCTGTCAGGGGATACAGAGTACACAGACTCCATTTTCATGACAAACAGCCATTATGCACAGAGATTTCCACATAGTCCACTCAGCTTTTTGTTTTGACCCCAACAGTTTGGGGGTATCCATTGGCAAACACACACTTTCAGATTGGCTAGCAGACTGCATCTCCTTTGCTTATACCCAGGCTGGACTGACTCTTGAGGGACATGTCATGGCTCACAATGTTAAGAGTCATGGTGGCATCGGTAGCCCACTTGAGATCAGCCTCCATAGAGGAGATTTGCAAGGCTGCGACATGGTCTTCAGTCCACACATTCACATCACACTATTATCTGGATCAGGATACCCGATGTGACAGTTGGTTCGGATAGACAGTTTTGCAAAATCTGTTCGGTGTCTAGAATCCAATTCCACCCTGCTAGGCCCTGCTTTTTATTTTTCTATTCCAGGCTTCACCTCCGCAGTTAGTTTGTATATAGTTTCAGGTTGATTGAAGTTTTCATCTTGACATTCAAGACTCCCATTATCCTAGCTTTTTTTTTTTTCGGTGAGCCTGGTAGCTATGGATTCCCACGTGTGAGAATAGAAAGGCCTGCCTTTCCTCCGAGAAAAGAAACATACTTACCTGTAGCTGGTGTTCTAGGACAGCAGGCTGTCTATTCTTACATACCCTCCACCTCCCCTAGGAGTTGTCTTTAGTTTAGGGTTTCTGCTTTTTCACCTGATTGGAGGACCTGCGTTTGCTTGTCAGGCGGGAAGGCACCATCCCATGCGAGGTGGGATGCTGCAGGAAAATTCTACACTGTAAGCTAATCAGCGTCCACACCGACCTCTGTCAGGATGATGTTGCCCATATGTGAGAATAGTCGGCATGCTGTCCTCTGAGAACACCAGCTACAGGTAAGCACCTTTGCTTTTTTCATATATCAATTCTGCTATGGAAATCAGACAAGTAAAACTGCATCTTCTCTGACTAAATTATTTTTCTTGAGGCAAGCAGGCCTATTTATTTATTTGTTACATTTGTTTCCCACATTTTCCCACCTATTTGCAGGCTCAATGTGGCTTACAATGTGGCGTATGCCAAGCCGGTAAAGAACAAACACAAAGTGGTATTATGGTAGAATAAGATACATGTGTTACAGACACATTTGGGAATCGTAGAGAGGAGGAGTTGCGTCGAGTCCATTACTAGCTTTAGTTAGTTGTGTAGCAGGGTTCAGGCTTTTAGGTTATGTCAATATGGTATGCTTTTTTGAATAGGTAGGTTTTTAGTGATTTCCTGAAGTTTACATGGTCGTATGTTGTTTTCACGGCTTTTGGAAGTGCATTGCACAGTTGTGTGCTTATGTAGGAGAAGCTGCTTGCATAAGTTGATTTGTATTTGAGTCCTTTGCAGCTTGGGTAGTGAAGATTTAGGTAAAATGTTCTTGTTGATCTGATTGTGTTTCTGGTTGGTAGGTCTATGAGCTCTGTCATATATCCTGGGGCTTCACCATAGATGATTTTGTGGACATGGTGCAGATTTTGAAGGCGATACGTTCTTTGATTGGGAGCCAATGCAGTTTTTTTTGGAGGGGTTTGGCACTTTCGAAACACATTTTTCCAAATATTAACCTAGCTGCCGTGTTTTGGGCAGTCTGTAGTTTCTTTTTAAGTTGTTCTTTGCATACTGCATTGATACCGTTGCAGTAGTCTACGTGGCTTACTACCATTGATTGTATTAGGTTGCGGAATGTTTCTCGCAGGAAGAATGGTTTCAGACATTTGAGTTTCCACATTGAATGGAACATTTTCTTTGTTGTAGTTTTTACTTGGGTCTCTAGGGTGAGGTTTCGGTCGATTGTCACGCCAAGGATTTTCAGGCTGTCTGAGATAAGGAGGGTGTGGTCTGGGGTGATTATATTTGTTGGTTTGTTCACGTATTGTTCACATGTGTTTTTTCCGTATTGAGTTTTAATTGAAATTCGCTTGCCCATGAGTTCATGATGATTTTGTTGGTTATTTCTGTCGGATCGTGTGTGTAAGAAATGTATATTGCGACATCGTCTGCATAGATGAAAGGATTAAGGCCTTTGTTGGCTAAGGATTTGGCTAGTGGCATCATCATTAAGTTGAAGAGGATCGGTGATAATGGTGATCCTTGAGGTACTCCGCAGTCAGGTTTCCACGGTGAAGATATGTTTGTATTTGATTTCATTTGATATGTTCTAGTGGTTAGGAAACCTTTGATCCACTTAATTATGTTTCTGCTGATCCCGAAGTAATTGAGAAGTTGTAGCAATATATTGTGGTCCACCATGTCAAGTGCACTAGACATGTCGAATTGGAGGAGGAGTATGCTTTTTCCTGCTTGAATTTGGCTAGGAGAGTGATTAGTACTGTTTCGGTGCTGTGGTGGGGGCGAAATCCTGATTGTGACTCATGTAGTGTTGAGAATTTGTTTATATAATCAGAGAGTTGTTTGGTTGCCATACTTTCCATCAGTTTAACTACCAATGGGATAGATGCTACTGGGCGGTAGTTTGAGATCTTGTTTGTTTTCATCTTGGTGTCTTTTGGTATTGGGGTGAGTAGGATATTGCCGTTTTCCTTAGGGAAGAGACCTTTATTGGAGCATGTGGTTTAGGTGTGATGTAAGATCTACTATGAAGCATTCAGGAGCGGATTTTAATAAGTAGCTGGGGCAGGTGTCCAGTCTACATTGAGTGTCGGTGAACCTTTTAATTGCCTGGGTAACTTTCGGCAGTGAGGAGGGCGAAGTTGGACTAGGTTCGGTCCGCTGGGTATTCTCCTGGGGTTGGATGCAAGCCATTGATGAAGTATCCAATATTAGTGGTGTTCTGAGGTAGCGTGTTACGTAGTTTTGCAATTTTTTCATAAAAGTATTTGGCAAGTTTGTCTGCCGATGGGACGTCTGTGTTGGTTGTGGTAACCAAGGTAGTGTCTAGTAATTTGGTCACAAGTTTGTATAGTTTCTTTGCGTCTTTGTAATTTGGCCTTACTTGGGAAAGAAGGGGCTCAGGGCAATATTAATGCTGCTGTGAGTAGCTGCTGCTTTAGATGTGGTGCTGTTTCCTTTCCTTAGGTGTGCACAAGAGAGGAGCAGGACATTTTGCAGCGGGATTCCAACAAGAGCCAAAAGCTGCTGAAGAAACTCATGTCAGGTTGGTGGTGTCAGTGCTCTGTGATGCACACTAGATAATATCTCTTTACCCTGCCTCTTTTGTGTATTGTTTAGCCAGCTGCACACCAGAAACAATTAAAACTTAACAACTGTGACCCAGAAAGCATGTACTCTAAATAGCTAGAATGTCGGCTTCCTTACTCTTAATACATAAGATTAATAACATGGAGGCTAGAGGCTGAATGATGCAACTCTTTTTTTAACAATTTTGACCGAAATTGAAAATACCCCCCAAAATCATTGACTTGTTTTGGCCCTAACCGAAACTGTTCCCCCTCCACCCTTGAAGAGTAGCCTTCCCTTAGGAACCTCACCAATATGCTGCCTCCCGGGCCTACCTTACAATCCTTGATGGTCTAGAGATGGAGTCGAGAGAGGAGTGTCCTCCATTCACTCTTGCCCATGCCGGCTCCACTATCAATAAGTCTGCCACGATATCTAGTGGCAGTTTTGTCACGGCAGTCATTTTGTGATTGTAAGGTAGATCAGACTCTGCTTTCAAAATGGCTGCCACATCCTTTACTTTACAATTACAGAATGGCTGCTGTGACCTCCCATAAGGCTGTCGTTTGAGGTCACAACAGCCATTTTGATAGCAGAGTCGGCATGGGCAGGAGCGAATGGGGATTGCTCCTGCCTTGACTACACCTCTAGACCATCAGGGACTGTAAGATAGGCCCAGGGAAAAGGGTCAAGGGAGGGAGGGAGAGATGCTACTTCTGATTAGGGGGATGGTTTGGCTACTGCTGAAAACAAGTGACAGGTTTTGTATGAAACCAAACACAGGCAGTGATATGTTTTTGGTATGTCCGAAAAAAGGCCAAAGATGAATTTTGGTCTGGTTTCAAGCCAGATCTGAAACTTAAACCAAATTGTAGTCGGCCTCTAATCTCTGTATTGTGAAGTTTGGGCTGTGTGCCTCCCTTATTTTATAGACTTTCAAAACTTAGATATAAAGTTTCATGCAGAAAAAATTTAGTTGTGTAATAGAGGAGGTAAGGTAGAGTTGTCATGATAGAGATGTTCAAAAACCTGAAGGTATTAATGTACAAGAGGCATACCTGTTCTAAGGAAAAGGATGGTAGAAGAGTGGAATGTCCTTTTGGAATGAGTGATGGTGGCTAAAACAGTAACTGAGTTTAAGAGAGCATGGATTAAGCGCAGAGTATCCTTAGTGGATAGAAGTGATCTGAGCAGAAAGTAAAGAATAGGAAAGGTTAGTAGTGTAGGGGTAATTCAGGAATCTACGTTTCTGGATTGTCTGACGGATTGTGATGGTAGAATCAACTGGTAGCTGGGTCTGTCTGGCAGGCTATAAGTCCTTTAACTATAAGTCATAGGAGAAACATAAATTAAAAAGAAGAGAGAAGTAGACATTATTAACTAGTTTCCATAGTGTACTACCCTTTTCCGCATAGTTTTAAACTGAAACATTCCCTAGAGGTAGAAACTTAACAGCCAAGAGTGTTTAAAAGGATAGTAGCAAGGCTCAAACATTGTACTAAAGAGAAAGTTATTTTCTGTTGTTTGCCTGCTGGAGAGAGAGCACTGCTTCTGACCTGAATTAGGTGTTAAGGTATGAGGAAGTAGAATATTAGCAAAGGTTACTAAGGGTAATCTGATTACTGGATTAGCTTCAAAAGGTTGTTTGAAGCAGTCTCCTTAGAATCCAAACTATATAGAGAGGAAAGGTCCCACTTAACTTTCTTTCTGAGAAGTTCTGAGAGAAGAGGACATTTCTGTGGTTGTGACATTATTTTGCTCTGTGCATGGTAACTTAAAGATTCAGATTTTTTTTTTTAGTTACATTTTGTACCCCGCGCTTTCCCACTCATGGCAGGCTCAATGCGGCAGGCAATGGAGGGTTAAGTGACTTGCCCAGAGTCACAAGGAGCTGCCTGTGCTGGGAATCGAACTCAGTTCCTCAGTTCCCCAGGACCAAGGTCCACCACCCTAACCACTAGGCCACTCCTACTCCCGTTAATGCCACAGCATTAACTGATAGGCTGTAGAAGGCACAGCAGGCCTAGCTTAGTCCTCATTTCCACCCCCCTCCCCAGCTACCACTCACCACTAGCTCAACTCTTCACTTATGGTCAATTATTGTAATTAGGACAGCAAGAGGAGAGTTTTCATTAGAGTTTTAATTACATTTAATTATTTTCTAAGAAGCAAACACTAAATAAATGACATATTAAGCCATATAATCTTAAGGCTCTTTATATTCATATGATATCCCTAGTACTTTAAGAAGTTTTCATTAAACAACTCTATAATATCAAGATGCAGACAGCAGTCCAGCAGCAAGATGGGTTCTATCCAGTCTTTTGCATTGAGTGTCTCATATGTGATTATCTCCCAGTTGGTGAGAGGTTATATGTATGTGCTCGATGCAAAGAGCTTCTAGTTCTTAGAGAAAGTCCTTTCTTTTGAGGCTAGAGTAGCAGACTTAGAGGAGCTGAGGGAGACAGAGAGGTACATAGAGGAGGCCTAAAAGGACATTGTAGAGATGTCGCACCTCCAGTCTGGCTGCCCCCATGCTGCTTTGGAGGAGGGAGGTCTTCTAGAAGGAGAGCATCACCCTGGTGAAGCTGGAAGTAATCCTGTAGCCAGGACAAGCCTATCGGGGAATGCAGTGTCCTTTCACACTGAGGATGTATCTCCAGGAGATTTTGCCTAGGAGGGAAGGGTTAGGATGGCTGTTGTAGTTGGTGATTCAATTATTAGGCATGTAGATAGCTGGGTGGCTGGTGGATGTGAGGATCGCCTGTTCACTTGTCTGCCTGATGCGAAGGTGGCAGACCTCACTCGTCACCTAGTTAGGATTTTAGATAGTGCTGGGGAAGAGCCGGCTGTCTTGGTACATGTAGGTACCAATGACATACAGTGGGGGAAATAAGTATTTGATCCCTTGCTGATTTTGTAAGTTTGCCCACTGACAAAGACATGAGCAGCCCATAATTGAAGGGTAGGTTATTGGTAACAGTGAGAGATAGTACATCACAAATTAAATCCGGAAAATCACATTGTGGAAAGTATATGAATTTATTTGCATTCTGCAGAGGGAAATAAGTATTTAATCCCTCTGGCAAACAAGACCTAATACTTGGTGGCAAAACCCTTGTTGGCAAGCACAGCGGTCAGACATCTTCTGTAGTTGATGATGAGGTTTGCACACATGTCAGGAGGAATTTTGGTCCACTCCTCTTTGCAGATCATCTCTAAATCATTAAGAGTTCTGGGCTGTCGCTTGGCAACTCGCATCTTCAGCTCCCTCCATAAGTTTTCAATGGGATTAAGGTCTGGTGACTGGCTAGGCCACTCCATGACCCTAATGTGCTTCTTCCTGAGCCACTCCTTTGTTGCCTTGGCTGTATGTTTTGGGTCATTGTCGTGCTGGAAGACCCAGCCACGACCCATTTTTAAGGCCCTGGCGGAGGGAAGGAGGTTGTCACTCAGAATTGTACGGTACATGGCCCCATCCATTCTCCCATTGATGCGGTGAAGTAGTCCTGTGCCCTTAGCAGAGAAACACCCCCAAAACATAACATTTCCACCTCCATGCTTGACAGTGGGGACGGTGTTCTTTGGGTCATAGGCAGTATTTCTCTTCCTCCAAACACGGCGAGTTGAGTTCATGCCAAAGAGCTCAATTTTTGTCTCATCTGACCACAGCACCTTCTCCCAATCACTCTCGGCATCATCCAGGTGTTCACTGGCAAACTTCAGACGGGCCGTCACATGTGCCTTCCGGAGCAGGGGGACCTTGCGGGCACTGCAGGATTGCAATCCGTTATGTCGTAATGTGTTACCAATGGTTTTCGTGGTGACAGTGGTCCCAGCTGCCTTGAGATCATTGACAAGTTCCCCCCTTGTAGTTGTAGGCTGATTTCTAACCTTCCTCATGATCAAGGATACCCCACGAGGTGAGATTTTGCGTGGAGCCCCAGATCTTTGTCGATTGACAGTCATTTTGTACTTCTTCCATTTTCTTACTATGGCACCAACAGTTGTCTCCTTCTCGCCCAGCGTCTTACTGATGGTTTTGTAGCCCATTCCAGCCTTGTGCAGGTGTATGATCTTGTCCCTGACATCCTTAGACAGCTCCTTGCTCTTGGCCATTTTGTAGAGGTTAGAGTCTGACTGATTCACTGAGTCTGTGGACAGGTGTCTTTCATACAGGTGACCATTGCCGACAGCTGTCTGTCATGCAGGTAACGAGTTGATTTGGAGCATCTACCTGGTCTGTAGGGGCCAGATCTCTTACTGGTTGGTGGGGGATCAAATACTTATTTCCCTCTGCAGAATGCAAATAAATTCATATACTTTCCACAATGTGATTTTCCGGATTTAATTTGTGATGTGCTATCTCTCACAGTTACCAATAACCTACCCTTCAATTATGGGCTGCTCATGTCTTTGTCAGTGGGCAAACTTACAAAATCAGCAAGGGATCAAATACTTATTTCCCCCACTGTAGGAAAATGTGGGAGGGAGGTTCTGGAAGCCAAATTTAGGCTCTTAGGTAGAAAGCTCAAATCCAGAACCTCTAGGGTAGCATTTCAGAAGTTCTCCCTGTTCTACGTACTGGGTCCAAGAGACAGGCAGAGCTCCGAAGTCTCAATGTGTGGATGAGGCGATGGTGCAGGAAGAAGGGTTTTAGATTTGTAAGGAACTGGGCGACATTCTGGAGAAGGGGGAGCCTATTCCGGAATGATGGACTCCACCTTAACCAGGATGGGACCAGGCTGCTGGCATCAACATTTAAAAAGGAGATAGAGCAGCTTTTAAACTAGAACCTGGGGGAAGGCCGACAGTTATTCAAAAGTGCATGGTTTGGAACAAGTTATCTTTCAAAGATGTCACCAAAACAGGGAAGATAGGGTATCCCAATAACGAGGTTGCAGTAGAGACCATAGTAGACCAGATGTCTTTAAATAAAAAGAAGATAAAACATTGCAAATTACTGCTGCTGAGCAAGATGTAAATAGGAGCAACAAACATAGTTTGAAATATCTATATGTGAATGACAGAACCTAAGAAATAAGATGGGAGAGTTAGAATATGTTGCACTAAATGAACAATTAGATATAATAGACATCTCTGAGACCTGGTGGAAGGAGGATAACTAGTGGGACACTGTCATACCAGTGTACAAATTATATCATAGTGATAGGGTGGATCAAATTGGTGGAATAGGAGCATTGTATGTTAAGGAGGGCCTTGAATCAAATAGATTGAAAATTCTGCAGGAAACAAAACACATTTTGGAATCCCTATGGATTGAAATGTGATGTGGAAAGGGGAAAAGGATAGTTGTAGGAGTGTACTACTGTCCACCTGGCCAGGATGAACGGACTGATGTAGAAATTTTATCGGAAATTAGGCTAAAAAACTGGGGAACACAATAATAATGGGTGATTTCAATTACCCTGATATTGACTGGGTAAATGTAACATCAGGGCATGCTAGGGAGGTAAAAGTTCTTGAAATCAAGGACTACTTTATGGAGTGGCTGGTACAGGAGCCAACGAGGAGGAAAAATTCTAGATCTGGCGCAGGAGGTAATGGTGGTGTAGCCACTTGATAACAGTGATCATAATGTGATCAGATATGATATAAGCTTTGGAGTAAGTACATACAGAAATCCAATAAGTTACTATTTAGCGTTCAAAAAGGAGATAAAATGAGAAGCACTGTGAAAAAATATTTTAGAGGAGCAGCTGTGAAGGTCAAAAATTTACATTGGGCATGGATGCCCAGGCCAAATATATTCCATGTATTAAAAAAAGGAGGTTCTCCAAGGACAAACAGGCTGCTTGTTCTCACATGTGGGTCGACGTCCGTGTCGGCCCAGGAAACGGAGCAAATTTTTGAAGCAAAAATAAAAAGTTTTGCCCAGAGTCTTCTGGCGCGTGAATCACGCGCACCGCGCATGTGCGGATGACTTCCCGCCCGTCACGCAAGTGTGCCCCTTAGTTCTTTTTTGTCCACGACGAGGTGACAGGATTTTTCTGCTCTCCTCGTTTTTGGCCCAGGAACAGAGTCTGACGACTATTTTCTTTCTATTTCTTTTATTTTTGTTATTTTCTTTAAAAAAACAAAGCAAAAAAAAACATATTTACTCCCGTAGTCTCTTTTAGTATTTTTGCCTATTTTTAAGTATCCTTTCTTTTCGACGTGGCCGGCCTTTAGGCCGCGCGGTTGAGTTTTTCCCTTTTTGTGCCCTTTACTTTTTTGGCACGATCACGTTGTTTGATTTCGCCGAAGCCATTTTTCCTTCCATGTCATCGAAGACACCCAGCATCTTCAAACATTGTACTTGGTGCAACCGGACCATCTCAGGTACTAATACCCACGCTTGGTGTATCCAGTGCCCAGGGCTCGAACATTGCTCAGCCGCTTGTAGTCTGTGTCTTCGTATGAAGAAACGGACCCAAGCGTCTCAAGAATCCCAACAGGAAAAGCTTTTTGGGACTCGGTCCGTTCCTTCGACGTCGACTTCGGTACCGAGGTCGGCGGCGTCGACATCGAAAGGAGCATCAACGTCGGGAGAAGAGGTCATGGCTGCTGAGAGACCAACTCGTGCTGGGAGCAGTGAGGTGTCGAGTGGGTCTCCACCTGCCTCTAGGCCTCCTGTTATGCGGACCCAGCCCCGAGGAGACGTGAGGATTCCACATCCTCATCGGTACCGAGGAGTCTCGATGACGGGCGTCGAGCGAAGGCAAAGAAGCACAGTCATCGTTCTCCTTTGACACACAGTGCCGGGAGCTCCGGGGCGTTGAGAGAGTCGGCACCTGAGAAGCGTCGGCACCGAGAGGATCGCTTCCCCTCGATACAGGAGGTGCCGATGCGTAGGTCTCCTAGCAGCTCAGTACCTGCTCCCAAGCCTCCACAGATTTTGACACCGCCTGTTCCACCGACCCCACAGCCTTCTCCAATGGCGGCTCTCGACAAGCGCATCCGGGCCTTGTTTCCAGTACTTTTGGAGGGACTGCTACGTCAGTCAGCTTCGGTGTCAGGGGTGCTTGCACCTTCTGTACCATCTGCTGCAGCGATGTCTGGCCCTTCTCCTGCCACCCAGGTCGATTCCTCTTTGACGTCGGTGGAGGAAGCTTCGCTGCAGTCCGAGCGGGCGTCGGTCTCTCGACATCGCCATCGAGGCAGGTCCAGTGTCGGAGTACCTTAAGAGAGGTTGCGTCTGATACTGAGTAGGAGCGTTCGTAGGAGTCAGAGGACGATCCCAAGTACTTTTCTTCTGATGAGTCCTATGGGATTCCCTCTGAACCTTCCCCTCCACCAGAAAGGAGACTATCTCCACCGGAGAGTCTTTCCTTTTCCTCTTTTGTCCAGGAAATGGCTACAGCTATTCCCTTCCCTGTGGAGGTTGAGGATGAGCCCAGGACTGAGATGCTCGAAGTCCTGGACTATTCTTCTCCACCTAAAGAGGCTGTGACAGTCCCTCTGCATAAGGTACTGAAGGAAGTCCTTATGCGAAACTGGTCGGCCCCCCTGTCTGGTCCCCAAGAAAGCTGAATCCCAGTATTGGATCCATGGTAAACCTGGATTGATGAGGTCTCAGTTACCCCACAATTCTATGGTGGTGGATTCCGCCCTCAAGAGAGCCAGAAGTACTAGACACTATGCTTTGGTGCCCCCAGGCAGAGAAGCTAGGACTTTTTGGATTCTTTTGGGAGGAAGACATATCAGGTCGCCATGCTCGCTGCCAAGATTCAATCATACCAGCTCTTCACGAGTGTTCACTTGTGGGATTCAATAAGGCAACTGTCTAGCTTGGTTGATGCACTCCCTCCCGAGCAAGCTGAGCCTTTTCGCCAAGTGGTCAGGCAGCAGAAGCCATGTTGAAAATTCCTGGCCAGGGATACGTTCGACACTTTTGATGTAGCATCCAGGATTGCTGCTCAAGGTATAGTGATGCGTAGACTCTCATGGCTGCGTGTCTCTGACCTGGATCATTCGGTCCAGCAGCGAATGGCGGATGTTCCTTGCCGGGGGGAAAACGTTTTTAGTGAAAAAGAAGAGGATCTTGTTGATCAGATCAAGAAGCATAATGATGCTATGGATTCTCTCTCCCACCGGGCGTCTTCTGCTACTACCTCCTCATCTAGGAGGTATTTTGGGGGGAAGAGGGGTGCTCCCTATTCCTATCCTAGGCGTAGGTACACTCCTGCTTCTCGACAGCCTTCTCAGGCTCAGCCCCAGCATGCTCATTCTAGTCAACAGCTTGCATCTAAGGCCCGTGCTGCTCCCCAGCAAAAGCAGTGAACGGGCTTTTGACTGGCTCCAGTTCAGCATAGCCTCTGTAAAAGTGTCCGTACCGGACGACTTGCCGCTTGGGGGGAGGTTGATATTTTTTCACCAAAGGTGGCCTCTCGTAACCTCTGACCGGTGGGTCCTTCAGATAGTCCGGTCACAATACACCATCAATCTGAAATCCAAACCTCCAGGAGCTCATTCTTACAGTTTCCAGCACAAACAGTTACTTGCAAAGGAACTCTCCGCCCTTCTGAAGGCCCAAGCGGTCGAACCCGTTCCACCAGGGGAAGAAGGGCTGGGATTCTATTCCAGGTACTTCCTTGTGCAGAAAAAGACGGGGGGGGGGGGGAGGGGGATGCCTCCCATTCTAGATCTAAGGGCCATGATCAAATTTCTTGTCCGAGAAAAGTTCAGGATGGTTTCCCTGGGCACCCTTCTTCCCATGATTCAAGAAAACAATTGGCTATGCTTTCTGGACTTAGATGCTTACACACACATTTCGATACTTTCAGCTCACAGGAAGTTTCTTCGATTTCGGCTGGGAACACAGCACTTTCAGTACTGTGTACTGCCCTTTGGTGTGGCGTCTGCCTAGTGGTAGTCGCAGCGTTGTTACTCAGACTGGGAGTGCATGTGTTCCCTTATCTCGACTATTGGCTGGTGAAGAGCACCTCGAAGGCAGGCACTCTACAGTTCATGCGAATGACTATTTAGGTGCAAGAACTATTGTGGTTCGTGATCAGTTACTCCAAGTCCCATCTCACTCCAGTCCAAAAGTTGGAATTCATTGGAGCTCTGTTGAACACAAAGACAGCTTGAGCTTATCTTTCTGAGGCAAGGGCAGACAACCTTCTGTTCCTGATGTCCATAGTTCAAACGTCTCAACAGATCACGGATCGGCAGATGTTGAGACTTCTGGGGCACATGGCCTCCACAGTTTATGTGACTCCCATGGCATGACTACACATGAGATCAGCTCAATGGACCCTAGCTTCCCAGTGGTATCAAGCTGCAGGGAGTCTAGAGGATGTAATCCAACTGTCTACCAACTTCAGGAATTCTCTGCAGTGGTGAACAATTCAATCCAATTTGAGCTTGGGACGTCCATTCCAAATTCCTCAGCCACAAAAAGCGCTGACAGTGGAGGCATCCCTCCTGGGGTGGGGAGCTCATGTAGATGGGCTTCACATTCAAGGAGCCTGGTCCTTTCAGGAAAAAGGTCTTCAGATCAATCTGGAATTGCGAGCGATCTAGAACGGTCTAAAGGCTTTCAGAGACCGGCTGTCCAACCAAATCATATTGATTCAGACAGACAATCAGGTTGCCATGTATTACACCAACAAGCAGGGGGGCACCGGATCTCACCCTCTGTGTCAGGAAGCCATCCAGATGTGGCTTTAGGTGCGCCGTTATGGCATGTTTCTGCAAGCCACTTATCTGGCAGGCGTAAACAATAGTCTGGCCAACAGGCTGAGCAGGATAATGCAACCTCACGAGTGGTCACTGAACTTGGGCATAGCCACAAGATCTTCCAAGCGTGAGGCACCCCCTCGGTGGAACTTTTGCCACTCAGATCAATCACAAGGTCCCTCAGTTCTGTTCCAGGCTTCAGGCCCATGACAGACTAGCGTCAGATGCCTTTCTCCTACATTGGGGGACAGGCATCCTGTATGCGTATCCTCCCATACCCCAAGTGGGGAAGACTTTGCTGAAACTCAAGCAAGAGTGCGGAACCATGATTCTGATTCCTCCCTTCTGGCTGCATCAGATTTGGTTCCCTCTTCTTCTGGAGTTGTCCTCCGAGGAACTGTGGAGATTAGAGTTTTCCAACCCTCATCACCCAGAACGAGGGGTCGCTTCTGCATCCCAATCTCCAGTCTCTGGCTCTCACAGCCTGGATGTTGAGAGCTTAGAATTCGCTTCCTTGGGTCTTTCAGAGGGTGTCTCCCGAGTCTTGCTTGCAGGAAAGATTCCACGAAGAGGTGTTACTCTTTTAAATGGAGGAGGTTTGCTGTCTGGTGTGACAGCAAGGCCCTAGATCCTCTTTCTTGTCCTACACGGACCCTGCTTGAATACCTTCTACACTTGTCTGAATCTGGTCTCAAGACCAACTCTGTAAGGGTTCACTTTAGTGCAATTAGTTCTTATCATCGCCATGTAGAGGTTAAGCCTATCTCTGGACAGCCTTTAGTTGTTCGCTTCGTGAGAGGTTTGCTTTTGTCAAAGCCCCCAGTGAAACCTCCACCAGTGTCATGGGATCTCAACGTCGTTCTCACCCAGCTGGTTGAAAGCTCCTTTTGAGCCACTGAATTCCTGCCATCTGAAGTATTTGACCTGGAAGATCGTTTTCTTGGTGGCTGTTACTTCAGCTCGTAGGGTCAGTGAGCTTTCAGTCCTTGGTAGTGCATGCACCTTATATCAAATTTCATCACAACAGAGTAGTCCTCCACATGCACCCTAAGTTCCTGTCGAAGGTGGTGTCGGAGTTCCATCTGTACCAGTCAATTGTCTTGCCAATATTCTTTCCCCGTCCTCATACCCACCCTGGCGAAAGAAGTTTGCATACCTTGGACTGCAAGAGAGCATTGGCCTTTTATGTGGAGCGGACAAAGCCCTTCAGACAGTCCGCCCAGTTGTTTGTTTCTTTTGATCCCAACAGGAGGGGAGTCGCCATCAGAAAACGCACAATCTCCAATTGGCTAGCAGATTGCATTTCCTTCACTTATGCCCAAGCTGGGCTGACTCTAGAGGGCCATGTCACTGCACATAATGTTAGAGCCATGGCTGCGTCAGTGGCTCACTTAATGTTAGCCTCCATTGAAGAAGAGATTTGCAAGGCTGCAACGTGGTGATCAGTCCACAGATTCACATCTCACTACTACCTTTAGCAGGATACCTGATGCGACAGTCGGTTTGGGCAGTCGGTGCTGCAGAATCTGTTTGGGGTTTAGAATTTTGATTTAACTAAGGGGCACGCTTGCGCAATGGGCGGGAAGTCATCCATATGTGTGTGGTGCGAGTGATTCACCAACTAGAAGACTCTGGGCAAAACTTTTTATATTTGCTCCGTTTCCTGGGCCGACGCGGACGTCGACCCACATGTGAAAACAATCAGCCTGCTGTCCTCGGAGAATACCTCCTTCAAGTAAGTATCTTCGCTGTGGGGGAAGGGGGAAAGGAGAGCGGGATGGTTATGTTGGAAGTTTGCCTTTCTGCAGCATTGAGAGGTATTCATGGTTCACATATGCTATTTATTGTGGATGTCTGCATTAATTAATTAATTAAGATCATTTATACCCCGCCTTTTGGAACAGTTGTGCAGCCTTAAAACAGCTTACAATGAACTAGCGAAATAAATACAGTTACATTTGAATAGTTGGGGACATAAAACAGGGTAAGAAGGGAAGGGAAAGGGGGGAAAAAACTAATATGGTCTCCAGGCGAGTCAGGAGGGATGATGGAGATCCAGACAAGTCCAGGCGAGGTGATCCTCGAAGGGGCGCAGAGAAGAACAGGAGCAACATGCAGCCAGGAGTTGATGAAAGCTGGAGCCAGGCAACACAAACGACGGGGGCAACGACGTTGGATCCAAGATGGCAATTCAAACGGCCCTCCTCCGCAGCACCAACCGCCAGGGCGCCAGCAAAGAACGAATCTGCAGCCAATGTCAGCTTCAGCTCTGTCCTGCACACCGTCAAGCCAGATGAATCAGACGATAGCGGCCGTGGCCCTGCAGCTGGTGCACCGCACTCCTTCACACAAGTGATCACACCAACAGCCAACCTGGCGACCCGCACCTCCGCGCTGCAAACACCCACGTCCGCCCCGGAGGGGACCAGCTGGGCAGCACTCCCTCCCATGTCCGCGACGCACACACCATGCGTCCCAAACTGCTCAGGTGGAGACCCACGAGGAGAGCAAGGCGGATGGACGACGGCGCAACGCACTCCGGATGGGTTGCGGCCAGTCGGTGGTTGATCCGCGAAAACGGCGACAAGGGACCAATTCGACAAGTCGGACAACCCTCCGCTGGGCTTCTCATGGCACCCCGAACCAGGACAAGCCCGGGACCAGCGATGATGAGCCAAAACAAGGGCAAGTGCCGACGGGATAGCCCGAGGGCCACCAGAGCTAACGACTCCCCGACCTGCTACGCGGCGGCCATTTTTTAATACTAATAAAGATTATTTAAACATAAAAAAGGAGGAAGGAAGACCAAATGACAGTTGGTATAGTTAAAAGGTGAGATGAAGGATGCTGTTGGAGCTGAAAGAAAATCCTTCAGAAAATGGAAGAAAGATCCAACTGAAAATAATAGGAAACAGCGTAAGCAACAGCAAGTCAAATGCAAAGTGCTGATAAGGAAGGCAAAGAGGGACTTTGAAAAAAAAGGTTGCATTGGAGACAAAAACACATAGTAAAAACTTTTTTAGGTATATTAAAAGGAAGAAGCTGGCAAAAGAATCAGTTGGACTGCTAGATGACCGAAGGGTAAGAAGGGTACTCAAGGAAGACAAAGCCATAGCAGAGAGATTAAATGAATTCTTTGCTTCGGTCATTACCAAGGAAGATTTGGGAGAGATACTGGTGCCAGAAATGGTATTCAAAGCTGATGAGTCATAGAAACTGAATGAAATCTCTATAAACTTGGAGGATATAATGGGGCAATTTGACAAATTGAAAAGTAGCAAATCTCCTGGACCGGATAGTACTCATCCCAGAGTACTAATAGAATTGAAAAATGAACTTGCAGAACTATTGATAGTAATATGTAATTTATCTTTAAAATCAAGCATGGTATCGAAAGATTGGAGGGTTGCCAATGTAAAACCAATTTTTTTTTTTAAAGGTTCCAGTGGTGATCTGGGAAATTATAGACAGGTGACCCAGACTTCAGTGACCGGCAAAATGGTAGAAACTATTATAAAGAGTAAAATTAAAGGGGGGGGGGGACAGGATTGTAGACTCCCGCAGAGAAAACATAAACTAGAGAGAGCAATCAGGAATAAGGCTTCTCCATATAATAGTAAGATGAGCAAAATATTGCATAAGCTCACATGGCATAGGATGTATAAGCTGTTGGCTCTGTGGTGTAATCTGCCGATAGAAGAGGGAGGGGGGAGGGCAGGGTTAGAGATCAAGGGGATAAAAGTTGAAAGTCCAATGTTCTGATATTGAATAATGTCTTCTCTATAAACACTAAATGTAACGTTTTCATTCAATGTCAATAAAAATGATTTAAACATAAAGAGTAAAATTACAGAGCCTATTCAAAAGCATGAATTAATGAGACAAAGCCAATATGGATTTAGTGAAGGGAAATCTTGCCTCACCAATCTATTACATTTCTTTGAAGAGGTGAACAAACATGTAGATAAACGTGAGTCGGTTGATATTGTCTAGCTGGATTTTCAAAAGGCATTTGACAAAGGACCTCATGAAAGATTCCAGAGGAAATTGGAGAGTCATGGGGTAGGAGATAGTGTTCTATAAAGACTGGTTAAAGGATAGAAAACAGAGAGTAGGGTTAAATGGTCAGTATTCTCAATGGAGAAGTGTAGTTAGTGGGGTTCCCCAGGGGTCTGTGCTTTGACCGCTGCTTTTTAACATACAGTGGGGGAAATAAGTATTTGATCCCTTGCTGATTTTGTAAGTTTGCCCACTGACAAAGACATGAGCAGCCCATAATTGAAGGGTAGGTTATTGGTAACAGTGAGAGATAGCACATCACAAATTAAATCCGGAAAATCACATTGTGGAAAGTATATGAATTTATTTGCATTCTGCAGAGGGAAATAAGTATTTGATCCCCCACCAACCAGTAAGAGATCTGGCCCCTACAGACCAGGTAGATGCTCCAAATCAACTCGTTACCTGCATGACAGACAGCTGTCGGCAATGGTCACCTGTATGAAAGACACCTGTCCACAGACTCAGTGAATCAGTCAGACTCTAACCTCTACAAAATGGCCAAGAGCAAGGAGCTGTCTAAGGATGTCAGGGACAAGATCATACACCTGCACAAGGCTGGAATGGGCTACAAAACCATCAGTAAGACGCTGGGCGAGAAGGAGACAACTGTTGGTGCCATAGTAAGAAAATGGAAGAAGTACCAAATGAATGTCAATCGACAAAGATCTGGGGCTCCACGCAAAATCTCACCTCGTGGGGTATCCTTGATCATGAGGAAGGTTAGAAATCAGCCTACAACTACAAGGGGGGAACTTGTCAATGATCTCAAGGCAGCTGGGACCACTGTCACCACGAAAACCATTGGTAACACATTACGACATAACGGATTGCAATCCTGCAGTGCCCGCAAGGTCCCCCTGCTCCGGAAGGCACATGTGACGGCCCGTCTGAAGTTTGCCAGTGAACACCTGGATGATGCCGAGAGTGATTGGGAGAAGGTGCTGTGGTCAGATGAGACAAAAATTGAGCTCTTTGGCATGAACTCAACTCGCCGTGTTTGGAGGAAGAGAAATGCTGCCTATGACCCAAAGAACACCGTCCCCACTGTCAAGCATGGAGGTGGAAATGTTATGTTTTGGGGGTGTTTCTCTGCTAAGGGCACAGGACTACTTCACCGCATCAATGGGAGAATGGATGGGGCCATGTACCGTACAATTCTGAGTGACAACCTCCTTCCCTCCGCCAGGGCCTTAAAAATGGGTCGTGGCTGGGTCTTCCAGCACGACAATGACCCAAAACATACAGCCAAGGCAACAAAGGAGTGGCTCAGGAAGAAGCACATTAGGGTCATGGAGTGGCCTAGCCAGTCACCAGACCTTAATCCCATTGAAAACTTATGGAGGGAGCTGAAGCTGCGAGTTGCCAAGCGACAGCCCAGAACTCTTAATGATTTAGAGATGATCTGCAAAGAGGAGTGGACCAAAATTCCTCCTGACATGTGTGCAAACCTCATCATCAACTACAGAAGACGTCTGACCGCTGTGCTTGCCAACAAGGGTTTTGCCACCAAGTATTAGGTCTTGTTTGCCAGAGGGATTAAATACTTATTTCCCTCTGCAGAATGCAAATAAATTCATATACTTTCCACAATGTGATTTTCCGGATTTAATTTGTGATGTGCTATCTCTCACTGTTACCAATAACCTACCCTTCAATTATGGGCTGCTCATGTCTTTGTCAGTGGGCAAACTTACAAAATCAGCAAGGGATCAAATACTTATTTCCCCCACTGTATTTATGTTTCAACAATTTTTATTGATGATTCCTCTCATACAACAATTAGCATTTTCAATATGCAATACAACACTATTGTGTAAAAACCATCCATATACATGTCATTCAGTGGTTGGATCATCAAACATTTCCAAACAACCCCCTCCCCACCCCTCCCTCTCATCAGTGTTTCCCGATGTTTATAATAACATGACTTTGTCATATATCTCTTATCCCATATAACTCCCTCCCCCAAGCCACCCAGTCCCTGATTTATCCAACATATGCAGTGTAGCCACCCTAAATATCAGGTAAACTCCCTTGACCCATTTTGTCCCTCCATGCTTTAACTACCCCACCCACCTCTCCCCTCCTCCCACTACTCATCAAATCGTCTCGAGACAGAGAGAGAGGAAGAAAGAGGAAAAAAAAAAGAAAAAAAAGGAGGGGGGGGGAGAAGGGTTCCACCGGCCAATAATTCCCAAAACATGTTTGCTTCTCCCTTGACTGCAACGGAGCATCCCCACCCTTCCCCTTCAGCCCTCAACCGAGGTTCAGCAACAAACTCCAAGCCCTATGCGGAAGGGATTCAATATATACGCCCCACACTGCTTGAAATGTCTTCAGCTATTTGGGTATATGCATAGCATACTGACATTCCAGAGTCATCAGGGCATGGAACTTATTCCTCCACACCCAAAACGATGGTGCTTCCTCTCCAACCCACACTCCTAATATCACTTTCTTCCCCAGGATCCCCGCCTTCCTGACAAGCAAAGTATATGATCTATTGTTTAAATGATGATCTTCATAGTAGTCTAACAATACTGCCATCAGGGAGATTGATATTACATATCCTGTTAACTTCTCCAGATACCTAAATATATCCTTCCAAAAGGCCTGGGTCTTATAACATTCTCACAATGAGTGAAAAAAGGAATTCAATCCCTGCTTACATTTTTGACAAACCAGCGTATCTATCGCCCCGATCTTAAACAACCGCTCCTGGGTGAAATATGCCCTATGTATAATTCGAAATTGACACTCCCCCAGTGTAGCATTGATCGAGATCTCAGGAATTCTCTTTATTAATTTTAATGGCTCTATATCTCTTCCCACTTCTTTAGCCCACCGCAAATTAAGATCCGCAAATGTCCTCCCCTGGGAGTTCAGCTGTATAGCCTTGTGTAATCCTGATATCGAAAGGCCTCCCTCCCTAAATTTATCAAAAAACTCCTGTATCTTCACACCCAAAGATGGAGTCAGAGCATTCCTCTCCAATGAGGCTGTATAATGTCTTATTTGCAGGTAGGCATCATGTCTCTCTGCTCTACCTTCCCAGATCCTAGGAGAACCTCCCATGATTTCAATCTACCGTCTTCATTCAACACATACTGTAATAATATGAGCCCTTTTGTAGCCCTTCGGGTGAAACTTGCATTATTGTTCCCTGGTACAAAATGCACATTACCCCTAATTGGAAGTTGGTCCGACACATCCCCCCGACTTCCTAGTAGTAATATCAAAAATCTCCACGTCTGGCGCAGCTCTCTCAACACCACACTCTTCCGCAACCATCCTGGGAGTGAGCCCTGCGAGCAATGTAGTAGAAAGTTCACATGCCAAGGGAAGTAAAATGCCGCCTCATAGTCTCTAGGGGTATATCTACACTTGTCCAATATCCAATCCCCCAGGTGCCGAAGCAGACAGGCATAGTTATACAGAGATAAGTCCGGAACCCCTAACCCTCCGAAGTTCCATGCTCCCAACAAATGTTTAAACTGCATTCTCTGCTTCTTGCCTCCCCAACAAAAATAGGAGATCATCTTCTGTAAACTCTTAAGACCTTTCTTCAACATTCGAATTGGTAACAGTTGTATAATATATAGCCATTTTGGAAAAAGCACCATATTGAACAAGTGAACTCTACCATGTATTGAAAGAGGGAGATGTTGCCAGTTTGCTAAAGTAGATTTACAATGATCCAACAAAATATCTATATTTGCTCTATACAGCATCGTCGTGCAACGGGGTAGCTGAATACCTAGATACCGGAACGAAACTGACTCCCATTTTACCGGGAAGGAGCCCACCCAACTTGCCTTCCCTGCTGACTCCGTAGGCATTGGTATAGATTTATCTAAGTTCAATTTGAACCCAGAGTAGTCCCCATACTCTTCAAAGCACTCCATTAACGTCAGGAGTGAAACCTGAGGATCCACTATATGTACCAACAAATCATCCGCAAATGCCGAGATCTTAAAAATATAAGATCCTGTCTCTACTCCTTTGATGTCCGGATTGTTCATTATTTCTCTAATCATGGGCGACAATGGGCAACCCTGCCTAGTTCCACGTTGTATTTCAAACTCCGAGGATATTACTTCATTGACCTGGATCCTAGCTCTGGATGATGGGAGTAACTAGTGAGGTAATTAAATTTGCTGATGACACAAAGTTATTCAAAGTCGTTAAATTGCGGGAGGATTGTGAAGAATTACAAGAGGACCTTACGAGACTGGGAGACTGGGCGTCTAAATGGCAGATGACGTTTAATGTGAGCAAGTGCAAAGTGATGCATGTGGGAAAGAGGAACCCAAATTATAGCTACGTCATGCAAGGTTCCACGTTAGGAGTCACAGACCAAGAAAGGGATCTAGGTGTCGTCGTTGATGATACATTGAAACCTTCTGCTCACTGTGCTGCTGCTGCTAAGAAAGCAAATAGAATGTTAGGTATTATTAGGAAAGGAATGGAAAACAAAAATGCGACAGCACCTCGAATATTGTGTTAAATTCTGGTCACCGTATCTCAAAAAAGATATAGTGGAATTAGAAAAGGGGATGGGACGACTTCCCTATGAGGAAAGGCTAAAGCGGCTAGGGCTCTTCAGCTTGGAGAAAAGGCGGCTGAGGGGAGATATGATGGAGGTCTATAAAATAATGAGTGGAGTTGAACGGGTAGATGTGAAGCGTCTGTTCACGCTTTCCAAAAATACTAGGACTAGGGGGCATGCGATGAAGCTACAATGTAGTAAATTTAAAACGAATCGGAGAAAAGATTTCTTCACTCAACGTGTAATTAAACTCTGGAATTCGTTTCCAGAGAATGTGGTAAAGGCGGTTAGCTTAGCGGAGTTTAAAAAAGGTTTGGACGGCTTCCTAAAGGAAAAGTCCATAGACCGTTATTAAATGGATTTGGGCAAAATCCACTATTTCTGGGATAAGCAGTATAAAATGTTTTGTACATTTTTGGGATCTTGCCAGGTATTTGTGATCTGGATTGACCACTGTTGGAAACAGGATGCTGGGCTTGATGGACCTTTGGTCTTTCCCAGTATGGCAATACTTATGTACTTATATGTAGCGCCTCTAAGAAAAATCCCAAAAATCCATATTTCCTTAGAACCGTAAAAAGAAACTCCCAATACACTCGATCGAATGCTTTTTCAGCATCGAAGCTTACCACTAATGAAGGTACCTTCATTTTTTCCACATATTCCATTGAAATCAACAGCCGTCTCGCCTTCTGTGCTACCGGGCGCCCAGCCAGAATTCCCACTTGCTGCTCTGAAATCAGTGTCGGCAGCACTTGTGCTAGTCTATTGGCCAGAACCTTTGCAAAAAGTTTCATTTCTACGTTCAAAAAAGAGATCGGCCTATATGAAGAAGGCTTTTCTGGGTCCCTGCCTGGTTTCAGCAGCAGCACTATCTGAGCCAGTTGGAGTGTTTGCGGGATCTTTCCGTCCATGACAAATTGTGAAATGTAGGATTGCACGTAGGCAGGATTGAGGGGGATAGAATTCAGCTCTAAAGCCATCTGGTCCTGATGTCTTAAACAAATCACTCTGCTTGATGGCTAAGTCTACTTCCTCTATCGATATAGGTCTGTTAAGTTTCTGAACTTTCCTTTCACTCATTGTGGGCACATGCAGATTATCTAAGTACAAGTTCCCTTCCATTGGCTCATCTGCTGGCCTCCCATATAGCTGCTGGTAGGAGTGTTGAAACACCATAGCTATTTCTCGGTCCGTTCTCACCAACGCACCCCCATCTTTTTCTATTTGGACTATGGTACGTGAACCCCCCGCTTGCCTTATCAGATGTGATAAAAGTTTCCCTGCTTTATTTCCATGCAGGAATAACTGATATTGATAATATTTAACTGACTTCATTGCTCTTTCATGTAACAGCTCATTTAAAGTGGTCTGAAGCACGAGCAAGAGGCTACACCCCTTGGGTGTAGGGCGTTTCCCATATTGGACTCTAATTTTGCCCACCTGTTCTTCTAAACGTAGTATTTCCCTATCTCTTGCTTTCTTTTTAAATGAGGAGTATGCAATTATCTCACCCCACAGTACAGACTTGGCCGCCTCCCAAAACAGTATCTGCTGCTGCTGAAATTCTTCATTATGAAATTGATATTCCTCCCACTTCTTCAAGAGATGCTCCCTAAACAATGGATCCTTATATAATTTCTGAGGGAAGCGCCACACAAATTGCTGACCACCCTTTTTCCCATACTCTAAGGAGCACCACACGAATGCGTGGTCTGATAAACCATATGGTCCGATTCCCGCCTCTCCCACTTGTGAATACAATCTCCTAGAGAGTAGCCAGTAATCTATTCTAGATTGTGTTCCAGGGGCTCTAGATAGTAATATATTACATATTAGATGACGACAGAAAAAGACTTGCCCAACAATATAACTGATATGTGCTACTTTTTGTGTATACCTTACCTTGATTTGTATCTGTCTTTTCAGGGCACAGACCGTAGAAGTCTGCCCTGCACTTGCCCTGCCTCCCAACCACCAGCCCTGCCACTAATCCCTCTCTATGGGGTGCAATGCTCTTCACACATCCAACAGTTCCAACCCTGAGCATAACAATGTAATACCTTTATCTGATATATGCTCGCCCCTTGCTTCTACTTTGGATCTATCCATGCAGGCATCATGCACCATATTGAGATCTCCTCCTAGTATCAAAGGCAATTCCCCCATGCCTGTTATTTTGCTGACCAGGCCCCTCACCCACTTATGATTATATATATTAGGCCCATATACATTACATAGCAATAGTGATTTTTTATTAAGAAGCAATTGGAGTATCAAAAATCTTCCCTGTGAGTCTTTCCAAGTCTGCTGCACAACTAAGACTAGCCCCTTCCGCATCAGCACCAACAACCCTGCTTTACGCCGCATGGCCGGCACTTCCGCAATCTGACCCACCTACCAGCACCCAAACTTTAAATGTTCAGCTGTCGATAAGTGGGTCTCCTACAAAAATGCAAGGTCTGCTCCATGCCTATTCAAATCCCGCATAAGTTTTTTCCTCTTAATAGGTGAGGACACTCCATTGACATTCCAAGATATAAATTTAACCTTTTTCATAATATAATACCCAACCTAAGTTGTTCCACCTCCATTGTATTTTAATTGCCCGAGAGCTGTCCCAGCCAGCAGCTCTCCGACCCATCTCCTTCCACTCTGGTGGCCTACCGTGTGGAACCCCCCCCCTCCATCCCCAAGCAATAACAAAAACCAAGCTTGACCAACCTACCAAGTAAATGACTTCTGACTTTTCCCTTGGTCCCTTCTCCCTGCCCTCCCTCCCCGCTATACCTATTAGTACACGTGACTTCCCCCCTCCCCTCCCCCCTCCAAAACTCCCTCCCTCAGCCCTTCCTCCCTAGTCCCGTCCATTGCACTAAATGGACTGAGGTCCGCGCGAAAGACCTCACGGTTCCAATCACCTCCCCCCACCTCCAACAAACTACCCACATTGTACCACGCAAAAACTTATATGCAGCCCAATTCCCCCAAATCGTATAAACTCTTTCAACATGAAGAACAACATCCTCGTAATCCCAGTATTTCGTAACCTTTATACATGGTTCCTCCCGATCAGAAGCCTCTCCCTTGCCCCTCCCTACGTCCCCTGCAGATCCATCTCCCCTTTCCCCTTCATCCTTCCATACTCTTCCATACCTCATTCGTCCCCCCTCCCCTTAATGTCCCAATTCTCCCCCATTCATCCATCTCCACACCTTCTAACAGATCTAATGGAAACTCTGCTTGCCTCCAGTATCATTCCTACAGGACCCACTATTTCCCATCCTTAATCAAATTGCCCTCTCCTTTGCTCCCTCCCCCTACATCCAGACCCATAACTCCCATTCTTCCCCTCCATTCACATCTCCATTCATTCTATCCAAGTCATCCATGCCACTTGCCCCAGGGGACGTCTGTATAAGATTTCTTTAGTCCTGTATTCTGATTCTGTCAGTCCCACGTCGTTGTATACATGGGCATAAGTTCAGCTGGGTTGGCGCTTCTCAATCTGGCCTCTGCATCCTTCTCCCAGCTCCCCGTCTTGGACCCGGTCTTTGCCAAATTAGTTCCTATGCCTTTCGTCATCTCCGGATCCTGCTCCCTCAGTCCAGTTCCCAGCCTGTTAAATCCATAATTTCACTGCCCTTCATATCTCTACAAGCCGTAAAGCCCGTTACTACAGGCGAAATTTCTGTTGTATGTAATGAAAGAGCAAAACGGGGAAGATTTTTTATTTCTGAAATGTAATTTAAAAGTTGATGAACGTAATGTCAGTTGATGTGTATAGTACAGTTTTATATACTACTAGTAAAAAAGACCCGTTTCTGTTTTAAAGGAAACGGGCGCTAGCAAGTTTTTCCTTGGAGTGTGTATGTTTGAGTGAGTGTGTGTGAGAGTGACTGTGAGAGAGAGTGAATGTGCGAGTGTGTGTGTGACAGAGAGAGAGTGAGAGTGGGTGCGAGTGTGTGTGTAAGAATGAGAGTATGTGCCAGGGTCCCCCCTCCCTCCCACTTCCAGGGTCATCATCCCCCCCCCCCCGGTCCGTCTTCCAGTTGCAGGGTCCCCCCCCGCCTCCCAGTTGCTGGGGGGCCCCCTCCCTCCCTCCCTTTTTTCCCAGTTGCAGGGTCCCCCCCCTCCCTCCATCCCTTTTTCCAAGTTGCAGGGCCCTCCCTCCTTCCTCCCTCCCAGTTGCAGGGTCTGTCTGTCTTCCCCCCCCCCCCCCCCCCCCATTTTGTCCTTGACGTTTTAAGGCACTGTCTATCAGCAATGTAAAAAGGACAATGTGTAGCAGGAGCTCCTAGGTTTGGTTGTTTTTGAGTGTATGGCAATGACGGCTGCGTAGGGGAGTGGAAACAGAGATTTACCAATGGGCTTCCTTGCTTACCATAGACTTCCTGTGCTGTCTTCCACTCCTGTGTCTTAAATGTCCTGCAGCATCTCATAGCTTGCTTTGTTGTGAGTGAACGGGGATGACGATTGCACTGTAGTCGGACTCGCTGGTCTTTCCATTCCCTCTCCACATTTGACAGTCGCTGGAGCCGGTCAGTTGCCGTGTCGCCGCCCTCCCTGTCCGTTCTCTTTCCCTCCCCCCTCCACATTTGACAGTCGCCGGAGCCGGTTGGTTGCTGTCTCGCCGCCCTCCCTGTCCGTCCTCTCCAACAGTCCGAATCTGGACTTGGAGAGGACAGGGAGGGTGGTGGCGGTTTTTCCATGGCAGTTAGTGTGCGCAGGTGCTTCGGAATGCGGAGTTTGGCAGCCAGTCTGGAGCGATTCCTAGGCAGGGGGAGGAGTAGGGAAACACGCTCTGCGTGTTTTCCTACTCCTCCCCCTGGCTCCTACTTCTGCTACTCCTCCTCCTGGCTGTGTTGCTGTTTGCTGCTGATGTCAGTTCAATCTACTCCATGAAGCAGACCACATCCGGCGGAATCCACAGTTCCAGGCAGCCTCAGAACGTTGGAGGTGAGAATTATTATATAGGATGTTCTTTGTGTAAACAGCATTAGATCCTTCAGAATTTGAACTTTGTTATTGTTAGACTTATGTGATTTCCCATGTCCCTTATTGTTCAAATTTTTTAGAGAGTGAGTGTGTGAGAGAGAATGTGTCTGTGTGTGCGTCTGTGTGAAAGAGAGAGAGAGTGTGAGAGTGAGTTGAGAGAGAGCTGGTAGGAGTCCCTGTGACAGTGGAGGGTCAGTCGCTCCTTATAGGCAGTTGTTTATTGTTCTAATATTGTGTGTGTGTGTGTGTATGTGAGAGAGAAAATATGTGTGTGTGCGCGTCTGAAGTGTGTGTGTGTGCCCTTGGCCTGGATTGGCCGCTGTCGTGGACAGGATGCTGGGCTCGATGGACCCTTGGTCTTTTCCCAGTATGGCATTACTTATGTACTTATGTCTGAAAGAGAGAGAGAGTCAAGGAAGGAGGAGATAAATTTCTCCCTGCTTCTGTTTGTCTTGTAAAACTACAGGAGGTAATATTTTGTGTGTGTGTGAGAGAGAGAGAGAGAAAGTGTGTGTGTGTGTGTGTGCGCCTGTGTGAAAGAGAGAGTGTGAGAGTGAGTTCAGAGAGAGAGAAAGTGAGTGTGTATGACCATCTCCTCCTGGCTGTCTTCTCTCCAGGTCCCTTCCCCTTCCCGATCACAGTCTCCTCCTGTTTTCTCCTCTTTTCCCTTTACTTCCCCTCCATGGGCACCAGCTCTCCCCTGCCCTCCATGATCACCATTTCTCCCTTCCACTCCATGACCACAGTCTCCCTTGTTTTTTTCATCCCCTATTTCCAACATCTGTCCCTCTCAAACATCTCTCTCTCTGCCCTCCTTCTACCAGTAATTTTTCCTGCTCTCGTGAATCCCTACCCCACCCCGTGGTCCCCTTTCTCTCTTTCTCTCTGTTCACTCCTGAACCCTCACTCCTCCCCCCCCAGTCCGCGTTCTCTCTCTTCTTATACCTGCTCCTCTCAGCCCTCCGACTTCATCTTTAGTGCTGCAGGCATGCTTCTCCTTTCAATCGCCCAAAACCGCTGTAGCGTCCTGCCCTGAAACAGGAAGTTCTGTCAGAAGAGGCAGGACACTAGAAAGGCTTCGAGCTGCTGAAAGGAACAGCATGCCTTCATAGCTGCAGAGCTAAAGGCAAATATCGGAAGGCTGACAGGAGCAAGTATAAGGAGAGAGAACCACTGCTGCTGCCTACAGCCTCTCCAGTCTTGCCCCGGACCCAGTGGTTAGTTCTGGGAGTGGGAAGGGGGAGCTTTTCCATTGTAAGCACCAGGGGAAAAAATACAAAAACGAAGCCACTGCCACCCCCCGCACGTCGGTGAGAGGAAAGCAGCAGGCTGCACACATTTGCCATCTGCAACCTGGGAGCTGTGCAAAGCCGCAGCTGTTCCCCCTGCACGCCTCCGGAGCTTCAACGTCCCTACCTTTCATTTTCTAAAAATGCGACCTCATCTGACCACGCTGTTTCGGGGGAGGGGGGTGCTGCTAATATGCTGTGTGTGGGGGGGGGGGGGGGAGTTTGGCTCTCACCGCCACGCCGCCTTTCTTGTTCGCCGAGTTCTTAGCTCATTTGGCGAAAACCAATGAATGACTACCGGCTGTCAGGAGAGGGTAGTCGGTGCGATGGCTGAGCCCCCGCCCAGGAATGTGCAGCACGTTGGAAGAGATGTGTGACGTTCTGCGCATGTGCAGCACGTCGGTCACTCTTCATTTATATAGTAGGATTGTCTAGCAAGGTTGGGCAGCCCCTGCAGGAAAGTTTTTGCCGATTCCACAAAGCAAAAGGAGCAAGTTCCCACATGCCATATTTTTCTTTTGATGTAGGCACAGGAAAAAAAAAATGTTAAATGCTCCCAGGTCTCAACAATGATTTTTCTAAACTGTATTTATAAATACTAAGTCTGATTGTTAAGCACCTGATACTCATAATGTTTATTTTGGTGGCCCTTTATTAGGTGAAAACATCAGAATAGAGTGAGTCCCTATAAACCAGCCCCTCCAAATGACACAATGATTACGATTTAGAACTTATTAGATGAAACCTCTGTGTACATCCGTACACTATACAAGCCGGTATCTTTGAAAACATAAGTGAGGTCCAATAAAAATGCTACCAACAATAAAGAACGACAACGTGAATAGAGCAGCTCATAGATTTGCTTGCTTTGTTTGGGTAAAGGGATGAGGGATGCACGGAGGAGAGGAAAAGAGAGACCAACCTCATGGGCTTCAGCAGCCGTCTCAGTGTAACTGCCTTCAGCTCTTTCCTACCCGCTCCTTTAGTTCCGGTTCGCCTTCTTCAATTTTCCAGGCCGCTGGCAGGGTCAGTGAGGTAAACACACAGCCTTCGATGGCCCCGGAAGCTCCCTTTGTTGCAGCATCCCACTTTTGCAGGACAGGGAATTGCAACAGAGAGAAAGTTTCCAGGCCATAGAAGGCAGTGTGTTTAGCTCACTGACCGGAGTAGGAGAGAGCTGACCAAGGCAGTTAGATTGACAACAGGAGATAGCAATGACAGCTGAAGCAGGGAGTGGGAGGGAGATGCTGAGGCTTCCGCGGAGCCCCTGGCTGCATGAGGCCCTGTGCAACCGCCTCGCCTAAGACTGGCCCTGTGTCTTAAGAGTGCAAAAAAAAAAACAGTGAACAGTGAATTTTTTTTCTTGTGTTGTGCTCTGTCCTTCAGCTTATTGTCTACCAGTCTCCTACAGGGTGAAATGGGAAACTGTCTCCGATCTTCAAGGCACTCAAAAGAAATGGGTCAGATTGCCTAAAGAATAAGGAACATCCCTATTTAAGGAGTGGCCTAGTGGTTAGGATGGTGGACTCTGGTCCTGGGGAACTGAGTTCGATTCCCACTTCAGGCACGGGCAGCTCCTTGTGACTCTGGGCAAGTCACTTAACCCTCCATTGCCCCAGGTACAAATAAGTACCTGTATTTGTAAGCCGCATTGAGCCTGCCATGAGTGGGAAAGCGCGGGGTACAAATGTAACAACAAAAAAATCAAGCAATGCTTTCTCCCATTTCTATTTCCATTTCCATTTATTTATTCTTAATCTCACATTATCCAAACAGGTGGTTCAGGTTAACGTGACTTATAATAATCAAATATTCTCAGGAGTGGCCTCCACACTCTGGACCTTACTTTGAGAGGGGCTATACCTAACTCAAGCCTGCCTCTACTTCAGAAAGCAGGTGAAAGCTTGGCTCTTTTCCCAAACCTTTAATGGCTGTGGTTACTGACTAGCAAAAAAGGTGGAATGGTCCAAACAAAAGAACCAGGAGGACCTGGAGTTCGATAGATAAAACAAATCAATTTATTTATAAAATTCAAACAATGTGTACAAATGAAAAATCTTTGAGTTCAATATACAGGATGCGCATAACACTAATACCCAACACAGGCCATGTTTCAGCAAAAGTTTACCTTCATCAGGGGTCCTGTGCTTAGCACAATGGGACACCCCCTGGTTGTTTCATACCGATGCAGAACAGCGATATGCCTGTGGCCTTAAGTTCTAAAACTTGCCTAAGTCAAGTGTATTAGCGGGATTTGAAGTGGCGTCCTTTCCGAGTGAAGGCACGAAAAAGTATTTTTGCTGAAACACAGTTTATGTTGGATATTAGTGTTATGTGCATCCTGTATATTGAACTTGAAGACTTTTCATTTGTACACATTGTTTGGATTTTATAAATAAATTGATTTGTTTCATCTATCAAACTCCAGATCCTCCTGGTTCTTTTGTTTGGACTGTTCCACCCTTTTTGTTTCTTTCTGTTATTTTTGTGGAAGGATTGTTTTCCTTTTTGTTGTTGCTTTGATGAATGACTAGCCAGTCACTCTCTCACATCATCAGCATTGTCTTAGCAAACATTCTGTAACTAAAACCAGTTTCTCATTCCTCATACAGCTTTATCCTCAATTTTGCCACCCACTCCTACTTATCCCAATGCCTTTGTCTTACCCATCTTTTCTATTTGTCCCAACTACACACGTCCCTTTGCTATCTATTAAGATGTTTCATTGTCTTTTGCTGACATTGTGAGTACTGTATTAATTTCTATTCTCCGAGGACAAGCAGGCTGCTTGTTCTCACTGATGGGTGACGTCCACGGCACCCCCTCCAATCGGAATCTTCACTAGCAAAGACGTTTGCTAGCCCTCGCGCCGATGCGCACCGCGCATGCGCGGCCGTCTTCCCGCCCGAACCGGCTCGTGTTCGTCAGTCTTCTTTTGTCCGCGCTCGAGACGGTCGTGTTTTGCCGCTGTTTCGTGCCCCTCAGAGGACCCTCGCGCGTCTTTCGTGTTTTTCAAAAAAAAAAAAAAAGAGAGAGTACCTTTTCCCCGTATTTCCAGCTTTTTCCCAGCGTAAGTTTTCTTTCGCTTTCGGCAGCGGCCTTGTTGGTCGCCCGCACGGGTTTTTTTTCCCCCCTTTTTGTCTCGGTGCCTCTTGTCATCATCGTGAATTTTGATTTCACCGGCGCAATTTTTCCGCCCATGACATCGAAGCCTTCCAACGACTTCAAGAAGTGCACCCAGTGCGCCCGGATAATCTCGCTCACTGATAGGCACGCCTCATGTCTTCAGTGTCTGGGGGCTGGGCACCGCCCGCAGGCCTGTAGTCTTTGTGCTCTTTTGCAGAAGAGGACTCGGGTAGTGAGATTAGCCTAGTGGAACGTTCTGTTCTCCGGCGCTTCGACGGCATCGGCATCTAGAGATTCGTCGGGTGCATCGACGTCGGCAGCACCGAAGTCTTCGGGGATCGCATTGACGTCGACTGCATTGAGGCGTCTTCCTCCTGCATCGTCGGTACCGAGGCTTTGGAAGAGTGCGTCGGCGTCGGTGGTACCGGGACCCCCTCTGGTGCTGATGTCGTCGGACGGTGGTGCTTCGTCTGGAGTGCAGGTGAGGGCTGTCCATTCCCCTGCTGGTGGCGGTGAGCCTTCGGGTAGGCCTCCTCCTGCCCTGAGGGCTCCTGCGGTACAGCCCCCCTGGGGTCGACCATCTCCGGCCCCGAGGAAGCGACGTCTGGATTCAAGTCCTCCTCATCGGTACCGGGGAGCTCCGGTGACATGCTTCGCTCGAAGAAGTCGAAGAAGCATCATCACCGGTCACCTTCCCGACTTGGTACCGGGAGCTCTGGGTCGCCGAGGGAGTCGGGACCCAGCAGCCATCGGCACCGGGAGGACCGCTCACCCTCCATCCAGGAGGTGTCGGTGCGCTCTGCCTCGGACAGCCCGGTACCGCCTCCATGCCCGGAACAGATTCTGACCTCGACGCCTGCACCGGCTCCTCAGTCTTTCTCTACAGCCGCTCTGCACGAGAGTCTCCGGGCTGTTCTTCCTGGCATTCTGGAAGACCTGTTGCGTCCTTCTCCGGTACCGGGGGTGCTTACGCCACCGGTGCCGTCGAGTGAGGCGACAGCTGGCCCTTTGCCCGGGGTGAGGTCCCCAGTACCGGTACCGGTTTCGGCTGCCTCCCAGGTGGACTCCCCGACGACGTCGAGGGAGGGAGCTTCGCCGCTGCCGGCCAGGGAGTCCACCTCTCGACGCTCCCACCGTGGCCGTGGTTCCACGGAGTCGAGACGGACACGGCTTCAGACACAGGTCCGTGAACTTGTGTCTGATACCGATGATGAGGCCTCGTGGGAGGCAGAGGAAGACATCAGATATTTCTCTGACGAGGAGTCTGATGGCCTTCCTTCTGACCCCACTCCCTCCCCTGAAAGACAGCTTTCTCCTCCCGAGAGTCTGTCTTTCTCGGCCTTTGTCCGGGAGATGTCTACGGTCATCCCCTTCCCGGTGGTTGTGGAGGATGAGCCAAGGGCTGAAATGTTTGAGCTCTTGTTTATACTTCTCCACCTAAGGAAGCGTCCACAGTACCCATGCATCATATCCTGAAGAAGACATTGCTGGCGAACTGGACCAAGCCTCTAACTAATCCCCACATTCCCAAAAAGATAGAATCCCAATATCGGATCCATGGGGACCCAGAGCTGATGCGCACTCAGTTGCCTCACAACTCTGGTGTGGTGGATCTGGCCCTGAAGAAGGCTAAGAGTTCTAGGGAGCATGCTTCGGCGCCTCCGGGCAAAGACCCCAGAACCTTAGACTCCTTTGGGAGGAAGGCCTACCATTCTTCCATGCTCGTGGCCAAGATTCAATCTTACCAGCTGTACACGAGCATCCATATGCGGAATAATGTGAGGAAGCTGGCGGACTTGGTGGACCAGCTCCCTTCTGAGCAAGCCAAGCCGTTTCAGGAGGTGGTCAGGCAGCTGAAGGCATGTAGAAAATTCCTGGCCAGAGGGGTATTTGATACCTTTGATGTTGCGTCCAGGGCCGCTGCTCAAGGTGTGGTGATGCGCAGACTCTCATGGCTGCGTGCCTCCGACCTGGAGAATAGGATCCAGCAGCGGATTGCGGACTCCCCTTGCCGTGTGGATAACATTTTTGGAGAAAAAGTCGAACAGGTGGTAGAACAGCTCCACCAGCGGGATAACGCTTTTGACAAATTCTCCCGCCGGCAGCCTTCAGCATCTACCTCATCAGGTAGGCGTTTTTATGGGGGAAGGAGGACTCTTCCCTACTCTTCTGGTAAGCGTAGGTACAATCCTCCCTCTCGACAGCCTGCGGCCCAGGCTAAGCCCCCGCGCGCTCACTCTCGTCAGCAGCGTGTGCCTCAGCAAGGCCCCTCAGCTCCCCAGCAAAAGCAGGGGGCGAGCTTTTGACTGGCTCCAGCAGAGCATAGCCGATGTCAAAGTGTCCATGCCGGACGATCTACCGGTCGGGGGGAGGTTGAAAGTTTTTCGTCAAAGGTGGCCTCTTATAACCTCCGACCAGTGGGTTCTCCAAATAGTCCGGCAAGGATACGCCCTCAATTTGACCTCCATACCTCCAAATTGCCCACCGGGAGCTCAGTCTTTCAGCTTCCAGCACAAGCAGGTACTTGCAGAGGAACTCTCCGCCCTTCTCAGCGCCAATGCGGTCGAGCCCGTGCCACCCGGGCAAGAAGGGCTGGGATTCTATTCCAGGTACTTCCTTGTGGAAAAGAAAACGGGGGGATGCGTCCCATCCTAGACCTAAGGGCCCTGAACAAATATCTGGTCAAGGAAAAGTTCAGGATGCTTTCCCTGGGCACCCTTCTTCCCATGATTCAGGAAAAAGATTGGCTATGCTCTCTGGACTTAAAGGATGCTTACATGCATATTCCGATACTGCCAGCTCACAGACAGTATCTCCGATTCCGTCTGGGAACGCGTCACTTCAAGTACTGTGTGCTACCCTTTGGACTCGCCTCCGCGCCCAGGGTGTTCACAAAGTGTCTGGCTGTGGTAGCAGCAGCGCTCCGCAGGCTTGGGGTGCACGTGTTCCCTTATCTCCACGATTGGCTGGTGAAGAACACATCCGAGGCAGGAGCTCTACAGTCCATGCAGATGACTATTCGACTCCTGGAGCTACTGGGGTTTGTGATAAATTATCCAAAGTCCCACCTTCTCCCAGTACAGAGACTTGAATTCATAGGAGCTCTGCTGGATTCTCGGACGGCTCGTGCCTATCTCCCGGAAACAAGGGCCAACAATCTGTTGTCCCTCATCTTCCAGGTGCGAGCGTCCCAGCAGATCACAGCTCGGCAGATGTTGAGATTGCTCGGCCACATGGCCTCCACAGTTCATGTGACTCCCATGGCTCGTCTTCACATGCGATCTGCTCAATGGACCCTAGCTTCCCAGTGGTTTCAGGCTGCTGGGGATCTAGAAGACGTGATCCACCTGTCCACGAGTTTTCTCGAATCCCTACACTGGTGGACGATTTGGTCCAATTTGACTCTGGGACGCCCTTTCCAAATTCCTCAGCCGCAAAAAGGGCTGACTACAGATGCGTCTCTCCTGGGGTGGGGAGCTCATGTCGATGGGCTTCATACCCAGGGAAGCTGGTCCCTCCAGGAACAAGGTCTACAGATCAATCTCCTGGAGTTACGAGCGGTCTGGAACGCTCTGAAGGCTTTCAGAGATTGGCTGTCCCACCAAATTATCCAAATTCAGACAGACAACCAGGTTGCCATGTATTACATCAACAAGCAGGGGGGCACCGGATCTCACCCCCTGTGTCAGGAAGCCGTCAGCATGTGGCTGTGGGCTCGCCGTTATGGCATGTTTCTCCAAGCCACATATCTGGCAGGCGTAAACAACAGACTGGCCGACAGGTTGAGCAAGATTATGCAGCCTCACGAGTGGTCGCTGAACTCCAGAGTAGTGCGCCGGATCTTCCAAGTGTGGGGCACCCCCTTGGTAGATCTCTTCGCATCTCGAGCCAACCACAAGGTCCCTCAGTTCTGTTCCAGACTTCAGGCCCACGGCCGACTGGCATCGGATGCCTTCCTCCTGGATTGGGGGGAAGGCCTGCTGTATGCTTATCCTCCCATACCTCTGGTGGGGAAGACTTTGTTGAAACTCAAGCAAGACCGAGGCACCATGATTCTGATTGCTCCTTTTTGGCCGCGTCAGATCTGGTTCCCTCTTCTTCTGGAGTTGTCCTCCGAAGAACCGTGGAGATTGGAGTGTTTTCCGACCCTCATCACCCAGAATGAATGGGCGCTTCTGCATCCCAACCTCCAGTCTCTGGCTCTCACGGCCTGGATGTTGAGAGCGTAGACTTTGCCTCTTTGGGTCTGTCGGAGGGTGTCTCCCGTGTCTTGCTTGCTTCCAGGAAAGATTCCACTAAGAGGAGTTACTTCTTTTTATGGAGGAGGTTTGTCGTCTGGTGTGACAGCAAGGCCTTAGATCCTCGCTCTTGTCCTACACAGACCCTGCTTGACTACCTTCTGCACTTGTCTGAGTCTGGTCTCAAGACCAACTCTGTAAGGGTTCACCTTAGCGCAATCAGTGCATACCATTACCGTGTGGAAGGTAAGCCGATCTCGGGACAGCCTTTAGTTGTTCACTTTATGAGAGGTTTGCTTTTGTCAAAGCCCCCCATCAAACCTCCTACAGTGTCATGGGATCTCAATGTCGTTCTCACCCAGCTGATGAAACCTTCTTTTGAGCCACTGAATTCATGCCATCTGAAGTACTTGACCTGGAAGGTCATTTTCTTGGTGGCAGTAACTTCAGCTCGTAGAGTCAGTGAGCTTCAGGCCCTGGTAGCCCATGCTCCTTACACCAAATTTCATCATAATAGAGTAGTCCTCCGCACTCACCCTAAGTTCTTGCCGAAGGTGGTGTCGGAGTTCCATCTGAACCAGTCAATTGTCTTGCCAACATTCTTTCTCCGTCCTCATTCCTACCCTGCTGAACGTCAGCTGCACACATTGGACTGCAAAAGAGCATTGGCCTTCTATCTGGAGCGGACACAGCCCAACAGACAGTCCGCCCAAATGTTTGTTTCTTTTGATCCCAACAGGAGGGGAGTGGCTGTGGGGAAACGCACCTTATCAAATTGGCTAGCAGACTGCATTTCCTTCACTTACGCCCAGGCTGGGCTGGCTCTTGAGGGTCATGTCACGGCTCATAATGTTAGAGCCATGGCAGCGTCAGTGGCCCACTTGAAGTCAGCCACTATTGAAGAGATCTGCAAGGCTGCGACGTGGTCATCTGTCCACACATTCACATCTCATTACTGCCTGCAGCAGGATACCCAACGCGACAGTCGGTTCGGACAGTCGGTGCTTCAAAATCTGTTTGGGGTTTAGAATCCAACTCCACCCCCCTAGGCCCAATTTTTATTCTGTTCCAGGCTACACTCTCAGTTAGTTGGATAAGTTGTTAGGTCAATCTCAGTTATGTCCTCGCCGTTGCGAGGCCCAATTGACCATGTTTGTTGTTTTGAGTGAGCCTGGGGGCTAGGGATACCCCATCAGTGAGAACAAGCAGCCTGCTTGTCCTCGGAGAAAGCGAATGCTACATACCTGTAGAAGGTATTCTCCGAGGACAGCAGGCTGATTGTTCTCACAAACCCGCCCGCCTCCCCTTTGGAGTTGTGTCTTCCCTTGTCTTTGTCTTGCCACATACGGGACTGACAAACACGAGCCGGTTCGGGCGGGAAGACGGCCGCGCATGCGCATCGGCGCGAGGGCTAGCAAACGTCTTTGCTAGTGAAGATTCCGATTGGAGGGGGTGCCGTGGACGTCGCCCATCAGTGAGAACAATCAGCCTGCTGTCCTCGGAGAATACCTTCTACAGGTATGTAGCATTCGCTTTATATGTATGTTCTGTTGTTCTGTTTAATGATACCATATCATATCATTGCTGTTTACCTCAACTGTTCTAATTGGATATTATGCTGACATTTAGTTAATTTACTGTAGTTAAACTGTTAATTATCATGTAGGCTGCTGTGCAAAGCCTTGAGTGAATCTCTTAATAAAGATGGTTCATAAATCTCAAATATATAAAATAAATGCACACAGAGCTTGTATCTATCTTGCGGTAATTTGCCAGTCTAAAGATGATAGCTGTTGTATGCTGTAACCTAATTCTGACTGGTGATAGTGGAACTATTTATGTTCTACTTTCAATCAGTAAGCACTCTCTGTGGTTAAGCTGAATAGTTTTAAAAGACACACATAGAATAAATCTGTTCTCTGCATCTTCTTAAGTTGTAGCTTTTGTGCTGAAAGAGCTTCCTGATTCCTCAGCAATGAATCCTCTTATGTCTGGTCCTAGGTAGTGAGGCTCCTGGGAAGACAGACCTGCTGCCCCATCATGAAGCTCGATTCCGGGCAGGCCTAGAGAAAGCCATGCAGCATAAAGATAAGCTGCTGGAGTTTGACAGGACCAGGTATGAGAGAACTTCATGGACTAATGTCCCCGGGGAGCTGGGGGGGGGGGGGTCAGAATTAGGAATGTACCAACTAAAAATCAGGCAACTGGTTCAAGATTTTGGTGAGAAAGAGTTTGTTTGTTTTTGTTTTCTTTCAAGGATATTAAAGTATATTGCTTAATCACTGAAATTTTCTGTGAATATTTCATGGATCCATTGCAGATTTCTGTGGATCTTTGCGAGTAGCTGTAATTTTTTAAAATGTGCAGAATTCAAATGACCTTGTGAAACATGTATATATTCATAGAGTTAGTTCACAAGACTTTTTTTTAAAGCAGTTCACACACTTCTAGTCAAAACATACCTCAGTTTTATCTTTGGAGACTAAAAAATTTATTTGATCCTAGCCGATAGCAGGAAAATGCAGCTGGTAGCACGATAAGTCCAGTGCTTCTTTTATTCATTTTCTATGCCTATGATACCTTTTCTGTTCATGTGATTCCCAGCTCACTCAGATCAGCTGTTTAGCCTGCATGATGCTCCATGGATTTCTGCAGCACACATTGTGGTTCAAAGAACTTTGAATGAGGCAGTAGAGGAACTAACAGCAGGAAGAGCATATTAGCCACTCTCTTGCTGTCAGCTGGGATCAGGCTACTTGAACAAGGAGGGACTCAAGGAGAGACTCAAGGAGATTTGTTGTAGTGGGAGGGTGGAGAGAGAAAGAGATAGAGGTGGCAGATGGTGTCTGTCAGTAGCAGGCAGACAAATTGTGAGGTACTTAAAAGAGCCAGGTTTCAGGCTCATAGAACTTTGAAGTCTACTCTTTAGTTGGAGATGTAAATTTATATCTGGAAAGTCTTTCAGATGCTCAAGTAATAATTTTTACACATCTCTGGAGGGATTGAGTCCTTATTAAATAATTCTGCTACACACGAGAAGGGGCATCAATTAGATTTATTAGCAGCATCTATTCCATCTTTAGATAGTCATTGTGATTTTGTATTTCAAGGTACATTATGAATACCATGGTCGAACCATTTCTTATTGCATTTTACTTTACAATAGGAAGATGTAACAAAAGATTCACCAAAAATCCCTACAATCTGCGTACATAGGACTAGGCTCGATCCTTCTGTTTTTTGGAGTGAAATTGATTCCCATTTGAAACTTTTTTAGAGGACTGGACCCAATTGGGATAGGGTAGTTTTGGATAAATTTAGCACCTATTAAAACCAAGACCAAGGTTTTTAGGAAATCTGGTAGGTGGTTTGACACAGAATTATTAATGGTGAAACAGGTATGCAGGAAATAAGAAAGATTATAAAGGAAACAGGTGTCAGATAATAATAAATCTAGGTGGTGTAATTGTATACACAATTATAAGGCTGCTCTTAAAAGATGTGATGATTTTTCCAGCTTGATAGGAGCTGAGCGACCTGATGTGAAGAAACTATTTTCTCTGTTAGATAAGCCAACTGATTTAAATTTGGTATTAGGCAATACTGGTTCTGATACTTCAAATGCTTTAGAATTGGTGAGGGTTTTTAGAGCTAAAGTTTCATCCATTAGAGAACAACTTTGTCACCTCTTTCTGCAGTTAAACCCAAAGAATCTGATACAGGTATACCAGCTGACAGATTTTTTAATAAGTTTACCAGCATTACATTTGATGATACAAGACACTTAACACTTAAAATATGCTAAATCTTTCTGTTGTTTAGATAGCTGTACTCCTTATCAGTATGGTCATGCTTCAGCTAAATTTCTGTCTAATTTAATGGACTGGTTAAGTTTTCATCTAGAAAATTAGGAGGAGGCATTGTTCTCACTCCAGTTTCCAAAAATTTGAAATCCAGTCTTTTAGAAATCAGTAACTATTGTCCTGTAGCCTCCATTTCACTTTTTATTAAGATCATGGAGGGATATGTTACTGAGCTATTAGTCAACTGTTTGACTCAGCACCCAATCTTTTATAGCACCCAATCTGAATTTAGATCAAACTTCAGCACAGAGACAGTTATTGGTGCCCTAGTGGCGCATAGGTAAAAAGCATTGAGCAAGGGTCAGTGTGCGATCGATTTGTGAGATGGCCGCTGCCTAGGTGGTCACGGAGCCGCCGCTCCAGAGACCCCGGTTCGGGATACGACTGAGAAAGGGCCGTTTGACCCGCACACGGATTCAGAGTCGGCGGACTGGCAGTCAGCTGCCACCTCCCGTGCATCTAGCGGGCTTCCTCCCCGAGCAGGTCGGCGCTGGGTGCCGACCGTGGCTCCCTCCTTGCTGCAGGGCCAAGACGCTGCCCCAATCGGACTTCAGCTCTCACCTGCAACCCGGAAGGGTGCTCCTACCTGTGAACTGGAACGGACGGATCGGTATTGGGAGCCGACTGCAGCTTCCTCCCAGCCACGGGACCATGGCGATACCCGGACTGGACACCGAGGCCTATCCACAGCTCAGCAGCGCCGGTTGGCAGCAGCGCGAGGGAGCGCTGCCCGACCGACCACCAGCTTTGAGAAGCAGAGCCGAGAGGGCAGCTGGGCAGCATGCGGACAGTCTCCACGGATCCATGCCAGCCGCAGGGGGAGCAGCCCGATTCCACCCCGGGAGCAGCCAGAGTACCTGAGCCCGCATCCATTCTGGGAGTAGCCTGAGTCCCTGAGCCGGGGAACACAACACTGAACAACTGATCATGAGTACAGCATGCCTGTGAGAGCCGCCTGCAAGGCATCTGACCAAACCAGGAAACTAAGCGGCGAACAGTCTAATCTGTATAAATTCATCAAACCAATAGAAAAATGAACCAAGTAACTCTGCGTGTGTAGGTTGGGACTTTATTATCAGAGGTCCGAACATAGGTGAGATCTTAGCTAGGGAAAGCAACGTTTAGGACTGTTCAGTACATTTATTAGGGAGCTGGCTGGGATATAGCAGAAGATTCAGAGAAAGTCTAAAACCAGTATTTAAGAGCCACACCCCCAGCCGATCACGTTCCAAAGAGCAACTAAGACAATTACCATCCTATTGTCATTCACATACCTTCCCTGACCTAGAGAAAACTCTGACAGGAAACTGAACCGAAACTAAATAAAGTGCCTATTGGAAAATTGATCAGAAACATTGCAGCAGGATCAGAGTGAGAAGGAAACTCCCAACCAGAATCCTTTGTGCTGCATGTATGACACCTCCCTGCTAATTCCCAGAAGGTGCTTTGAAGTTGAATCCTCCAACCTAAATACTCTGGGTGACAAGCGTGACCCCCCACCACGAACTACCTGAAGGAGCTCCGTAGGCCCCCCTCCAGCCAAAGCCAGTAATACGAGTAAGAAAACTATCTGGGAAGGAGGGAGGGAAACATATAGCTGCTAAGAGACAGATCAAAGGAAAACACTAACCCCAAATTACACTTCTCCCTCCTACCTGCCCTGCTCAGCAACCCATCATTGAAACCTAACCCAGCACTAACCTCAGCTAGTAAGGCAAGCTGAAATAACACACAAGATCAGAACACCAGACTCACACCAAAGAACAAAAGCTAACCCCACGAATCTAGTCATCAAAAATAGCTCACTACTAGCCTACAGTGAATAGAAACCAAGATGAATACCATCAAACTACTCCTAATAATCTACTCCTTATCACTGATCCACTTTACACTAACCACCCCTCTTGCAAACAGCAACATGATACACATACTGTACAATCATCAAAGACTGACCAGATACACCACACCTCATCAAACAGACAACAACATAAACAAAGGGAGAACACCAATATGTGGACAATCAACACAGAATGCAAAGAAGGGTCCAAACAAACCTACCCCAACAAAGAAACGACAACTAATAAAAGTACATACAGCACCGAACGCAGAAGAGCCATACCAAATAATCCAAGTGGGCTACATCAATGCTAGATCCGCAGTAAACAAAACAGAAATTATAACAGACTGGATCATGGCAGAAAACCTGGATTTACTCTTCATCAATGAAACCTGCATTCATGACCAAAAAGGTTCCATAATCTTAGACCTGTGCCCCCCAGGATACAAAATCACACACTGGACCAGAAAGGAAAAAAGAGGTGGAGGCATAGCACTAATCTATCAATCTCACTTTACCACCGAAACCACTGCTGAGTCCATGACACCTCAATTTGAAATTGCCTCAATTAGAATCCACGACAAAACCCTACGTGATTACCTGAATTGTGTCTTGTTCTACAGACCTCCAGGTAACTGGAGCAAAGGCCAGACTAACTTCATGGGCTTCATTTCCAACACCAATATACTAGTACTAGGAGACATCAACCTACACCTAGAACACGCAATCTCAACCAACGCACGTGATTGTAAAGAATTCCTCCAATTACGAGATCTCAAATGGCCACGAATGCAAGCAACCCACGCCAAAGGGCACACACTTGATATATCACACAAACTTTCAAGAGACCAGAACTTGCTAATAACTGATATTAAATGGTCAGAAACACCCTGGACCGATCATTACAAACTAAACCTGTCCCTACAATGGCAGAAGAATGGAGCATACCAAATCCAAGAACACACATTATACACAACAAGAGGTCGTGTAGATGCGAAAAAATTCTGGCAATTGATATACAACAGGGAATGGACAGCACATACAAATCCATATACTACCTTTTGGATTGGCAGAAAAGATGTAAATGCATACTAGATGAAATAGCACCCATACGAACAAGAACCTCACGCAAGCACAGCTCAATACCATGGTTCAACGATAACCTGAAAAAAACTGAAAACACAATCCAGGAAACTCGAACGAGCATGGAATAAAACAAAAAATGAACTCACACTCAACACATGGAAACAAGCACAAAGAAAGTACAAATACGCAATAAGACAGACCAAAAGATCATACTATAAAACGAAAATAGGGACAGATTACAATGACACACAGAAATTATATCAACTCATGAACAAACTCTTACATACCAACCTGATTACTGCACCAAACTCAGACACCCCATCTGCAGACAAACTTGCTAAGCATTTCAACGAAAAAATTGTAAATCTACGTAACACACTACCCAAAGACAACACTGACATTGAAAACTTTCTTAACGAGCTGGACCCAACCAATGGAGAATACCTTGCCGACCGCATATGGCTTAACTTCGCCCTCCTTACCGTCGATACAGTAGCACGGGCGTTCAGTAGGTTCACCAACACTCACTGTAAACTAGATACCTGCCCCACCTACATACTGAAATCCGCCCCTAACCTCTTCATAACAGATCTCACATCCCACCTAAACTACATGCTTCAGCAAGGTTTCTTCCCAAAGGAAAAAGGCAATATTCTACTCACCCCGATACCAAAAGACACCATGAAAAAAGCAAATGAAATCGCCAACTATCGACCAGTAGCATCCATCCCATTGTCAGTCAAATTGATGGAAAGCATGGTAGCCAAACAACTTACAGAATACATAAACAAATTCTCAATATTACACGAGTCTCAGTCAGGTTTTTGCCCTTTACACAGCACAGAAACAGTACTACTCACTCTAATAGCCAAATTCAAGCAGGAAATAGCAATAGGTAACAACATCCTCCTCCTCCAATTCGACATGTCTAGCACATTCGACACGGTAAACCATAATATATTAATAAGATTACTCGACAAATTCAGACTTGGTGGCAACATACTCAACTGGATCAAGGGTTTCCTAACCACAAGAACATACCAAGTAAAATCAAAATCAAACATATCATCACTGTGGAAAGCAGATTGCAGAGTACCACAAAGATCACTGCTATCGCCAATCCTCATCAACCTAATGATGACCCCACTAGCCAAGACCTTATCCAACCTAGACCTTAACCCTTTCATCTGTGCAGACGATGTCACCATATACATTCCTCTCAGGGAAGGCTCTCCACAAAGTGGATGAACACAAAATCCCACGAGGTAAAGATACAAAGAAACAAAGTGGGAAGTGGACCAATAACTTCAGGGCGCTGAGACTCTGGTGGTATATAAAGAAGTAAACTTTATTGTAGACTCGACACAGTACTGTGTTTTGGCCACAGGCCTGTCTCAGGAGTCTAAATAATCATTTAAAAGAAATTTTTATAAATTAAAAAACGTTACATAAATACACAAAAATATAATTAAAATTAAAAATTTTTGGACAAACATGTATGTAATTATCAACATATAAATTAATGCCTCAACATAATTGAGCCAAATCAAATGTACATTTATATATAAAAAACCTCCATATAAAGCAAATTAGAAAATTGATAAATCAAATGCAACAGAAATTGTCAAACAGACATAACTGTATATTTCATCAAGTATGTCTGATGGGTTTAAATTATTTCAAATTGTAATGTCTAATGATATCACACTTGTGTAAATCATTCATAAGGAGAATATTTTGCAAATACAAAAATATACAAATATAAGTAGAACAAACATAGATTAATATTTTAAGAGCTTATAATTAAATCTAAAGTTATGTTCCAGTTCAAATTTGTATTTGAAATTTTGTATTAGGATTTGAGAAATTATGTTTGAAAAGGACCTTTAAAAACAGCCAGTAGACACCAAGGAAATGTGAATTTAGAGCTTATAATTAAATCTAAAATTGTGTTCAAGTTAAAATTTATATTTGAAATTTTATATTGGAATTTGAAAAATTATATCTGAAAAGGACCTTTAAAAACAGCCAGTAGACACCAAGGAAATGTGAATTTAGAGCTTATAATTAAATCTAAAATTGTGTTCAAGTTAAAATTTATATTTGAAATTTTATATTGGAATTTGAAAAATTATATCTGAAAAGGACCTTTAAAAACAGCCAGTAAACACCAAGGAAATATGAATTTAAAGCTTATAATTAAATCTAAAATTAATTAGGATTTGAAAAATTATATTTGAAAAGGATCTATAAAAATAGCCAGTAAATTGCCTCAAAAAAGTTTATAAAAATGTGAAAAAACTGAAACAATGTAAAAACACCTATTTCTCACTTTGTTTTTTTATATATAAAATTATGACATGTTAAAGGAAAATACCATGCATTATTATAAAGGACAAAGCTTTGCTATAAAAAATGTATTGTGAAAGAACATGAAATCCTTATATTGTCAACTGTATCAAAATAATAAAAAGAATGAAAGTAATGAAAAAATAAAAATTATAAAACAAAGTAAATCAAAACAAATTATAAAAAAAAAAAAAATATATATATATATAATCATACTGAAAGAAAAAAATGTATGTGATAATGAATGCTAAAGAAATGCTACCAGAGTCTTATAAAATAAGTGAATGAAGATTAATATAAAAAATAAAAAAAAAAACAATGAAGTAAAATTATATTAATATGAAAGAATTACCTAAACATATCGTGTGTCTTAAAAGTATATATAATAAGCCGTAGTTAATAAAAAAGTAACCAGCCTTGAGTGATGTAAAAAATGTTGAAGTCTTGAGTGATGCACACAAATATGTTCAAAATTGTTTAGTCTGGTAATAAAAAAATAAACAGTGTTAGTTGTGAAAATGATCCTCCCCTCCGCCTGAGGGTCCTCGGGATCTCCCCTTCACCCTTGCTGCCCAACCTCCTGGTTCACTGCAGTCCACAGGGCAGGGCTCAAAGAAATCAACTTCAAAGCAAACTTAACAAGTTCTTTATTTTGCTTGGGATCCAACAGTCCAGCAGTGCAAAAAGACACAATACTTGAATAAAAAAAAAAAACCTCACAATTCCCCCTGTTGCTCTTCTCAGGGGTACAAACACAGCAAGGAAACAAAAAACTTTTTAACTCCCAGGCTTCCAGCACCCAGCTGGGCTCCTTTTAGACAGTTTTATAGCCCTGGGTCTTCTTTCTCCCCCCTCTCCCTTGGGAGGGGCCAAAACAATGCAAGCAGTTCAAAAAAAAAAAAAAACCAAACACAGTTCTTGAGGCTTCAGCACACAGCTTAACCCCCTTCAGCTTCTTTAAGGCTTTTAGCCACAGTTCACACTCCACCTTCTTCCTGCTGGGCTCAGCCCACTCCGGGAAAATCTCTCATCCCTCTTCAACCAGAACTCTTTAAACTCAAAGTTCATTCACAGCCTGAGCTCTGGAAAATGAAAAGGCCCCACCCATCTGGGTCACTCTCTAAGCACTGACCCATCCTCCCACATGGCCTTTCCTCTTTCCTCTCTTAGCCCAGTTACCATACCATGAAGTTACCTGGTCCCTTAGTTTGTTACCTAAGGAGTGAGCCCAGGCTGAGAGGTCCATAGGCTCTTCCTCGTTCTCCTCTCTTTCTCTCTGCCCAGCTTCTTGATACTCCATGGGCTCCCCGTCCCACCCACTTTGCAGCTGTTCCTCTTTCCCTTGATTACCCTGCAGGGGCACCACCCTTTCCTTGTTAGAGTTCTCTCCCTGTTCCTGCTGGGGAAGGTAATCTCTGTACCAGGCTTTGCCCCGAGGTTGCTGGGAAATGTAGTCTCTTCCTCTCCTCCATTTTACAGGGGTCACGAACCTTTCTCTGCTCTCTCTCGTGGGATGCTGGGTAATGTAGTCTTTTTCCCTCCACCCTTTTCTAGGGGGCATTACTACTTCTCTCGCTCTCTGGGGATGGAATGGAGGCCAGGCTCTGTTCTGCCTATGTCTGCTCGTGAGCCGCCTCCCTTCTTCCTCTTCCACTTCCATCTTATCTACCCCCAGGTCCTCTCCTTCACATAGTGTAATAGAATACTTTATTTCTTATATTGTATATGAAAGAGAAATGATCTGTCGATCCTAATCAAGTGACCCGAGGTTGTAAAACATATGATAGTGGTTGAAAACACGATGAAGAAAGAGATGTAGAACGGATGCAGGGAACTCAGACTAAGTTGAAACTAAGAGCCATGAAGATTTAAGTTTGATAATGTCCTACTGACAGAGCCTTCAATATATTGATCGAGTACAATGGACGACCTATCGGTATGTGTGTTGTTGTTAACTTTGTGACGTGTTTCGGACTCTACATGCAACCTGTATTAACTGTATATATATATATATATATATATATATATATATATATACACACACCTCAAAGAAATATGTCTATATGAAAATGTAATAGGTACCTTGCTTAATTCTAGACTTCCACACTTTTAAAACTAAATTTTAATAGCATGTAATTGCATGTACCAAAAAAAAGGAAAGAAGAGAAAGAACGGCTGATTGCTTGGCAAAAATGGGGTTAATTGCTCTAATTTGGCGCCACAGAATGTGAGATTAATGTGAGTAGAATTCATGCCATATAAACGGAGCATGATAGTTGTGCATCTCTGTAAATGTTTCTTTTTTATTAGAAAAATCATATATATCTAGAAATGAAGACTGAAGAATTATCCACAAAAAATATGGGGAAACCTTACCTCATCAAAGACTTGCACGATCATCAGACTGTAGTATAGTGAGTCAAAACTGCCTCTACCTTCAAAAAGGAAAAACTGATTTTCTGGTATATGGGTGGTTAAATACTCTGGTTTGGCGCAAAAAAAGCGGAAATGAGATGCCAGCATTGTGAATTGAAGTGATGTCATCGAAACTAAAAGTGATAGACATGCATCTCTGTAAATGGGTGATCGACCTCATTTACGAATGAGTGATGTGTACTTGTAGGAACAAAAATTATTCATAAAATGCAATAAAGGTAAAATGCATGTCTAAAAAGATTTATTTAAAAAGAAAATATGTGGAAAAATTAAAATGTGTATTAGGGGGTCACGTGATGCTCTGAAGGAGGCAGACGTGGTTTCGTGAGCTCCGAGGCCCTGACCCCTGAAATCTGAAATTAAAACGATTATATTAAAAGGCAAGAGCCCTTAAACATTAGAACATAGCGGAGAACCTTTATGGAAAGGTTTCTGAGCACTCCAGCAAGAGCGATGACCAGCAGAAGCACGAAAAAAGAAAAAGACAAACCCAAGGTAGCGGGTGGTGCGGAGGAAGGCCCGACGCTGAGCGGGAACGCCGCGTTCACGGAGGAGCAGTTAAAACAGCTCAGAGATGTGATGGAGGAGGTGATGGCGCAAAAACTAGACCAACTATGTGTGCGCACCGCGAACTTAGAGTCGCTCCTCACGGACACTGTGCAGAGAACGGGTGAGCTTGAAAAGCGAGTCTCGGACGTCGAAGATGCGTCGGGCCCCACCGCGCGCCAAGTAACAGACCTTACAGCAAACGTGGAGCGGCTGAAGGTTCAACTCGATGACCTAGAGAACAGATCGCGACGGGGAAATTTGCGGCTGGTGGGCCTCCCAGAAGCGGTCCCAGACCAAGCGCTAGCGTCTGTGTTGGAAAAGTGGCTAGCAGAAGAATTCGCGCTATCTGACCACGCGGGCAAGATTTGTTTGGAGCGGGCCCACCGGGTGGGAAGATATCAAGAAGGAAAGAAAAACCCGAGAACAGTTATAGTCAAAGTGCACAACTACGTGCACAAAGTAGAAATCTTGCAAGGCTATAGACAAAAACGCCAGGATCTTAAATACAATGGACACCAAGTCCGAATTTACCAGGACTATTCGGCAGCACTGCAGGAGCAGAGGAAAAAATTTACTCCATGGTGTCAGCGACTCCATGAAATGCAAGTGCCATTCATGCTAATATACCCTGCGGTACTTAAAATCAAGAGTGCAGGCAAATGGAAGTTTTGCAGCACAGTCTCTGCAGCACAACACCACGTGGAGGACTTGGAAGACAAGAAAAACAGGCCTGACAGAGGAGAGAAAGAGAAATAATTTACCTAATGTAATGTATCATATGTTTATTGCTATGTTGGAGTGTTAGTAACATTATAGTAAAGAACCCACACAGAGATTCAGGGGTTGATGCCCAAGATTGGTTATGAAGGGGCTGCCATAACTCTGCTAGAGTTGGGGCCCGGAGGCACGGAAACCCCGATTACCCATCCAGAGAGAGATGGGTTGGGACACAGAGATGGGAGGGACAATAAAGGGAAGGATAAGGAACGGGGGAGGGGTGGGACGACAGAGGGGAGCCGGGGGGGGGGAGGTAGGGGTCAGAAGAAGAAGAGGGAGGGCATGGGAAAGGGTAGTTGGAGGGGTAGCAGAACTAGTTTTGTGTGCAATTGGGGCATCGAAAGGTGGGGCACTTGTAGTAACGAACACATGATAAAGAAAGGGCGGGGGCATGAGAAAATAAGTAAGGACAGAGACATTAAGAACTTAACGGGAAGATTCCCTGGGAGGGAGGCTGGGCTCTCCTGGGAACGCAGAGAGGATACTATGACTGCAACACCAGGCAAGAGTTTTGAGCAAGCCACGGGGGAGTGAGGTTCGTGTGATCTCCTGGAATGTGTGTGGGATCACGACCCCAATAAAAAGAACAAAGATATTGGAGGCTTTGAAGCGTCATGGGGCCCAGATAGCCTGCGTCCAAGAGACGAGACTCTCCCAAGAGGAGCATGAAAAGCTAAAAAAACATTGGGTGGGGGAGATGTACTGTTCCCCAGCGGTAGGCAGAAAGGGAGGGGTAGCAATTTTAATACATAAAGCTTTGGCCTGTCAAGTAACGCCCTTATTCAAAGATAGTGGAGGGAGATATGTTGGAGTTAAGATACACCTGCAGGGCAGAGATAGACTTTTGGTGGCTGTCTATGCACCAACTGGGATGAACAAACAGTTTTACTCACAGTTATTAAGCAAGTGCCAACAGTACCCAGATCTGCCCAAAATAATAGCAGGGGACATGAACCAGGTATTTGACTGGGGACTGGATCGCACGGGACCAAGGAGAAGAGGGGAGCTTGATGGGCCCACACTACTAGAATCCTTTTGTCAAGCTGCAGGGTTAGTTGATCCATGGCGGCTGCTGAACATGGATGAGAACGATTATACTCATACATCAAGAGTCCACCGTACACAATCCAGACTAGACTACATACTACTCTCCCAAGAATTGTTCTCGCAGGTCCAGGCAGCAAAGATAGGGCCCGAGGAGCTGTCAGATCACGCTGTGGTCTGGATAGACCTGGAAGCACAGCCATTTTATCAATCAGCGAGACACTGGCGCTTCCCGGCCTATCTATATTCTTCCCCGGAATTTCAGAAATATCTCCTTAAAAAATGGGAGGAATATAGCACCTTTAATGCCCAGCATGCGGAAGACCCAGTTCTTTTTTGGGCAGCTGCCAAAGCTGTGCTAAGAGGAGACATAATAGCCTATGTGAGCCAGAGAAATCGTCAGATCGCAAAGGGGATCCTAGCTCGAGAACGCCAGTTCAGACAGGCAAAGAGGCAGTACATTAAAGACCCAGTAGCAGAAAATTATGATTCATTGAGGGCAGCGCGGGTTGCATTAAATGAACTCTTGCACGAGAGAACGACCCGTTCCCTTATCTACAGAAAGTACAAACTTTACAAGCATGGAGACAAAGTGGGAGGGCAGTTAGCTCGCCTGGTGAAAGGAGCGCGTAGGTCACACTATATACCGGTCCTGAGAAACAGTGTAGGACAGAGAGTGTCTAGAGCGGAGGAGGTGGCGGAGACCTTCTGGAGGCACTTCTCAGGGTTATACCAAGGAGAACCTGGGGAGCGAAAAGGAATAAGGGACTACTTGGCTCGGTCGGGTATGCCGCAGCTCCCGGCTGAAGCAGTGGAGGGGCTTAATGCGCCATTAACGGCTAAAGAAGTTCAGAGAGCCATCAAGGCCCTAAAGTTACATTCGGCGCCGGGGCCTGACGGCTTTTCGGGCGAGTTTTACAAAATGCTAGGCCCCCAACTACTGGGACCACTATGGGAATACTATACAGAAATCATAGAGCACGAGGCGTTTCCTCATCAGGCAAATATGGCGCTAGTCAGCCTTCTGCCAAAAAGTGGGAGGAATTTATTGGACCCTGGCTCATACCGGCCGATTTCATTAATAAACGTGGATGTGAAGATTCTTTCACGAGTCCTGGCATACCGACTGGCCCCTTTGTTGCCCAAGTTAATTCAGGAGAATCAGGTAGGCTTTGTGAGAGGTCGCCAGTCAGTCCTAAATGTGCGCAAATTACTAGCAGCAGTCATACATAATACAGTGGGAGGCACATCGGGGTTGATAGTTAGCCTAGATGCGGAACGCGCCTTCGACAGAGTGTTTTGGCCCTTTATGTTCGAAGTGTTACAATGGGTGGGGATTACGGGATGGCACTTGCAGGCTATAAGAGCACTTTACACATCCCCAAAAGCTATGCTGATAGTAAATGGGATTAGAACAGAAGAAATGGAGATTAGATGTGGGACACGACAGGGATGCCCCCTGTCTCCTCTGTTATTTGTGCTCTCCTTAGAGCCTCTTTTATGTGAGATTCGGGCGGCGGAGCGGATACGGGGCATACAAGTGCAGGGGGCAGCTCCCAAAATACTTGCGTATGCCGATGATCTCTTACTAATTCTAGACCCGGCCCACTCGACACTCCATTGCCTGTTAGGAGTTCTGAAGGGGTACGGGGCGATGTCAGGCTTTAAGCTAAACCTACTAAAGTCACAGGGCCTGCCCCTAGGAGAGGAGGTGAAAATTGGCTGGGGAGACCGGTTCCCTTTAGGATGGGCGATCGAGAAAATTAAATATCTGGGGGTTATGGTCCCGACCGATCTAGCTAAGCTATATAGAGTAAATGTGTTCCCACTGCTGGCAGAAACCCGTCGATTGCTACAACTCTGGGGCGCCTATCCCATTTCGCTTGCTGGCCGTATAGCACTTTTTAACATGATGATAGCGCCTAAGTGGCTCTACCTGTTCCAAATGCTGCCGCTATATTTGCGGCGCAGAGAAGAGCGGATGTTACATCGCATGGTGCAAGGCTTTTTGTGGAGGGATCGGCGCCCTAGATTGCCGATGGCAGTAATACAAAAGCCAAAGTCTCATGGGGGAATGGGATTGCTGAATATTAGGTACTTGGTAGTTTCCTGTGTTTTGAGACATGTTCGAGACTGGCTGGCGGGGACCCAGGACTTCACACCGACTGCAATAGAAACGTCGTTGGCCCCTGAGGAGCATCTGGGATGGCTGATACACACAACAGGCAGGAAACCACAGCTGGAGATTCGGAAAAACCCGTTTATTAGTTCAGCAAGAGCAGCCTGGAGGTGGCTGTGCAGGCGCCACAACTTTTCGCCCGCAGCAACACCATTTTTGCCGCTGAGAAACAACCCAGACTTCCCAGCGGGCACATCTTCAAAGACTCTTCTTGCGTGGCAAAAGCGTGGGATCCACTATATTTATCAGCTGCTGAATGAGGAGGGGAAGATTAAAGACTTTACAGAACTGCAGCAGGAGTTTAAATTACCAGCTCAGGACTTTTATGCTTATTACCAGGTGCGGCATTATGCAGCATCCCTCGGCTGGGAGAACCTATGCGAGGATGTTCAGGATATTTTAAGCTCGGCTCTTACCTTGGGCTCCCAAAATGCAGTACCATTAAGATTTTTCCATCGGAATTTGTTGGACACAACAGAAGATCTGGACTATGCGAGCTATGCGGCGAAGTGGGCAGCGGACTTAGCGGTGGATGTCTCGGAGAGTTTGTTCACAGAATTTCTCAGAAGCATCCTGAGACAGGCCACCTTTTCCCGAGACTGGGAGCTGCAATACAGGTTTGCGCTAAGACTATATATTGCGCCTAACAGAGCATTCAAGGCGCGTTTTGGATCCACAGGGGCGTGTCCAAAATGTGGCAGGAACCCAGCTACTTTGGGCCATATGTTTTGGACTTGCCCATTAGTGGCAAACTTCTGGACAGAGATACTAGCAGCTATCCGGAAATATTGGAACAACTCAGTGCCCATGCAGCCTCTGCTTTTATTTGAGGACTTTAAACTAGGAAATCTTCGTGTATCGGGTTTAAAAGACTTCCTGAGGAGATCTGTGCTGCAGGGAAAGAGAGTGTTACTACTGAACTGGAGGGAGTCGACCGCCCCAGCTATGGCGCATTGGAGGGTGCAAATGATTGAGAGACTAAAACTGGAGAGACGGGGAATCAAGAATTTTGAGTCACCGGAGGGCAAACGTTTGTGGTTGGTGTGGAGTCGTTTCTGGGACACACTACAGCCCGCAGCCAGGAGCAGTCTCCTTAATAGTTAATGCCTCTGTAAAATAGTGTTGAATGTGCCACACCTTTCTGATGCACTGTCTGAATGCCTTGGGGGGGGGGGGGGGGGGGGGGGGAGAACAGGGAGGGAAGGGAGGGGGGAGGGGAGTTTGAAACGTGTTTTTCCACATAATATGTTTATTGGAGTAGGATTGCAGACATGATGAGTTGTCAACTTTATTTCTGACTTGTAACTGCAATTGTCACTTTTGTTTTGAATAAAAAAGATTTAAACATAAAATGTGTATTAAAGTAGGTTACCGGATGTTGCTTAAAAGACGTCAGGTAGTTAAAAAAGTAGTAGGTCACTGGATATTATTCAAAACACGTTATATAGTCAGAATTTTTGGAAGTACATCATATCCAGCGACTGAGTTTCTATTCTAGTAGATCGTTACTCTTATGAAAGCGTATTGATGCACAAACTCCAAACCTTTGATTATGTGGATGAATTATAAAAATTATAACAATTACAAAAATTAAGAATAAAAATGAAAAAATTCAGGCAAAGCAAAAAAATATATATAATCAAAGAAAATGAAAAAAATGTGTTGATACAAGTATATGTGTTTATGGTGTACAGCGCTGCGTATGCCTGGTAGTGCTATATAAGTGTTAAGTAGTAGTAGTAGTATAAAAGAAAAAATATATTTAAATACAGGTGATTATAAATGAAAAGATACAGATAAAAATAAAAATAAATATATTAGCATATTGAAAGAGAGGTTAATATTATTCTTTTCCATTTCTGAACTTTTCGTGATGTAAGGTGGTGTGGGATTAGGCAGATCCAGGAGGGAAAGACTTCGTGAAAAGATGTGTTTTCAGGTTTTTTCTGAATTGTAGGTAGTTTTCTGTGAGTTTCAGGTCTTTGGGCAGTGAGTTCCAAAGTTGTGTGCCTATAAAAGAGAGGCTGGCAGCATGTGAAGATTTGTATTTTATACCTTTGCAGTTGGGATGGTGAAGGGTTAGGTAGGTTCTTGCTATTCTTGTCACGTTTCTTATTGGTAAATCGATAAGTTCCGTCATGTAATCTGGTGCGAGTCCGTAGATGATTCTGTGGACAATTGTGCATATTTTGAATGTTATGTGAGCGTTAATAGAAAGCCAATGTAAGCTTCTTAGAAGGGGTTTTGCGTTTTCGAAGCGTGTTTTTCCGAAGATGAGTCTGGCAGCCATGTTTTGTGCTGTCTGTAATTTTCTTATGATTTGATCTTTGCAGCCTGAATATGAATATAAATAAAGAAAAATAACAATAAAAAAGGTGAAAAAATAATGATAAAAAAATAAAAAATAAGTATGATAATTAGAACTTAGATAAACAATTAGGTAAAAAATAAAACGGTAGAAAAAGTTTTAGATAAAAAAATTATAATTAAAGGAAATGTAACTACAGAGGATATTATTATGAAATATTATTTTAAAATTGTTATAAAAAATGTTATCACAAATCTTGTTGAATTTGGGTTTATGAAAAGAACTACCAGTATATTGTTAAAATGTTCTAGTATCTCATAAGAATACTGTAAAGTCTATATCATTATTGAGCCCTTTTGGTGCTTAAAGTGTCCATTTTAAAGATAAGCCTCTGTTCCTCTCTCAATAGCTGGCTGTCTTTATTACCTCTTCTTTTATTTTTCTTGAACATCTTAAGTACCAAAAATTTCAAATCTGAAATACTATGATTGGCTGACATCCAATGGTCGACAAGAGGAGCGCTTTCAATTTTACTATTGATACAACTTATGTGTTCTATTACTCTGGTTTTAATTGCCCTTATAGTCTTTCCTATATATAATTTAGGGCAAGGGCACTGAATAAGATAAACCACATAAGAAGTGTTACAATCAGAAGTGTGGTTTAAAAAATATTTCTTTGAGGTTATGGGGTGTCAAAGGTAGATGCGTTGATGGAGTGACTACAAACACTGCATTTACCACACTGCCGGTGACCTAAATTATTCTGGCTTGTTTCCAGTTCTGGTAGTAAAGAGGGTACTAAACGTTCTTTCAGATTCTTATCCCTAGAATATGCCACTACTAGTTTCTTTTCCCTAAAGCACTCATGGCCATTCAAGATATGCCAATGTTGTCTGATCGTTTTTTGTATGTCTTTGGCAAGATGTGAATACCTAAGGGTGCAAACCATGTCTGGCATCTCTCGGTGGTCTGCATGTTGTAATAACGAAGATCTATCCTTCGACAATGCTTTTTTGTAGCCGTCTTGAATGCATCGAGATGGATAACCTCTATTGAAGAATCTTTTACTTAGTCTTTCTGATTGTGTATTGAAATCCTTACAGAACTACCTTGACAGAAATCGCTAACGAAATCAAGCTCGGCCTGAACACCATGGAATCGTGGGCAAATGCATTTCAATTAAAACTCAACAAAGAAAAAACACATAGTCTCATCCTTTCATCCCAACACAATATGCATAACCCCACAACTATCGTGTAGAAACCCTATTGTAACAAGATGCACTAACCTTTTCCGATTGCCTTAACGCTGGAAAACACTGGAAAATCTAACGAGAGGTCTGTACTTCTCGGGGCTGCGCAGGATTGTAAATATTATTAAAATGTAAAAAAAAAAAATTGGGGGGCTAAAACGGCCAAGTGCTCGTCATGGACGGCCATTATGGCCATTCTACACCCGAAAACCCACCCAAGTGCTCGTCATTTTATTGATAAATGTTCAATAAAGACTTCATACAACGTAAAAAAGTGGAAAAAAAATCCAAGTGCTCGTCCTTTTTTTTTTTTTTAAACAAAACTATTAGTGGGATTTGAACCCGCCACCTCTGGATTGCAAGACTGCTGCTCTAACCACTCGGCCACAACTGTACTTACTTGGATGTCCCTCCCTTACTTCCAGGTCTCTCAGCTGAGTGAAGCAGGGCCAAAAAGGCCGTTTTTATTATTGTGGGGGGGGGGGGGGGGGGGGAGGGAGAGGAGGCCGCCCAAAATGGACTTTTTTTTTTTTTTTGAAGCGAAGCTTTATTTAAAAAAATCAAACAGGCTCCGATGCTGCAGGCTCTTTTTTGGGCATCATTCAACCCTGGAATAATAAAAACGTCCTTTTTAGCCGTGCTTCATTCAGCTGAGAGACCTGGAAGTCTCTGAGCCAATCACAGCGCATTTGAATGGGATATAAATTGTAACATCATCAGCATATATGAATGCTGAAAACCCATTTGATTCTAGCAAATGGCCTAAAAGAATCATCATAATATTAAACAAAATAGGTGATAGAGGAGAACCCTGTGGCAGTCCACTACAAGAAACTCATGACGACGAGATAGTACCCAGTTGCTTAACTTGGTATGACCTGGATTTTAAAAATACAGAGAACCATTTCAAGACAGTTCCACAGATTCCATAATAATCATGTATGTTTAAAAGGATGTCATGATCTACTGTATCAAATGCACTAGACGTCGAATTGGAGATTTAAAACTTTGTTGCCTAAGCGTAATTCTTGTTTTAAGATTGGCTACTAATGTAGTAAGAATGGTTTCAGTACTATACAAGGGCCTGAAACCCGATTGATATTTTATGTAGAATTGAATGATGCTGAATATAATCCATTAACTGATGAGTAATTAGTCCCTCCAAAACTTTGACTAATAGAGGTATTGAGGCCACTGATCTGTAGTTGGAAACAATACTAATACAAATTTGACTATTTTTCGGGATCAGATTAAGATTATGCTACTATGGGATAGGAGGAAGTGTTCTATTGTGGATTAAAAACTGGTTAAAAGATAGAAAACAGAGAGTAGGGTTAAATGGTCAGTACTCTCAATGGAGAAGGGTAGTTAGTGGGGTTCCCCAGGGCTCTGCGCTGGGACCGCTGCTTTTTAACATATTTATAAATGACCTAGAGATGGGAGTAACTAGTGAGGTAATTAAATTTGCTGATGACACAAAGTTATTTAAAGTCGTTAAATCGTGGGGGGATTGTGAAAAATTACAAAAGGACCTTACGAGATTGGGAGACTAGGCGTAATAAATGGCAGATGATATTTAGTGTGAGCAAGTGCAAAGTGATGCATGTGGGAAAGAGGAACCCGAATTATAGCTACGTCATACAAGGTTCCACGTTAGGAGTCACAGACCAAGAAAGGGATCTAGGTGTCGTTGTTGATGATACGTTGAAACCTTCTGCTCAATGTGCTGCTGCGGTTAAGAAAGCAAATAGAATGTTAGGTATTAGGAAAGGAATGGAAAACAAAAATGAGGATGTTATAATGCCTTTGTATCGTTCCATGGTGCAACCGCACCTCGAATATTGTGTTCAATTCTGGTCGCCGCATCTCATAAAAGATATAGTGGAATTAGAAATGGTGCAGAGAAGGGCGACGAAAATGATAAAGGGGATGGGACGACTTGCCTATGAGGAAAGGTGAAAGCTGCTAGGGCTCTTCAGCTTGGAGAAAAGGCAGCTGAGGGGAGATATGATAGAGGTCTATAAAATAATGAGTGGAGTTGAATGGGTAGATGTGAAGCGTCTGTTCACGCTTTCCAAAAATACTAGGACTAGGGGGCATGCAATGAAGCTACAATGTAGTAAATTTAAAACGAATCGGAGAAAATGTTTCTTCACTCAATGTGTAATTGAACTCTGGAATTCATTGCCAGAGAATGTGGTAAAGGCGGTTAGCTTAGCGGAGTTTTAAAAAGGTTTGGACGGCTTCCTAAAGGAAAAGTCCATAGACCATTATTAAATGGACTTGAGGAAAATCCACTATTTCTGGGATAAGCAGTATAAAATGTTTTGTACATTTTTGGGATCTTGCCAGGTATTTGTGACCTGGATTGGCCACTGTTGGAAACAGGATGCTGGGCTCGATGGACCTTTTAGGCTTTCCCAGTATGGCAATACTTATGTACTTATGCAAGTAGGGAACATACCTTGAGAAAACATTAAATTTAGATTTGAATGTAAGTGATCAATTAAAACCTTAGGGGCTGGTTTCAATATATTAATTGGACAGGAATCAAGCAAGCATTGTGATTGTCACGGTCTCAGGCTCTCGGTCACTGGAACGACGTAAGCTCTTGGACCACAGCCGACAAGAGGCAGCAGTAGGCAAGACCCCCAACCAGGACTGGGTAACTAAGCAAGGCAGGAGAAGCTGTAGACAGGCAAAGCTGGAACAACCGAACTGGAACCACAGGACTTGAACTAGGGCAGTAGGCAAGCAGGGAATAAGCAGGACAGAGCAACCGGTCTTCACCTGCGCTTGACCACCGTTCCCCAGGGTTTGAGCCCCCAGGTATGAACAAATACAGTAATGTTGTGGTAGAATAAGGTTTGTGTGTACAGACACATTAGGGAATCGTAGAGAGGAAGAGTTATTATATGTTCATTACGAGCTTTGGTTTCGTTGTGTTTCAGGGTACAGGCATTTAAGTTGGGTCGGTAGGGTATGCCTTTTTGAATAGGTTAGTTTTTAATGATTTCCGGAAGTTTAGGTGATCATAAGTTGTTTTCATGGCTTTTGGTAATGCGTTCCATAGTTGTGTGCTTATGTAGGAAAAGCTGGATGCATAGGTTGATTTGTATTTGAGTCCTTTGCAGCTTGGGTAGTGGAGATTTAGGCATGTTCGTGTTGATCCTGTTGTGTTTCTGGTTGGTAGGTCTATGAGGTCTGTCATGTATCCCGGGGCTTCGCTGTAGTTAATTTTATGAACCAGGGTGCAGATTTTGAAAGCAATACGTTCTTTGATTGGGATCCAGTGCAGTTTTTCTCGGAGGGGTTTGGTGCTTTCGAATCGCGTTTTTCCAAATATAAGCTTGGCTGCCGTGTTTTGAGGGGTCTGAAGTTTCTTTATAATTTGTTCTTTACATCCCGCATAAATTCCGTTGCAGTAGTTTTCATGGCTTTGTACCATTGATTGTATCAAGTTGCAAAATGTTTCCCTCGGGAAGAATGGTTTCACGCATTTGAGTTTTCACATTGAGTGGAACATTTTCTTTGTTGTAGATTTCACTTGGTTCTCTAGTGTGAGGTTAAGGTTGATTGTAATGCCGAGAATTTTCAGGCTGTCTGAGATAGGGAGGGTATAATCTGGGGTGTTTATTTTTGTGGGTTTGTTCGTATTGGGATGAGAGGATGAGACAGTGTGTTTTTTCTGTGTTGATTTTTAGTTGAAATGCGTTTGCCCATGAGTCCATGATATTCAAGCTGAGCTTGATTTCGTTGGTGATTTCTGTCAGATCACGTTTGTAAGGAATGTATATTGTGACATCGTCTGCATAGATGAAAGGGTTAAGGCCTTGGTTGGATAAAGATTTGGCTAGTGGGGTCATGATTAGGTTGAAAAGAATCGGTGATAGTGGTGATCCTTGAGGTACTCCGCATTCTGCTTTCCACAGTGGTGATATGTTTGAGCTTGATTTCACTTGATATGTTCTAGTGGTTAGGAAACCCTTGATTCAATCTGTTCAGAACTCTGCTGCACGTCTCATATTCCGCCAGAACCGATATACTCATATCACCCCTCTCCTCAGGTCACTTCACTGGCTTCCAATCAGATACCGCATTCAATTCAAGCTTCTCCTTCTTACCTACAAATGCACTCAGTCTGCTGCCCCTCACTACCTTTCTATCCTCATCTCCCCTTACGTTCCCGCCCGTAACCTCCATTCACAGGACAAATCCCTCCTCTCTGTACCCTTCTCCACCACCGCCAACTCCAGGCTCCGCTCATTCTGCCTCGCCTCACCCTATGCTTGGAACAACCTTCCTGAGCCCTTACGCCAAGCCCCCTCCCTGCCCATCTTCAAGTCTTTGCTTAAAACCCACCTCTTCAGTGCTGCATTCGGCACCTAACTCTTACCGTTCAGTAAATCCAGACTGCCCCAATTTGACCACCCCTATCGGACTGACCGTTCACTTGTCTCTTAGATTGTAAGCTCTTTGAGCAGTGACCGTCCCTCTATGTTTAAATTGTACAGCGCTGCGTAACCCTTGTAGCTCTTTAGAAATGTTTAGTAGTAGTATGGGTCCGCCAATCCCGAAGTAATCTAGCAGTCTTAGTAGTATTTTATGGTTTACCATGTCGAACGCACTGGACATGTCGAATTGGAGAAGAAGTATGCTTTTGTCTGTTGCTACTTCCTGCTTGAATTTGGCTAGGAGGGTAATTAGTACTGTTTCAGTGCTAAGGAGAGGGCGAAATCCTGATTGTGATTCATGTAATATTGTGAATTTGTTTATATAATCAGTAAGTTGTTTGGTTACCAATGGCACAAGTTCTAAAACAAAATTCTAAAACAAATTTCTTATAAAACTCCTTAGGAATACCATCTAGAACAGGCGATTTATGTGAGGGTAACCCCTTAATAACATTTTGAATCTTTTGGTGTTATCATTTTATCCAGTTCAGCTACCTGTACTGGGGTAAGTGGTGGTAGATTACTAGATGTCAGGTATTCATTGATAGCTTCTGGTGCGGGACAAATCTCCTGCGAGTATAATGTTTGATAGAATTGCTTAAACCGCTTGCGTATCTGAGTGGTTGTATTGAGTAGCCCCCCCTTACCATCTTGAACTTGCACAATTGTGCGATCCACCTTTTGTTTACGTAACCTTATGGCAAGAATACGCCCTGCTTTATTGGTAAATTCAAATGCACAGACCTTCTGTCTAGCTTGCAGCATGCTCAATTGTTCTGAGTAAATGGCATCCAGCTGAAGCCGCAATTCATGCAACTCCTGCATTGTTTAGGGGGACTGTTTTGCCTTATGACTTGCTTCTAGACATTGAATTCTATCCAAACACTTCGCCAACTACGCCCTCCGGCGACGAACCTGTCTGCTAGCTACTTGTAAGAAATATTCTCTAGATACCACTTTCATGGCATCCCAAACTACACTTAGAGGGGGACCCGAGTCAATATTAATTTCCAGATATTTCTTCAGCATACTTTTATAACCTTCCACCACCTCCATATCCTGCAGGACGGCTACATTCATAGTCCATCTTTTGTCCTGGACCTCTGGCCTAATAGACGGCAAAGAGGCCCACGCGGGCGCATGGTCTGATTATGGTTGTAGTGCCAATACCCGCTTCCGGACCCATCTCAACCAACTTAGTGTCCAGAAAAATGTGATCAATACATGAATAGGAGTCGTGGATATGAGAGGAGTATGTGTAGTCTCGATCTCTTTGGTGTGTAAGTCGCCATATATCTAAAAGTCCTAAGGAATGCACAAGTGAGCCCAGGGCAGATGACAATTTGGAGTCTCCAATGGGGGATGCCCTAGTGTGGTCCCAGGCTGTGTCCATTGCTGCATTAGTCGTCCCCCCCCACCTCATTATCAGTGAATTCAGAGAGGGTACTTCGCACGCGAGTATAGAAATTCTCTTGTTTCTCGTTCGGAGCATATATTGTCGCCAAGGTGACATCTGCTTCATCTATATGGGTATATAGAAATCTCCCTCCCTGGTCTCTCTTTACTTTAATAACCCTGACAGACACTGAGGAGTGGATTAATATCGCCACTCCTCCTCTCCTAGAGGACTCAGATGAGGCAAACCAAGCAAGTGGGTAGCTAGGGTGAGTGAGAAGCCTGTCGTGCACCCGACGAAGGTGCATCTCCTGCAAAAAAAACAATATGCGGCTTAAGCTGTAATAATTCCTTAAAGAGCTTTTGTCATTTCTGTGGCATATTAAGGCCTTTGATATTGTATGACATTACTTTTAAGTCAACACTCAACAACCAGTATTTCGTAATATGCACATGTTAATGGGAAGCTCCAAGCATCTATTCCAATTCATACATAAAAGCTTTCTGGTCTTAATTACCAACATTTCTATAACCTGTTTGCAACCACCCAACAAACCCCTGCTTACCCTCCCCACCCCACCCCTCTATCCCACTACACTCACCAGACAGCAGACCCAAGACCCCTGAATGGGATTTCAAGGAAGTGAACCACCTCACCCCAGACAACCCCGCCACTTACATGCCCCCCCCCCCCCACATGCTTTTCTTCTCCTAACATCCAACAGCTTCCTTCCTCTCCCATGGTCACCTTCCCACCAGGCACCTCAGTCCTCATCCACACACTTACATTCGTAACACACGTAGTCACCTTCCCCATATCCCCCCCCCCCCCCAAATTCACACTCACTACCCGTTTCCTTACCATTGATACGTCCCATACACACTTCTCTCACACTAAGCATAACCAGAGTATACATCCATCACAGAAGAACAGTTACATAACTCTCGTTCCTCCAGGTGACTCAGTAGGTACTCAGGAGTAAATAGATGTGCTGTCCAAATCATATCTCTACCTACCCTTTTCAACATCATGCTGATTCCTCTGGTGAATGCCTTATCCAAGCTTGGCCTCAACCCTTTCATCTATGCAGATGATGTGACTATCTATATTCCTTTCCGAACTACGCTAGCTGAAGTCCACGACTCAATAGTGGCAAGTTTTTCTCTCATGGATTCCTGGGCTAATGCGTTTCACTTTAAAATCAATAAAGGCAAAACGCAGAGTATCATCCTTTCGTCACAGCATGCTAAGGTTATCCCGACCTCTGTCATCACTAAGGATCACACTCTTTCTATCTCCAACTATCTGAAAGTCCTTGGTGTCTTGTTGGATACTCACCTGGTTCTAGACAACCAAGTCAAACTCATCACAAAAAGAATGTTCCATTCAATGTGGAGGTTGAAGCGTATCAGGCAGTTTCTCCCAAGAGAGCTCTTTAGAACCCTTATTCATTGGTTGGTCCTATCGCATATTGATTATTGCAGTGGAATCTATGCAGGTTGCCGAGATTACATCCTCAAGAAACTCCAGACAGCTCAAAACACTGCTGCTAGGCTAATACTGGGCAAGTCACGCTTTGACCATGCTTCCCCACTTCGTTTTAATCTGCACTGGCTTCCCATTAAAGACCGTATTACCTTCAAAATCTGTTCGTTGACCCACAAGATTATCTGTGAGGAAGCACCTGCTTATATGCTGGATTTTATATATCTACCTTCTAGAAATGCTTCTGTGGCGGCTCGCTCCTACCTCAATGTACACTACCCTAGTTGCAGGAATGTTAAATATAAATTACTTTTTGCATCAACCTTCTCATACATCAGTCTGAAATCCTGGAATGTTCTCCCACGGCAGCTGAAAGAGACTGAGGACCAACAGCTCATCAAGTCATCATTAAAGACATTGTTATTCAAGAATGCCTACCCCGCTGCCAATACTAAAGCCTAGTCTCCCTCATCCCCCATCTTATCCACATGTTCATTCCCCTCCCCTTGACTTTATTGTATCCGTTCCTTCACTGCATTGTACCTGTTTGTAAATTTGTAAGCCACATTGAGCCCACTAATGTGGGATAATGCGGGGTATAAATGTACCTAATAATAATAATAATATTTGAATTGTCATTGATAAGGACGAATCTTTTATAGAGAAGGTTGCCATTTCTAGTTGGGGAGTTTGCAATTTTTGTATAATTTTTACATCAAAGAATGAGTTGTAGATTGAATTGGAAACCCCAAGAAGCCAGATTCTGCATGCAATGCATACCAAAAAGGAGCAAAATGCAAAGACATACTTTTTTTCTCCTTTTTGTCTGGTGGTTTTGTTTTTTTCTAATTGTGTTGGTCCTACTCTGGTTTCTGGTTTCTGCTTTCTAGTCTGGTTACAAAGGCCGCAAGTGAAAATCTGCAGGAAACTCTTCCCCTTCTGTGCCTTTTTTTTTTTTTTTTTTGCTGTATCTTAACTGCGGTTAGCTTAGCAGGGTTTAAAAAGGGTCTGGACGACTTCCTGACGGAAAAGTCCATACACCATTATTAAATTGACTTGGGAAAATCCACTGCTTATTTCTGGGATAAGCATCATAAAATGTATTGAGGTTTTCTGGGATGTTGCCAGGTATTTGTGACCTGGATTGGCCAGTGTTGGAAACAGGATACTGGGCTTGATGGACCTTTGGTCTGTCCCAGTGTGGCAATACTTATGTACTTATCTCCTATCCATTTACCATTTTCTTTTCTCTTTACTTCCTCCCCTACATCCATCTGACCTTCATCTTTCCCTTTTAGATCTCTTCAATTTATTTTTCTTCCACTCTGCTCACTTAGATTTCACTCCTCCTCCTCACCATCTAGTCTTGTCTCCCTCCTTTTACTTCTACTGCTTTCCATGTTTCACTCTTTTACTGCCTATACCCATTCTTCCCATATCCCATCTCTCTATCGTTCCCCAGCCTCATATTCTCCAATCTTTCACCATCTCCTTCTCTCACTCATGTCCCTTCTTTTTATTCCCTCGCCCTGTCCATCATTTCTTGTCTCCTGTTATTTTCTGCCCCATCTAGCATCTTTCTCTCTCTCTCTCTCTCTCTCTCTCTCTCTTCCTGTCCCCTTTCTCTAGGTAATCCTATGCCTGATTCCCCTCTGCTGTCATTGCATCTCTCTGGGCCTGTGGTACTAGCACTTAAAAAAGGTAAGCATGTGGCTTTTGAGCTCATATCTATGCTCAAGGCCCCTGCCACTGTCTCAACCCTCTGACATCACAGCTGGCACCTAGGGATCATGCCACCACCATCCTCCCTTACTATGCCACTGGTTGCATTGTGACAAAAGAACCACCTCTTGAAGTTGGTAAAATGTGATATGTACAGGCAACATATCAAGGGGCACTTAAAAGTTCTTACTAATCAGCTCAGTGGCTCCAAGTACAACTGGCTCCAAGTACAACTGGGACAGTTCTTTCTGACATATTTTTTGGTCTCTGAACGCATTTTTTGGTATATGAGGATCATCTCTGTGTGGAAATTCGTGTTATTGCTTTTCTGAAGTCATGACAGAAAATTAAATCTAATTTTCTCCAGAATAAAAGATGAACATCTTTGTTATTTCTTTGTATGTTTATTCTTTATATATCAAGGTGATAACTGGGGGAAGCTTGCAGGAGGAGTAGTACAAAATTACTTTATGATTGATAATGGTGGGAGTGGTTAAATATTGGAGCTATCATACTTTAATTATGGAAACAAAGGGGAAATAATAATTTAGCTTTTCTTAATGGATAGCTGTGTGTTTTACTGTATTAAAAGAACAATACTAGCAAAACTTGCCATTTTATTCTTCAGTTGGATCTTACATATCTTGTTGCAAGAAAAGATGTAACAGCCTCCAAAAGATTCAGTCATGCATGCATAAAGTGTGAACCAAGAAATCTGGAACATTACTCAGAGGTTGGGGAGCAGGTTCTGTAATACTGGAGTCCTATGAGAGAGACAGAGACAAACCACTGTTCTTATCCATGCAGTGTGCGTCGTACTCAAGTCATTGATGATGAGTCAGATTACTTTGCCACGGACTCCAACCAGTGGCTGTCCAAACCAGAGAGGGAGGCTCTGCGCAAGAAAGAGAAGGAGCTCCAGGACCTCAAGCATGCCTCACGCCTCTCCCGGAAGATCACCATCGACTTTGCAGGCAGGCAGATACTGGAGGAGCAGAACAGCCTCTCTGACTATCACAGCATGTGAGTACTGCACACAGATTAAAAGTTCAAAAAATATTGTTAAAAAAATGATGCCACTGAGCATATCCAGTTATCTCTTGTTTCATGTATACCCTGAGTTGGAATCTGTTTTATCTCACTTCATGCCCTTTCTACTTGTTTTTGTTTTTTTTTTTTGGCTTAGCAGTTGACAGTTTCCTCTTGTTCCCTTACACTTCCAGCTCAGTCATAACCAGGACTGGAATATGGCACCATAAGTCTGCATTCATAACTATATTCATCCCTTTTCAGCCTAGTCATTGCAGTGACAGTCTTCAGCCAGGGGCCATAGATTGTTTACCGTAAATCCAGTCACTACATGTGACCACTGAGCGACGGCAGAGATTCCCTTTTCAGGGGTTTTGAGCTCTGCCTTCACAACATCAGCTCCACTTGGTCCAGAGAGCAGAAAACCTGATCTAAGAATCAAATCCAGGTCTTTCTCATGGTGATGTGTAGTACTTCAGCAAAGATCTAGGGATTCTCTTGTTTTATGTAAGCAATCTGGAGGAGATTAAATTATGAAAGGAGGAAAAAGCCTCAAGAAGCTCCCCAGCATCGTTTGTTAGGAGCAGGACTTCTTCATCATAGGCAAAAAATCTCCTCCTCTTTATTTTGCTACATGCATCCATCCTTAATTCGCACAAAATACTTAAATGCTTGAAACAAAAAAAACTTAGCTTTGGCTGCGGAGTCTCTCTTCTTTATTCAAAACAGCGCAGCAAAATTGACCGTCACAAAGGCTGCGTCAGGACCACAGATCAAGAAAATTTCAAATCCGTTCATATCCGCTGACGAAGATGAAGAAGTCCTGCTCCTATAAATCTACAAACCATGTTGGGGAGCTTCTTGAGGCTTTTTCCTCCTTTCATAGTTTAATCGCCTCCAGATTGCTTACATAAAACAAGAGAATCCCTAGATTTTTTTGCTGATATATTGATAATTGGGGATCTCCTCCTCCCATTTACTGGTTTAGTTTATTCCGATGTGTAGTACTTTTCCATTTAAAAAAAAAAAAAAAACAAACAAAAAGGCACACAACTGCTTACAAATCAGTTTAGTTGGAAGTAGCAGATAAGTGGAACTAGATTTTGGAACTACTAGTGTGTATGATATATTTACATACACTTTTGATAGTTTATACCCCTGACGCAGCCTGAGGGCGAAACGTGGCCACGTCGGGTATTGTTCCAATAAATACATTTGATTCCACTGCTTTGTACTTTTCCATTTTACTTTTGCCAAAACAGAGCTTCGCAAACTTGTTCTGGAGATTCCACAACCTGTTGGATTTTTACGATGTTCAGAATGACTGTGCATGGGAGAGATTTGCTTACATATAGCCATTGTTGATAACTTGAAAACAAAACTGGTTGTGAGGACCTCAAGACTGTTTTGTGAAATTCTGTTCTAAAGGGTGAACTTGTTCAGTATATCAGCTTAATTCTACATACTTTTTCCCCCAAAGTCATCATGATGAGAAATGTCTACTGCATTCTGCTTTGGAAATGACTGCCTTATTCATGTGTTTAAGTTAGTCACATTGAAGTTATTAATCCAGCAGGTGAAACTTACTTGAATTAATGCAGCCACTATATTTGTCCTTACAGGTTGGATGAAACTATTCAAAGCATTAAATCTGGAACAATGGGGAGTGTGTTGAGGGATAAGAAGCTGGTAGCTGAGAAGCAGCTGAGGGATATGGTTAATCCCGACATTTTGCAGCCTGCACCTGTGGTCAGTATGTAGTTTGTAGCCTGTTCCATGATGATTATGTGGCCTATGGTTGTCTTTAAGCAACCTGTTCCTGTGTTTTGCGTACTGGGCCTTTAGTGGTCAATGTGTGGCTCGCAGTCATCTTCATGTAATCGTTCCTAAGAAAGATTGCAGTCTTCTGAAGACTTTTAGTAAAGATATGAGATCTTTCCATGTTAAAGGTTGGCACTTAGCAAGTAGAGATTTTAAGAGTATTCCTGAGAAAGTGACCAGCAAATTAGATTTCATCATTACTTCTGATGGTTAACTTCAGGGGAAAATTTTAAAAACGTCTTGGATTTGAACTGAAATAAATGGAGTTTGATTCCTTTTATGCACATGTAAGGAAGAAAAAATAAACTTTTATCAGTTTGACTTGCCAGTATTAACAGCCGAATACATACTTTCAACAATTTTTATTGATGATTCATCAATGTAAACAATCAACACGTTCAGTATACAACCAAAAAAGAAATTTTTAACGTATCTTTCTGCATGTGAAAGAGATAATGATGGCATCATAAAAAAATTTTGTTTAAGATTTCCTCCCTCCCCCATCTCAGCCTCAAACCCCATCCCTCCCTCGCACTTTATTATCTCAATTCTTCATGGAAGTGCATAAACATATGAACCCTGTTTACAAAATGGTCACATACAACAACCACGAAGGTCAATGTGCAGTGTAACTATGTATGCCCTGCATCCTATTATAGCCAGAACATTAAATATACTAATATAACCCCTCCAAGCGAGAGACTTTGTCTCTTATAGCCTCTCACGACCTGTATACCAACATTCCTGTGAAGGATTTTCTGAATATGCTCCATACAAGGCATACAACCTACAAACAGACCACCCCCACGAGTGGTGCAGAAGAGTATCCCCCCACCCCTGTAATTCCCCCTCCCCTCCCCCCCAAAAAATAGTTCAGTGATCCGGAAGAGAATTCAAAACAAAGCTTCAAGCTTTCAAGGGGACAGAGACTGTGTATATATGGCTCCCAAGTAGCGAGGAACAAACGGAGCCTCCGAGAAGATAACCCAACCACCCAGCGTTCTAATAACATGAGTTCATGTAATTTATTACGCCAATGCCAATAATCAGGTGGTGACTCCCCCTTCCACACGCAGAGAATAACCCTTTTCCCCAACATACAGGCTTTATGTACTAATAGAAGCGCACCCCCACCATTCAAAGCAAAAGATTCATGTTTATCCAGCAGTGCACCCAAAGGAGAAGGCGTTATCCGGGTCCTCAACAGACCTCCCAAAAATTTAAACAGGGACCCCCAAAAAAACAACCTTTGGGCATTCCCATAGAGAATAAAAAAAAGAGCTCACCCCATATTTGCATTTAGAGCAAAGAGGCTCCTCCACCCCTCCCATTCTATGTAGGATTCTGTATTGGCATTCGCGAAGATCCGCGTTCATGGACAGTGTAGGAATACAGGCTGTTAACTTATTAAAATCTATCATTAGAGCTGGACGTCTCAGATCTCGTGCCCCGCGGGCCGCAATATGCAATTTATCCTTACTTCTTGCCAACCTTGTTAGCACCCTATACAGGCCTGAAACTGAGAGCCGTTTCCCCGAGACTGAACCAAACAGATCTCGAACGCGTCTACCATGTCCTGCCCCCAATGCCTCACCACGCAGCCCAGAGACATAATGTGCCAGCTGATTGTACTCAAATATGTTGCTAAGGTCAAAGCCAACCCCCATTGCCCCCAGATTCAACAAGGTCCCTCCTGCAGTTAAAACATGTTCCAATCTCGTTATACCCATGGTCGCCCATCTCCGAAATGCCTGATTCTTTGAGCCTGGGGAGAACGCTAGATTGCCCTGCAAAGGCAAAGTTGACATGAGATTCACATTCTGTGCAATTCTGATTATTTAGCTTCTCAGTGACTCTTAACCTGTTCATAGCCTGTTCACAGAGGCCTAGCTTTGCTCATAATTCTCAGTTACTGTTGTAAAGTTATTTTATGGTTCATGGACCTGCATGTTCCATGTAAACAGTTGCCAGTTTTTGGACCATTCTTCAAACTTCACTAGATCCTTCCTCATACCATCCACACCCTCTGGGGTGTCCACCCTGTTACAGAGTTTGGTGTCATCCGCAAAGAGACAGACCTTACCAGACTGTCAGACTTGTGAGTTCTTGTACAAAGTAGAGCACTGCTGAGCCCGGTACTTACCAGGTTTTGCTTGGTGGCTGGACAACCCCGGGTTTCACCTGCGCTGATCGCCGTTCCCCAGAGGTTGAGCCCCTAGGTGAGTTCGGCCTGCAGGACTTACGAGACGGAGCAGGAAGCGGGGTGGTGAAAGTAACAGGCAGCAGGCAAGAGAGTGATCCAGGTACAGGCAAAGTCAATAGGCAGGCAGTAGGCAGGGGAGTAATCCAGGTATAGGCAATGTCAGTAGGCAAACAACAGGTAAGAGAGTAATCCAGGCACAGGTAAAGTCAAATAGGCAGGCAGCAGGTCGAGAGAGTAATCCAGGCACAGGTAAAGTCAAATAGGCAGGCGGCAGGTCAAGAGAGTAATCTGGGTACAGGCAGAGTCAGTAACGAAGAACAAAGTAGAGGAGAAGCACACTAATGAGCAAGTAGCACCTACCAAAGTAGAAGCCAAAGCAAGGAGTCTAGGGAGAGCTCAGCTGATAAAGTGCTGGCGTCTGACATCTGCTGGGAGAAGGGGCACAGCCATAGGACAAGAGCAGGGGAAGGAGGAACTGGAATACCAATAGGAGAGAAGCAAGGGAAGCCAGGCAGAGGAAGAGCAGAGCCAGGTGCATGGAAGCAAAGCAATCAAGGAGCCTGCAGCCAGAGAAGAACCACACACACATGGCTCAGGGCTGTGCCAGTCAAGTGTGTGTGTTGACGAGACCCTACGCAGCCCAAGGACGCTGCTTGCGTTGAGGTAGGGGACATGACACAGACAGTCCTTCCGCAATATTGCTCACAAAGATGTTAGAGAGCCGGCCTGAGGACTGATCCCTGCGGCACACTACTGATAGCATCCCTTTCCTCAGAGCAAGCTCCATTTACCACTACCCTCTGTCTCCTCCCACTTAACTAGTTTTTGACCCAGTCAGTCACTTTAGGTCCCATACTGAGTGCATTCAATTTATTTATCAGTTGCCTGTGTGGAACTGTGTCAAAGGCTTTGCTAAAGTCCAAGTACACCACATCTAGCACCCATTCCACGTTCAGCTGTTTGGTCGACCAGTCAAAGAAATCAATCAGATTTGTCTGACATGACCTGCCTCTAGTGAAGACATGCTGCCTCAGGTCCTGCAGTCCATTTGATTTGAGAAACCTCACAATCCTCTGCTTTAGAAGCATTTCCATTAGTTTACTTGCCACAGAGATGAGATGAGACTGACAGGTCTATAATTCCCAACCTCCACCTTACTTCCGCTTTTGTGCAGGGGGACCACATCTGCCTTTCTCCAGTCCTCCGTGACCAGTCCAGCCTCTAAGGAAGCATTGAAGAGGTCAGCAGAGCCGCCAGAACTTCTCCAAAGTTCCTTGAGTACCCTCGGATATATCCTATCAAGCCCCATCGCTTTGTCTACTTTCAGTTTAGCTAACTCCTCATGAACAGTCTTCTGTTAATCGATCCCAGTCTACCATACATCCATCTCCATTTGCATTTGTTTTCTGTGGTCCTTCCCCTGGCCTTTCATCCATGAACACAGAACAGAAATAATTGTTAAGCAGTTCAGTTTTAGACTTATCAGCTTCTACATATTCCTGCCCCTCAGCTTTGAGCCTCACAATGCTATTATGGCACTTCCTCCTGTCACTTACATATCTGAAAAATGTCTTGTCCCACAATTTTACTGTATCAGCTATCTTTTCTTCCATTTGCCTCTTTGCTTTCCTAACAACTTTTCAAGCTTTCCTTATCGTTTCCAGGTATTTTTTTGCCTGTCTCCCTCTTTCTGAATCATCTTGTAACATGAGAAGGCAAACCTTCTTTCCCTTACCTTTTCAGCTACTATGTTTGAGAACCAGAGTGGCCTGCTTTTCCTCGTACTTTTATGCAATTTTCTAACATAAAGGTTTGTCGCCTTTAAAATAGCTCTTTTCAGTTTTGCCTGCTGCTATTCTGCTTCTTTCAACTGCTCCCATCCAATCAACCCTTCCTTGAGAAATCCCCCTATCTCGGCAAAGTTAGTTTTTTCGAAATCTAGGACCTTCAGTCTTGAGTAAGCCCTCTCCTCCTTTGCTTTTAGTTTTGAACCACACCATTCGGTGATTGCTAGATGCCAAATAATCTCCCATCGTAACTTGGGAAATATTTTCTCCATTTGTAAGCACCAGATCTAGAATAGCTCCATCCCGTGTCAGTTCTGTTACCTGCTGCTGAAACAATTCTTCCTGTAGAGAATCCAAGATCCCTTTGCTTCTAGATGATCCCGCAGCAGGGACACCTCAGTCGACTGCCGTCATATTAAAATCGCCTATCAGTAGTACTTCCCTTTTCCTAGCTATCTTATGGATATCTTCAATTAAGTCTCTATTTCTTCTGACTATGAGGGTGACCTATATATTACACCAATGTAAATACATTTTCCTTTCCCTCTTACCAGTTTGACCCACAGTGCTTCTTCCTTACCACATATGTCTGCAGTTCTGTAATTTTTTTTTAACTTTAAATTTTATTGAAAGATTTAAATAGTGTAACAACACTTAACCATTAGTGTAATGTTCAAGGTCAAACAATATATGACAGAGGTCCCCCTCCAGATCTAATACAGAAACTCACTAGCTAATACCCCTCCCTCCAGTTCTGTCATTTTAATATTATTCTTAACATATATTCTCCGAGGACAAGCAGGCTGCTTGTTCTCACTGATGGGTGACGTCCACGGCAGCCCCTCCAATCGGAACACTTTCTTGCAAAGTCCTTTGCTAGTCCTCGCGCGCCGATGCGCACCGCACATGCGCGGCCGTCTTCCCGCCCGAACCGGCTCGTGCTGGCCAGTCTTCTTTTGTCCGCGCTCGGTACGGTCGTGTTTCGCCGTTCGCGCCCCGAAAGTTGACCTCGCGCGTCGTTTTTGGACTTCGCTTCAAAAAAAAAAAAAAAAAAAGTGTCGGAAGGAGACCTTTTCGGTCTGCTCCCCTTCCTGTATTTCTAGTTTTGCCCCGGTAAGTTTTCTTTCGTCGTCGGGGTAGGCCCTATCTAGGCCTCGGTTCGAAGTTTTTCTTCTCCCTTTTTTTGTGGTGCCATTTTCGCCATTTTGAGTTTTGATCTCGCCGGCGCGATTTTTCCGCCCATGACATCGAAGTCTTCCAGCGGCTTCAAGAAGTGCACCCAGTGCGCCCGGGTAATCTCGCTCACTGACAGGCACGCGTCGTGTCTTCAGTGTCTGGGGGCTGGGCACCGCCCGCAGGCCTGTAGTCTGTGTTCTCTTTTGCAAAAGCGGACTCAGGTAGCGAGATTGGCCCAGTGGAACGTTTTGTTCTCGGGCTCTTCGTCGGCATCAGCACCGGGAGTATCGACTGCTTCGACATCGTCGGCGCCCAGACCTTCATCCTCGCCCCCGATTGCATCGAGTGCATCGAGGCATCGGCCCTCTGCATCGGGGCCGAGACATCGGAGGGTGTCGTCGGTGGTACCGAGACCTCCTCGTCTGCTGATGTCGTCGGACGGTGGTGCTTCGTCTGGAGTGCAGGTGAGGGCTGTCCATTCCCCTGCTGGTGGCGGTGAGCCTTCGGGTGGGTCTCCCCCTACCCTGAGGGCTCCTGCGGTACAGCCCCCCCCCCCGAGACCGACCTCCTTCGGCCTCGGCCCCGAGGAAGCGACGGCTGGATTCTACGTCCTCCTCGTCGGTGCCGGGAAGCTCCGGTGACATGCTTCATCCCAAGAAATCGAAGAAGCATCGTCACCGGTCCCCTTCCCGTGTCGGCACCGAGAGCTCTGGGTCGCCGAGGGAGTCAGCACCCAGTAAGCATCGGCACCGAGAGGACCGCTCGCCCTCTGTTCAAGAGGTGTCGGTGCGCTCCCCTTTGGACAGCCCAGAACAGCCTCCACGCCCGGAACAGATTCTGACCTCGACACCTGCATCGGCTTCCATGTCTTTTTCCACAGCCGCTCTGCACGAGAGTCTCCGGGCCGTTCTCCCGGAGATCCTGGGAGAGCTGTTGCGCCCTACCCCTCCGGTACCGTCGAGCGAGGCGCCGGCTGGCCCATTGCCCGGGGTGAGGTCTCCGACATCGGTGCCGCTTGCGGTACCGACTGCGATAGCCTCCCAGGAAGGCTCCCCGACTACGTCGGCGGAGGGAGCTTCGCCGGTGCGGGCGAGGGAGTCTACCTCTCGACGCTCCCACCGTGGCCGTGGTTCCACGGAGTCGAGCCGGGCACGGCTGCAGATACAGGTCCGTGAACTTGTGTCTGACACCGATGGTGAGGCCTCGTGGGAAGAGGAAGAGGACATCAGATATTTCTCTGACGAGGAGTCTGAGGGTCTTCCTTCTGATCCCACTCCCTCTCCTGAAAGGCAGCTTTCTCCTCCCGAGAGTCTGTCTTTCGCTTCCTTTGTCCGGGAGATGTCTACGGCCATCCCCTTCCCGGTGGTTGTGGAGGACGAGCCCAGGGCTGAAATGTTTGAGCTCCTGGACTATCCTTCGCCACCTAAGGAAGCGTCCACAGTACCCATGCATCATGTCCTCATAAAGACATTGCTGGCGAACTGGACCAAGCCATTAAGTAATCCCCACAATCCCAAGAAGATTGAGTCCCAGTATCGGATCCATGGGGACCCAGAGCTGATGCGCACTCAGTTGCCTCACGACTCTGGAGTTGTGGATTTGGCCCTAAAGAAGGCCAAGAGTTCTAGGGAGCATGCTTCGGCGCCCCCGGGCAAGGACTCTAGAACCTTGGACTCCTTTGGGAGGAAGGCCTACCATTCTTCTATGCTCGTGGCCAAAATTCAGTCCTACCAGCTCTACACGAGCATACACATGCGGAACAATGTGCGGCAGTTGGCGGGCTTGGTGGACAAGCTCCCCCCTGAGCAAGCCAAGCCGTTTCAGGTGGTGGTCAGGCAGCTGAAGGCGTGCAGAAAATTCCTGGCCAGAGGGGTGTACGACACCTTTGATGTTGCGTCCAGGGCCGCTGCTCAAGGTGTGGTGATGCGCAGACTCTCATGGCTGCGTGCCTCCGACCTGGAGAATAAAATCCGGCAGCGGATTGTGGACTCGCCTTGCCGTGCGGATAATATTTTTGGAGAGAAAGTCGAGCAGGTGGTAGAGCAGCTCCACCAGCGGGACACCGCTTTCGACAACTTCTCCCGCCGGCAGCCTTCAGCCTCTACCTCCACAGGTAGAAGATTTTTTGGGGGAAGGAAGACTGTTCCCTACTCTTCTGGCAAGCGTAGGTACAATCCTCCTTCTCGACAGCCTGCGGCCCAGGCTAAGCCCCGCGCGCTCGCTCTCGTCAGCAGCGTGCGCCTCAGCAAGGCCCCTCGGCTCCCCAGCAAAAGCAAGGGATGAGCTTTTGACTGGCTCCAGCAGAGCATAGCCGACATCCAAGTGTCAGTGCCGGGCGACCTGCCAGTCGGAGGGAGGTTGAAAGCTTATCACCTAAGGTGGCCTCTCATAACCTCCGATCAGTAGGTTCTCCAAATAGTCCGGCAAGGATACACCCTCAATTTGGCCTCAAAACCTCCAAATTGTCCACCGGGAGCTCAATCTTACAGCTTCCAACACAAGCAGGTACTTGCAGAGGAACTCTCCGCCCTTCTCAGCGCCAATGCGGTCGAGCCCGTGCCATCCGGGCAAGAAGGGCTGGGATTCTATTCCAGGTACTTCCTTGTGGAAAAGAAAACAGGGGGGATGCGTCCCATCCTAGACCTAAGGGCCCTGAACAACTATCTGGTCAAAGAAAAGTTCAGGATGCTTTCCCTGGGCACCCTTCTCCCCATGATTCAGGAAAACGATTGGCTATGCTCTCTGGACTTGAAGGACGCCTACACGCACATCCCGATATTGCCAGCTCACAGACAGTATCTGCGATTTCAGCTGGGCACACGTCACTTCCAGTACTATGTGCTACCCTTTGGGCTCGCCTCTGCGCCCAGAGTGTTCACGAAGTGCTTGGCTGTAGTAGCAGCGGCACTTCGCAGACTGGGGGTACACGTGTTCCCATATCTCGACGATTGGCTGGTGAAGAACACATCCGAGGCAGGAGCCCTGCAGTCCATGCAGATGACTATTCGCCTCCTGGAGCTACTGGGGTTTGTGATAAATTATCCAAAGTCCCATCTTCTCCCAGTGCAGAAACTCGAATTCATAGGAGCTCTGCTGGATTCTCGGACGGCTCGCGCCTATCTCCCAGAGACGAGAGCCAACAACTTGTTGTCCCTCGTCTCGCGGGTGCGAGCGTCCCAGCAGATCACAGCTTGGCAGATGTTGAGATTGCTGGGCCACATGGCCTCCACAGTTCATGTGACTCCCATGGCCCGCCTTCACATGAGATCTGCTCAATGGACCCTAGCTTCCCAGTGGTTTCAGGCTGCTGGGGATCTAGAAGACGTGATCCACCTGTCCACGAGTTTTCTCAAATCCCTGTATTGGTGGACGATTTGGTCCAATTTGACTCTGGGACGTCCTTTCCAAATTCCTCAGCCACAAAAAGTGCTGACCACGGATGCGTCCCTCCTGGGGTGGGGAGCTCATGTCGATGGGCTTCACACCCAAGGAAGCTGGTCCCTCCAGGAACGCGATCTGCAGATCAATCTTCTGGAGTTACGAGCGATCTGGAACGCTCTGAAGGCTTTCAGATATCGGCTGTCCCACCAAATTATCCAAATTCAGACAGACAACCAGGTTGCCATGTATTACATCAACAAGCAGGGGGGCACCGGATCTCGCTCCCTGTGTCAGGAAGCCGTCAGCATATGGCTCTGGGTTCGCCGTCACGGCATGGTGCTCCAAGCCACATATCTGGCAGGCGTAAACAACAGTCTGGCCGACAGGTTGAGCAAGATTATGCAACCTCACGAGTGGTCGCTCAATTCCCGTGTAGTGCGACAGATCTTCCAGGTGTGGGGCACCCCCTTGGTAGATCTCTTCGCATCTCGAGCCAACCACAAAGTCCCTCAGTTCTGTTCCAGGCTTCAGGCCCACGGCAGACTGGCATCGGATGCCTTCCTCCTGGACTCGGGGGAGGGTCTGCTGTATGCTTATCCTCCCATTCCTCTGGTGGGGAAGACCTTGTTGAAACTCAAGCAAGACCGAGGCACCATGATTCTGATTGCTCCTTTTTGGCCGCGTCAGATCTGGTTCCCTCTTCTTCTGGAGTTGTCCTCCGAAGAACCGTGGAGATTGGAGTGTTTTCCGACCCTCATCACACAGGACGAAGGGGCGCTTCTGCATCCCAACCTCCGGTCCCTGGCTCTCACGGCCTGGATGTTGAGAGCGTAGACTTTGCCTCTTTGGGTCTGTCAGAGGGTGTCTCCCGCATCTTGCTTGCTTCCAGGAAAGATTCCACTAAGAGGAGTTACTTCTTTCTGTGGAGGAGGTTTGCCGTCTGGTGTGACAGCAAGGCCCTAGATCCTCGCTCTTGTCCTACACAGACCCTGCTTGAATACCTTCTGCACTTGTCTGAGTCTGGTCTCAAGACCAACTCTGTAAGGGTTCACCTTAGTGTAATCAGTGCATACCATTACCGTGTGGAAGGTAAGCCGATCTCAGGACAGCCTTTAGTTGTTCGCTTCATGAGAGGTTTGCTTTTGTCAAAGCCCCCTGTCAAGCCTCCTACAGTGTCATGGGATCTCAATGTCGTTCTCACCCAGCTGATGAAACCTCCTTTTGAGCCACTGAATTCCTGCCATCTGAAGTACTTGACCTGGAAGGTCATTTTCTTGGTGGCAGTTACTTCAGCTCGTAGAGTCAGTGAGCTTCAGGCCCTGGTAGCCCAGGCCCCTTACACCAAATTTCATCATAACAGAGTAGTCCTCCGCACTCACCCTAAGTTCTTGCCAAAGGTTGTGTCGGAGTTCCATCTGAACCAGTCAATTGTCTTGCCAACATTCTTTCCCCGTCCTCATTCCTGCCCTGCTGAACGTCAGCTGCACACATTGGATTGCAAGAGAGCATTGGCCTTCTATCTGGAGCGGACACAGCCCAACAGACAGTCCGCCCAATTGTTTGTTTCTTTTGATCCCAACAGGAGGGGAGTGGCTGTGGGAAAACGCACCATATCCAATTGGCTAGCAGATTGCATTTCCTTCACTTACGCCCAGGCTGGGCTGGCTCTTGAGGGTCATGTCACGGCTCATAATGTTAGAGCCATGGCAGCGTCGGTAGCCCACTTGAAGTCAGCCACTATTGAAGAGATTTGCAAAGCTGCGACGTGGTCATCTGTCCACACATTCACATCTCATTACTGCCTGCAGCAGGATACCCGACGCGACAGTCGGTTCGGGCAGTCAGTGCTTCAGAATCTGTTCGGGGTTTAGAATCCAATTCCACCCCCCTAGGCCCATGTTTGTTCTGTTCCAGGCTGCACTCTCAGTTAGTTGGTAAATTTTGTAGGTCAATCTCAGTTATGTCCTCGCCGTTGCGAGGCCCAATTGACCATGGTTGTTGTTTTGAGTGAGCCTGGGGGCTAGGGATACCCCATCAGTGAGAACAAGCAGCCTGCTTGTCCTCGGAGAAAGCGAATGCTACATACCTGTAGAAGGTATTCTCCGAGGACAGCAGGCTGATTGTTCTCACAAACCCGCCCGCCTTCCCTTTGGAGTTGTGTCTTCCCTTCTCTTTGTCTTGCTACATATGGGACTGGCCGGCACGAGCCGGTTCGGGCGGGAAGACGGCCGCGCATGCGCGGTGCGCATCGGCGCGCGAGGACTAGCAAAGGCCTTTGCTAGAAAGTGTTCCGATTGGAGGGGCTGCCGTGGACGTCACCCATCAGTGAGAACAATCAGCCTGCTGTCCTCGGAGAATACCTTCTACAGGTATGTAGCATTCGCTATGCCACACCTGTACCCTTTTTTCCTAACCTGTTCTTCCTGAATAGATTATAGCCAGGTATAACTATATCGCAGTCATGGTTCTTCATGAACCATGCCTCCGTGACTGTCACTAAATCCAAGTCCAGCCTCTAGATCTAGAAATTTATTTACTACTACTACTAGGTTATCAATAGAAATCAAACAAAATAAAACATGGAAAAGAAAATAAGATGATACCTTTTTTATTGGACATAACTTAATACATTTCTTGATTAGCTTTCGAAGGTTGCCCTTCTTCGTCAGATCGGAAATAAGCAAATGTGCTAGCTGACAGTGTATATAAGTGAAAACATTCAAGCATTACTATGACAGTCTGACAGGGTTGGAGGATGGAGGTGGGTAGGAGGTATGCATGGGGACATCAAAGCATGTCATTGATATTCTAACAGGATTGGTGTGGATAGGTGAGGGGTGGGGTGATCAACAGAGAAATACAGCTTTATGGTTTATAATGGGCTAGGAACCCCAGATTCTTGTTAAGTCCTTTCTGTTGGGTGTTAAAATATTCAATCATTCTGACTTCAAAGGTCTTACGTTCTTGTATAGTTTTAAAGTTACCTTTCAGGATTCTCACTGTGAAGTCACTGGTACAGTGTCCTGGTCCTGTAAAATGCTGACCAACAGGGGTGGGAGCCCTACTGGCACCAGTATTGTTCATGTGATGTCTATGTAAATTGAATCTTGTCTTAAGCATCTGGCCTGTTTCTCCAATATAGCATCCTTCGTTACATTTTTTACACTGAATGATATATACCACATTGGAAGATGAGCAAGTGAAAGATTCCTTTATGTTGAATATCTTTCCTTTGTGGATGACTGTGGGGTCCTGTGAAATATTTTGGCATAGTTTGCAACTGGATAAATTACAGGGAAGTGTGCCCTTCTGTTTCTTTTCAGTCTGTGATGGAAGTTTACTTCTGATTAGCTTGTGTTTTAAGTTGGGTGGCTGTCGGAAGGCCAGTACTGGTGGGGATGGGAATATCTCTTATGATTTTCCTCAGTTTTTCCAGCTCTGGATTGTATGTCACCTGTTAGAATATCAATGATATGCTTTGATGTCCCCATGCATACCTCCTACCCACCCCCATCCTCCCACCCTGTCAGACTGTCATAGTAATGCTTGAATGTTTTCACTTATATACACTGTCAGCTAGCACATTTGCTTATTTCCAATCTGACGAAGAAGGGCAACCTTCAAAAGCTAATCAAGAAATGTATAAAGTTATGTAAAAAAAAAAAGGTATCATCTTATTTTCTTTTCCATGTTTTATTTTGTTTGATTTTTATTGATAACCTTAAGAGTGGACTAACACAGCTACCACACTCCTCTACTACTACTACAAATCATTTGTACAGCGCTACCAGTCGTATGCAGCGCTTCACAATTGAACATGAAGAAAGACAGTCCCTGCCCAAAAGAGCTTACAATCTAAATCAGGACAGACAGACAAGACAAATAAGGGAAAGGGTAGGACAGACAGAAAGGACACATAGGGAAAGGGGATTATTGAAGAGAGGAAGACAAGATAAGGTTACGAGCAAATAACAAGTTAGTTATTTCCCATACTACGGGCATTGGTATACAAGGCTGTCCAGATGTTACTCTTTTTTTTTTCTGCTTTCTATAAGGGTATTTGATATCTTACCTTCCAGAGGGTTATTAATGACTTTGGGGCTTTTCTTTCCCATTCCCAGCAAATTACATTATTACACTGAAACAGTGGATAATCTGGGCCAAAGTATTTAGAAAGAGATTGTACAGCCACCTAGAGTATGCAATCTCTGAGCTCTAACATTGTATTAAAGTACAGAGTATGTAATTATAGCTGTAGTGCCTTCAAGCTCTACTTAGACACCCAAAATTGATGGTGTATTACAGCTTTACCAGATGGTTGACTCTGATCACCAGTATACCATATGGCAGCACAGTGTGTTGCCAGGCTTATACTCTATCTCTTGAGAACTCTTAAGAGTGCAACTATTGCCAACTGGCAACTGATCAGCTCAATATACTGCAAGCTCTCTGGTGCATCAGACCAGTTTGTGGCTTTAGCAGATGGTTCTGTTTCTCAGGCCAATTGGAGCTCCTTGTGGTAGGTTTCTCCCACATTTTCCAGCTAAGATGTCACAAACTTGCCAGTTTACCTCTGACTATTTCAGAAACTTATTTCAGTTTAAAATCTTTCTAAAGATGGGAGTTCCACTACCTGGGATAATTTTAGCTCACCATGTTTGGCCTTGCTAACACTGAGGCTGCTGAAGCATATCTATAACTTGATAATGTGTATGTTTTTATTTTGTACCCTGCCTAGAATTGTAGGACAGAGCGGGTAATAAATATTTTAGTTTCAAACTATTAGGCAAGGTAAGCAAACTGCATAGCTCAAACAAACAGTACAAAATAAATGAACTGAACATAGTAGAGAGCCATAACAAAGATCAGCAAAATTTAAATGCCTGTTTTTGCATTTACTCCCCCACACACTCTACCCCCAACCCGATATATCTGATAATGGACTGCAAATAAATCATAACATTCTGACATTTCTCTATATATAAAAGGCACCACCAACGTTCTAAATGAAGCCTCCAGCCGGAAGTGTGAAGGGGGAGAGAGATCCGGTTTCCCCATGAGTTTCTGCCCCGCCCTCGCTCTCTCTCTAACACAAACAGTGAAGGAAAACACAGCAAAGCACGAAATCAAATCGCTCTCTCTGTAACAGTGAAGGACTCAGAGGGGGGAGGGGAGAGAGGGCAGAGGGCAGGGACACACACACTCCCACATGCACACAGAAGAAAACCTTGCTAGCCCCCGTTTCATTTGCATCAGAAACGGGGCTTTTTTACTAGTTTATAATAAACTACTCACACCGTCCTTTGAATGGTGACTTGAGCAGACTGGATGGACCACACAGGTCTTTATCTGCTGTCATTTACTATGTTACTATGACTTCGTCTGTTCCAAGAATGGATGAGTTTGGTTTTTATAACCTCCCAATCCCAAGTGAACCCACCATCTACCAACAAGACTTACTCCCACCCCCCTAAAAATAAAAAAATAGCACTCAAAGGAAAAAAGACAGCATGTGCCTAAAATATTCAATATCCAATTTCCCACTTTTACCACAAATATAGGATCATGCTATGAGCTTGGGGTGGTAAGGACTGTAAATAAGCTTTCCGAGTGGACAAAAATATTTTTTTCTGTCTTACGAGAGTTTGGCATATTTCTACTCCAACACTATTAACACATGAAATCTATTCTGCCAACTCCAAAAAGCAGTTGAGTCTTATCCAGACATTTTTTTTTTTTTAAACATACTGGACTCACCTTGTGACATAACAAATGGTTGCCACCGCCCAGTACCCGAAGTGATTCAAAGTTATCTATAAGCCAACCAGCAGGAGACAAGGAAAGCTGTTGCCCTATCAACCATTCTAGATATTGTAGCACTGCGTGCCAGACGTGTGTGATCTGGGGGCAAGACCAAAAAGCATGATAGAATGTAACTGTCTCTTTCCCATACTTTAAACACTATAGATGTATCTTTTCAACCAGACTTATAGGCATTTGCTTGAGTAAAATATGCACAGTATAACACCCGAAATTGGCATTCCCTCAGCTCTGCACTTACTGACAATCCTGATCTTCTAAAAAAATTCCCTTAGTCAGACTCCAGAATTGGAACATATGTGCGATCTAACATGCCTAAATAATGCCGCAACTGACCATAAGCGAAAAAAATCTCCAGCATAAATACTGGTTTGCCTCTGTATTTCCTGAAGACTAATCAGCAGGCCATCGTCTCTCAATACAAGCTCTAACAAGACCTCTCGCGTCTCCTAGTAAACAAAGACATTATTAGTCAAATTCTGCAAAAACAATGCATTGCCTTATAATGGTAATTGATCTGAAACCTGTGGATCTACCCTCCAACATCTAGCCAACTCATGCTATGCGTCATGTAATGGTCGTAACAGCATACTCTTACATTGCGTCAGCGAGATGGACCTAAGTGGAGCTTGCAATAAATAATTTATATGCCAAGGTGCAAAAAATTCCTTTTAATACAACACTAGAATAAAATCCTGCATTTCCAGAAACCAATCCCAGAGATGGCTTACCAGCTTATAATCGAAAGAGAAAAACGCATATATTGCGACCCAAATCGGGAGATGGGCATCTTTCTCCCGTGGGCGCCCAAATCGGTATAATCGAAAGCCAATTTTGGGCGTTTCCAACTGCAATCCGTCGCAGAAACGGGTAAAGTTGACGGGGGCGTGTTGGAGGCGTGGTGAAGGTGGAACTGGGGCATGGTTATCGGCCAAGGAGAGATGGGCCTCTTTAGCTGATAATAAAAAAAAAAAAGGCATTTTTACCGCGATTTTGGGTCACTTTTTTTGGACCCTTTTTTTTCACGAACAGGTCCCAAAAAAGTGCCCCAACTGACCAGATGACCACTGGAGGGAATCGAGGATGACCTCCCCGGACTCCCCCAGTGGTCACTAACCCCCTCCCACCAAAAAAAAAACACTTTAAAAACTTTTTTTTCCAGCCTCTATGCCAGCCTCAAATGCCGTACCCACCTCCATGACAGCAGAATGTGTTCTATCCTGTGACAGCCTTTCCCTGGTTCTGATGTGGCTCTCGGGTGAGTGTGACACCTTTTCTGTTAAGGGCACTGCAGAGTCACATCAGCAATGCATTGTGGTGTGTGTAGGGTATTGGGCTCCTTGATTCCAGTAGCTTGTGGCAAATGCTCACGATGTTGGTAGTTGGTAGGCTCTACTCCCATGGTGCTTTTCCCCCTGCTTACTGGGTCAGAGTGTGCCCTGTTTTGTTTCCGGTAGTCCATGAGGTAGTAGCCATTTTTGTAAGCCAGTTTTAGATCCCTTTCACGTGTTTGCCACGCTACAGAACTTAGTTCTTCCCTTGAATGTGGCTGAAAGAGGGCATTGTACAGCATTATGCCAGATCTGACCTACTGCTCATCTGAGTACCAGGGAGACTCGTTGCCAGTGGGGCACAACCTCTGATCTGCAGTTAACTGTGAGTAAGCGTGCTTATTCCAATAAAGGACGTTTTCGGAGAGATTAGTCTTCAGGTGTCAACTGGTGTGCCAATGTTATTTCCCTATCATCAAGCCGATCAATCCATAGACTGGTGGGTTGTGTCCATCTACCAGCAGGTGGAGATAGAGAGCAATCTTTTGCCTCCCTATATGTGGTCATGTGCTGCCGGAAATTCCCCAGTGTGTTCTCTATCTCAGCAGGTGTGTGGTCACATAGCAGCAGCTCTGGCTAGGTCTCCAAGCCTAATTGTTTAGGTTTTGTTGAGTACCTGGGGTTGAGGGCTCTTCGTGAGCAAGTGCAAACCTAGTGGTGCCAGGTCCCTCCTTTTCTCCCCCCTCCCGCTGGCTCCGTTAAACAAAAAAACAAAAAAAAAAGATTTTTAAAAACGTTCAAAAAGGACGTCCGTTTGCTGCAGCTGCTCACTGGAACAAGTCGTTGCTGCTCGGAGCAAGAAGCAGGTAATTTTTACCTTTTACTAGCGGGCAGGGGGTTCCCCGAACGGTCTCCACGTGGCTATGGCCTCGGATGGCAAGGGCGCGAAAAGACGCTCCCCGGAATGCGTTCGCGCGCCTAGCGGGGAAGCGAGGGGATCGAAGGTAGAGTCGCCCTTTCGGAACCGGGAGAGTTCACCGGTTTTTCCTCTGGCGCAGCGGCCTTTCCCGCCTTAGGCAGCCATCCCCCGCTGGCCGCCCTCCCGGTTGTGACCGGCCACGCGGCTCGGTCGGCTTCTTCTTGGGCTGCCCTCGAGATGGGAGACATTAACAGCTTGGTCGCCCTTGAATCGGGCGACAGTAAGAAGTCGGCGAAATTAAAACACCTTCCCGCGTGGCTCCTTCTCGGAGTTTTGTGCCGGACGCCATTTTGGATGCGCAACATGCCTCTCCCCCGCTACTGGGAGCGCAGATGGAGGGCGCCTCTAGGGCCGCGGCACAGGCTGCAGAAATGCACAGACTGGGGGGGGGGGGGTTCTCCCCTGAGTTCATTTTGCCGCTGCATCAAGCCTTTCTTATGCAGAACACTGCCCCTGCCCACCTCTCTGATCGGGGTGATGAGGCCTCTATACTTAAGCACCCTTGGGTGGATCTTCCACCCTCGGGGGACTCGGTCTCCTCTGATGTGGATGACGGCAGCGTGTCTGAGTTCTCCTAGAGATCCTTAGTGGAATCGATGGAAGAGACAGATCCTCGCTCGGATGGAGCGGACGACCCCTCTGCAGCACGGCTTTTTCGCTCAGAGGATTTGCCCAACCTGCTTGTGCAGGCCATGAGCATTTTGAAGATTGCCTCTTCGGAGGAAGGCTCTCTCTCAGCCTCTACTGGCTCTGCCATTATGCTGGGAACGAAGCGCCCGCCTAGAACCTTCCACATTCATGAAGCCATGCAGACCTTAATTTCAGCGCAATGGGATGTCCCTGAGGCGAGCCTGAAAGTAGCCAGGGCTATGTCCCATCTGTACCCCTTTCCTGAGGGGGAACGGGAAGCCTTTGTCTGGCCCACGGTAGATTCCTTAATCACTGCGGTGACTAAGAAAACGGCGCTGCCGGTGGAAGGTGGCACTGCCCTGAAGAACGCCCAAGACAGGAGAATGGAGGCGGCCTTAAAGTCGTCCTTTGAGGCGGCCGCTCTGAGTTTGCAAGCCTCGGTTTGCGGCTCCTATGTGGCTAGGGCGTGCCTGACTGTTGTGCAGCGGGCTTCCCCCTCTGATCCTTCCTGGAGGGCGGAATGGCTGACCCTGGAATCGGGTTTGGCCTACTTGGCAGACTTGCTGTATGATGTTTTGAGAGCCTCGGCCAAGGGCATGGCTCAGACAGTCTCTGCGCGGCGGTGGCTATGGCTTAAGCACTGGTCTGCTGACCATGCCTCTAAATCTCGCCTAGCCAAGTTGCCTTTTAAAGGCAAGCTGCTCTTTGGGGACGAGCTGGACAAGATCGTGACGGAGCTCGGCACGTTCAAGGGCAAGAGGTTGACGGAGGTCAGGACTCGGGCCGGCAGTGCCCGTCCTGGTTCCTCTTAGGGCCGATTCCAGGAAGCCCGTCGGTATCGCTCGGGCAAGTCGGCCTCCTCTGCTTCCGCTTCCTTCAAACGGAACTTCTCCCCCAAGCATCATTCCTTTCGTAGGGACCACCGCCCCCAGGGTCGCGTACCCAATGACGGGGACCTGGTCCATGGCCCAGTGCAGATAGGAGGAAGGTTGTCCTCGTTTCTGGGCGAGTGGACCAGGGTAACTTCAGACGCTTGGGTTCTGGAAGTCATCAGAGACGGCTACAAGCTAGAGTTCTGCCGACCCCTAAGAGATGGGTTTGTAAACTCTCTTTGCAAGTCTCAGGTCAAAGCAGCTGCCGTGCAGCAGACTTTGAGCAACCTGATCCGCCTGGGCGCGGTAGTCCCGGTGCCAGTAGATCAGCTTGGCAAGGGGCGCTACTCCATTTACTTTGTGGTGCCAAAGAAAGAAGGATCTGCTCGGTCTATTCGCAACCTCAAGGGAGTCAATCAGGCCTTGAAAGTTCGGCACTTCCGGATGGAGACCCTCTGCTCCGTAATAGCTGCGGTGAAAAAGGGAGAATTCCTGGCCTCCCTGGACATCAAGGAAGCTTAGCTACATATTCCCATCTGGCCGCCTCATCAGTGCTTTCTGCGCTTTGCAGTACTGTGCCGACATTTCCAGTTCAGAGCCCTCCCGTTCGGGTTGGCTACGGCTCCGCGGACCTTCTCCAAAGTAATGGTGATCATCGCGGCCTTCCTCCGCAAGGAGGGAGTGCAAGTCCATCCCTATCTGGACAACTGGCTGATCCGAGCCCCTTCCTATGTGGAGTGCGGGAGAGCTACAGAGAGGGTCATTGCTCTTCTGAGCTCCCTGGGATGGATCATCAACTGGGAGAAAAGCCAGCTGCGCCCGACTCAGTCCCTGGAGTATCTGGGAGTTCGATTCGACACCCAAGTGGGCAGAGTGTTCCTGCCGGACAACCGGAGCGTCAAGCTTCAGATCCAGGTGGGCCAGTTCCTAGCCTCCTCTACCCTTTGGGCTTGGGACTATGTGCAGCTGTTGGGCTCCATGACGGCCACGATGGAGGTAGTGCCCTGGGCCAGGGCTCATATGAGACCACTATAGCACTCTCTTCTGCGGCGGTGGACTCCAGTCTCGGAGGATTACGCCGTACGCCTTCCTTTGGATCCAGCGGTGCGAAAGGCGCTGAGCTGGTGGCTGAGGCCAGGCAAGCTGTCCGCAGGAATGCCTCTTACGACCCCGGAGTGGGTTGTTGTCACGACGGACGCCTGCTTGACGGGCTGGGGAGCCCACTGCCTGGGACGGACAGCGCAGGGGCTCTGGTCTCCTGCAGAGACGAAATGGTCCATCAACCTCCTGGAGCTCCGAGCCATTCGGTTGGCGCTTCTAGAGTTTCTCCCGGTACTGGTGCTGAGGCCTGTACGGGTCCTGTCGGACAATGCCACGGCTGTGGCCTATGTCAATCACCAGGGAGGTACCAGGAGCGCACCTCTAGCCAAGGAGGCCATGAAGCTATGCCTGTGGGCGGAAGCGAATCTGGAACAGCTGTCGGCGGCCCACTTTGCAGGAGTCATGAATGTCAAGGCGGACTTTCTCAGTCGCCATACCTTGGATCCCGGAGAGTGACAACTGTCTGCTCGAGCGTTCTTGGACATCACGAAACGCTGGGGCCGGCCGAGCCTGGATCTGATGGCGTCCTCGGCCAATTGCCAAGTGCCGCGTTTTTTCAGCAGAGGACGGGACCCTCGATCCCTGGGAGTCGATGCTCTTCTCCAGCAGTGGCCGGCACAGGAGCTTCTCTACGTGTTCCCGCCCTGGCCCATGTTGGGCAGGGTGCTAGGCCGGGTGGCAAAGCATCCGGGCCGGGTGATCCTGGTGGGTCCGGACTGGCCCAGACGTCCCTGGTATGCGGATTTGGTCAGACTCTCGGTGGACGGCCCTCTGCAGCTGCCAGCGGAGCGGGGCCTCTTACATCAGGGTCCCATGGTGATGGAGGATCCCTCCCCCTTTGGTCTTACGGCCTGGCTATTGAGCGGAAGCGGCTGAGGAAGAAGGGCTTCTCAGACAAGGTCATCGCCACTATGCTGAGAGCGAGGAAGCGCTCTACTTCCACCACTTACGCCAGGGTTTGGCGTACCTTTGCGTCATGGTGCGAGGCAGGCTCTATATCGCCCTTCACTGCCCCAATATCTTCAGTGTTGGCGTTCCTGCAAGAGGAGCTGGAGAAAGGCCTGTCGCTCAGTTCGCTGAAAGTCCAGGTAGCGACTCTAGCTTGCTTCAGGGGTCGTCTTAAGGGGGCTTCCCTGGCTTCACAGCCGGATGTGGTACGCTTTCTCAAAGGAGTTAATCACCTGCGCATCCCTCTGCACTCGATAGTGCCTACGTGGAATCTCAATCTGGTACTACGGACCTTGCAGAAGCCGCCCTTCGAGCCCTTGCCAAGGGCATCGCTGAAGGACCTGACGTTGAAAGCAGTCTTCTTGGTGGCTATCACATCAGCCAGAAGAGTTTCCGAGCTCCAGGCGCTCTCGTGTAGAGAACCATTCCTGCGATTCACTGAGGCAGGAGTATCGATTCGCCCAGTGCCTTCCTTCCTGCCAAAGATTGTTTCTCGATTCCATGTGAATCAGCAGCTTTACCTACCCTCCTTTCGTAGGGAGGATTACCCAGAGGAGTACACTGCGCTCAAATACCTGGATGTTAGACGGGTCATCTTCAGATACTTGGAAGTGACCAATGATTTCTGGAAGTCGGATCATTTGTTCGTGCTGTTCGCAGGCCCTCGTAAGGGTCTGCAGGCATCTAAGCCTACAATGGCACGTTGGGTCAAGGAGACGATCGCGTCAGCTTATGTGGCGGCGGGGAAGATTCCGCCTATTCAGCTGAAGGCACACTCTACTAGAGCACAAGCAGCCTCGATGGCGGAGTCCAGATCTGTCTCCTTGGAAGAGATTTGCAGAGCGGCTACTTGGTCGTCGGCTCATACCTTCTCACGACATTACCGCTTGGATGTGGCTGCTCGGGCCGAGGCCCAGTTTGGGGCTTCAGTGTTGCATTCAGGGATTTCCATGTCTCTCCCTGGGTGAGTACTGCTTCGGTACATCCCACCAGTCTATGGATTGATCGGCTTGATGATAGGGAAGGTAAAATCATGTATCATACCTGATAATTTTCTTTCCCTTAATCATAGCCGATCAATCCATAGCCCCTCCCAGATATCTGTATTGTTTGTGTTCTGGTTATATTTCAGGTTCAAGTTCAGTCTTCATTTCCTGTTCACGAGGACTTCGTGTTCAAGTTCTTCCAATTGAAGTCTCTTCGAGTTGAGACGATTTTGTGTTACAGTGAGCTGCTGCTTCCTCTCCCCCCGTTTCGGCAGTGGCTGGATTGATAACTAAATTATGCCGGCGCTCCCTCCTGCTTCGTGCGGCTGTAGGGTAGCTTTGTATCCCTCCCGCTTCGGCGGTGTTAGGGTAAGCCAGCTCCTCCCGCGGTTGCGGTTGCAGGATAAGCCAGTTCCCCCCGTGTCGGCGGGTGTGGTTTCCCGCCCACCGCCCCGGCGGTGGTGCGCTGGAATATTTTCCCTCCCCCGCTTCGGCGGTGGTGAGCTGGGCAGAGTGTCCCTTTGTGGGTGTAATCCTCTAAGTGCTGAGTCCTGCGGATGGAGCTTTGATATCGACATACTGGGGAATTTCCGGCAGCACATGACCACTTATAGGGAGGCAAAAGATTGCTCTCTATCTCCACCTGCTGGTAGATGGACACAACCCACCAGTCTATGGATTGATCGGCTATGATTAAGGGAAAGAAAATTATCAGGTATGATACATAATTTTACCATACCAGCAACAAGTCCTAGAGGCCTGCGTGTATGCAGGTCCCTGGAGCACTTTTAGTGGGTACCGCAGTGCACTTCAGCCAGGCAGACCCAGGCCCATCCCCCCCTACCTGTAACACTTGTGCTGGTAAATGGGAGGTCTGCAAAACCCACTGTACCCACATGTAGGTGCCCCTTCACCCCTAAGAGCTATGGTAGTGTTGTACATTTGTGGGTAGTGGGTTTTGGGGGAGGGGAGTTGGGGGCTCAGCACCCGTGGTAAGGGAGCTATGCATGTGGGAGCGTTGTCTGAAGTCCACCGCACTGACCTCTAGGGTGCCCAGTTGGTGTCCTGGCATGTCAGGGGGGCGAGTGTACTACGAATAGTGGCTGCTCCCACGACCAAATGGCTTGGATTAGGACGTTTTTGAGCTGGGCATTTTTAGTTTCCATTATCGCTAAAAAAAAAAACAAACGCCCAGCTGAAAAACGTCCATTTTTTCGAAAATATGGTCTGTCCTGCCTCTTCACGTACCTGTTTTTGGACATAGACGCCCATGGAGATAAGCGTTCGCGTTTGATTATGCCCTCTTAACCTTGCAAAATTATATTTCCTTATATTGGGAAGGCACATGCTCCCTCCCTGCCAATTACCATAAAGATAAGTCAGTTGCATCTTTGGTTTTTTACTACTCCAATAGAATTTAGATATTAACCTGTAAAGTTGTGTTAAATCTTTTTTTCAAAAGCCTCAGTGGTAACATTTGCGGTAAGTAGAGCCACTTCAGGAATATGGTCATTCAGAAGAGACTAATTCTACCATGTAAAGATAGAGGGAGAGATGACCACACTTCCAAATGTTGAGCCGTGTCTGCCAGTAACTGTGGTACGTTAAGCTTAACAGATCAGTAGACAGCTGTATGCCCAAAAAAGCAAAATGAGTTATTTTCCCGCTGTAAGGGGAACCCACCAACCCAAATTTCCTTGATTGAGTTCGTAGAGCCTAACATTAGGGACTTAGGCAGATTTGAACAAAACCTAGAAAAGTCACCATACTCTTGAAAGCTGTCCTTTAACGTCAACAGTGATAAACTGTGAGTCCACCAAATATTCCAGCAAATCATCAGCAAATACTGAGATTTTAAATTCCTGTTCTCTGAGGCACACCCCTTTGATGTCACAGCTGGCCAATATCTCTCTAGCCAGAGGGTCCAGAGTTAAAATGAATAACAAAGGGGACAAAAGACAGCCCTAGCATGTGCCCCTTTGAATGGTTCTGATTGGTGTCACCCTGGGAGATCAGTACAAAGCAGCCACCTCTGTTCAAAATGGGCCTGTTATTCTATGTTTCTCCAATGTCCCAAACAGGGTCCCAAAGTACCCGATCAAATGCCTTCTCTGCGTCAAGGCTGATCAACAGAGAACGCTCATCCTTGTTTCTTACTGTCTCTTAAGAAGTCAATATAGCTCTCATATTTTTAATTGCTGTACGATCTCTCAAAACTCTCTTGGGGTTCTGTTACCAATGACGGAAGAATCTGTGCCCATCTATTTGCTTCAAAATTTAATAATAAAATGGGTGGTCTGATTCAGGCTGCAGCATATCCCTTCTGGGTTTTAAAAGCATTATTGTTTGCATCAGCTGTAATGAAGATGGTAAGTCCTGTATCTCCATTAAATGATTAAATAAGGTCATCAAGGTAGGGCCAATTGATTGTTGCAAAATTTTATAAAGTGGACCAGGCGTCTTCTTCAAAGCGCTCTGTCAGAGAGCCAGATCAGTTTATCCATCACTGTTGGCACATTCAACAGCAGATTATCTGAATCTGATACCGTGGAAGATCTAAAATATCCAAGGTGACGAATAAAGATATTGGTAAAAAGTCTTAACTTCAATAATTTCCTGATTAGATTATTATTATTATTATTATTTATTGCATACTGACCACTTGCCCCCTGTCATTCAACATTTGTAAAATTTTTCTGGCTGAGGCGAACAATTTTACTGTATGTTGATGTATTAACTCATTAGTTGATGTATTAACTCATTAAGCACCATCTGGGATTCTAAGAGTTTAACCTTTTTATCAGAAGAAGGGTGTGCCCCAAAGAAAAGGTGATCCCATCTAACCTGTTTTTCTAGGCAAAGGATCTCCATACCTCTAGCCTTGCATTTAAAACAAGTATATGCAATAGTTTTGCCACAAAGCACTGTTTTGGCAGCCTCCCAAAAAAGGGTCGGATTACTAACATGTTCCAAATTATGTTTCTATATTTGTTCCATTTCTTCAATAAGAAATCCTGAAAAGAAGGATCCCAATACAACTCTGTAGGAAATTTCCATTGTGCATAACTATGAAAGGTCCCTCCTAATGTCAAGAGTAGCGCATACCATCGCATGGTCCAAAATATTAAATGGACCTGTGTGTGCTGAATGAACTTGTGAAAATAGCTCCCTGGAAAACAAATAGTACAATTCGTGATTGTGTTGCATGAAATCGAGACAAATGAGTATAATCTCTGTCATTTGGCTGTAAAGTCCTCCATACATCGACTAAATCTAAAGTGGAACAGAACAGTGGCAAGCCCCTTTTTATTATTAATCTTGTCTTGAGATGATGGGGATTAGATTTGATTAAACTCTCCCCCTATGATTATTGGTAAATCCACATAATGAAGTAGCATATTCCTAAAATATATTTATTTATTTATTACCCACATTCTGATTATTTGGTAAACGGTAAAACTACAAGAATAACCAGCAATTCAGAGTATACTTCTCTAGAGCAGGTGGCTGGATCTCCAGAGTTTTATGACTGCAGTGTCATGTTGTCATGTTATCCCATTATGTTGACAACTAGACTTCCAGGAACACTATGACTCCAGTCCAACTCTGTCCTGAGGCACTGTGATCTTCAGGTCCCTACATAGCAGTCTGGGACCCTGAAAGCATCCTGGGACTCTGTCGAAAATAGTCTGACACTATTGTGGGGCCTTTGTCTCCAGGGCCCTGTGGCTGCAGTGACTCTGTCCTGGGATCCTGTAAGAGCGATTTGACCTTGTTCTGGAGCCTTCGTCTCTAGAGCCATAAGTACAAAAGTATTGCCATACCAGGACAGACCAAAGGTCCATCAAGCCCAGCATCATGTTTCCAACAGTGGCCAATCCAGTTTACCAGTACCTGGCAAAATCCCAAAACAGTACATTTTATGCTGCTTATCCTATAAATAGTATTACTGCCCAACAATCTCTGGCCTCACTCAGTCCACTTCAAAAATATAGCACAACCACTGACAGAGTGTGTTTGAACGAGTTAACTATATAGAGAAGCTATATAGATTAACTATGGGGTTTAGAGCTCACCAACCTACATAAGATAAGTGTTTTGTGTATATAAAAGAATTCACAGTGGAAATGAAAAATTGGGTTATAAGGAGGTGGGGGAAGAGTACTACTACTATTTAACATTTCTAAAGCGCTACCAGGGTTACGCAGCGCTGTACAATTTAAACATAGAAGGACAGTCCCTGCTCAAGGAGCTTACAATCTAAAAGACAAGTGTACAATCTAGAGACAAGTGTACAGTCAAAGACAAGTGTAGAGTCCGACTAATAGGGCATACTATATTTCACGGAAGGTTAGGTGCCGAAAGCAGCATTGAAGAGGTGAGTTTTAAGCAGAGATTTGAAGTTGGGTAGGGAGGGGGCTTGGCGTAGGGGTTGAGGAAGATTGTTCCAGGCATAGGGTGAGGCAAGGCAGAATGAGCGGAGCCTAGAGTTGGCAGTGGTGGAGAAGGGAACTGAAAGGAGGCATTTGTCCTGGGAGCAGAGGTTACGGGCGGGAACATAGGGGGAGATGAGGGTAGAGAGGTAGTGAGGAGCCGCAGACCGGGTGCATTTGTAGGTAAGGAGGAGAATCTTGAATTGAATGCGGTATCTGATCGGAAGCCAGTGAAGTGACTTGAGGAGAGGGGTGATGTGAGTATATCGGTTCTGGAGGAATATAAGACGTGCGGCAGCGTTCTGGACGGATTGAAGGGGGGGATAGATGGCTAAGTGGGAGGCCGGTGAGGAGCAAGTTGCAGTAGTCAAGGCGAGAGGTAATGAGAGCTTGGACGAGAGTTCGTGTGGTGTGCTCAGATAGGAAAGGGCGAATTTTGCTGATGTTGAAGAGGAAGAAGCGACAGGTCTTGGCAGTCTGTTGGATATGCGCAGAGAAGGAGAGGGAGGAGTCGAAGATGACTCCGAGGTTGCAGGCAGATGGGACGGGGAGGATGAGGGTGTTATCAACTGAGATAGAGAGTGGAGGAAGAGGAGAGGTGGGTTTGGGTGGAAAGACGAGGAGCTCAGTTTTGGACATGTTCAGCTTCAGGTGGCGGTTGGACATCCAGGCAGCAGTGTCGGATAAGCAGGCCGATACCTTGGCCTGGGTCTCCGTGGTGATGTCTGGTGTGGAGAGATATAGCTGGGTGTCATCAGCATAAAGATGATACTGAAAACCATGAGATGAGATCAGTGAGCCTAGGGAGGAGGTGTAGATTGAGAAGAGAAGGGGTCCAAGGACAGATCCCTGGGGAACTCCAACAGATAGTGGGATGGGAGTGGAGGAGGATCCATGAGAGTGTACTCTGAAGGTGCGGTGGGAGAGATAAGAGGAGAACCAGGAGAGGACAGAGCCTTGGAACCCAAAAGAGGACAATGTGGCAAGAAGTAAGTCATGATTGACAGTGTCAAACGCAGCGGATTGATCGAGGAGGATGAGGATGGAATAGTGGCTTCTGGATTTGGCGAGGAGCAGGTCGTTGCAGACTTTAGAGAGAGCTGTTTCTGTCGAGTGTAGGGGGCGAAAGCCGGATTGAAGTGGATCTAGGATGGCATGATGGAAGAGTCTATGATTAGTCAACGATTTTGTTGAATTTTTGTTTACTCTTTGCAAAAATACGATTTTGTTGAATTTTTGTTTACTCTTTGCAAAAATACTAGGACTAGGGGCACGCAATGAAGATTCAAAGTAGTAAATTTTAAACGAATCGGAGAAAATATTTTTTCACTCAAACTGTCATTCTTTGTAAAAACAGTTAGCTTAGTGGGGTTTAAAAAATGTTTGGACAGCTACCTAGAAGTCCATAAGCCATTATTAAAAAGGACTTTGAGAAAATCCACTGCTTATTTATAGGATATCCTAACGTAAAGTAACACCCAAATCGCACACTGTGGGGACTCAAATTCACATTAAATAAACAATGTCCCAAACATTTATGTCATACGCAGGATATATCAACATACCAGTTGATACCCGGGGAAAATCAGATCAACTGCTTCTCACAACCATATGAACATTCTTGTTCTTTCGCACAGGCGAAATGGTGTGGAGCAAATCCTCATATATTCCCCTTATTTCTTTTATAGTAAATCTTATCTTATCTTGTTCCTTAATTCTCCAAAGCTGTGCAAATATGCATAAAGCCTTATATTCATAGTTCTTCTTTCATAATTATTCTTTTCAAACATTTACTTATCTGTAAGGCAGCAATCTAAAAGCAACAGGGAACCCCCGCCGACATGGCCAAGTTTCGCATAAAGCTTTATCAAGGAAGAGGCTCTCTTTGCATCCTGCTTGTAACCCTGTCTACCAGAAGGCCATTTTCTGGTAGACAGGGTTACAAGCAGGATGCAAAGAGAGCCTCTTCCTTGATAAAGCTTTATGCGAAACTTGGCCATGTCGGCGGGGGTTCCCTGTTGCTTTTAGATTGCTGCCTTACAGATAAGTAAATGTTTGAAAAGAATAATTATGAAAGAAGAACTATGAATATAAGGCTTTATGCATATTTGCACAGCTTTGGAGAATTAAGGAACAAGATAAGATAAGATTTACTATAAAAGAAATAAGGGGAATATATGAGGATTTGCTCCACACCATTTCGCCTGTGCGAAAGAACAAGAATGTTCATATGGTTGTGAGAAGCAGTTGATCTGATTTTCCCCGGGTATCAACTGGTATGTTGATATATCCTGCGTATGACATAAATGTTTGGGACATTGTTTATTTAATGTAATATTTATAGGATATAGCACAACCACTGACAGAGTGTGTTTGAACGAGTTAACTATATAGAGAAGCTATATAGATTAACTATGTGAGGTAGAGTCTCATATTGCTGACACGGCTGTTCTCATTTCACTCTATGGTAAAATGATTCACTATAGAGCAAATGATTCACCATAGAGTGAAATGAGAACAGCCGTGTCAGCAATATGAGACTCTACCTCACATAGTTAATCTATATAGCTTCTCTATATAGTTAACTCGTTCAAACACACTCGAGTCTCATATTGCTGACACGGCTGTTCTCATTTCACTCTATGGTGAAATGATTCACCATAGAGCAAATGATTCACCATAGAGTGAAATGAGAACAGCCGTGTCAGCAATATGAGACTCTACCTCACATAGTTAATCTATATAGCTTCTCTATATAGTTAACTCGTTCAAACACACTCTGTCAGTGGTTGTGCTATATCCTATAAATAAGCAATGGATTTTCTCAAAGTCCTTTTTAATAATGGCTTATGGACTTCTAGGTAGCTGTCCAAACATTTTTTAAACCCCACTAAGCTAACTGTTTTTACAAAGAATGACAGTTTGAGTGAAAAAATATTTTCTCCGATTCGTTTAAAATTTACTACTTTGAATCTTCATTGCGTGCCCCCTAGTCCTAGTATTTTTGCAAAGAGTAAACAAAAATTCATGTCTACCCGTTCCAATCCACTCCACTCATTATTTTATAGACCTCTATCATATCTCCCCTCAGCCGTCTTTTCTCCAAGCTGAAGAGCCCTACCTGCTTTAGTTTTTCCTCATAGGGAAGTCATCCCATCCCCTTTATCATTTTCATCGCCCTTCTCTGTACCTTTTCTAATTCTGCTATATCTTTTTTGAGATGCGGTGACCAGAATTGCACACAATATTCGAGTTGCAGTCGCACCATGGAGTGATACAAAGGCATTATAACGTCCTCATTTTTATTTTTCATTCCTTTCCTAATAATACCTAACATTCTATTTGCTTTCTTAGCCACAGCCACTGCACATTGAGCAAAAGGTTTCAACGTATCATTAACGATGACACCTAGATCCCTTTCCTGGTCGGTGACTCCTAATGTGGAACATTGCATTACGTACCTACAGTTCGGGTTCCTCTTTCCCACATGCATCACTTTGCACTTGCTCACATTAAACGTCATTTGCCATTTAGATGCCCAGTCTCGTAAGGTCCTCTTGTAATTTTTCACAATCCCCTTGCGATTTAACAACTTTTGAATTACTTTGTGTCGTCAGCAAATTTAATTACCTCACTAGTTACTCTCATCTCTAAATCATTTATAAACATGTTAAAAAGCAGCAGTCCCAGCACAGACCACTGGTAAACCCCACTATCTACCCTTTTCCGTTCAGAATATTGACCGTTTAACCCTACTTTCCATTTTCTATCTTTTAACCAATTTTTAATCCACAATAGACTCTTCAATTTTCTCTGGAGTCTTTCATGAGATACTTTGTCAAATGCCTTTTGAAAATCCAGATACGCACTATTGACCAGCTCACCGTTATCCATATGTTTGTTCACCCCTTCAAAGAAATGTAATAGATTGGTGAGTCAAGATTTCCCTTCACTAAATCCATATTGGCTTTGTCTCATAAATCCATGCTTTTGAATATGCTCTGTAATTTTGTTCTTTATAATAGTCTCTACCATTTTGCCCAGCACTGATGTCAGGCTCACAGGTCTATAATTTTCCGGACCACCTCTGGAGCCTTTTTTTAAAATCAATGTTACATTGGCCATCCTCCAATCTTCCAGTACCATGCTTGATTTTAAAGGTAAATTATATGGTACTAACAATAGTTCTGCAAGTACATTTTTCTATTCTGTTGGTAGTCTGGGATGAATACCATCTGGTCCAGATGATTTACTACTCTTTAATTTGTCAAATTGAGCCATGGACGAAACCAACTCAGGAGGTAGTGCTTAAAAACCGCTTTATTGTTTGCATGAAGGATCTGACCTGGTCCATGTTTCAGCATGACAAAACGCCTGCTTCAGGAGTCACTGATAGTATTCTAAAAGGAATATACATAAAATGTGTCATACATTTATAACAAAATAAAAACCATATCAAAATTAAATATCAAAAAAATAAGTATAAAAATAAGAATGTACATCTTAACTTAGGGCCCTGTTTACTTAGCTGTGTTATAGGTGCGTTAATGTTTTTAACACGCGTTAACTATGTACGTGCCTACAATATCCCTAAAGGCACCTACATGGTTAGTGCACGCGCTAAGTGTAGGCGTGCTAAAAACACTCACCTTAGTAAACAGGGCCATAGACTGAAAACATCTATATTTAAGCAAGAACATATATTTAGTATTTAAAAGCAGACATATTATTCAAAAACATCACAAGAGCTGCAAAACGTATGTATACTAGTAAGAAAGGCCCCTTTCTGGTTCTAATGAAACGGGCGCTAGCAAGGTTTTCCACTGAGTGTGTATGTTTGAGAGAGTGTCTGTGAGAGTGACTGTGTGAGAGAGAGTGAATATGCTAGTGTGTGTGTGTGTGACAGAGTGAGGGTGGTTGCGATTGTGTCAGTGAGAGTGAGTGTGTATGTGAGACAGTGAGTGTCCTCCCCTCTCCCCCCTCTCATGTCTCAGGATCCCCTCCCCTTTGGTTTGAGGATTCCCTTCCCCCCTCTGTGTTCTTGGGGACCCCCCTTCCTCCCTCTCTGGTCTTAGGGAACCCCCTTTCCCCCTCTCTGGTCTTAGGGACCCCCCTCCCCTCTCCATAGTTTACCTTTCAAGTTGTAAGGTGCCCCCTTTCCTTCCTTTCCTCCCTCCCTCCCAGTTTCAGGGTTTGTCTGATTCCCCTTTCTTTTGTAGCAGCAGCAGCTCCTATGTTTGTTTTTGTGTTGAGTGTACTGGAATGACGGTTGCATATTGGAGTGGAAACTGAGATTAACCAAAGGGCTTCCTTGCTTAGTGTGGTGTTGCATGGCTCTCTTCCACTCTTGTGGGTTATACTCCTGAGGCATGTCATAGGTTTGTTTGCTGGCAGCGCTGGAGTCTGACCCAGTGCTCTTTCCCTCCCCCGTGTTGCGATTCGCCAGTGGACCCTGTCCGTGACCCCCGGCCTGAGCCCTCATCTGCCGGCGCCCTCCCTCTTTTTCCTGTCTGTGAGTCGTTCCGTTTTTGCGGATGGGTGGGGGGGCGGGGTTTTGTCTCTGCGGGGTCTCCTTCTGGAGGTCCGTTTCTGTTGTTCCACCCTGGATTTGTTTAGGCATTGCTGCGCCCATGACATCATCACGTTTGACGCGTGAGCGGTGCAGGCATTCATGTTGAAAATAAAAACGCACCCTCGTTCAGATGCCCTACTGTTGTCGCTGTGCGTTGGGGGGGGGTGGAGCCCTGTGTAGGTCGCTGTTTCTCGCTGTGCGTCGGGGGGGAGCATCGGAGGGCGGTGGAACTGGCGATTGGCTGTCATAGCCCCGCCCTCCACGTCATCACGTTGTGACGTGAGGGCGGGGCAGACACTCATGGGATCTTGCAACTACAAATTTACATTTAGAATGTTGGGGTTGTGAATTATGTGTGGATGGGGAGTGGCTGAGGGCGGGTCTATGAGTGAGAGTGAGTGGTGCTGACAGCCTAGAAGACTACTGGGCTTCAGTGTTTCCCTGCCACACAGTGAGGTTCAGAACGTTGGAGGTGAGAATTATTTATATAGATATGGTATAGTATACATGTGTGAGACCAAACCATGTACATAACGATGGACTAATATGTGAAAAAGTTTTAAAGATTCATATACAGTATTGCATAGCTTACAGTTGATTTAGAACAAAGTGATTTTCATTCATTTTTTCAGGTCTTGTGTCCTTGTTATGATGACATTAGTAATGTTTATTTTATTTTACCAAATTTAGTTTTGAAAGCATCGCAGTCAGTACAAAATGTGTTCTCATTGGTGCAGCTTTACAAGTCAGAGAGGTCAATTTGGAGGTATCTACAAAATTTGTTGTTAGCACCTTTCGGTGGAAGGAGGATGAGACAGTTAATTAGTAGACAGGTATTTTCTGTTAGTGCAGCTGCTTTGTGGCACTTACTGAGATTAAGATGTGTAATGATTGATAGAGATTTTGCAAAAAGTTGAATACTTTGTTGATCAACCTTTTAGTTTGTAAGTATTGACTTTTTATATTACATTACAGGAGTGGGCAACATTGGTCCTTGAGGGCCATGACCCAGTCAGATTTTCCCCAATGAATATACATGAGATCTAGTTGCATACAATGGAGACACCAATCATTTAAATTCTAAGTGGGTTACATAAAACTATTAAATAAGAATGGACATACATATATAAAATCCTCAATAGTCCAGCATATATGAGCTTCTTACCTGTTAGGTGCAATTGTATGAGCTGAAAAGACCCAAACTAATACACAGTCAGACATTTATGTCTGTGTGTTTTAAACCTCAAAATTAGTTTGATAACATGCTGCAAGGTATTCATTTGACCATGTATTTTATTTCTATTTTTGTTTCAAAATTTTTTATAAGCTGTTGGTTGAAATATCAAGGTACAGCCGGAGGACTTGCAGCCCTTCTGCATATCCTCACGGCTGTATCCGGGGTGACTCCCAGGTCCAGCCCGATCTTCCCAGGGCCCTCGCTCTAGGTGCTTGTTGGCTAGGATCAGGCGACCCTCAGGGGGAGGAATGCTGGCTTCGGCCTAACCCCTGGTAAGCCTTTCCTCGGCTGAGAGGTACCCAGCTCTACCACCAGCTGCCTTTCAGGTGCTGTGGAGGACTTGCAGCTCATCTGTATATCCTTTACAGCCTTCTCCGGGGTGACTCCCAGGTCCACTCCGATCCACTCAGGGCCTCCACTCTAGGGCATTTTCTCTTTACATTTATTTTACTCCCAGTTACTACTTCTTGGTACTGTCCCTTCCTAATCTGTTTCTCCATCTGAAACCACTGTACACTGCAGGAACACATTGTCCATCCTCTGTATTCATCATCTCACCATCTCTTTTTTCCTCTTCCTTTTTCTCAGCTCTCAACCTTCAACATTTCCTTCCTTCCATTCATCCATCTTCTTTCTATCTGAGTACATCTCGCCTTCGTCGCTGTCATCATACCTCTCCTACTCTTCTCCGTACTCTCTTGCTCCTTCTCCTGCTCTCCGCTGGGGACATTAATCCCAATCTTGGTCCTCCACGTCAGCTCTCATCCTATTTGTGCAGGTCACACCATGATATCTCCAATCTAATTTCTGTTCCTCCTCTTCCCTGCCTTTCTTTTGCACTCTGTGGAATGCCTGCTCTGTCTGTAACAAACTTTCCTACATCCATGACCTCTTTATCTCTCGTACTCTCCATCTGCTTGCCCTAACTGAAACTTGGCTTTACCCTGAATACTCTGCTTCAGTCGCAGCCCTGTGCCATGGAGGTTATCTTTTCTCCCATACTCCTCGTCTGGTTGGCCGCGGAGGTGGTGTCGGGCTACTACTTTCACCCTCTTGTAGATTTCAACCTCTTCTTCCACCTCAATCTCACTGTTTTTCTTCCTTTGAAGTCCACTCCATCTGTCTATTTGCTCCTCTGCCTCTCCGAGTAGCAGTCATTTATTGACCCCATGATAAGTCCCTTTCTTCCTTTCTCACTGGCTTTGTTGCCTGGCTTTCCTTCTTTCTTGAACCTTCATCTTTTTTCCCTTATTCTTGGGGATTTTAACATTCATGCTAATGATCCCTCTGACTCTTATGCTTCTCAGTTTCTTGCTTTAACATCCTCTTTCAATCTTCAACTGTGCTCCACTTCCCCCACTCACCAGAATGGCCACTGTCTTGATCTTATCCTCTTCTCAAACTGCTCACTCTCCAGTTTCTGTGCCTCAACTCTTCCCTTTTCTGACCATCATCTGATAACTTTCACACTTAAACACCCTCCTCCCTATCCCGCCCAATCTTAACCAATACATTTAGGAATGTTCAGGCTATTGATCCTTCTACTCTGTCCTCCAGTGTTTCAAATCTCTTCTCTACCACTATGTTATCCAAGTCTGTCAATGAGGCTGTCTCTTCCTATAATACTATTCTCTCCTCTGCTCTGGATACTCTTACTCCTCCCATTCCCCGTTCTGTAAAAGGTACCAAACCCCAGCCTTGGCTGACCTCTAGAATCCGCCACCTACGTTCCTGTGCCCGCTCTGCCGAACGCCTTTGGCTGAAATCCCATGCCCATGCTGACTTCATACATTTCAAATTCTTGCTGACCTCCTTCCAGTCTGCTCTTTTACTTGCCAAACAGGACTATTACATCCAGTTGACAAATTGTCTTGGCTCAAAACCTCGACGTCTCTTTGCCACACTGAACTCTCTCCTCAAAGTGCCTTCACTTTCCCCCCAGACTCTGGCTGAGTACTTTCATGATAAGCTTCACAAGATTAAACTTCTCAACGAGGTCACCTCCACCTCTCCTTCCCTTAATCCATTCTCTCAACCTTCCAACCCCTGCTTCCTTTTCTGAAATCACTGAAGAGGAAACTACACATCTTCTTTCCTCCTCGAAACTAACTACCTGTTCCTCTGATCCTATTCCCACCCATCTACTTAACACCATCTCTCCTACTGTCATCCCTTTTATCTGTCATATCCTCAATCTTTCACTGTCTACTGCGACTGTTCCTGATGCCTTCAAACATGCCGTAGTCACACCACTCCTTAAAAAAAAGCTTCATTGGACCCTACCTGTATTTCCAATTATCGCCCCATCTCCCTCCTCCCTTTCCTATTCAAGATACTTGAATGTGCTGTTCACTGCCATTGCCTTGACTTTCTTTCATCTCAAGCTATTCTTGATCCACTTCAATCTGGCTTTCGCCTCCTTCATTCAACTGAAACAGCGCTTGCTAAAGTCTCCAATGATCTGTTCTTGGCTAGATCCAAAGGTCTCTATTCTATCCTCATCCTTCCTGATCTATCTGCTGCTTTTGACACTGTTGATCACAGCCTACTCCTTGATACGCTGCCCTCACTTGGATTTCAGGGCTCTGTTCTTTCCTGGTTTTCTTCATATCTTCCCAGCGTACCTTTAGTGTATACTCTAGTGGATCCTCCTCTACTTCTATCCCACTTTCAGTTGGTGTACCTCAGGGATCTGTCCTGGGACCTCTTCTTTTCTCCATCTATACTTCTTCCCTTGGTACTCTGATCTCATCCCATTGTTTTCAGTATCATCTTTACACTGATGACTCCCAGATCTACCTCTCCACACCAGAAATCTCAGCCAAAGTCCAGGCCAAAGTATCAGCCTGCCTGTCTGAGATTGCTGCCTGGATGTCTCAGTGCGATCTGAAACTAAAAATGACCAAGACTGAGCTTCTTATCTTTCCCCCTAAACCAACCTCTCCTCCTCCCCCATTCTCTATTTCTGTGGATAACACTCTCATCCTTCCTGTCTCATCAGCTTGTAACCTACTACTACTACTTAACATTTCTAGAGCGCTACTAGGGTTACGCAGCGCTGTACAATTTAACAAAGAGAGACAGTCCCTGCTCAAAGAGCTTACAATCTAATAGACAAGTGAACGGTCGGTCCGATAGGGGCAGTCAAATTGGGGCAGTCTGGATTCACTGAACGGTAAGGGTTAGGTGCCGAACGTAGCATTGAAGAGGTGGGCTTTAAGCAAAGACTTGAAGACGGGCAGGGAGGGGGGCTTGGCGTAAGGGCTCAGGAAGGTTGTTCCAAGCATAGGGTGAGGCGAGGCAGAATGAGCGGAGCCTGGAGTTGGCGGTGGTGGAGAAGGGTACTGAGAGGAGGGATTTATCCTGTGAATGGAGGTTACGGGCGGGAACGTAAGGGGAGATGAGGGTAGAAAGATAGTGAGGGGCAGCAGACTGAGTGCATTTGTAGGTAAGAAGAAGAAGCTTGAATTGAATGCGGTATCTGATCGGAAGCCAGTGAAGTGACTTGAGGAGATACCTTGGGGTCATCTTCGACTCCTCCCTCTCCTTCTCTGCACATATTCAGCAGACTGCTAAAACCTGTTGTTTCTTTCTGTATAATATCACCAAAATTCACCCTTTCCTTTCTGAGCACACTACCAGAACCCTCATCCACACGCTTATCACCTCTACTACTACTACTACTTAACATTTCTAAAGCGCTACTAGGGTTACGCAGCGCTGTACAGTTTAACACAGAAGGACAGTCCCTGCTCAAGGAGCTTACAATCTATTGCAACTTGCTTCTCACAGGTCTCCACTTAGCCATCTCTCTCATCTTCAATCTGTCCAAATTTCTGCTGCACGACTAATATTCCGCCAGTCTCGTTCTGCTCATATTAGCCCTCTCCTCAAGTCACTTCACTGGCTTCCTATCCATTTCCGCATACAGTTCAAACTCCTCTTATTGACCTATAAGTGCATTCACTCTACAGCTCCTTAGTACCTCTCCTCTCTCATCTCACCCTACATTCCTCCCCGGGAACTCCGTTCACTGGGTAAATCTCTCTTATCTGCACCCTTCTCCTCCACTACTAACTCCAGACTCCATTCCTTTTATCTTGCTGCACCATATGCCTGGAATAGACTTCCTGAGCTCGTACGTCATTTCCATCTCTGGCCGTCTTCAAATCTAAGCTAAAAGCCCACCTTTTTGATGTTACTTTTAACTCCTAACCCTTATTCACTTGTTCAGAACCCTTATTTTATCATCCTCACTTTAATATTCTCTTATCTCTTGTTTGTTCTGTTTGTCCTAATTAGATTGTAAGCTCTGTCGAGCAGGGACTGTCTCTTCGTGTTCAAGTGTACAGCGCTGCGTAAGTCTAGTAGTAGTAGTAGTACATGGTTTGTAGGTGCCTTACCAGTCATGGCTTTCTTGTAGTTGTGCCGTGTGTAGTATTCCTTGTGTCTGTAACAAAGGAGAACCCATTTATCTTAAAATATAATCCAGTATGGAAGTGGATGTCAGTTCAGTTGATGTATGGTGAGATATTGTTTATTGGCATCCTTGATGCAAGGCTTTTTTGTGATTGAGTTACTGAAGGTTAGGAACACTTGCATGTTTTGCTGATCAGCTGTTTTATATATCCCACAGTGGGTAGAGCAGACTGGTTCAGGCACACACAGAAAGAGTTCACCCTTGGGAGATGCAGAAAGGAACAGACTGCGTATCCAGGACCAGGAGTTTCAAGAGATGTCGGATGAAGGCATGTGCCTCAGCATGCATCAGCCCTGGGCATCACTTCTCATCAAAGGAATCAAAAAGTAAATACTAACTCAGAATACAGCTTGAATGCAGCTACAACCTCTTCTTCCAAAATAGGATCTTGTATTTTTGAGTGCAAAAAAATGAAATGGCAGGGTCCTTGGATTCTAGTGAGTTTCTATAGGCAAAACAATATATCATGCCTGAATACATTTCTAATTAATCTCAGTATATCTCATATGTACTGGTTATTCTTCGAAAGAGGTAACGAATTGGTGGTAATATTATCCCCTTCTGCTCAAATATTTTTTTTCCCATCTATGTTAAGTATTTTAAGAGGGCAATTTTCAAATAATTTGTGCAGGTAAATAGCTCTCTAAAAATTGCCCCCTCCCAATTTATCTAAAATTGTATGCATTATTCCACAGTGCGTTCTTGGATTTTTAATTTTATGTGCATACTTTTCCAGTAAATTCTGCCTTCACAAAAACCAGATGCAAATGTCTATGGTTAATCTGTACTTAAAGCAAGCTTCAAATTGAAAATATGCATTAAAAACACCCAGGGACAGTTTTAAGATTGACTTCTAATTGTAATAATATGCTAAGTGTAATTTTCAGCCCAGTGTTCAGAATTTGCCAAATAGAAGAAAGTATAAAGTGTTGAGTCCAGCACAAGTGCCATACACATCTACGCAGAAGAACCTGAGTTTGGGATGGAATTCCTGGTCCAGGAACCAAGTAGGGCTGACCATAGGGGACTGTGAAGCTTGCAGTGGTATAGTTGGAATGGGCTTCCAAATGATTTGATTTACTTACTTAAAAATATTTTTAGTTTACCCACCCATCTTAATAGGTAGATTATCATGCCAGCATGGGCTTTTTGGAAGCATGGGCTTACCACACCTGCTCCCAAGGATGTTCATGTTCTTTATCTGCAGATCATGCTGAAGCAACTTTACAGTCCCCAGGGTGGAGAATTTTTCCCTAGCAAAATTATCAATCATGTAAAAGAAAGATATGGGGAAGTCCTAGCATTTGCTCAACAGTGACCACTAGAGGCCAGATTCTTGTCCACAGGTATATGCACTAAATGGAGCATGCTTGCATGACCCCTAGTTGAACACCATCAATGCAATGACTGGCCAGATGAGAGCACAACAGTAGGTGGTAAGTTTGGAGTACCTATAAGTGAGTGCTGATGATTCCATATCTTAACACTCATTTCATTTCAGGTGGGAGTAGAAATGGAGGATAAACTAGTGGTAAACATCAAAACCTACCTTAAATATGTAAGGCAAAGAATGTTTGCCATTATTTTATTCTTCTTATAAGTGTGCTAATTATCCTTATGTGCCTTCACCCAGTTTAAAAAAATGTTAAATAAGAAATCTTTTCATCCCTTACATACTGTATATAAATGAAACAAGAGTGCTTAAGGTTATCTTATTGAAGTGTCTGCTTGCTGCTGTTTGGCAGGAAGATGTTACAGCATTCTGCGAAATTGGGATTATAAATGTTATCTTCCTTAGTCTATAATTGAGTGTTGTATATCTTTTATTGTCTGGATTCTCCTGGCATTCCCATAAATTATTATGTCAAGTAAATACAGTGTATGTGAGTTTTAGAGGAAAGTGGCAGAACTTTTGAAGTACGTTTTCTGCTTTGAATGTGATGTGTTTGCAGAGTGGAAGGCAGAACCTGGTACAGCTCTCACCGAGGCCGTTTGTGGATAGCAGCAACAGCCAAGAGACCAGCCTCACAAGAGATCTCCCAGCTGGAAGCCTTCTACAGAATGCTGCTACCTAAAGGTGAGACAGTATTATTAATACTAATGTTTAAAATTTGACTTGATTAATCACATTTCATGTTAACTGAGGAAGGATGCACGTAGCAGAAGTAGACAGGCGTGATAGCTGAAAATACACTGAGTTACCTGTTAATGTGTATACTGAGGATGTTACCTGATAGTTTTTTAAGGAGTCTCTGAGGGTATATCATGATCTTGCTTCTAACATGTTTGTCTCTCACTGCAGATACAGAGTTTCCCAAGGATTACCCATCGGGGTGTCTGCTGGGCTGTGTGAATGTAACAGATTGTGTTTCACAGGAGCAGTTTAAGGAACAGGTGAGCAAGGATAGTTCTTCGAAAGTTGACAGTTGATTAAAGTCTGTTACCTCCATAGATGATATGCTCTGTCACTTCAGAAAATTCTACAAAGGTTCACTTTTCTTTCATTTCATACTTGTTCCTTCTTCCCCAAACTAACTACCAGTATGAATTCAAATCCCAGGGATGGAAGGGGAACTTCTTCCTGACTGAATGTGTCAGATTTCTCATTCATTTTCTATTGAAATGTCTTTTCTATTCAGTTCAGTTGAAAAGTAAGAGTTGGATTCCTATTTCATGAGAAATATATTCCATTGTTAGCAAAGTGAGTTGCTGAAGTTACTGTGTAGCAGCATTGCCTTAAACCAGTGGTTCCCAAACCTGGTCCTGGAGGCACCCCAGCCAGTCCGGTTTTCGGGATCATTGACTGGCTGGGTTGCCTCCACGATTAGGTTTGGGAACCACTGCCTTAAACAATAGCCACCCGATATTCAAAGCAAGATGGTCCTGCCCGGGTATATTTGTGGCTGCCTAACTACTGATATTCAGCACTTAAATGGTCAGTACTGCTGAATATAACCACTAACCGCTGTGCACTGTCCAATTTGTGCTGGGGCAGACATGAGAGAAGCCAGTACTTAACCACTTAGTGACAGTATTCAGACTGCTAACTGGTTAAATAAGGCTGCCCTGACTTCAGCCATGGATCTAACTGAGCATCGGTCTGAATATTGGCTGATGTCTGGTTAACTTCTGGGTAGTGACAAGAGAGCTCTACTAAGTTAAATGGTGATGGAACCCAGTGTTGTTCAAAGTACTAGGTCAAAGTACTTAAGTGGAAATAAAAATAAATGTATATTTTTAATACAAAAGTAAAGGTACAGTGACTACATTAAAAAGTATACTTAAGTGAAAGTAGAAAAGTTATTGCCTAATATAATACTTTTTAAGTAAATGTACTGCAAATACAGTGGATGCAACTGTTATTGTTTTTACCCCAACAACTTTATTGCTCTAAAATTTAAGCCACTTTGCTTTTAGTAAAGCTAAATTTTTGAAAATGACTGTCACTCATGTGAGTATGGGTATGAGTCATTAATCTAGCACAGCTAAAAAGGTGTTCAACAACTAGCAGAAAGTGGATTGTTTAGATAAAAAAATTCCTTCAAATCAGGCCAGGCTGCAGTATTTCTGATGTCATCTGACTGGGTCTGCAGGTTTTGATAAAGGGAATTCCTTAAACATTTGACTTATGTAGCAAAGAATACCTTATCATTATTGTCATTATCATCTGCACTAGAAATAGTTCTTTTCATTACGTCCCAAGGATCAGTCCAGTCAAATAGGTTGTAACCATCCGCCAGCAGGTGGAGATAGAGAACTCTAATGAGTTGTGCTTCATAAGCTCCTGCGCTTAGCAACCAAGCCAGTATTCTCTATCTTCAGCAGGTGGGATAGCAGCTCCTGTGTGCTGTGGTGACTTCTTTGTGACCCCCTGTCCTGCTTGTAGGTTCACTTGAGTTTAGGGTTGAGAATATCCTGTGCCTCAGGTGTAAATCTAGTGGTCTAGGTCTCTCCCTGCTCCCCTGTTGCCACTTTCTACCTCTTTTATCTCAGTCTTCCCTTCTCTTTTTCTCCTGCCTTGATCTTAAAAAAAAAAAAAATAGCAGCCACTGTGGTTCTTTTTGAGAGTGTCTATGTATGCTGTGGGAAGATTGTGGGGCTTCAGTGCCTTGGAGGTCATCAGACTGACTGTTTTTTGTGAGTATATTTATTATTCTCTTGTCTGAGGCTATTAAATCTTGTGCACACTACGGGGTAAGCTCTCGGCTACCGATTCCTGCGCGCTTTACTTCTGTGGACGTGCCGCTTTTGCCTACTTTGGCAGGCCGCCGAAGACAATGTGCTTACCTCGCTGACGCTGCTGGTGGCTCGGAACATTGAAAGAGAGCAGCTCTGCAGGGAGGAAGAGTGCTACTGCATCTTGCAGGGAGAGAGTGCAGGAAAGCAAAATGCTGTACCCATGGATAGGTAGGGGGAAGGGAGAAAGAGCCACCACATCATCACCCGGGGGGGGGGGGGTTGGAGGGAAGGGAAGAAGAGAGATGCCAGACTGTGGGCAGAGGAAGGGAGGGAGAGTAGAAGAGAGATGCTAGACTGTGGGTGAGGTGGGAGAGGATGGAAGGGAAGATGAGAGATGCCAGACTGCGGGTGGTGGGGGGAGGGAAGGAAAGGGAAGAAGAGAAATTCCAGACTGCAGGTGGTGGGGGGGAGGGAAGGGAAGAAGAGAGATGCCAGATTGTGTGTGGGGGGGGGGGGGAGGGGGGAAGGGAAGTTAAGAGATGACAGCGGAAAGCAGAAACCAGAGTCTGGGACCAACACAATGAGGAAAATGAAATGACAAGGCAACAAAAGTAGAAAAAATAATTTTATTTTCTAATTATTGATTGGAATAAGTCAGTTTTAGGAATGTGCATTTGCAAGAACTAGTTTTAATCATGGCTGGGGCCCACGAGAAAAATCTTGTTCATTGGCTTTCAATCCAGTGACTTAGCCAGAAGGCAATTTTTGAGTGGGCCAGCAGGTTGGATTCATGGGCACTAGAGAAACACCTGCCAGCTGATGCACCCATGCCCTGCCCATGCCCCTACCTCTACCGCACTCCCAATAACTTCAATGAGAGTAGCAGTGCTGGCCTTAGTGGCTGCAGGCCACATCGAGAGCTAGGGGAAATACAAGAGGGTACACTCTTCATCCTCCACTGACCCACAGTCCTCCAACACACACACATATGCTTCCCCCAGATATGCCCTATTACAGTGGGGCCCTAACATATCAATACATCTATCAAGAAAACTGAACAAGCCAAATTACTATAGAATACTACATAAAAAATCCATTCTAACAGAATACTTTGGTCATACACACAGAACACAAATGCCAAATACAGAATAAGTGACCACAAACCATAAACAAATTAAATTGAAATCCCAAGAGGCCAGATCTTGCATATAGCACAGCACAGAGAAGTACAAAGAGATGCATTTTCTCCTATACTGTGCAAAATATGATGATATGCAAGAGATGGTGTATGTGTGTGGTGGGCGGGGGGGGGGGGGGTACAACTAGGGCAACTTCGTTTATCCCCCTAGCCAGAGAGAACCCTAGGCCAGCCGGAAGCTGAAAAAGGTGCAGCCTGTTAGTAAGCTTTGGGGTTCCCTCCCAAATTTCTGCCTTGGGCCCCAGCCATATCTGACACCAGCTCTTGCAGGTTGTACATTTCAAATCTGACATATTCTAATCAAAAAATAGAAAAATAAAATTATTTTTCCACCTTTTGTTGTCTGGTCATTTTATTTTTCAAATCATGTTGGTCCCAGGCTCTGGTTTCTACATCCTTCTGTCTTAACTCACTCACTAAGGTCTCCTGTCCATTTGATGTTTCTAGCCTCTCTATATCCACTCTCCATCTTCTTCCATTTCTGTAGCTCTTTCTCCATGTTCAGTATCTCCCTTTCTACGTGACCCTATATTTCCTTGTTCAGCTTCTCCCCTCTCTTCATCCCCAGTGCCAATATATCTCTATCCTCTCTGACCCTACCCCATCCAGCTTCTCTCCCTCTCCTTTCCAGCATCTGGTTTGCTTGCTTGATTCCCTGCCTTCTCTCTCTCTCTCTCTCTCTTTCTCTCTCTTTCTTCCTTCTTCCCGCTATAGGTTCAGTATTTGATCCCCTTTTCCTTTATCTCCTTGGTCTGGTATCTGTTTCCCTTCCATCCCTCCTTGTGCTGTTCTAGCAGCTCTTTCCCTTCCATCCAGATCCCTTCTTCTCACGTCCAGCAGCTGTCTCCCTTCTCTCTAGCCCCCTCATCCAGCAGCTCTCTCCCTTCCATCCAGTCCCCACCTCCTCTTTCTCCCACATCCCAAAGCTCTCTCCCTTCTCTCCAGCCCCTTCTTCCTCCCAAGTCCAGCAGCTCTCTCCCTTCCATCCGGGAGCATTGTCTGCCTCTTTCTGCTCCTCCCCGCCGGTTTACCTGCAGCTTTCTTTTTTGGGCTGTCGCTGGCAGTGATTCACACAGGCATTTCCCTCTGACGCATCCATCCAGCCCTCCCATAAACGGGAAGTTGCATCAGAGAGGGCCGGATGCGGCAGAGGCAAATGCCTGTGTGAATCGCTGCCAGCGACGACCCAAGAAAGAAAGCTTCAGGCTCTGCGGCAGCGGCGAGGAGGAACAGGAAGAGGCAGGCAACGATCCCGGATGGCCAGACCTGGACCCGTGGGAGGAAAGGAAATGAGGGATGTTAGATTGGGGGTAGTGGGTGGGCCTGGGCCCACTCAGGCCCACCCATGGCTATGCATCTGCTTCAATCTCCAGCATTGTGGTGTGAAATCTCCAGCATTGGGATGGACCACCCTTGGCGTCTCTTTTGTACTAGTGCTGTTTAAGGTTTAACTGTACTTCATGTAGGTTTACCCCAGTGCTTTGTTGGATGCTCAGTGCAGTCATACAACAGTTGTTTAAGGTTGTAACAGCCATTTACCCCAATGCATTCTTTGAAATACAAAACAGTTGTATCACTTCCTTTATGAATATTGCCTTATTTTGTTTTGTGTACCATCATTTCCATGCATGGGAAAATGAGAACTACAAATCTGTGTGTACAGTGGGGCAGAACTCTTCTGTTGACCTGGTGTGACTCAGTGATGCACGTGTGCTCTCTTTCTCTGTTCTCCCCCTTTTGCTTTTCTGGCTTTAAAATTTGAAATAAAGGCTAGCCAGCAGAGGGAGCCTCGGAACCTAAAAATTGTAAAACGCCTTTTTGTGCTATGTATAAGGTGCTTACCTGGCTTCAGTTCATAAGCAGCAGATGGCTCCTGAGCACTAGTTTCGTGGAGTGACATTTTAGAAAGGATGTCCAACTCTGAATATAGACATCAAAGTCAGAATGTCACAAATGGACATCCATCTTACACGTATTTTAGAACAGGATACAGCCTATTCTAAAGTGCATGTGAGATGGATGTCCATGTACTGGAAACATCCATCATGAGCATCCATCTTACAAACTGAAATGTCCAAATTTTGATTGGGACAAAGCAAGGGACATGGACGTCTGTGTGGCAACATAGGAATGTCCGTCTTATAAAATGGCTACACAGATGTCCATGCAGAGCAGAGGGTAGCCTAATGGTTAGAGCAGTATGTTGAGAATCGGAAGACTCAGGTTCAAATCCCACTTCAGCTGTTTGTGATTTTTTTATTTTTTAATTGTGAACCCTCCAGGGTCAGAAAAATACCTACTGTACCTGAATGTACATCACTTCAATAGCCTTCAAGCTTGCAGGTGTCTTATATATTCAGGTACAGTAAGTGTTTTTCTGTCCATGGAGGGCTCATAATTAAAAAAAAAAAAAAAAAAGAGAGAGAGCTGAAGTGGGATTTGAACCCTTGGTGCCCAGTCCACTGCATCTTTCATTAAGGTGCTACTCAGACCTGCTTGCTGCTCTGATAAGAATATGCATAATACCTGAAGCTTAAACCTTGTATCCTTGGCCAGTTTCACATTCATGGGAGAGGGAGGGACAGCAACCACTGGGGGATTAAGGACATATCGTGCCTTAAGCCCTCCGGTGGAGAACTGCTCTTAATTGGAACACTTTTGTAACCTGGACATGACAAGTACCAGGTCTAAATAACAACCTCCATCTTTTAAGATTTGGATGTATTTTCCCCTTCTGTGATAGGAGTTTGATATCCATATTTTGGGCCCTTCCTAGGCCCACAGACCACGCCCCCTTACCATATGAACGTACTGCAGTGTTAGACATCCATATCCTGCCTTTGTAAAATTGGGATTTGAATGTCCGTGCAATATGGATGTCTAAATGCCAGTTTCAGAAATCCAAAACAAGAATAGAGGTTCTAAAATAATCACCTTAGTGTCTCTGTGTGCATATATTAGACACATGGTAGCCAACACTAAGGGCTTGAATTATCCTTGCTTGTAAGCAGCAAAGAATGGATCTACTCTTTGGGCTCCTCTAGATCAGGAGTGGGCAGACTTTATACACAAAGGAACCACGTGATTGTCAGTACTATTCCTGGCAGGCCCCAAAGTTATGTGATGTCAGAACTGGTAATGCACAGAGCTCCATAGACCACCTGTGATAAATAGAATACAAATTTAACTAAAAATGATGGAAACAAACAGCTATTCTGAAAATATTTGGGAAATGCAGTATTTAAAATCATCAAAACTCTGGTTAATAACGTTTTCTGTGTCTTCTTCCTGTGGTCTTGCTGGCTGCAGGTTGCCCACCCCTGCTCTAGATACTTCCTAGTGATCTGGATTGGTTACTGTCAAACAGAATGCTGGGTTTGATAGACCTTTGATCTTACACAGCATGACACATCTTATGATCTTAAGTTTGAAAATTGTGTTCAGTAGTACCAGTCATCAAGGGTTCAACCCTGGTTCTTCTCATTCAGTCTTTAACACTGAGAAGCTCCCAGAATGCTCTGTATCGGAAGCTGAAAACCTAGGTCTGACTTGGCCTGCTCCTAGTGAGTTTTCAGTTAACAAACGTGAGCCAACTGATTAAAACATGAAGTAGTTAGAGACAGTGGCGTAGCTAGGGTAGTTGACACCCGGGGCCGGTCATTTTTTAACACCCTCCTCCAAAATCCAGTACTAGGCATGCCGAGAAATCAAAACACTCAGGACCTATAGAGCAATTCTACCATACCATAAGCAGTCATTTCTACGAGTCACAAAAGGAAAAGGAAAGCATCTTAAACACTACAGTGAGCACTAGAACAGTGATGGCGAACCTTTCAGAGACCGAGTGCCCAAACAGCAACCCAAAATCTAATTATTTATCGTAAAGTGCCATTCCCCCTCCCCCTCGTCCCCCCTCCACCTCCCCCTGAGTTCCAGGGTTCCTCCTCCCTCCCAGTTCAACAGGATCCCCCCTCCCTCTGAGTTCCACAGGGTCCCCTCTCCCTCCCAGTTCCAGGGCCAGGACCACCCCTCCCCTCTCAGTTCCAGGGCTAGGGTCCCCCCTCCCCTCTCCCTCTCTCCCACCCAGTTCCAGGGTTGTCGTGGGAGGAACCAGAATGCTGCTCATTCAATGACTCTCTCCTATCAGCATTTTCCTGCTACTGTGGTAGCCAATATTTGTGCCCCACAAACGGAACAGTGTTTTATTTAATCCTGCAGTGCTGTCATAGTGAAAACACTCCAGCAACCCTACATGGAGGCTGGTCTGACAAGGAAAAACAATGGCGTCAAAGACAAAAGCTTTTCCTGAGCAGCCCGCCCTCCCTCCGTCCGAGTACCAGGGCCCCCCTCCGAAATTTAAAAGTCATACCTGGTTGGGGTTAAGGCGGCGTCGGCGGCAGCAGCAGCAGTGAAAAGCGTGCTGACTCGGCACGCCTTCAGTCTTCCCTTTTGTCTCTCAAGCTCTGTGGTTCCGCCGTTGTGGAAACAGGAAAAGAGGGCGAGACCAGAGCTTGAGAAACAGAAGGGAAGGCTGAAGGCGCACCGAGTCAGCATGCTTTTCACTACTGCTGCTGCTGCCGACGTCACCTTAACCCCGACCAGGTATGACTTTTAAATTTCAGAGGAGGGCCCTGGTGGGGGGGGGGGGGGGGCTGGAACTGACTGAGGTGACGGCGCGCGTGCCAACAGAGAGGGCTCTGCGTGCCCTCTCTGGCACACGTGCCATAGGTTCGCCATCACTGCACTAGAACATCAATTCTCACCTATTGTAAAACGAAACCAGACAGAATAGTACAGATCGTCGATCCTGCACAGTCAGTGCCAACTGAAAGCCATGTCTTTTTCACAAACAATACACCCTAATCCACTATAGAATAAGTAATCATAAACTTTGTACTTAGACAAAAATTAAACTGAACCCCCAAGATACCAGACTCTGCATACAATGCAACACCACAGAAACAGAAAATGTCCCCTAGTACTGTGCAAAATATAAAGACAGCAGATGTAAATTTGAAAAAACTAACAAGTACCAATCACCACTTTACAAATTAACAAATAGAAATAAAACAAATATAGAAAATAAAATAATACCAGTGTCTGCCCTCTGCTGTCCCATCCATCCAGTCTGCCCTCCCTCTCACTCCCCCTTCCATCCAGGATCTCTACCCCTTTTTTTCAGCCCCCAGTTCCAGCCCCCTTATCCCACCTGCCCCTAGTTCTAACCCCAGCCCACATCTTCCACCTGCCCCCCATTTTCAACCCCCAGTTTCAGCCCCACCAGTCCCCAGTTTCAGCCCCAGCCCTTTTCTCCCACCAGTCCCGAGCTTCAGCCCCCAGCCACTTCTCCCTGTCCCCTTTTCAGCCCCCAGTTTCAACCCCAGCCCTTCTCTCACCAGTCCTGAGCTTCAGCCCCAGCCACTTCTCCCTGTCTCCTTTTCAGCCCCCAGTCCCCACAGTTTCAGCCCCTGCCCCTTTTCAGCCCCCAGTCCCAGTACAAGCCCCCTTATCCCACCTATCCTCCTTTTCAGGCCCCAGTTCCAGCCCCATTCATCCACATGCCTTGCATTAGGGCCCCCCTTTTCAGCCCCAGACCCATTCTCCCACCTGCCCCAGGCATGCCCCATTTTCCCACCAGCCCCAGGCATGGCCCCTTCTCAGACCCCAGTTCCAACCCCCTTCTCCCATCTGAGAACCACACCCCACCCCAGTCCCCTTCTCCCATCTGAGAACCCCCACCCCAGTCCCCTTCTCCCATCTGAGCCCCTCCGACCTGACCTGCCTACCAGCTCCGTCGACAGACAACAGCCCTCTTCTCCTGCCACCACCCTGCCTTTAAAAAAAAAATCTGTGAAGCGGCGTCGCAGGCAGCGCCTCGTGTCTGCCCTGCTTGTAAAAGAAGCAAATCTCCTCCTCGTCGTCAGGCCTTCCGCCCTCCTCTGAGGTAACTTCCTATTTCCACGAGGGTGGGACACAGTGAGGGAAGGCCCGATGACGAGAAGATTTGCGTCTTTTACAAGCAGGGCAGACGCGAGGCACTGCCAGCGACGCCGCTTCACAGATTTTTTTTTTTTTATAGGCAGGGTGGTGGCAGGAGAAGAGGGCTGTCGCGGAGCTGGTAGGCAGGTGGGAACTGCAGCGCCAGCAGCCCTTTGGGTGGGAGCAGCGGGAGTGGAGCACCCCCCCCCCCCACACACCTGCTGACACCTGGGGCACACTGCCCCCATCACCCTGCCCTTGCTACACCACTGGTTAGAGATAAAGTACACTGTGAGGGAGTCTATAGGACGCTACTACTTTTCTCCATCATGGTGTTGGAGCCAATTTAAAACACATAGTCCTGCCCAACGGGGGAAGTGACATGGGGAGGGGTGGAGTCAGGCGGGCATGGTCTAGAAAGTAAAGAAGCCCAAGTCACAGCTAGGTTAAGGAGGTCCAGAGGGAAGCAGCAACGCCCGACTTCATTTTTCTCCACTACGTACATGTGAATTACAACTACTACAGTTAGGTAGGTAAAGCGCAGCTTGGAACTTTGCACCTTTAGATGCTAGATACTATGTTGATAACTGTCGAGAACCAGGCTAGAGACGAGAAAAGCGTACTGCTAGACTGGGAGACAGTAAGGTACGCAGTGGCCCTGCAAGAGCAGTTTACCCGAGAACATTGTTATGGTTGCAGACTAGTTTTCTGTTTGTTTGTTTTTCTCCATCTGTGAACAGAACAGGACCCCTACAGAATCTTTATAATAAATTGTGTTTCCTTTACCTGCACCCATTGTGTGGCTCCAGTTTGTCCTGGCTTCAGACCTGTTCTTGCTTACTTACCATATGCACATAGCAAGTAAGATATACACTATATCTTTTTTTTTTCATTCTTTTCCTTTTATTGAAAAATAATACGATAATACAAAATTGTCATAAGTACATACAGTGGGGGAAATAAGTATTTGATCCCTTGCTGATTTTGTAAGTTTGCCCACTGACAAAGACATGAGCAGCCCATAATTGAAGGGTAGGTTATTGGTAACAGTGAGAGATAGCACATCACAAATTAAATCCGGAAAATCACATTGTGGAAAGTATATGAATTTATTTGCATTCTGCAGAGGGAAATAAGTATTTGATCCCCCACCAACCAGTAAGAGATCTGGCCCCTACAGACCAGGTAGATGCTCCAAATCAACTCATTACCTGCATGACAGACAGCTGTCGGCAATGGTCACCTGTATGAAAGACACCTGTCCACAGACTCAGTGAATCAGTCAGACTCTAACCTCTACAAAATGGCCAAGAGCAAGGAGCTGTCTAAGGATGTCAGGGACAAGATCATACACCTGCACAAGGCTGGAATGGGCTACAAAACCATCAGTAAGACGCTGGGCGAGAAGGAGACAACTGTTGGTGCCATAGTAAGAAAATGGAAGAAGTACAAAATGACTGTCAATCGACAAAGATCTGGGGCTCCACGCAAAATCTCACCTCGTGGGGTATCCTTGATCATGAGGAAGGTTAGAAATCAGCCTACAACTACAAGGGGGGAACTTGTCAATGATCTCAAGGCAGCTGGGACCACTGTCACCACGAAAACCATTGGTAACACATTACGACATAACGGATTGCAATCCTGCAGTGCCCGCAAGGTCCCCCTGCTCCGGAAGGCACATGTGACGGCCCGTCTGAAGTTTGCCAGTGAACACCTGGATGATGCCGAGAGTGATTGGGAGAAGGTGCTGTGGTCAGATGAGACAAAAATTGAGCTCTTTGGCATGAACTCAACTCGCCGTGTTTGGAGGAAGAGAAATGCTGCCTATGACCCAAAGAACACCGTCCCCACTGTCAAGCATGGAGGTGGAAATGTTATGTTTTGGGGGTGTTTCTCTGCTAAGGGCACAGGACTACTTCACCGCATCAATGGGAGAATGGATGGGGCCATGTACCGTACAATTCTGAGTGACAACCTCCTTCCCTCCGCCAGGGCCTTAAAAATGGGTCGTGGCTGGGTCTTCCAGCACGACAATGACCCAAAACATACAGCCAAGGCAACAAAGGAGTGGCTCAGGAAGAAGCACATTAGGGTCATGGAGTGGCCTAGCCAGTCACCAGACCTTAATCCCATTGAAAACTTATGGAGGGAGCTGAAGCTGCGAGTTGCCAAGCGACAGCCCAGAACTCTTAATGATTTAGAGATGATCTGCAAAGAGGAGTGGACCAAAATTCCTCCTGACATGTGTGCAAACCTCATCATCAACTACAGAAGACGTCTGACCGCTGTGCTTGCCAACAAGGGTTTTGCCACCAAGTATTAGGTCTTGTTTGCCAGAGGGATTAAATACTTATTTCCCTCTGCAGAATGCAAATAAATTCATATACTTTCCACAATGTGATTTTCCGGATTTAATTTGTGATGTGCTATCTCTCACAGTTACCAATAACCTACCCTTCAATTATGGGCTGCTCATGTCTTTGTCAGTGGGCAAACTTACAAAATCAGCAAGGGATCAAATACTTATTTCCCCCACTGTAAGTAATGCCATACTGGGAAAAGACAAAAGGTCCATAGAGCCCAGCATGCTGTCCCCCGACAGTGGCCAATCCAGGTCAAGGGCATCTGACAAGCTACCCAAATGTACAAACATTTTATACGTGTTATTCCCGAAATTGTGGATTTTTCCCAAGTCCATTTAGTAGCGGTCTATGGACTTCTCCTTTAGGAAACCGTCCAACCCCCTTTTAAACTCTGCCAAGCTAACTGCCTTCACCATGTTCTCCAGCAACGAATTCCAGAGTTTAATAACGCATTGGGTGAAGAAAACGTTTCTCCTATTTGTTTTAAATTTACTACACTGTAGTTTCATCGCATGCCCCCTAGTCCTAGTATTTTTGGAAAGAATGAACAGACACTTCACATCCACCTGTTCCACTCCACTCATTATTTTATATACCTCTATCATGTCTCCCCTCAGCCGTCTCTTCTCTAAGCTGAATAGCCCTAGCCTCCTTAGTCTTTCTTTATAGGGAAATTGTCCCATCCCCGCTATCATTTTTGTCGCCCTTCGCTGCACCTTTTCCAGTTCTCCTATATCTTTCTTGAGATGTGGCGACCAGAATTGAACACAGTACTCAACGTGGGGTCGCACCATGGAGCGATACAACGACATTATAACATCCTCACACCTGTTTTCCATACCTTTCCTAATAATACCCAACATTCTATTCGCTTTCCTAGCCGCAGCAGCACACTGAGCAGAAGGTTTCAGTGTATTATCAACGACGACCCCCAGATCCCTTTCTTGGTCCGTAACTCCTAACGTCGAACCTTGCATGATGTAGCTATAATTCAGGTTCTTTTTTCCCCACATGCATCACCTTGCACGTTCACATTAAACGTCATTTGCCATTTAGCCGCCCAGTCTCGTAAGGTCCTTCTGTAATTTTTCATAATCCTCTTGCGAGTTAATGACTTTCAATAACTTTGTGTCATCAGCAAATTTAATTACCTCGCTAGTTAGTCCCATCTCTAAATCATTTATAAATATATTAAAAAGCAGCGGTCCTAGCACTGACCCCTGAGGAACCCCACTAGCTACCCCTCCATTCTGAATACTGCCCATTTAACCCCACTCTCTGTTTCCTATCCTTCAACCAGTTTTTAATCCACAATAGGACATTTCCTCTTATCCCATGACCCTCCAATTTCCTCTGTAACCTTTCATGAGGTACCTTATCAAACGCCTTTTGAAACCAGATACACAATATCAACCGGCTCCCCTTTGTCCACATGTTTGTTTACTCCTTCAAAGAATTGAAGTAAATTGGTCAGGTAAGATTTCCCCACACTAAAGCCATGCTGACTTCCATGTCCTTGGATGTGCTCTGTAATTTTGTTTTTAATAATAGCCTCTACCATTTTCCCTGGCACCAATGTCAGACTCACCGGTCTATAATTTCCCGGATCTCCCCTGGAACCTTTTTTAAAAATCAGCGTTACATTGGCCACCCTCCAATCTTCCGGTACCATGCCCAATTTTAAGGATAAATTGCATTTCACTAACAGAAGCTCCGCAAGCTCATTTTTCAGTTCTATCAGTACTCTAGGATGTATACCATCCAGTCCAGGAGATTTGCTACTCTTCAGTTTGCTGAACTGCCCCATTACGTCCTCCAGGTTTACTGTGAATTCAGTAAGTTTCTCTGACTCGTCCGCTTGAAATACCATTTCTGACATTGGTATCCCACCCAAATCTTCCTCGGTGAAGACCGAAGCAAAGAATTCATTCAATTTCTCCGCTACGTCTTTGTCATCGTTGATCGCCCCTTTTACCCCTTGGTCGTCCAGCAGCCCAACCGATTCTCTTGCTGGCTTCCTGCTTTTAATATACTGAAAAAATTTTTTACTATGTTTTTTTGCCTCTAATGCTATCTTTTTTTTGTACTCCCTCTTGGCCTTCTTTATCTGTGCCTTGCATTTGCTTTGACACTCCTTATGTTGCTTCTTGTTATTTTCAGACGGTTCCATCTTCCATTTTCTGAAGGCGTTTCTTTTAGCCCTAATAGCTTCCTTCACCTCACTTTTCAACCACACCGGCTGTCTTTTGGACTTCCGTCTTTCTTTTGTAATTTGCGGAATATGTTTGGCCTGGGCCTCTAGGATGGTACTTTTGAACAGCATCCACGCCTGTTCTACAGTTTTTACCCTCTCAGTTGCCCCTCTAAGTGTTTTTTTTACCGTTCTTCTCATTCTATCATAGTCTCCTTTTTTAAAGTTAAACGCTAACGTATTTGACTTACTATGTATAGTTACTTCAAGGTTGATATCAAAACTGATCATATTATGATCACTGTTATCAAGCGGCCCCAGTACCATAACGTCCCTCACTAGATCATGCGCTCCACTAAGGACCATAGTGACATACATAGTAGATGAAGGCAGAAAAAGACCTGCACAGTCCATCCAGTCTGCCCAACAAGACAACTCATGTGTGCTACTTTTTGTGTATACCCTACTTTGATTTGTACCTATGCTCTTCAGGGCACAGACCGTATAAGTCTGGCCAGCACTATCCCCGCCTCCCAACCACCAGCCCCGCCTCCCAACCACCGGCTCTGACACAGACCGTATAAGTCTGCCCAGCACTATCCCCGCCTCCCACCACCGGTTCTGGCACTGACCGTATAAGTCTGCCCAGCACTATCCCTGTCTCCCACCACCGGCTCTGGCACAGACCGTATAAGTCTGCCCAGCACTATCCCTGTCTCCCACCACCGGCTCTGGCACAGACCGTATAAGTCTGCCCAGCACTATCCCCGCCTTCCAACCTCCAGTCCCGCCTCCCACCACTGGCTCTGGCACAGACCGTATAAGTCTGCCCCGCACTATCCCCGCCTCCAGCCCCGCCTCCCACTACCGGCTCTGCTATCCAATCTTGGTTAAGCTCCTGAGGATCCATTCCTTCTGAACAGGATTCCTTTATGTTTATCCCACGCATGTTTGAATTCCGTTACCGTTTTCATCTCCACCACCTCCCGCGGGAGGGCATTCCAAGCATCCACCACTCTCTCCGTAAAGAAATACTTCCTGACATTTTTCTTGAGTCTGCCCCCCTTCAATCTCATTTCATGTCCTCTTGTTATACTGCCTTCATATCTCCGGAAAAGGTTCGTTTGCGGATTAATACCTTTCAAATATTTGAACATCTGTATCATATCACCCCTGTTTCTCCTTTCCTCCAGGGTATACATGTTCAGGTCAGCAAGTCTCTCCTCATACGTCTTGTTATGCAAATCCCACACCATTCTCATAGCTTTTCTTTGCACCGCTTCGATTCTTTTTACATCCTTAGCAAGATACGGCCTCCAAAACTGAACACAATACTCCAGATGGGGCCTCACCAACGACTTATACAGGGGCATCAACACTCCCTTTCTTCTGCTGGTCACACCTCTCTCTATACAGCCCAACAACCTTCTAGATACAGCCACCGCCTTGTCACACTGTTTCGTCGCCTTCAAATCCTCAGATACTATCACCCCAAGATCCCTCTCCCCGTCCGTACCTATCAGACTCTCGCCACCTAACACATATGTCTCCTGTGGATTTCTATTCCCTAAGTGCATCACTTTGCATTTCTTGGCATTGAATTTTAATTACCAGACCTTAGACCATTGTTCTAGCTTCTTCAGATCCTTTTTCATGTTTTCCACTCCCTCCGGGGTGTCCACTCTGTTACAGATCTTAGTATCATCCGCAAATAGGCAAACTTTACCTTCTAACCCTTCGGCAAGGTCACTCACAAATATATTGAACAGAATCGGCCCCAGCACTGATCCTTGAGGCACTCCACTACTCACCTTTCCCTCCTCCGAGCTAACTCCATTCACCACCACCCTCTGGCGTCTGTCCGTCAACCAGTTCCTAATCCAGTTCACCACTTTAGGTCCTATCTTCAGCCCATCCAGTTTATTTAAAAGCCTCCTGTGGGGAACCGTGTCAAAAGCTTTGCTGAAATCTAAGTAGATTACGTCCATAGCTCGTCCCTGATTCAATTCTCCTGTCACCCAATCAAAAAACTCAATGAGATTCGTTTGGCACGATTTCCCTCTGGTAAACCATATTGTCTGGGATCTTGCAACTTATTGGCTTCCAGGAAATTCACTATCCTTTCCTTCAGCATTGCTTCCATTACTTTTCCAATAACCGAAGTGAGGCTTACCGGCCTGTAGTTTCCAGCTACTTCCCTATCACCACTTTTGTGAAGAAGGGACCACCTCCGCCATTGTCAAATCCCTCGGAACCTCTCCCGTCTCCAAGGATTTATTAAACAAATCTTTAAGAGGACCCGCCAGAACCTCTCTGAGCTCCCTTAATATCCTGGGGTGGATCCCGTCCGGTCCCATGGCTTTGGCCACCTTTAGCTTTACAAGTTGTTCATACACACTCTCTTCTGTAAATGATGCTGTATCCACTCCATTTTCATTTGTACTTTTTCCAGTCCATTGCGGTCCTCCAGGATTTTCTTCTGTGAAAACAGAACAAAAGTATCTATTTAGCAAATTTGCTTTTTCTTCATCACTATCTACATAGCGGTTCGCAGTATCTTTTAGTCTCACAATTCCCTTTTTAGTCATTCTCCTTTCACTAATATACCTGAAGAAATTTTTGTCACCCCTTCTTACATTTCTAGCCATTTGTTCTTCCGCTTGCGCTTTCGCCAGACGTATCTCTCTCTTGGCTTCTTTCAGTTTCCTCCGGTATTCCTTCCTGTGTTCCTGTTCTTGAGTTTTTGTGTATTTCTGGAACGCCAACTCTTTAGCCTTTATTTTCTCAGCCATTTGTTTGGAGAACCATATCGGTTTCCTTTTTCTCTTGCTTTTATTTACTTTCCTTACATAAAGGTTTGTGGCCCTATTTATAGCTTCTTTCAGCCTGGACCACTGTCCTTCCACTTCTTGTACTTCCTCCCAGCCCATCAGCTCCTTCCTCAGGTATTCCCCCATTTTAGTAAAGTCAGCACGCTTGAAATCCAGGACTGAGTTTTGAGTGGCTGCCCTCCACTACAGCAGTCATATCAAACCAAACCGTTTGATGGTCACTGCTGCCCAGTTGGGCACCCACTCTGACATTTGACACGCTATCCCCATTTGTGAGCACCAGATCCAGCGTCGCTCCCTCCCTCGTGGGTTCCTTCGCCATTTGTCTGAGCAAAACACTTTGGAAAGCATCCACGATCTGTCTACTTCTCTCCGATTCCGCCGATGGAACCTTCCAATCTACATCTGGCAGATTGAAATCTCCCAGCAACAGCACCTCCCTCTTCTTTCCTAACTTTTGAATATCTGCGATCAGATCCCTGTCTAGATCAAGTCTAGAATTTTTCCTTCTCCCGTCAGCTCCTGCACCAGCTGCTCCATAAAGCTGTCCTTGATTTCATCAAGGAATTGTACCTCTCTAGTGTGTCCCGATGTTACATTTACCCAGTCTATATTTGGGTAATTGAAGTCACCCATTATTATTATTATTATTATTATTATTATTTATTGCACTTGTATCCCACATTTTCCCACCTATTTGCAGGCTCAATGTGGCTTACACGACCTGTTATGGCATCGCCATACCAGGGTAAAGAGTACAATTGGTGTTACAAAGAGATCAAGGCAAGCAAGAGGATCTGGTCAAGCAGTTATAGAAAGAGACATTCTGAATAAAGGTTTGTATTGTAGTTAGTTATGGGTTATCGTGGTAGGCCTTGTTGAAGAGAGAGGTTTTCAGAGATTTGCGGAAGTTACTTAGTTCGTTGATCGATTTCAAGTGAGTTGGTAGTGCGTTCCATATCTGCGTACTCATGTAGGAAAAGCTGGTCGCGTGTGTTAGTTTGTATTTCAGTCCTTTACAGCTGGGGAAGTGTAGGTTAAGAAAGGTGCGAGAAGATCTTTTGGCATTTCTGGGTGGGAGGTCCACTAGGTCTAGCATGTAGGTCGGGGCATCTCCGTAAATGATTTTATGAACAATCATGCAGATCTTGAACTCGATACGTTCTTTAAGTGGGAGCCAGTGTAATTTCTTTCTTAGGGGTTTTGCACTTTCATATTTTGTTTTTCCAAATATGAGTCTGGCTGCGGTATTCTGGGCTGTTTGAAGTTTCTTAATTGTCTGTTCTTTACAGCCAGCGAAGAGTGCATTGCAATAGTCCAGATGGCTTAGTACCATTGACTGTACCAGGTTCCGAAAAATGGCTCTCGGGGGGGAAAAAAGGTTTTACTCTTTTGAGCTTCCACATGGAGTGGAACATTTTCTTAGTTGTATTCTTCACATGGTTTTCAAGTGTGAGGTTTCAATCGATGGTGACTCCCAGAATTTTCAAATTGTTTGAGACGGGGAGAGAATGGTTTGGAGTGGTTATGGTGGTGAATTTATTTGTGTTGTGAGGTGAGGTGAGTGTAAGACATTGTGTTTTTTCTGCGTTGAGTTTTACCTGAAATGCATCCACCCAGGAGTGCATGATTTGGAAGCTTTGGTTGATTTCATTGATGATTTCCTTTAGGTCATGTTTGAACGGGATGTAGATCGTGACATCGTCTGCATATATGTGTGGGTTGAGATTTTGATTGTCTAATAGCTTGGCTAGGGGTATCATCATTAGGTTAAAGAGGGTTGGTGAGAGGGGGGATCTTTGGGGAACTCCGCATTCGGGTATCCATGGTGATGTCGCCGTGTTAGTTGTTACTTGGTATGATCTTGTTGTTAGGAATCCTCTAAACCATTTAAGAACGTTGCCTCCAACTCCAAAGTATTCCAAGATGTGTAATAATATTCCGTGGTTGACCATGTCGAAGGCACTGAACGTGTCAAATTGTAGGAGAAGTATATTATTGCCAGTTGCAATAGTTTGTTTAAATTTATTCATTAAAGTTACTAGTACTAATTCTGTGCTGTAGTTCGATCGAAATCCTGATTGAGAATTGTGTAGAATTGAGTATTTAGGTGGTTAGTGAGTTGGTTTGTCACTAAGCCTTCCATAAGTTTGATTGTCAACGGGATAGATGCTATTGGGCGATAAGTCACTTGTACTTTTCTTTGCGCCTTTAGTTAAAGGAGTAAGTAGAATATTCCTTTATCCTTTGGGAAGAGACCGTTTTGTAGCATGTAATTCAGGTTACTCGTGAGTTCTGTTATGAATTGTTGAGGGGCAGATCTTACAAAATTACTAGGACAGCTGTCTAGTTTGCATTGCGATTTGGCGTATCTTTTGAGTGATAGATGTTTTCGATCGATAGTGAGTCAAAGTTGGTCCATGATCGGTCTGCTGGGTATTCCCTATTTATTGGATCTAGACACTCAAGGAGGTTGACGTAATCAATTGTGTTGCTGGGTATCGTAGTTCGTAGTTTTATCATTTTCTCTTTGAAGTAATTCTGGGATAAGCAGACTAAAATGTTTTGTACTTGTTTGGAATCTTGCCAGGTATTTGTGACCTGGATTGGCCACTGTTGAAAACAGGATGCTGGGTTTGATGGACCTTTAGTCTTTCCCAGTATGGCAATACTTATGTACTTAGTTCTGTTTTGTTTTTTTGTTTTACTTCTCTTTTATTAATTTTTAACAATCATATACATTTATGAGTGATAATACACTAAAACAAAATCTTACAACAAAGAAATAATACATTCAAAAAACTCAATAATATGTTACCTATCGTCCACAAAGATAGGAAAAAATGATCCAAGAAAAAGGAAAAAGGTCTTTATGCTTAATTTAGCAAATTTCACTAATAATAATCAAAACGAGCTGCTTAATTCCTGATTGGGTAACTCCAATCTGTCATACAGTGTTACATATGTGACTAAACTTGTACATTGACTTCTTCTCTGCTCTTTAGGAAATCCTCCAACTGGTTTGGGTCAAAAAATTGATATTGTTTAGATTGGAATTTTATTCTGCATATACAGGGATATCTCAGAAGGAAATCTGCACCGAGTGCTATCACCCTTGATCGTAATAATAAAAACATCCTACGTCTCTTCTGAGTTTCCCTGGACAAGTCAGGAAAAACTCTAACTTTTGAACCCATAAACAGAGAATCCAGGTGTCTCAGGGAAAATTTGAGCACTGCGTCTCTATCAATTTCCAATGCAAATGTGACCAATAAAGTGGTCCTCTGAGTTATAACCTCAAGAGAAGATTCTAGGAATGTAGTGAGATTCATTGCACCTTGTACAGGTAATTCGTTTGATGTTTTCACATCTGTTTGAATATAATAAGCTCGTGTTATAGGTGGCAATGAACTCTCTAACATTCCCAGAATTTCCATTAAGTATTTTTTAGCCATTTGAATTGGCACAACTAAAGGAGATCTAGGAAAATTTATAAACCGCAAAGTAAGTCTCTTAGAGTGGTTTTCTAAATACTCCAGGCGTCTTAGGGTAGAATTCTTGTCTTTAATTAGTTCTGTTTCTTATACTAGCTGAACTGTCATTTCTTCCCCCCTCATCTTCCAGTCTAGACTAGTGGGGAAGCCTCCCTTACTTGCCAAGCCTGAGTTCTTTCTTACAATATGAACGGTTTGGCTCCGTTTTTATTTAGCTCCTTAACGTTAACTGAGGAGAAGTCCCTGCTCCACTGACAGCTTTAAGGATAAATATGAAGGCGCCAGGTCTAATTAAATCCCTTTCCCAAGAGGTACTGCCAATCTTCAGGGCCTGGGGCAGTAAAGTGGGAAAAATAAACTAAACTCGCCGCAAGGCTGAACTCTCCAATGCTGCGGTTGCCACTTCCTGTTCTGTAGTAGAGCCAGCAGCCTTCGCGAATGCTGAGTCCAACCTGGCGGTGAGTATCTTCTTTTCTTCGAGGACAAGCAGGCTGCTTGTTCTCACAATTGGGTCAACGTCCGCGGTGGCCCAGAAATCACAAAAATTTTGCAAGCAAAATAAAACAGAGTCTTTCTGGAGAGTTCCCTCGCTCGAGCAACGCAAACCGTGCATGCACGAACGTGCCTCTCTAGTTTCTTTTTCTCCGCAGTGAGGTGCAGTTCGTTTTTCTTGTCTCTCCTCTCTTAGGCCCAGGAAAAGGTTCTATGAGACTTATTTTGTTTCTTTTTGTTTTTCATTTCAAATACAAAAAAAAAAAAAGTAGATTTAGTTCCCGTACTTCTCTTACTTTTTTTCCACTGTTCAAGTTTCCTTTCTTTTTTGACGCGGCCGGGGTTTCCCCCTTTTTTTGTGCTTTTCTTTTTTGGCACAATAGCATCGTTTGATTTCGCCGAGGCCTTGTTTTCTTCCATATCATCGAAGACACCCAGCGGCTTCAAATGTTGTACTCGGTGCAACCGGACTATCTCAGGTACCGATACCCACGCTTGATGTATCCAGTGCCTTGGGCCCGACCATAGCCCAGCCGCTTGTAGTCTGTGTCTTCGTATGAAGAAACGGACCCAAGCATCTTGAGAAGCCCAACAGGAAAAGCTTTTTGGGGCTCAGTCCGGACCTTCGATGTCAACATCGAATTTGGTACCGAGGGCGTCGACATCGACAGGAGCATCGACGTCAGGGAGCAAGGTAATGGCTGCTGAGAGATCAACTCGCGCTGGGAGCAGTGAGGTGTCGAGTGGGTCTCCACCTGTCTCGAGGCCTCCTGCTATGCAGGCCCCCCAGGACCGACCTTTGTCGGACCCGGCCTCAAGGAGACGTGAGGATTCCACGTCTTCCTCTTCGGTACCGAGGAGTCTCAATGACAGGCGTTGAGTGAAGGCTAAGAAGCGCCATCATCGTTCTCCGACGCACGGTACCGGGAGCTCCGGGGCATCAAGAGAGTCGGCACGCGAGAAGCGTCGGCACCGAGAGGACTGCTTCCCCTCGGTACAGGAGGTGCTGATACATCTGTCTCTGGGCAGTCCGGTACCTATTCTCGAGTCTCCACAGATTCTGACACCGCCTGCTCCACCGGCCCCGCAGCCTTCTCCGATGGCAGTTCTTGACGAGCATATCCAGGGCTTGTTTCCAGAACTTCTGGAAGGCTTCCTGCGTCAATCAGCTTCGGTGTCGGGGGTGCTTGCGCCCTCTCTGCCATCTGCTGTAGTGGTGCTTGGCCCGTGGTGCCACCTGTGGCCTTGGCGTCGGCTGCCACCCAGGTCGACGCCCCTTCGACGTTGGTGGAGGGAGCTTCCCTGCAGTCGGATAGGGCGTCGACCTCTCAACACAGCCACAGAGGACATCGTTCCTCGGCGTCAAGACAGGTCCAGTGTCAGAGTACCTTGACACAAGTACTGTCTGACACTGAGCAGGAGCGCTCGTGGGAATCGGAGGAAGATCCCAGGTACTTCTCTTCCGATTAGTTTTTTAGGATTCCCTCTGATCCTTCTCCTCCTCTGGAAAGACGACTATCCTCACCGGAGAGTCTTTTTCCTCTTTTGTCTGGGAAATGGCTACGGCTATTCCTTTCCCTGTGGAGGTTGAGGATGAGCTCAGGTCTGACATGCTGGAAGTCCTGGATTATTCTTCTCCACCTAAAGACTATCCCTCTCCATAAGGTACTGAAGGAAGTCCTTATGAAAAACTGGTCCGCCCCTCTGTCTGGCCCTGTGGTTCCCAAGAAAGCTGAGTCCCAATACCAGATTCATGGGGAACCTGGATTGATGAGGTCCCAATTACCCCACAATTCCATGGTGATAGATTCTGCTCTCAAGAGAGCTCGTAGTACTAGAGACTATGCTTCGGCGCCCCCAGGCAGAGAAGCTAGGACTCTTGACTCTTTTGGGAGAAAGACGTATCAGGCCGCTATGCTGGCTGCCAAGATCCAGTCATACCAGCTCTTCACAAGCATACACTTGCGGGACTTAATATGTTAATTGTCCAGTTGGTTGATGCACTCCCTGCGGAATTGGCCGAGTCTTTTTGCCAGGTGGTCAGGTAGCAGAAGGCATGTCGCAAGTTCCTGGACAGGGATACTTTTGACACTTCTGACATGGCATCCAGGATCGCTGCTCAGGGTATAGTGATGCGCAGACTCTCATGGCTGTGTGTCTGACCTGGATCATTCTGTCCAGCAGCGGATGGCGGATGTTCCTTGCCGGGTGGACAATCTTTTTGGAGAAAAAGTAGAGGATCTTGTTAATCAGATTAAGAAGCATAATGATGCTATGGATTCTCTCTCCCACCAGGTGCCTTCTGCTACAGCCTCCTCATCTAGGAGGTTTTATGGATGGAAGAGAAGTGCTCCCTATTCGTACTCTAGGCGTAGGTACACTCCTGCTTCTCGGCAGCCTGCCCAGGCTCAGCCCCAGCGCACTCTTTCTCATCAATGACGTGCGTCTAAAGCTCACTCTACTCCCCAGCAAAAGCAAGGGACGGGCTTTTGACTGGCTCCAGTGCAGCATAGCCTCTGTATAAGTGTCCGTACCGGACGACTTACCGGTAGGGGGGAGGTTGATATTTTTTCACCAAAGGTGGCCTCTCATAACCTCCGACTGGTGGGTTCTTCAAATAGTCCGGTTAGGATACATCCTCAATCTAGAATCCAAACCTCCAAATTGCCCACCATGAGCTCATTCTTACAGCTCCCAGCACAAGCAGGTACTTGCAGAGGAACTCTCCGCCCTTCTAAAGGCCAGTGCGGACGAACCCGTTCCACCAGGGGAGTAAGGGCTGGGATTCTATTCCAGGTACTTCCTTGTGCAAAAGAAAACAGGAGGGATGCGTCCCATCCTAGACCTAAGGGTCCTGAATAAATTTCTAGTTTGAGAGAAGTTCAGGATGGTTTTCCTGGGCACCCTTCTTCCCATGATTCAAGAAAATGATTCGCTATGCTCTCTGGATTTAGAGGATGCGTACACCCATATCTCGATACTCCCAGCTCACAGGAAGTATCTTAGGTTTCGGCTAGGAACACAGCACTTTCAGTACTGTGTACTGACTTTGGTCTGGCGTCTGCACCCACGGTATTCACAAAGTGTCTTACTGTAGTCGCAGCGTCGCTACGCAGACTGGGAGTGCATGTCTCGATGATTGGCTAGAGAAGAGCACATCAGAGGCGGGTGCTCTACAGTCCATGCGAATGACTATTCAGGTGCAAGAACTACTGGGGTTCGTCATCAATTATACCAAGTCCCATCTCACCCCAGTTCAAAAATTGGAGTTCATTGGAGCACTGTTGGACACAAAGGCAGCTCAAGCTTTTATCTCTGAGGCCAGGGCAGACATTCTCCTGTCCCTTTGTGTCTATGGTTCGAGCGTCTCAACAGATCTTGGCTCAGCAGATGTTGAGACTTCTGGGGCATATGGCCTCCACATTTCACGTGACTCCAATGGCATGTCTACACATGAGATCAGCTCAATGGACCCTAGCTTCCCAGTGGTATCAAGCTGCAGGAAGTCTAGAAGATGTGATCCAACTGTCCACCGACTTTCGGAATTCCTTGCAGTGGTGGACGATTCGATCCAATTTGACCTTGGGGCGTCCATTCCAAATCCCTCAGCTGCAAAAAGTGCTGACGGTGGATGCATCCCTCCTGGGGTGGAGAGCTCGTGTAGATGGACTTCACACTCAAGGAGCTTGGTCATTTCAGGAAAAAGGTCTTTAGATCAACCTCCTGGAATTGCGAGCGATCTGGAACGCTCTAAAGGCTTTCAGAGACCAGCTGTCCAACCAGATCATATTGATTCAGACACGCAATCAGGTTGCCATGTATTATACCAACAAGCAGGGGGGCACCGGATCTTGCCCTCTGTGTCAGGAAGCCATCCAGATGTGGCTTGGGGCACACAGCCACAGCATGTTTCTCCAAGCCACTTATTTGGCAGGCATAAACAGGCTGACTGACAGATTGAGCAAGATAATGCAACTTCACGAGTGGTCACTGAACATGGGCTTAGTCCACAAGATCTTCCGAGCATGGGGCACCCCCTCGGAGGATCTTTTTGCCACTCAGATCAATCACAAGGTCCCTTAGTTCTGTTCCAGGCTTCAGGCCCACAACAGACTAGCGTCAGTTGTCTTTCTCCTGTATTGGGGATCAGGCCTTCTGTATGCGTATCCTCCCATACCTCTAATAGGGAAGACTTTGCTGAAACTCAAACAAGACTGCGGAACCATGATTCTGATAGCTCCCTTCTGGCCGCGTCAGATTTGGTTCCTTCTTCTTCTGGAGTTGTCCTCCGAGGAACCATGGAGATTGGAATGTTTTCCAACCCTCATCACTGAGAACGAGGGGTCACTTCTACATCCCAATCTCCAGTCCCTGGCTCTCACGGCCTGGATGTTGAGCACTTAGAATTCACCTCCTTGGGTCTTTCAGAGGGGGTGTCTCGAGTTTTGCTTGCTTCTAGGAAAGATTCCACCAAGAGGTGTTACTCTTTCAAATGGAGGAGGTTTGCCGTCTGGTGTAACAGCAAGTCCCTAGATCCTCTTTCTTGTCCTACACGGACCCTGCTTGAATATCTTCTACACTTGTCAGAGTCTGGTCTTAAGACCAACTCTGTAAGGGTTCACCTTAGTGCGATTAGTGCTTATCATCGCCGTGTAGAGGGTAAGCCTTTCTCTGGACAGCCTTTAGTTCGCTTCATGAGAGGTTTGCTTTTGTCAAAGCCCCCAGTGAAACCTCCACCAGTGTCATGGGATCTCAACGTCGTTCTCACCCAGCTGATGAAAGCTCCTTTTGAGCCACTGAATTCCTGCCATCTGAAGTACTTGACCTGGAAGGCCATTTTCTTGGTGGCTGTTACTTCAGCTCGTAGGGTCAGTGAGCTTCAGGCCTTGGTAGTTCATGCACCTTATATCAAATTTCATCACAACAGAGTACTCCTCCGCATGCACCGTAGGATCCAGCCAAAGGTTGTGTCGGAGTTCCATCTGAACCAGTCAATTGTCTTGCCAACATTCTTTCCCTGTCTTCATACCCGCCCTGGCGAAAGCAGATTACATACCTTGGACTGCAAGAGAGCATTGGCCTTTTACGTGGAGCAGACAAAGCCCTTCAGACAGTCCGCCCAAATGTTTGTTTCTTTCAATCCCAACAGAAGGGGAGTCACCATCGGAAACTGCACAATCTCCAGTTGGCTAGCAGATTGCATTTCCTTCACTTATGCCCAAGCTGGGCTGTCTTTAGAGGGCCATGTCACGGCTCATAATGTTAGAGCCATGGCTGCGTCAGTGGCTCACTTAAAGGTAGCCTCCATTGAAGAGATTTGTAAAGCTGCAACGTGGTCATCAGTCCACACATTCACATCTCACTACTGCCTTCAGCAAGATACCCGACGCAACAGTCAGTTTGGGCAGGCGGTGCTGCAGAATCTGTTTGGGGTTTAGAATCCAAGTCCACCTCCCTAGACCCATTTTGATTGTGTTCCAGGCTGCACTTTGTTAGTTGATTTTGGTTTCAGGCCAATCTATGTTATGTCCTCGCCATTGCGAGGCCCAGTTGACCAATGTTCATTGTTTTGAGTGAGCCTGGTTGCTAGGATTACCCCAGTTGTGAGAACAAGCAGCCTTCTTGTCCTCGGAGAAAGCGAAGATACTTACCTGTAGCAGGTATTCTCCGAGGACAGCAGGCTGATTGTTCTCACAAACCCGCCCTCCTCCCCTTTGGAGTTGTTGTTCTTGTGTTTATATTTTTTGATTAAACTAGAGATGCACACTCGCGCATGCTTGGTTCACGTTGCTCGTGCAAGGGAGCTCTCCAGAAAGACTTTGTTTTCTTTTGCTTGCAAACGTTTTGACGATTCCTGGGCCGCCGCGGACGTCGACCCAATTGTGAGAACAATCAGCCTGCTGTCCTCGGAGAATACCTGCTACTGGTAAGTATCTTTGCTTTACTGCCACTGCAGCAGCAGCAGCAGCTTGAGTGACTGCAGGAGGGAGGTGGGGAAAGAATCGAAACTTCTGATTTTTTTTTTCCCCTAAATGAATCAATTCGCCCCAAACAAATCAGCGAATCACAAATTGGACAACACTAATCCCAAATGATATGATTGGTTCATATTTCCATTCATTGTTATATCATAATCAATGTCTGTATCACAGCATGAGGCTATCTCTTTGTAACCTACCAAAGTAAATTGAAGCAACACCCAACTGCTGGCTTGGAGCAATGCCAGCTAGGTTGGCGAGTGAGAGGTAAGGCGGGAGCAGTAGTGGCAGTGGCCTCATCATCTCGGTTCTAGCTTAAATACAGTAAATAAAACTTTAATTTAAGCTTCCACGGGCACTGTAGAAAAGAATCTGGAGAAATGCTTACTGTGAAACTCTAGTCCCCATCCTACTTAACTTTTTAAACTCTGCAGCATGTAGGAGACATTGCTGTTTGTTTCCCAGGTAGACATTGTCACTTCTGAAATTTTCCACACTGTATGTGGTCTGGCTTTTATTTTAAAGGTGAAGTGCTGGTTAATTGTTTTCTTCCTCCTGCCCATTTCCTGACAGTGCATGAGTCATTACTGTGGTTTTTGAGGCTTATCTTCCTTGGAATTAAAGAAACTCTGCCAGCCTTACTTATCTCACAGACAGCAGGAGGTGGACTAATGTGACTGATGAGGAGATCAGCATGTTTATACCCTGCCCTTTTCTAGTGCACCAAAGTCTCACTCATTAGGATTATTTCACACTCATTTGAAGGTTATCTCATTCTCTGAACCCCCTTCTCTCACTCATTGCAGTGCATTGCATTGATCCTGTTCACGGCTTTCTTGAGGGGCAAGCTTAAGAGAAGAAAAGCCAAGTGGGCCCCACCTGTAGGAAGAAATCTGAGCACACCTTCCTGTGTGTTTTGCCTCTCCCAGCCCTATTTTGTTTCCCTGCACTTAGAAGTACTTCTGCTGTGGAACCTACACACATACTTTTAGTCACTGGGTGGAACGAAATATTCAGCCAGGAGAAGTGATCCAGGACTGAGAATGGATCACATGCACAGCTCTCACAGCAACTTGCCCTGGAGAGCTGTGCATGTGATCCATTCTCAGTCCGAGACCCTGAGGAAGCAGCGAAACGCTGGCCACCGTCGGCTCGGATTAGGAAGAGAAGGACTACACAGCACAATACCAGAACGTGGCAACCTCCATTATGCACCACTTTTATTAAGATAAGTGCAGTTGTGTACAATGGAAAGTATCAAACATATAAACGGCGAGTGACCGTACTCACTCGCAAATGCGCAGTAGAGACTTCCCTCTCTGCCCCGCCCCCACTTCAATACGTGATGATGGGGGCGGGACAGAGGGAAGTATCTACTGGCATGCTGCAGACGTCTGAACCGCTCCCCCTCCCCCGGAGTCGCCGCCGCCCCTCCATCTGGCCCAAGCACTGTGAACTTACATCACCACGCAGCAGCAGGCACATCAGCAAAGCTGCCGTCGGGCTTCCTTCTCTGCCTTTGTCCCGCCCTCGCCGACGTTACGTCACACGAGGGCGGGACACAGGCAGAGAAGGAAGCCCGCCCCGACGGCAGCTTTGCTGATGTGCCTGCTGCTGCGTGCTGATGTAAGTTTACAGTGCTGCTCGGGCCGGGTGGAGGGGCGGCGTCAGCGACTCCGGGGAGGGGGGGCTCGGAACCCCCCCCCCCATTCCAAAAGTAGCCCGTTTTCACGGGCTCAACGGCTAGTTATAAGTAATGTGAGTTGATTTATATGTGCAGTACATATATATATAAAAATCTGCGACCACAGACACCGTAGAAAGTTTGTATCTGTGGTATTAAAGAGTTTTTTTGCCTATGATGAAGAGAAGACCGCACTGGTCTGTTTTAGCTCCGTAAGATTACATCTGATCGAGGAGCTCTTTGAGGCATTTTTCCCTTTACATCAAGTCATTTTTTGTATTAGTGGATTTTGTGTTTTTGTATATGTTTCATAAACTCCACTCCACAATTGTATTTTTATAGAGGGCCAATAATTAAGAATACGTTTTTTCCCCAGGATGCTGGATTTACTCAAAAATAATTTCTCTTCCCTGGTCCCTTTATCCCACACTCCCACCTCGCTAAATAAGACCTTTTCAAAAGACAGATCAATCCAACCCCCTAGAAACCCCTGACAGGAAACGGGAGAGAGCTGACCAGAACATCCGGATGGGCCTACAGTGCCACAGTCCATGTGCTAGTGTTGCATTCCCCACTCTGCACTTCTGACATTTCTCTGAGGCTATGACTCCGGCATGCCAAGCCTGTTTACCCAAAAAGTACACTCTATGTGTTGTCCTGAAATGGCTCTCCTGTAATTCCGCACTGTGTACCACCCCCACAATTCCTTTAAGAGCTATCATAATTCTCCCCTCTGTTATTCTCCCTCCCCCTTCCTTATTCCATCTATCGGCAACCTCCTTAATTGTGCTTTCTGGTTTTGTGTCCAGAATTGTGTTCCCAGTTGTGGAACCCCTTCTTTTGTCTTTCCCTTATATTTTTAGTTTATTTTGCCCGTTCTAAATTTCCTTCCTTTTTCATCATTGTTCGGCCACTTTTAGGCCTTGACTTAGGCCGGGAATTTTCCTTTCATTTTTTGCCGTGCCTTGCTCCTTTTTCAGGCACCATTGCTTCATTTAATTTAGCCAAGGAAGTTTTTCCTTCCATGTCTGCAAAGGTTCTCCGTGGCTTTAAGTGCTATATCCTGTGCAGCTGGATGATCTCTGATAAGGACATTCATTCTTGGTGCCTACAGTGTCTTAGGCCCAACCATAGCCCCACTAATTATGTCCTCTGTCTTCGAATGAAAAAGAGGACCCAGATTTCCAGAGAGGCTCAAAGTGACAAGATTTTTGGAGCCGATGTCTAGCATCACACCGGCATCAGGACCATAGGTAAGCATGGCTGCTGCTAGACCTTTAGACACTTGGAGCAGTGAAGCATTGAATGGGTCTCTATCTGCCTCGAGGCCTCCTGCTGCACAGGGCCCCCGGGACCGTCCATTGTCGGACCCAACCTCAAGGCAGCGTGTGGTTTTGATGTCATCGTTGTCACTGAGGCAACTTTGTGACACGCTTCAGGCGAAGGCCAAGAAGCATCGTTAAAGGTCACCCTTGCATGGTGCCGGGAGCTCCGGGGTGTTGAAGGATTCGGCACCCAAGAAGCATCAACACCAGGAGACCGCTCCCCCTCTATACAGGAGGTGCTGATACATCGGTCTCTCAGCTACCAAGACCCAGCTCCCGCATCAACCCCAGCATCTCTGCAACCAACCCCTGAACCAGCACCCTTATCCTTTCCCAGTGTCGGCCCTCGATGAGCGCATCTGGGCCTTGCTCCCTGAGTTGTTGGATGGCCTGATACAACAGTGTCCAATGGCATCGGGGGTACTTGTGCCTACCCTGCCTCCCGTTGCGGCCCTGCTCGGCCCTCAGCCTGCAATGCGACCTCTGACACCAATGCCACATGCAGCTCCAGTGTTGACTGCCACCCAAGCCAGCACTCGTTTGACGTCGGTGGAAAAAGCTTCGCCGGAGTCTAGGTGGGGACCAACTTCTCAATGCCGTTCTTGAGGGCATGGTTCCTCCACGTCAAGGCAGGTTCAGTCTCGACACTCCCATCATGAGGTATTGTTTGTCACCGAAGAGGAGCGCTCATGGGATTCACTTTTCCACAGATGAGTCCTATGAAATTCCCTCTGAACCTTCTCCTCCACCCGAAAGGAGAACATCTCCATTCATTCTGATGGGCTGATGTTATTCCCTTTCCTTTGGAAGTGGAGGACGAGCCCAGGGCCAAGATGCTCGAGGTCCTGGACTACACGTCCTAGGGAGGCTGTGACTGTACCTCTCCATGAGGTACTCCAGGAAGTCCTGGGAGTCCCCTCTGTTGGTCCCGGTCATACCCAAGAAGACTGACACCCACTATCGGATCCACAGTTCACCTGGTTTTGATAAGTCTCAGTTGCCTGACAATACCATGGTGATGGAATCCGCTATCAAAAGAGCCAGGAGTTCTGGGGAGTATGCCTCAGCGCCCCCAGGTAGAGAAGCTAGAACCCTGGATTCTTTTGGGAGAAAGCTGTACCAAGCTTTAATGCTTATCTCCCGAATACAATCATACCAGCTCTTCACGAGCATCCACTTGTGAAACTCTGTGCATAAGTTGTCGAACCTGGCTGAGATGCTCCCTCCAGTTGGTCAAGCAGCAGAAGGTGTGTCAAAAGCTCTTGGCCAGGAGCACTTATGACACTTGACATGGCATCCAAGATCTCTGCTCAAAGTATAGCAATGCGCAGACTCTCATAGCTGCGTGTTTCTGACTTGGAACATTCTATTCAGCAGAGTTTGGCGGATGCCCCGTGCCGGGGGATAACCTTTTTTTAGTGAAGGTTGAGGAAGTCGCTGATCAAAACAAAAAAAACAACAACAACAGACTGATACCATGCCTTTTGCATGTACCTCCTCAGCTAGGAGGACTTTTGGCAAGCCAAGGAGGAGTACCTATTACTATCGGAGGTGTAAGTACAATCCCTTGGCTCACCAGCCTGTTCAGGCTCAGCCCCAGCACGCTTGTTCATATCAATAGCATGCGCCTAAGGCCCCTGCTGCTCCCCAGTCAAAGCAAGGGATGAGCTTTTGACTGGTTCCAGCAGAGCATAGCTGCAGTAAAAGTGTCCGTGCCAGATGACTTGCCAGTCGGGAGGAGGCTGAAGGTTTTCCACGAAAGGTGGCCCCTAATAACCTCCGACCGGTGGGTTCTTCAAATAGTTCGTCTCGGATATGCACTCAGTTGGTATCAAAGACCTCCAAATTGCCCACTGAGAGCTCCATTCATTCAACTCTCAGCACAGGCAGGTGCTTGCAGAAGAACTCTCTGCCCTTCTGAAGGCCCATGCGGTCAAACCCGTTCCACCAGGGGAAGAAGTGCAGGGATTCTAGTCCAGGTACTTCCTTATGCAGAAGAAAACAGGGGGGGATGCATCCCATCCTAGATCTAAGGGCCCTGAACAAATGCCTAGTCCAGTAAAAGTTCAGGATGATTTCCCTGGGCACCCTTCTCCCAACGATTCAGAAAAATGATTGGCTATGCTGTCTGGACTTAAGATGTATATACTTACATCCCGATACTTCCAGCCCACTTTCAATACCATATGTAGCCCTTTGGCCTCCCACCAGCTCCCAGAGTCTTCACCAAATGTCTACTGGTAGTTGCAGCATTGCTACGCAGACTGGGAGTCCATGTGTTCCCTAACGATTGGCTGGTGAAGAGCACCTCTTCAGATGGAGCTCAGGAGCCCATGTGAATGACTATTAGGGTGCTTGAGCTACTAGAGTTTTGTTTTAAACTACCCTAAGTCCCTTCTTCACCCTGTCCGGAGATTGGATTTCATAGGAGCCCTGCTCGATACACAGAAAGTTCGAGCCTACCTTCCGGAGATGAGAGCAGACACTCTTGTCGCACTCGCTTCCAAGATTTGAGCCTTTCCACAGGTAACAGCTCGGCAGATGTTGAGATTGTTAGGCCACATGGCTTCCACAGTGTATGTTACACCCATGATACTTCTTCACATGAGAGCAGCTCAATGAACCCTGGCTTCTTGGTGGTATCAAGCCACGGGGAGCCTGGAAGATGTCGTCCAGGTGTCCCCAGAGTTTGTACACTCCCTTCAGTGGTGGACCATTCATTCCAATTTGACTCTGGGACTTCCATTCCAAATTCCTCAGCCACAAAAAGTGCTGAAGATGAATGTATCTCTTCTGGGATGGGGGGGAGGGCTCATATAGATGGGCTTCACACCCAAAGTGTTTGGTCCATCCAGGAAACAAGTCTTCAGTCCATAGACCATTATTAAACTGACTTGGGGAAAATCCACTGTCTATTGAACTTTTTCAGGATCTTGCCAGGTATTTGTGACCTGGATTGGCCACTGTTGGAAACAGGATTCTGGCCTTGATGGACCCTTAGTTTGTCCCAGTGTGGCAATACTTATGTACTTTTCATCAATCTCCTGGAGCTCCAGGTGGTCTGGAACACTCTAAAGGCTTTCAGAGATCGGCTGTCTTATCAAATTGTATTAATTCAAACAGATAATCAGAGAACACCTGCTATAGGTAAGTACCTTAGCTTTGACCTTCATTTTCTCCCTCTGGGATAGTCTTTCCACCCTTAGCAAAGAAGTCAAAATTTTACAATATATAAGCACAGTATAAATATCAAGTCATTTAATACAAAAATACCCAGATTATTCGCATCCTGTCCCACAGTTTTAGTTTCTTAGATTTCTTCCCTCACATTTACTGCCTTTTACTCATGAATGTAACTAGAGCAGAATTTGAATGAGAAGTTGCAAGATGTGCATCGAGGTTCCACTTTATGTACTCAAAAGAAAGCCAGTGATGGATTGCTCAGCTCTTGCTTGTAAATTAGTCTCAATCAATCACGTCTGAGTTAGGAAACAGATTTATTGGTTCTGGCTATCTTGTTTTGCCCTGAGAAAACTCCCATAGTGCCTTTTGCCTCTCTTTCACTAGTCTGTTAATTGAATACATTTCTTTTCACTTTCTACCCGATTCATACATTTTTCATCTTACTGTCTGGTGTCTCCATCTTGCCTTTCGCAGAGGATCTTACTGGACACAAAGCTGGAATGAAGACTCTTCTGTGATTGAACCCTTCTGGGCTGCTCTCTGCCCTTTGACTTCAGGGGTCAGGTTTTTGCTTGTTAAACAGAAGGGCTGGGGAATAACCTTTCATGTGAGTGTACATCGCATTTGGTCCCCTCATTACCCCTGTCACCTTAGTATGACTTGGCCTTGGAAGTAGAAGTTTCTGATTGATGCTCTGGCTTGAATATCAAGGATAGAAACAAAGAGCAAAATCTCCTTTGTGGTTTATTTGCCTCCCAGCAGTTGCTGGCTCTGCAGAATGGTAGAGAGGATGCAGCCTGTAACAGTGCACCATGACTGTGGCTTGCAGCCTCTTAGACCACTTTTTTTTTTCCTTTTCAACAAAGATGTTTAGACTTGCTGCCAAGCCTCTAATCATCCACAGCTGTGACTGTGACCTGTTCCTTCCTTGTAGTCTAGACCTTGTAGGCTTTTATTTGAAAACCCTGGCTAAGTGCTTTTCTTTTGTTTTTATCTCTGGAAATTCTATCAGTCTGAAATCTGTGTTATATTTCATTCTGTACCTCACGCTCTTCAGTCGCCTGGTGTTTCCTGGCTGGCTTTACACCATACTCCACTGCCTTCTGCTTCTAAGGTTCAGATATGGCTTATTGTAGAAATAGCATGGAGGGTTTTATTTTTCTTCAAATATACAGTCTTGGGACTAGCTTGGTGACTCAGTGACAGCAATATATCTTGCACTAAAGAGGGACCAGGGTTTGGTTCCTGGTTCCATCTCTCCAGGTCAGCTGGGGAGGCTGCAGTTGCCATTGCTCAAAGGCGACATCTAGTAGCTGGAGTTAGTGCCTATGATACAGCTGTGGTGTATGATCTTTGACTGAGAAATATCACTGTAATAACAGGATAGATATGGAAAGCAGGGGAAAAATAATTCCCAAGTGGTTTCAAAATGAAGGTTTATAGCACCAGATCCCTGTGTTGCTTACTTTTCCCCTTCTGGCCCAAAGCAGCAAGAACAAACTGTCAGGTCAAATTAAAAAGAAAAAAATGCTCAGCAGTAGTGCAAAGTGTACAGTGCTAGGAACTGTGTCCTGAGAACAATCAGGTTGCTAAGCTGGTGGTATTTGACTTGTGGAGGTCAGTGTGTTAGGGCTAAAGAATATGCCGTGTGGTTGATCTGTGACACGTCCTGTGTCGAGCCTGAAGTCCCCATAGCATTCCTTCTTCAGAAATCATCAGTTTGAGGGCATCAGGAGGAATTAGATGAAAGACAGCTAACATAACTGGCATTCTGATGAGCTGCCACCCTAAAAGAAAGACATTCTGACTTTGCCCTGACTAAAAGTTAAGTAGACTGAAATGCTACAGTACAGGGTATGGCACTATGTGCATTCAACACAGTCAGCTGTTTAGAAAGGTAGAGTAAGCTCCGGTAACACGTTCTTTGTTAAAAATTAACCAGTCTCCCACAGTCTAGATCTAGCTGCATCTGCAGCACCAAGAAAGCAGGTCCCTGTGTGGGATGCTTTCTTTTAGTGTGTAGAGCTGTAACTCGTTACTACATGCTCTCAGGTAACAGTGATTTTAGTTTAATTTTGAGAGCTAAATGCATGAGGCTGGACATCTAAATGATGTTTGGCTAGTCTATTGTATTATAAATTTTAGTCATTACAAGACCAGCATTAAAAAATATTTGTTTGGGTAATTTCAGGCACTACCCAAACGTTTGATTTTATAAATTCCCCAACACGTTTTGTAAGTTGACTGAATTTATCTAGTTATGAGTAGGCAGGGTTTGGGACGTTGTAGGGACAATAGTTGTATTTGGCCTGAGCGCGCTAATACTCGGCACTGTGCAGTTACACATAGAACTGCCTAAAATCATCTGGCTAATTTTACTCAATTATTTTCAGCAATAGAACTTGTTTGAACAAAGTTATCCAGATAAACATATCCAAATAACTTTATATGGTCATTGACCTGCTTAATATCAGCCCTTAAAATTTCAACTGAATCAGTTTACCAAAATAAATAGTAATAGATTGAATTGGGAATAGAGCCATTTCAGCTGTGACCAAAATAGAATTAGGGATATTATACTTAAGACCCTTTCACAAATTTAAGGACTAGATGGGGCTTGTGGCCCTTCTCTGCTGCCATATTCTGTGTTAGGATACTAGTCAGCACATGCAGTCCTCTTTGTAGAGAGCTTCCTTTAAGTAATCCTGAGACTACTTTTTACTTAGGGTTCCTTTTACTAAGCTGTGGTAAAAAAAAGTGGCCTTAGTGTGCCCTTACGCGGGTCTTTCCTGCTCGCTAAGGCCATTTTTACTGCAACCATAAAAATGCTTTTTTTCCCCAATTTTTTTATTAATGGCCATGTGCTAATGCTGCCATTAGCATACAACCATTTTTTTAAATTTACCGCAACAACACTTGGCCATCTGTGTACCCCTTTTTTTTTTTTTTTTGCTGTGTTAGGTGATTGGAACTGTAACTGTGTCACTGCAAGGCCTCATCTTCAGATTGTTTTCACATCACTGAGAGTAGTGCCAGATGAGTCTCCTAAGCTAACATATCAAAGTTTGCTTCAGGTTTCTTAGTATTTTTAGTGGGAAAAATGTTTACATAGAACTTTGATAAATTTCTCTTCATGTGCAGTGGCAGATGTAACCCTCTGGCTGCCCCCTTCTGGCTGTGGTCTCCTCTTCCAAAATTGCACAGTTCAGCAGGCCAAATGGTGTCTCCCTTCAGTTTATCAGCCATTTGTCACAAAATAATGAAAGGCCAAATAGGAGTGCCACTTCTGGTGATGACAGAGATTTCAGCTGGCAGGACAGCTTCCCCTGTGCAGTTTCCTTCTCTACCTGTTGGGAAATTAGCCCTGTCTGCATCTGTATCCTCAGACTTCACCCACCATCTTTCTTCTTTTCCTCCCATCCACCTCACAGTGAGTTTGGCTAAGGGCTTTTTTTGAGGGGGTACTTGGGGGTACCGAGTACCGGCACCTTTTCCATTGTCTGCTAAAATTGACCCATGGACCCCAAGTTTTAATGATAGAGCTCAGGCTCTACACACCAATTCTGTCTTGTCATAGATTCTGTGACTGGTTGCAGGGGACCTGGCTATTTTGGGGTGGGTCTCTCAGTGATCACCCCACTCTTGAAGGGTGGCCTAGCATTTGAGTACCAGCACCTTTTTTGCTAGAAAAAACACACTGGTTTGGCTACTGCTTGGAGAAAACCCTCAACAAATGTGTATGGAACGTTGCCAGGGATAACTGTGCTAGACTGTTCTTTTTTGATGTGATAGAAAGCATGTGAGGACCAAGTAGAGCAGTTACTGGATGGCATGGACCCCACCCAGCACCATAAATCTGTCTTTTTGTATTTACTGTTAAAGTGAGACTAAAGTGAACCTTTTGTATAACCAGATCCAAGCTAAACAATCAAAACTGAACTAAAGCAAAAGAATGCATGTCAGCATTTGATAGTTTAACCTCCTGCTATGATATATTTGATAAGTGGAACATTTTGGAAGCAGAAATCTGACACGGAATATTGCTTAGTGGTATGATGGCAGTGTGTTGTAAAGGGGCCAGCCTGGAATTCTAGCTTTAACATTCTAGCTGTATTCATTCTGAGGAAGCTGAATGCTTTGCATGTTCTGACATCTTTTATTGGACCAACACTAAAATTATCCCAAGATAATGATGTACAGGAGTGTTTGAAACGATCCTGGTTTCTCCAAATGTGACCTTTTAATGATGTGCATCATTGAACTCCCTCCACTGAGTCTTATTTTCTTATGGTATTTTTGGCATGGCAGTTTCCTTTTGCTTCTGTGAGGTTTCCAGCTCAATCAAAACCAGCTTCTGTTAGACCATGGTGCTTTAAGCCTTCATTCATAACTACTCCAAGATTTTATGCCCTATTTATATGATCACCCACTTAGCCTAGCAATGACATGACAGACCTTGGCCAGGAGCCACAGATCTCAACACCCCTCTGGAGCTCAGTATGAGGGAATTCTTACAACAGTTTTTGCACATGGAAAAGGCCTTTCGTAAAATTACCCCATTGCATATGTGCAATGATAAAGCAACATGTACTTACATCCCAGGTGCAAACATTCCTGGGGGTGGAGGAGTAACCAATGTCCCTGCATATTTTATAATATGCAAGTGCATGAATAGATTACGTGCACACATTTACACTGCTTTAGAGCAGGTGTGCACGTGTGCATTGGCATTTACAGGTTACAGTGGCAGGTTCCGGGATCTTGGCACCTAAGAGTTGCCCTTATAAAACAAACAGGTTTTTGAACTGTTGTAAAATTACCCTCTTTGTCTGTACCCTAATTCCAGCCAGTAGGTGTCAGTGTTGAGTGAAGGCTGAGATTTCATTTTTTTTTTCCTCCCCAGCCCCCCCCTCCCCCCAAGGATTATGAATGCTGCTTCTTCAGCATCCCCCCAGGCCTAACCACCTATGTGGAATGGAGGGCCTAATTGGAAATCAAACCCAAGTCCTCCATAATATTACAGCATGTGGCATTGCCATTGAACCACCAAGCCAGTGCCACATTGCAGGAAACTCGGTACATATGACTATTTCATATTATTTGTAAGCTCACTGCCATATGATTATTTCATATTCTTTGTTTGCAGAAATTCTGTACATTAGTAAATTCAGGAGCAGGAGCTGCTGGGTACTTGTGACCTGGACTGGCCAGTGTCTGAGACAGGATGCTGGGTTTGATGGCTATATTCTTATGTTCAGAACAGGCGGAAATGTGGATTTTATATAGAATGCATAAATACTATCTTCCTGTTCATGAATACAGAATGTACTTCTGTCAGCATTTAAGTCAGGAAGAGTGGTCAAAATAAAATTGAAATATACGACTCTTAGGTCTTTGGACTTTTGGTTTGGTATTATAAGGGTTTCAAGGTGTGTGTTGATGAGAGGAGGTGACTCCAGACTATTGGCCAGAAGGTACCAAATGTTTTCATTCTCTTGGAATCTGCTGGAGATAATTTTTTAGCTGGGAACAGTGAAGTATATCCCTATGGAGAGGAGGAGAAATGGATTGTTTAATGCCTAATTACCTGTTATATTAGACTGACAGCTATGAATCTGATGAGGTGTGAAAGAAAAGTAGTTAACCCACCTGCCCACAGTTTTGGAGTAGAGAGACTTCATGTGCTGAATTTCACATTGGGCAGAATAGCAAGACATATTCCTAACACCCTTCCCCCCCCCCCCCCCCGCCCCCCCCCCCCCCCCCCCCTCGCCACCACCTCCTAAACAGCCCCATCCTTTCTCTTAGCTTGCAGTACAACTGGAACCTGGATACTTTGACAGAACTGTTGATGTAGTCCCAAGCTTTTTAGTCGTAACATCTTTTTCATAAGACACATAGGTTAAAAGCATTTCTGGTCACTAGCCTTGCAAGATTTTACTGGCTTTTTGGAGCTCTTGCTCTCCTCAGTGAAGAGTTTGTGCTTAGTTTGGCTGTCATAGTAGGTAGTTCTGATTTATTGCCACACACAGGCCTCTTTTAGGCAGCAGCAGCCTCCTCTTGCTCTTTCTGCCAAGAGGCCTTTTTTAAAATTCATTTCACGGTGAGGAATGATCCAGGTCTTCTGCCAGCAAATGGGCTCAATGTTCCATTATCCCTTCCAGACATCTTCACTTTGCAGCACGCCTCTGAAGGGTTTAAAAAAAAAAAAAAACACAAATAGCAGTCAGTCCAGAAAAGGTAATATATAATTAGGTATTAAAACAGCTATGCTGCAAGGCTTCAGTTTAACTTAATGGTCAGGTTTAATTCCTTAGAAATGTTTAAAAATGAGAATTTATTTTAATTTGTATGCTTAGTATTATGTAAGCCACATTGAGCCTGCAAATAGGTGGGGAAATGTGGGATGCAAATGTAATAAATAAATATGTGCTGGTTTTAAAATGAATGGCCAAGTGACTTGTCATGTATCTCCTCTGTTGAGGAACCAGGACTTGTCAATTCTAGGTTGAATCATGTTCAGGGTTTTAATCTTAGCCACTGTGCCTATTACATTGTTATTCTAGGCTACATACATTCTGTTTTGGTCCCATGTTCCCCAGTCCATACTCAAAGTAAATCTGCTCACTGTTCTAGTCATGTCTAGATTGCGGCTTGATACTTCATAGTAACATATATAGTAACATAGTAGATGACGGCAGAAAAAGACCTGCAACCACCTTTAGTTGTTTGGGCCTCACTGTCTGGAATGCTCTCCTTCCAGATTAGAGGCCAACCAAATTTCGGTTTTGGATTTGGCACTGAAACCCAAAACTCACTCCCCTCACCCCTATGATCACTCTCCCCCTCTCTCCCACCCAGGCCTACCTTAGGAAGCCCTGGTGATCTAGTTGCCTCTTTGGGGGCAGAACGGAAGTGGAAGAGTAGCCTAATAGTGTAGTGGGCTGAGAACCCGAGCAACTGGATTCAATTCCCACTGCAGCTGCTTGTGACCTTGAGCAAGTCACTTAACCCTCCATTGCACCAGGTACGAAATTTGGATTGTGAGCCGCTAGGGACAGGGAAACTACTTGCTTATGATATATGTAAACCTGTTTGGTTGTAACCACAGAAAGGCAGTATATCAAATTCATGCCCTTTGTCCTTTGCCCAGGAACAAACTCCACTTGTTCCTGCCCTGTGTTGCTACTCCCAACGCAGTGGCTGCCGAGACCTCTTGCAGCAGTCTCATGAGACTGTCGTGGGGGTCTTGGCAGCCAGTTTGTGATTTGGAACCAGCATGGGCAAGAGACTCGCTAGACCACCAGGGTTTCTTAAGGTGAGCCTATGAGTGGTTGAGTGCAATGGGAGAGGCAGAGAGTGATCATGGGGGGTGGGGAGAGAGGTGGGCTGCTAGTGTGGGGGGGGGGGGGGTAAATCAAGCAGCCAATTTTAATTGCAGGTTCAGTTTTGGCAGAAACTGAAGATCCTGGATTCGGTTGGGTTCTCCTCACGTGTCACCACTAGGCTTCATAAAAAAATGTAACGTAAGTGTGAAAACAATGGCTTTTTAATCAGGCTTTTATTTGTTCTTCAGCTTAACATTGTAACAGAGGTGTATCTGGCACCCTGCACAGGTTACACATCTTCATGGGCAGTCAGCAAGTTGCCTTGCTAACCTCAAATGCAGTTAAATGATGCTGCTTGGAGCATAGTATCACTACACTGTTAATTTCAACCTTGAGAATATCTATCCCTCCCCCAATGCTAACTAAAATCATTTCTCCGAGGACAAGCAGGCTGCTTGTTCTCACTGATGGGTGACGTCCACGGCAGCCCCTCAAATCGGAAAATTTTACTAGCAAAGGCCTTTGCTAGTCCTCGCGCGCCGATGCGCACCGCGCATGCACAGCCGTCTTCCCGCCCCAACCGGCTCATGTTCGTCAGTCTTCTTTTGTCCGCGGTCGGGGCGGTCGTGTTTTGCGCCCCTCAAAGTTGACCCTTGCGCGTCTTCGCGTTTTTCGCTGAAAAATAAATAAATAGAAAAAGACCTTTACGGTCTTCACCCCTTTTTTTCTCTCCCTATTTTTGGTGCCTATTTCGCCATTACGAGTTTTGACTTCGCCGGCGTGATTTTTCCGCCCATGTCATCGAAGTCTCCCAGCGGCTTCAAGAAGTGCACCCAGTGCGCCCGGGTAATCTCGCTCACTGATAGGCACGCGTTGTGTCTTCAGTGTCTGGGGGCTGGGCACCGCCCGCAGGCCTGTAGTCTTTGCGCCCTTTTACAGAAAAGGACTCAGGTAGCGAGATTGGCCCAGTGGAACGTGTTGTTCTCGGGCTCTTCGTCGGCAACAGCACCGGGGGCATCGAGTGCATCGACGTCGACATCTCCAAGACCTTCGATCTCGGCATCGAGGCATCGACCCTCTGCATCGTCGGTACCGAGACATCGGAAGGCTGTGTCGGCGTCGGTGGTACCGGGACCTCCACTAGTGCTGATGTCGTCGGACGGTTGTGCTTCGACTGGAGTGCAGGTGAGGGCTGTCCATTCCCCTGCTGGTGGCGGTGAGCCTTCGGGTGGGTCTCCCCCTACCCTGAGGGCTCCTGCGGTACAGCCCCCCTGAGACCGACCTTCTTCGGCCTCGGCCCCAAGGAAGCGACGGCTGGATTCTACGTCCTCCTCGTCGGTACCGGGAAGCTCCGGTGACATGTTTCGTTTGAAAAAATCAAAGAAGCATCGACACCGGTCTCCTTCCCACATCGGTACCAAGAGCTCTGGGTCGCCGAGGGAGTCGGCACCCAGTAGGCATCGGCACCGGGAGGACCGCTCACCCTCTGTTCAGGAGGTGTCGATGCGCTCCATCTTGGACAGCCCGGAACAGCCTCCACGCCCGGAACAGACCCTGACCTCGACGCCTCCATCAGCTTCCATGTCTTTCTCCACAGCCACTCTGCACGAGAGTCTCCGGGCCGTTCTCCCGGAGATCCTGGGAGAGCTGTTGCGCCCTTCCCCTCCGGTACCGGGGGTGCTTGCGCCACCGGTACCGTCGAGTGAGGCGCCGGCTGGCCCCTTGCCCGGGGTGAGGTCTCCGACATTGGTGCCGCTTGCAGTACCGACTGCGGTCGCCTCCCAGGAAGGCCCCCGACGACGTCGGCGGAGGGAGCTTCGCCGGTGCTGGCGAGGGAGTCTACCTCTCGACGCTCCCACCGTGGCCGTGTTTCCACGGAGTTGAGCCGGGCACGGCTTCAGACACAGGTTCATGAGCTTGTGTCTGATACCGATGGTGAGGCCTTGTGGGAGGAGGAGGAGGACATCAGATATTTCTCTGACGAGGAGTCTGATGGCCTTTCTTCTGATCCCACTCCCTCCCCTGAAAGGCAGCTTTCTCCTCCCGAGAGTCTGTCTTTTGTGGCCTTTGTCCGGGAGATGTCTACGGCCATCCCCTTCCCGGTGGTTGTGGAGGACGAGCCCAGGGCTGAAATGTTTGAGCTCCTGGACTATCCTTCTCCACCTAAGGAAGCGTCCACAGTACCCATGCATCATGTCCTAAAAAAGACATTGCTGGCGAACTGGACCAAGCCTCTAAGTAATCCCCACATTCCCAAGAAGATCGAGTCCCAGTTCCGGATCCATGGGGACCCAGAGCTGATGCGCACTCAGTTGCCTCACGACTCTGGTGTGGTGGATCTGGCCCTAAAGAAGGCTAAGAGTTCTAGGGAGCATGCTTCGGCACCCCCGGGCAAGGACTCTAGAACCTTAGACTCCTTTGGGAGGAAGGCCTACCATTCTTCTATGCTCGTGGCCAAAATCCAGTCTTACCAGCTCTACACGAGCATACATATGCGGAACAATGTGCGGCAGTTGGCGGGCTTGGTGGACAAGCTCCCTCCTGAGCAAGCCAAGCCATTTCAGGAGGTGGTCAGGCAGCTGAAGGCGTGCAGAAAATTCCTGGCCAGAGGGATATATGATACCTTTGATGTTGCGTCCAGGGCCACTGCTCAAGGTGTGGTGATGTGCAGACTCTCATGGCTGCGTGCCTCCGACCCGGAGAATAGGATCAGCAGCGGATTGCGGACTCCCCTTGCCGAGCGGACAATATTTTTGGAGAGAAAGTCGAACAGGTGGTAGAGCAGCTCCACCAGCGGGATACCGCTTTCGACAAGTTCTCCCGCTGGCAGCTTTCAGCATCTACCTCCACAGGTAGACATTTTTATGGGGGAAGGAAGACTGTTCCCTACTCTTCTGGTAAGCGTAGGTACAATCCTCCTTCTCGACAGCCTGCGGCCCAGGCTAAGCCCCAGCGCGCGCGCTCTTGTCAGGAGCGTGCGCCTCAGCAAGGCCCCACGGCTCCCCAGCAAAAACAGGGGGCGAGCTTTTGACTGGCTCCAGCAGAGCATAGCCGACATCAACGTGTTAGTGCCGGGCGATCTGCCGGTCGGGGGGAGGTTGAAGGTTTTTCACCAAAGGTGGCCTCTTATAACCTCCGACCGTTGGGTTCTTCAAATAGTCTGGCAAGGATACACCCTCAATTTGGTCTCCAAACCTCCAAATTGCCCACTGGGAGCTCAATCTTACAGCTTCCAGCACAAGCAGGTACTTGCAGAGGAACTCTCCGCCCTTCTCAGCGCCAATGCGGTCAAGCCTGTGCCATCCGGGCAAGAAGGGCTGGGATTCTATTCCAGGTACTTCCTTGTGGAAAAGAAAACAGGGGGGATGCGTCCCATCCTAGACCTAAGGGCCCTGAACAAATATCTGGTCAAGGAAAAGTTCAGGATGCTTTCCCTGGGCACCCTTCTCCCCATGATTCAGGAAAACGATTGGCTATGCTCTCTGGACTTGAAGGACGCCTACACGCACATCCCGATACTGCCAGCTCACAGACAGTATCTGCGATTTCAGCTGGGCACACGTCACTTCCAGTACTGTTTGCTACCCTTTGGGCTCGCCTCTGCGCCCAGAGTGTTCACGAAGTGCTTGGCTGTAGTAGCAGCGGCGCTTCGCAGGCTGGGAGTACACGTGTTCCGTTATCTCGACGATTGGCTGGTGAAGAACACATCCGAGGCAGGAGCTCTACAGTCCATGCAGATGACTATTCGCCTCCTGGAGCTACTGGGGTTTGTGATAAATTATCCAAAGTCCCATCTTCTCCCAGTACAGAGACTCAAATTCATAGGAGCTCTGCTAAATTCTCGGACGGCTCGTGCCTATCTCCCAGAGACGAGAGCCAACAACTTGTTGTCCCTCGTCTCGCGGGTGCGAGCATCCCAGCAGATCACAGCTCGGCAGATGTTGAGATTGCTGGGCCACATGGCCTCCACAGTTCATGTGACTCCCATGGCCCACCTTCACATGCGATCTGCTCAATGGACCCTAGCTTCCCAGTGGTTTCAGGCTGCTGGGGATCTAGAAGACGTGATCCACCTGTCCACGAGTTTTCTCAACTCCCTGTATTGGTGGACGATTTGGTCCAATTTGACTCTGGGACGTCCTTTCCAAATTCCTCAGCCACAAAAAGTGCTGACTACGGATGCGTCTCTCCTGGAGTGGGGAGCTCATGTCGATGGGCTTCACACCCAAGGAAGCTGGTCCCTCCAGGAACGCGATCTGCAGATCAATCTCCTGGAGTTACGAGCAGTCTGGAACGCTCTGAAGGCTTTCAGAGATCGGCTGTCCCACCAAATTATCCAAATTCAGACAGACAACCAGGTTGCCATGTATTACATCAACAAGCAGGGGGGCACCGGATCTTGCCCCCTGTGTCAGGAAGCCGTCAGCATGTGGCTGTGGGCTCGCCGTTATGGCATGTTGCTCCAAGCCACATATCTGGCAAGCGTAAACAACAGTCTGGCCGACAGGTTGAGCAGGATCATGCAACCTCACGAGTGGTCGCTCAATTCCAGGGTAGTGAGGCAGATCTTCCAAGTGTGGGGCACCCCCTTGGTGGATCTCTTTGCATCTCAAGCCAACCACAAGGTCCCTCAATTCTGTTCCAGACTTCAGGCCCACGGCAGGCTGGCATCGGATGCTTTCCTCCTGGACTGGGGGGAAGGTCTGCTGTATGCTTATCCTCCCATACCTCTGGTGGGGAAGACTTTGTTGAAACTCAAGCAAGACCGAGGCACCATGATTCTGATTGCTCCTTTTTGGCCACGTCAGATCTGGTTCCCTCTTCTTCTGGAGTTGTCCTCCGAAGAACCGTGGAGATTGGAGTGTTTTCCGACCCTCATCACACAGGACGAAGGGGCGCTTCTGCATCCCAACCTCCAGTCTCTGGCTCTCACGGCCTGGATGTTGAGAGCGTAGACTTTGCCTCTTTGGGTCTGTCAGAGGGTGTCTCCCGCATCTTGCTTGCTTCCAGGAAAGATTCCACTAAGAGGAGGTACTTCTTTCTATGGAGGAGGTTTGCCGTCTGGTGTGACAGCAAGACCCTAGATCCTCGCTCTTGTCCTACACAGACCCTGCTTGAATACCTTCTGCACTTGTCTGAGTCTGGTCTCAAGACCAACTCTGTAAGGGTTCACCTTAGCGCAATCAGTGCATACCATTACCGTGTGGAAGGTAAGCCAATCTCAGGACAGCCTTTAGTTGTTCGCTTCATGAGAGGTTTGCTTTTGTCAAAGCCCCCCATCAAACCTCCTACAGTGTCATGGGATCTCAATGTCGTTCTCACCCAGCTGATGAAACCTCCTTTTGAGCCACTGAACTCCTGCCATCTGAAGTACTTGACCTGGAAGGTCATTTTCTTGGTGGCAGTTACTTCAGCTCGTAGAGTCAGTGAGCTCCAGGCCCTGGTAGCCCAGGCCCCTTACACCAAATTTCATCATAATAGAGTAGTCCTCCGCACTCACCCTAAGTTCTTGCCAAAGGTAGTGTCGGAGTTCCATCTGAACCAGTCAATTGTCTTGCCAACATTCTTTCCCCGTCCTCATTCCTGCCCTGCTGAACGTCAGCTGCACACATTGGACTGCAAAAGAGCATTGGCCTTCTATCTGGAGCGGACACAGCCCAACAGACAGTCCGCCCAATTGTTTGTTTCTTTTGATCCCAACAGGAGGGGAGTGGCTGTGGGGAAACGCACCATATCCAATTGGCTAGCAGATTGCATTTCCTTCACTTACGCCCAGGCTGGGCTGGCTCTTGAGGGTCATGTCACGGCTCACAATGTCGGAGCCATGGCTGCGTCAGTGGCCCACTTGAAGTCAGCCACTATTGAAGAGATCTGTAAAGCTGCGACGTGGTCATCTGTCCACACATTCACATCTCATTACTGCCTGCAGCAGGATACCCGACGCGACAGTCGGTTCGGGCAGTCAGTGCTTCAGAATCTGTTCGGGGTTTAGAATCCAACTCCACCCCCCTAGGCCCTTGTTTATTCTGTTCCAGGCTACACTCTCAGTTAGTTGGATAAATTGTTAGGTCAATTTCAGTTATGTCCTCGCCGTTGCGAGGCCCAATTGACCATGTTTGTTGTTTTGAGTGAGCCTGGGGGCTAGGGATACCCCATCAGTGAGAACAAGCAGCCTGATTGTCCTCGTAGAAAGCGAATGCTACATACCTGTAGAAGGTATTCTCCGAGGACAGCAGGCTGATTGTTCTCACAAACCCGCCCGCCTCCCCTTTGGAGTTGTGTCTTCCCTTGTTTTGTCTTGCTACATATGGGACTGACGAACACGAGCCGGTTCGGGCAGGAAGACGGCCGCGCATGCGCGGTGCGCATCGGCGCGCGAGGACTAGCAAAGGCCTTTGCTAGTGAAGTTTTCCGATTGGAGGGGCTGCCGTGGACGTCACCCATCAATGAGAACAATCAGCCTGCTGTCCTCGGAGAATACCTTCTACAGGTATGTAGCATTCGCTTTAATTCCATTGATTATGTACTTGATATTTGCTGTTTTATTGACTTCAGTTTTTCTTCTTGATGTGGTCTTGAGGATATATTTGTTTTAATGTATTTCAAAGTTAAAGATTTGTTTTTTTATATTTTCTTATTGGATTTTGCATATTGTATTGTATATTAAAGTTGTAAATAAATAAAAAAAAGAGGCCTAGTTTTGTACTTTTATGCCATCCCTTTGCCCATAATCTAGAGCTCATGTGGTATTGACTTTGTTTTCTGGCAGTTAATACACAAATCTTTATTTGTAAAACATGCTGTTACAGGTTATATACATAGAAGCTATATGTGTGTGGTGAGGAGGGGTGTTTAAGCAACAAAATTCAGCCATTGAAGACCAGCTAAATAGCAGGCATAACTGAAACAGATAAGTGGCAGTGCCAGCTACTGCATAAATATGTATTCAGCAGTACTCCTTAAGGGGCCCTTTTACTAAGCCGCGGTAGGGCTAACGTGTGGGTAGTGCATGCTAAATAGACACTTCCGACGGGTGCCCTGCAGTAGTTTTGAAGTTAGCATGCGCTTTCGCTAGGGTTACCATATTTTGTCCTCTCAAAAAGAGGATACATGTCCCGCCCCCTGCCCCGCCCACGCCCCTTCCGCACCCTTGCCCCACCCCTGTCATGTATTCCCCTCCCCCCGGGTCACATATTCCCCTCCCCTGCCCCCCCCCCCCCCCGGGTCACCTCCCCTCCCCTTACTATCTACTGCCCTGGTGGTCTAGTGACCTCTTCGGGGCAGGAAAGAGCCCCCTCTTTCCTGCCCGGAGCTCTGTCCTTGCCCTGCATCCTGTTGCTGTGACAGTCTCGGGATTCAAAATGGCCACCGAGAGTTGAAGTCTCACGAGGACGCTTCAACTCTCGGTGGCCATTTTGAATCCCGAGACTGTCACAGCAACAGGATGCAGGGGAAGGGCAGCGCTCCGGGCAGGAAAGAGGGGGCTCTTTCCTGCCCCGAAGAGGTCAATAGACCACCAGGGACAGTAGATAGTAAGTAAGGGAAGGGGAGGCTAGGATAGCCCCCCCCGCCCACCCGTTTGTCCAGAAATCCGGACAAACAGGCGGTCTGGCAAAACCCGTCTGGACGCCCGAACATGTCTTCAAAAAGAAGACATGTCCGGGTAAATCTGGACATATGGTAACCCTATGTTTCTCACAGTAGAAAATAATTTTCTACCATGGGGGGCATTCCTGACAGTAATTGGCAGTGCAGCCACATTAGCGTGCGCTGTCTGATTACCGCAGGAGTAGTGGTGAGCCCTTAACTGCCAAATAAATAGGTGGTGTTAAGGGCTCAGGCAGTAAATTGCTGTACACTACTTTTAATATTAACGCTTGGCCATTTACTGCCCCATTAAAAAAGGTGCTTTTTTTACCCACCGCAGTAAAAAAAAAAAAAATGGCCCAGTGCATGCTAATTTCATGCATCCAAACTAGCGCAGACCACTTTTTACTGCAGCTTTGTAAAAGGGCCCCTAAATGCCTAGTGCTTCTGAATATACAAATAACGATAAATGCCAACATTACCTGACAACCACTGTCACTGAAAATCAGACCTCATAACTCCAGGATTGTATCTATTGCTTATATATTTCTTCCCTTGTGTTTTGTAGTACCCTGACCTATTTCAGGAGTCGGGATCACCATTTGTCTTCATCTGCACATATCCACAGGAGCTGATCTTGAAATTCCCTATCAAAGGAAAACACAAAATATGTAAGTTCTGGTAAACTAGAATTCACATTTATTTTAAAACATTTTACCTTTGTGCTTTTCTTCATTTTTCCTTGTTACTTAAATCTCCCTACTATGGGCAACATGCCTGACGTGACAAAAGAAACCCCTGGCCAGCCCTGTGGGCTGAAGGGGAAGTTTCTCTGCTTTGCCCTACAGCCACTAGAATAGCAGCAGCTGTATTATCTCCCTCTGCAAGCTCATGTGTTCATGTTTATAATGTACCCAAGCACTGCCATCTAACAACCAACTTAGCACAGAATTATGGCATCAAGCATGAGGATAGCCCACAACAGTATCTGTTTTGCTATTATAGGAGATGATGTATAATTTTTTTTTCTCATTTCAAAAGAATGCTTTCTGTCATAATTTTGAGCTGCTTTTAGGAGAATCGTGCTTTTCACTTAAGCACTGCACATTTTGTTGAAAAGGTTTCCTGCTTGATGGTAATTTTAATGTCTTTTGATTTGAATTATGGAGCATTCATTCTTATCACAGTAGGGCAGGGGCATTCATTCTTGTTACAGTATTTCTCAGCAGGCACCTACAGACACTAATTTACAAGATTTCACAAAATGAGTGTTGAAATGTTTTCTTTTTATGCCTGACATTTAAAGATATACCGTTCAGCATTGCACTGCCATTGCAATATGGAAGTTAAAGGCTCTTAGAAATTGAAAGGGCCAATCTCTTTTGTTTTATAAATAGTAACATTTTAATATGCTATGATAATGTTCTGCCTTGTATGTGAGAAACCTAAAGCATATGATAAGGATTTTTGTCCTTTATTTAACTTGACTTTTAAGGTAGAGGAGTAGTCTAGTGGTTAGTGCAGTGGACTTTGATCCTGGGGAACTGGGTTCAATTCCCACTGCAGCTCCTTGTGACTCAACAAGTCACTTAACCCTCCATTGCCCCAGGTACAAATAAGCTTGGAAAAGAGGCAGATGAGGGGAGATATGATTGAGGTCTACAAAATCCTGAGTGGTGTAGAATGAGTAGAAGTAAATCAATTTTTTACTTGTTCCAAAAGTACAAAGACTAGGGGACACTCGAGGAAGTTACAGTAATACTTTTAAAACAAATAGGAGGAAATTGTCAACAGGCACCTCTCCGTGCTGTCCGCTCTTGACCCGACACCTCTCAGTGCTGTCCGCTCTCCTCTCGACACCTCTCCGTGCTGTCCTTTTTTCACCCACACAATTGAGGCTAATCCATCACCTTAGGAGAACTGCTTCCGCTCATTTGTAACAAATGATTACTCACAGTACTATTTTTATCCTGCAGAGTACTTTATTCCCCAATGGTATCAGCGGAAAAACAGTCTGCCTGCTGTACTACAGCTGCTAGTCTCTGTGCACCTTGTTTCACTTCTCACACACACAAAAATCCATAACAGTTCAGTTTTAGAATTAGCTAATGACTTGGGATAAACCTGTGCTTCAGTCGATTCCTCTTCTCCTTTCTACTACTGCCTAGGAGGTAGAGGCATTTTCACCACCCTCGCTTGCCAGACACCAGCACTCTGACAACCTCCCACAAAATGTTCAGACTGACCTCGTTCAGGTACTTAATCCCCACAGTTCCATGAAGTCAGACCGCCACTAGGCACTGTCACTCAGCAGCCCCAAAGCTCTGGCTTCCCTCTCTGCCATTTCTTTCTTTTCACACCTTCCTTTGTCCTGAGCAAAAGAACTCCATTTGCTCCTCACCACCTCCTTTCCTTTCACTTTCTTCCCCCAGTTCAATCTCCTCCCACTCCATGGAGTCTTCCCCCACCCTATCTCCCAGGTGCTGCTCCTCCACCTGATTATCCTCCATCTCCCAATCACCTCCTGACTCTACTACCTGCTGGGAGTTGTGGTGCTGTTTCTCTTGATCCCTCCTCCCTTGCAAGTGCTGCTGGGCTCTGTAGTTCTCTTCCCTTCTCACAAGTCTCCTACCCCCTTTTCCCATCAGAGGGTGCTTCTCCTTTCCTCGCTTACCGCCCCTGTCAGCTCTTCTCTGCCTTCCCTCTACCTCCTCCTTACAAAATATTTTTTCACTCAACGAATAGTTAAGCTCTAGAGCTCTTTGCCGGAGAATGTGGTAACAGCGGTTAGTGTGTTTGGGTTTAAAAAAGGTTTGGACAAATTCCTGGAGGAAAAGTCCATAGTCTGCTATTGAGACAGACATGGGAAGCAACTTCTTGCCCTGGGTTTAGTATGGAGTATTGCCACGATTTGGGTTTCTGCCAGGTACTTGTGACCTGGGTTAGCCACTGTTTGGAAAACAGGATACTGGGCTACATGGGCCATTGATCTGACCCAGTATGGCTACTCGTATGTTCTAAGTACCTGTATATACTATGTAAACCACTTTGAATGTAGTTGTAAAAACCACAGAAAGGCAGTAGGTCAAATCCTATTCCCTTTCCCTTTCAAAATGTGTGTTGGGACTTTGCTGACATTTTAACAGGTTTGTTGGCTTGTCAGTTTGTGAGCATGAGGTATTCAGAATACAGTATATTAACTGTAACAGGAGTTGCAGTTTATTCAGTGGCTGAGGAAAGGATTAAAACTCCTAATTTAAAAAATGCAATAGGCTGTGTGTATCATGATATATTTTGAGAGGTATTTTGATTTGTTATGCATTGATAATTCTGTGCTGGAAGTGATTAAACATTTGCTTAAGAATATCATTGAAGGAAACTGGCCAGCCTGATGATTAGAACAGTAGGCTGAGTATGATGGAAACCAGCCTTCAAATCCTGTTGACACACCTTGAGGCATATTTTCAAAGCACTTAGCACTTTTTAAGTGCTTTGAAAATGAGCCCTCTTGTGACCTCAGCCAAGTTGATTCCCTCTCCAATGGTACATATGGAGTTCACAATCCTATTCCATCAGGGTGAATGTAGCCTGCTCAGTTATCTAGGGTGGCAGCTTCTAGAAATGTGATGAAGCTTAGCTATCATTAAACCAAAACAATAGATCTTGACAGCCAGACAACTCAAAAGACTATCAGCATATACTTTCACCTACGGGGAGAGTAGGTAGCTTTCAAATAAGCCATTTACCTGGATAAATGAGTATTGTTTATTGGACTTGGGCCCATTGGAGTACATGGCATAACATGTTAGTAACTTTTGGATTTGACTGTGAATCTAGGTCCTGCATTTTATTGGTGGCTCAGAGTGAGTTGCATTTCGGGTATAGTAGATGCTTCCCTATCCATAGAGTGCTTACAATCTGAGTCTGCACTTGAGGTACTGCTGGAGGGTGAATCAAATTGGGCAAGGTCACAAGGAGTGTCAATGGAATTTAAATAGCCCAATGTTCTAATAATTAGGCTACTTCTGTAGTCAAGTTGGCTGATTTCCTTCATTAATATTCTTAAGCAAATGTTTGATCACTTACAGAACAATCAATGCATGACAAATTTCATATCAAACATGTATCAAGTTCTTCAGATGTATATATTGCTTTGTTATCAGGTATATATAAATGTAACGTGCTTTGTATAGTTAGCTTGACACACAGATTGGATTGGCAGATCTGACTTGGGGCAGCTTCAGCATTTGGGGCGAGAATTAAGTGAAGAATAGTAGTTGTTAGAACAGTATTTCAGGCTAAATGTATGGTTTTTTTGTGATTTTTCCCTTATTGTGACATTGCCTTTGGCAATGTGTTATCCAAAGATTGATGCTGATGCATTTCTTCATGCGTGTTCAATTTCAGCATCTTTTGCTGGCCACCCTACAGTTCTAATAGTCCCAATGCTAGATATTGTACCACGTGGAACTCCCAAGATGAGCAAACGTCCTTCTTCACTTAGGTATTGACAGAAACATACTTTCCAGTACAACATAGTGATGCCCCTTTGAAAAACCATAATTATCAATTCATGTGAGAAAATAACTTTTTTTTTTACATAACACTATCACTACCTTGCAACACACTTCCTTTCCTATCCATATTGTGGGCTATGCTCTTAACTTGGTCCTATCTTATTTCACATCGGTTGTGCCTACATTTGACTTTTCAGCTTCCCCTATTTCTTGGTCGGATCACTATGCAGTCACTTCTGGATCAACCAGTTAGCCCATTAAACTCCATCGACTTGATCTTTCTTTCTTCCTCTTTCTACAGGATTTTTATTCTGTTCGTCTTTCTGACCAAGTTCGTTACAGGGACACGGTCTTAGACCATGTACTGAATGCGGTTGCACTCCTCAAAACTATCTTAATGTTCCTCTGTCCATCTTAAGCAGCAAGCCAGAAGAATAGGGAAGAAAAGTAACTCCTGCACTTCTCTGAATTTCTGTAAGGACAGTAACACTCCTATACCTATCACTTAAAGGCAGCTAAGAAAGCTTACTATGCAAATTTGATTAGAACTTTTTCCAACTCTTCCAGAAAACTATTTTCTCTATTGTTTCATCTCTTCTGTATCCAGGTTGGCTCCTTCCATGCCCTCTGCAGATGAATTAGTCTTGTTAAAATCTGTTTATTAATTAAAGTGGGAGTCATACAAAATGAATAAAGCGAGACAGACGGAATAAAGAGTTTGAACAATATTCCAAGAACATTTTTGATGTATGCCTTCACCCTCCTCCCTTCAAAAAAAAAAAAACTCTTCCCTTACTAGAAACTTATAATTACAGCATTAAACAAGAACTGGATACAATAAAAAATTCAAAATAGAAAAGAACTGAGGGATCTATATTCTTGTACTCCCCATTGTTTACCAGGTGCTCCATTCCCTTCAAATTACAATTTCAGCACAAATCTTCAGGACCATATCAGTTAAACAAGTTTTGGGAGGGAGAAAGATGATTGTTCAAATTTATACTGCTCTACTCCAAAGGCCAGGGTGAGATGCCAGTGTGCAGTTGTTTGAGTTGCATTTCATATTTATTTGATATACTGCAAATCATTAGATAATCTAAGTGGTTTATAAAATATAATTGGGCTCTTTTGGGCTAGGATTTATCACCTTCATTCACAACTGCCGTGGGAGTTTCCCCCCATCTTATCCCCCCTCCATTCCCCCTCCCCCACCCCATGTATTTAGTCCAGTCATTACAGTGATGGTCCTTACAAGGGCGGCCTCCAAGACTACAGCAGAAGTCTCACGAGTCCACCATTGGAAGTCTCGGTGGCCATTTTGAACAGTGATCCAGCAGCGGGGGAGGGTCAGCGCCAGCAGCGGGCAGGCAGGACCGGGGATCTTTCCTGCCTGCCCTGAAGAATTCGCTACACAACCTGAGTGGCTGGAGGGGGGGCAGGGGGAGAGCAGGGTCGTTGGACATGGGTGGCTGCAGAGGGGGCAGGGGGAGAGGAGGGTCGCTGGACATGGGTGGCTGCAGGGGGAGAGGAGGGTCGCTGGACATGGGTGGCTGGAGGGGGGGGCGAGGGAGGGGGTGAGGGGGGTCCTGAGACCAGAGAGGTAGGGGTGGAAGGGGGTCCTCAGACCATAAAGGGGGGGAGGGGGGCACCTGAGAGGGGGGTGGGGCACACACTCACTCACTCTCTGTCTCTCACATACATTCTCTCTGACACACTCTGTCTATCACACTCTATCTCTCTGTCACACACAGTCTCACACACACAGACACTCTGAGGTAGATGCACTAAACGTTTTTCATCGTTAAATGAGCCCTCAGGGAAGAATTTCCTATCCTTTCCATGCACTTAAGCCTATTTTCCGACGACAGTAGCAGCTAACGAAAACGGAATGGAGATGAGCAATTAGTGTGAAAACCCCATTGAAACGACATGCACTAACCTTTTCCGATTGCCTTTACGCAGGAAAAAGGCAGGAAAACTAACGAGAGGTCTGGACCTCTCGTTAGGACAGCTCCGTGGCAGGAAAAAGTGTTAAGTGAAAAAATAAACAAACTTTGAGCCAATCCCAGCGCATTAGCAGAGCTAAAAGCGCTGTGATTGGTCCAAAGGACCTCAGAAAACACATAAAAAAATAAAAATAAAAAAAGGATCGGGAGGGGGCAAGGGCGCTCATCAGGAGCGTCCTGTACGGACGGCCTTGCCCCCCCCCCACACTTTCCGCCGCTCCCCCCACCCCGAAAAAGCAAACTTCTAGAAGCCCCTGCCCCCCTCCCTTCCTCACTACTCTGTCACCTCAGCTCCGCCTCCCGACATCCTCCGTCCGCGCCCCGCCCCCTTTTGGGGTCGTCGCCGCCATTCCCCTCCTCCCTCGGGCCCCCCTTCCTCTTACCGGGCCCGTGCAGCGCCTCTCTCCTCTGTCCGAAGGCGCTGCACGGGCAAGAAGAACGCTGAATCAGCTGATGCCTGCCTTCGCCTAGCTTCGATAGAGCGTCTTTCTCCTCCTGGGCCCGCCCCTGTCTGACGTCAGTAACCTACGTAGGTTACTGATGTCAGACAGGGGCGGGCCCAGGAGGAGAAAGACGCCCATCGCGAAGGCAGGCATCAGCTGATTCAGCGTTCTTCTTGCCCGTGCAGCGCCTTCGGACAGAGGAGAGAGGCGCTGCACGGGCCCGGTAAGAGGAAGGGGGGCCCGATGGAGGAGGGGAATGGCGGCGACGACCCCAAAAGGGGGCGGGGCGCAGACGGAGGATGTCGGGAGGCGGAGCTGAGGTGACAGAGTAGTGAGGAAGGGAGGGGGGCAGGGGCTTCTAGAAGTTTGCTTTTTCGGGGTGGGGGGAGCGGCGGAAAGTGGGGAGGGGGCAGGGGCTGCTAGAATTTTGCTTTTTCGGGGTGGGGGGAGCGGCGGAAAGTGGGGAGCAGCGGGGGGGGGGGGGGGGCAAGGCCGTCTGTACAGGACGCTCCTGATGAGCGCCCTTGCCCCCTCCCGACCCTTTTTTTTTATTTTTGTTTTTATTTGGGAGCCATGTGCTTGCGATTTGACTGTGTTTTGACTGTTTGTGGCATGCGCAGAGCAGCTAACATAACGCTTGGCTGCTCTGCGCATGATTTGGGGGCCGATTAACGATGTGTATTGTGATTCTTTGATACATTGTACGTTTCACTACCGATCTCAGCATGTGTGACTTTTTTTTTTGGTGCATGTTTCGTTATTTTAAAATCGTTAGGGACTTTAACGATTTAGATTTTTTTACGTTTGGTTGCTGCATCTGCCTCTCTGTCTCTTACACACTCTCACACACAAACACAACAACACACTGTCTCTCTCTCATTCTCTCTCTGACACACACACTCCATCTCTCACACATACTCTCTCTCAAACATACACTCCGAGGAAAACCTTGCTAGCGCCCGTTTCATTTCTGACAGAAACGGGCCTTTTTTTACTAGTAACTGATATGTGTTAGGTGTAGAGAAGCAGAAGCTATGCCTGGTTTTGTTCAGGCACTTCAGGCCTACTTGGGTTGCTTACACAGATATACAGAGAGAAACAGTAAAAAGTGGAAGACTGGCTCAGTGGTAAGAGCACTGGGCTGAGAAGTAGGAAAGTCAGGGTTCAAATCCTGCTTTTTCCACTGATGGTTCTTATGACTTTGGGCAAATCACTTTGCCATACATTGTGCTATTAGATTGTAAGTCTTCTGGGGCAGGGACCCTACCTACTGTACCTGAATTGTAACTTGCCCTGAGTGCAGCTTTTCTGCAGAAAGCAGAGACTATGTGCTGTGGGAGGACATGTTTGACTGGCACCTGGCAACAGGAGTTAACGTTTACATGCTAATCTGTATACCTAACAGATGTGGCTGTTTAACTATCATTTCCATATCAAGCTGCCTCTTCATAGAGTAGCGTACCTATTTCTCTACATATTAAACCTTTGTATTCAGTTTTTCAACGTCGATTGAAAACTTTTTTGTTTCAAAATTTTTTCTTATTTTTTAATATTTTCAAATTTTATTATCATGTATTTCTGAATGATATTATATTAGACCTGTGCTACCAGCTACCACATGTCTAATCTTTGACAAATATAGGGCATTATCTGTAACAGTACTAGTGTCAGCAAGTATCCCATTGCTTATCTCACAAGAATCTGGTGTGTTTTAAGTTTTAAAAAAGTGATTGCAGCAGCTGTAATGGTCCTTGGCTACTATATACAGCATTTGTTTTTGTAATAAGATATTGAAAAAACAAACATTATTTTTTGTTGTGCTGCTTAATTCAGTAGTGATGCACAAAGACAAGACATAGTAGAAAGAGAATTTGACTTTGCATAAGATGACCTAGAGCATGAATTTGTGTGTACACACCAACACTTTCTAACCACCTTTTGTCACTTTGTGTATGGGTTTTGGGGTTTTTTTTGTCACATTTTCCTGTTTGGAGAGTGATCGGTTTAACAGACTGGAAGGAAGCTGGTTGTGCTTGATACTGTCTATCTTCCACTGCCCTCCCTTCCTCATGACAGGATCTTTCATAAGGAGTTCTAAGAAACACTGGCATTACATTTAGTTTGGTCAGTACCAATCATCCAGGTGTAATTTCTTCAGGAAAGATAGGAAAGACTGAGTTCTGAAGCAGGAGACTATATTGCCTTTCTCATACACTGAACTTTACTGAATTAGTACAAGGAGCCAGCCTATAGGCCTGGCTGTACCCTCCCACATAAATAATACTGAAAAGTGCTCTCACCAGAAGGCATCAAAACTTTGTGGAGCCATCTGTTTTTATTGCATTAGTGAGAAAGATAGGAGATGGTGGTTTGGTCACACAGGAAGCAGAAGCATGTTGAGGGGAAAGTGGTTGAGTTTATAGGTTGCATTTGCCTATTCCAAGTGAACGGTTTACTGGAATCGGAAACGGAAAATGGCTCCACTAAGCATCTTACAAACCCCACATCATGCATAGCAGTTTAACATATGTATACCCCTTTTATTTATTTTTAACTGCCAGGTGCTGTTATTTCCTTTCTCTTAGGTACCAGTTACTACTAGCTCAAACTGTGAAGAAAGTTTTGTTAAAAGTGCAAAATAAGTAGTACTCTTTTAGTAAATATTTGTTTCTCCGAGGACAAGCAGGCTTATAATTCTCACAAGTGGGTGATGCTGACCCACGTCACCCGGTCTGGAATTTACCAAAGATTAATGAGAGCTTTATGGAGCGCGAGACACCCTGCACTGTGCATACGCGAGTGCCTTCCCGCCCACTATAAGAATGCGGTCTACTCAGTTCTTTTTGTACCGCGGTGAGGAGAGGGCGTGTTTTTTTACCGTCTCCTCACATTGCTCGGTCCTACAGAGCTTTTTATTTTGCCTTTCGAATATTTTCGTTACTTTTTTCATCCTTTGTTGTGTTCCTGTTGTGGAACTCCCTTCTTTTATTTTTCCTATAAGTTTTAGTGATTTTGCCCGGTTTTAAGTTTCCTTTTATTTTCCATCATCATCAGGATGCTTTTAAGTCTTGGCTTTGGCCGGGACCTTTCCCTTTCGTTTTTGCCTTGCCTTGCCCCTTTTTCAGGCACCGTTGCTTCGTTTAATTTAGCTGAGAAAGAATTTTCTTCCATGTCCACGAAGGTTCTCAGTTGCTTCAAGCACTGTACCTAGTGCAATTGGACAATCTCCTGGGAAAGGCACCCATTTTTGGTGTATACAGTGTGTTGTGCCCAACCATAGCCCCACTAACTGTGTTCTCTGTCTTCGCATGAAGAAGAGGACCCAGGTTTCCAGAGAGGCTCAGAGAGAGAGAATTTTTGGAGCCAAGTCCAGTTCCTTGACATTAGCATCGAGGTCACTGGCATCGGAAGCATCGGTAAGCATGGCTGCTGTTAGACTCTTAGACACTGGGAGCAGAGAAACATCGAGTTGGTCTCAACCTGCCTCGAGGCCTCCTGCTGTGCAGGGCCCCAAGGACTGTCCATTTTCGGACCTGACCCCAAGGCAACGTGTTACACACTTCAGGTTAAGGTCAAAAAGCATTATCAGTCGCCCTCGACGCATAGTGCCAGGAGCTCTGGGGCGTCGAAGGATTCGGCACCCGAGAAGCATCAGTGCCAGGAAACCACTCCCCTTCCATACTGGAGGTGCCAACACGTCAGTCTCCCAGCAGCCAAGACCCTGCTCCTGTATCAACCCCAGCAGTTCTGCAACCTGCACCTGAGTCAGCACTCCAACTTTTCCCGGTGTTGGCCTTCGATGAGTGCATCTGGGCTTGCTCCCACAGCTGCTGGATGGCCTCATGCAACAGTGTGCTTTGGCATCGGGGGTGCTTGCGCTTACCCTACCTCCTGTTGTGGCCCTGCTTGGCCCTCAGCCTGCGGTGCGGCCTCTGACACTGATGCCACATGCGGCTCCAGTGTCAACTGCCACCCAAGCCGGCACTCCCTCGACGCTGGTGGAGGAAGCTTTGCCAGAGTTGAGGCGGGAGCCAACTTCTCGAGGGCATGGCTCCTCCACTTCGAGGCAGGTTCGGTCTCGACGCTTCCATAGGGATGTATTGTCTGACACCGAAGAGGAGCACTCATGGGATTCAGAGGAGAATCCAAGATACTTTTCCTTTAACGAGTCCTATGGATTTCGCTCTGAACCCTCCCCTCCACCTGAAAGGAGAAAGTCTCCAGAGAGCCTTTCATTTCCATCTTTTGTTACGGAAATGGCTGATGCCATTGCATTTCCTTTGGAAGTGGAGGATGAGCCCAGAGCCAAGATGCTCAAGTCCTGGACTACACATCTCCTCCTAAGGAGGCTGTGACTGCCCCTCTCCATGAGGTACTCAGGGAAGTCCTCGTCAGCAACTGGGAGCCCCCTCTGTCAGTCCCTGTCATGCCCAAGAAGATTGACACCCAGTATCGGATCCACAGTGCACTTGGTTTTGATAGGCCTCAGTTGCTCACAATTCCATTGTGATGGAATCCGCTCTCAAAAGGGCCAGAAGTTACAGGGACTATGCCTCAGCACCCCCAGATAGAGAAGCTAGAACCTTGGATTCTTTTGGGATATAGATGTACCAAGCTTCAATGCTTATCTCCCATAGTAGTATACAATCGTACCAGCTCTTCATGAGCATGCATTTGTGAAACTCGGTGGCAAGTTGTCCGACTTGGCTGAGATGCTCCCTCTAGAGCAGGCCAAGTCGGTTCGCCATTTGGTCAAGCAGCAGAAAGCGTGCCGAAATTTCTTGGCCAGGGGCACTTATGACACTTTTGATGTGGCATCCAGGATTTCTACTCAAAGTATAGCGATGTGCAGACTCTCATGGCTGCGTGTTTCTGATTTGGAACATTCTGTTCAGCAGAATTCGGTGAATGCCCCTTGCCTGCGGGGATAACCTGTTTGAAGAGAAGATTGAGGAGGTTACAGACCAAATAAAAAAAAAAAACACTTATACCATCTCTTTTCTCTTCTGCATCAGCCTCCTCTGTTAGGAGGACTTTTGGCAAGCCAAGGAGTTCCTCTTACTATCCAACCCTTTGGTTCGCAATCCTACTCAGGCTTAGCCCCAGCGTACTCGTTCACATCAACAGCGTGTGCCAAATTCCCCTGCTGCTCCCCAGGCAAAGCAAGGGATAAGCTTTTGACTAACTCCAGCAGAGCATAGCCACAGTAAAAGTGTCCTTCCCGTACAACTTTCTGGTTGGGGGGAGGTTGAAGTTTTTTTAACCAAAGGTGGCCTCTTATAACCTCCGACCGGTGGGTTCCTCAAATAGTCCCGTCTTGGATTCACCCTCAATTAGTATCTCAAACCTCCAAATTGCCCACGGAGAACTCATTCGTTCAGCTCTCAGCACAGGTAGGTACATGCAGAGGAATTCTCCAACTTTCTGAAGGCCCATGCAGTTTGAACCCATTCCACCAGGGGAGGAAGGGCAGGGATTCTATTCCATGTACTTGTGCAAAAGAAAACGGGGGATGCGTCCCATTCTAGATCTAAGGGCCCTGATCAAATTCCTAGTCCGAGAAACATTCAGGATGATTTCCATGGGCACCCTTCTCCCAATGATTCAGTAAAATGATTGGCTGTGCTATCTAGAATTAAAGGATGCATATACTCACATCCCGATACTTCCAGCCCATGAGAAGTATCTCTGATTTTTGGCTGGGAATACATCACTTTCAGTAACGCATGTTGCCTCACGTCAGCTCCCAGGGTCTTCACCAAATGTCTAGCAGTAGTTGCTGCTCGCTATGCAGACTGGTCCATGTGTTCCCATATCTCGACAATTGGCTGGTGAAGAGCACCTTGGAGGAGGGTGCTCAGGAGTCCATGCAGATGACTGTAAGGGGTGCTCAAACTACTAGGGTTTGTTTTAAAATACCCCAAGTCCCATCTCCACCCTGTCCAGCGATTGAAGTTTATAGGAGCCCTGCTCAATACTCGGATGGTATAAGCCTACTTCCAGGACTCAAGAGCAGACAATCTTCTCACATTTGTGTCCAAGGTTCATGCCTCTCAACAGGTCACAGCTCGGCAGATGTTGAGATTGTTGGGCCACATGGCTTCCACAGTGCATGTTACACCCATGACACGCCTTCACATGAGATCAGCTGAACAGACCCCGGCTTCTCAGTGGTATGAAGCCACAGGGAGTCTAGAACATGACATCCAAGTGTCCCCAGAGTTTGTACGCTCCCTTCATTGGTGGACCATTTGATTCAATTTGACTCTGGGACTTCCATTCCAAATTCCTCAGCCACAAAAAGTGCTGATGACAGATGCATCTCTCCTGGGATGTGGAGCTCATGTAAATGGGCTTTACACCCAAGGAGTTTAGTCCTTCTAGGAAACGAATCTTCAGATCAATCTTCTAGAGTTCCAAGTGATCTGGAATGCTCTAAAAGCTTTCAGAGGTCGGCTATCTAACCAAATTGTGCTAATCCAAACAGACAATCAGGTTGCAATGTATTACACCAACAAGCAGAGGGGCACCGGATCACACCCTCTGTGTCAGGAGGCCGTCTGGATGTGGCATTGGGCTCACCAACATGGCATGTTCCTTTGAGCCACTTGGTGGGCAAAAACAATACCCTCACTGACAGACTGAGCAGAATAGTGCAACCGCATGAGTGGTCTCTCAATATGGGCATAGCCCGCAAGATCTTCCAAGCATGGGGCACCCCCTCGGTGGATCTTTTTGCCACTCAGTTCAACCACAAAGTCCCTCAGTTCTGTTCCAGGCTTCAGGCCCATGACAGACTAGTGTCAGATGCCTTCCTCCTCAGTTGGGGGACAGGTCTTCTGTATGCATATCCTCCCATACCTCTAGTGGGGAACACTTTGTTGAGACTCAAACAAGACCACGGAACCATGATTCTGATCTCGCTGTACTGGCTGCAGCAGATAAGGTTCCCTCTACTCCTGGAGTTATCCTCTGAAGAACCATGGAAATTTAAATGTTTTCCAACCCTCATCATGCAGAATGAGAGATCCGTTCTTCTTCCCAACTTCAGAGCCTAGAATTCGCTTCCTTGGGTCTTTCGGGGGGTATCTCCCGGGTCTTGCTGGATTCCAGGAAAACTTCCACTAAGAGGTGCTATTCTTTCACATGGAGGAGGTTTGCCATCTGGTGTGAGAGCAAGGCCCTAGATCCCCTAATTTGCCCTACACAGACCCTGCTTGAATTTCTTCTAGACCTGTCATAGTGTGGTCTCAAGACCAACTCCATAAGGGTTCACCTTAGTTCAATTAGTGCTTATCATCAACATGTAGAAGGTAAGCCCATCTCTGGACAGCCTCTAGTTGTTCGCTTCATGAGAGGTTTGCTTTTGTCAAAGCCCCATGTCAAACCTCCACCAGTGTCTTGGGATCTCAACGTTGTTCTTACCCAGCTGATGAAAGCTCCTTTTGAGCCATTGAATTCCAGCCATCTGAAGTACTTGATCTGGAAGGTCATTTTCTTGGTGGCTGTTACTTCAGCTCATAGGGTCAGTGAGCTTCAGGCCTTAGCAGGGGCGTATCTGAACTGCGGCGGTAGGGGGGGCCAGGGCCAGAGTGAGGGGGCACATTATAGCCCCCCACCGCCGCCATTGCTGATCCCCCTCCCCCCAGCCACTGCCGTTGCCAATCTCCCCCCGCCGTTGCTGTCGCCTACCTTCGCTGGTGGGGGACCCCAACCCCCGCCAGCCGAGGTCCGCTTCCTCCTGCTGCTGCCGGCTGCCTTTAAAAGAATTCCTTCAGCTGGCGGGGGACCCCCAACCCCCGCCAGCCAAGCCGAGATCCTTTCATTTCTTCCACTGCAGTCTGCAAAGCTGGAAGCGATGCAACAATTTGTCCATTTCATAGTTTACAGCAATACGGGTTTTCCATGAGATTGGTATATCCTGGAGTATGCAGGGTAGTGAGTGCCACTCTGTGGTGTTTTGCTCACTTGCTTCTGATTACAGCTGCAATAATTGATGGGGCATGGATGCGTAACAAAAGGCACCTTCTACGCATACTAGATCTTTCCAGGGAGCACTACCAGCTAATACCATTGAGGTAACTGGTAAAACTCATTTTTTTCCTCTACCTCCATCTGCTGATAGGAGAGGATAACTCCTACTTGTGCAGAACAGTGTAGCTGACTAAAGGAAAGACAATTATGAGGTAAGACATAATTTTTCCATATTGTAAACAAGGCTCCTACTGGCTAAGTCCGAGCAGCCTCCTCACCACCAGCCCGGAGCTCTCTGTTTTCCTCCTTTAGGTGTTTCTTCTTTTTTCTTGGGCCTGTTTTTGGGATTTGCAACCCGACCCCCTTTCTTCAACAGCTCCTCGGCGGTTTTAAACACAGTCCCAGTACAGCCAGGCTTTTCTCAGCTCAGTTCAATTAAGTCAGGCTGTTTTAAACACAGTCCAAGTACAGCCAGGCTTCTCTCAGCACAGTTCAATTAAGTCAGGCTGTTTTAAACACAGTCCAAGTACAGCCAGGCTTCTCTCAGCACAGTTCAATTAAGTCAGGCTGTTTTAAACACAGTCCAAGTACAGCCAGGCTTCTCTCAGCACAGTTCAATTAAGTCAGGCTGTTTTAAACACAGTCCAAGTACAGCCAGGCTTCTCTCAGCACCGTTTAATTAGAGCTAGGCTTTGCGCGGGCTCAAAGCCTTGGGTCCCACCCTCTAGGTCAGTCTCTATTCTCCTGACCTCCTCCCGCTTGACCCAGGACTTCCTCCCTATACCTTGAGTGCTGGCTGAGCCATAGCCAAGAGCTCCATGGGTTCGTCTAAGATCAGCTCTGCCTCCTCTTGCTCCATTGCCTCTGGTTCATTCTCCTCCTCTCCTTCAGGAGCCCAGTCCATTTTCTCCTCTCCCCACCCCTTTTCCAGCTGATTACACTTTTCTTCATTAACTATGATAGGCTGCTTTTCCTTCTCCTGCCACCGGTTCAGCCACCTCCTCCACCAGGGTGGTGACTCAGCTTTTCCCCTTTTCTGGCAGCCCCCTTCTGGAGTTTCTTGGTTCTGCACCCTATTTCTCCTTACCCTGGGTTCTCCTGGGGCTTTCTGGGAGTTGTAGTTTCTTATTGGTATGTCCCTCTTGGGCAAAAACTGAGCAACCTTAGGGTCTTCCCTCCTACCCTCCGGCTCTCTTTTCTCCGGTGGGTAGCTGGGGTCCCTCTTCCTTTCGGCATATTCCTTACATACCCCCTCCCTTAAGCTTTTACTCCCCAACTCTTCCCCCTTTTCTTCCTTATCCTCGCCTACCCGGGATAAGGCATCCACATTTCCCAAACATCTCCCCGGACGATGCTCCACTGTGTATTGGAAGGGTTGCAGTGCTAAATACCACCGCATTAGGCTTCCGTTGTTATTTTTCATTAAATTTAGCCACTTCAGTGGGGCATGGTCCGTTACTAGCTTAAATGGCCTCCCTTCGAGATAGACCGTACACTCTTGTACTGCCCACCTAATAGCTAAACACTCCTTCTCTATGGTGGAGTAATGGTTCTCATGAGGTAGGAGTTTACGGCTTAGATACAGCACGGGATGTTCTGCCCCTTCATGTTCCTGAGACAGCACTGCCCCTAGCCCCCTCCCCGAAGCATCCGTTTGTAGGATAAAGGGTTTTTCGAAATCTACGGCCTTCAGCACCGGTTCATGGCACAGGGCCTGCTGCATCTGCTCTAACGCTCGCAACTCCGCCTCCCCCCATCTCAGATGGTCCGGGCTCTTACCCTTCAACATGTCCGTTAAGGGAGTGGCCATTTCGGAAAAGTGAGGGATGAATCTCCTGTAATACCCCACCATACCCAGGAAGCTACGCAATTGTTTTTTTCTATTGGGTCTGGGAAATTCTTGGATGCTTTTAACTTTATTCAGTAAGGGTCGCACCTCCCCCCTTCCTACGTTATACCCTAAATATTTCACCCTATACTGTGCAAAGTAACATTTCATCGGGTTCAGGGTCAGGCCGGCCTCCCTAAAAGCTTGCAGCACCGCCCCTACCTGCTTCAAATGGGTATTCCAGGCCTCACTGTGTATTACCACATCATCCATATATGCCGCGGCATATGTCTGATGTGGTCTGAGGACTCGGTCAAGCAATCGCTGGCAGCTTGCTGCCGCCGAATTAAGGCCAAAGGGCAGCCTTTTAAATTGGTACAAGCCTATGGGGGTACTAAAAGCTGTCTTAGCTTGGGCTCCCGAAGAAAGGGGAATCTGCCAATACCCTTTTGTTAAATCTAGGGTCGTAAGATACTGTGCTGATCCCAACCGGTCCACCAGCTCCTCAATATAAGGCATAGGATATGCATCCGTTTGAGAGATAGCATTAAGCTGGCGGAAATCAATACAAAATCTCCACTCCCCTTCAGGTTTGGGAACTAATACCACGGGGCTAGACCAGGGGCTATGGGACTCCTCAATTACCCCAAACTTCAACATTTCCTGCACTTGTTTAATGACTTCCCTCCTTTTCATTGGGGAGAGTCTATAGGGCTTTTGCCGTACAACCTTACCTGGTTCGGTTACAATCTCATGCTCGACTAGATGGGTATTCCCTGGGCATGCCGTTAAAACATCTTTAAAGCGCTCCAAGAGCCTTCGTATCTCCTTTTTCTGACCCTGGGGTAATTGTGGGTTAACTCCGGGCTCGCAGGGCTTGAAAATCTCTCGTATTTGCGGCCCCAACTCCTCCCCTTCCTTTTCTTCCTCCCGAGTTTGGAACCCTACCCTAGCTACCCAAGGTTTCATAAGATTAACGTGAAAAGTCTGAACCCGCCCCCTCTCATTCGCCACCTCGTACGTGAGGGGGCCCAGTCTCCTCCTCACCACCCAAGGTCCTTTCCACCTAGAGGTGAACCTATGTGGATCCTCCGATATTAAGATAAGAACCCTATCCCCAGAGGCAAACTCCCTTTCCCTAGTCCCTCGATCGTAATAGCCCTTTTGTTGTTCTTGGCTTTGTTCTAGCCGGTCCTGGGCATATTCCTGCATCCTATCCAATCTGCCCCTCAGATCATGTAAATATTCAACTACAGACTGATCGGCTGTTTCCGGAGGTACCCAGTGTTCCTGTAAGATATCCAACATACCCCTGGGTCTCCTGCCAAACATTAACTCATAAGGTGAAACTCCTAGGGAGTCTTGCACCTTCTCCCGGTATGCATATAGCACAAATGGTAAAAGTTGGTCCCACCCGGTCCTATCCTCCCCTAAGGCTTTTTTTAGCATACCCTTCAAGGTCCTGTTAAAGCGTTCTACCATCCCATTGGTTTGCGGATGGTAAGCTGCCGTACGTACATGTTTTATCCCAAATGCCTCCCATACTTGCCTTAAGGTATGTGACATAAAGTTGGACCCCCTATCTGTCAGGACTTCTTGGGGAAAACCTATCTCACAAAAAATTTTTATGAGTTCCCTTGCAATACCCTTCGCCGAAATGTTCCTTAATGGCAGGGCCCATGGATACCTGGTGGCCATGTCCATAATCACTAACACATAGAGGAACCCCCTCTGTGATTTAGTTACGGGCCCCACAATATCCATGGCTATTCTCCTCCCCGGTTGTTCTACCCTCGGCAGAGGCTGTAACGGGGCTTTAGGAGGGAATCTGTCTGATACCTTTTGACAGTTGGGGCAGGACTTACAGTATTTCTCCACTTCCCCATAAACACCGGGCCAATAAAACCTTGCCAATATTTGAGTCAGGGTAGCCTGGGAGCCCTTATGTCCGCCCAGAGGATGATCATGAGCCAGCCTTACCACCAACGGACGAAAAGCCCGAGGTACCACCAGCTGTCTTCCTCCTCCCGAGTTTTCCCAGCTAGGCACCCTTCGATATAATATGTTCCCTTCTATCAGGAACCCCGGGGCTACCTGGCCTTCTCCCTGGCGCGCCCTCTCCCAGGCATACTCTAAAGTTGGGTCCGTGGCCTGCTCCCTATGAAATTGGGGAAACTGCTCTCTTAATTCTTCCGGAGCCACCGGCAGGTAACTCTCCCTCTGTACCCGCTGAAAAGCCTCCCTTCTATCCTTCTGTTCTCTTTTTTTCACGGCCTTTCTTTTTTTCTCCCGGCCCGGCTCGCCCAAAACCTCCCCCTGAAAAGGAAAAACACCCCTTAGGCCTTCCTCTTCCCCGTCCGCCCCCCGGCGTGACTGAGCTCTGGTAGTAACCAACACTTGTTTCTCCCCCATACACTCTATAAACGGTGGCCAATCCCTCCCTAAAATCATATCATGGGGTAATCTGGGCAGCACTGCCACGGCCATCTCTAGCTCCCCGGTGGGCCCCTTTAAGTTGACCCTGTGGAGCGCATACCGTGTCCGGGCCCCATGTATACATTGTATGGACAAGCCTCCATCATAGGTCTCCCTTCCCGGGGTCCCCCTCTTTCGTATCTGTTGCCACAGCCGCTTAGAGATCATGGATTGGTCAGCCCCCGAGTCTAACATGGCTGTGATGGGTACTCCCTCCACCTTAACCTGCGTAAGGTACCGAGGCCTGCACCCTTGGTTCACCTGAGAGATCCACCCCTCTCGCCCCTGGCAATCCCTTTTGAAATGTCCCGCTTTACCACACTCAAAGCACACCTTGCCCCCAAAAGGAGTAGCCTTTCTACTCGGGCCGGCGTCCAGCTCGGTCTTTTTACTCCCCGCGGGAGCCTCCGGCTTAACTAGGGAAACTTTTGGCCCCCACTTTTCTACCACCCGAGCCTTTCCTCCCTCCCTATCGGGTCCCCCCCACTGCTGGGCTTCTAGGTAACACTCCAACCCCGCGGTCACTCCCTCTACCGTCTTACATCCCCTCTTTATCAACTCGGCCCTAGTCTCCTCAGGCAGCCCCTGGAGGAATTGCTCCACTACCAGTTCTTGCAGTATCTCGTTCAGGTTGTGGTGTTCAGGCTCCAACCATTTTTTCACTAAATCCATTAGCTTATGGGCTACCGCTTTAGGGGGGGTCCCCTTTTCCCATTTAGTGGCTCTAAACTTACGTCTGTAAGCTTGGGTACTGAGTCCATATCTGTCCTTAATAGCCTCTCTCAACCTTCCATAGTTGGCAGCCTCCTCAGGAGACAAATCCCTAAAGGCTGCCAACGCCTCCCCTGACAAGGAAGGCACCAATCGCATGGCCCATTGCTCTTGTGGCCACACAGCAGCCCCAGCCACCCTCTCAAATGCAGTCAAAAAATCATCCACATTATCCTGCTCGGACAACTTTCCCCAATTAAGTGCATTCATGGATACATGTCCTACCGCACCGCTTCCTCCGGGCCCTTGTCCATTTTCTCCGGGTTCCCCATCTCGAGGGGCAGTAGCCCCTCTCTGGAAGAAGTCCTGTAGCATGTTTAGTACTGGTTGCTGCTGATCCCGGGCCGCCATCAGAGAGTCCTCGACTATCTTGGCCGTCAGCTCCTGCTGTTTTTGGAACTGGAGAGTCATCCACCCGAAGATCTCCTTGGGGTCCATCACGGCACGGGCACTGCCACCTGGGGGGAGGGACAAACCAACAGAGAACCACCTCCAAGTGCGATTACCTCACTTACGTTGGACTCTTTCTCTGATCCCTCTAACACCTCCTCCCCCCCCCCCAGTTAGGCCCGCTTACCGGAACCCAAGATGGGTCTGCGCCTTTCTCAGCGTTGGCCCTCTCGTGGGGCTTCTCGCCCAGTCGGGTCACGGCCTCCTCTAGCGACAGGTCCTGCAGAAAGATCCCACCACTGCCACCACTTGTAAACAAGGCTCCTACTGGCTAAGTCCGAGCAGCCTCCTCACCACCAGCCCGGAGCTCTCTGTTTTCCTCCTTTAGGTGTTTCTTCTTTTTTCTTGGGCCTGTTTTTGGGATTTGCAACCCGACCCCCTTTCTTCAACAGCTCCTCGGCGGTTTTAAACACAGTCCCAGTACAGCCAGGCTTTTCTCAGCTCAGTTCAATTAAGTCAGGCTGTTTTAAACACAGTCCAAGTACAGCCAGGCTTCTCTCAGCACAGTTCAATTAAGTCAGGCTGTTTTAAACACAGTCCAAGTACAGCCAGGCTTCTCTCAGCACAGTTCAATTAAGTCAGGCTGTTTTAAACACAGTCCAAGTACAGCCAGGCTTCTCTCAGCACAGTTCAATTAAGTCAGGCTGTTTTAAACACAGTCCAAGTACAGCCAGGCTTCTCTCAGCACCGTTCAATTAGAGCTAGGCTTTGCGCGGGCTCAAAGCCTTGGGTCCCACCCTCTAGGTCAGTCTCTATTCTCCTGACCTCCTCCCGCTTGACCCAGGACTTCCTCCCTATACCTTGAGTGCTGGCTGAGCCATAGCCAAGAGCTCCATGGGTTCGTCTAAGATCAGCTCTGCCTCCTCTTGCTCCATTGCCTCTGGTTCATTCTCCTCCTCTCCTTCAGGAGCCCAGTCCATTTTCTCCTCTCCCCACCCCTTTTCCAGCTGATTACACTTTTCTTCATTAACTATGATAGGCTGCTTTTCCTTCTCCTGCCACCGGTTCAGCCACCTCCTCCACCAGGGTGGTGACTCAGCTTTTCCCCTTTTCTGGCAGCCCCCTTCTGGAGCTTCTTGGTTCTGCACCCTATTTCTCCTTACCCTGGGTTCTCCTGGGGCTTTCTGGGAGTTGTAGTTTCTTATTGGTATGTCCCTCTTGGGCAAAAACTGAGCAACCTTAGGGTCTTCCCTCCTACCCTCCGGCTCTCTTTTCTCCGGTGGGTAGCTGGGGTCCCTCTTCCTTTCGGCATATTCCTTACAATATGTAAAGCTACACTGTGGTCCTCTATCCATACTTTTACATCCCACTACTAGCAGGGTGATGTGTCTTGCAAGGCCAGTGATTTTAGACAAACAGCTTGATAAAGTGTTTCCAGTTCATAATCATCTTCCCCAAATCTATCGCTGTTGGTTACCATACAGCTTAAAGTGGTTTCTTGTGGAGGGTTACCTTCATCAGTATTAGAAATTCTCCAATATAACCATTGAAAATTGGTAACTTTTCTTCATCACTAAATTAGCCCATTAGGATCTGATGAATTGTAGAATGTCTGTAGCATCAGTTTCTGTATTATAATCAGTTCACATTATGATGGATCAACACAAAACAAGCCTGCCTTTTTTCTTATTTTCTCACTTCGTTTAAGCTTACTCTATTGTGTGTGGGTTTTTTTCTTTTTCTTTCATTCCAAAAAGCTTAAATGGTGTGTGTGACCATCCATAAACTATGTCCTTTGGCAGATTGGAAACTGATTCTTTAATTTTGATATTATAAGCCCACTGTCACTATTCACTTGTCTTTAAATTTTCTCTTAATGTAAGTATCTTATTATTTTCTTACCTCTTTGATCTCAGGTTTGTAGAGTAATAAAAAGATCATATTCTTTCAAGTGTAGTACTAGCTGTTCAGGATCTGCTTTTTCCCCTCTTGAAATGCTATTTTTTCTTTCTTGTCTAAAGCAGCAGCTTCTCCTTGATATCTTTTAATAAATAAAACATCACAGGAATTTAGCTACTGATTTCAGCCTAGAATGACAACCTTATGGGGCATCACTTCAGAGTAGTATGTGTGTGTTGTGCTTTGATTGTAAGTGAAGGAGGTTAGGAGGAAAGAGAGGGAGGATTAGATCCAGAAATACCTCCACTCAAAGAGAGGGTTCATGCCACAAAACACTGGTTTTCTCTTTAAAGGAGTTTTCATGTCATGTTGATAGAAATTCCTATATTCTTATTAGATAAATATGGCCACTATCAAAGAGACTTTTCAAGTGTTTGCACGCCATGAATGCTTACACTTGTGAAAGGAAAAACTGATCATCTCTGGTGTCATCATTTTGTGTGCCTGTAATATTGTATTTGTCCAACTGAAACCACAATGAAAGTGTGCATTCCATGCAGGGCTTATAAGAGTCCCACCAAAAATCAGCCGTAGCACACAGAGGCAAACTCTTCCCCGGAAATTTGACGCTGATAGACTATGAATACCTCCACTGGCATTGCGTGATATGACAGTGAAGCAGGGGCATGGCCTCAGTTGGGCCTATGTGCTTTTGCCTCAGCCCCACCCATCGTATAGCTGCCCCAAGTCAGGTAAAGTGTGGAAGTTAGCAGCAACAGGTGAGCCACTGATGTCAAGACTGAACACATGAGAACTGAGCATGTTCAGTCTTGACATCAGTGGCTCACCTGTTGCTGCTAACTTCCACACTTTACCTGACTTGGAGCAGCTATACGATGGGTGGGGCTGAGGCAAAAGCACATAGGCCCAACTGAGGCCATGCCCCTGCTTCACTGTCATATCACGCAATGCCAGTGGAGGTATTCATAGTCTATCAGCGTCAAATTTCCGGGGAAGAGTTTGCCTCTGTGTGCTACGGCTGATTTTTGGTGGGACTCTTATAAGCCCTGCATGGAATGCACACTTTCATTATAAAACATTTTTAGTGGTAGTTTAGAAATGATAGGCATAACATCGACACAGCATACAAAATGTATTGTCCAGAAAAAGATATATAAACTTCTTTATCCAAGAGTTACAAAAACTGAAAAATATTTCAGATTGCACACAGCATAATAGTTACGCTGTGTGCAAATTGCACGGCATAAAGAGAAATTATAGTCTTAATCATTTCTCCCCTTCCCCATCCCCTACCATGTATATCCTAACAAATATACATAACAATATGAGGAACCTGGTTTCTGATGACTCCTCACAATCCTAAAGTTATCTATTTACCTACCCACCCCATCTTATCCTCTAAAATCCTAACCATCCCCCAGGCCTACCCTCATCCTCTTCCTTAGTATGTATGTATTTATCATTAGGATTTAGCTCATGCTTTTTCATTTGTAGCTCAAAGCAAATTACATTCAGGTATAATAGGTATTTTCCTATCCACAGAGTGCTTACAATCTGGCAGGCAGATGATCTAAAGCAAATGCCGGCGCTAGAGGCTGTTAGCGCCATAATAGCGCCGGCGTTTGCTATTGCCCCATGATCAACAACGTGCTCGAGGGCTGTTTGCGCAAGTAGCATGCTAATGCATGCTAAACAGGGCTTAGAGCATTCATCGCAAATGTTCAGCGGTCAGTGCGCCAAAATTTGGGTCGCTGGCTGTGGCAAACCCTATGCCAGCTCCAAGCTGGCGTTAGGGTTTGCAGATCATTGGGGAGGAATGGTTAGCCCTGTCCAACATGCAGTTGCATGTTGGCAGGCCCCCGTTCCCCCTCAAAACAAACCTGCCAACGGGATGGAGGTCCAGCGGACTTCCGGTCCCCCCCCCCCCCCCCATGTTCAGGGAGTGCTGGAGATCCAGTAGGTCTCCAGCCCCCCCCCCAAACCCCCAGAAAATGGCCCCTGATGGTCCAGTGGCCCCCAGCCAAGCCCCCACCCCTTCCCAGCGAGCGATGGTAAAAGGAGCCCTAAGCTTGGTGTCTAGAAATTATTACAAAATTTGATAATAAAACAAAGAAAGGGGTATAAGTATTGATCTTGCAAGAAGCATAGTTGTCAGCAGTAGAAGCTTGGCTACACTCATGCAAGTTAAAATTAAATAAAGAGAAAACTTGGGGCCTCTTTTATCAAGCCACACTAGCGGTTCCTGGTGCAGCAATGCCGACAAAGTCCATTCACTTTGAATGGGCTCCGTCAGCATTCCTGCATGGCTTGATAAAAGAGGCCCTCAGTTTCTTTGGGTTGGCCCATTAACTTATTAAAAAAAAAAAGCCTACTGTCAGGATTAATAACCTTAATTTGTTGTCTAGAATTTTAGGAATGGAAGTAGATAGTCAACTATACCTTAATACTGGTTGTTCAAAATCTTTAAAGACAAAATTGCAAAGAGTGTAGAATGCTACAGTAAGAGTGATTTTTGTGGTGAACAAATGTCTGCCTGTTTCTCCTTTTTTATTTTAATTACACTGGTTGCTAGTGGAAGCTAGACTACAGTTTAAAATCATGGTATTAGTTTTTAGGGCTTTCTATGGTGATAGTCCAGGTTACTTGACTGTTTGTTTTCTTGAATAGAGGCCATCTCAGGTCTATGAGAAATCTTCACATGTTAGGCTTTGCCACTGTCCATAAGATAAAAGCATTGCGACCTCTTAAGTCCTTCTTGACATATCAGGAAGCTTCTAGTTGGAATCCTCTGCCCTCTTTTCTTAGGCAGATATAAGATTATAACCAGTTTAGAAAGTTGTTAAAGACTTTCCTGTATTGGAAGTGTTTCCAACATTTTCATCAATTTTTATGCTGATTTGTTGAGATTGTGATTATTCCTTTATAGTGTAAATTTCTGAAGAATGCTTCACTTATTGATTGTTATCCACACCAAACTTGTTGATAGTGGCAGATTATAAGACATTGATGTAATATAATATATCTCCTACCAACCTTCTTACACTCCATGCTCTTCCCAACTTCTCCTTTATCACCTCACCTCCTTATCTATCCCTATTCTTTCTCTCACACCTCTTCTATCCCATCTATTCCTTGTTTATTTGTCCTATCACATACCTCCTTTGTTGATTCTGATACTACAGATTGTATTCTTTTGTTACTATGTAAGCCGCATTGAGCCTGCGATGAGCGGGAAATCGCGGGGTACAAATGTAATAAATAAATAAATAAATAATGTAGTATGGCAAAGCCTGATATGTCCTACTAGTGGAGGTGTAACAGATTGTGGGCATGCTTGACACAGGTATGTAGGGCTATGGTAGGAAAAGGGTTGAGAGAGGTCAACTAAGAGACATGAGAAAGAGACAGTTGAGGTTTGATTGGAGGTCAACTAAGAGATATGAGAAAGGAACAGTTGAGGTTTGATTGCTTTTGATTGCTTACAGGAATTGTATATGCATCTACAAATCTCAGCTGGATTGATTGAATGGCCCATTTTGGCCATTATATACCATCATTTACTACAAATGCCAAACACAATACAAACAATGTGAAACAAAAACATGAAATGGCCCTGAGGGAGCTTATTAGTCAGAACATGCTGTGGGAGTAGGAGACTCTGGCCTGGAACAGAGTGCCAGGAGAAGGGTTAAGCAAAACCAGTGCTATGAGGTATGCATGAAGCCCCTATTCCCTTCCTTTAGCAATGGGATTGTACAGAAGTGGAGTGCAAGTTTAATTGGACAATTCAGACCCTTTGAAGGGATTACTGTGTGGACTTGATAACTACTACAATCTGAAAAAGAGAAGAAATTGTAACTGCTTTAAATTTCAATCCAAATGTAGATTGAATTTTTGTAATGGGCTGTTCTATTCTGCAGTAATGATTTCAGGTGAGTTGAATACTGTCCCCCACATTCTAAAGTTAGGCACCCAGTTATAGAATAAGGTCAGTTAGGGAGTCACGTGATGCTATGAGAGCGGTGAGATGTAGGTCTGATCACTCCGGGGCCCCAACTCCCTATAAGTTTTGTTTTTCGCCATTTATAAAAGTTTTACAACTATCTTAGCGTACCTCAAGACACAGAGAGGTTTATGGACTACTACTACTACTTAAATATCTCAGCACCATAAGAAGCGATATATCAGCAAAAACATCACGTAAGACTGGAGAGCGTGTGAGGTTGCAGGATGACAAAATGGCAAAGCCTATGCCGACTTTGGTAACACAATTCACTGAATCAGCACTGGCAGACCTTATGACGGCAGTGTCAAAGGCAATGAGTTCGCAGCTGGTGAACTGGAGTAGAGGGTTTCCATGCTGGAAGATAGCATACAGGCAGGACCAGCAGAGATAGAGGCACTGAAAATGCAAATGCAACAGCAGGTGGCCAAGCTGGAAGACCTGGAGAATAGATTGTGACGGGGAAACCTCCGTCTTGTGGGTATTCCTGAGTAGGTGGCAGACACATGGATGCTTCAGGTCCTGGAGGACTGGATGGTGGCAGAGTTACCGATGCGTGAAGGACTGCGCCCGGCATGATTGGAACGAGCACACTCCTTAGGCCAGAAAGCAGCACGATACTTGCGCCTACGTGTGATTATAGTTAAACTACACAGTTGTGCACAAGGTGGAAGATAGACTCATGGGCAGGCAGACGTTTTACCCAGATATAGGAGCCTTAATGGACCACACTAACACCATTAGCCAGAAGTTGATTACTTAACACACTATCAATTATTTGATGTACCAACAGACAGAACAGTGATCAACAGAGGGAGGGTTTTCTGGGGGGAGTTGGGTTTCATATTTTGATGTTATAAGGTTTGCTATATTTCGATGATTTGGATGTAAAACATATACACTTGCATTAAACTAATAAATATGAATTAAAAAAAAAAGGTCAATTAGGCACGTAACAAAATTAGTTAATTGGTGCTAAATTGGCACTTGGAGATAAGTACCAATAATTATCTTTAATAAGCATTTATTGGCAGTTGCACGTGTAACTGACATGCCCATATTCTGTAAACTGAGCACATTTGCAAAGGGGATGTGTCAGGGGCATCCGACTATTCCTGTGCACACTTTACAGAATAATTGCATTAACGTGCCCAACTGCTGCTTTTTAGGTGTCAGTATTTACACCCACCATAGATGTGGCATAAGTGGTCACACCTAGAGTTTGGTGCATAGCTGTGGACTTACGTTAGTATCCTATAACGGATTTGGCTGCAACTCTGCTGTTATAGAATACTAGCTTAGCGCCCAGTTCTTTGGCCCCTAACTTTAGGCACGATTTATATGTTCTCTGAGTAATTTGCATAGGGAGGAAGGACATATCTTCTGCGTTATTCTTGTTTATGCCTCTAGGTGTTCCCTTTATGAGTACATAATGCCTTCAAGCTTTAGTCAATATTGTGGCCATACAACTTGTAGGCCATTTCCAGCCCTTGAGGCTCTTTAATCTGGCCCTCTATGTTCTCCAGTCTTAAAAATAAAAAAGTCTATACCTGCAGTTAGGGAAGCTGCAGTATAGTGCAGACAAAGGCAGCGTTGTTCTCCTGTAGTCCAGCTTCTCCCCATAATTCCCCCTCCCCTTCTCAGATGTCCAACATCGCCTCTTTCTCTTTTCCCTCCTCTGTCCCTTGCCAAATCTCAACATAATTTAATATGAAAATGTGCCTCCCTACTGACTTGGGACTGAACATTGAAAATGGACCTCTGGTCACGTACAGGGTAATCTTATAATCAGTTGCCTGGGTTAAGGTAGCCAAAATACACCTATTTTATAAAGAAAAGTAGACTCCTACTTTTCTTTATAAAATATTAGTGTAAGTGGCTGAAATTTAAGGCACAATCACTTATGCCAGGCCTAGAGCTGGTGCAAATGAGCGCTCCTACATTTTGCAAATGTATGCATAAACTATCATATTTTATAATCAGTGCATGTACTTGCCTCACCCACACTCTACCCAAACTCCACCCCATATGCATACCCACAATGAAAGTTTTATACAACCCTATCAGCATATGTACTTCTACACTGGTCATTGTTTTATAAGACGTCATTTACCTGTGTAAATGATTTCACATGCATTCTTGGTGCCTAAAACTAGACAACTCCTTATAAAATTACCCCTAAAGTGCATTTATTTTCCAATAACATTGAAATGAGTTTGACACCCCTGGTCTAAGGAAAACGAAGATATCTGGAATTATGTTGCTTCTGAAGCAAGATAATTAAGTGCAACAAAAATGCACTGATTCATTGAGGTCCTTGGGTTGCACCTTTTTTGCATTGTAAATAAAGATTGTAAATTATGTTTTTTATAACAGGGAAACTGGAGTCCAGGATCCATCAGGGAGCTAAGAAAGGGTTGATGAAGCCAAAGGACACAGAATCCTAATGGATGCTACTCCACTTTCAAAGGTTTACCTCCCTCCCATGTCCTGTGATGGGGATACTATGCAGTCAGAGGGTGTGAACCATAATGCACTTGGTTTGCTTTGTTGAAACATGATGGATCTCTCTTTAAGGAGAAGAAATACTGTACATCTGTGCCTTCCAAAGTACAAAGTGCTGGCTTTACAGTTACACCACTTTGAGAAATATTTAAAGTGTAATATATATGTGGACCATTTTCCTCCAAAAGTATTTTGAAATTTGAAAAGTGAAAAGAATTAATAAAAATGTCTCGTCTCTAAAAACGTGTTTTACTTTTGCAAAGGGTATTGTTTGTGGTGGCTGTTTTGAAATGGATAGGAAGTAAATTTTCTGTCAGGCTGTGAAAATCTTAAGCTGTTCCTAAATGTAGCATAAATCATTATTTAGTGTTCTTAATGGAAGGGCTTGTAAACTTATAAAAATACTTGGCTGTATCAGTAAGGATTTGTACCACAAGAAAAGAAAGGGCAAAATTATTGCTTAGGCAGAGTTCCCCAAACTTTTTTTGGACTGTGACCCCCATGGTCGCAGCCACAGTAATGCCGGTGACCCCACCCAAATGCATCAAAATGACGCACCTATGTACTTCCGAGCTGGTTCATGATCCCAAATGTGGCAAGAATGACCCAGTTCGGAAAGCCCTGGCTTAGATTTTTTACACCCCTTTACTGCTGCATATCAACCATTTCATTAGGCATTCAGCATGAATACATGGATGCTAATTAGTGTTTCTCTTCTTAGAGATTATAAATTGTAAAGTTAGGTATCTGTTTTCCAAATAATAAGGAGTTCTTTGCGGGTACAATCTCAACCCATTACTCTGGATTTGCATTTCAAATAAAAAGATTTAATTGCTTGCCTTTCCAAATCCAAACTCGCAGCAAGTTAGTCAGGTAGTGTAAGTAGGTAGCTTTCTGCCTAAGATGGTTTTCTCCAATTTTGTTTCAATAGAAAGATGTTTAGTACATAGGCCCAACAACCCCACTAAGCAGTGTTTATGTGTAAACGAGGGAAAAGTCTCAACTACTACGGCAATGTTCAAAAATTGTATTTGTTTAATTGCACATAGAAAAAGTCATCACTGACTGAAAAACCCTCGGTGATTTTTTTCAATTTTTCAAATTAATATTTTTTTGAATTTTTCATTAATACTTGCAGTTTGAGGGTTCATATCCCTATAAAACACAAAACATTCAATGTCCTAAAAAAACATAGAGTACATCATTTGCACTTATCTTGCCATGTTGTCCTCCTAATAATGTGCAGATAAGTACAATGCGAGATAAGTGCAATTGATATACTCTATGTTTTTTTAGGACATTGAATGTTTCGTGTTTTATAGGGATATGAACCCTCAAACTGCAAGTATTAATGAAAAATTCAAAAAAATATTAATTGGAAAAATTGAAAAGTGGATTATTTCTTTATTTGGAGCATCTCAGTCCAGATAAGTCTTTAAACATTTTTTTTTGTGAGCTGTTACATATAATCTTGGATATTTATATGGTATATGTGGTTAATTACACATTAGAGCATGTTTATTTTGTAGTCTTGTACTATAGTAAGAGTAACTTATGATGTGATATTCCAACATCCCCTTCGGTCTTGTGCCACTTTGAATGGCTTGACACTTTGGGGTCACAGTATATATACACTGTAAAATACAGACTGAGTGGATATATACTGATCACGCTTACTTTATATATACTGTGTACAAAACAGAGACATTTACCAGTATTTGGTTAGATGTGGCCGCTACATTTGATTCTGTGGATCATGAATTGCTGTTACGGTTGCAGTCTTTTGGGATCGCTGGTAAAGTGTTGGCTTGGTTTTGGGGGGGTTTTGGATGCCCATACTTTTCAGGTTGTTCAACGTTCTTCATCCGGTTGAATGACTGTGACCGACTGCAGATGTTCCTCAAGGCTCATGTTTGTCTTTGCTGTTGTTCAATATACAGGTTTCATTTTCCTGTTCCTGCTGTTGTAGCTGATGGTATTTGTTTGGTTGAGTTTTATTTTTGGACTGTGCAGAGTTGGTTGAAGGCAAATGGATTAATTTTGAATGTAGCCAAGACTCAGATTTTGTGGTTAGCCTGCTCAGGTGAGGCTTGTACTTATTCTGGTTTTTGTTTGGATTCTGTTTTTGTGCCAGTATCCTCATGGATTAGTAGTTTGGGAGTGATTTTGGACACTACTTTGTCTTTTAAATCACATGTTGCATCAGTGATTCGAATAGTGTTTGTGGTTGATTGCCAAGATACAGAATTTTCTTTTTGAGCAGAATTTTCATACTGTACTGCAGAGCTATGTGCTCCCACATTTTGATTACCGTAATGCCTTTTTGTGTAGTCTTCCACACTTAACAAAGGAGTTTGCAGGTGGTGCAGATCTTCTGCTCATGAGGACGAGTAAATTCGATCATATCGCTTCTCAGCTACAGAAATTGCATTGGTTACCTATTGTGTGGCATATTGAGTTTAAAATATTAGTTCTGGTTTTTAAGATTTTGCACAATGAGGCACTCCATTGGCGTTGGTGCAGAGATTATTGCAGGAGTATTGTCCTGCACGGCCTCTCCGGTCTCAGACTCAGGAGCTGTTGGATGTTCCTTTGTTCCATCGTGTTCGTTTGCAGATGGTTTGTCCTCAGGTTTTTTCTGTTGTTGGCCCGAGTTTGTTGAATACCCTTTCTTCTACTTTTTGTCAAATTTCTTCATTTTTAATATTTAGAAAGCAGTTGCAGGCCTTGTTGTTTTGCAGAGCTTTTGCTGGTTTTTAGAGGGGAGGGCTAGACTTTTGGTTTTATTGTGGGTGTCTCTGACATTATTATATACATGTTATTTATTTATTTATTTATTTATTTATTTATTTATTATTTGATTTGTGTGTTTTATTGTAGCCTGCTGAGATGATTGGTTGGGCAGGCTATAAATTTTGTTAAATAAATTTCAAAGGTTGATGACAGAGAATGACAGACACACAAGTGCCTCAAAAGCAAAATCCTAGAATTAGTGTCTGTAGAGGAAAAAGTAGAGCCATTGCAAGAGATAGGTGCCATGCTGGGTTACCATATAACCCTTTTGAAAGGGAAGTGGAGATGCCCATGTTGTTCGACTATCTTGGCTAAAGCAAGAGCTTGAAACCATTGAGCACAGCTGTGATGTGTCAACTCTGCATAAAATCTTACTGGCAAGAGACCCTTAACTAATATTCCAAATGTGTAACGCAACTATGTCCACTGTCAGCAGGCCACCACCTTCAGGCCTTCCTGCTGGTATGAACTCAGCTGACCCTGGAAGTGCCCTTCCCTGGACACAGCACTCCTAGAAGCAGATTCCAAAAATATGCTTAAAACCGCTTTATTCCATCAGCAAGGCCAAGACATTTCCTCTTCCAGACACAGTCCTTGGTTACAGCAAATATCACCCCTTGTTCCTTCCCCCCCCCCTCCGCCGGCCACAGTGTCTGGATACAGTTTAAATCATTCACTGCTTCCCCAGCAAGGCCTGATTCCTGGACACAGTTTTAAAATCACTCACTGTTTCACCAGCATGGCAATGTTCTGAACACAGTGAAAGTCACTCACTGCCTCCCCAGCATGGCATGACTTCTGGACACAGTTTAAATCAGTCACTGCTTTCCCAGCATGGCATGACTTCTGGACACAGTTTAAATCACTCACTGCTTCCCCAGCATGGCATGACTTCTGGACACAGTTCAAATCACTCACTGCTTCCCCAGCATTGCCAGGTTCCTGGACACAGTTCAAGTCTCACTACCTGTTTCTCCAGCCGGGTCTGACTTCTGGCCACAGCTGAAATCATTCACTGCTTTACAGCATGGCACCTCTCTCCCACTTGAGTGGAACAGCTGCTTAACTTTTCCTCCAAGCTTTCCCCAGCCTTGAAGAAGGTTTGTTATGAAGCCTTTCAACTTCTTCCCTTGTACCTGAGCTACAGCAGCAATCTCCATGGGCTCACTTCCCCAATCATCTTGGGCTTGGATCTCCTCCCCGACCTCTTTCTTCTTCTCCCATTCCATGGGCTCCTCTCTCTTTATGGTCCCCAGCTGGTCCTCTCACTCCTGATTATTCCTCCTCAGCCAATCCCCCTCCTCTCCCTCAGGATCCTGGGACTTGTAGTTCCCTTGCTGCTCCCTTTGCTTGCCCCCAGGGCTTTGCAGGGGTTCTTGGGAACTGTAGCTCTCCTCCCTTCGGCTCTTGGGAAACTTATGCCTCTGTGGGGGCGTGGCTTCCCAGCCCCTAGGATCCTGGGACTTGTAGTTGGAATCCCGGGTATGAAACCTACCCATCTTGCTCCACTCCCAGATCCCTTCTTCTCTGACCCTCAGGGGTTCCTCACACCACAAGATCGTAAGGCATTAAATACAAATCATCATATGCTTCCGGATTCTCATATGTGTGTACCAAACTTTGGAACACACTTCTGAAAGACCTAAATTTCATGGATAATTACCTAACCTTACGAAAACACCTGAAAGTCCATCCATTCCGAATATTCCTTCCCGCTGACTTGGCCCAGCTAAGCAGATCACTAGAAAACACTACATGAACACAACAGATAGAACTGAACTAGACTCCCATCATGCAAGACAACTGTAAACCACTTATTCAACATAAATTTACCCTTAACACATGTAAGCCTCATTGAACCTACCAGTAGGTGGGAAAATGTGGGGTATAAATGCAGAAATAAATAAATAAATCATTTGCTTCCATGATGGTTAATCATCCTGACAATAAACAAATTCATGCCTCTAACATGTCCCTAATTTTTCAGCACATCAGTGCATGCTGCTCCCATGCATTTTTGTTGCATGTATGTTTCTGGCCCATGTCCTAAACACACCCTACCATTTTCTAGAGAAGGAGATGCTGGAAAGCATTGCAGGCCTGCGGCTATACTTTATAAATGAGGGTGAATATCAGTTGAAAGTTTCACCTTTACAAAAACCTCAGTGAAAATTTTGTTTAAACAGTGTTTCTCAAGTCAGCCCTGAAAACACTTCTTACCAGCCTGATTTTCAGGATACCCACAATAGCAGGAAGTATCTACTGTACATGAATAGTAACTCACTTTGAACAACTGAGAAAGGCATGAGCTAAAAATGGATAAGAGATATTTGAATACACTGTCTCTGTTGATTGCAGATCCATCCCATACGTATTCACGTTGGATATCCCAAAGACCAGGCTGGGTGTGTCCCAAGAACTGGCAGGTCAGTATCCACAGGATCTAGATTCAGCACCTTCCATCCAGATAAATGCTGCTGACTAAGATATTCAGTGACACCATCCGACAGTGCCTCTGAATATCTTTAGTACTATGTGGACAGTGCCTGGGTAGAGCCAGAGCGGTCATAACTTAGGACATATCAAAGGCGGTTCTAAATTATCAGGATAAGTTATGTGTATAGTGGACAGAATGTTGTCACTATCTGGATAAGTTCTGGTGCTGACCACCTGATCTGGATACTCAGCACCAGCCACTCTCTGAATTGTTTTGACTGCTGAAGCTAGCATTTTAAAAAATGCTGGCCATGGTGACTAAATATTGACTCGTGGGTTGAGAACTACAGAAAACTGATAATGAAGGACTCTAACTTGCACAGAGCAGTTATGGTTTCAAGTAACATATCTGGGACAGTCAGAGAGAGCAGTGGTAGGAAGAAAGTTGATAAGACATGGTGGGGGAGCTGGTGTTAAGAATGGGAAATTTACCAAATCTGATAGGAAACCAGGTAAATTTAGTGGCCCAATTAGTCTATAATTGCTGTCATCCAATATGTTACAGTTTTCATGATGACTTATACAACAAAATAAGTATGAGGTGTATTTTATTAAAATTTCATTTCCATTTATTGCCAATTTATTTTGCCAATTGCCAAAATGACATCTAGGCAGTATACAAAAATAAAAGCTCAGCAGTGAAACGGAGAGAGAGAGAGTGGAAGAAAGTAAAAAGGGAGAGAGAGGTGATGAGTGCCAAAATTAGTCCAAGAAAGCTAGATTAAAGAGCAAAGATTGGAATAATTTCTTGAAAACTAGGAAAGAAGGTTCAGTTTGAGTTGAAGTGATAGTGTTCCATAGTTGAGGTCCAGCGTAGGCAAATGCAGAGTCATGGGTAAAGTTGAATGCGGACAAATGATGGGATATGTAATAGGGACAGTTGGAATGAACATAAAGTGTGTAAAGAGGAGTAGGGGATGAGCAGATTGGAAATATAAGGTGGAGCAGAGAATAACAGTCCTTTGTAAGCTAGTGCGAGTAACTTGAAATGAATGCAAGATGAGACAGGGAGCCAATGTTCAGACCTGAGTAACGGGATGATGCTGCGATCAAGTTTGTAGGCACCATGTAAGAGTTTGACAGTAGTAAATTGGATGAGTTGTAATCATTTTAGTGAGAAAAGAGGAAGACTACAAAAGAGAGAATTACAGCAATCAAGGTGAGTAATGGTAGGGGAAAGCAGCAACGTGCAAATGCAAGAAGAGGTTGGGTACGGTCTGACAGATCTAATGCATTGAAGGGCGAAAAAAGAAGATTGAATAGTCTTGTTGATATGGTCTTTTAATGTCAAATGAGACTAAAGCAATAGGAGGGGTTAGGAAATTGAATAGACTTGGGTTTGGAGACATTGAGAGCTAGTGTATTAGTAGAAAGCCATATAGATGCATGTTCCAAGCAGGAGTTGAAAGTGAGAGAGTCAGTAGAGCCAAAAGGATATGAGTAAAGGATCTGTATATCATCTGTATAACAATATGGACTACAGCCACAGAATTGGATGAGGGAGATTAAGGGAGAAAGGAAAAGGTTAAATAGACGAGGGGCCAGAGCCTAGAGAGTATGGGTACCCAGCAGAATAAAGACCCTCTGAGAAAACTTTGTAAGAGCGACGGGAGAGGTAAGAGGTGAACCAGAATGATACTGTGTCCAAGATACCCATCTGAGAAAGACGAAGAAGGAACACGTTGTGATCCGCTATATCAAAGGCAGAGGAGAGATCTAGAGACCATGACAGAGGCATCGTGATTGATAGAGGTACCAATGTCATTGTAGAAAGCCAGAAGTAGGGCTTCAGTACCATGTTCCTTGCGAAAACCAGCTTGCCGAGGGTGTAGCGTCAAAGTTTAATCAGAGAAAGAGGTGAGTGCTTTTTTTCTTAGCATTTGCCTGCAAATGTGTGCCATGCTCACTACCCAGGCTTCCTGCAGATCTGTATTCCCTGCTGCTTCCTGCTATTCGCTTAATTTTTAAAATATAAAACAGCAGTGTTAAGAAGGAAGTGTATGGCATGTGGTTTGTTTTTTTAATAAAAATTTTAAAAAATCCATACTGAGTTACAAATAAAATGAATTTTCCTGTCTTTAATGCTTCATATTCAGCTTTGGTTTCCAATAAATGGTGGTGCTCCATTCTGCTCTGGTGCGCATTCTGCTGAACTTTTCCTGCTGTATCACTTTTGGCATTTGCTCTATATGGTCTGAGTGATACTGATTCCAAGCGCAGACCTCCCCAACATTTATGTGAGTGTGACACCAAGACATGGAATTCAGAACTTGCAGCATCTTCTACTCTAAAAATGCACCACTGCAATAAAGGAAATATGCTGTTTCATCCACTGAATGCTTTTTACCACCTTTGCGTTTTAGTACCTGGAGTGGAATGATTGCCTAGAAACCACTTCTATTTCACTGTTTTAAACTGCCTGGCCCCTTAGGGGTGACTGTTTTGTTTTATTGACTCAGTCCTATCCTCCTACCCCTTTACAGTTCCAGCCAGATCAGAAACTGGCACCCTGAGTCTTCATTCACAACTGCCCCAGAAGTTTTCCCCCATTTGATACCCCTCCCATCTAGCCACAAGTTTATTGCACAATGGCTATGTTCACCTCCTCTCAAATGAATGCTGCCTCCTTGGCATCTCCAGTCCCAACCAATTTAGGGAGCAGAAGACCTGCCTGGGAGTTGAACCTAAATTTTTCTGTATAGTAGTGACCTCATTTAAGAATAAGAACGTGTCGGTTTCAGAACTGTGCACTTTGTGGGTGTTGAAACTGAGGTTGAAGCAATAGAAAAAGTGCTATGCATGAAGTACCCTCATTAGATTAAATGCTACCAGAAATCCATACTAGGTGGAATCAAGATAGTACCAGCAGCAGTTCCTGACATACTGACAATGCCAAAGAAGAAGGGGAAAGTGAGGGGTTTTCCCTCAGAGCCCACACCACAGACCCTGACAAGTATTACCAAACTGATGGATGTTTTCATTCGGTGAGATGGAACGGCTCCATCAGTTGTTGTAGAGCAGCTATCTTGTCCTACACCGCTGCCAGGTGGAGCGGTTTGGGACTTCAGCTCTGATGTATTCTTGTCTCCTGTCATGTGGACTGCCCTGCCACAGCCAACGATGAGTAACCCTCAGGACTCTTCTGAGGTCATCCAATGTGAATCGCTGGTAGTGCTGTCTTTGAGGGAGAAGGCTTTGGGTGCACAGGAGGAAGTGTCTCAACATCCTCTGGGTCAACGGGTCATCGATTCGGTGGTGGGTGAAAGAGCTGCTGTTCCTGGCACGGAGGTGGATTCTGCTGAGAACAGAAGTGGCTTGGTTCCACTACTGTCGATGCTTCAGAGGCCTCCAGTTTTCACTCTTGAGACTATATGGACAGCAATTTCAGAACTAGGTAAAGCACTTCCTGTGCCATTTTCTACTATCAATAGTAATATCCATGCTAATATGAGCAATGTATCTATGCTTCAGAATCAAATGACTCAAGTGAATCAGAAAGTGGAACAACAATCTGAACAGATTAAGAGCGCTCAACTATTGCATTCTTCATTAATGACTGAGAATAATTTACTCCAACGTAAGGTTCAGAACTTGGAGAAAGTAGCAAGGTTTTCTAGCCTTCACTTAATTAACTTTCCTAAGGCTCTGTTAACCTTGCCAAGAGATCTGTTTAAACAATATTTGGTGGAGATTCTTCAAGTACCAGAAGCATCTTTTCCTCCTTTGTCTTGTATATATTATCTCCCAACACCTAAGAAAGAGACAATGAATGTTCAGGTCCTGCTGTTGATGTGTTTTAATGTTTCTGACATTTTGGAGACTGCTGACTCACAGTCTGTGGGTCCAGCAACACTGGTTATAACACTGGCATTATCTTAAGATTGTGATTGACTCTTGCATGTATTTTTCAAGAAAAATAAATATCTTTCTTGGTGTGTCAGGTCAGCATGTTTCTTGATAGCCCCCTCAAAATGTTGTGGACTTAATTAATATTACTTTATTTTGCTTTGTTTTGAATTTCCATCAATAATAATTGGATGTAGTGTTAACATCTATATTTTCTTTTTTTTTTCTGTACAAATGGTTATTCCTAACTTGTATTTAAAAATCTTCTTAATAAAAAAAAAAAATCAATACACAAGGTCACTGATTAGACTTGCCAAACAGGTTTAGTTAAGAGAAGCTGCACCCCTGTGTACTGTGCCATATTTCAAAAGAATGTACAGCATGTAGAAACAACATATCTGATATCAATCCAGACTTGTACTGCTTTTTCTGTATTAGCAAAGGGTGTAGCAAATTACAGGCCAAAACTAACAGCTGAAATAAAACCAGCAAAGTGGTTGAGTAGAGATGATTCCTTTATTAAGTCAACAACTGTTTAACAATGAAGTTGCAATTGTGCCAAAAAGAGGGCTGACTTTGGCACCAGTGATATTGTGTGTGACTGGCAGAGACCACAAACAGCAAGGATTCCCTCCAACCCCAACAGTACAGCAGTGGCTGCACCTTTTTCCACAATGCTGCCCCTATGTGGCCATACTCGTTACACAGCTATGCAAAGAACCCCCAAACAAATTAGTATTAAAGGTAAGTAAGGCATAGTGTAGGCCAGCTCAATAGCTCAGCTGAAGACCTAGCTTTGATTCCCAGGTCAGCTAGGGCTGAAGATACTGTGGAGGCAGCATTGTCAATTGGAGATGAACGTCATCCATCACTCAGTGATGACACTTAAGGTCCAGATTAATTGGACTCTGAGGGGAAGCTGCACTTGACTGCAATTTCTGGGCTTAATTAGTAGGGACATAAAAATAGGAGAAAAAAATCCCTTGGTTAGTTGTGAAAGAGGGCTTATGGCATTGTAGCCCAGTAAAGATCAGTTGTGAGTCAGCCAGAAGCTGAACAGAGAAGGAGATAGGCTGGTCACAATAATATGAAGTTGGGAGGTGTTGCAGCTTGTAATTAAAAGCTACACATGAACCAAGTTTCCAGCTCAGATCTGCAAGCTAAAATCTCAATTATTTTAATGATCACCAGGAATGTCAAACGTAAGGACCAATGGGCCACTTTTGGCCCACCAAGCCTCTTTATCTAGACCCATTCTGTTTGTGATGATCCCATTGGTTAGGAGAAGAAAGAATAGCAGCAGTGTAACACCTTAGGTCACATTCTGTTTCTGTTATTAGGCCTAAAATGTCTGAGTGCTGGTGGTCCTCCTCTCTACTCCATCACTGCTTCTGATTGTGGATTAGGAGGAGAACAGCAGCAATAGTGCAACACCTTGAGCCTCATCCTTCTTATCCTATTGCTAGGTAGCAAGTGTCTGAACCTTGATGATCTCCTTCCTCCTCCTGCACTGATCACTCTGATTAGGAGGAGAATAATGGCAGTGTAGTGCTTCCAAATTCATCCTCTTCCTCTGCTTCCCAGTGTTGATGGTGAGTTTTGATGTCCTGCACAATTCAAAGCATGACACTGACTGTGGCCAACACAGGAAGAGGATGTGGTTGGAGGAGTTCACTGCTACGCTTTTCTCCTGCCAAGCGATATGGTCATGGTACCATAAGTGAGGGAAGGAGGAAAGAAGGCCAAAAGAATGATAGGATATGGGAACAAAGCAGTGAGTGAGAGGATGGGGGGGGGGGATAAGTGAGGGTAGCAGAGGGGCTGTGACTGATGTAGAAGAGAGAGTATGATTGAAAAGATCAGAGGTGCTGTGTAATAGTGGGTGAAGGGATCTGGGATACAGGAAGGTTGGGAAAGTGAGTGAGGGGATCAAAGGTTTTGTGAAGTGTAAGGGGATCACCCATAAGTGTAGTTTGGCTTTTTGTTTTGTGGTGGGCAAAGAGTAAGGTGCTGTGGAGGTCTTGCTGCCAATCTGCATATTCCTCCCAGCATTCTCAGGGGTGACTCCCAGGTCCACCCCAATCCACTCGGGGTTTCCACTCCAGGTGCTATGCGTTGTCAGGTGTGCAAAACATTTTCTCACTACAGGTTTTTATTCCCTTTCTCTTAATCCAAATGGCTCCAGTACAGTTTCTTTTATTGATACTGACTTTCCCCAATCTCTTTCTTCATCTGAAACTACTGCATACCTCAGGACAACATTGCCCACCTGCTGCTTTCATCACCTCACAATCCCTTTTGTCTTCTCCCTTTTTCTCAGCTCTCAAGCTTCAACATTTTCTTCCTTTCATTCAACCTTCTCCATTTTGACTCAGTGCATTTCATCTTTCTTGCTTTCATCATGCCTTTCCTACTCTTCTCCATACTCACTTGCTCCTCTCTGCTGAGGATATCAATCCCAATCCTGGTCCTCCAAATCAGATCGCAGTCTACTTGTGCAGGTCACACCACAATGTCTCCAGTCTTATTTTTGTTCCTCTCTCCTTTTCTGCCTTATTTGCCCTGTGGAATGCCCACTCACTCCAACAAGCTTGCCTATATCCACAACCTCTTTATCTCTCGTATTCTCCATCTGCTTGCACTAGCTGAGATTTGGCTTTGCTCTGAAGACTCTGCTTCAGCTACTACTACTACTTATCACTGTAGCACTACGAGACATATACAGTTCTGTACACTAAACACACGAGAGACTGTCCCTACTCGACAGAGCTTACAACCTAATCAAGACAGAAAAACAGGGCAAATAATGGATTAGGGAATGATAAAACGTACATGGGTATTGAACAAGTGAATAGGAGTTATGAGTTAAAAGCAGCCTCAAAAAGGTGAGCTTTTAGCCTAGATTTGAATATGTATTCATGATGTATTGTAAGCCACATTGAGCCTGCAAAGAGGTGGGAAAATGTGGGATACAAATGCAATAAATAAATAAATATGGCCAGAGATGGAGCTTGACGTACTGACTCAGGAAGTTTATTCCAGGCTTGTAAGAGTGGAAAGGTACTGAGGAGCCGCAGAGTAAAGACACCTGTAAGTCAATAAGAGGAGTTTGAACTGTGGAAATGGATAGGGAGCAAATGAAGTAACTTGATGAGAGGGCTAATATGAGCATAGCAACACTGGTAAAATATAACTTGTGCAGCAGAATTTTGAACAGGTTGAAGGGGAGAGAGAAGCAAGTTGCAGTAATCTAAGCAAGAGGTGATGATAGTGTGGATAAGGGTTTTGGTAGTGGGCTCAGAAAGAAAGGAACGAATCTTGGTGATTTAGCAGTCTGTTGGATATGTGCAGAGTAAGAGAGAGAGGAGTCAAAGATGACCCCAAAGTTATGAGCTGATGTAATATGGAGGATGAGAATGTGTTATCCACACAGATAGAGAAAGGGGGAAGAGGAGAGGTGGATTTAGGGAGAAAGATAAGAAGCTTAATCTTGGCCATGTTTAGTTTCAGATGGCAGTGAGACATCCATACAGCAATGTCAGACAAGCTGGCTGAGACTGGGGCCTGGATTCCTGCTAAAATTTCTGGTGTGGAAGAAAGATATTAGTGCTATAAAAATAAGTAGTAATAGGAAGACATTTTGAGAATGGGGAGATGGGAACCAATTCAACATTGACACCCACATCATTTTAGGGCACTGCCCTCTCCCCATGCTCCCCTCCCTCTCCCCAATTTGCACCTATGTGATTGTGCCTCCCTCTCTTGTCCCTGGGTTCCATCTTTTTCCTCACCTCCCCTCCATCCCCATGGTTCCTATCCTCTCCTTCCCCTGATTCACCCTATCCACCCTTCTCTCTTCACTTACCCTTCTCTATTTCCATTTCCCTCTTCCTTTCACAGTATCACTCTCTAAAATTCCCTTACCTAAAAAGGATCAAATAAATTAACTAGACACATGTAATGTCAGATAAAGTATTTATTTTAAAAAGGTAAAATAAAAAATGCACCTTATTGACTATGCAAATATACACATATGTCTCCCCTCTTCTCACCCCTGTTGGCCCACTTAGTACTAGATTCTATATATCACGCCTAAAATATTGGTGCCAAAATGAAATACTCTTAGGTGTATTCTATAAAGGATGCCTAAATTTAGGTGTATTTTATAGAATAAGCCTAAATTTCAACGCGGTTTATAGAATATGCCATGTACCCAGCCGCATGACTAAATTTAGTTGCGGTGTAGGTGGTTATATAGATTTTGTAAGAGGCCAATTCCTACATACGTACTCGCTTATGTCTAGGGGGTGTGGCCTCCGCCCGACATTCGCTACATGGAAAATAACGGACAGACCAATGGAATATATTAGTTTATTTATACAGTGTTATATACAAAAATATAGAAAAATCCTTATCAGCTTATAGCATCAGCAATTCCTGATTGCATGCACAATGATACCAAAAATATAGAGAATAACTATGATTATCCTAGTGGCTAATCTGTAATGACAGATAAACACAATACCGAGATCCTAATGATTACCACACAAATCTTATACTAGGCTAACAGCGAGTAGAGATCATAAATCCTGACGTCACGCATCTGATGGGTCCGAGCACAGACCAATTATCTAACCCAGCCTGAAAGAAGTAAGCTATGATCTCACCGTTCTGGTCACCAGATCAGGTTCCTTCCGATACCTCAGCTGAATGTCTCAGCAAGGTCCCACGAGCTTAGGTGATGCACTTGTCTTGCTCAGCAACAGATGATACAGACTCAGTATAGATCCTGTAGACAGCTGTAACCTGGGGAAAAGCTTTGCCAGGTATTATCAGTAAGTCTCTCAGGTAAATCAGGTGCTTGCAGAAATGCAAGTCCTCTCCTCTTCTTTTCTTCTGTTCTTCCTCCGTTCTTCCCGCCAACTAACTTTCTTCTCCTTCTGTTCCCGCTTCTCCGACCCATCAGTTTTCTGGGAGCCAATCAGAAATAATCCCACCATGTACTCCCAGCATCTGTATGAAGCTTCCATTGTCCGTCTTATCTCGTAAGCTCTCTCTCTCTCAGGGACATGCATTCTCCCCCGATACAGAGTGACCTTGGAGGTGGTGCAGGCTTCAGTAAATCTATTACAAGCTGAAATGCTGACTTCTGCACAGTTGGTAGTCAGACATATAGGTGAAAGGTTGCAGCGTCCATGTTGGCTGTAAAGGTGCTCTCATGTGCACCCCGGGTGGATGAGATCACCGCAAATACTCCTACAGATTCCCCCCCTTGGAGATGGAAATTACTACAAAGGAGTAAAGGCCTTCTCCAACCTAACTACAAAAATAAGCCAGACAGTTCAGTCAGGATTCAGGTACAACTTCATGGTCAACTACAAAAAGTTTCAAAGTAAATCTCAACTAATGCAGACTAACACACTTCCAACAGTTCTATTAAGCAAGATAATGTTCACAAGGAAATCAAAAATGCTAATACAGCAAAATACTGAATAATAGAACCCGCATGTGCAGGTAGTTAAAAGTCTTAACACATGAAAATTAATCAAACCATAATCAAATTAATCATGAACCATAATCACATCATGCAAAGCAAAGCATATTAGTACAGAAAAGTGAAAACGGAATAAATTGTTGGCCAAACGCTGGTCAGATGTAACTACATAAAGTCTTGCAATCTCATCGCCGTAGGTGACAAAGTGTTTACGCGATAGCGTAAATGACGAAGGTCTCTCCAAAACACTACAGCACACAGGAACATGATGAACCACGAGATGGTCAAAAGTGGGATGACAACGTGAGTGGACATGTGGAACTGGGTGACATCAGATGAACGACGTTTGTAATCTGCAACCTCGAGAGTCTCATGGTCAACAGATAATTCAACAGTGTGAGAGTCTTTGGACTGTAAAAATGGTATAAGGTCCATAGCAAAGTCAGTAGGATGTCCACGAAATACATCAAGCACTTCCAACTCAGAAACAACCGGGTCTGTGTCAAGATAAAACAGGGAAACTCCTCCTACATTGGCAACAGCATACTTGGGTACAGCGATCACACAAACATTGCAAGGAAGAGTGTAACGGTTGATTACATCATGCTTCTGAAAGGTGACAGTGAGTTCCGTACTAGGTGTGCTAACTAACCATATCGTATCCAGTACAGCTACAGTGGTATCAGAAAAATCGTCATATTTTGACACGGTAACCTTACACTTCTCTTGGACATTCTCTGTGGACAAGCCACAAAGAGCTTCTGTTGTGTCTTTCAGGAAAGGTTTACCAGGGCATAGCCAATTAACATCTTTAGTTTTGGGGCAAAGGTCTAAGTTAGGGACCAAATAATGTTGCGGAGCATCCTGTTGGTAAGCAACATACTTAGGTGTATCAACATTAAGGTACAAATTCTCATGCCACGTACCTACATTTACAACTTGTTTAAGCTGGTATACATTCTCAGGCATAATAAATGGCAAATTAAGGATGAAGGCAATTTCCATACGCTCCATATCCAAATAAAGGGGAAAGGCAGTACCTAAATGAAATGCGATTTGAATTTGGAAAGGTTCAATAGACAAACGGGTAACTTTGGCAAAGGCATCTTTAACAACATCAGATGGTATCAGGTACGTTGGTATCTGTCCCTGCATTAGCTTACTAACACTAGTATCTACTTCCCTAAATAAATCCTGGATAAGGTCCTTAACAGGTTGTATAAACACACGGTCTTCATTCATGGTACCTTTAATTGTCAACAAATCAGCTGTGTTAGCACTAATTTTATGTGTATGTAAATTCACAAGAGTGACCGTATCAGCAATAGTTTTACCCTGGGCCACAAGTTGGCTCTGTTGGACTACCAATTTGGTCTCGATGGCTTTCAAGTCTGCTTGGATGGCTTGTATATTGGCCTGCAGCTTTTGGACAGAAACTACGTTGGCAACAGACATGGAAATACCAAAAAGTGAACCAATGGCCGAAAAAATCAAACCACCGGCCAGACCAAGAAAACGCTTAGATCTGGACCTGGAATTATAAGGTTGCATAGGTTGTACCATGACTTTGTCCAGTTGATGCAAAATGTTCTTCACTTGTGCACGGGCATTTTGCATATAATTGAGAAACCAGGAATGGGTAACAGCAGACAGAGATAAGTTACTCATATTGAAATGTTTCAGTAGTACATGCATTGGGTCAAGGGACACAACTACTTTCTGGGGAACAATCTGGGACTGGGTAATCAGGAAGCCAGGGGTATCTTGCAGAACAACTCCAGACATGGGACCAGGTTCGATCATCTTGGACCACGATCCCAGCAGCACGGAGATCAAGAACACGATCATCAGGGTTCTTTTCTGCATCTGCAAGGTACAAAGAAAACAGACTATGCTGTTGGGGTGTTAGTACAGTTCGTGTCATCAACACATACGTCTGGAATCAAATGACTGGGATGACGTGGTCTCAACTGATTGATGTGGACCCATTTAAGGGTGTCTTCACCCTTAGTATTTTTCTTGAGGCAAATTTGGTAAGCCACAGGTGAAGCTTTTTCCACTATTGGGAATGGACCACGCCAACTAGGCAGAAACTTCCTTTCTTTAACCTTGTTTCTGGCAAAATTGAAGTAGAATACCTTGTCGCCAATTTGGTATTCTTTAGAGGTAGTCCCTTGATCATAATAGGCTTTTCTACCTCTAGCGCTACTTTCCAAATTTTTCTGAGCAAAGGCAAAGGCACTTTGCAAATGCTTACGCAAATGGGTGACATATTCATGAGTGGAGGTAGCACTGGACAAGTTCACATCATTAGTCCTGTACAACAAATGCATTGGTAATGTCATTTCCCTACCTGTCATCATCTCAAAAGGAGACACTCCGGTGGAACGGTGGGGTGTGGAACGAATCGCCATAAGGACCAATGGTAAGACAAGGTCCCAATTCTTACCTGAGGATGACACATACTTCTTCAGAATGGTCACGATGGTGCGATTAGCTCTTTCCACCTGTCCCGAAGATTGAGGTCGGTAAGCTATGTGCAACTTACTCTTTACTCCAAGCATCTTCCACATATGTTGAATCACCTCTGCCGTGAACTGAGAACCTTGGTCTGAATCCACTCGCATAGGCAAACCCCACCGGCTGAACACATGATTCAGTAGTAAGGTAGCCGTGGTTTCTGCCGTGCAGTTGGGTGCAGGCAGACACTCCAACCACTTGGTGAACAAGCAGGTGACTGTGAGCAAGTACTTGTTACCACGAGTGGATCGAACTACAGGACCAACCCAATCAATCTGGATATCCGACCAGGGCATGGCGATACCCTTCTTCCTAAGTGGTGCTCGGTGAGATGGTGAAGATGGCTGGAAACGACAACAGGTCAAACACCCTCGCGTGTACAACTGTACATCCTGTCGCATGTGAGGCCAATAAGCTACTTGCTTTAGGGTCTCATAGGTGATATTCTCCCCTCGATGTCCAGCACATGGTTCGTCATGGGCATGCTGCAACATAATGCCTCGATATTCTTTAGGCACCACCCATTGCTCAATGCCATGCTTACTCGTCCGAATAAGCAGGTCCTTGTGAAGTTTGAACTTCTCTCGGGAGGCGTAGAGTATCCTCATTTCCTCATCTTGCTTGTGTTCTTCCGTCAGGGAACAGTCTTGCGGATTCCATATGTACTCATAAAATCTACCGATCACCGGGTCGGATTTCTGTGCCATGACAAGATCAAAGGATGGGACTTCCCTGCACCACTGGACCACCGGCGTGTCGTTGGACTGCTTCGCCTGTCGTCGGGTGACCGCATGGACAGCCGCAGTCTCCACATCTGGGGGTCGCCATAATTCTCCTGTAAGCGCACCCTCCTTGGCCAGGTGATCGGCCAAGTCGTTTCCCAGCTTGTCGGGACTGTCAACTTTTGCATGACCCTTGACCTTCTTCCAATAGATGGTCATGTCATGGTCCTTTACCAGTTGATCCAAAATCCGGATCAAGTTTCCATGATGTACTGGTTTTCCTTTGGAATTTAACATATTTTTCTGCTTCCAGATGGGTAAATGGGACACAAAATTCTGTCTCACATAGTCCGAATCCGTACATATGACCAACTGTCGGACTCCTTTCTGAATTGCAGACTGTACCGCCACCAGAGCTGCCACAATCTCAGCGTACTGATTAGTTCGCGAGCCCAAGCTGTGTTTCAGGGTCTCTTCAAGATTGGTTGGATCCCATACCACTCCTACTCCTGCAACCAATTCCTTGACTGTATCACGACGGTAAGCACAACCATCTACATAGACCTTAGGCATGGTAGCACAAGTCTGTTCATCATACAGATGGTGTCGATGAGGTTCTTTCTCTAGCGGGGGAACATCTGCTTCGGGAATACCTGCAATGGAATCCTGTTCTGCACAATCATGTAGGTCAGCCATACCTTGGGCTACTGCGTTACGATGTTTCTGAGCATACCTTACCTCCAGAGGCCAGCCTTGAAGAGCCAATGTCCAGGAGACTATTTTGCTGTTTGACACTCGACCGGTCTTAATTCGGTCACTACCCAAGAAACTGATGGGCTGGTGGCAAGTCTCCACAATTAGCTTCTCACCTTGGATGTAACTTCTGAAGTGTTGCAAAGCCCAAACGGTAGACAGGAGTGCTTTCTCACATTCGGAATACTTCCTCTCCACATCCGTTAGTCCTTTACTGGCATACGCCACTACCCTCTTATCCGTGTCATACTTCTGATATAGGACAGCACTCATAGAGTGTTGGGAATATCCCAAGTCCACGTAGAACTCACGACCTCCCTCGGGGTATGCGAGGCATGGGAAGCAGCTAAGCTTGTCTTTCAGCTCCTGCATAGCAGATTTCTGTTCTGGCCCCCAGACCCAAGGTGTATCTTTCTTCAACAACTTGACCAACGGTCGGGTGATCTCCGCATACTCATCTATGAACTGTCTGGAGTAGTTGCAAATTCCTAGAAAGGAACGAAGTTCAGTGATATTGGTGGGCTGTTTCAACTGTTGTAAAGACTGCACTCGCTTCTTCTGGGGTCGCAGACCCTCAGCAGAAATTTCATACCCTAAGTAATTCAGTGATTTCCTGCACCATTGTCCTTTGGCAAGAGTCAGTTTAGCTCCAGCATCTGCCAACTGTGTGAAGACATGCTCCATCTCCTCCAGGTGTTCCTGAAAGGTAGGACTCTTGATCAGAATGTCATCCACATAGACCACTGTTCCTCGAGCTTCAGCATCTGGTAGGGCTTTGTGTAGGAAAATGTTGAATTCAGCAGGTGAATTGAGAAACCCAAAGGGTGTCCTGTTCCACGTATACTGCTTCTTCCCAAACGTAAAAGCCAGTTTATGCTGATCGTGGGGATGGACTGGTACTGTCCAAAACCCTGATGCCAAATCCAGGCTGGTGAAATACTTAGCCCCCCTAATGGTTGCAAGGTTCTGATCCAGTGGAGCCATAGGCCACCGGGACAAGGGTACTCGCTTATTCAACTGACGGTAATCCAGAGCGATTCTCCAGCTGTTATTCTTTTTCAAGATGGGCCACAGAGGGGAGTTGTACGTGCTGTTGCATTGTCTGATGATACCCCTGGTCTCCAAAGTGTTGAGAATCTCTTGTACAGACTCATAGGAAGCCAATGGAATCTTATACTGACGCACAAAGACAGGCTTGCTACCAGGTTCCGTAGGCACTCTGGTGACATGTAGGTTCGTAAGTCCACAGTCATACGAATCTACAGCAAAAAGGTCCTTGTAATTGTACAACAACTGAGTCAACTTCCTCTTCTCTGTGTGAGTAGTACAAGCATCAGCCTGTTCCACTTGCTCTTTCACCATGGCATCAAACTCTGAGAAAGGTTGGTTGGATGAAATTTCCACCTGTTCTTCAATGTCCTCCTGCAAGGTTGAGGTTTCCACAGAATTCACCCTTCGAGGCCTCTGAGGTACAGACATTTCCCTGGACAGAAACAAGAAGTCATCTTCCACCTGTACCTGAGCACACGTCGCATCATAGGGCCAAACAAACTCGAGAGATATGAGGCCCCTGGGAGAGGTAAACCAACTGTCAGTCGTCTCCCCCCCCTGGCAGGTGTCCCAAGAAGAAGGCAGCCTGCCAAGGATAGGCAAACTTACCTCGACATCATGGAAAGACTGGCCAACCAGAAAGCCAAAAGAATCTCCAGCAGATAGCTCAACTTCAGCAGACTGTGGATTGGTGACCAACAGGTATAAGGTGGTACCGGTGACCTCCAAACATGGCAGAACACCAATTGCCAATCCAAGGTCTCGAAAGTGGGCATGTGGGTTAAAGAACACTACATCATCCAGCAGACGTTGTCCTTGAGCGAGGCGAAGCTTGAGGGAAAAATCCCGTACCCTACCTGGAATGGTTACATCCTTGTCACAGACTACCTCACAGACCTGGGGAATGGTCTGTCCAGACTTCAAACAAACAGCCGTAGGTTCAAGTTCCACTGGGTTGTTCTGCATTCTACTCCACAGGACTAGATTCACCAGGTCCACATAAACTCCCAGTCGTGCAAGGCAATCTGACCCCAAACATAAGGGTTCCCTCAAGCCCCGGACAATAGAGAAGTGGTGAGTGAATGTCTTCTTTCCCACAGTCAAGGGAAGGCCACATATTCCGTCAAGCGGCTTGGAGCCTTGTCCCGGTACCTGTACCGAAGTAGAGGAACATCTGCTGAAGGGAAGTTGTACAGACTTACGAATTTGGCTGTACAACGAGTCACTGATGTAGGAGAGATCACTAGTGAACAGTAAAGTAGCTTGAAGCAATTGGGTGTTAGCCACCTGAACTGGTATGGTGAATTCATCACCTTTCTGGGTGATGACAGTCACCTTGCAAGGATGAGCAAAATCAGGACCAGAGATAGGAGATGGGATGTCAAGTGATGCTGAGTCCTGTGAAACAATCTCTAGATGGTCCGCTTGTTGCACCAGCTCTTCATGCTTCTGATCCCCTTCTGGTGCCTCTGTCAACGGAGGCTCCCGCATGGGCGGATCCGCGGAACACCGGAGATCAGTCCGCAGGGGAGTGTCCTGTAGCTCCACAGAGTTGGCATCACCGACTGTACGCCAGTATCTCCCTCGCACATATTTAAGGGGTCGAGTGACTTTAGACCAGATCGTTTCCTCGTCATAATCCAAAACAGGCCGAAATCTCTTCAAAAGGTCATTTCCAATCAGAAATTCTTCACCCTCACTGGTAGTGATGATGGCAGGGTGCCTGACGGTCATCTGTCCAAGCTGTAAAGATAGCCAAACCTGTCCCACAGTTCCAATACTTTGATTGCCATAGGCCACCAGTGACAAGTCGCATGGTGTGACATGCAGCACATCCTGACCCCCCCCTAGAGATGCCTCGAGTTTCTGAAACAGGCCCTGGGTGACCAAAGTCACCTCTGATGCTGTATCCAGGAGACCTTCACAGGAAAGTACTTGTTGAATTAACAACTCCACGGTATATCTGTAACCTTTAGATATAAGCTTACCTAGAAAATACCTGACTTCCTGGGATGAGTCTTTTGAAAGAGGCCCTTCCGGGTTCGAGGGCTGCGACGCAGCATGGTTCACGGGGGACTCCTCACTGATGGACGACAACACATCCACGTGGACAGTGGGGACGCTTGCGGTAACAGGTTTTGTGGCTACGTCTAGTCATGCTTGTTCTTCCTCCGAAGAGGATGGCTGTTCCACCTCAACAGATTTAACACTCAGCCCCGGAGGGGTCGGCGGTCTAGAAGACTGGTCCTTCTGCTTCTGGAATTTGACCTTTTTATGAGATGAAGGTGTCTTAGGTACACTGCTAGACTCCGCGATTGAACATCTTGCCATCAATTGGTCCAGCTGAGCTTGCATAGCACGGATCTTCTCTGCATTCCACTTCTTCTGATTAAACCGCTTCTTTTTAGGTTGTTGCTGTCCCTCCTGTGCAATAGGAGGCGCTGCATCCCGCGGCAGGGCCTGAGAGCCCGGCGGCGTAGTTGGTCTCGGCGCTTTGTTTTCCAGAGAAAGCGTGGAAGTGACCGCACAAACGGCGGGTGGTACCACCCTGTTGCGACTCTTGGATGCCGGTTTCGGAGTCTCTGCGATTGGCTTGGCGCGGCAGATTTCAAAAATTCCTTCAGCCTGCTTTAGAAGGCTGGAATAGGGTTCTGCGTTTTTTCCTGCCAAGGGAATCTTTATCGGATCAGGCAGACCCTGTATAAAAAGTTCCCTGAAATCACCAAATTCAAGATCTTTAGAATCAGGCGGCACCCCCCCTTGGTAAAATGCACGCTTCAAGCGATGGGCCCACTCCCGCGGACTCTCCTCCGGATTACAACTAATAGTATACGCTGCACGCTTAGCTTCAAGAGAGTTGGCAAAGAGACCGTAGCGCTTCGCTAAGGCTTGCTCCACTGCCCGTAAATCGGGGTTATCGGACATGATCAAATCTAGAACTTCATGGCACTCGGTGCTAAAGGTCCATTTGAGGAGGGCTCTGATGTCATCCTCAGAAGAGACGTGCATGGTCTGCAGGAGTTCATGCACTGCCTTAAGATGGGTTTCTATGGATACCGCGGCAGACTCTTTAAAAGGCGCTATTACGGTGCATAGCATCTTTATAATATATGCTTGCCTCTCCATAGACATTCCTTTCTTGGGTTCCGGCCTGACATGCCGCTGATCACTACCAGGTGTAGAGAACCTCGGGGCAGGTGTATTGCTAAAACTGGGTGGATCTGCCGAAGGCTGAAACCCTGAGCTAGGCACCTGACCAAGTGAGCTGATGATTTCAGCAGGCCGTCCCTGATCCCGTGCCCCCAATGGGTGTGTCACTGTCTCGGGTCTGCTGCTTCGGTCACCAGCCACTATGGGGCTGGATTGTACAGAGGGGCGGCAAAGAGCCGAAGCCATGCCCCCAATGGGTGTGTTTAACTCGGGTCCCTCCCGGCTCACGTAACGGTTCATTTCGGGAGCCGGGCTTGGGTGACCCGCAGCAAAACTGTCGGGGAACTCTAAGGTATACGGTACTTCTTCCTGCGCCATGTGCGTAAGCTCTTGCTGCATTGTGGAAATCTTTACAGTGCACTCATCTAATGCTTTAGACAATGAATCTCTGTCCTTCACTGTACATTGTAATTGCAGTGAGACTGTTTCCTGCTTCTCTTTTAACTCAGCCAACTCTAGCTTGGCCGCGTGCCAATCTTGAAACACAGACACAGATTCTTCTTGAGTGGTCACTAGCTCCCTGCGCAACTCACTCTGAACACCTTCTGAGACCTGTTTTAGCTCCCGATATAATGTCTGCAACTTATCTGTTTCCCTAGTCTGGTTGTGTAAAGCACCAGTCAAACGAGAAAATTTCTCTTGCAACGAATCAAAAGACACGAGGTACTGGGCAATTTCTTGCTTTAATGTGTAATTACGTGCTTCACAATCAGATAGGTCACACTGCAAAGTTTTACACTTATCATCCAGTGTCTGGCACTCCGTACACATCTCTTCAGAGGAGTGAGGTGGGGCGGGGCTTACATTGGTCCCTGCTAAAGCAGATTTGGCAGTCTCTAAATCAACTCGTAATGCAGCTAACTCGCTGTCTCGCTCCTGGACAGTTTCCCTAGTCTGGGACAAATCTAACTGCAAATCCGCTATGCGATCTGTTAGAGGTACAGATACCTCTCTTATCTCATTCATCAAAGAGTCTTTAACTGCCAAAAGAGACACGCCCAGTTCACAAAGCATCCATTGTGACAAATGCTGTTTCTCTTTTATAATTGTATTTAAAACCGTAGCATATACTTCTGAGCTATTCGGTGAACTGCTACTAAATAAAGCACGTACAGACTCTACTGTAGGAGGTGCTGGTTTCGTCTTACTATGAGAGAGTGGCAGTAATATTTTCAGCACGCCCTTCTCCTGTTCACTTAGGAGCATTTCAGGCAATGTGCCAACCGTGCCGGTCGCCATGTTAAAGACTAAACACACCCTATTTTCCTTCCTGACAGAGAGTTAGAGAAACCGTTATTTCTCTTTTGGAGCTCAGAGTAATAAATCTGTCAACCAATTACAGCAATAAAACACAGCTGTATAAACAAAGGTCTGCCGTCAGCTAGGTTGGAACTGCAGTTCGTGCAAAGAGAAACAGAAGGTCAAACCAGCTTTCTGAAAAGACCCAGAAAAGTTTTAACTTCTGCTATTCTTGCACCAACCGTCCCGGACGAACGCCCCAATTTGTAGGTGGTTATATAGATTTTGTAAGAGGCCAATTCCTACATACGTACTCGCTTATGTCTAGGGGGTGTGGCCTCCGCCCGACATTCGCTACATGGAAAATAACGGACAGACCAATGGAATATATTAGTTTATTTATACAGTGTTATATACAAAAATATAGAAAAATCCTTATCAGCTTATAGCATCAGCAATTCCTGATTGCATGCACAATGATACCAAAAATATAGAGAATAACTATGATTATCCTAGTGGCTAATCTGTAATGACAGATAAACACAATACCGAGATCCTAATGATTACCACACAAATCTTATACTAGGCTAACAGCGAGTAGAGATCATAAATCCTGACGTCACGCATCTGATGGGTCCGAGCACAGACCAATTATCTAACCCAGCCTGAAAGAAGTACAGTGGTGGAAATAAGTATTTGATCCCTTGCTGATTTTGTAAGTTTGCCCACTGACAAAGACATGAGCAGCCCATAATTGAAGGGTAGGTTATTGGTAACAGTGAGAGATAGCACATCACAAATTAAATCCGAAAATCACATTGTGGAAAGTATATGAATTTATTTGCATTCTGCAGAGGGAAATAAGTATTTAATCCCTCTGGCAAACAAGACCTAATACTTGGTGGCAAAACCCTTGTTGGCAAGCACAGCGGTCAGACGTCTTCTGTAGTTGATGATGAGGTTTGCACACATGTCAGGAGGAATTTTGGTCCACTCCTCTTTGCAGATCATCTCTAAATCATTAAGAGTTCTGGGCTGTCGCTTGGCAACTCGCAGCTTCAGCTCCCTCCATAAGTTTTCAATGGGATTAAGGTCTGGTGACTGGCTAGGCCACTCCATGACCCTAATGTGCTTCTTCCTGAGCCACTCCTTTTTTGCCTTGGCTGTATGTTTTGGGTCATTGTCGTGCTGGAAGACCCAGCCACGACCCATTTTTAAGGCCCTGGCGGAGGGAAGGAGGTTGTCACTCAGAATTGTACGGTACATGGCCCCATCCATTCTCCCATTGATGCGGTGAAGTAGTCCTGTGCCCTTAGCAGAGAAACACCCCCAAAACATAACATTTCCACCTCCATGCTTGACAGTGGGGACGGTGTTCTTTGGGTCATAGGCAGCATTTCTCTTCCTCCAAACACGGCGAGTTGAGTTCATGCCAAAGAGCTCAATTTTTGTCTCATCTGACCACAGCACCTTCTCCCAATCACTCTCGGCATCATCCAGGTGTTCACTGGCAAACTTCAGACGGGCCGTCACATGTGCCTTCCGGAGCAGGGGGACCTTGCGGGCACTGCAGGATTGCAATCCGTTATGTCGTAATGTGTTACCAATGGTTTTCGTGGTGACAGTGGTCCCAGCTGCCTTGAGATCATTGACAAGTTCCCCCCTTGTAGTTGTAGGCTGATTTCTAACCTTCCTCATGATCAAGGATACCCCACGAGGTGAGATTTTGCGTGGAGCCCCAGATCTTTGTCGATTGACAGTCATTTTGTACTTCTTCCATTTTCTTACTATGGCACCAACAGTTGTCTCCTTCTCGCCCAGCGTCTTACTGATGGTTTTGTAGCCCATTCCAGCCTTGTGCAGGTGTATGATCTTGTCCCTGACATCCTTAGACAGCTCCTTGCTCTTGGCCATTTTGTAGAGGTTAGAGTCTGACTGATTCACTGAGTCTGTGGACAGGTGTCTTTCATACAGGTGACCATTGCCGACAGCTGTCTGTCATGCAGGTAACGAGTTGATTTGGAGCATCTACCTGGTCTGTAGGGGCCAGATCTCTTACTGGTTGGTGGGGGATCAAATACTTATTTCCCTCTGCAGAATGCAAATAAATTCATATACTTTCCACAATGTGATTTTCCGGATTTAATTTGTGATGTGCTATCTCTCACTGTTACCAATAACCTACCCTTCAATTATGGGCTGCTCATGTCTTTGTCAGTGGGCAAACTTACAAAATCAGCAAGGGATCAAATACTTATTTCCACCACTGTAAGCTATGATCTCACCGTTCCGGTCACCAGATCAGGTTCCTTCCGATACCTCAGCTGAATTTCTCAGCAAGGTCCCACGAGCTTAGGTGATGCACTTGTCTTGCTCAGCAACAGATGATACAGACTCAGTATAGATCCTGTAGACAGCTGTAACCTGGGGAAAAGCTTTGCCAGGTATTATCAGTAAGTCTCTCAGGTAAATCAGGTGCTTGCAGAAATGCAAGTCCTCTCCTCTTCTTTTCTTCTGTTCTTCCTCCGTTCTTCCCGCCAACTAACTTTCTTCTCCTTCTGTTCCCGCTTCTCCGACCCATCAGTTTTCTGGGAGCCAATCAGAAATAATCCCACCATGTACTCCCAGCATCTGTATGAAGCTTCCATTGTCCGTCTTATCTCGTAAGCTCTCTCTCTCTCAGGGACATGCATTCTCCCCCGATACAGAGTGACCTTGGAGGTGGTGCAGGCTTCAGTAAATCTATTACAAGCTGAAATGCTGACTTCTGCACAGTTGGTAGTCAGACATATAGGTGAAAGGTTGCAGCGTCCATGTTGGCTGTAAAGGTGCTCTCATGTGCACCCCGGGTGGATGAGATCACCGCAAATACTCCTACAGCGGTCAGTTACGCCAAGTAAAACTTTGTGTAAATGCTGATCCCTAAATTAGGCACAGACTGAGTGTATTCTATAACAATGAAGATAGATTTTAGAAATGCCTATTCCACGCTCCTTTTCAACTATGCAATTTAGAATTTACGTGCATCACGTTGTAGAATACGCTTAGTTGTGCACATAAATTCTAATGCCATTAATGTCAGATATTGCTTGTTAAGTAATTATCAGCCCTGATGGGCTTGTTAACTAATTCAGTTACGCAACAAATCCAGAATATGACTAGATTTGCATTCACAACTTAAGTCACACTATATAGAATCTGGGGGTTATTGTTCATTTTTTTCCAATATGCCCAAACCTTGAAATGAGTCAACACTGCTGCCGTAGACCGTCTTTAATAAGCTTAGGGAAATGACACAAAAATCCTCAAGTATGGCAAACCCACAATCAAGAATTCAGGATAGCAAATACACAGGTATAATCTGATAACTTTATTGTGCCCAAGTGACAGTCCCACATGCCAAGAAGTCCAGTGCCAGGCAAGTGTCTGGCGAAACCTCCCTACTGATTCAGACAATGTTTCATTGGACATGAGCCTAATTATGCTGAGCCAGGGCTCTGCTAATCATGGAGATCTCAAGGCCTAGTCCAACATCAACCTTGGAGTGCAGCAGTCAGGTTTTCAGGATATCCACCATGAATAAGCATGAGAATCTTTTACACATATTGGGAAAATGCACTTTCATCTCAAGCATATTTATGGTGGATATCCTGAAAATCTGACTGGCCAATGGGTCCCTAGAACAGATTTGAGAAGTCCTACAGAAGATGTTCTCTAACACTGATTTTGAAGGTGCCTGTTCTTTCACTTCCGTTCTTTTGCATAGGCTTTGAATTCTGCTTGCTGGAGACTCCTTGCTCTGTCTCCTTCACTTTGGAGTAACATTGAATGCCAAGCCTCATCCTCCCTTCCAACAACTGCTTATGCAAACAATCCTATGATTTTGTTCTTTGAAATCAAAGTCCTGACAAGAGAAGGAAGCCAAAATGGTCAGGAAATGCAAGTATACAAATAGAGGGTAACCAAAACTGGCCCCAAAACAACTTTTTCTGCTGAAAATTTTTGCTTTGTCCTGTTTGTCTCTCTCCTTCACCCTGGAACAGGAGTTATGCCTCTCCCCCCCCCCCCCCCCCCCCCCCCCCCGCCATCCTGAGTCTATATTACAATCCTTGGTGGTTTAGGAGTGTAGTTAAGGCAAGAGCGATCACCAGTTACTCCTGCCTGTTCCGGCTGTGCTTTCAAAATGGCTGCCACAACTGGGGTATCACTACTGCCCAGACTATACCCCTAGACCACCAGGGATTGGAAGGCAGTATTCTTTTTTTTTTTTTGTACTGCAATGGCATGTAATGCAGTTACGATTTTGCACAATAGTTTATATAGAAAATAGAGTGCTCCAAATAAAAGCTTTGATTTGCATTCACACAACCAAACTTGAGTTTTCAGTTTTGGTTTTGGCTGAAACCAGATAATGAGTTTCAGCTGTAGTTTTGGTTTTGGCCGAAATCTTTCAGACAGCTTCTGTTTCAGCTGAGACTGAAAAAGCAGTTTCGATCAGCCTCTATATACAAATGTGGGGAGTGAAGGTATAATGTCAAATTCACTAAAACTTTGCTAATAAACACTGGGTCACTTATAATTGTTTATTATTATTATTATTTATTGCATTTGTACCCCACATTATCCCACTTTTTTGCAGGCTCAATGTGGCTTACAGATTGTTGTTATGATGTAGTCATTACATGGTCTTAGATACTTAAGCTGAAAGTAAATGAATAAGATGCAAGGTCATTACTTGATTTTAAATACATAAGCTGAAATTAGATGAATTAGATGCAAGGTGCTAGAAAGGTGTTGTGAGAATTTAAGGAATGGTTTATTAAGGAAGTCTTTCGTAGGCTTTGTTGAAGAGGTGTGTTTTCAAAGATTTGCGAAAGTTGGTTAGATTGTCCATATTTTTCAGGGCCATGGGTAGTGCGTTCCAGATCTGTGTGCTTTTATACGCAAAAGTAGTAGCGTATGACTGTTTGTATTTAATTCCTTTACAACTGGGGAAGTTTAGATTGAGGAATTACGGGCCGATCTTTTGGCGTTTCTAGGTGGTAAGTCCACTAGGTTTAACATATAAAGTGAGGCGTCTGCGTGGATGATTTTGTGGACGGTTGTGCAGATCTTGAACTCGATTCGTTCCTTGAGTGGTAGCCAATGTAGTTTCTCTCTTAGAGGTTTTGCCCTCTCGTATTTAGTTTTTCCAAGGATGAGTCTGGCTGCGGTGTTCTGGGCTGTCTGGAGTTTTTTGATGGTCTGTTCTTTACAGCTTGCATACAAAGTGTTACAATAGTCCAGATGACTTATTACTAATGACTGTACTAGGGTATGGAAGATGTTTCTTGGGTATGATTATGCAGTTAAGAGTATATTTTCTGCCTTAAAATTGGAAAGGTCTAATTTATTTTAAATTTCTTATATACTGCCTGCAAAGTGCCAAACCTGAAAGCTATCAAAGCAGTGTACAATCGATCAGATACAACAGGTATTTTTCTGTTTCGGGATATGAACCTATAATGAATGTAGGAGTGAAACAAAGGATGAAGGGTTTATTAATAGCACACTTCAATTATGCAGGCTTATTAACTGATTATAACAAGTCAGCTGTGGAGCACACATTCTGGGTATTGACATCATTATATTGTAAAAGGCAGTCAGTGGCACATTACACTAACTCTTCCTGTGGCAGATAAGATTATAACTGTTATTATATAATCCATCACCACAGGCGCCTTTTAATCTAGCCACACCTAGTAGGCTCTTGGGAGTTCCTTCTTAACTAATTATAGCAAAACAGATAAAACGTTGAGGGCAGGGCAGCCTGGGGGGGAGGGGGAGGGCAGATTAATAGTGGCTCAATGGTAGGGTTGGCCTAATTGAGGGGGTGATGGGCTGATGATTGCTCCTTTATTATTATAAAATCTTTTTATTATGAAGACCTATACCAACACAATTACTAGAACAGATACAATATAAATTCCCAACATTCCCCCACCTAACTCTCTACCCACCCCCTTATGAAATGCATAATTGAACATACGAACATAAGGTTAAAGAGCTTGACTCTTATAACCTCAAAATCAACCAGAATAACTGCCAAAGAAACCCCCCTGATCCCCAACAACACCCCTCCCCCCTACAGCTAAGAGGCATGTGGAGTTCTGGAGTCCTGTGTTGGAAGCTGTTAAATGGCCAAAAATTCTGACGTTTAGAGTGAGTTCAAGCCCCTGTATGATTCCCACAGCATCAAGGCAAGAAGTTTATTACGCAAATACCAAAATGTAGGAGGAGAGGCCTGTAACCAATGATTTAAAATACATTTCTGTGTTAAAATATAGTCTCTCTCTAAAAAAGGGCAAGATTAACCAAAAGTACTCCGTCCAGCAAAAATGGCAGAGAATGAACAAGAAGGTGCTGCAAGTAGATCCAGAGAGCCACCCAAAAAAATCCTGACTCTGCCTATATGCCATGTGAAAGGTATTGTCCTTGTCATGGCATTTCGTACAGCAAGGGGTTTCCATGCAGCCTGCACGATAGGCCCTACTCTGTGAAAAATAGGTGTATCACCTGATAATGACATTTCCGAAGCTCAGCTTGATGGACCAGTTGTGGGATGGGTTTAACCATTGGGAAACCTACAAGACAGCGCAAAAGGTGACCAAGATCTTTAGACCAACTGTCCTGTAAAGCCACAAAGGAAGGAGCAGCCTGTGGCTTAGTTAATAGTTTATGAAACCACGAGATATACACTTGTCCAACCAAATCCCCTTCTAGAAATTCATGGAGTTTCGATGCAAACTGATGAGTCATACTATTAGAAGGCAAACTACGAAAATAACTAGCCAACTGATGGTACGCGATATAATCCTTCCTGGGAAAAGAAAACTTCTGCTGCAAGTCTGCAAAAGACATTAAAGAAATGCAACAGATGTTCCAGAAGCATGATACCCTGTGACCACCACCACCAAAGCCCCACATTGTCTAAACCTAGGGAAAAGGCCACATTTCCAACCAATGGCAAGAGCACACTGTTAGTAGGGAGCTGACCCCAGCCCAAAAGTAACTCTTTCCATAAATGCCAGAGCAGACATAACAGAACACTGTGCCAAACACATGAAGGAAGCTGAGCAGCTGGTGTATGCAATAGAGCAAGAAGGTGCCAAGGTTTGAAAAATGCCAACTCAAAGGAATAATCTGTATATCAATCAAGTAATGCCAGCACATCTTGGGTTGTTTACCTGCCCAGCAAAATTTATTCACTAAATTATACAAAGCTTGAATGTCTTTACACAGAAGGCTTAACGGAAGGATTTGTAAAACATAGAGCTAGCAGGAAAAAGCCTTCCGAAACAAATGGATCCTGCCCATCAATGAAAGAGGTAAATGAGTACAAAGTTCCATCTGCTGCTTGATATCTTGTAAGAGTTTAGCAACATTCAAACAATATAACTGGGCAGGATCCATTGTCAAGCACACTCCCAAATATCAAAAAGAATCCTGTGCCCACCAAAGTGGAAAAGACACCCCCCCAAATCCACCTCAATGCCTCTGAACTAGCCAACGCTTTTGATTTATCTAAACTGAGATGGAATCCCACAAAGTTGCCATATTCCCAAACATTTTCCAATAAATTCAGTAGAGAGGTCTGATGGTCTTGAAGATACACCAGCAGATCATCTGCAAAGGCTGCTATCTTGAAGCTACTGGCCTCCACCATAAGACCGATGATACCCGGCTTAGTGAGAATTTCTCAGATTAAAGGGTTGAGAGTCAACGCAAAAAGCAAGGGGGACAAAGGACAACCCTAGTGCCCCTCTGAACCTCAAAGTCTGGAGATAATTGACCATTGACCCTGATTCTAGCCTGAGGTTGACATACAAGGGCAAGACAGCTTGTACAAAAAATCCCTGTATCCCATAGGCCACCAACACCCCTTGAAGAATCCCCACACCACCTGATCAAATGCCTTTTTAGCATTGAAACTAATAAGTAGTGAGGGGAGCCCTCCAATTTTCGCCATCTCCAATGCTGCTAGGATTTTACACAGGTTCTTGGAAACTGCTCTCCCACAAACAAAGCCCACCTTTGGTTCCTGCAGCAGGGACGGAAGCACCAAAGACGAGCGATTGGCCAATATCTTGGCGAACAGTTTTGCTTCAAAATTTAATAACGAAAATAGGACGATAAGATTCTAAACATTCCAGATCTCACCCGGCTTCAACATCTGTTCCGGACATTATTATTATTATTTATGGCATTTATACCCCACAATTTCGAGTTCAATGTGGTTAACAAGCTAAAAAGAAGTCATTACAAAATATGAAACAAAATACATAAACCCACACATATCGATAAGGAAAGAATTGCAAATATATAAAGAATTCAATAACAAAATATAATGGGGTGAATGGAAGGGAGAGATTAGGCACCAGAAAGACATTTTTTGAAAAGGAAAGATTTCAAAAACTTACAAAAAAAACCCAAATAATCGTGTTGGGATCTTATATTTTTCAGCAAGGAATTCCACCATTTAGTACCTTAGTATGAAAAAGTAGCTGAATATATAGATTTATAAACTACTTTCTTATAGGTAGGAAAATGAAGACCCAAGTAGACTCTTGCGCTAAAGATTGAATTGCGAGAACGGAAAGTAACAAGGGCTTCAAAATGATTGGGGGTACTAAGCCCAATGGAAATTTACCCCTTCCTGGACACAATGAATTTGCTCAATACTGGGGGGTGCTAAAGCTGGCTCTTATGAGTAAGGTCCCCAATTTGAAACATATGCAGGAGTTTTCCCTATGCAAGTACTTTAAGAGTCTGGCAAAGAACGCCGGTCTATTAAAGTATTGAAAACAGATGTCAGAATGGGTACAATATGATCTCCAAGTAGTTTATAAAATTCTCCATGATACCCATCAGGGCCAGATGCCTTATGTAATGAGGTTTGCAGGATGGTCCACTCCACCTCAGTAAGATGAGCATTCAACTTGTCTGAAGCCTTAGAGGAATTGCATGAGAGATCCAGACTGGACAGATACAGAGCACTGTCAAGATGGTGTTCCCTAGTGCTGGAATATAAGCAGGCGTAAAATGATTGAAAAAGATCAGCAGTGCCTTTGTTGGTATGAATCACTGCCCCCTGCTCAGCCTGCAGAGCCAATACCCTCGCAGGCCCCTGAGACTGCTTCACTAAATTGGTCAGAAGGTGGACACTTTTAATGGCATGTTTATTGAAACTATAATAAGTACCTGACCATTGAGCAGTCCAATGAAGATATCAGTTTAAAGCCTGTTGACCTCTAATAACAAGGTTGTGTAGCGCAGAATGCAGTGTTGCCCAAACTGTTTCCTCAGGTGGGTGACCCTCCATTCCAAGCATAACAACTTTCACTGATGGGTGCGTTTCTGATAACTTTCTCCTCTCAAAAAAGCTTTCACTGCCTCCCAAAATAGAATGGGATCATTCAGATATTTCTGATTATTCTGTTCATATAATTTCAACTTCTGGAACAAATAATCCAAGAAATGGGCATCTTGATACAATTTAACTGAAAATTGCTGCTGGTGGGGGGAGGGAGCTGCCCCAGACCACAGAAAGCCGCAAAGCTATCTCCACCCACGCCTGATCTGAGACCTCTGTAAGCCCAATAATGGAAGAGTCAACCTCCGTAAAGAGATCTCTAGTGATTAGAACATAATCTATCTGAGACATGGTAGAGTGCACTCTGGACAGATAGGTATAATCCCTCTCTGTGGGATGTAATGTACACCACACATCCACCATGTCAAGGGCTCCACATAGCCTCGAGATCCTCCTCCCCCCCCCCCCCCCCCACTGAAACCGACCAATTCTCCGACCTTCGTGAGACCTATCGAGGAGACCATCATGCTTCATTAAAATCTCCTCCCATAATCATATACATGCAAGATTTTTAGTAAAGAGGTATAAAAACACTTATCATAGGTATTGGATGCATAGACATTACATAACACCCATTTTACATGATCTAAAGAAACTAAAGCAACCACAAAACATCCCTGAGGATCAAATATAACCTTGTGTTGTAACCTGTATCCCTTTTTTAATAAGTATAATCACACCCGCCTTTTTGTGAAAAGCTGGAGCATGTAAACATTCACCCACCCACCATTGCCGAAGCTTCCCATGTTTTACCACATCCAAGTGTGTCTGTTTTAGCAGGACTGCAGAATTTTCTGTCATTTTATCAGGGACTGTTTGCAAGTAATTAAATTAAAAACCATGACTCAGAACCTTCAAAAAGTAGTCCCCCCCCCCAAAAAAAAACCAATAAGGACCAAACGGCAGAAGAATGTCTCAGATACCAACTCCCCCAATCCCAGAACAGTGTGACGTTTGTGAGAATCACCCAACCACCTCTGGGTAGACCGAGTCCCCTCAGACATAAGAGTGCTCTCAAGAACTGGACTGGACCACAAGTGGAGATGAACTGAGGCAGCTTTATAAGCAGCAAAAACAAAGGGCTAAAAGGGTAGCCAAACGGCACAGAAAGGAAAACAGGCAGCCTAGCTATACAGTCTAAGCTAGCTGAAGCAAGGCAAACATAAAACATAGAATAAACTAAAGTAGAAAAACGTACAAACAGTGGATCCAAACAAAGTCCTCTCACAGGTGGTGTCTTCCTAAACAAGGTCTTTATTCAAATCAATAAAAACAACCCGACATGAAACATGTTTCGTCCGTAATGGCCTGCATCAGGGGTCTATTGATCTTTGATGCAAAATAACTTGTAAAGCAGATGACTCACAGTCAATTATCTGTTAACAGAGATATCGTACTGGTAAACTCAGGGTAGCCATGTCTGTTGAGGGCCACTATGCTTCCCCAAGTACTGCTGGGAGGATCCTTGGCCTGAGGACCTCACCTTCTGGAGATTGTTTGCCTTGAGGTCTCTCCCTCAGAAACCTCTTTCCTCAGGGCCTCAAGGCATACAATCTCCAGAAGGTGAGGTCCTCAGGCCAAGGATCCTCCCAGCAGTACTTGGGGAAGCATAGTGGCCCTCAGCAGACATGGCTACACTGAGTTAACCAGTAAGCTATCTCTGTTAACAGATAATTGATTGTGAGTCATCTGCTTTACAAGTTATTTTGCATCAAAGATCAATAGACCCCTGACGCATGCCGTTACGGCCGAAACGCGTTTCGTGTCGGGTTGTTTTTATTGATTTGAATTAAGACCTTGTTTAAGAAGACACCACCTGTGAGAGGACTTTTTTTGGATCCACTGTTTGTACGTTTGTCTTTGGTTCTCCTGTGGAGAGATCACCTTCTGTGGGTATAAAGTAGAATAGCCTAGCTGTATAGGGGGATCAAACATGAGCAGCCTAGCTGTGCATCTCAATACTAGTGGACACAATGCAAAGCATAAAGTATACAGTAAAGGTAAATTAGAACAGCCTAGCTGTATCCTAAGCAGCCTAGCTGCGCATCTCAATACCAGTGAACATAATGCAAAGCATAAAGTATACAGTAAAGGTAAAGTAAAACAGCCTAGCCATATAGGGAAATCAAAGACAAGCAGCCTAGCTGCGCAACTCAATATTAGCAAAGCACTGCAACCATATGGCATTCAGTAGAACACAATAGACTAAGCAAAAGGGTTCTGCCAATATTGACAGGACAAACAGCGGGACAAAGACAAACAGGCAATACTTGGCTGACAGAGGTAACACCGCTAATGGTTAAGAAAAGGGTTAATTCTGTCAGTACATTCAGATGAGCCGCTGAACAACCGCGGCAAGCTCCCTCAAAACCAGAGTGGAGCAGAAGCAAAACAAAGGGAAAAGAAAGAGTCTCTTGAAAACCTGCACCGCAGGTAGAGGCAAGAGCGGGTCACTCCACTCACAGAAGACTAGGGATGTCACCTAAGACAAGCAACCAGTCACTGAGGCGCCTGAGCTGGGTGCTCCCAAGGCAAGCAAGATAAAGCAACAAAGCCTGAGCCGACGCTCCCAAGGCAAGCAAGGTGAAGAAGCCAAACTTGAGCCGATGCTCCCAAGGCAAGCAAAATAAAGCAACAAAGCCCGAGCCGATGCTTCCAAGGCAAGCAAGGTAAAGAAGCCAAACCTGAGCCAACGCTCCCAAGGCAGAAGAGTCAATGGCCCTGCACAGCACCCAAGGGCCAGGATCATCCCACGCAGACCCCTCTGTGCTCCAAGCACCACTCCCTTCTCCAGAGATACCTCGAGACGTGGCCTCAGCCACTGCACCTGCAGCACTCCCCGTCATCCAGCCCACACAGTCCCAAACACAGCTCAAAGCCACTCAGTTTTTGACCACTCCACAAAGACTGCAATATATCCATCTTATGAACATAATATAATAACTTAAATATGACCACCTGGGGCTTCATGCATTGTCCCAACATTGCCCCAGCCGATGGGCCTGTTCAATCTGGAGTGGGTCATTGAGCCATAAGAGCTGGAGGGAATCCACAATCCACTTTTCAAGGAATGTACGCAAGTCCTGGTCCAGTAGCATTTCAGGGAGCCTGATCAGCTGGAGGTTATTCCGCTGAGATCTGTTTTCAAGTTTGTCCGATTTTTCCTCCGGGCCCCGCATCTTAGCAGGCACCTGAGGCTGATCCTGCTCCAGATCATGGACCACATCTTCGATGTCGCTAACCCACTATTGCATTACTTGAAAATCTCTCATGAGGTTTGTGAAGTTTTATTCCGTAAGATTCCGTTTATTCAAAACATAGTTAGAATCCTGAAAGGTAACTTTAAAACAATAAAGGAACGTAAGACCTTTGAAGTCAGAATGATTGAATATTTTGACACCCAACAGACAGGACTTAAAAGGATCTGGGTTTTCTAGCCCAATATAAACCATAAAATTGTATTTCTCTGTTTATCACCCTCCTCTCACCTACCCACACCCATCCTGTTAGAATATCAATGAAATGCTTTGATGTCCCCATGCATACCTCCTACCCACCCTCACCCTGTCAGACTGACAAAGTAATGCTTGGATGTCTCACTTATATGTACTACCTGCTACCACATTTGCTTATTTCCGATCTGACGAAGAAGGGCAACCTTCGAAAGCTAAATCAAGAAATGTATTAAGTTATGTCCAATCAAAAAAGTATCATCTTATTTTATTTTCCATGTTTTATTTTGTTTGATTTCTATTGATATTCAAAACACATTGAAATTGCTTGCCCATCAAGGTCTCCATAGCTGGTCTCACTTCGGCGATAATCTCTGCCGCCTATTCGGAGTTGGGCGAAGGAGATGCAGGCACTCTCTTGTCCGCCATCTTAGCATCTGTTATGCAGCCCTTTTTTTGCAGATGTAGTTGCCATCAGCATAAAATCCGAACAACAAGGGTCCACTCTAGTTCTAAAGTAAGGAGAGGGACCATCCTGAGGTAAAAATAGGAGAGATGCTGCAGATTAAATGCAGATTCTTGCTGGGGAAGCAAGAGCCCTCAAGCCTCCGTCCTCACCACATCATGCCCAAACTGAAAGTTCAGTTGCCCTTTAAAAGAGACTGGCAGAACCATTTCGTAAGAAAGATTTATCACAAAGAGATGAAATGAATGTTCAGACTTTGGATTTGACTCAAATTATTGAAGGAGACAATGAGGGCCTGACAACTGCGACACTTAAAGTGATTTTCATACTTCAACCAGATAGAGACTGGATACTTAAACAATTTTTCATGAATAAAAGACTAGATTTCCTAAATTGTAAAATTAGAATGTATCCAGACGTCTCAAGATCCAAACAAAAGAAAAGACAAGAATTCCTCAAACTGAGACCAAAGGTTTTGCAACTTGGGGCATTATTTTGGCTGAACTTCCCGTGCAAGTGTGTGATAAAATTGAATTCAATTAAATATGTATTTTTTGAGGTGAAACAACTGAATTCCTTTTTGGAAGCTAAGCTGAGAGACCCACAGTCTCCATTATTAGGGACTTTAACAACTTCAACCCCATAAATAATATATATATTACCTGGCTTGCCTATACTAACCGCCAAGTTAAATTTGGAAGTTGATTTCTAAATTTGATTTATATGTTTTTCCTTGAAATTGTGATAACCCCCCGATATTGTGGACTATAGATAAGTATTGATTTCCTATCCTATATTTTAGTTATTTCTATCTTTTTTTTTATATTCCTATGAAAAAATTTGGAAACTAAATTGTCTTTTTCTGTATTTCAAGATGTAATGCTTGATATGTAAAAGAAAATTTATATATATATTAAAAAAAAAGAGACTGGCAGCAGCAGAAACCAATGCAAATTCTAATACTGAATGTCATATGGTGAACTGAGAATGATGTTTTCTGTTTAGACAGAAGGATGACAAATTCTAACAGCTCCAGGAGATGTTTCAAACTCCCCAAACAGACACCTTCTGCAGAGATCGGCCATGTTAGGTGAACATTCTGCACCACAGGGTCCACTTTGGTGGAATTAATGCTCTGCAGGTCTTTGCTTTTTTTCATACTAATGCTAGCACAAAGCTCCACAGTGGAATCAATTACTTTTCATTATCATTTTCTCATCTGCCCTTTCAAAAGCTCTTTTATTTCAACTTAAAGGTAGGTAGGTCAGGTTGACCTTAATTTGTACAGTTCTGCAGCAGAACCAGACACAAACTGAACTGCAACAATTGACAAAAAATATACCATTGATTTTCCAGCACTTGCTGAAGCTTACAAGTAACTTAACTTCTATAAATAACCCTCCCTCCAGTAGTTAAACACCATAGCTAGCACTGACTTAATAAAGCTGACATTTTGTTTAAATTCACACCCAGATATTCAGTTCTGGGCCTTACCCAGGGTTAAAGCAGCCAATATTCAGCTGGGTACTATAGCACCAGTACCTAGTTAATTGTACAAGTTAGAATTGCTAGTATGGCATCCTTACTTACCCAAATAGTCATCTATGTATCAGCACTGAATATTGGCAGAACCCTGGTAATTTCTGGATCTGTCTTGGAAATGCGTCCAGATTGTCCCAGCACTATCTGGATGGAGCTAGGGCTATCTGTAAACATTTTTGTATTATTTTTTATTTATTCTTTTAACAAATATATCCCACAAACAAATGAGATAAAATAGAAATTGGAAATAAAATACAGTGCAATTTACACATAGTAATATAAAAGGAAAAAGAAAAGCACTTTCGTCCACAATATTGTAGGATCCAAGAATTTTAAGAAAATAAAGGAAAAACAAGAAAATAATATATCACTCGATTATCACATGCCCGTACAGTGTTCCCCAGCCTGTCTATTCAGTGTTCGTTTGAGACTATACAATGACATCTATTCCTTCTTTAGCTACAAGAAAATCTTCCAGTTGCTTAGGTTCAAAACATTGAAACTGTTTACCCATAAATAACACAAAACATAAGCAAATTTCAATACAAAATTGGCGCCCAAGGCCAAAATCCTTGGTCAAAAGGCCAAAAGGGCCTTACGCCTTTTCTGTGTTTCTTTTGAGAGATCAGGAAATATCCTAACTTTAGAACCAAAAAACAACATATCTAAATGTCTAAATGAAAGCTTCAAAACAGCATTGTGATCCATCTCCAATGCAAAAAATACCACCATAGTAGTTCTTTGTGTAATTGCTTCCAATGATGATTCCGAAAAGGATGTGAGGTTCATACCATCTCCAGCTTGGTCTGGAGGAATCTTATCAGGAAATTTCCCCATGACCAGCAGTCGTCCTAGTCCTGGGGAACTGAGGAACTGAGTTTGATTCCCACTTCAGGCACAGGCAGCTCCTTGTGACTCTGGGCAAGTCACTTAACCCTCCATTGCCCCAGGTACAAATAAGTACCTGTATATAATATGTAAGCCGCATTGAGCCTGCCATGAGTGGGAAAGCGCGAGGTACAAATGTAACAAAACAAAAAAAAAAAAAATACTGGACTCGAGTTATAGGTGGTAACGAATCACCTGACATCCCCAGGATTTCAGTCAAATATTTCTTAACCATGTCTACTGGTGAAATCAGAGGTGACCTGGGAAAGTTGAGCAGTCTCAAATTATGTCTCCTAACTTGATTTTCCAAATTCTCCAACCGACGATATGTAAAATTCTTTTCCTTAATTCAAACTGTAGTCGATTCCAACGTCTGAATTTTATTCTCCAAAGAATTTATTTTAGAAGACTGCTAGGCGGTTTCCTGTGCTTGGAGAAGAGCAGCCTCAGATAAATGTTTTATATCCTTAGTATTTTTCAAAGTCAGATTTTTTTTAAAGAAGTATGCATATCATATGTAAGGTCCCAAAGTGACTCCAATGTCACAACGGTAGGTTTCACAAAAATCCAAGTAGTTACATCAGGAGTAGTAGAACTAGATATCTGGTAAAGAGTACTCACAGTTTGTTGAGGTAAAATTTGTTCTGTACTCTGTATTATCTTCTGACGAAACATCAAATCCTTCGCTGCCGTGGAAGTGTGCCTTCCCTGCTCACCCGGTTCTTCATGGCTGGGGTCAGGACCTACCATGGCAGCGTTACTTCCTGGTTGTGGTGGTGCCGTTTGTAAGATAGGGCTTAAAGAACCCCGTCTACACTGCTAACCGACGCAAGGGCGTCAGTTCCAACAGAAGGAGAAGATGCCTGAATGGGTCTGGCAGAAATTCCATATCTTTCAAGGGTCATCTGCATCAGAGCCTGGGTTGCAGTGGGGGTCGAGGGAAACTCCCGCACCTTCCCTCTCCTCTTCCCCATAACTGAGGCACAAGGAGCTGCTTCAGCGAGTGACTTGCGGTAGGGTCTGGAAGCTGCCGGTGGAACAAACCGTCACTGTGCCATCTTGGATTCCCTCCCCTATCTGTAAACATTGTCAGAAGCATTATCCAGATAAAGCCAAATCAGTGACTGGTCCTGGTGAGCAGCACTTATCCAGATAGAAGCCACTGCTACCCAGATGAGTTCAGCTGAATATTGACACCACCTTGTTCTACAGGTTTTATAGGAGGACTTTCATATGAAACATCGTAAGGACAAAACTAGCAAAGAGAGATTAATGTTTTATTGACTAAGGTGCTGTAAGGATTAAATCGTTCCCTGATTTCCTCTCTACTCTGCTCTCGGTGCAGATGGATTAAACATTCTTTTATTCTGTACAGCTAGAAAAGTATACTGTATGCTGCTGTTACTAGGGAAGCCCACGCTGAGTCTGTTGTGTGGTTGGGGCAGGTCCACGGAAGCCACTTAACTTGCAAAAGACAAAGCATTAAGTCCTCAAGTACCCATTTGAGAAGCTGTCCATTTGTCTTCTTCCTGGGGTAAAATGTCTGGGCTTATGTCTATTGCTCCCAGAAGTGACTAAAAGCTGTCCCCCCTCTCCCTGATCACTGCTATCTGAAGGGACAGCAGCCAGCTAGGTACTCATGGTGAAGAAAATGAGTGGATCACAGCAGGAACAACAGGATAACATACAGCCACAAGGCAATCACCTACAAGCATCCAAATTGGAGCAATTACCTTGAAGCTGGCTATAGGTTGATCTACTTTAAATCAGTGTTTATCAGATTTTGTAATCCTGTTGTGCCTATGTGCTGTTCTTCAGCTCTAAGTACAAGAACAATCCAAAGAAACACACAAGCCACAGAGTATGGTAGTTTATGTGATGCTTCAGTGCTTTTCCAGCAGAAAGACCTCAAGCAATCTGGGCTGCCTCCTGCTGGGCCAATCACAAGACAGGGCAGCACACAAATAGCTTAAAAGAGAGAAGATGACTTAGCTGCAAGACTGGACTGCACATTTGGGAAATGTGAGCCCCAGACCCCTCAGAGCACCAGTAGAAGGCTAGTCAGGATACATAACATAGTAACATAGTAGATGACAGCAGAAAAAGACCTGCACGGTCCATCCAGTCTGCCCAACAAGATAACTCATATTTGCTGCTTTTTGTGTATACCCTACTTTGATTTGTACCTGTGCTCTTCAGGGCACAGACCGTATAAGTCTGCCCAGCACTATCCCCGCCTCCCAACCACCAGCCCCTCCTCCCAACCACCGGCACTGGCACAGACCGTATAAGTCTACCCAGCACTATCCTCACCTCCCAACCACCAGCCCTGCCTCCCAACCACCGGCTCTGGCACAGACCGTACAAGTCTGTCCAGCACTATCCCTGCCTCCCAACCACCAGTCCCGCTGCCCACCACCGGCTCTGGCACAGACCGTATAAGTCTGCCCAGCACTATCCCCGCCTCCCAACCACCAGCCCCGCCTCCCGATCTTGACTAACATAGTAACATAGTAAATGACGGCAGAAAAAGACCTGCATGGTCCATCCAGTCTGCCCTACAAGATAAACTCATATGTGCTACTTTTTGTGTATACCCTACTTTGATTTGTACCTGTCCTTTTCAGGGCACAGACTGTGTAAGTCTTCCCAACCACCAGTCCCGCCTCCCACAACCAGCTCTGACACAGACCGTGTAAGTCTGCCCAGCACTATCCCCGCCTCCCAACCACCAGCCCCGCCTCCCACCACCGGCTCTGCCACCCAATCTCGGCTAAGCTCCTTAGGACCCAATCAGCAGCAACGCCACTGTCACATGCTTAGAACCTGTAATTCACTCAGTGAAAAAGAGCTAAGCTCCTGAGGATCCATTCCTTCGGCACAGGATTCCTTTATGCTTATCCCACGCATGTTTTCATTTCCTCCACCTCCCGTGGGAGGGCATTCCAAGCATCCACTACTCTCTCCGTGAAAAAATACTTCCTGACATTTTTCTTGTGTCTGCCCCCCTTCAATCTCATTTCATGTCCTCTCGTTCTACCATCTTCCCATCTCCGGAAAAGGTTCGTTTGCGGATTAATACCTTTCAAATATTCTTTCCTGCTGTATAGGTGCATGGGGGGAAGGGGAAGAATGATAGTTGGCGTCTGTATTTGGGGATTGGGGATTGAGAACTTGGGGAGAGCACAGTGAGGAAGAAATACCTTGGAGACAGACAGAGAACTAGGATCTTATTAGGAAATAGAGACAGAGAACTGGGGAGGTAGAAAGAACTATAGAGGGCAGAGAGAATGAAAGCTAGGGATGGAGAAAGTGGAAGGTCTTGTTGGGGCTAGGGAGAGAGAACTGGAAAATATTCACCCAGGAGAGGGGGACAAAGCTGAGGGTTAAACCTAGGATGGAGAAGGAGGTTGAGGCCCAGGAAGGAGTTCAAGCTAAATTTCAGGGAGAGAGAGAGGTGGGAAGAATGGAACTTGGAGAGTGATACTTCTAGAGAGAGTGGAGCCTGAGGAAAAAGCTGGGGAAAATAAAGTATCAAGCTTGGGGCAGGTAGGAGGTAAACCTTATAATGGGGACATTTTGTACAAAAAGATTACAATTAAGTTATGCAGAATTTTAAAATATTTTATGGGGAGGGGGGTTCTTTGCACAGAATTCCTCCAGAATTTTATTTGGAAATTAAGTTAAGATCTAACTGCATGCATCTTACTAAGATTGATGAGAAAGTCTTAAATGATCATGTTAGAAGAGAAGTGTACTGACAGCAGGAAAGAAGCAACATAAAGGCAGTTTGAAAATTTAGAATGTATGAATTTTTAAATCTTATCTTCAAGATTAGATTTGACCTGGGGGTCATGTGATGCTATACTTGGGAGAAATCACTGATTGTGCTTTTCCTGCCACCTCTTCAGATACCCCAAGAACCAGTCCATATTAGACTCCCAAATTTCACAGGGAGCTGTGTGAATAATTTGCAGTGGTGGCAAAAATTCAGAAAAAGGAGAGTGAAAGAGACAGGAAGAAACTCACACAGACCAAAAAACTTGAACGACAGTTGCTTAAAATCACACCAGAAATCACACATGCAGACAGCTACCTACCAATCCCAGTCAGATACACTAATACCAGGTCAGTGACCAACAAGACAGATATTTTAAAAGACTTGCTAGAAGAGGACAAACTAGGCCTAATATTCGTAACGGAAACATGGCTCCACTCCAAACAAGATCCCATTACAAATGAGCTATGGCCCCCCCTCCCCAGGATACAAAATCATTCACTGGATTACTGAAAATAAAAGAGGAGGAGGAATTGCCATACTGTATAAATACTAGGGCTGCATTTTCATTAAAATTTTTAATCACAATAAAATTTTGCAATTAAAATTTTTAATCTCGTTCTTTCTTATGGGGCATAGCCAGCAGTCCATTGGGGGGGGGGACACAGGAGGGGAAGGGGGCACAGGGATGGACTGGGAGGACATGCATTTCCCTCCCCCCTTCCACACATTACATAGTAACATAGTAAATGACGGCAGATAAAGACCTGAACGGTCCATCCAGTCTGCCCAACAAGAAAAACTAATTTTACATGGTATGTAATACTTTATGCGTATACCCGAGTTTGATTTGTCCTTGTCATTCTCAGGGTACAGACTGTAGAAGTCTACCCAGCACTCTTCTTGTACTAAAAGTTCTGAAGCTAACGTCGAAGCCCCTTACATTTATACTCCAGCCCATCCATATCCAGTTACAATTAGAGCGTAGATTGTAGAAGTCTGCCCAGCATTGGTTTTGCTTCCCAATTACCGGCGTTGCCAACTAATGTCCGCTAAGATTCCGTAGATCCATTCCTTCTAAACAGGATTCCTTTGTGTTTATCCCACTGCAATAATTCAGTAACTTATGTTCATCAACAGCTGATAAACATATAACTTGATTTCCTGTGGATTTTTGCCCACTTTTTATGGATAGTACCAGGTCAAACATCCATCTAAACAGCCCCATACTATCCATAAAATAAGGAGCTTTGCTTGAGATGGTGTGAGAGCAGATTTTCAAATTATCTGGATAGCACTGGTTTTCATCTGATATTTGGATAGTTATGCATTTTCTTTAGGCCTGTTATTAAGCAGTTGCATGGTGACCGCATAATACATATATTAAGTGCCACTCAATATATGTATTAATATAAATGCTGGAAACAGTGTTTAAATTAACAACTTGCCCCTTTATGTTTTGGGAACAATCCCAACTAATATGGAGGTGTGGTTTGCTAAGATCCTCCAGGGCTTAAGTCTAAGAGCCCTGGAAACTGCTTCTTCCCACCTGTCAGAAAAGACCTAGAAGCCCACGATGGTGAGATATGGCTCTGCAGCACCTAGAAGTATACCTGAATATGTGAAAGAGATGGAGCATAAGCAATAATAGTAATAAAAACTGCTTCTGTTTTTGCTTTTGACTGTCTTCTCTGTCCATTCATCCCATCTACGGTATTAATATCACACTGAGGTCTCAGACCAGACCAAAAACAAAAGTGCTGGAGCGCTGTGGTGAAGGAAATCAAGGGTAGCTGGCTGAGAGCTCAGGTCCTGCCAGCTGAAGAAAAGCCATGGCAGTGTCCAAAAAGCAGGGCTATTGAAACGTCTAGGCAATGCCTGCTAAGTAAACGAAGGAACAGTGGCAGCCAGAAGACTGGGGCCGCAGTACAGCCCAAGTTTTTAACACATTAGATATCATACCTTTGCTGATGGGGACGCCAAAGCCCCGCCAGTCGAAGAAATCCTCTGCCAAAACAGCCCCCTTCCTCCTTGTGCTGCCTCAAGAGTGAGGAAGTGAGTGGGGTGCCTTCAGCTGCCAATGCCAGCACTCCCCGAACATGCTCAGTTCATGCACAAACTGAGCATGCTTGGAGAGTGCAAGCGTTGGTGGCTGGAGGCACCCTGCTGACTTTCTCACTCCTGAGGCAGTATAAGGAGGAAGGGGATGACTCAGGCAGTAGATTTCTTTGGCTGGTGGGGCTTGAGCTACCCCACCAGCCATTGAACAGGTACTGCATCTTTGGAGAGGGCCAGTGTTTCTCAAGTCGGTCCTGCAGTACCCCCTTGCCAGTCATGTTTTCAGGATATCCACAATGAATATGCATGAAGAGATTTGCATATAATGGAGACAGCATATGCAAATCAACTTCATGCATATTTATTGTGGATTTCCTGAAAACCTGATGGGCAAGGAAATACTCCAGGACCGACTTGGGAAATACTGGGTTATGCTACTGATTAAAGGCCCAACATCTTCTTTTTGCCCGCCTCCAGGTCCAACTCTCTTCCTTCCTCCCCTCTACATTTGGGTCCATTTTCTCTCTCTCTTCCCTCTCTCCCAAACCCCACCCCAAGTCCAACACATTTCTATATTTCTTCCTTCCCTCCACCCTTTCCATACCAGGTCAATTATCTCTCTCTCTCCCCCCCTCTCTCTGAGCCCAACATTTCTCCCTCTCCCTTCTCCCTCCAGTTCCCTCCCTCCCTCCCTCCCTCAATTCAGCTTCTCTCTCTATTTCCCCCTCCCCCAAGTCCAATACCTCTCTCTTTTTCTTTTTCTTTTTCTTTTTCTTTTTCTTCTTCCCCTCCATCATCTGCACCCCAGGAAAATTATCTTTCTCCCCCTCTCTCTGAGTTCCTAAGACTTCGATGTTTTACAGCCATAATGGAACAACACAAAACCATCCAGGACTAAAACTAAGACGTTTTGAGCTAGTCCTGTTTTTATAACGAATAAGGCACAAAAGGGTGTCCTAAATGACCAGATGACTACTGGAGGGAATCAGGGGTGAGTTGCTTCCCTACCTCTTGGGGCAGAGTATTATATTGTGCCCAATGCAGGAAGTGTGGAGAGTACTCGTAAGGAAGATTGGACGGGATCCAATGACAACAGATCAATTATCCTTTTGAGGGAACATAGCCTTTATACCAAGCTTGGATAATGCTACTTTTCTAATGTGGGAAACACAGGGCCTTAGCCTTTTAGAACATGTTTTGGATATAGAAGGAACACTTCTGCCTTTTGATGCATTGCTGCAACGAGTGGGTATTCGATGGGGAGATAAATTTGTTTACTGCCAATTCAACACTGCATAAACTCCCTGAATAGAAACTCTCTTTGTCTTAGATTGGGTAAGCGGCTTAGAACTTTTTCTGATTAAATATCTGAACTCACCACTTCCATTTCGGGTTTTATAAGGCTTTATATAAGGTAGAGGGCAACAAAGATATGAACCTAGGTGGGAGCAAGACTTGGGGAAAAGTCTTGGACACTGGGAACTGATAACTAATATCAAAGCCTTTCCAGGGTTAATCACCAATGTGGGGTATAGGGAATGCTATTATAGGGTATTCAATAGGGATATTACACTAAGACGCAGTTCTTTAAGACAGGCAGAGTGGAATCACCAATATGTGGCAAACGTCATAGAGCAGACAACACCTTTTATCACTCTTGGTGGGAATGTTCAGAAACTCAGGGGTTTTGGAGAAGGGTAATCAGCTACATGGCCACAATCTTGGCAAGTAGGATTGAGGGGTCACCCAAACAACTGGTACTAGATAAATCTGGATCTTTCTGGGAGAAGGATAAAGGTGGAAAAATATTATTTTGCAAAATGTGCCTTTTGGTGCGTAAATGTATTTTGCAGTCCTGGATTTCAGAGTCACCTCCAGCATATTGGCATTGGAGAAATCAATTACTGATTAGAAGATGGGAAGTGATAAACTCCGGGTCCCTCAAATGGAAGAAAATTTTTCTGAAGATCTGGATCTCCTACATACAATCATTGACCCCGCTTAGAAGAAGCCTAATCTTAAATACTTTATGATTAGAAGTTATCTGGATCTGTTGTTTCATAGAGTTATTCTAATATCTCAGGCTTAGGAACCTCAACATGTACAGGAGGTGAGCCTTTTTCAAATGAAGGAAAACTCTGGAATGAGGGGGCATACAATGAAGTTAAGAGGAAATAGGCTTAGGAGGAATCTAAGAAAATACTCTTTCATGGAAAGGGTGGTGGATGTGCAGAATGGCCTCCCAGTGGAGGTCATAGAGATGAGGACGGTCACCGTATCTCAAAAAAGATAGCAGAATTAGAAAGGTTGAAAGAAGAGCGACCAAAATGATAAAGGGGATGGAACTTCCTCATATGAGGAAAGCCGAAAGAGCTTAGGGCTCTTCAGCTTGGAAAAGAGACAGCTGAGGGGAGATATGATTCAGGTCTACAAAATCCTGAGTGGTGTAGAACGAGTAGAAATGAATCGATTTTTGTACTCTTTCAAAAAGTACAAAGTCCAGGGGACACTCAATTACGTTAAATGGAAATACTTGTAAAACAAATAGGAGGAAATATTTTTTCACTCAACAAATAGGTAAACTTTGGAACTCATTGCCGGAGGATATGGTAACAGAAGTTAGCATATCTGGCTTTAAAAAGGGTTTGGACAAGTTTCTGGAGGAAAAGTTCATAGTCTGTTATTGAGATGGATATGGTGGAAGCCACTGCTTGCCCTGGGATTGATAGCATGGAATGTTGCTACTAATTGGGTTTCTGCCAGATACTTGTGACCTGGATGGGCCAGTGTTGGAAATAGGATACTGGGCTAGATGGACTATTGGTCTAACCCAGTATGGGTATTCTTACATTACATGTTTTTATGAGGGGAGTGTATAGACTCAGGGGGTCATAAGAGCCAAGGCTTCTGGGGATTGCATGCAATTTATACTGGTAACCAGGGATGAATGGGGTTGCTTTGGGGTATGAGGATTGTAGACTGGGAGGGGAAGGATGTGATGATGTAAGTTGACTTCAATTTATCTTGATGTCTTAAAGTTTTATATACTTATGTATGTTAACTATGAAAAATTTCAATAAAATTATTTAAAAATAAGATAAGATTTTAACCAAAGTGACCTGAATTTGGAAAAGTAGGTTTAAGTTTGTTAAAAACTGAGTGTCAAGTATGTGTGTGTGTTTGTGTTAATTTTTTATTTAGGGCTGCTTTTACAAAATCACGGTAACGATTCTGGCACCGCAAATGCGACAAAGCCCATTCAGTTCCTTTAGGCTTCATCACATTTGCTGAGTGGAAATCGCTAGTGTGGCTTTGTAAAAGGAGCCCTTAGTATCCTATTCAGAACTAATTTTCAGTACTGCCAAGGGTTGGTGGCCAAGACAAGAGTATCCTATATGTTGTTGTTGTTGTTTTAACATTCATGGAATATGCATGCAGATGTCAGAAATAGGCTGCACAAGTTCTACATGAAGTTTCCTGATTAAGGACCTCTTTTATGAAACCACGTTAGCAGTTCCCGTGCGGCAATGCCAACAAAGCCCAACCGCTAGCACAGCTTGATAAAAGAGGCCCTAAATCTGCTCTGTAAGTAAAAAAATAATAGGGTAAACAGTCAAAGGGGTTTAAACCTTGATCATCAGGCTGAGAGGGTGTATTCTGTAGCACTTAAAGAGGCAGTGTGCTGAATATCTCTCTAACTACTGCTGAACTGTCCGGCTACTGTTGAGACGGTCCATGAGCAGAGTCAGAGTGGACCTAGAAGATATGTGGACTCTGGTGATATTAATCATATTTCTACAGTTCTGATGAACCTCCGTTGGTTAGCTATAAAATGGAGGACACAGTTTAAGATCTTGACTCTTATATATAGTATAGAGCAGTGGTTCCCAAACCTGGTCCTGGAGGCACCCCAGCCAGTCAGGTGTTCGGGATATCCACAATGAATATTCATGAGAGAGATCTGCAGGCAGTGCATGGCAGGGATGCCGAGAGACTGAATTGGGTCCGGGGCAGAGCAGCTGCGGCCCCTCCCAATTGCAGCCCCCCCCCCCCCGATCGCCACCGCCCCCCCCCCCCCCCAGGATCGCCACTGCCACAACTTGGGGCTGGCAGGGATCCCGAGGCCCTGCCAGCAGAAAAATCCAGTGCTGCTCTTCACTCCATGCCTGCCCTGCCCCTGCAGCTGCTTTTTTCTCTTGTCGCGCATGCTTGGTTTCAAAATCAAGCATGTGCCTGAGAGGGAAAAGCAGCTGCTTGGCATGGCGGTAGAAGCGAGCGAAGAGCAGCGCTGGAGGGGGGGGGGCGGCACTGGAGTTTTCCTCTTCTGCTCCTGTTGGGACTCAATCGGAGCAGGAGAGAGAGGGAGAGAGAGAGAGAGAGACCCCAGCGCCAAGTCCCCCTTGGAGGCCGGGCCCGGGGAATTTTGCCCCCCCCCCCCCCCCCCCCCCCTTGGCAGCCCTGGCACATAGAAATCTCTCTCATGAATATTGTAGATATCCTGAAAACCTTACTGGCTGGGGTGCCTCCAGGACTAGGTTTGGGAACCACTGGTATAGAGCTTTGAATGAAGAGGCGCCAGTGGCGATAACTTTTATCTCTTTGAATTTATCAACTATCATGTACAGTGAGATCAGTGGAGAAATTGCCTTTAGAAGCACCTTCATTTTATCATGTCAGACTGGATTTTCCTAGGCCATCAGCCTTTTCTATCACTGCTCCATTTCTATGCAACTCCTTACCTTTGGAGCTGCGTAGCATGTCTCTCTTTTTTTTTTAAGTTTAGGAAACAACTGTAGGCTTTCTAGTAAGGCTGCTGTTTGACAGAAGAAGCTACTGGTTTTAATGTTTGCTTTAAGGAATCTTTTTTTTTTTGTTTGTTTCAGTGTTTTTAGACAAAAAATACAATGCTTGTTGGTTTTGGGGTTTTTTGGCTTAATCTTTCTTTTATGTGAAAAAATGTATTATTGTAAGCTATTCAGAATTGTGAGATACAGGGGTGTAGCCAGACATCGAGGTGGGAGGGGGCCAGAGGCCAAGGTGGGATAGCACATTTTGGTGACCGCCCCGCCGCTGCCTCACTACCCCCCTCCGCCGCCCGCTGTCACCACTTTACATCCACTGTACACCCCCACCAGCTGAAGCACCGTCGCCGCAAATACCTTGGCTGACGGGGGTCCCCAACCCCCGCCAGCTGAAGACTTCATCCAGCTCTGGTCTCCGGCACCACCGCATTGGCTGCCTTGCTCTCTCTTCCCCTCATGTCTTTTTAGTGAAACTGAGCATGCTCAATTTCAGTAAAAGGAGCATGCCCAACGTGAGGGGAAGAGAGCAGGACAGGCAATGTGGCGGCACTGCCGCAGACCAGCACTGGACAAAGTCTTCAGCTGGTGGGGGTTGGGGACCCCTGCCAGTCAACCAGGGGCCCAGAGCAAATTTGGGGGGGCCCAGGCCCCTGTGACCCCACCTAGCTACGCCACTGGTGAGATAACATGGGCTATGAAGTTTTAAGATAAATACATACGTGCATATACTTAACCAGACAAATAGGACTGCATTTTGTGTGTTCTTTTCTGTTTGGTTAGGTATGCTGCTACTGGCTATAAATATCAGCCAACACATGTATCACTTCTGTGACTGCTGAGAAAGTCTGGTGTCCATACCTGGCTCAGCCTTCAGTATCTGGGTCTAATTGAGCCCGTAGGTATCAGCGGTTTTAAAAGTGTTGAATCCCACAGGCTGAATATCACCCAAATCAACAACAGGGGTGTACTTCAGAGTGGCTCACCATAGCCTCCACTGTAATCTGGAAGGATCATCGTGAGTGACTAGAGTGTACCTCAGAGTCCATGCCTGGTCATAATGGGGCCTACTTTAAAAGCCGCTGGAGTGAATAGAACAATGGGGGCTTATAAGATTGCCTATACACGCATAAAGATAGGTGCTTGTTAATGGTATCACCTACTTTTACACAACATTCACACAGGGGTTGCTGGGGGCAGAAGAGGCAGAGTGAGGGCAGTATCTGTACTTGATGTATGTAAACTGCCCAGAAGGACTTCCAATTGGTCAGTGTATCAAATAGTTATTAAACTTGAAATCAAAGTTACACCTGCCTCAGAGCAGCAGTAACCTCCTGCACCAGCTTTTGGGTAGGCTGCTTAATAAAATCACACAGAGGAATATGTTGTCTTTAACACAAACACAATAGATGCGCAGACTGGTCAATATTCAAAACAATTTAACTAGCCAGAAACGGCACTTAACCGGTTATCGGGTATAACAAAAGAGAGGAAATGAAGTACAAACTAAAGTCCAAACAAAAAAAACAGCACCACGGGCCTTTAAAAATGGAACACAGTTCTTTAATGAATGAGCCTTGACAAAAAGACCCGACACGGGCCGTGTTTCGGTAACTAGCACCTGCGTCAGGGGTCACAGTGATGACGTGGAAAACTTGGGGAATAACTCGAATATATTCCTCTATAATATATTATTCCTTACCCCACGTCTCATATAGTAAAAGCTACAAAGCACCAAGGCACTTTCACTTTCTGTATCCGTTTGGATACAGAAAGTGAAAGTGCCTTGGTGCTTTGTAGCTTTTACTATATGAGACGTGGGGTAAGGAATAATATATTATAGAGGAATATATTCGAGTTATTCCCCAAGTTTTCCACGTCAAGGCTCATTCATTAAAGAACTGTGTTCCATTTTTAAAGGCCCGTGGTACTGTTTTTTTTTTTGTTTGGACTTAACCGGTTATCACCACTGAAAACTAGTGATTACTGTCTAAGTGAAAGTCGGCTATGTTGGGAGCAATGTTCCCTCTAAGCAGGGTCACTGAGGGGTGGGGGGGCAAATTTCCCCTGAGCCTGGCCTCCTAAGGGGGCCCAGTGCTGGGGTTTGTCTCCCTCCTGCTCCTGACAGGACCAGGGTGATCATGTCCTGACAGGAGCAGGAGAGAGAAATTTCCGGCACCGAGGTCCCCCTTAGAGGCTGGGGAGGAGCAGACACAGGGCTTCAGGGCCTCTGGTTTGGCTGGCAGGGGTCCCCAAACCCTACCAGCAGAAGCCTTCTTCCAGCTCTGTTCTCCACCACATTTCCTGCCCTGCAGCTGCTTGTCCTTTCACGCCGCACTGGAGAAAGGCTTCTGCTGGCGGAGCTTGGGTACTCCCGCCAGCCAAGATATGTGGAGTTGCAGTGGGGGACAGGGAGGTGAGGCAAAATGTGCCCCCTCCCCCCTTTTTTGTGGTCTGGCTACGTGGCGGTCCAGGGGGGGCCCAGCAGCAGCAGCCCTGCCCTGGGCCTGGATCAATCTCTCGGCAGCCCTGCCTCTATGCGGAGCATATGAGCGATTGCTCATACATTTTAGGAGCATCACTCACAGATTTTACATGGTTGCTCACAAAAATGGATTTTTTTTTGTGCTATATACAGAAATGCATTGCTAATACTGGTGCTCAAAACTTATTGGTTTTTAAAACTTGTTGCTCACACACAAAAAAATATTTGCACACACCAGGCCACTTCATAGAGGAAACACTGGTTGGGGGCATTCTGGGGTGGAGTCAGCACTTTAACCATTCAGGGTAACCACATAAATGGAGCTACGTAAAAACACAGTCCTATCTTTATGTAGTAACCCATGGCCAGTTAAGTTCTGAATATTGACTTAACCATCTATTTATTAGCTGGCGCTGCATAAGCTGGATATTTAGTGCATTGAATATCACGGAATAACACTGGCAGCAGTCAGCAAAATGCTCACCGCCCCCAGCTGAATATTTGCCCCCTACATGTCTTTCCTGGCTAGAAGCCCTCTTATAAAATGACCTCCAGTAATTAACCAGCCTTGATTTAATGTTTAGGGCTCTTGGACTATGTGCTGAGACTGTTTCTGAACGTTGGATCCTGCTAAATTGCACTGTTCATGGTTTACCGCATTGATTCTCAACTCTGATCCTCAAACAGGTCTGATTTTCAGGATAACCAGGCAAGGTAATATGTCCTTAGCCCCAATGTATTCAGATATACTGTATGTGTTCCACTGTGTGAAAGACAGACGTGTTCGGACACCTCTAGAGCTGTAGCTGAGAAACACTGATTTTGCTTTTGCATCTTGATCCCATGGTTTGGTATCAACTACTGTTCATTCTCATAATTTATAGGTGGAAAATCCTTGGTATATGCGAGCTTCATTGACAGCATATCAAGCCTAAGCATAAAAGCAGACCTGCTGGGCTGACACAGAAGCACCAATAGTAGTGGCACAAGCAAATGATCCTCGGTTTGATTTCTGGGTTGGGACCAGTGTTCCCTCTGAGGGCACATATGCACTCACGGATCATGAAATCTGCACACACAGCAAAACACAGCATGCACACGAAAATATACTGAGACACTTTAATTAGTTGTTAGAAAGCAGCACAGAGAAACCGAACTAATCACATGTGCCTCATCATAGCAGCTGTGTGCAATCTTAGCTTACACTGGCACCCTGCTACATTGGCCGTTCCAGTCCCATCCATAGGATGGCGCTATAACATTAATCATAGATTGCTGTCAACATTATCATTATTAAATTCAAGGGCTTCTGCTGGTTTGTTGGGAATGCTGTGAAGGCAGCTGCAGGGTGAGGCAGAGGAGTTGTGGTCACTGGGTGAGAGTGAAAGATAAACTGTTGAGAGTATCGCCCACCCTTGCAAGGGCTACATGGCCCTGGCCCATGATGGTCTTTGCAGTGATCCAACTGAGTATGTCTGGGAGGGGGAGGGGTAATTCTTCAGATGATGCAAATGAAAGCTCATGGCACCAGATGGCAGCTTGCTTTAACTTGACCTGTAGGTGCAGGAAAAAGGGGAGGAGCAAGGGGAGGTCAAAAACACACAAAGGTGTGCTCGATTTCTTCCCTTGGGTTATGTCACTTGGTTTGTCTTCTCTTAGGCTTGTCTGTCTTAAAAATTGTTAAGTTTTTAAGAATTTTGGGAGCCGGTTGTTAAAGTAGGCCTCCCCATGGCTACTTTAACAACTGACTCCCAAAATGTGGGCTTGGGCCCCCTCCTGAATTCTCTTTTACTTTGCTGGCAGTGATGCTGGCCCCACTAGCCAAGTAAATTGTCAGGTTCTCAGGTTCAGAGCCCGCGGGGCCGGGCTCTGGAGCAAACGTGAGCCCTTGGGCTGCTGACGAGGAGCGACAGCAGCAGACAAAACCCACCAACCAACACTGGGTAAGCACACCGGCAGGGACTGCAGGCACTGCCCAGCGAACCGGAACACCTGGACTGGAATCCCCCGGACTGGAGGACACAGGACTGGAACACTGGACTGCAATCCCCCGGACTGGAACACCCACCGGACTGGAACACAGGACTGGAGCACGCTGGACTGGTCCGCACAGCTTCACCTGTACTTAGCTACTAAGCCCCCCAGGAGTTGAGCTTCTGGGTTCGAGTAGCCGACAGGACTTACTGGATACCGGGTGACATAGGGACCAGGACTGGAAACAGAAGTGCTCCTAACCCTAAACTGATCTACGTGCTCCCAAGCCCTAAACCAGCAGGAGTGTTCCTAACAGTAAACTGACAAAAGGACTTCCTAAGCCCTATACTAAACAGGAGCTCCTAATCCCTGCTCAAGAAAGGAACTTCCTAAGCCCTAAACTAACAGAGCAGGGAACTAAACACAAAGCTAACACAGGTGCTACTAAGCACCAAGCTACAAGCAGAGCTTTACACTAATAAGCTGAACACAGAACTAACCAGCTACCTAAGCACTGCTCTAGCAAGCTAGATACAACTAACAAGGTGCTTCCCAAGCACTACTCTGGCAAGCAACCAGAAGAGCTCCTAGCACTAAAAGGGAAGACAGGGGAGCCACAAGGAGGGAAGCTAACACATAAGCCAAAAGTGCTTCTAAAGCACCAAACACCAACAGCAAAGACTGCAATGCTCCTAATAGCACAAACACCAGAAGTACTTCTAACAGCAAACTCTGCAGTGTTCCTAACAACACCAAACCCTGAAGTACTTCTATCAACAACAGAGCTTCCAAAGCCCTACACACAGCAATGCTACCAAAACCAAGAGGGAACAGAAGGGAACCAAAAGGGAAAAGCAGGAAAGCTAAACACACAGTCACCAGTGCACACTGCACTAACACTAACCTGGCCCTTAGCAAAAGCAAGCAGGGAAACTAGACACAACGTCAGAAGTGCACACTGCACCACCCTACCTACAGCAAACACCACTGTTGCAAAGGCCCTGAAGGAAAGAACCCACTTCCTTATCAAGGCCCTCCCTGATGATGTCACACTCCCTAGACCTAGGCAAAAGCACACTGACCCAGAGAGGCCCAACCCACACCAATGCAAAACCGTGAAACACTTGAAGCCAGTACACCCAAAGAGAGGTAGAGCAACTCAGGCAACATACCCACAGGTGCAGTGTAGTGAAACAATTAGAGCCATGCTGCTGGAAGCTGCCAGCACAGAGAAAAGAAACAGAAGCCAGCTAAGAAGCTGACCCCCAGGAAAGAGGTAAGTTTGAGAGGGGTTCAGACCCCAATCATAACAGCACCTCCCCCTCAAGGCTCCCGTGTCCCCACGGGAGCTCCAGGTCTCAAAAGACAATTTAGGTCTCCATGGGTAGCTGTGATGAAATCTCCCAATGGGTTTCACAACATAAATCTGGGCGGCTGGGCAGGACGTGACAAGTACATCTGGAACTAGGAAACCAGAATGGATTTGGCCGCCATGAGGCTCTTTAGAACGGCTGCTAGGCAGGATCAGAGTCTTGGATGCAACAAGTGGAGTCCTATTCAACAGGAACCATCTCTTGAAGGAATCCACAACTTCCTTGACTTCCTGGCACTCCACTGTAGCAGCCAGAACTGGGCTAGAGCCCACACCCATCCTGGAATCTAAAGCCGGACAGGAACTCGAACAGGACTTCAGACTGGACCTTGCCTCTTGGCTGGAGCTGGAACTCAGGAGGGGTTCAACGTCTTGGTTGAAGTGGGAACTCAGAGTAGACTCAGCATCTTGCCTGAGACTGCAATCTGATCCGGCCTCAGCCTCTTGGCCGGAACTGCCACTCAATTCGGACTCAGCCTCTTGGCTGGACTCGGTACTCAACGTAGACTCAGCATCTCGGCTGGCACTGGGACTTGCTCCGGACTCAGCATCTTGGCCGGAACTGCAACTTGACCCGGACTCAGCCTCTTGACCGGGACTGCAACTTGACCCAGACTCAGCATCTTGCCTGGGACTGGAACTCCAACTTGACCCGGACTCAGCATCTTGCCTGGGACTGGAACTCCAACTTGACCCAGACTCAGCATCTTGCCTGGGACTGGAAATCCAACTTGACCCGGACTCAGCATCTTGGCCAGGACTGTAACTTGACCCGGACTCAGCATCTTGCCCGGGACTGTAACTCAATTCTGATTCAGACTCAGCATTTTGGCTGGAACTCCAACTCGATCCAGACTCAGCATCTTGACTGTCAATGCTGCAACTCACTCCAGACTCAGCATCTTGACTGGAACTACAACTCGATCCAGACTCAGCATCTTGACTGGAACTGCAACTCGATCCAGACTCAGCATCTTGACTGTCAATGCTGCAACTCACTCCAGACTCAGCATCTCGGCTGCCACTGCTGCCACTCGATCCAGACTCAGCATCTTGGCAGGCAAAGCCCTTCAGGCTGGACTCAGAAGTTTGGCGGGAAAAATCAGGAAGCCACCTTCTTTCAGCTTGGGCTTCCGGAGTATCTCGTAGGGTTGGCTCCGAGAGGAGTTGGAAGCGGTAAAAGAACAGCTTGGTAGAGGGATCAATAGCAGAAACTGGGTTTTCTTCGAACCCTAGCCAGGAGACACGCCTTCTTTCCGCTGCAGCTTCAGGAGTATTCTTCAGGGCTGGATCAGACAAAAGTGCAACCCGGTAATCCTGGAGTGTCAGAAACGGATCCAGATCAAAAATGGGGTTGGAACCGGGATCCAAACTTGTACTAGGAGGCTTGGTTTGAAGCGCCACTTGAACTGGACTCCGAGGCTTGCGTGGAGGCTGGACTGGCACCGGAGGCTCGGTGAGAAGCCCCTCTCGGACTGGAATCGGAGGCTCGGCCAGCAGCTTCCCACGGACTGCACTCTGAAGCTTGAGTGGAAGCGCCACTTGAACTGGCATCGGAGGCTCGGTCAGAAGCGTCCCTCGGACCGGACTCTGAAGCTTCGCTGGACGTGCTGCTCGGACTGGATTCAGAGGCTTGTCTGGGCGCGCTGCTGGGACTGGACTGGACTCCAGCTGAGCCCATAGCGTAGAATTCCCCAGACGTCTCCTCTCAGCGACCGCTTCAGGAGTATCCCACAAAGCTGGATTCAAGACAAGGCTGCGGCGATACTCAGCGAGCGTGATAAAAGGGTCCATATCTGAAACTGGGTTTTCAGTGATTCCAAGCCACCGGACACGTTTTCTCTCAGCTGCCGCTTCAGGGGTCTTCTTCAAAACAGGATGAGACAAAAGCTTCCCACGATACTGACGAAGAGTCATAGAAGGATCAAGAACAACGATGGAGCTGGACCCCAGCTGGGTCAGCTGGGCGGGGGTTCTTGCCGGGCTCATGGCCTTTGCAATCTGTCAGGTTCTCAGGTTCAGAGCCCGCGGGGCCGGGCTCTGGAGCAAACGTGAGCCCTTGGGCTGCTGACGAGGAGCGACAGCAGCAGGCAAAACCCACCAACCAACACTGGGTAAGCACACCGGCAGGGACTGCAGGCACTGCCCAGCGAACCGGAACACCTGGACTGGAATCCCCCGGACTGGAGGACACAGGACTGGAACACTGGACTGCAATCCCCCGGACTGGAACACCCACCGGACTGGAACACAGGACTGGAGCACGCTGGACTGGTCCGCACAGCTTCACCTGTACTTAGCTACTAAGCCCCCCAGGAGTTGAGCTTCTGGGTTCGAGTAGCCGACAGGACTTACTGGATACCGGGTGACATAGGGACCAGGACTGGAAACAGAAGTGCTCCTAACCCTAAACTGATCTACGTGCTCCCAAGCCCTAAACCAGCAGGAGTGTTCCTAACAGTAAACTGACAAAAGGACTTCCTAAGCCCTATACTAAACAGGAGCTCCTAATCCCTGCTCAAGAAAGGAACTTCCTAAGCCCTAAACTAACAGAGCAGGGAACTAAACACAAAGCTAACACAGGTGCTACTAAGCACCAAGCTACAAGCAGAGCTTTACACTAATAAGCTGAACACAGAACTAACCAGCTACCTAAGCACTGCTCTAGCAAGCTAGATACAACTAACAAGGTGCTTCCCAAGCACTACTCTGGCAAGCAACCAGAAGAGCTCCTAGCACTAAAAGGGAAGACAGGGGAGCCACAAGGAGGGAAGCTAACACATAAGCCAAAAGTGCTTCTAAAGCACCAAACACCAACAGCAAAGACTGCAATGCTCCTAATAGCACAAACACCAGAAGTACTTCTAACAGCAAACTCTGCAGTGTTCCTAACAACACCAAACCCTGAAGTACTTCTATCAACAACAGAGCTTCCAAAGCCCTACACACAGCAATGCTACCAAAACCAAGAGGGAACAGAAGGGAACCAAAAGGGAAAAGCAGGAAAGCTAAACACACAGTCACCAGTGCACACTGCACTAACACTAACCTGGCCCTTAGCAAAAGCAAGCAGGGAAACTAGACACAACGTCAGAAGTGCACACTGCACCACCCTACCTACAGCAAACACCACTGTTGCAAAGGCCCTGAAGGAAAGAACCCACTTCCTTATCAAGGCCCTCCCTGATGATGTCACACTCCCTAGACCTAGGCAAAAGCACACTGACCCAGAGAGGCCCAACCCACACCAATGCAAAACCGTGAAACACTTGAAGCCAGTACACCCAAAGAGAGGTAGAGCAACTCAGGCAACATACCCACAGGTGCAGTGTAGTGAAACAATTAGAGCCATGCTGCTGGAAGCTGCCAGCACAGAGAGACAGAGCCAGCTCAGAAAGGACAGAGAAAAGAAACAGAAGCCAGCTAAGAAGCTGACCCCCAGGAAAGAGGTAAGTTTGAGAGGGGTTCAGACCCCAATCATAACATAAATACACTGCTGCTGCTCCTTGCTCCTTGTTTCTGACTCTGAGCATCAGGCTGGGACATTTCATGCAAGCGCAAGAAGGTTCCATCATGCTGCTCAGAACCAGAAACAAGCAGCAGAGAATGGTGGCAGTCAATTTATTGGCTAGTGGGGCTCGGCAAAGGTATGCCTAGCGTGTCCGCACAAGGGAGGGGGGGAGAGGCATGTATTCCCCCTCCCCAAAAAACATTTCAGGGCCGGCTATGCCCGGAGAGAGAGCCCGTTGTTAAAAATTTACCAGCACACCCCTGGATGGGGTAATCCCTTAGGAAACCGCCCCCACAGTAGCCACGTCCCCTGCAACCAGTCACCCAGTCTATGAAAAAACAGCATTGCAAATACTACATCAGTCCTTAGAACACGCCACTTATTGGAACAAGAGAACAAGCTGGACTACAACAAATCCTTACACAGAAACTACATACTCACAAAATACCTCACCTTGGTCACATATGCAAAATATTGACATAGACTTACTGAATATAGTGGTTAGTGTACTGGGCTGTCAAATTAAGAGTTTGGGAAGCCCTGTTTCAGAGGCAAAATATAAGCAGGTCACTACAGCTCCCCCTGCTGACCTAACTTTATAATTCCCTTCTTCTGGTCTCAGCTACACAGCAGTGCACAACAGGGTTCCCTTGTTCCTCTTTCCTTTGAGGTTTTGAAAATAAAAGTCCAAAAAGAGATTAGTGGACATCCCCCCCACCCCACTTTAACACGAGGACATTAACAGCCTCAGCTCAGAACTATGTTCAGCTGTCTCTCCTCTTTCAGACACGTCTCTTTTAAAGCTCTGTAATGGAATGAATGGTCTCACACTGTTTATGCAAAGTAGTTATTTCACAGGCAAATAAGTGAAATCCCCCAGTGTAATGAAAGTTTTATTAGGGGAAATAGGAGATCAGCCTAATGAAGTGCTTGAGCCTTACTAATCACTTTCACTAGTCTTGACAGCCAGGTCTGTGTTGCATGTAGCAACTGTTACCAGGAACATTCACTTCAGACAGAGAAGATCTGGAAACCTGAAACTCAGCGGAAAGCAAAGACCAGTCTCAGACACTTCAGCTGTCATGTAATTTATACAAAATGTATAACTTGTCTTTCCTCCAAACAGGATCCTGACACACTGTAACCGAATATCAGACAGGAAGCAGGCTAAGGGGTAGAGAGAGTGGCATCCCACTTCTATCATCTGGACTGCATACTGGGAAGAAGATGACCTCAGGTTATGTAGTGAGAGAAACTGAAAGAGGTCTCTTCTCAGTGTAGGTTCTGAGTTATTAGGTTCTGGGCCTATTGGCTGAGACTGTTGCCCTTCCACTTCAGCTCCCCAAAATGTTCAAAGTTGTAAGGTGTGCAGTAGGGGGTGTGGTCTAATTTTAAAACAATATGAAACACCACCAATGCTTGCTGCATCACTGCTTGTCATTTTCCATCTGCAATTACAGCAACAAAAGAATTAAACATGGTTTGTCGCATCGCAATTGTATTTATTTATGCATTCTTGTATCCCTCTGTTATCCAAAAACTGGTTTTGGTTCAAAGTGGCTTACAATTTACATTCTGGTTGAGAGTTACAGTGATGGTGTATAGTTTAAATTCTGATTGAAAATTACTCTGATAGTTTACAAATTAGGAAGCAGAAAGGGCCTCGATAACTTGTTTCGGTAGTTGTAGATTTTTTTTTATATATAAGTAGGTTTTCAGTTCTTTTCTGAACTGATGTCAGACCTGTGAGTTCTTGTACCAAGTAGAGCGCTGCTGAGCCCGGTACTCGGACCAGGTTCTGCTTGGCGGCCGGACAACCCCGGGTTTCACCTGCACTGACCACCGTTCCCCAGAGGTTGAGCCCCTAGGTGCGGGCAGCCTGCAGGGCTTACGAGATGGAGCAGGAAGTGGGGTGATGAACGTGACAGCCAGACAGGCAGCAGGCAAGAGAGTGATCCAGGTACAGGCAGAGTCAGTAGACAGGCAGCAGGTCAAGAGAGTAATCCAGGTATAGGCGGAGTCAGTAGGCAGGCAGCAGACACAAGAGTAATCCAGGTACAGACAGAGTCAGTAGGCAGGCAGCAGACACGAGAGTAATCCAGGTACAGGCAGAGTCAGCAACGAAGAACAAAGTAGAGAAGAAGCACACTACTGAGCAAGTAACACCTACCAAAGTAGAAGCCGAAGCAAAGAGTCTATGGAGAGCTCAGCTGATAGTGCTGGCGTCTGACATCAGCAGGGAGAAGGGGCACAGCCATAGGACAAGAGCAGGGGAAGGAGGAACCGGAAGACCAATAGGTGAGAAACAAGGGAAGCCAGGCAGAGGAAGAGCAGATCCAGGTAGGTGGAAGCAAAGCAATCAAGGAGCCTGGAAGCCAGGTAGAGAGCAGAGCCAGGTGCATGGAAGCAAAGCAATCAAGGAGCCTGCAGCCAGAGAAGAACCACACACATGGCTCAGGGCTGTGCCAGTCAAGTGTGCGTGTCGACAGGACCCTGTGCAGCCCGAGGATGCCGCTTGCGTTGAGGTAGGAGACATGACAACTGAAGATAGCTGAATATGCTTTTTGTGATCTTTGGTATTGAGTTCCACAATTTGGAACCCATGTAGCTAAATCCAACCATGTATATAAATTATGTTTCTGCAGTTAGATAAGTGAAGAAGTAGGTAGCCTCTGGTTTTTGGGCTTGTGTTTCTTGAGGATAGTTCGATCATATTTAGTATATATTCTGGAGACATACTGAATAATATTTTGTAAATCATGGTACTAGCTTTTAAGATTAATCTTGCCTTGATTGGCAGCCAATGTAGTGCTTTGAGCAGTGGGGTAACTCTTTGGTATTTTGACTTCTTGAATATTAGCCTTGCTGCCGTGTTTTGGATAGTTTGCAGCAATTTCAGTATATTTTCCTTGCGCCCTATGTATCAGGGGCATAGCCACGGGTGGGCCTGGGCCCACCCAGTTTGGGGTCAGGTCCACCCAGCAGCTGTATCCTAAAGTAATTTCTGGCTCCGCTGGTCGCAGGCTCGCAGCAATTCCCACACACTGCCTGCTGCTTAACAACCTCCTTGCAGCCACTAAGCGCTAACCAGGAAGCCTCTCCTCTGCCACAACTTCTGGTTTCTGCCCAGTCAAGATGCGGAAGAGGAGATGCTTCCGGGTTAGCACGTAATGGCTGCAAGGAGGTCGTTGAGCAGCAGGCAGCATGTAGAAATTGCTGCTGCTGCCGGCAACCCATAGTCGCACGAGGACAGTTGTGGGTGGGATGGGATAGGGAAGAGAAGGGAAGGGAAGGGGCGAAAGATGCTGAACGGGGGTGAGGGAAGATGGGGGAAAGATGCTGCACTGGGGGATCCAGGAAGATGGGGACAAATGCTGCACAGGGAGAGGGAAGATGGGAAAGATGCTGCACGATGGAAGACGAACATGGGAGGGAAGATGCTGCATGAGGGAAGAAGGGAGAGATGCAGCAAATGGGTGGAGGGGTAAAAAAGGGAGAACTCTTGTATATGAGATGGAGGGGAGAGAGACATGCTGCATAGAGAGGGGATAGGTGGAAGAGAGGGAGAAATGTTGAACATAGGGGTGAAGAGGAGGGAGAAATGTTGGACATAGGGGTGGAGGGAAGGGAAAAATGTTAGATATAGGGTGGAGGGGAGGGAGAAATGTTGGACATGATTGTAGAGGGGAGGAAGGGAGAGATGCTACCCAGGAAGGGGAGAGAGATGTTGGACCCAGAACACAAGGGGGGAGAGAGAGATGGTGGACAGTGGGAATGAGAGGGGGAGATGTTGGACATGGGGTGGATGAGAGGGAGGGAGAGGTACACAGGAGCTGGTGAGAGGAGAAAGATGGAAAAATGCTGGACCATGGGGGAGAGGGCAGGAGGGAAGAGCGAAAGGACGGGAAAATGTCAGGCTATGAGGATGGGGTGGGGTGGGGTGGGGAGGGGAGGGGAAGAAGAGGGATCAGATGCTGGCTAGAAGGGTGGTGGGAGGAAGACGATGGGAATGGTGTAATCCTGTGGAGAGGCTAGGAGGGGAAGGAGGGGTGGCAAGGACATTAATGAGAGGATAGTGATTACAGAGGGTAGAAATATGGTAATGGTGAGTAGATTAAATATGAAAGAGAATATAGGGCTGGGAAAGAGTGAGATAGGGAATGGGAGAGCTAGTGGGTGAAAGAAGAATATGGAAATTTGATAGGTAGTTGAAAAGTAAAAAGGAGGAGAAGAAAGGTGAGAAAGATGCAGAAAAGAGCTAAAAAAGAATGATCAATATGTCAGAGGCAGGAGTAGTGAGGGAACAGGCAGGAGAAAAGACAAATGGACTGCAGCCGCTTGAAGAAGAATTAGCAGAAAAGAGAAATTGGAAACAGCAAAATGGAAAAATAAAATGTCCAGACAACAAAGGTAGAAACAAAACATTTTATTTTGAATGTTTTAAATGGAAAATGTTAGCTTTTGAAAATGTGCATAGCAAATGTCTTTGTATTATGTTCAGTAGAAAATAAAATGTATTTTTGTTTTATGTCTCCAGTGTTGCAGTAATGCTAAGTTTAACTTCTTGCGGTTCCCTTTCAATTTTTATCTAAATATTTTTATTTCTAAATTTGTGATTCCTTGTTCAATATTTGGTGAGGGCCTGTTGGTGTGATAATGGCAGGTGGGAAATCAAAGAGGAGGCAGAGAGGAGAGGGAATTCGGGAGGGGGGCCCTCCTTTATTTTCTGACCTGGGCCCAAGCAGGTCAGCCCTGCCCCTTGCTGTATAGCTGGTAAAGATTCCCACGCATCTCCAGCTAAGAACCTCCTCCAAAAGACAGCCAAAATTCCCTTCTACCAAGCTCTGCAGTTGGCAACAGCATCCTTGAGCCATCGACAACTAAACACATGTGGGGTGCTGGCATGAGTCATTGCTGCTGTCTGCCAAGCTTGGTAAAAGAGAGTTCTGGCCACCTTCAGAGAAAGTCTTCAGCTGACAGAGCTTGGGGATCCTCATTAGCTAAAGTATTTATATTTTGAGGTGGGGTAGGGCAGGGCAGAGAAAATTTTGTTCCAACCCACTTTGGGCTCCACCGCTGTGAAGCCCTGTAGCTTCCCTTTGGCTGCTCATGATGTGATAGTTTCACCAGTTCCACCGCTGGCAGTGGTGCCCTCTCGCTGTTCGCAAGAGTGGATTCGCTGCCTTGGTTAACTCTAGCACTCCCCTCCAGCTGCTCTAGCAGGGGACACCACTCTGTCCAGGCTGGAGGTGGGAAGGAGGCACCTTATTAGCCACGCATGCTGGGCACGTTCCACCGGCTCTGGGTGTTCTCTGCTTACTGGTACTTGGGGCTTGTGCAGCTGGTTCTCCCTGTGCCGCTTCTTCCTTTGCCGCCAACTAGCAAATCCAATCAGACGCCTCTCAGGCCACATGAGGTAAGGTTCATCTTGCCTGCTCCACCACTGTGGTCTGCCCCAGAGCTTTCCTTCAGTTGCTCTGGATGTCTTCATTTCACCAGTTTTGCCACCAGCAGTAGGGTCCTCTCGCTATTCGCAAGAGCAGTTTTGCCACCTCTGTTAACTCTAGCGCTCCCCTCCAACTGCCCTAGCAGGGGACGCTGCTCTATCCAGGCTGGGAATGGGTAGGAGGCACCTCGTTAGCCACACATGCTGGGTATGCTCCTCCAGCTCCAGGTGCTATCTGCTTACCGATGCTGGCTTACAGAGCTGGTCCTCCTTGGAATCTTGACCGACCTCAGATGTTTGCCTGTGCCGATTGCCCTGACTCCTGCAGCTACAATTGGCATGAGATTTGGGTTCAGGCTCAGAGCTCAGAAGCAGCGTCCTGTTTCTTCTTCTACTAAAAACTTTCTACTAAAATGCTAAGACCGAGTAGTTACTGCATGGTAACTGCGCACATTGCCATGCAGTAACTGTTGGATATGTTCCTTGCATCTGCCCATGGACAGAAATAAGAATTATAAGAACATAAGCCTTGCCATACTAGGACAGCCCAAAGATCCATCAAGCTCAGTATCCTGTTTCCAACATTGGCCAATCCAGGTCACATGTACCTGGCAATATACCAAAAGAGTAAAACTGACTTTATACTGCTTATGCTAGAAAAAAGCAGCGGATATTTACAAGTCCATCTTAACAATGACATATGGACTTTTCTTTTAGAAATTATCCAAACCTGTTTTTAAATCCTGCAAAGCTAACTGATTTTACCACATTCTCTGGCAACGAATTCCAGAGTTTAATTACACATTGTGATAAACACAGGACTGCCCTACCCTGAGGAGGCTGCCATCCTAGGGAAAAGACTGGAAAATGCCCTGATCTGGTCACTAGAGGGAGCCCAAAGGGGTATGCCAGTGTAATGACCTGAAGGGACAGCTAATCTTACAGTCCTGTCCTCCACCCCATGGCTGTTAGTCCAGTTCAAATAGTACTCAGTTCCATCTGGCCCAATGTTCCATTCACATTGGTTTCTACAACAGTTATTGTTGCACCTTCAAGTGCACACAATCTGCAGCCCCCCCCCCCCATTACCTCTCTACCCTTCTCTCCCCGTATGTTCCCACCCGTAACCTCCGCTCTCAGGACAAATCACTTCTATCTGTACCCTTCTCCACCACTGCTAACTCCAGACTCTGCCCCTTCTGCCTCACAGCACCTTATGCCTGGAACAGACTTCCCGAGCCCATGCGCCCTCCCTGCCCATTTTCAAGTCCTTACTCAAAGCCCATCTCTTCTCCCTTGCTTTTGGCGCATAACCACCTTCCCCATTCATGATACCTACACTGACTACTTAGTTTGTTACCTTTAGATTGTAAGCTCTCTTGAGCAGGGACTGTCCTCCCCATGTTTAAACTTGTACAGCGCTGCATAACCCTGGCAGCGCTATAGAAATGCTAAGTAGTAGTAGTAGTAGTTATTGGCTCCATTACTACAATATCCATAGCAAGGTAAGTACCTTCTTGGTTTTAGAGGAATCCTTCTCTCGCTCTCAAGTGCTATTTATAGGACTGAGAATAGGTCACCACTCCCTTTTCACTTTTCAGGCTCCTCCTCCTAGCTCTGGAAGAGTCCAGAACCTTCTAGTCTAAGAGCTCCCCCTGGTGGCCTCTTCAGGGCAGGTCCTATCTTATGAGCACCTCCTAGAGTGAGAATTAAAAGTCCTGTCCAGGGGAGGAGGCTGTTTTAAACTGGGACCCAGGTCTCTCAAATAGGTGGGCTCAATTGAGAAGAAACAGGATGAACTGTTTGTGGAAAGAAGTTGTTCCCCACAGAGTGGCTCATGGATGCTAATGGAGTGGATTAGCATCTGGTGTGATTAATTTGCATATTTTTTAAAGCCAAGAAACAAGTGTATTCCCCAGAAAGGTGACAGGGGCGCCTCAGGGGTACCAGAAATGTGACCTGTTTCCCAATGATACTTCAGAGAAGGAGTCTAAGCAAACATGATAACTGAGGAACAGTCACCCTGAGTTCAAAGAGGAGCCCAAATGTTGAGACTGGGATTACAGGGTGCTATAGAGAGGAGAATTGTCTCGGAGCATTTCTTAGAGGCAAAGTTCTAATGAACTCTGGCTATGGGCTTGTGATGCTAGATAGGAGCCACAATGGGGGTCCTCAGAACATACGAGTACTACTGAGTGAAGAAATACCTGATTTATTTTAAATTTATTGTTTAGTAGCTTCATTGCATGCCCCCTAGTCCTTGTATTTCTGGAAACAGTAAACAAACGATTCATGGCTACCATTTCTGCTCCACTCAGTATTTTATAGACTTCTATCATATCTTCCCTCAGCCATCTTTTCTCCTAGCTTCTTTAGCCTTTTTTCCTAGGGAAGTCATCCCATTCCCATTATCATTTTTGTCATCCTTCTCTGTACCTTTTCTAATTCTGCTGTATCTTTTTTTTTTTAGATGAGGTGACCAAAATTGCACACACAACACACTTAGGGGGAATTCTATAACCTAGATGCTAACATTTACACAGTAATCATGCATGTAAATGTTTATGTTTAAATCGTTTTATTGCAAACTATATTTAAAACACAACATTAAATTCTTCTACCTTGTATGTATGCACTTGATTGCAAAATCATGTGCATATCTAAAGTCCGGAAATGGCAATCGCCATAACAGCAAATGTAAGCCACATTGAGCCTGCAAATGGGTGGGAAAATGTGGGATACAAATGCTACAAATAATAATAATAATAATAAATGAGAATAAATCAAGAAGGTATAGGTTTGTATTACAATTTGAATCTACATTATAGAATACATTATTAAATATGATCTTACATAAACAATTAGCTCAACTATGACTAGCTAGTTAAGATGTAATGTAATATTGTTTACTGTATACTGAACAGTTCCATTGTAAGTTATTACTAATTAATGTCAGCTAATCTTTTGATAACATACTGTTAAATGTAAAGCACTTTGAATTTGTTGGTAAAGCGGTTTATAAATGCCAAATTAAATTAATAACTATAAAGTAAAGGTATTGCACAAAAATGTAAAGGAAAAAGAAGAAATTAAACAAGGAAGCTGGTGCTTTATATCTCCCTGCCTAATGGAAGTCAAAGACAACTGGACAACTAATACCTACTATAAAACAAAACCTCAAAGTAACAAGAAAAAAACAAACTTGGAGAGTTGGACTCTTATAGCCCCCAAGCTTATAAGTCTCTTAGGCTAAAATCTAACTACAAATTCCAATAGGAGAGCATAAGGAGAGTCTTCCCTCAACCCATAAACTTCTTTAAGAAAAAGAGTTAAGGATTAGACTATGAGCTTTATATGCTAAAGATTGAATATATGCACCCCAAATATCCATGAACAACTTTTTATGTTTAACTGTAAACTTGGCTTGTCATTGCTCCAACAACATCAGTACAGGCAATCGGTTTTGCTAGGCCCAAAATGTAGGAGGTTCCTTGTTTATCCAAGTGCTCCAGCCTTCAGAAGTAAAAAATGGTGACTTATATTTATCCAAGAGCAAACCCACTGGCGAGAAAGGAATAGATTGGCCCAACAATTTTTCCATGTAACAGACTATTGCCCACCAAAAAGCTTTAATCTTTGGGCAGGACCAAAAGGCATGAAAGAAAGAGTTGGACCCTTGAGTGCACTTTAAACAAATTGAGGTAGCTACTCTATTTGACTTGTAAATTTGTTCTTGAGTGAAATAAGCCCTGTGGAGCACTCTAAACTGGCATTCTTTCAGCTCTGTACTCACTAAAATTTCTAGTATTCATTTAATCAATTGACTTAAATTCAGAGACTCCAAAGAGATACCTATATCTACACACCATTTTGTTTTCAGACCAGCATCATCCCTAACCATGGACAAAATTTCTTGATTTGCAGTAGCTGCAATTCATGAAATCCTTGGTCCCTATATAAATGAAGGAGGAATTTCTATTGGAAAGTCTTTTGCCCTGCATTCCCCATATTTATCTGAAACCATATTATTGCATGATCATAGACACTGTAAATACCAGTCTCAGCATTTAGTGTATGAGAGAAAAGGTTTCTGGAAAAGAGCCAATAGTCAATTTGAGACTGCGAACCACGCACATGAGATAAATGAATGTAATCTGTCTTGTCAGGGTGTAACACCCTCCAGACATCAATAAGGTTTAAAGTGGAATATAGTAAGAGTATCTCTCTATTAAAATAGGCTTATCTTGGGGAGATGGACTACAGCTGGTGGTTGGGAGGCGGGGCTAGTGCTGGACAGACTTATACGGTCTGTGCTAGGGCTGGTGGTTGGGAGGCAGGATTAGTGCTGGGTAGACTTATACAGTCTGTGCCGGGGCTGGTGGTTGGGTGGCGGGGATAGTGCTGGGCAGACTTATAAGGTCTGTGCCAGAGCCGGTGATGGGAGGTGGGACTGGTAGTTGGGAGGCAGGGATAGTGCTGGGCAGACTTATAGGGTCTGTGCCAGAGCTGGTGGTTGGGAGGCGGGGATAGGGCTGGCCAGACTTATACTGTCTGTGCACTGAAGAGGACAGTACAAATAAAAAAGTAGCACATATGAATTTATCTTCTTGGGCAGACTGGATGGACCGTGCAGGTCTTTTTCTGCCGTCATCTACTATGTTTACTATTTATCCAGCATGGGATAAAATACACCGTTAATCGCTCCCCCCCCCCCCCCCCCATTGATAATTGGGAGGCCTTGCTGAAGGAGCAAAGCCTGTATAATAAAACGGAAAAAGTTGTTAGCAAAAATATTAGGTACATAAACAATAATAGTAATACCTCTTGGCATTCTGGAGTGATGTGTGCCATAACATAATGGCCAGATGAATGTGGCCAAATCTGATGGATAATGAGATTAAGGCCTTTACAAATTAAAATCAGCACTCTGGCTTTGTGATGCACTGCAGGGACCTCAATTAGATCCCCCACCCACCATTTTATACATTTGTGATGTTCCATAGAAGACAGATGAGTCTCTTGTATGAGGGCTATATCAGCTTTACAACAGTTTGCAAAATTTTTCGGCTTGTAATGAGGGATGTGACTCCATTCACATTCCAAGAAATAAATTTAAAACTAGCATCTAACTGTCTTAATAGAAGGCAATGATTTCTGCAGCATATCCAGTCATCTGCACCCCTCCGTCATCCTCTCCACGCCAGTCCACCACTGGTGCACCACCTTTCTCTCTGCCAGCAGCTCCAGATCTTGTGCTGCTGTCAGGCCTCTCGCAAAGGGAAACTGGATTCATGAGCCCTTGGACCACTGCCGTAGGGCAGCAGTGGCAGGCAAAACCCCCCCAACCAGCACTGGGCAAACACACCAACAAGACAAGGGCTGCAGATGTAGATAAGCAAAGCAGGAACACACTAGACTAGAATACTCGGACTGGAGCACAGGACTGGAACAAGACTTCACCTGCACTTGACCGCCGTTCCCTAGGGGTTGAGCCCCTAGGTGCGGGCAGCCGGAAGGACTTACAGGATACAGGAACTCACACAGGGAACAGGACTCCAAAGCAAGCTTGACTAAACAGGGACCAGGAAACAGGACTCAGAACTGAGGGAACTTCCTCAGGTAACAAGGTACAACAACAAGCTTGCCCAAACTGGGACAGAGGGAAAAGGCAGCGGGAAACTAGAGACATAAAATAAGACAGACAAGGCAGAACACAAAGCTAGGCTACAACCACAACCTAATACCTGAGCATTAACAGAAGGCTGAACACAGAGAAACACTGGAGAGAAGCAGACTCACCACAGAGTACTGCAACTGGAGAGAACAATCCTAGGTGTAGTATGGTCAGTGTGTATTTTCTGACAAAAAAGGTGCTGGTACTCAAATGCCAGGCCACCCTTCAGGGGTGGGGTGATCACTGAAGGACCCACCCCAAAATAGCCAGGACCCCTGCAACTAGTCACATAATTTATGACAAGGCGGAATTGGTGTGTAGAGCCTGAGCTCTTTCATTAAAACTTGGGGGCCATGGGTCAACTTTAGCAGACAATGGAAAAGGTGCCAGTACTCAGTACCCCCCAAGTACCCCCTCAAAAAAGCCCTGAGTATGGTGAGGGCTAATTACACACCCACTGGCAGCAGCCAGCACAAGGAGACAGAGCAAGAACTACAAGTAAGAGGAATATAACAAACACCACTGACCAAACAGACGCACTACTACTACTACTACTTATCATTTCTATAGTGCTACTACTGAAACAGAAGGCAGAAATGCCCCAAACAGACACACTGAAGCAGAAGTGCAACAGCACACCGACTGACCTATAGCGATGCAAAGGCAAACTTAGGACGTTCCCAGGTGGTAATAAAGGCACTACAGGTGAGGTCAACAGCAGGGTGGGGCTTAGCAACAGAACAGCGGAGCACGGCTTGGCTGGAACAGGATCCCAAAATAGACTGGACTGGAACGGATTTCAGGATTTTCACACAGACTTCAGGATTTACAAGCCGACTTGGCTTGGCTGGAGGAACCCCAAGGCAAGTCCGACAGGGAATATAGTCACAATCGTGGCAGCTGCCAACCAGTAAACCTGATCAAGACGCCTCTCAGGCCATGTGGAGAAAGGTTTGCCTCGCCTGCTTGCCTGCTCCGTGGAGCCCCATAGCTTCCCTTTGGCTGCTCATGATATGATAATTTCACCAGTGGGGAAAGGTGACGCCTCTCAGGCCATGTCCAGCTGCAGAACCAAACAGCATATGTGCAAAAATATGTTAGTGTAAGAAAGAGCCCCCACACCATCCATTCCAGCAGCTGAAAACAACAAATTGTGAAAAAAGAAAAAAAAAATAGAACAAAACAAAAATAATAAAACTCCCTCACAACCCCCTTCTCCCTTTATCCCTCCCTTTCCCTCCTCCCACTTCCCAAGAACTATACCAAAGTGTCCTCATATTGGACTGGCTCAATGTAGAGTAAGTTCTCAACCCCCAACCCCCCCCCCCCCCCCCCCCAGGCCCTTCTGGACTATAGAGCAATACTAAACATGTACATTGGTAGAAATACAGCAACAGTATGGTCATACAATCACTAACAAAAATCTAAAATAAAACACAAAAAAAACCCTAAAGATATAAGTAGGAACCTAACCTTATTTCATATCAAATCCTTACAATAGTAATACAAAATTTCAGACCTGAAACTTATAAAATAAATTTACATATATATTTGAAATAACATGTATTGTTTTTAAATATTTTCATGGACAAATTTGTCCAAAAACTAGTAATATGGGAAAAATTAAGTATAAATGTTCTCATCTTAGAAATATTTTAACAACATGGCCATCTGGTTGTGAGAAAAATAAAACCTAAAAGAAAAAGAAAAAATAATAAAATGTAAGAAGGAACTGAGAGCCCTGTTGGGCCCCAAGTCTTGTTTCATATCAAGTCACTACAATAGTGACAAGAAATAAATAAATCAAACAAATAGTAGAATAACCTATTGAGCATTATAAAATAGAATTGCATATCACAGATGGCCAAGACTAATAACATAGGGAAAGTAAAATACGTATTGCTCAGCAATCAAGTAGCAGCTCCCAAGTAGAGAACATTATCAGTGAACACTATTGTTGTGCAGTCTAACGTTCTCAAATATATAGAAATAATCAGGCTGTTAAATGCACAGCAGCATAAACAGAAACAGTAAGCAATATGATTAGGCTATATTCAGAAATAAAGAGTTATGCCTAGCTCTGGTCCATGTTGAAATCTTAAAGTAAATGCATAGTTAATAGGTGATACAATCCCCTGTGAAGCAAGGAAGCAGGCTAAGTACCACAACTTGTTATGACTAAGAACAAGAATGGAAAGAGAGAGAAATTCATAAGCACAGTTGAACAAGGTCAAGAAACATGGCGCGTCAGGTAAAAAAAAAAGAAAGTTTGACCGCACAGTATTACTTAACCACTATACCACAGACTTGTGGGTAAATAGAAATAAGGCTGTTAAGTTCACAGTCAAACAGGGAGGAACCTTTGTAAAACAAATTTCAAAATATGAAGTTTAACTCAAATGATTAGCAGCAGAGTTCTAGCACCATATAACAGAAAAACTCTCACAAATAGTAAGAGCAGGAAGCACCATTCCTCTGAAACTTCTGTAACAGAATACAATTAAAAAAAAAACAACAACACCCATTCGATTCCAAATGTGTAAACTGTTGAATGAGCACCATCACAGTAGTTGTAGATTCAAATAGTTTAGTTTTTCCTTAATGGTACACTTTGAGGCGAGCAGGATACATGAGTGTTAATTTAATCCATTGTTTGTGCAGTATAGACCACACCGATTTGAAGGCTTCCTCATGATAGTTACCCTAGCTGAAAAATCTTGGAAGCATAATATTGTATGATTTTTGTAGAGTAGTGGCCCTGAAGCTTGGAAGGCATGAATAATTTCAGCCTTATGTGCAAAGTTTGAAAGTTTAAAAATCACTACCCTCGGCCATGTGTCTATAGATGTTCGGGGGTCCAAGAGATGTGACCACTCAATTCTTAGTTGACCTGCATGTATGTGGCTGAAAATTTTAAGTTTTTACCATGTCTCCTGAAAGCCTCAAAGATCTGCGTCGGCAATGGATTCTCATAAGCCTACCAGATACAGGTTCACCCAGTACAATCTATTTTCAAGATCATCTAGCTTCCCCTCAAGTTGAGTAATTTTACTTTGCATATTTTGTTGAGAGTTTGATGTCTATTGTACGTGATCCTTGAGATCAGATACACTTTGGCAGTGCGTTGTAAACTCGCCCTTAGAGATTCTAGGCAGCCATCTGTAATACCAAGCTTGTCAGAGATGACTTGCAGTTTATGTCCATCGAAGCTTCAATGGTCAATTTCACCACGGTGATAATTTTGGCAATCCAGGCCGAGCCAACAAAGGAAGGGCCTGCTGTATCTCCATCCACCATTTTGTTTCCTGCTGATGACTTTTCTCTCTCTCTCTTTCCAAAGAGATTTCATGGACATAATCTTCTGAGATTCAATAATAGTAGGTGCCTGAGCTCACCAAGGTATACCAACCGATAAATATGACCCAAAATCAAGAAGTTTGAGCCTGAAGGGAGAATATTCAGGGCCAGGAGTCGTGAGCTCACCCCACATGTGCACGCTCTTCAGCTCGGCATCATATGACCCCCCATAATGCATGTAAATAAGAACATAAGAGTAGCCATACTGGGTCAGACCAATGGTCCAGCTAGCCCAGTATCCTCCAACAGTGGCCAAGCCAGGTTACAAGTACTGCCAGAAACCCAAATCGTGGCCACATTCCATGCTACAAATACCAGGGCAAGCAGTTGCTTCCCCATGTCTGTCTCAATAGCAGACTATGGATCTTTCTTCCAGGAACTTGTCCAAACCATTTTTAAACCCAGATAGGCTAACCACTGTTAGCACATTCTCCGGCAAAGAGTTACAGAGCTTAACTGTTCGTTGAGTGAAAAAATATTTCCTCCTATTTGTTTAAACGTATTTCCATGTAACTTCTTTGAGTGTCCCCTAGTCTTTGTACTTTTGGAATGAGTAAAAAAAAAATCAAATTACTTCTACTCATTCTACACCACTCGGGATTTTGTAGACCTCAATCATATCTCCCCTCATCCATCTCTTTTCTAAGCTGAAGAGCCCTAACCTCATTAGCTTTTCCTCATACGAGAGGAGTTCCATCCCCTTTATCATTTTGGTTGCTCTTCTTTGAACATTTTCTAATTCCACCATATCTTTTTTGAGATACAGCGACCAGAACTGAATGCAATACTCAAGGTGTGGTCGACCATGGAGTGAGACATTATAGTATTTTCGGTCTTATTCACCATCCCTTTCCTAATAATTCCTAGCATCCTGTTTGCTTTTATGGCCACCGCTGCACACTGAGCGGAAGATTTCAGCATATTATACACAACAACACCCAGATATTTTTCTTGAGTGCTGACCTCCAAGGTGGACCCTAGCATCAGGTAACTATGATTCAGATTATTCTTTCCAATGTGCATCACCTTGTATATGTCCACATCAAATTTCTTATGCCACTTGGATGCCCAGTCTTCAAATTTCCTAAGGTCTTCCTGCAATATTTCACAGTCCGCAACATGTTTTAACAACCTTGAACAGTTTTGTCATCTGCAAATTTAATCACCTCACTCGTCGTACTGACTTCCGTATCATTTATAAATATGTTAAATAGCAATAGTCCCAGTACTGATCCCAGCAGCACTCCACCCTCCTCCTCCATTGAGAGAAATGACAATTTAACCCTACTCCATGTTTTCAGTCCAATAATCAATTCCTAATCCACACCAGAACCTTGCCTCCTATCCCATGACTCTTTGATTTTCTCTGGAGTCTCTCATAAGGAACTTTATTAAAAGCTATTTGAAAATCTAGATACACTACATCAACAGGCTCACCTTTATCCACATGTTTATTTACGCCTTAAAGAAATGAAGCAAATTGGTGAGGCAAGACTTCCCTTGGCTGAACTCATACTGACTCTGTCCCATTAAACCATGTTTGTCTGTGTGTTCTGTAATGTTATTCTTTATTATAGTTTCCACTATTTTGCCAAGCACTGACGTCAGGCTTACCGGTCTGCAATTCCCTGGATCACCTCTGGAACCCTTTTTAAAAATCGGAGTCACATTGGCCACCCACCAATCTTCATGCACTATGGCCAATTTTAATGACAGGTTACATATTACTAACGTCAGATCAGCAATTTCATGCTTGAGTTCTTTCAGTACCCTTGGATGTATGCCATCCATTCCAGGTGATTTACTACTCCTTTTATTTGTAAATTTGGCTCAGTACATCTTCCAGGTTCACCAAGATTTCTTTCAGTTCCTCTGCATTATCTCCCTTGAAAACCATTTCCAGTACAGGGAGATCTCTTATATCTTCTTCCATAAAGACCAAAGCAAAAAATTCATTCAGTTTCTCTGCTATGGCCTTGTCCTCCCTGAATGTCCTTTTTGCTCCTTCATGATCTAACTGTCCCACGGATTCCCTCACAGGCTTTGTGCTTCTGATGTACCTGAAAAAGTTGTTACTGTGAGTTTTAGTCTCTGTGGCAAAATTCATATTCTTTTTTAGCCTTCTTTATTAAAGCTTTGCATCTGACTTGCCAGTGCTTATGTTGCTTCTTATTTTCTTCATTTGGGTCCTTTTTCCATTCTTTGAAAGACAATCTTTTGACTGTAATAGCCTCTTTTACTTCTTCTTTTAACCATTCTGGCTGTCGTTTTTTTTTTCTTCCACCTTTGTAAATATGTGGAATGAATCTGGTCTGAGCTTCCAAGATGGTATTTTTGAATAACATCCATGCCTGATTTAGGGGTCCTTTTATTATGGTGCACTGAAAAATGGCCTGCAGTAGTGTAGACACGTGTTTTGGGCGTGTGCAGAACTATCTTTTAGTGCACCTACAAAAAATGCCTTTTTAAATTTTTGAGGAAAACGGACATGCGGCAAAATGAAAATTGCCGCACATCCATTTTGGATCTGAGACCTTACCGCAAGCCATTGACCTAGCAGCAAGGTCTCACATGTCAGAAAAAAAATATATTTTTCACACGCACGTAGCAGATGCACACCAAAATTGAAATTACCGCAAGGGCTACGCGGTAACTCCAATTTGGCATGTGTTGGGAGCATGTAGGTGCCCACGCAGCTTAGTAAAAGGTCCCCTTAGTGTCCTAACCTTAGCAGCCAATCCTTTTAGCTTCTTTTTAACCATTTTCCTCATTTTTATTATAGTCATCCTTTCAAAAATTAAATGCAACTACAGTAGATTTTCTTTATGGGTTCATCCAAGATAGTAGCTTAAACTTGATCATGTTTTGATCACTGTTTCCCAGGGGACCCAACACTGCCACTTCTCACACTCTGCATGCCACCAAGGACCAGATCCAAAATGGTTTCCCCTCTTGTCAGTTCCTGGACCAGTTGCTCCAAGAAGCAGTTGTTTATTTCATCTAGTAATTTTATCTCCCTGGCACTGTATAATGTAACATTTATCCAGTCAATATTGGGGTAATTGAAATCACAAAATTATAAACTAATCCTACAAAAATGTTCTGTATTAGAAGGATTGCGAATATCTTAAAAATGGAGAAAAAATACCTCAGTGAACAACAGGAGACATACACATTTCTAAGGCAAGCCTTCAGTATATAGGTAGCTCACTATAATCATTGGTCATACAAAAAAACTCCACTAATACATATGGACAAATCAACCCATATATTGCAATAACACTAAATGATACAGAATATAGCTTAAGAATTGCAATCGTTATTCTAACTGTCAGTTGCAAGCATGCATATTATTTATATTGAAAAACAAAGTTCTTATGTTTGTAAAGCAAAAAATGTCACTTTAGTCCCGACAGGGATTCCCTGATTCGCTAATCCAAACTGCTTTAGGGGAAAATGTTAAATATTCGAAGACAGTAAAATAGCTGCAACTTTCCAGACAAGTATTCAATATTCCACCATCTTTCAAGATGGCAGAAGGCTTGCCTTATGAATGGGTGTGTCTCCTGTTGTTCACTGAGGTCTTTTTTTTTTCTCCACTTTTAAGATATTCACAGTCCTTCTGATAGCGAACATTTTTGTAGAATTAGTTTATATTTTGATGGTTTCAATTCTACAGGTTCCCTGTGTAAGTGGTAATTGAAATCACTCATTATTATAGCATTGCCCAATTTGCCAGCTTTCCTAATCTCTGTAAACATTTCTTCATCTGTCTGTTTGTTCTGTCCCGGTAGTGCAGCCTTACAAAAATACTCCGTCCCTGAACACATGGAATTTCTATCTATAATGATTCCAAGCTGCTATCTTTTTCATTTTATTTTATTTATCTATTTATTTTATTTGACTCAATTCCCTCTTTAACATATAGCACAACCCCCCCCCCCCTCAATTTGATCCTCTCTATCATTGCAATACAATTTGTACCCAGTTAACAAAGTGTCCCATTGATTGTCCTCTTTCCACCAAGTCTCTGAGATGCCTATTATATCTACCTCATCATTTAGTGCTACATACGCTAACTACCCCATCTTATTTTTTTAGGCTTCTAGCATTTGTATACAGATACTTCAGATTGTGTTTTTTTCCTTGGATCTACAAGCTGCTTAGAAGTTGAAGGGGATAATGTGCATACTTTATCCTGCTCCCTCATTAAGCACACCTGGCTTACTTTCAGCATTGTTGAAACCTTTCTACTGGGATTCCTTAAATGTCATGTTTCAATAATATCCTTCAGGGATACTCTACACTGAACCATGTGCTCCTGGGCAACTGTCGACTCCCCCCCCCCCCCCATTCTACAAAGTAACGTAGTAGATGACAGCAGAGAAAAACCTGTACGGTCCATCCAGTCTGCCCAACAAGATAAACTCATATGTGCTACTTTATATGTATACCTGACCTTGATTTGTATCTGTCATTTTCAGGGCACAGACCATAGAAGTCTACCCAACCACTAGCCCTGCCTCCCAACTACCGGCGCTGCCACCCAATCTCTGCTAAGCTTCTGAGGATCCATTCCTTCTGAACAGGTTTCCTTTATGTTTATCCTGCACATTTTTGAATTCCGTTACCGTTTTCATCTCCACCACCTCTCGCAGGAGGGCATTCTAAATGTTCACCACTCTCTCCGTGAAAAAATATTTCCTGACATTTTTCTTGAGTCTGCCCCCCTTCAACCTTATTTCATGTCCTCTAGTTCTACCGCCTTCCCGTCTCTGGAAAAGGTTTGTTTGTGGATTTTAGTGTAAAAGCTGCTCTATCTCCTTCTTAAAAGTTAACGCCAGCAGCCTGGTTCCATCCCAGTTAAAGTGGAGCCCATCCTTTTGGAACAGTCTCCCCCTTTCCCAAAATGTTGCCTAGTTCCTAACAAATCTAAATCTCTCATCCCTGCACCATTGTCTCAACCACGAATTGAGACTTCGGAGCTCTGCTTGCCTTTTGGGTCTTGTGCGTGGAATGGGGAGCATTTCTGAAAATGCTACCCTGGAGGATCTGGACTTCAGGTTTCTATGTAAGAGTCTAAATGGCTTATTGAACATCCCTCCAACATTTTCCTATGTCATTGGTACCCATATGTACCAAGACAGTTGTCTCCTCTCCAGCACTATCTAAGATCCTGTCTAGGTGATGTATGAGGTCTGCCACCTTGGCACTGGGCAGGCCAGTGAACAGACAATCCTCATGTCCACCTGCCACCCAGATCTCTACATGCCTAATAATCGAATCACCAACTATAACTACTACTACTACTACTTAGCATTTCTATAGCGCTGCTAGGGTTACACAGCGCTGTACAAGTTTAAACATGGGGAAGGACAGTCCCTGCTCAAGAGAGCTTACAATCTAAAGGTTACAAACTATGTAGTCAGTGTATAACAGTGTATAACAGCTGTCCTAACCCTTCCCACCAGGGCAGAAGTTCTTGGAGAAATATCCTCAGTGTAAAAGGATAGTGCATCCCCTGGTAAACAGGTCCTGGCTACATGAGTACTTCCTACTTCACTAGGGTGATGTTCTCCTTCTAGGAGACTTCCATCCTCCAAGACAACAGAGGGGCTGCCAGACTAGAGGTGGGACATCTCTACAACGTCCCTGTAGGTCTTCTCTATGTACCTCTCTGTCTCCCTCAGCTCCTCCAAGTCTGTTACTCTAGCCTCAAGAGAACGGGCCCATTTATAATGTTTTTAATAATGGCATTATTATACGTATATTATGTTTATAATAATGCCATTATTATATGTGCAGTGGTGAACATGTGCATGTAACTGCCAAAATTTTGCCTAAAAGCTATTCTGTAAATACCAGCGGCATAGCCATAGGAGGGCCTTGGGGACCTAGGCCCCCAAACTGTAGTACCTTGAATGTCTGGTAGGGATGCCCAAGCCCTGCAGGCCGAAAACCTCCACTGCCCAAACCTACCCTGGTGTGAGGAATTTCACATGCATGACCTGAGTATGTGTGAGGAGTGCTGGTGTCAGCAGCTGGAAAGCATATTGCCATCTTCTCCACACCGGGGAAGGTTCGGGTCACGGAACTTTTAAGCTAGCAGGGCTTGGGCATCCCCACCAGCAAATATAAAATGTGTAAAGGGGGAGGGGAGAGAGCAGAGAAGAATAAGTGACCCCCCCAGTCCACCCCAGCCCCCCCCCCCACAAAGAAATGGGCTGCTGGCTATGCCCCTGGTAAATACCCACCTAACTTACATAGCGCATATTTGCAAAGGGAGGAGTGGCCTAGTGGTTAGGGTGGTGGACTTTGGTCCTGGGGAACTGAGGAACTGAGTTCGATTCCTGGCACAGGCAGCTCCTTGTGACTCTGGGCAAGTCACTTAATCCTCCATTGCCCACCGCATTGAGCCTGCCATGAGTGGGAAAGCGCGGGATACAAATGTAACAAAAATAAAAAAATAAAATATACATGGGTGGGGCTTAAACATACGTGTAACCTACAAAATAAGGAAGTTACCTGGGTATCTGCCATCCTTAGACTCTAACACTTACACCAGCTCTAAAATGCTCACACCTAAGAACGTACACACATATATACCCGGTTATACCAGTATTCTATAAAGGAAAGTAAGCACCGACCATGTGCCCTCTGGATGTCTTATTGTAGATACCCTGTTCCAGAATAGCCCTTCACCTTTGCATTAACCCCCAAATTCTATATAGTGCAACATAAGTTGCATGCGGAAATCTGGTTGTATACTGTATTTGCACGCGCAACTTAGTTAACAAGCCAGTCAATGCTGATAATTGCCAATTAACTAGCAATTATTGACATTAATTGGTATCAGTTGGAATTTATGCACACAACTGTCTAAGCATATTCTGTAACATGATGCGTGTAAACTCTAAGTTGCATAATTGAAATGGGGACATGGCCATGGGTGTGGAATAGGCAGGTCATGGACATTTCTAAAATCTATGTGCATTGTTATAGAATACACTTGGTCTACACCTAATTTAGGTGTTGGCATTTACACCAAGTTTTACTTGGCATAACTGCCTATGACTACTTATTTATTTAGATTTTGCTCACACCGTTTTCAGTAGTAGCTCAAGGTGAGTTACATTCAGGTACTCTGGATATTTCTCTGTCCCAGGAGGGCTCAAAATCTAAGTTTGTACCTGAGGCAATGGACGGTTAAGTGACTTGCCCAAGATCACACGGAGCAGCAGTGGGATTTGAACTGACCACCTCTGGATTGCAAGACCATTGCTCTAACCACTAGGCCACTCCTCCACTACTTGTAGTTGTACAAATGGGCACATGGCATATTCTATAAACCGCACAAAAATTTAGGTGTATTCTAAAATGTATAACATATACCTAGGCATATTTTTTCAGCACCAATTTTGTAGGCATGATATGTAGAATCTAACCCTAAATGCATGACAAATAACATAAATGTATTTAATGCTATCAATGTGGAATGAAGTGATTTGCATTATCTGCTGTGATAACAATAAATACGTGATAAGTTACGATGCCTAACTACAAGGTGAACTCCATACCCATTCCCCATCCCATTCCAAGCTATGCAATTAGTGGGGAATTAGCATGTACTGACTATCAAGCCACCGCACTTCATATTAGCACGTGCATGAATTCTGTGATCTTTAATCACGTTAGTAAAAGGTAGGGCCCCTACAAAACAAAAACAAATGGCATGGAGGGGCATAATCGAACAGAAACGCCTATATCCATGGGCGTTTATCTCCGAGAACGGGTCCGTGAAGGGGCGGAGTGAACCGTATTTTCAAAAAAAAATAGACGCCCATGTTTTATTCGCCAAGGTGTGAGCTGGGCGTTTTTGCTTTTCAGCGATAATGGAAAATGAAATCGCCCAGCTCAAAAACGAATAAATCCAAGGCATTTGTTCGTGGGAGGGGCCAGGATTCATAGTGCACTGGTCCCCCTCACATGCCAGGACACCAACCGGGCACCCTAGGGGGCACTTTTACAAAAACAAAAAAAAAGAGCTCCCAGGTGCATAGCACCCTTCCCTTGGGTGTTGAGCCCCCCAAATCCCCCTCAAAACCCATTGCCCACAAGTCTACACCATTACTATAGCCCTAAGAGGTGAAGGGGGGCACCTACATGTGGGTACAGTGGGTTTGGGGGCTTGGACGACTAATAAGATTAAGCAGCACAATTGTAACAGGTAGGGGGGGGATGGGCCTGGGTCCACCTGCCTGACGTCCACTGCACCCCCTAACAACTGCTCCAGGGACCTGCATACTGCTGCTTGGGAGGAGGGTATGACATTTGAGGGTGAAAATAAAAAGTTGTGAAACATCATTTTGTTGTGGTGGGAGGGGGTTAGTGACCACTGGGGGAGTCAGGGGAGGTCATCCCCGACTCCCTCTGGGGGTCATCTGGTCATTTAGGGCACTTTTTGGGGCCTTATTCGTAAAAAAACAGGGTCCAGGAAAAGTGCCCTAAATTCTAGCTACAAACGCATCCATTATCGGCGAAAGGCGCCCATCTCTGTTCGGGTGATAACCACGCCCCAGTTCCGCCTTCACCACGCCTCCGACACGCCCCCGTCAACTTTGTCCGCATCCGCGACGGAGTGCAGTTGAAAGCGTCCAAAGTTCGGCTTTCGATTATACCGCTTTATTTGTTTTTGTGAGAAAAACGCCCATCTCCCGATTTAGGTCGGAACTTGGGCGTTTTTCTCGTTCGATTATAAGCTGGATGGTGACACAAATCTAATTTTTTTTTTTTTCATGCAAAATCATAGTCTGCAGAAATCTGCTTCTGTGAAAGCCACCAACTCACTCTCAGTCATTCATACCTTCAGAACATTTGCAGTATACGGAATTCATATTTGTTGATAAATTAATGAGAGCCATTTTTAGAGTCTTGGGGATTTATACTTTTACAGTTGTTCTCTTCATCTTGAAAACAGGTTCTACGTAAGACTTCACAAGAAAAGCACCTGCCAAGCTGGCCTGATTCACGCTTCCTTCAATAACAGTTGTTTTCAACTGGAACTTTTCAGAACCCCCAAGAATGCTTGTGTTTGTGCTAATTACTGTTTAGTGTACACAGAGGTTTTTTGTCACTTTCCATGAGTTGCCTTACTCCTAGCTCTATTGCCCCTGTGAAAACATGTCCTACTAGATTGTGAAACCTATTAAAAGACCAATTCCCAAAGAAAAGGGAAAAAAAATCCTGCTTTACGAGATCTTGCAATTCAAGGTAGCTCCATTCGAAGCCACACGTTGCTCTATGTTGATGTCTCGGTTTCTCCCGTTGTATGCATTTTTGCATGTTCATCATAGCATTGCTAGACCAGCTACTACCAGAGGTTAATGTGACCATTTCATGTCACTGTCATAGGAATGCAGCTTTGCAAAGCATCACAGTTCTACAGCGGTTACACATCAGTGAGTCGAATCTGTAGCACAAGAATAAAACTGGAGTGAGCCGATATCCATCATGATCACAACAAAATCATTCAACAGCTTTCTGTGAGGTTCCCATCACGCTTGGAGACATTTCATGACAGGCAGAGATGGCTGGGAGAATGATCAGGGGAGGCTTGCTGGTGTCTTCCTCTCCCTCCCCACATCAGACACATCCATTAACTACTAATTACTATATAATGACATTCCTTCTCTTTCCTTCCCTCATAGATTTCATTTATAGCTGTCAGATTCAAAGCATGCAGGCAGCAGCACAAGGCGGTAAATCTGCCTCCTTCCACATGCTTCCCCATCCTGCAGCCCAAAGAAATTCCATCAAATTCTTCCAGTACCAAGAAAACACACGACAAAACCACCGATTACATTTCCATGTCCTCTCTGCAGATATTTTTCTGACCATTAAAATCATTAATCCTGACAGACATGCTAGGAACATGAAGTGAATGTGTTGTGTCTCAGTATGAGGGCCCTGAGTCAAGCAAAGCAGAGGTACTGTGCAATTAAAACTATGCAATTCTCATTTCCTTATCTTAGTTTGATTTTTTCCAACCCAGTGGAAGGCTGGAATGAAATTATGCATAAGGGGATGAGAATATCCGGCTCTCTGACTAAGGAAAATAATGCTGTCAAAATTTAACAGAATGGGACCAAATTTGGTGTGGGAGAAAAATTGGTTAAAAATAACAACAACAAAAAGAGTCCAAAATCTCCCGCAAAAAAACAAGAAAACATCAAAACGAGCGGAAGATATCCAGAAGGACCAGACTGAAGCCACAGACGTTGGAAACCAGAATAATTTATTACGACCCAACACGGTACGTGTTTCGGCCGAAAAGGCCTTCTTCAGGGGTCTAAAACAAAAATATACGTGTTTTCATGTTTTTATTATATATGTTATATTTTTGTTTTAGACCCCTGAAGAAGGCCTTTTCGGCCGAAACACGTACCGTGTTGGGTCGTAATAAATTATTCTGGTTTCCAACTTCAGAAAAATTGGTTAAGACACTTTTAATTGGCCCAAGTTCAAAATTGGGACAGATTGGACAGATGATTACAGAGAAATAAAGCCCCTCAAAAATGGCCCAATGAAGGAACCTAATGGTTAGAGCCAGGCTGTAGAGTCAGTACTTCACATCTTCAACTTCAACTTCAACTCCAACTCCTTCTGGTATTAGGCTTTAAATTTTTTGACCTGGAGCTAAAGTAAAATATTTACCAGTACTTTAGATCCAGGACAAAAATATATATATAAGTAATTGTAATGTTGTAAATTTTTATTTTGAAACTGGAGTCGGTACATTTTAACCAACTCCCAGCTCCAACTCCATCTCCAGGACATTGATTAGAGCTATGGACTGAGAACAAGGGAAGTCAGGAACTCATTATTTATTCAATACAATTGCTTGCTATATCACTGTAGATGTTTAATAGTTTATATCACAGCAATTTACAATGCTAAAATTGCAACAAAACAAAAGACAGAAAGTCACAGCAGGAAAACCAGAGGGGTAGGAAGCGGGTAAACAGGATAGGGTTCAAATCCCACTGCTGCTCCTTGTGATCTTGGGTGAGTTATTTAACTCTCCAGTGCCTCAGGTACAAATTTAGATTCTGAGTCCTCTGGGGATGGGAAAATACCTACCAGAACTGAATGTAACTTGCCTTGAGCTACAACTGAAAAAAAAAAATCATGAGCTAAGTCCAAACTCCCAAGAAGCAGTTCCAGCTTCTGCATCACAGAAACACTGACACATAGCAATTAGGGAATTGCACCTTTTAGACTGCCTCTCCCCTTCCCTTTCTCAGTCACAGACAAGAACAGAGCCAACACAGATGTACACACATAGGAATTGGAAATAATTCCATTAGACATTCTCCACATGCTGTCCCCACCACACCCCTATCCTTGTTGGGCTGCCTCTTATTTATTCAGATATGTCTTAATGTTCTATGTTGGAAATACTATTGTTAAGCCTAGTGACTGAACTGTATAGCTTTCTTCCTGGTTACCCCTACTGGTTGCTATGGGTACTGACAACTAGAGGTGGAAAAGCCATGCAATACTTGTTGCTGTAAGATAGAGGCACCCTGTGATTAAACTACAAAAGCAGTCCTTTCGAATCTGCTGACACTGTTACCTAATGGTTAAATATATTTTCACATTTAATTTCATTTTATGTTTCAATCATTTTTGTTATTATCATTTTTATTTATTAGGATTTATTTACCACCATTTTGAAAGAATTCACTCAAGGCGGTGTACGGTAAGAATACATCAAACATAAGCAATAGACAATTACAGCAGTAAAAATATTCAAATAACAACACAAAGTATAGGATAGTATACTACTTACAATGTTAACTCAATATGTAATAAAACATTTGAATAGACAGCGTAGGGTATAAGCAAAGATGGAACATATAGACAGGTAGGAGAGTAAGAGGAGTTAGAAAATAAGGTGACTAATTTAAAGAAAGTTGCACATGAGGTCAGAGAGATGATTAAATATTATCTCAGCTAGGGTAGGAGTGGATAAACATGTCCTGCTGCAATATGTGCAGCCTATGTCACTCCTTGTGTGTGTGTGGGGCTAAGAAGTTAGTTACTTCTTCCATTAAAGGCCTGGTTGAAGAGTCAAGCTTTCACCTGCTTCCTGAAGTACAGAGAGTCTTGTGTTAAGTGGAACCTTTCAGGCAATGCATTCCAGAGTGTGAGGGCTACTCCGGAGAAGGCTCGCTTGCGAGTATCACATCGTGTAATGTCTTTTGGAGAGGGTGTGGTTAGGGATACCCCTTGGGAGGTCCTTAGTGTCCTTGGAGGTGTGTAGAGGGTCATCCTGTTCAAGTACTCGGGGCCATTTCCTTTAAGGGCCTTGAAGATAAGACATAGATTTTTTAATTTAGCCCTGTATTGTACTGGTAGCCAATTAAATTTTTGCAAATATGGTGTGATGCGGTCACGTCGCTTGCAACTTTCTATGAGTCTTGCTGCAGCATTCTGAATCAATTAGAGCTGGTGCAGACCCTTTGTAGTCAGACCATTGTAGAGTGCATTACAGTAATCCAGTCTTGATGTTATCACGGCATGCACAACTAGGATAAGATTTTCCTTCTCAATGTAAGGAGAGAGGCAGTGTGGTTGTCGTAAATAGTAGAAATGTAGAAAAAAATAACAACAAACTTAAATGTAGCATAGTACAGAAACCATATCCCCCTTACTACCCCTTCCCAATGAGCTATTCCTAGGAGAAATTGAGCGATTACAATTTTGGCAAGATAGATGTTTAAAAGTTTAAAAGTCTGCTTCGTGCTTGGGGGTCCTTTTACCAAACTGCAGGAAAATGGTCCCTGCGCACCAAGGCCCTTTTTTACCACAATGGATAAAAAGCCCCCAGACACACAGGGCCATGCAGTAAGAGAACTCTTACTACATGGTCATGCAACAGGGAGCCCTTACTGCCACCCACTGAGATGGTGAAAGGGCTCCTGCGTTAACCTGACAGTAACCAGGCAGCACCCGGCGATGCCCAATTGCCACTGGGTTACTGCAGCGCAAGCTATTTCCGGGGGTTTTCTTTTTCCCCTGGAAATGGCGCGTATTTGGGTCGGGACTACCATGGAGGGGTAGGGACCGGGTTTGTCAGCTCTCTTGGGCCACCAGGTATTTTGTTTGGGGCATGGGGGGTAGGGAGGCAGGAGATCCACCGGACCTCCAGTCCCCCCTGTTCTCATGTCATGGATGGTTGCTGTGCTGGGGAGGGGCTTGGGGGGCAATAGGCCACCAGGGCCTTGCTTTTCCAGGGGGAAGTTCCTGGGTTTGACAGGTCCAGGTTTTTGATAGTCCGGGCCTGTCAAACAATTGAGGGAGGATTGTGCCTGAGCCCTCCTGCACTTTCACCAAATAATCTCTCTCTGAGGGAGACAGAGAGGTACATACATGAGACCTACAGAGACATTGTAGAGAAGTCCCACCTCTAGTCTGGCAGCCCCTATGCTGCCTTGGAGGAGGGAGGTCTCCTAAAAGGAGAGCATCACCCTGATGAAGTAGGAAGTACTCCTGTAGCCAGAACCTGCTCACCAGGGGATATACTATGCTCTTGCACCGAGGATATGTCTCCAAGAATTTCTGCCCTGGCAGGAAGGTTTAGGACAGCAGTTGTAGTTGGTGATTCGATCATTAGGCATGTAGATAGCTGGGTGGCTGGTGGACATGAGGATCACCTGGTCACTTGCCTGCCTGATGCGGTGGCAGACTTCACGCATCACCTAGACAGGATCTTAGATAGTACTGGGGGGGGGGAGCCAGCTGTCTTGGTACATATGGGTACCAATGACATAGGAAAATGTGGGAGAGATGTTCTGGAGGCCAAATTTAGGCTCTTAGAAAGCTGAAGTCCAGATTCTCCAGGGTAGCATTTTCAGAAATGCTCCCCGTCCCATGCATAGGATCCAAAAGGCAGGTGGAGCTCCAAAGTCTCAATGCGTGGTTGAGACGATGGTGCAGGGATAAGGGATTTAGATTTGTTAGGAACTGGGCAACATTCTGGGAAAGGGGGAGACTGTTCCAAAGGGATGGGCTCTGTCTTAACCTGGATGGAATCAGACTGCTGGCACTAACTTTTAAAAAGGAGATACAGCAGCTTTTAAACAAGAATGGGGGGATCCTTCCCAAATGGCCTGGGGTCATAAGAGTCCAGACTCCGGCTATCTTAGTTGTCTGACAAGGTAAAGGTTAGGGTAAGGTTGGGGGAGGGGTGATTCTGAATACTCAACAAACTTGAATGGAAAATGGGGTTGCGAGGTGGGAGAGTAGTGGGAGGGTTATCGTAAACAAAAAAGGGATCATGTGTTACCTAGTTTTTGCTGTCAGATGTTTTTGCTTATTATTCTGTCATGCTTGCTCATTGTTATGTAACTGCTTGATGTGTTTGCCTAGACTTGTTGATTAGTTGTATGATGTTTGGTTTTCTTTGATCCTGAATAAAAACTGTTAAACATTAAACTAGAATGGGGGGAGGGGGGAGTCGACAGTTGCCCAGGAGCACATGGTTCAGTGTAGAGTATCCTTGAAGGATACTATTGAAACAGGACATTTAAGGAATCCCAGTAGAAAGGTTTCAACAATGCTGAAAGTAAGCCAGGTGAGGGAGCAGGATAAAGTATGCACATTATCCCCTTCAACTTCTAAGCAGCTTGTAGATCCAAGGAAAAAAACACAGTCTGAAGTATCTGTATACAAATGCTAGAAGCCTAAAAAAATAAGATGGGGTAGTTAGCGTATGTAGCACTAAATGATGAGGTAGATATAATAGGCATCTCAGAGACTTGGTGGAAAGAGGACAATCAATGGGACACTTTGTTAATATGCACAAATTGTATTGCAATGATAGAGAGGATCAAATTTGTGGGGGGGGGGGGGTTGTGCTATATGTTAAAGAGGGAATTGAGTAGAATAAAATAAACATTCCACATGAAACAGATAGCAGTGTGGAGTCATTATGGATAGAAATTCCATGTATGATGGGAAGGAGTATTCTTGTAGGGCTGTACTACCGTCCGCTGGGACAGAACAAACAAACAGATGAAGAAATGTTTGCAGAGATTAGGAAAGCTGACAAACTAAATAATCTTACAATAAAGGGTGATTTCAATTACCGCAGTATTGACTGGATAAATGTTACATCATGGAGTAACAATGTAGTAAATTTAAAACAAATTGGAGAAAATGTTTCTTCACCCAACTCGTAATTAAACTCTGGAATTCGTTGCCAGAGAACGTGGTGAAGGCGGTTAGCTTAGCAGAGTTTAAAAAGGGGTTAGACGGTTTCCTAAAGGACAAGTCCATAAACCACTACTAAATGGACTTGGGAAAAATCCACAATTCCAGGAATAACATGTATAGAATGTTTGTACGTTTGGGAAGCTTGCCAGGTGCCCTTGGCCTGGATTGGCCGCTGTTGTGGACAGGATGCTGGGCTCGATGGACCTTTGGTCTTTTCCCAGTGTGGCATTACTTATGTACTTATGGAGTGCCAGGGAGATAACATTTCCAGATGTAATAAACGACTGCTTCTTGGAGCAACTGGTCCAGGAACCGACAAGAGGGGGAGCCATTTTAGTTATGGTCTTTGGTGGCAAGCAGGGCATAGTGTGAAAGGTAGTAATGTTGATATCCCTGGGAAACAGTGATCATAACATGTTCAAGTTTGAACTACTATCTGGGATGAATCTGCAAAGGAAATCTTCTGTAGCTGCATTAAGTTTTGAAAGGACAACTATAATAAAATGAGAAAAATGGTTAAAAAGAAGCTAAAAGGATCGGCTACTAAGGTTAGGACACTTAATCAGGCATGAATGTTATTCAAAATACCATCTTGGAAGCCCAGACCAGCTGCATGCCATGTATTTGCAAAGGTGGAAAGAAGAGAAAACGACAGCCAGAATGGTTAAAAGATTAAGTAAAAGAGGCTATTACAGCCAAAAGATACAGAAAGTGAAAGTGCCTTGTTGCTTTGTAGCTTTTACTATATGAGACGTGGGGTAAGGAATAATATATTGTAGAGGAATATATTCGAGTTATTCCCCAAGTTTTCCATGTCATCACTGTGACCCCTGACGCAGGTGCTAGTCACCGAAACACGGCCCGTGTCGGGTCTTTTTGTCAAGGCTCATTCATTAAAGAACTGTGTTCCACTTTTAAAGGCCCGTGGTGCTGTTTTTTTGTTTAGTAATATGTAACCTGTCATTAAAATTGGCCATAGTACCTGAAGATTGGAGTGTGGCCAATCTGACTCTGATGTTTAAAAAGGGCTCCAGGGGTGATCCAGGAAATTACAGACTAGTAAGCCTGATATCAGTGCTGGGCAAAATAGTAGAAACTATTATAAAGAATAAAATTATGGAACACGTAGACAAACATGGTTTAATGGGACAGAGTCAGTATGGGTTCAGCCAAGGGAAGTCTTGCCTCACCAATTTGCTTCATTTCTTTGAAGGTGTGAATAAATATATGGATAAAGGTAAGCTGGTTGATGTAGTGTATCTAGATTTTCAGAAAGCTTTTGATAACGTTCCTTATGAGAGACTCCAGAGAAAATTAAAGAGTCATGGGATAGAAGGCAAGGTTCTTCTGGTGTGGACTAGGAATTGGTATTGGACAGAAAACAGAGGGTAGGTTTAAATAGTAATTTCTCTCAATGGAGGAGGGTGGAGTGCCACAAGGATCAGTACTGGGACCGTTGCTGTTTAACATATTTAAAAATGATATGGAAATTGGAATGACAAGTGAGGTAATTACATTTGCAGATAACACAAAACTATTCAAGGTTGTTAAAACACATGCGGACTGTGAAATATTGCAGGAAGACCTTAGGAAATTGGAAGACTGGGCATCCAAATATCAGATGAAATTTAATGTGGACAAATACAAGGTGATGCACATTAGAAAGAATAATTTGAATCATAGTTACCTGATGCTAGAGTTCACATTGGGGGGTCAGCACTCAAGGAAAATATCTAGGTGTCATTGTAGATAATACTCTGACTCTTCTGCTCAGTGTGTGGCAGCGGCCAAAAAAGCAAACAGGATGCTAGGAATTATTAGGTATGGGATGGAGAATAAGACCGAAAATACTATAATGCCTTTGTATCACTCCATGATGTTGATGTGACTGCACCTTGAGTATTGCGTTCAGTTCTGGTCACCATATCTCAAAAAATATATTGCGGAATTAGAAAAGGTTCAAAGAAGAGCGACTCAGGCCCACCCAACATTATTACACTCTTGCTGTGGCTGGTGGGGATCCCCAAATTTTGCAGGCTGAAGATTTTCTCTCCTTGGGCAGCCCTTGTTCTTCGAAATTCCAGCCAGCAGAGAAAATATTTCTTCACTCAACATGTGATTAAACTCTGGAATTCTATGCCAGAGAATGTCATTAAAGCAGTTAGCCTTGCAGGGTTTAAAAAAGGTTTGGATAGCTTCCTAAAAGAAAATTCTATAAGCCATTATTGAAATGGAGTTGGGGAAAATCCACTGCTTATTTCTAGGATAAGCAGCATAAAATGTATTGTACTGTTTTCTGGATCTTGCCAGGTACATGTAACCTGGATTGGCCATTGTTGGAAACAGGATACTGGACTTGATTCACCTTTCGTCTGTCCCAGTATGGCAAAATTTATGTTATGTTCTTATAAAAAATCATTTCACAAGAGGTGACCTCCATAAGTCATTCACGACTTGTTACTTGTATACAGGATCTACTTTCTCTATCTCAACAGTACCACAGAAAATGTATAGATAGGACTGGAGACTTATCCATACAACAGTCATAGCTACATGAAATCCTTTCAAATCTCTGGCCCATGGTTGACAGTTGAAATATGCAAAGTATATCTTTTGTTCTATTTTGATTTTTGAGGGAGGTTGTATATAGAGAGGGTGGGGAGTTGATCTTGTACTTTCTTGAACAGAACTTCCCTGCATTTTCCTTTCCCTCTCCTGCTATAAATCCCAGCCATCATGGTAAAGGGATATTAAAATAGTTTAAGAAATCTCTAGTTAATGGATCCCAGCCCCGGTTCCAACTAAGCTGGACAGAAGGAAACTGACAGGTAAAAAAACAAGCAAACCAACAAACCATTCGAGAAACGCAGAACATTCAGGTTTCATCAGCTATTTGTGCAGGAAAAGTAAGGCCAAAATATGGACATGCCTGAACAATAAGGAGAAGCAATACAAGAGCATCAAGTTTGTATTTTGAAGGTTCCGGGATTACCTTTTCAACAAAAAAGAAATTGGTCAGTAAAAGGGATCTATGCTAGCTGCCTAGTAGAATATTTATAAAGCCGATCTGAGTAATATTAGCACCTTCACATGGACTTGCACCACCTGCCTGTTGTCCTTAAATGTATGCTTGCTTGGGCTGTTCGTGCTGGTTTTGCCAGTTACTTGTCTAGATCCCCTTTGTTTTCTTGTCAGGGTCCTGGACTTCAAACTGGCCAAACCTGTGTGTCATGCTGGCAGAGGTTGCTCTGACAAAAACACATACACACACAATATGAACCCAAGTATACAGTGCAGGATCCTGGAAGGGGGGGGGGGGGGGGGGGAGTAGGCCTATGTGAAAACTGGTCCTGGGAGGTGCAGCCCATAGTCTCCAGGTGGCTTCAGCCCTACTGAGAGAAAACAGTGCTTCTTCGAGGTAGATGCAGACCTTCTGTGGGAAAAAGTGTTGGATCCAAGGGGATTCGACCCTTCTGGGGTGAATAAGTGCTGGATCCTGAAGAATGCAGCCCACCCAGTGGTGGAAACCCACATCAACATCTCTCCTTGGTGGCATCCCGGCATCTGGCTGCCTGTCGCTGAACCCTGTCCCTCCCCGGTGTACCTTACAGGCGTCCCAGGTGCCTGCAGTGATCCATTATTGCTGCTGTGCTTGCCCTGGGCCTGCAGGTTTCCATAAACTGGGTCCCACCCTTGCTGATGTAATTTCTTGCTTCCTGTCTGGCAGATGGAAGCCTGTGAGGCCAGCACAGGCAGCAATAATGGATCACTGAAGGCGCCGGGGATGCCTGTAAGGTACACTAGGAAAGGATGAGGTTCAACAACAGGCAGGCAGAGGAGTGGCCTAGTGGTTAGGGTGGTGGACTTTGGTCCTGGGGAACTGAGGAACTCAGTTCAATTCCCACTTCAGGCACAGGCAGCTCCTTGTGACTCTGGGCAAGTCACTTAACCCTCCATTGCCCCATGTAAGCCACATTGAGCCTGCCATGAGTGGGAAAGCACAGGATACAAATGTAACAAAAATTAAAAAATGCCAAGACACCACAGAGAAGGAGAGATGTTGATTAGGTAGATGAAAAAAAAAAACTACATTTTTTTTAGATCTCCCAGGGGGAGGGGAGTGGCATGGTGTGGAAGGGCCTGTCTAAGTTAACTCTGGGCCCATCCAAAATACTGAGTCTGGCTATGCCACTGATCTAACATAACATATAGTAACATAATAAATGATGGCAGATAAAGACCTGAATGGTCCATCCAGTCTGCCCATCAAGATAAACTCTTTTACATGGAATGTGACACTTTTTATTTATTTATTTATTTATTTATTGCATTTGTATCCCACATTTTCCCACCTTTTTGCAGGCTCAATGTGGCTTACAGTATGCCGTAGTGGCGATCGCCATTTCCAGATTGAGAAATACAAAGTGGTATTGCATTAAGTTCATAAATGGTAGAGTAAATTATAGAGTAAATTAGATAAGTATACCTGACTTTGATTTGTCCTTGCCATTCTCATGCTACAGACCGTAGAAGTCTGTCCAGCACTGTTCTTGTGCTAAAAGTTCCGAAGCTAATGTCAAAGCCCCTTAAATTAACACTCCAGCCCATCCATATCTATTCAGTTACGATCAGGGCGTAGACCATAGAAGTCTGCCCAGCACTGGTTTTGCTTCCCAATTACCAGCGTTGCCACCCAATGTCTGCTAAGATTCCGTAGATCCATTCCTTCTAAACAGGATTCCTTTGTGTTTATTCCACGCATTTTTGAAATCCATTACCGTTTTCATCTCCACCACCTTCCACGGGAGGGAATTCCACATATCTACCACCCTTTCTGTGGTATTCTCTAAAGAGAATTAGTGCTGGCTCAATGTGGACACAGCCCTTCTGAGAGAAAACAGTGCTAGGTTCAGGTTGTCTGAAGCCCTAATGAAAGAAAACAATGCTGGATCCAGGTACATGCTGCCCTTTTTGGTGGGATGGCGTGATGAATGCAGGGGGATAGTGCCCTTCTGGGAGGAAGCATTGCTGGATCCAGGTGGATGCAGCTCTTCCCAGAGACAACAGTGACGGATCCAGGTGGATTTGGCCCTTCTAGGGGGAATGATTGTGGATGCATGTGGATGCAGCCCTTCTTAAGATAATCAATGCCTGGGAGAATGCACCTTTCTAAAGAGGATGCTAGATCTAGGAGGATGCAACCCTTCTAAAGATAATACTTTCTGAGGAAAAAAAAACCAGTGCTGGATTCAGGTGGTTCTTGTCCTTCAGAGATTTTCTGGATCCAGCCCTTTTGAGAGAATGTGTGCTGGACACAGCATTTTAGAGGATTATGACTGCTGGAGGGGGGGAGGAAAAAGGACCCTTTCTTCCTTGGAGAAGGATTTCTGCACTCTAAACAAAATAGCGATCTGTTTTTAAGGTGGTACTCTCGGAGGATCCTGGGTATCTGAGTTCTAACCCTGCCTTTTAGTTCTTGTAAGTTAGTAGCTATCTTTATTTAATTTAATTTTTAGCATCTGAATAGTTGTATTGCGCTCGTAATGCAAACTGACTGGTTCTGTGCTCAGTAATAGGGATGAATTTTTTTTTCCAGCCATGGCAGCTTTTTCCTGTTCCTTTGGGTCTCTAGTTCAACTGGAACCAGCTCCTGCAACGCTCCACTCTCCTAACACAAAAGCGTGTGCACCCTATATCCCACCCATAGGTGTCAGCATTGTGCAGTGGCTGTGAACAGCATCCCAGCTCAGGAATCAAACCCAGGTGTCCCACGTGGCAGTGCACAGTGAATAGAAACCAGGGGCGTATCTGAACTGCGGCGGTAGGGGGGGCCAGGGCCAGAGTGAGGGGGCACATTATAGCCCCCCCCCCCCGCCGCCGCCGCCGCCGCCGCCGCCATTGCCGATCCCCCTCCCCCCAGCCGCTACCATTGCCAACCCTCCCCCTCCGTTGCTCGCTTACCTTCGCTGGCGGGGGACCCCAACCCCCGCCAGCCGAGGTCCGCGTCCTCCTGCCGCTGCCGCTGCCGGCTGCCTTTGGTGCTTTCATTTGTCCATTGAAGCTGGCGCCAACTAAAGTTTCTTTTGACTCTGACGTCGCTGCACGTTGTACGTGCAGGACGTCAGACTCAGAAAATGTTTCTGAGTCTGACGTCCTGCACGTACAACGTGCAGCGACGTCAGACTCAAAAGAAACTTTCATCGGCGCCAGCTTCAATGGACAAATGAAAGCACCAGAGGCAGCCGGCAGCGGCAGGAGGACGCGGACCTCGGCTGGCGGGGGTTGGGGTCCCCCGCCAGCGAAGGTAGGCGAGCAACGGAGGGGGAGGGTTGGCAGCGGTAGGGGGGTCCAGGGCGAAATCTGCGGGGGCCCAGGCCCCTGAGGCCCCACGCAGATACGCCCCTGATAGAAACTGCACAGATTTTCAGGAATAAAGGGGCAGAGGGAGACCATCATGGTCACAAATAGCAATCTGAGGTTTGTAACCTACACAAAATCACCAGGCAAGTAACACCAACAATTATTATTTATCCTTTTATTTTATACATGGAAATGTACTTCTAAAGAAATATTCTCAGTCAGAGTTGTCAGCGCTTTGCTGGAAAAATAATGGACAGATGCCAAACTGAGTGCAACTAGAAAATCAATATTTTAACATCAAAATACAGAACAGGGCATAACTATACTACTGAGCAGCAAGGTACAAAATGCTCCTAATTTCTTAAATTAATTCCTGATGGTACTCTTTTCCAAAGTGTTTTCCCATAGATGCTGAGCAGTGCATGTGCTTTTCAAAGCATGGCTCTGTATCAAGGCTGGTGTAACACCTGACAGGGCTCAGGATGAAAATTTGGGGGAGAGTTCCAAAGCCTGCCAGCAAGCTTTGTCTCCTTCAGCTTCAGGCAGGCTTGGAACACAAGACAACTGCCTGGGTTACATCCCCTAATGCTGCCTTGCTCAGAGGAGGGAAACAGGGGAACCTTATATTAGCTCAGCATTTCCCAAACTGTGCACTGTCTGGGGTGCCGCTGAAAATCTCGATCTCCCTCCCTCTGGAACCATTACTGCAGACAGCAGAGGCAGAAAAAAAAAAGCAAGCACAGGGCTGCAGCAGCCTTCAAGCATGTGCTGTCAGTTCTAAGTTGACATCAGCAGGGACAGAGGACCAGCAGAGCCAACAGGCCATGCCTGAAGGCTGCTGCGGCCCCGTGCTTGTTTTTCTTTTTGTTGCTGTTGTTGCGGCCACTGGGGAAACGGAGCAGATGGCCTTCGGGACTCGCAGAGGTGACCGCCAAGGAGGTTGGATGAAAATAGGAGATGGGATGAAGTAAAAAACGTTTAAACCCTTAAGTCAGTCTCTGTTTCCCTTCCCATTCAAAACAAAGCAAGCAAACCTATGAGCTGCTGCATCCAAGTTGTCATTCTTTATTGTTAGTAGCATTTTGTAATGTAATCTCACTTATAATTTTAAACACGCCAGCTTGGGCAGCATACAGATGTACAAAGAGAAGTATAATAACAGAATAACTTTTCATAGGTAGAATAGTAATTCATTATAAATTGTAATCAGTGTGTCATGTGGAGGGCTGGTTATAGGGACCCCCTAGCACTGTTACATTTGTGCAGAGAAAAAGATGGAGACTTGTGTGGCCGGGGGGGGGGGGGGGGGGGGGGGGGGGGGTGGAGACCTGTGTGGCCGGAAGGGGGGGTGCTGAAAATAATTGCTTGGACAGGAAGGGTGCCATGAACTGAAAATGTTTGGGAACCACTTTCTACAAGGTCTGCAACTATAACAGAGCAGAAGCAAGAGGTGAACATGCAGCCCAAGCAGCAGCAGAGCAATAGATCTGCCTTTCTCTGGATAACAGAACTGATCAAGGAGGGAAGGCGAAAACTGGATGAATGATACAGTTTTTTAGGTTGTGACACGTTTGAAAAGAACAGTGTCTGAAGACCTGTGAGCATCTACTATCACCTCATTCTCATAGGCCCTTGCAAAAGTTACTGTTACCTTCAAAGGCTCCAGTTTTGTCCAGGAAGAATAAGGAGCAGGAGGAAGACTGATTCTATCTGCCAGCTGGCACCTTTTTACTTTTTTTTTCTTTTAATATAATCTAGTGTTGAGACTGCTATGGAAAGCCAAGTTGCAGCACTGCTTGCTGACAGAAGTGCCAGGCATTCCCTGGAGGAGTCTGGCCTGGAGTAGATGGATGAGGCTTTCTTTTCTTAAGCTTGCCACAGTCACTCTTGTGACTCTTGGAACAGATAAGAAAAAAAGTCTATCTTATCAGGAAAATTACTCTGTGATTTGATAAAAGAAGGAGAAGCAGATTTACTCTGGAACATTGATCTGAAAAGCCCCAGTAATCTACAGTTTTCAAGCATGTGGTAAAGGACATTCTCCTAAGGAGTGTCAGCTAAAGCAAGCAGTTGTGTCTTCTATGCTTTCCTTTACATGCACACACAAACAGAAGGTAGAATAAATCTATTTCTTTTTCAACTGCCTCACTGCCCAAGAATGACCAAAGAGATTTACATTAAAAAATAACCCCAAATACATACCAGGTAAAACAGCATAAAAAATATAAACATAAAAAATAAAGTGCACGTCGGATAAGCACGTGCTCTGTTTAACTGCATGCCGTACTTCGGTCCCGTTTTTGGTGCCATCAATTTCTATGGGGACAAACTTCAGTTTAGCGCACCACTGATAAGTGCAAGATTCGCTTATATGCATGGTTTAAGACTGTTCCTCTGCAGGAAAGACTCCGCATAAGCGTGCACACAGAATATGGAAGCCGATTGGCGCATGACAACCAACGAGATTTCACATTTACCGCCACAGGCAGAATAAGCGAAAGAATATTGTTAGAGTGTACACTGGGGTCATCGTTGCGGCGGAACTGTAAGACTTTAACACTGGCTGAACGATTAGAAGTTCTTAAAAAATTAGAAAACAAACAAAGTCAAGCATCTATTGCTAAAGAATAAGGTATCAATCCCAGTCAAATTTCACATGTCTTGAAGCAGAAAGACCAGCTTCTGGAAGACTGGCAAAACAATACAAATCCACAACGAAAACAAAACTGGTGGGAAAAGCTGAGGAGGTAGATGTTCTTCTTCGGTGGTTTTCTCGAGTCAGGAGCAGACAGTTTCCTGTCAGTGGTCCACTACTTATGGAGAAAGCTAACCAGCTAGCTGAAAGTCTTGGACTAACTGAATTCAAAGCCACTGTTGGATGGTTGGAAAGATGGAAGGAGAGGAACAACATAAAATTCAAGAAACAGCATGGTGAGAAATAAGACGCTGATGGCTTTGGTGCTGAAAATTGGGTTGTTTCAGTTCTTCCTACTATCTTGAATGAGTTTGCACCTCGTGACATTTTCAATGCTGATGAAAACAGCAAGAGATTCAAAGTAACATAGTAGATGACGGCAGAAAAAGACCTGCACAGTCCATCCAGTCTGCCCAACAACACAACTCATATGTGCTACTTTTGTGTATACCTTACCTTGATTTGTACCTGTCCTCTTCAGGGCACAGACCGTATAAGTCTGCCCAGCACTATCTCCGCCTCCCAACCACCAGCCCCGCCTCCCAACCACCGGCTCTGGCACAGACCGTATAAGTCTGCCCAGCACTATCCCCGCCTCCCAACCACCAGCCCCGCCTCCCAATCTCTAATAAGCTCCTGAGGATCCATTCCTTCTGCACAGGATTCCTTTACGCTTATCCCATGCATGTTTGAATTCCGTTACTGTTTTCATTTCCACCACCTCCCGCAGGAGGGCATGCCAAGCATCCACTACTCTCTCCATGAAAAAATACTTCCTGACATTTTTCTTGAGTCTGCCCCCCTTCAATCTCATTTCATGTCCTCTCGTTCTACCGCCTTCGCATCTCCTGAAAAGGTTCGTTTGCGGATTAATACCTTTCAAATATTTGAATGTCTGTATCATATCACCCCTGTTTCTCCTTTCCTCCAGAGTATACATGTTTAGTTCAGCAAGTCTCTCCTCATACATCTTGTAGCGCAAATCCCATACCATTCTCGTAGCTTTTCTTTGCACTGCTTCAATTCTTTTTACATCCTTAGCAAGATATGGCCTCCAAAACTGAACACTCCAGGTGGGGCCTCACCAACGACTTATACAGGGGCATCAACACCCCCTTTCTTCTGCTGGTCACACCTCTCTCTATACAGCCTAACAACCTTCTAGCTACAGCCACCGCCTTGTTACACTGTTTCGTCGCCTTCAAATCCTCAGATACTATCACCCCAAGATCCCTCTCCCCGTCCGTACCTATCAGACTCTCCCCGCCTAACACATACGTCTCCCGTGGATTTCTATTCCTAAGTGCATCACTTTGCATTTCTTCGCATTGAATTTTAATTGCCAACCCTTAGACCATTCTTCTAGCTTCCTCAGATCCTTTTTCATATTTTCCACTCCCTCCTGGGTGTCCACTCTGTTACAGATCTTAGTGTCATCCACAAATAGGCAAACTTTACCTTCTAACTCTTCGGCAATGTCACTCACAAATATATTGAACAGAATTGGCCCCAGCACCGATCCCTGAGGCACTCCACTACTCACCTTTCCCTCCTCCGAGCGAATTCCATTCACCACCACCCTCTGGCGTCTGTCCGTCAACCAGTTCCTAATCCAGTTCACCACTTCGAGTCCTATCTTCAGCCCGTCCAGTTTATTTAAGAGCCTTCTGTGGGGAACCGTGTCAAAAGCTTTGCTGAAATCTAAATAGATTACGTCCATAGCTCGTCCCTGATTCAATTCTCCTGTCACCCAATCAAATAACTCAATGAGATTCATTTGGCACGATTTCCCTTTGGTAAAACCATGTTGTCTCGGATCTTGCAACTTATTGGCTTCCAGGATCCGAGACAACATGGTTTTACCAAAGTGGAGATTCCTGATGGAACACTTGCATTCAAACATGCCGAAACTACTGGAGGTAAAACGTTGAAGGACCGACTGACGATCCTCCTTTCCTGCAATATGGATGGGAGTGAGAAGTTGGAACCTCTCGTCATTGGAAAGAGCAAACAGCCCCATTGCTTCAAGAATGTTAAGCAACTTCCTGTGTCATACGAGGCTAACGCAAATTCATGGATGACTGTGGAAATTTGGAAGCAGTGGCTAAAGAAGTTAGACACTAGAATGTGGTCACAAAAGTGTCAGATTTTGTTGCTTTGTGATAATTGTGCTGCACACAGGGATGATGTCAGGCTGTCTAACGTCAAGGTGGTCTTCCTGCCACCAAACACTACCTCTCTGATCCAACCTATGGATCAGGGCATAATAGCCAATTTCAAACAACATTATTGGGCTCTTGTGCTAGGTCGTCTGATGAGCGTTATGGATGAACAGACTGGCAAGGATAAACGTGCTGTTGAACTGGCTCGTAATCTATCACTGTTGGATTCCCTACATATGCAGAAAGAAGCCTGGAATCATGTTACACAGGCAACCATTGTGAACTGCTACAAGCGGGCAAGTTTTGTTAAGGATGTGGAGAGGGACGAAACAGATGCAGCTGTTGCAAACGCGTCAGATGAACAGGTTATTGACATCCCAGCCGGTGTTACTGAAGAGGAGTTTCATCGCTATGTAGCTGTTGATTACGATCTACAAACAGCTGATGACAGCACTGATGTCAAGATATGCGCCTACACGCAGGCAACAACAGCTGATGATGAAACAGATGATGAAATGAGCAGCGAGGCACATGCTGACGAAATTCAACAACCTCCTCCTGTCACTTTTGCAAGAGTGCTGGAGAGTCTCAACACTGTGCGGGCCTATCTGGAGGCCACTGGATGTCAGTGCTATGACAGTTTTTACCGTCTGGTAGACATGGAGGGGCATAATTGAATGAAAACGTCTATCTCCATGGGCGTTTATGTCCGAGAACGGGTCCGTGAAGGGGCAGACCGAACCGTATTTTCGAAAAAAATAAACGTCCATGTTTTATTCGACAATTTGTGAGCTGGGAGTTTTTGTTTTCCAGTGATAATGGAAAATGAAAGCGCCCAGCTCAAAAACGAATAAATCCAAGGCATTTGTTCGTGGGAGGGGCCAGGATTCGTAGTGCACTGGTCCCCCTCACATGCTAGGACACCAACCGGGCACCCTAGGGGGCACTTTTACAAAAACAAAAAAAAAGGTAAAAGAGCTCCCAGGTGCATAGCACCCTTCCCTTGTGTGTTGAGCCCCCCCAAATCCCCCTCAAAGCCCACTGCCCACAAGTCTACACCATTACTATAGCCCTAAGGGGTGAAGGGGGCACCTACATGTGGGTACAGTGGGTTTGGGGGGGTTGGACGACTAAGCATTAAGCAGCACAATTGTAACAGGTAGGGGGGATGAGCCTGGGTCCACCTGCCTGAAGTCCACTGCACCCCCTAACAACTGCTCCAGGGACCTGCATACTGCTGCCAGGGAGGTGGGTATGACATTTGAGGGTGAAAATAACAAGTTGTGAAACATCATTTTTTGTGGTGGGAGGGGGTTAGTGACCACTGGGGGAGTCAGGGGAGGTCATCCCCGATTCCCTCTGGTGGTAATCTGGTCATTTAGGGCACTTTTTGGGGCCTTATTCGTGAAAAAACAGGGTCCAGGAAAAGTGCCCTAAATTCTAGCTACAAACGCATACTTTTTTTCCATTATCGGCGAAAGGCGCCCATCTCTCCTCGGCCGATAACCATGCCCCAGTTCCACCTTCGCCACGCCTCCGACACACCCCCGTCAACTATGTACGCTTCCGCGATGGAGTGCAGTTGAAAACGTCCAAAATCGGCTTTCCATTATACCGATTTATTCGTTTTTGTGAGATAAACGTCTATCTCCCGATTTGGGTCGAAATCTAGGCGTTTTTCTCTTTCAGTTATAAGGTGGGTAGTCTATGGAACTCACTAGTGTACAGAGGACTATAACTGATTACTTCAAGTAAGCCTAATGTCAGTTAACGGAGACTGTATACTGTACGTATAATAATAAACAGTACTGTACATATGTTTATCAGATGTCAAGCTTCTTTGGGTCACAATGGTTAAGTGCACGCTCCGGTTAACTGCATGTATTTCTTTAGTCCCAGACCCTTGCACTGTATCTCTATTCAGCTAGTAAAATCATTGTTATGACTGTGCCCCTGTGTCATGCTCTCATTCATCTCGCCCCCTGGTGGTCAGACCTGGTGGTCGCAATGGACTGTCTGTTTGTGGTTTTCCCAGTTCCAGAAGTCATGCCGGTGCGGTCCGGTCCGGATTTTCTAGCCTGCCAGTTGGTCTTGAGACTTTTTGGAACTAAGCAGTTTCTGTACCTGGTGACCTCCCTGGCTGTTTGCCTTTATTAACCACCTGGAAGCTTTCCTAGTTTGCCTTGCAACAGAGCTCTTCAGAGGTGTGTCTTCTGCGATTGATTGTTGCTGTGCTTCCTTGCTACTTTCAGTTTCTGCCTACCTCTGCTTTTGAGCCGTTGCCTGGACCTGGACTTTTACTTTACTTGCCGCCTGCCTTTGAACCTTTGCCTGGACCTGGTCTTTGATTTTGCTTGCCGCCTGCCTTTGAACCTTTGCCTGGACCTGGTCTTTGACTTTGCTTGTCGCCTGCCTTTGAACCTTGGCCTGGATCTGGACCTTGCCTTTATTTGCCTGCTCACGGCTCTGCTGGGTTTGTGGACTATCTTCCTGCTCTCTGCTGTGGCTTCTGTTCTGGTCCTGCCGCTCCAGTCCGGAGTGTACCGGTCTGTCTGGATTCCGCCTTGTTCCAGGTGGGTGTTCCTCCTGCCGCTGCCGCTCCTCGGCAGTAGCCCAAGGGCTCACTATCCAGTGTTTTCGTGTGAAGCGTGACAGTCATCAATCAACCTCCTACAGTATCTCAGCTTTCTTGAACCTTAATTTAATCAACTACAGGGAGAATGGTTCCTTCCAGCAACTGGTAAAGGAAGTCACAGGGGAGAGGGCCATACTGTACCTGGGGGGGGGGGGGGGGGGGGGGGTAAATGCTCAAAACCTAATGCTTATATTATATCAAGTGTCCCAAACAGTCATTCATAATTCATCATTATAGTACTTAATGCAAACAAGTATTTAACATTTTTTTATAGGGACTATCAGATATTATCGCAACTCACACCATAGGGAACTTTCTGTTCCTTTTCCAGTTGAGGAAAAGAATGGTTGTGGTGCAGATCTTCATTGGATCACCCTTCAAAGTTATATATATATACATAGAGAGAGAGAGAGAGAGAGAGAGAGAGAGAGTCATACTTTTTTTTTCTTTAGCAAAAATGCTCTCTGGTGCAATAAAATAAATACCATAGATGTGCATAATAGCTCAGCACTTATCTTAAAGAATGGCAGCAATTTCAATTCACAGGAGAACCTCCGCCGACATGGCCAGGTTTCGAAAAACTTCCTCAGGGAAGAGGCTCTCTGAAGGAATAAAAAAAGATTCCTCAATAATGATAAAGAAGCTCCCTCAATAATAACATAGAAATCTTGACAATAGATCCCATAATTAAGCAACACAGTAGATTAAAAATTATTATATTACCAACCGTTGCATAGCTTGCTCACTCCTGTCTGAAAAGAAGAAAGTGGCCGCGGCGTCTAAGCACGGACTTCAACATTAAATAAACTACAGCTGACTACAAAATTAATGACCATGATTGGTTCTCAGATTTTACTTGTGGACCAATCAAAATGATACAAGACACCACCAATCGATCTCAGAATTGAGATCATCAGGATGAAGAGTATGGAGTAAAAAAATCCATCGTTGTTCTTTGTAATTTAAAAGCTGACTAATGTTACCACCCTCCCACCCTACTTGAATATGATCTATGATTCTCCATTTGATATCACTCAGCTGATATTCCCTACCTCTATCACCTTCTTCCCTTATCCTTTTTATTGTCCACCTCTTTATATGCTATGTTTAGATGTTTTATTCATTTTGTTTTATCTTGTGAATTAACTATATGATGTAAGCCGCATTGAGCCTGCTGACAAGTGGGAATGCATGGGTTATAAATGTTACAATACAATACAATAATCTAGTCCCCACATATTTATAGATTACGGTCTATCTATTAGAATTTTCAAAACCTAATGCTGGCATCAAGGTGATTAGGGCCGGAGTAGCGTGCATGTTAATGTGCGCAGAATGTTCAGATGGCTCTACCGCAGGTATCAATGTGCAAGCCAAAGATGGCCACAAATTGTATTTTGATGGATTAAAATGGATGTCAATTAAATTACTCAGTATTCCCTCCCAATGCTGAAAACAACTGTGCAGGCTGGGGGGTACCCACTCCCTCTCTGCTTAGTTGTGTTTACCTTACTATTCACCTTACAGTACAAGTTGTATATTCCACATTGTTCTGTAACTTGATGCCATTTTTTAATTAATGACTCGTCACAAATGCTGCACTAACTTGTATTGATCATAAAACATAAGCACTTGTATATCCAGAAACTTAGACTTGGTGAGTTGAGCTAACTTTGAGTACATGTTTCAAACATAGATACACTTCTTTCATTATGGTAAATTTGACACAATGTTTGCCTCATTTTAGGGGGGTCATCCTTGATAAAGCCTCGTGCAGGCGAAACATGTGACATGTCAGACAGTAGAACCCCACACCGACTATGTTTATTCAAAAGCTAAGTATTTGATTTAAATATTAAGAAATCTGAGAAGTCTGAGTATTATTAGTATCACTAAAATGGTAAAAATATTTTAAAATGTCAAAGATATTTCAAGTGACCAGTGAGATTCTGGGTTGGTTCCAGATGGCATCAAATTCACCAGCCAACCATGCTGAGATCCTTCAAATCTTGAATGCAAAGAAATTGTAGAAGTTTCTGGATATACAAGTGCTTATGTTTTATGATCAATATTTGTTGTCAATAAACATTGAATGATTACAAAAAAAAAAAAAACAGTGCAGAAAAAAATGCTGGCCTTAATGCTGAAAACTTACTGCCAGCTCAGGGGTAGCATTGAAGGTTTTGAGGAGAGGATTTCTTTTAAAATTTCTGACATTAAACTGCTGGTTGTTGGGTTTTTTTTTGGTGTGTTGGAAGCAGAAGGAATCCGGTGCAGCCTCTACGCGCTGATAGTGAGAAATATGTTTGAGTCACAGAGAAAGTGAAAGCACATATTGGTACCTGTTTTTCTGTGCTTAACTATGAGCCTTGCAAAAATGTAAGTGCAAACAATATTTTAAAAGCTTATTTTTAAAGGCACAGAACGGCGCCAATGTGCGCTTGCACTTCTGGTTTTGCATGTGCACAAGAGCAGGGCTTATCTCAAAATTATTCTGTGCGTGCGCCAGGCACATTCATCCCCCTTGCTTTTGGTTAACTAGAGTGCACAAAATATGGTTGCCATTTGCTTGGGGTATTGGAGAGCTAGATTTATGCACTGTTGGCTTTAGCGCTGAACCTTTGAGCATCAGGGCCCTGGTGCTTACAAAGGGGAAGAGAGTGCCATCCACTGTACCATCAGAAACAATCTACCATCCAGTGACTATCGGATGGTGTAGTTCATTATTAGGACATAGGTGGAGAGGGTCCTACACTTCAGAAAACACGTTTTGTCAAGATGGGGGACTACCTCAATGAGTTGTTAGCTTGGGGAGGGGTGGACCCAGTTGGGTTTTCAGGATTTCCCCAATGAATATGCATGAGATCTATTTGCATACAATGAAGGCAGTGCATGCAAATAGGTCTGATACATTTATTCATTAGGAAAATCCTGAAAACCAAACTGGGTTGTGGCCCTTGAGGACTGAGGTTTCCCACCCCTGTGTTAACTAGATGAGAACGTGTAGGAGAAATAGAAAAGCAGTGGTTTAAACTGAAAAGGGATTTTTAAGGGAAACAAAACTTTTATATGTATTAAAGTAAATAAGAGGAAAAGGAGGCTGCTGTGGTTCTTCAGAAGTAGCTTCCACCCCCAGGACCGGCATTTCACCTCTCTCTCAACCTCTCCCACTTGTGGTCCAGCATCTGTCTGAACACCTGCCCCTCACAGTCCAGCATCTCTCCCCCATCCCCCAAGTACCTTAATCAGTGTATCTCCCTGAGTCTACAGCTTGCCAGCAGCAGCAATTCACCTGTGCTGCTGGGGGCTGCTCCTGGAACCCTCATTCTGCCCATTCTGCAGCATCTCCAGGGCCACTGAGGGGGGGTAGAGGGACAAGATTCCCTGTGCCCAGCCTCCCAGGGGGGCCCGGTGCCAGAGTCTGTCTCTCTTCTCTTCCTGTTTATCAGGACCCGGGTGATTGTGTTAACATGATAACCCGGGTCCCAACACACAGGAGCAGCAAGATTAACAGATTGAGGGAGGAGAAAAGAAGATGCACGAAGGTAAGGGGGCGGGGAGTGGCAGCAGCCCGAGTAGGGGGTGGGGAGCAGGAGCGGAGGGCAGGGACACCACAGAGGAAAAGTTCTGGGACTCGCATCTGGCAGCACAGGTGAATCGCTGCTGGTGCTAGCAAGCTGTAAACATACTATTTAAGGTACAACATGGGAGTGGAAGATGCTGGATTACAGAGGAGATCAGAGAGAGGGCCAGACACCAGACACCACCCCCAGCGCAAGCCATTTCCGGCACTACAAAAATGTTTCTACAATGCTGCCCCCCGAATCGGCCGTGCGGCAACTGGTTCGCTTTCTGATTAGACATTTCTTGTACCCGCTGCAGTAAAAGGGGGGCCTCAGTGTGCATCGAAAACATGCGCTGATGCTAGCGCAGGCCCCCTTTTACCGCAGCTTATTAAAAGGACCTTTAGATATGTTTTCCCTAAAACAAGCTAGGCAGAAAGTTCAGTCAGTTGGTGACCACTAGGCAATAGCATGGGAACTTTCAAATACTCAAGGTCAATCAATGATAGGGCAGCTCTGAAAATATGCTTAATGACATCACAGGATGCTCCATCCGCCATGAGGTTTCAGCTGAACTGCTCCATTTTCTTCAAGGAAGTAAAATAAGCTGAAAAGTACCATTGTGTCACACTCTAGTCTGTTTCTGGATCTAAGCATTCTCTCCCCCTTCTTCCATGCACTCTCATCTGCCTCCCTGCACTCACACTCTGTCTTAGATTGTCTCCCCTTCCTTCCCCCTTCCTTTTTCTTGGGACTCCCTCACTCCTCACACTTGTTCTATCCCTCCCACATTGACCCCTTTCCATTCACCCTTCCATTGCACTCTCTCCATCCTTGCATATACCTTCCATCCCTTCCCCAGCCCTTGCACTCTATTTGTACTCACCCTTCACTTCTTCCCTCACCTCCTCCTTGTATTTACTGTTTCACCTCCTCCCTTCTCCCCTTGCATTTGTCCTCCCTTCTTCTTCTTTTCCTCCCCCCCCCCTCCCGCTTGCATTCACCTTTTCATCCCTGTCCTTTCCCTTACTCTCACCCTGCCTTCCATCCCCTCCCTCATCTTGCATGCTCTCCTTTCATCAGAATTTCCTTGTGTCATCTTCCCCTCCCTTCTCTCCCCCCCCAATTATCAACATCTTCTTTAGCGACTGAGTCCATTCTTCTCTTCCTCTGCCACCAGAAGCTGGGTTCCCAGAGGCATTCTGTTTGCCACACCCATAGTCCCTCGCTTTCTGCCCCCAGGAGTTGGGTCACCACAGGGAGTTGGGTCCCCAGTGACACACTTATAATGGCACTGCTGTGCATGTGTTTTTGTTTGTTTGTTTGTTTGTTTGTTTGTTTTGTCCAGTCTTTTGCTGCTGTGGGGATTGGGGTCCCCATAGCGCCTTTCTTAGTTTCTCACTCCTCTTTAGATGCTAGCACCTGTCTTCCCTGCTATCCTGCTTACTTGTAGTGCTGGTCTTTATGCTATGGATGGAAAGATGGACAAATGGTGACATACTATGGATCTCTAGTGCTTGAGGACAAATTTTTACATTTGTGCCTCCTGCTCCCAATTCACAACACATCACAAAGACCCCCTGCTTCTGATTTTTTTTTTTTTTACCTTATAGCTTTTCCTTCCTTCCGGCTGGTGCTCTCCCAGCTTCCCATTGATATACCACTGGACTTCCCCATCAGGGTGCTTGTCCATAAACAAAAAGTGCCTACAAAATAATTCTAAATGTTGGGGGAAAGGAGCAATTAGGGAGACATGAAGAAGCTAAGCACAGGGTTAATGGCTGCTCTATAACTTGTAGCACAAATCTGAAATTGGAAAAAAGGTTCAAAAGTTATTGGAGGGGAGGACAAACAGTAATTGTATAAGGCCAGTCTATAATAATTGGTTAGGTGTGTTTCATAGCACTTCTTGGGGAGGGCCATCTGTCTATCTGTCTATTTGTCTGTCTGTATGATAGATTTGTTTTTGATTGTGCAAACAGACCTATGAGCTTCAATAAAGGGAGCTGCCAGGAGGCATTATCATAAGCTTGCCAGCAAGGACCCCATCCTTTGCTGTCAGGGAAACTGAAGAAAGCCACACCGTGGGGAAGAGAAGCAGCAGCTGCCGGCAGAGATCCATTCCCTGCCAGCAGACATATGGCAAAAAAAGGACGTGTGGTAGCGGAGAGGAGCAGCAACTGCTAACAGAGGAAGAGAGACAGGCTGTGGTGAAGATTGCTGGAGCCTTTCCAGCGGTGATCCCATCCCCCACCAACAGAGGAATCCAGCAAGTCCAATGATACAGTGAGGACTGATGACTAAATCCATCTCCTTCTGTCAGAAGAACTGACAGGCCTGTGCAAAAAGTTACTGCGGGCTAGAGTGCGCCCTTAGGGAAGCTTTTACTAAGCCACAGTAGTGTTTTTAGCTTGCAGTAGAAATCAGCTGGCAGTAAATGCTGAGACGTCCATAGGAATATAATGGGCGTCTTGGTGTTTACCGCCAGCTGATTTCTACCACAAGCTAAAAACGCTACCGCGGCTTAGTAAAAGACCCTCTTAATCAGCAGTTTTCTTGCTTGTTAATGGCTGCTGTATGCTAAAAGGGCTTCTGCACTGTTGCGGTAGACAGTACACAGCGTATTCAAATACCTGCTAAATAGAAGCTGCTCTACAGCAGGCAGAGCTGTGCGCTAATGTCTACCATGGGAGCTCAAGGCTAAAAACCTCAGCCCCATCTTCTTCCTCTGCCTCGCTCCGGTACTGTCCCATCCCCCAAAGATCACCCAACCCCGTTCTCTCCCATCCCAGAATATATATATAAAACAAATAGTGGCATACCCTCTCCCTCCCTCTGGAAGAAATGTGTTTAGTGGCCTGACCAAGACTGGACTGGTCAGCCTTACTCCATCCCCCCATGAATTTTGAAGATGTCCCTGGTGCATAGTGGCACCCCTCCCTCCTGTCCATCCCCCAAACCTGGTATCTCTTAATGGAGCAGTCTGCCATATAAGGGAGAAATTCCCTTATATGACAGACTGGCCTTGCCCAGTGCATCCCAAAGTACACTGGGTGGGTCAGGAGCCTCCATTTTCAGAATGACTTGCGCCAGAGGCAGAAGCCAGTGGGCTGCCATTAAGGGTACTGGGTCTAGGGAGGGGAGGCTGGGTGCCACTAGACACGTCTTTAACATTCTCAGCACACGGGAGGGAAAGGTGCTAGTAGACACCAGGGAGAGATGCTGTTTGGACCCGACCAAAAAAATACCAACAGCTTGCTTGCTTTTATGTATGTATTTATTTTTTACCATCACCTTTTCTGTGAGTGCCTGAGCCAATCACCGCTCAATCATTGACAGGAAGGGTTGACATTTATCAACGAGCTGCTCATTACTGCTGCAATTTTAATGCAGCAATAATTTGCATACTCATTAATTATAGCATGCCACAGTATTTTGGACCACAAGGCTTACTGCATCTCCCCCTGAGCAAGGTTGCAGTGCCTGCCTAATGGCAGAGTTGTGGATTTTCATTCTGCTCAGTTGCTGGCAGGGACACTAGAAGAAGTTTAGGGGAGGAGGATGGAAGGGATGGAAAAGTCCAGATGTATAAGGGAGAATGGAAGGGAGGGAAAAGGATAGAGTGTGAAGGAGAAGGGTAAAGACGGGAGTGAGGAGGGGATGGAAAATGAGTAGAAAATAGAGGGGAGAGGGAGAAAGGGGAGGGGAAGAAAATGGAATTGAGAGCGGGAGAGAGAGTGGAGAGAAGGGGAGGCAGATATCTTCATATCTGGTTCCCCCACAGACATGCATTAGTTTGTAAGATAAGGAAAGGGGAAATGCTCTATATGTGAGAAACAATATCAAAGCAACTGAAAAGCAGGGGGCCTGGGGAAAGGAAGACGCGATATGGATTGCCTTGAAAAGAGAAGATGGATCCTTTATCCACATGGGTAACATAGTAGATTACAGTAGTTAAAGACCTGTGTGGTCCATTCAGTCTGCACAAGAAGATAAATTCATAGCATAAGGTATGATTTGATACTACATATATATACTTGATCTTCATTTGTTTTTGCCATTTTCAGGGAAGTCTGCCCAGCACTGGCCTCGTTGAATCTGCCTACAGATCTCTGACACAATTGGAGCAACTTGATAAAGATCTGGTTGTAGATATCCAACAGTTGGGAAAGAAAGGGGAAGTACTGTTACTGGGAGATTTCAACCTACCGGATGTGGATTGAAAAGTTCCATCTTTGGAATCGAAAAGAAGTAGAGAGATCGTGGATGCCTTTCAAAGTGCTCTGCTCAGACAAATTGTGATGGAACCTACGAGGGAAGGGGCAATGCTGGATCTGGTGCTTACAAATGGGGGGGAAAAAGTGTGTCTAATGTCTAAGTGGGTGCCCACCTGGGCAGTAGTGATCATCAAACAGTTTGGTGTGATATAAACTCAAAGTTCTGGATTTCAAACATGCTGATTTTAGTAAAATAGGGGAATACCTGAAGAAAGAGCTGATGGGATAAGAGGACATAGGAGAAGTGGAAAGACAGTGGTCCAGGCTGAAAGGAGCTATAAAAATAGCTACTGACCTTTACATGAGCTGAGTAAATAAAAGCTAGAGAAAAAAGAAACTGATATGGTTCTCCAACAAAGTGGCTGAGAATAAAGGACAAAGAGTTGGCGTTCATGAAATAGAGAAAAACTCAAGAAGAGGAACACAGAAAAGAATACTGAATGAACTGGCCCGATCCAAGATGGCTGCATAGTGACTTACTGCTGAGGACGTGCCCAGAACTTCTCCAAACACACGCTGTGAGGATCTCTTAGACCCCTGAGATATGGGGAAGCGGAGAGGCAAAGTGCGGGAGGTTCCTTCTACCCACACTGGGTCTAACCTTCGACAGCAAGCGACATTAGAGCAGTTCGGGATGTCGACTGCTCCCAGGCAAGCTTCCTCCCCTGCTATCGGTGCCAACGTGTCGGCATTGGCTGGCAGTGTGAACGGGGGTTCTCTAAGCCCCGTACAGCGTGCCCCCCCCCCCCACAGCCAGGAGGGAGAGGAGTGGAGGCGGGTCCTGTAACACGGATTCCAGAACTGAACACGAATGTTCAGGGAGGGAATCTGCCCATTCTGATGGAAACGCTGAGGACAGCTTCAATGGCAGAACAAATTTCTTCAAATATGCCTATACAAATTGTGAGTACATTGAATCAGATTCTGAGCGCTCCCCCTCCTGTCTCTATTTTGGGGAATTTAGAAAAACCGGCCGTAGTGACAATGGAGTCACTGTGGGACCTAACTTATACATTGCATTCCTCTTTGTTATAAATGACTGAGAAAAATGTTGGTGAAATTAAAGTATTGTCAGAAGCAGTCCTTTCACAGGCACAGATATCTACTGTAGCTGGGTCACCCATCCAGGACTCAGCCAGGCTTGACCCTGCTTAGCTGCCTCTTCCTCCAAACGACTGTTACCTTCACTCCACAGCATTCTAGCTCCTCTGAGCCTTGGCTCCAGGCCCTGTGAACTCCCAGGACTTCCTCCTCCCTCCGTTCCTTTCACAGAGGCACATTCAAAGCCCAATGTTTATAAGTAAGAGCTTTTATTTTCTTGCTTCAAATCAACAAAACACCCTTTAGTCCAGGTTGTTTAGGCTAGCAGCCCAGAGCACATTTCAGGTTCAACACAGTCAAATTCAGGTTCAAAAACAGTCCATATAACTTCAAACTCAGGTTCAAAAACAGTCCATATCACTTTAGCTCAGATTACTTCACTTAGGGAACAGTACATTATCAGAGGGAAAAACCAAATAGCTTGGTAGGTTGCAGCCCAGACCTTTTTAGTATGAAACAGTTTACACAGTCTTTCTTGCACCTTCTTACAGCATGGTTACACAGCTTTATTCCCACCTGGTTCAGGCTGGGGTTTCAATTGTGCCCAGCTCTCTTTCTCTCCCACAGGCTGCACCTGTTTCCTCTTTAGTAGAGATTTCCCCCAGTGCCTCAGCCTCTCTCCTCCGGACTTCCACCAGTCTCTCCAAGGTACAGCTAGCCACCCTCTTACAGCAGCTTTTTGGGTTTGAGCCAGGGCTCCAATCTCCATCTGTTCCTCCCCTAGTCCTTCAGTAATCTCCATTTTATCCTTCTCTTCAACTTCCCCCACCCCCAATCTCTCCAGCTGGCCCTCATCACCTTCCTCAGAGACCATTTCCCAATCTTCTATCTCCTCCCCTAACTCTTGCACAGCCGGGTGGAGAAGAGAAGGATTCTGGGACTGGTAGTTCCTCCCCTTCTTCCTTAAACCAGCCAACCTCTCTGCCTCCGGTAGCCCAGCTTTCTGAATGTGGGTGTTGTGCACATGAAATCTGCCCCTTTGGGATTCCCCGGCTCCCTGTACCCCCTTTCTTCGTGCCTTCCCGGATCCCCTTTCACCTGCACTCTCACACTACCCAACAAACTTCTCAGTTAAAACAGATGGGGGAAAAGTTACAAACACTAGAAATAATGGGACAAGTCTCAATAAGAGACCAGAATTTTAGTTTCCGGCGTTTAGAATATTTGGAAAACCAATCTAGGAAGTTGAATTTGAGACTAACTAATTTTCCAAGATCCCCCTTGATTTCCTCAGTGGATATGGTAAAGAAATACTTCATAGAAATATTAGGAATGTCAATATACAAAGTAATAGAAAAATGGATGGAGAGATTTCTCAACCACAAATAGGAGATGCTATGAACTTGACAGCATATTTGGAGTCGTCGCTGGAAATAATTACTCAGAGAACTATAGTGGTGGTATCTTTTGCACTTGAAATGGATCGTGATGCTGTTTTAAAACTTTCCTTTAGATATTTGGACTCATTGTTTTTGGGTGCTAAAATAAGAGTTTATCCTGATCTTTCCAGAGAAACTCAGAAGAGGTGTAGGACTATTTTGGCCATGCGTGCTAGGACTCTAGCTCTTGGTGCAAGTTTTGTTTTAAAATTTCCTTGTATTTGTCATATACTTTATCAATCTAAGCAATTTCAGTTTTTTTACCCTAAACAATTAGAGGAATTTCTGTTAAATAAAGAGGATGTTGTTGTAATAGTTAATTAACAGACAGCACACTGTAAGTAAGATAGGTTCAGAGGAGATGTGCTGGGAAGTAGTAAATATTAATTTATTTAATCTATTGTTTGATTATATGTAAATTTCCTTATCTTGGATCGATTTGCTTATTGCTTATTAGTTTTTTTTGGTCAAAAATTATTATCTTTTATTTCTGATATTGCTCAAATTTGGACAATTGAAATAAGACTAGTGTAATTTTGTTATTTCTAATTACTTATCATTTCTTATTGAGTTGTAATATTATAAATGAATACAAACAAATTATATATAAAAAAAAGAATACTGAATTAAACTAAAAGAAGCCAAGTGAGAGACGTCTGGTGAAAGCACAAGTGGAAGAACAAATGGCTAGAAATGTAAGGAGGGGAGACAAGAAATTTTTCACGTATATGTATTGAAAGGAAGAAGGCTAAAAATGTAATTCTGAGACTGAAAGATGCCGTGAACTGTTTTGTGGGCAGTGATGAGGAAAAAACAAACATGACAAACACATACTTCTGTTACGGAAAAAAATCCTGGAGAAGGACCGCAATCGGCTGGCAAAGGTACATATGTGAATGAAGTCGATATTGCACCTTTTACGGAAGAAAGCATGTATGAACAAGTTGAAAATTGAAGGTGGACCAAGCCATGGGACTAGACAGGATCCATCCCAGAATACTGAAGGAACTTAAAGAGGTTTTGGAGGGTCTTCTTAAAGATTTGTTTAATAAATCCTTGGAGACGGGAAAGTTCCGCAGGATTGGAGAATAGCGGATGTGGTCCCTCTTTACAAAAGTGGTGACAGAGAAGAATTTGGAAATTACAGGCCAGTAAGCCTCACTTTGAATATTGGAAATGTAGTGGAAGCATGGCTGAAGGAAAAATAGTGAATTTTCTGGAATCCAATTACACAGCTGGCCTGATGGCTTCTTCCTTTGATGATATGCTCAACTTGCCTGCATATGCACATTTAGAGCAACTCATGTAACTAAAATAGTGTGCCCCCACTCTCTTTCCCTAAGTCCATACCCTCCCCATTGTCTTTCTATGTCCCTGAGTCCATTACCCCCCCCCCCCCCACAAACATGCTCTCGCCCAACTACTCTCCACTACACACTCTTTCTCCATGTGAACCTCAACAAATCTCAGTTCCCATTCTCACTAGTCAGCCTTCACCATCCTGTCTCTAACCTCCAAGGTGGCCCTCACTCCAGTTTTTGTACTTCCTATCCCCCTATATCTTCTGATGAAGCTTTTGGGCCTCTGAAACAGCTATTATATTTTCTTCCAGCACTGCCTGACTCTTCAGTGAGTTTGAACTACATGGTGCCCTAATTATTTCAGTCTCATGTGAAAAGTGTGAGAGTTTGGTAAGCACATGGTTACAACGTACAGGGAGCAGCCTAGTGTAGGCAGAAAACAGAACAACTGTTATGGATGTAGCTAGTGTAGCCAGTGGTGTACTGGTCAATTTTTAACAACAATCTCTCACCCCAGGTATAGCCAGCCCTGCAATGTGTGTGTGTGTGGGGGGGGGGGGGGGGGGGGGGGCGCAGAGGGAGAGGGGGGGGGGGGGGGGGGGACAATGCATTACTCCCTCCAGGAAAAAAAAAGATTTTAAATGCTCCCAGGTTCCAATCTAATTCATATTTAATGTGGGATAAAATGTCATAAATAAGTAAATAAATAGAAACTCTGAATGTTGAGCACCTGATTCTCATAACATGATGTCTGTTTTAGAAGCCCTTTACCAAGAGAAAAAAAATTCTGTACCAATATAACAGGGTTAGCCTAGTGGTTAGTGCAGTGGACTTTGATTCTGGGGAACTGGGTTCAATTCCCACTGCAGCTCCTTGTGACTGTGAGCAAGTCACTTAACCCTCCATTGCCCCAGGTACAAAATAAGTACCTGAATATATGTAACCCACTTTGAATATGTAATATGTGCTGGGACCCTGTGGCTCGGGGGGAAGAGAGGCAATCCGGCTCGCCCTGCCTGAACCACCGGCTCGCAAAATGCTACCAAAATTAACAATCAGTTCTTGCGAGCCAGTACGAGCCGGCTCCAGCACACCACTGGATGTAGCCCTAACAATGGTGGGAGGAGAAAGTGTATAAAGGAAGAGTTCTGGGGTCTGCTATAGGCCCCTGGGTCTTGCAGTGAAGAACACAGACAGATCATTGGTGTAAAAACCAGAGAAAGCAGTCTTAAAAATCCTGCATCTTCACTTGACACTTTTTGTGACCTTGAGAAAGTCATTATATCTCCTGTTGTTTTAGCTACCCATTTAAGATAAGCTCTTTGAAGTAGGGGCTTATTGTATCTGGACACTAATACTCTAAGCTGCCTTGTGTATTATTTAGAAAGACAGACTACAAATTTAAAATAAAAGATTGCAAAAAATCTAAACATTGAGAAGCAAGGCTCACTTGCTGTTTTCCTGCATTAAAATAAAGGTTAGAAATGTGCAGGGCTGTGGAGTCGGTAACATTCTACTTTGTTTCTAACTCCAGCTTCGACTCGGATTCCTATTGATATTAGACTTTAAATTTTTTGTTCTGGATCTAAATTACTGGTAAATGTAACTTTAGATCCGGGTCAAAAATATGTATATTTGAGTATAAAATTATAAATTTACTATATATTATAACTTTAATTTGTTTTTGCTTTTTTAGTTCAAGCAATTGCTTTGGAATTTTCAAATAAAGACTGAAACAGCCAATAAAATCAGAACAGTAACAATAATTACCATCCAGGGAATAACAATGAATCATGTCAATTCAATAATAACATAAGTGGTGAGCACTGAGTGTATTTAATGGCATAATTAGAAAAAAGAAAATAACAAAGCAAACCACATAGAAAAGTGAAAATAATGAGAGGATCAAATAATGGCAAAAACATTTTTTTTTTATTTGAGTGTGGCGCACTTTACATCCTATAGATCGAAATTATACTCACTTGTCTAGAGCGCACTCCACCACGTCCACGCTCTCATTACCTCTCGCCTTGACTATTGCAACCTACTCCTCACTGGCCTCCCACTTAGCCATCTATCCCCCCTTCAATCCGTTCAGAACTCTGCCGCACGTCTTATATTCTGCCAGAACCAATATACTCATATCACCCCTCTCCTCAGGTCACTTCACTGGCTTCCGATCAGATACCGTATACAGTTCAAGCTTCTCCTCCTTACCTACAAATGCATTCAGTCTGCTGCTCCTCACTACCTCTCTACCCTCATCTCCCCCTACGTTCCCGCCCGTAACCTCCGCTCGCAGGACAAATCCCTCCTCTCAATACCCTTCTCCACCACCGCCAACTCCAGGCTCCGCTCATTCTGCTTCGCCTCACCCTATGCCTGGAACAAACTTCCTGAACCCCTACGCCAAGCCCCCTCCCTACCCATCTTCAAATCTTTGCTCAAAGCTCACCTCTTCAATGCTGCCTTCGGCAGCTAACCTTTTGGAAATCTAGACTGCCCCACTTTGTCTGTACACTTGTCTTTTAGATTGTAAGCTCGTTGAGCAGGGACTGTCCTTCTATGTTAAATTGTACAGCGCTGCGTAACCCTAGTAGCGCTTTAGAAATGTTAAGTAGTAGTAGTAGTAGTAGTAGTAATTTCTCAATGCTTATATACAGCAATACAGGTGGTGGAGATTGGACCTATCAAAATTTTGGATCATGCTATGGTGTCAACTCGATTAGAATTCCCAGGGGCGCCTCCAAAATCTTATCAGTGGAAGTTTTGTGTCCGTTTTTAAGGGGATGGGAGACTTCTAGACTTGCAAGCATCTTCGACTCCTCTTTCTCCTTCTCTGCACATATTCAACAGTCTGCTAAAACCTGTCGTTTCTTTCTCTATAATATCACAAAATGTCATCCCTTCCTTTCTGAGCACACGACCAGAATCCTTATCCACACTCTTATCACCTCTACAAACCCGGTAGCGATTCCCATACACTGCCCTTCCACTGCTGGCACCCGCCTCTTCCCTTTACTGTGGCTGCCTCTCTGAAGTAACTTCCTGCTTCATCAGAGGCTCAGGCAGCCGCAGTAAATGGAAGAGGTGGGTGCCGGCGGCAGCAGGGCAGCGTATGGGAATTGCTGCCACTGGTGGGTTTGGAACATCACCATGACAAGGTCAAATGCCTGAGGGGGTGTCTTCTCAGCCCAGGGGGGTTGGCATCTCAGCCAAGGAGGGCGGCATGTTAGCTCCACCTCAAGCAGCATCTTGCCTTGGGCCGGCCCTGTATTGGGATACTGCTAAAGCAGTGCTGCAAGGAGAAATCACAGCTTATGCTAGTCACCAAATGAAGGCTAGGGAGAGGGAACTACTCCATTTGGAAAAAAGAGGTTACACAATTGCGGTGCCTCTATGAGACAAAACACAATGATCAGGTCAAAACTCAGCTTTTAGAATTACACCAAATCTTAAATGAACTGATTAATCAGAATACCCAAAAATCACACACTTATTTTAAATATCAGTTATACAAACATGCTAACAAGTGTGGTAGATTGTTGGCCTGATTGGCTCATCCTCGTCAGGGTTCCTTTAAGATAGATGCCTTGTACTCCTCCAATGGGGATCTGGAGAATAGAGATATCAAAATTAATCATATTATGAGAAATTATTACGCTCAATTGTATTCACTTCCCGATCCTCCAATGTTGAAAAGTTCTATGCATCTGTCTGGTTTGGACCTTTTGCGATTGGATCTGGAAAGTTTGACCATGTTAAATGCCCCTTTTGGACAGGAGGAGGTATCTTGGGCTATACAGTGGAGCCCACTTGGAAAGGACCTCGGGCCTGACAGTTATAGAGGGGAATTTTATAAGATGCTGAGAGATGAGGTTGTTCCCCTACTGACTTCCATGTTCAGTTCCACAGTAGAAGCGGGACAGCAGCCTGAGTCATTGCAGCTAGCTCAGATAGTTGTTTTGCCAACACCAGGCCGTGACTTGAAGAAACTGGAATCCTATAGGCCAATATCGCTGCTCAATTATGAAGACAAATTATTTGCTAAAGTCTTAGCAAACCGTCTGTCTCATATCCCGGATATGATAGAAGATTCTCAAGTGGGTTTTGTGAATGGTTGTAATATTAGTAAGAATGTACGGAAGATTCTCACCACATTGGAGTTGGCATCCGGTCAGGCTACACCCTCCATGCTAATAAGTTTTGATGCCAAAAAGGCCTTTGACTGGGGGGTGTGGGACTTCTGTTTGGGGTTTTAGATACCTATGGCCTATACGGATTTTTCCAGGATATGATCCGCGCTCTGTATACTCTTCCTCAGGCACAGGTATGGGTGTGGTGAATGGATTGCTCTCCTCCCCTTTCTCAGTATATCATGGTACCAGACAGGGTTGCCCATTGTCACCTCTATTGATTGTTTGTTCTTACTATGGACTTCTTGCTCCAAGACATTCAGAGGAATCCTGATATACATGGTCTTAAGTTAGGCACAGATACTTTAAAAATAACAGCCTTTGCTGATTACCTGCTGGCTCATGTGGTAAATCATCCTACTGCAGTTGCTGCACAGTTAGATGTAGGAAGATGTGGGAGAGATATCAGTGCCAGAAATGGTACTCAGTGCTGACGAGTCAGAGAAACTGAATCAAATCTCTGTAAACCTGCAAGATGTAATGGGGCAATTTGACAAATTGAAGAGTAGCAAATCGCCAGGACTGGATGGTATACATCCCAGAGTAATGATAGAATTTAAAAATTCACTTGCAGAACTATTGTTAGTAATATGTTATTTATCTTTAAAATCAAGCATGGTACTGGAAGATTGGAGGGTGGCCAATGTAACGCAGATTTTAAAAAAGGGTTCCAGAGGTGATCCAAGAAATTACAGACCGGTGAGCCTGACGTTGGTGCAGGGTGAAATGGTAGATACTATTGTAAAGAACAAAATTACAGAGCACATTCAAAAGCATGGATTCGTGAGACAAAGCCAACATGGATTTAGTGAAGGAAAATCTTGCCTCATCAATCTACTACGTTTTTTTTGAAGGGGTGAACAAACATGTGGATAAAGATGAGCCGGTCAATATTGTGTATCTGGATTTTCAAAAGGTATTTGACAAAGTACCTCATGAAAGACTCCAGAGGAAACTGGAAAGTCATAGGATAGGAGGTAGTGTTGTGGAAAACTGGTTAAAGGATAGAAAACAGAGAGTAGGGTTAAATGGTCAGTATTCTGAATGGAGAATGGTAGATAGTGAGGTTTCCCAGGGGTCTATGTTGGGACCGCTGCTTTTTAATATATTCATGGATGATCTAGATATGGGAATAACTAGTGAGGTAATTAAATTTGCCAACAACACAAAGTTATTAAAAGTTGTTAAATTGCAAGAGGATTGTGAAAATTACAAGAGGACCTTACGAGACTGGGAGACTGGGCATCCACAAGGCAGATGATGTTTAATGTGAGCACGTGCAAAATGATGCATGTGGAGAAAAAGGAACCTGAACTATAGCTATGTGATGCAAGGTTCCGCTTTAGGAGCTACTGATGGGGATCTAGGAGTCATCATTGACAATACTTTAAAACCCTGTGCTGAAAGCAAATAGAATATTAGGTATTATTAGGAAAGAAATGGAAAATAAAAACAAGGGTGTTATAATGTCTTTGTATTGCTCCATGGTGCAACTGCACCTTGAATACTGTGTGCAATTCTGATCACCGCATCTCAAAAAAAGATATAGTGGACTTAGAAAAGGTACAGAGAAGGGTGATGAAAATGACAAAGGGGATGGGACGACTTCCCTATGAGGAAAGGCTGAAATGGCTTGGGCACTTCAGCTTGGAGAAAAGATGGCTGAGGGGAGATATGACAGAGGAATATAAAATACTGAGTGGAGTGGAACGGGTAGACGTGAATCACTTGTTTATTCTTTCCAAAAATACTAGGACTAGAGGGCATGCAATAAAGCTACAAAGTAATAAATTTAAAACAAATAGGAGAAAATATTTCGTCATTCAACGTGTAATTAAACTCTGGAATTCGTTGCCAGAGAATGTGGTAAAAGCAGTTAGCTTATCCGGGTTTAAAAAAGGTTTGGATGGCTTCCTAAAAGAAAAGTCCATAGGCCATTATTAAAACGGACTTGGTAAAATCCACTGCTTGTTTCTAGGATAAGCAGTATAAAATGTATTGTACTGTTTTCAGAGCTTGCCAGGTACTTGTGACCTGGACTGGCCACTGTTGGAAACAGGATACTGGGCTTGATGAACCTTCAGTCTGTCCCAGTATGGCAACACTTATGTACTTATGATTGAGTATGGGGATTTCTCAGGTTTTAAGTTAAATTTGGAGAAATCAGAAGCCATGCAAAGGGAAGGGGTCCATGGCCTGGGTTGGCAGGGATCCTTCCCATTGAAATGGGTGGGCAACTCTTTTTGTTATCTTGGGGTGTTGTTGTCCATGGAAACACAAGGTATATATCGTATGAATGTGGACAGGTTGATACAGGATACTAAACTTCAATTTGAAAAATTGAGTCACTTACCTTTATCATTAATGGGTTGGGTTCATCTCTTTAAAATGGTGATTTTTTCCCTTGCTGCGAAAAGATTTGCAGTTGTTGAATGGAATGTGTAGGAAGAGTTTGGGAGTGGGAATAAATAAAAAATGTGTACGGAGTATCTTTATGATATTTGGTCGCAAGTTGGTTTAGGTTTACCCTGTCTTGAGCGATATAACTAGGCTTGTCAACTGAGGCATCCTCGAACTTGGATATTTGTCTCTGAGCAATTTACTTCAATATATTGTGAGTGGGTATTGTTTGCTCCATGGCATTTGAACTTTCTTTTGCAGGCCAGGGCTAAGAATTTGCTAAGAATTCTGCTGCAACCCTTGAGAAGTATCTGGCAGGGGCTTTTGAACTTTTGGAACCAGAATCTTTGTGTTAGTGATTTGTTGCTAAGTAGGGGTAATGCTGATTTCCTGCCAGGAATGGAACCTGGACAGTTTAGGAGGTGATCGTAGTTAGGCATCTTGCTTGAACATCTCCTCAATGAGGAAGGAAGCTTCTATTCTTTCTTAGAATTACAGCAAAGACTTTCTCTGTCCCAAAAAGATTATTTAGCTTATATGCAGTTGCATCTCTACTATGCTAGCTTAGATCAGGTAGCCTTGAAAACGGGATTGGGTCAGAAGCTCAGGGACTTTTTACAAGAGGATGTTTTTGGACAGGTCTCTGTAACTGGACTACATAAAGCTTTGTTTTTTCTTCTCCTTCCATCAGAATATGGTCCTCTTAAGGAGGCTTGGAGTAGACATCTTAGTTATGATTTGGAGAGGGTGGACTTTCCTAAATTGATCAAGGCTATTCCGAAGCGGGTATTTGGTGCTGAACTCCAAGAGAGTCAATACTGCGTACTTCATAGTGCAGTTCCAAGCTTCTAAAGCGGGTTGAGTACCTCTTGCTTAATATCCCAAATGTCAGCGGGGTGACAATACTTTCTTTCACATCTTCTGGAGATGCAGTGGTATGCAAGCTTTTTGGAGAACACTTAATAGATACTTGAGGACTATTTTTGGTCAACGTATAGTCTTTTCTTGGAAGGGAGTTTTTTTTTAGGACTATTTTTGGTCAACGTACAGTCTTTTCTTGGAAGGGAGTTTTTTTTGGCTAGGTGGGAAGCTTATGGAATTCCTGATAAAGCTTCTCGTTTATTTCTTTTAGCAAAAGCTTATGCATTGGAGAAGTATATCCTTAAAAATTAAAGAGATATCAAACCAAAAGCATCAACTGCATCTGATTATAGAAACATTAATGTCCTTCAGCCCTGCCAGTTCGGGATGAGGAAGTGGTGATCTGGAACGGACACAGAAAATGTAATACCTGCAATATGTGTCAGATCATGCTGGAATCTGATTAATTTGTTCATCCACAGACTGTATATCCATTAAAAATCAATATGGTCTGTAGATCTAAATATGTTGTCTATTGCATAATTTGCCCTTGCAGGAAGATCTATGTGGGGCAAACGACACGTTCATTAGGTGTACGTTTGACGGAGCATAAAAGCACCATCAAGTTGAAGAAAATGTCACCTTTGGCCTGCCATTGCGATTTGCTACAACATTCGTTTGAACAGCTTAAATGTATAGTTTTACAGCAGGTAGAACCACCACGTAACCGCATTGATTCCAACAGGAAACGTATACTCCTCCAGAGTGAGCAACGCTGGATTTTTCGTTTGGATTCCTTAGCACCTACAGGTCTAAACGGGAGAATAGAATGGTGCCATTTTTTCTAAATAATTAAGCAATACATTATAAGGATTTAAAGCTCTAGACACACCCACTGATTCCCGCAAGCTGATTGGCTACATTTAAGCATAGGCGTCTGACGTGGCCAGCTATAACAGAGCGGCCATTTTTGTATAGTTTTGTCTTGTGTCTTAATGCTTGATTAGTGCGGAGGTAATGAAGAGCGGCCAGATTCTAAAGGATTTTTCTATAAACGAATTTAGATGGTAACTCTTTTTTTCCTCATTAGGTAACACATGGACCACTGAACCCTGAAGCAGGTTTCCGAAATGGCGGCCATCGTAGGTTGTGGCTGTGGTGTGAAGTAGACCCGCACAAGCTACAAAGACAGTGTTGAAAGCTAAGTAATTTATTTAAACTATTCATTTCAATAGACAAGCTACATAAAAGAGGTTTTTTTGGCCAATGATGATGAAGTCCAGTCCCCGAAGCCATGTTTAGGCTGGGGGCTTCTCGAGGCCTTTTTCCTCAATAAACAACATTGATGTTTCTATAATCAGATGCAGTTGATGCTTTTGGTTTGATATCTCTTTAATTTCTATATTTTCAGTCTATCTAGAAAAGAGATAACCTCTCTATATATTTTTAGAAATATATCCTTAAACATTGGTTGCAGGATGAGCCTCCCTCTTTTTGGTATTGGAGAAGTAGATTACATGCCTTCATGTTATGGGCGGCACGGGCTGCCCAAGCTACCCAAAGAAGAAAAAAAGGCGCTTATTTTGTCTGTTTGGAATTGCTATTTACAAAATATATCACATAAGGCAAGAAGTGTGGTATTGAATAAATTCCAGAGCATATCATGATTTGCTTATTGTCTAACACTGGGCTGTCTCTGGGTCCTCTGCCTGGGTTGGGGGGGGGGGGGGGGGGGAATTAGGAAATATTAGATACACTCATCTCAATAGATGGCCTGGAGTCTTAAGAGTCCAGACAAAGGCAATCTTAGTTATATTTTCAAAGGATAAGGGTCATGGGGTTGGGTGATAGCGGGATGTTCACAAAATTGGGATCATAAGTTTTTTCTGTTTTATACTATATGGTGCTTTGTTCACTGTTCTCTCGTTGTTTCCGTGTTATCATATAACAGACTGTGGATTTTGCCTAGTTTAGCTGTTTGGTGTATGTTATTTCGATCCTGAATAAAAACTGTTAAACCTTTACATTTATTTTGAAGATGGAGTTGGTAAAAATGTTCCAACTCCACCCAAAATTGCTTCCAACTCTGACTCCGAATCCACAGCCCTGAAAACGAGGTACTACAGGGGTTCTCAAAGCAGGACACATCTAGCCAGTCAGGTTTTCAGGATATCCGCGTGATGAATATAGGCATGAATAAATGTACATGTGCCACCTACATTATATGCAAATCTATGACATGCATATTCATTGTGGGTACCCTGAAAACCTAACTGGCTAGGTGTGTCTTGAGGACTGAGTTGAGAACTCCTGGGCCTCAGGTAATATCTTTTCCTTGGGCTAATTTTTGTACTAGCTTCCAGGAGTTAACTGTCCCTTTCACAGCACTTCCTCCATGCCTTTGTCTCTCTTCTACCCTAGTGCTCTCTCTCTTTATCTCTCTCACTGTCTTTCTCTTTTCCCTCCTTTGTGTATTTCTCTTTCCTTACCCTGATGGCCCATGAATGATTTAAGAGTTTTAAATTCAGTTGATAAAAGGCATCACAGCTGCCAGCATATGCACTTCCTGCTCCAGAACATGGCTTCCTGTTCAATCACTGCCCCCTCCCCCCCAAGTGATCTGTTCTCACAATCTGAAAGCTTGTGAACTATGAGCTGTAAATTCAGTTCTCTCTCTTTTTTTTTTGGTTTAGTAGTGGTTGAAGTGAAACTGTAGTATTTCCATCACAAACAGCATCAGTAATCTAGTGCTGCAGTGTCCCTGCAATCCTGTATTAGATCATAAATTTACCTTCTATACCTGTTTCAGGACCAGGATGGTTAACTTTACTGAAATGTTGTTCTAGGAATTGTTTTAATTATATTTTACGTTTTATACAGTTCTCTTTAGTTTGTTATAAAAATTCAATAAAATGTTTGAATTAAAAAAAAAAAAAAAAGAAATGTTCTAGAAGGAACAATTAATCACGTAGGGCCTCTTTCCAAACCGCACTAGCGATTCCTGCGTGGCAATGGGCTTTGTCATAAGTACATAAGCATCGCCATGCTGGGACAGACCAAAGGTCCATCAAGCCCAGCACCCTGTCACTGACAGCGGCCAAAAGAACAAGCAATTTGTCCTGACCATCCTAGAAATACTGTATTATTCTCTCGTCCATTGAATAACATTCTATGGCTTTTTCCTCAAGGATGCAGTCCAACCCTTTTTTAAAGTCCGCTAAGTTAACCGCCTTAACCACCTTTTCCGTCAGCATTGCTGTGCCGGGATCACTAGAGCAATTTGGTAAAAGAGGCCCTTAAATCCTCAGTTTTCAACAAATGCATCCTCAGAGAGCGTCAGGTATGTCAGAATGCAGCCTCAGAGGATTAGTAATACAATTACAGAAATAACTCCAGGCTGCCAGTTTCTGTCCGTTCTTCCCTTCCTCTGACTGAGAAGCAAGGGTCCAGCTTTTCCTTATTATTATTTATTTTCTGGGCTCTAGCTGTCTGTGTATCGCTCCATGGAGCAACCTCACAGTACTGTGTACAATTCTGGTAGCTGTATCTCAAAAAAGATATAGTGGCATTAGAAAAGGTTAAAAAAAAGAGCAACCAAAAACGATAAAGGTGACCTTCTCTCATATAAAGAAAGGCTAAAGTGGTTAGGGCTCTTCAGCATGGAAAAGAGAGGTGTAGAATGAATACAATTGATTTTTTGTTTTTACACTTTCAAAAAGTACAAAGACTAGGGACACTCAATTAAGTTACATGGAAATACTTTTTTTTTTTTTTAACAAATAGGAGTAAATATTGTTTTAACTCAACAAATATTAGGCTCTGGAATTGGTTGCAGGAGGATGTGGGAACAGCGGTTAGTGTATCTTTAAAACAGGTTTGAACAAGTTCCTGGAGGAAAAGTACATAGTCTGCTTTTGAGAAAGCTGCCAGGGCTTGCCCTGGGATTGATAGCATGGAATGTTGCTACTATTTGGGTTTCTGCCAGGTACTCGTGACCTGGATTGGCCACTGTTGTAAACAGGATACCGGGCTAGATCATGGACCTTTGGTCTGACCCAGTGTGGCTATTCTTGTATTGTTATGTTCCCCCTGTAGTTCCAGTTGCAGCCAGCCAGGTCATGCCTCCGACTGACTCCTGATCCCCTGCCTGAGAATCCGGGGTTCAGTTTTGCGCCAGTGACTGCCGCTCGCTGCTCCGGGTTTCTCCTGCTGTGACTCCCGATCCCGGATCTGGCTCCAGGCTCTCGTTCTCACCTCTCGCTGCTGTTACACATTGTGTCGGGGCTCGGAACGTCGGTGGTGGTGGTGGCGGCAGCTCGTGGAGCCCTGGGTCCTTCTCTGCCGCCGGATCGACGATCGAGCTGCCCCCGTGGTGAGAGTGCGCGAGTCGGCACCCTGCCGCCTGGGACCAAGCGGCCGGGGTGGGCCGTGAGCAGGCGAGGGCAGGGCGGCGGAAGCCCAGGCCGAGCGGCAACCCTGCAGCCCGGCAGAAGGGATTTTCTCCTTGGGTCGGCTTTTTTTTTTTTTTTGGTAATTTGTTCTGTAGGAGGGAATCCCAGCGTGTGATGCCGATGGATCGGATCCAGTAATCGGAGCTCTTCCCCTGCTCTGTGGATGCGAACGAAGAAGCAGGAAAGGGCAGGCATTTCTATCAAGCAAGGGAATAATATAATATTTTTGTGTTTGCATTTTCCATCGCTTTTGTTGGGATGTAATGGAGTACACATAAACTCTTTCGTCCCTGCCTTGTTTTATGGGGGTATATAGGATCGCAATAATAATGAGGTATGTATGTGGATAGATATTTATAAGAATATTTAAAAATGTTATGCATTTTAATGAAAACTATAGAAGATGTTTTCTGAGAAAAGATTTGGGGTAAGAGGAATAAATCAGCTTGTAGTTGACTAATGACTTTATTTTTGCAAATGTTGAAAGAAAATAAAAACAAAATTCCAAAGCAGATGTAGAAACCATTAGCCGGAGCCAGAGGGAAATCGCACAAAAAAGCCTTTTAGAAGAGCTTTAAGCAGGCTCTAGAGCTTGTCCTGCCCCCTCCTCTTCAGCTCTGCCTTTGTTTTTTTTTTTTCCTGCAGTTTTTTTTTATTTCCATGGGGGGGGGGGGGTTGTAAAGAGCAGCGTGGATTCATGTCTCCTCCCCCACCGTCTGGGCTGGATTGGGACATTTCAGGGGGTTCCTCTTTAAATCAGGGCAGCAGCTTCTAAAAATAGCCCCTGGTGAGCCTTACAATAAGGTTTTGCAGTAGTAAACCCAGCAGTCGGTGGCCTGGACTGGGATCCTTTTTTTTTTCTATTTTCTTGCCGGGTAGGAGGCAGCAGCTGTAGTTTTTTTTTCTCTGTTTCCTCCTCTCTTGATCTCTAATCCTATCCCTCATTCTGTACCGGCGTTCATGATTTTTAAGTTTATTTTTCTGCTTCTGCTTTGTTACTTCCTCCGTCGAAACCGTACATAAAGCAGAATGCGAAGGCTGGAGATTACAAAACTTTGTAAACTGCTGCTGTGCGCATTTCATAGTGGAGCAGTCAAAGCATGTGCGTTTTGGACCTTTCGTCGAATTCCGTTTGTGCTGGGGGATCTAGCGATGCCTCCTCTTTCCTGAAATGTTCCCTTCCTGTGTGTGCAGTCATTTCAGGTTACTCGGGAATTAGACTCCGTCCCAGGGCTGGAACGAGCAGGGGCTCTCTTGGGCATTGTCGTAAAATCAGCTTGTGGTGGAAAACTGAGGCCTTACTTAAGCAACTCTGTAAATCCCAAGGCTTCATTTTCCTTCTCAAGTGGCTGAATGTGGTCGGTTTAGAACTTCTCTGGCGTTTCATTGTAGAAGCTTTTTGGATTGTGGCCTGGATTAGTATATAAAATTATTTTATTTTGAATTGAAGTAACTCGATTTTTCCTTTCAGGATTTCTAACAGCCCTGTACCTTCCAACATAAGATAGCTATGTAAACATGGTTATTCCCTGTGAAAAGATTTCCTCCTTTTTTTTTTTTTTACTTGTGCTGATTTTCTCTCGTTACAGAACGGCCCTGGCAGTCTTTCATAGGTACAAAATAGGTTTCTAGGTATAGGGAAGGGAAGGATTTGGTACTGGTTCAATGAAAACTGCATTAATTTATAGTAGGCATTGTTTTGTCCCCAGAGGGCATACAATCTGAGTTTGTACCCAAGGCAGTGAAGGGTTAAGTGAGTTGCCCATGATTACAAGGAGCTCACTGGGCTGAGAACTGAACTGGGCTTCTCTGGTTCTCAGGTTGCTGCTGTAACCACTAGGGAAACCAATTAATACATTTGACCTTAAATTTGTAGTTCTTTTTGGATCCTATTGTGATTGTACTCCAGCCTGGCAGGTGGCTGTGAACATTTCCTTAACTCCCTGGGATTGTTTATTGTTGAAAACAGATAACCCCAACTACCTTTGAATGATAGCCAGCAAAAGAAAAATGTTTCCTATGTCTGCATTTGATAGCCATTTCCTGGCTTACCATGTGATCTTCATCAGTCAGATATAGGCACTTTTCCTTTTAAAAACAAATAATTAAAAATAATAAAACCAACCCACCACTAAATCTCACTACTAGTGTGAAAGCCTGGGATATTTGGATGCAGAGAATTTTGTACTGAAGTGTCCCAGTGCTAGGCACATTTCTTAGAATCCAGGGGAAAGCAGCAGGGAGGTGGATGTTAAGGCCTGAAAAGACTCTCCCCCTTTCTTTCCATCCCTTCATTATTGTACACAGCATGGAGGTCACAGGTTCATGCCTTGTCTGAGACTCAGCAATGTGTCAATTCTCCTCCCCTCCCCCCATCCTTGAGCACACTCATTTTGCCTGGTAGGCTTTCCTGTTGGTGGACTTTCTTCAGAGGAAGGGCTCTCTTTTAGGGTATGCATTCTTCAGAATCTTTCCTCCCTTGCACTTGGTGTGGGAGAGCCACCTGGGAACAAAGATTACAGGGTGGCATTTGATAATTGAATCTGTATACACTAGGCAGTTGATACCTTTATCTGGAAGGTCTCTGTTCTTTTTGCTTTCATATGTGTTGCATTGTCCAGGGTTTGACATAAACAGTGTTATTTGAGAAGAGAGTTTTGATATATTTTCTCGTGTTCTTGAAAACTAGCAGTTCACATTCTGTGATACTGCTGGTGCACTTGTACATCCCCCTTATTACCCCACATCACATGTTCACATAGAGGGTAATTTTATGGGGGCTTGGCCATGTACAACATTTTACATTCTCAAATATGCGCTTACAAAATTAACCTAGTGCCTGCTTTGAAGAGAGAGATGTGTAGCCATTCCCAGTGGTGGAGAATAGGTGGTGCCAGGGCAGTATTAGCACTTAAGCACATATAAGCACTTATTCTTACCAGCACGTATATAGACACAGTTTTGTCTGCCTGCCTCATGATAATATGATATGTGCCTGTTTTACAAAGACAACATATGCACTCAACTTGTGCCTTCAGAGCTTAGGTACCAGTTCTCTGCTAGAAATGTCTCTCCTAGTTTCCAAGAAGAGCTTTCTAGCGGGGATCAGCATCCTAGCACAAAGATGGGACCTTCTAGCTATAAGAGAACCTCTTATATATTCCAAATAGCTCAGTATCGCATTCCTTGAATCCTCAAAATACTAGAAGTTACAAAGTAGTAAATTTAAAACAGATCAGAGAAAATATTTATTCATTCAACGTGTAATTAAACTCTGGAATTAGTTGCCAGAGAATGTGATAAAAGCAGTTAGCATAGCAGGGTTTAAAAAAGGTTCGGCTAGCTTCCTGAAAGAAAAGTCCATATGGCATTATTATTAAAGTAAACTTGGTAATATCCTCTGCTTATTTCTGAGATAAGCTGCATAAAATGCATTGTACTGTTTTGGGATCTTGCCAGGTACTTGTGACCTAGATTGACCACTGTTGGAAATAGGATACTGGGCTTGATGGACCTTCAGTCTGTCCCAGTATGGCAACACTTATGTAAGGCTGCTTTTTGGTGGTGAGAATGGGCCTTTGGCTCCCCTGTTTCTTATGCAGACCTTGCTGAAGCCTTTTAACCATCCTACTCCTCTACTGGAAGAATTAAGCTTGTACTGAAATTTTAAATGTTTGGGATCATAGACCTCGCCTGGCCCAGCCCAGTGACAAGTGCTGTGCCATGCAGGGGACCTGGGTATGATTCCTGGTTTGGATTTTCTATTCCTCGGGTAGGCTGGCACTGGGCAAAGTGTCTTACTCATTGCTGAGGAGGTTCAGAGGGAACTGTGACTTGAGGCTAAGGACCGCTGTTGCTGTATTAGCTGGGCTGAGGTGGGAGGGGGATGTAAAAGAAAATATCCTAAGACACTTGCATGTGAAGACTCATTGTGTTGGATCCCAGTCCTGGTTCCAGTTGAGTTGGAGTAGGGGGAAGCTACCTAAATTAAGTTATTGTGGTTTACTAAGAGGTGTATTTTCAAAGCACTTAAACTTACAAAGTTGCATAGTAGCTTATGGACCTTTGTAAATCTTTGTGCTTTGAAAATGAGCCCACGGTACCATAGTAGATGTTGGCAGATAAAGACCTGTAGGGTTCATCCAGTCTGCCCTCTTCAGCTTGGAAAAGACTGATGAGGGGAGATATGATTGAGATCTGCAACATTTTTTTTGTTTTGTTTTTGTTACTCGTTCCAAAAGTGCAAAGACTAGGAGACACTTGAGGAAGTGACATGGAAACATTTTTTCACTCAACGAATAGATAAGCTCTGGAACTCTTTGCCGGAGGATGTGGTATCAGCGGTTATTTATTTATTTGTTGCATTTGTATCCCACATTTTCCCACCTATTTGCAGGCTCAATGTGGCTTACATAGTGCCGTAGCGGCAGTCGCCGGTTCTGGTTTGAACAAATACATAGTGTGCTCAAGTTGTGATTGTGGTAGGGTATGGTTCACATTCGGAAAATGCATTGGGAAACATTAAGTGTGAAGAGGGAGATAGGGGAGAATCCATTAAAGTCTTGGTGTTGTGTAGCAGGCTTTCTGATTCTTATGTTGAGTTGGTGGGGTGTGCCTTTTTGGAAGAGGTTCGTTTTTATTTTTTTCCGGAACTGTATCTGGGTTACTGTATCTGGGTTTAAAAAAGGTTTGGACAAATTCCTGGAGGAAAAGTCCATAGTCTGCTATTGAGGCAGACATGGGAAGCAACTGCTTGCCCTGGGATTTGTAGTATGGAGTGTTGCCACGATTTGGGTTTCTGCCAGGTACTTGTGACCTGACTTGGCCACTGTTTGGAAAACAGGATACTGGGCTAGATGGACCATTGGTCTGACCCAGTATGGCTACTCTTATGTTATCCTATATAATAATTTGCACCTCCAACGTTACATGTCTGGCTGCCTGGGTTCATAACATCTCCTGACATCAGCCAGCCTCCAGCGTTCCATTCCCCCTCACTGTCCCGCCCTCGCATCAAGACATAATGTTGTCAGAGGGTGGAACAGTGAGAGGGAAGGAAATGCTGGAGGTGAGCTGACGTCAGGAGGGATGTTACGAACGGAACTGCAACCAGCGCCAGCCAGAGAATGTCAGGTACAAATCGAGGGGAGGAGAGAATCAAGGGACATAGAGGGGAGGAAGGAAGGGGAGGGGAGGGCAGGGCAGAGGAGAATTGATGGACACGGATGGGAAGACAGTAGAGGAGAGAATTGCTGGACATGGAGGGGAGGGCAGGGGAGAGAGAGAAAAAAAAAGCTTACATGACAGCCTTCCGCTAGTGTTCTTATAAACTCATTACATATGTATACCTGTTCTTGATTTATCCTTGTTACTTTTTAGGGTATAGACCATAGAAGTCTGTCTGGCACTGGCCTTGTTCTGAAATTTCTGAAGTTGTCAAAGCCCCCGAAAAGCTCTACTCCACTCATCCAAATCTAATTCATCCTCCATCAGGGCACAGACCATAGAATTCTGCCTAGGCTTTCCTATCTAATCTCCCTTAAGCTTCTTTGGATCCAATCTCTCTAAACAGGATTCCTTTGTGTTTGTCCCATGTATTTTTGAATTCTGTTACTATTTTCATCTCTACCGCCTCCCATGAGAGGGCATTCCAAGCATCTACCACCCTCTCTGTGAAAAAATACTTCCTTCTGACATTATTCCTGAGTCTGCTCCCTTTCAACTTCAATTCATGCCTTCTAGTTCTACCACCTTCCCATCTCTGGAAAAGGTTTGTGTGCGAATTAATACCTTTCAAATATTTGAACATCTGTATCATATCTCCCCTTTTTCTCCTTTCCTCCAGGTTATATATATTTAGGTCAGTAAGTTTCTTCACGTACGTCTTGCTATGTAAGCCCCCTAACATTTTGGTTGCTTTTCTATGAATCGCTTCAAATCGTTTTACATCTTTAGTAAGATAAGGCCTCCAAAACTGAACATAATATGTGATGATCGCAAATGCTATTATTATAACCCTTTTTAGTTTGGTGGAGAATTTTCTTGGTAGTGTCTTCATTTTGGTGAAATGTTACACATTCACTGCAAGTTTTGTCTAATTTTATTTCTTGTGTGATGAAAGTTTTCCAGTTTCAGAACCCTCCCCCCCCCCCCATAAAACAACAGTAGGCCTAACTTAGCTGAACTAGAATTTACAGTAGGCTATACAGGTATTTTCAGGATGAGTAATTAGCTAGTTCTAGCTTGCCTGTTTGCTAGAATTGGTAAATGTGCTCCAGTGAAATAAATAAGATGCAGGTTAGATCTAGCTGTAGGGACACATGTCACATTATCTAATGTGGGTTTCTTCTTGACTATAGAAGACGTTCAACGGTCTTACAGACCAGCTGGGCAGACACAAGAACAAGAGGCATTGAGACCTAGGTAGGACTGATTGGGCAAAGAAAGACACTTACCTTAAAGAAGAAAAATCACTATACCCCTCCCCCACAAACAGTAGGGTCTAGGGAAAGACTTTTTAAATCGCGTTTATTTTTCTGAGTAAGGATAGGGTGGTGAGTCTGTCAGTCACTGTGGCTTTAACTAAACCAGTGTGCTCTCAGGCCCAACTAATTTATTGTCCAGGATACAAGAACTTTGATAGTCTTAAGTTCTGCCCTGTGGAGGTTGTCAGTTGCACCGTAAAAGCCCTGTTGTGTCGCAGTCTGTGCTTCCTGAACGCATGAATTAGAGCGGCTAGGAGATCACAGCCGAAAGCCACCTTCCTGTATGCTGATTTATCTGAGAGCTTTTCCCCTTTCTGTACTTCTGGCAGAAAGCATTAATAGATCTCGTTTGTATAGTTAAGAAGTGAGTGTGGATAGTATGCGTCAGATAAGGTACACAAAGTTCTTTTAATCTAATACCACGAGGTTTCACTAAGGAAAGAGCTTCACTGACACGGTGTACATGTGGCTAATGAGAACTGGGACAGAGAATTCTCCTTGCGGATGTGCTCCCTGCTGCTGTTGGCTTGTAGAGTTCAGAGCTGTCTGATGGGAAGTATATAAACATTTACTTTTAAGGCATTTCTTGTGCAGGGATAGAGGAACTGTGTGTTATGAGAGGCTGGTTATTCTGGAAGGTGACCAGAGTGCATGCTGTGTCTACTTCTAGGTCCTTTTATTTGCTAGGTAGTGGGAACTGGAGGGGCTCTGTCTCCCTTTGATCCATGCCATCCAGTCGCTGCAGGAGACTTTTCCTACAAGAGGAACAAGGCCTGAATGCCAGACACTAGTGTCAATGATGCTGTGTCTCTGACCAAGCTCGAATCAATTGTAACATCCCCTGCCTTGCTTTACCAATCTGTTTGTGAGAAATGTCAATGGCAGTATTTATTTATAAAACTTTATAAACTCTCTTCCTGGCAAATAATGAAATAATAAAAGTACGTAAATAAAATGCATAAAAATCAACATTTTAAATCTGGGAAACGAGTTTTCAGTGCCTTCCTAAAGGCCTACTATGATGATATTTTCCTAATCTTAGCCTGTTCCATTCTTCAGCAGCCTGTACTGTAATATCATATCTTATTTGGTCGCTTAGGTAGAAGTGGCTTTGGTCTCCATCCCAGCAATGGCTGCATAATGTGTCTTGAATCCTCATCAACAACAGTTCTTTGCAGTTATACCTGTGGGTCTGAAGATGGACAATGAGGCTGATCCAAGATCAATAGTCTCTGTTGCAACTTGGGCACACGTTTCTGAGCAGAAGGAATGTCAAAGTCAGGAACTTGGTGTTCAGGTTCGCTTTGTTCTGCATTGTTTGCCAATACTCTTCCAAATGTGGAAGAGATACAGGGACAGGGGTAGGCAAACATTTGGCCTGAGAACCACGTTGGGGTATAAATATTGTTTGATGGACCACATAACCTTGGTCCTCCAACTCCTTTGCCCAGCATAATAAGCTTTTGTAAAACCAGCTACTTGCAGTGATCATCTTGCAGTATGACACTCTGGATTTCAGTGGTGCTGGCTGGAAGCATATTAGCGGTGCTTGGTGCACCACTGTCCTCTGATAATCTCACAGAATTTCTGATGTTTCCACATCCTGCTGGCAGCCTTTTTTTGTTTTTTTGCTTGGGGATGTTGGGATAGATGACATATGGTCAGGTTTAGGCATGGGATTGGAAAAGCAGGAATAAATGTAGGACAGGGGAGCTTTATATATGTTCCTGGAGAAAACGTCCATACAATTATTAGCCAAGTAGACTTGAGAATGCCATCACTTGTACCTTGATCTACTTTTTGGGATCTGCTGGTTGCTTGTGTCTTGGACTGGCTGCTGGGCTAGGTCATGCTGGTCTGACTCAGCATGGACCATTTTGTGTTCTAAATGTGTGAACTCCTTTGCAGTTTGTATGTCCTTGCAGATATTTGATGGAATAATGTTCACCATCGCAGACTGCCACAGGGCTGGTATTGGCTTCATTGTTCCAGTTAAGATTTGGATTGCATTATTTGGTAGTACCTCTAGCACTTTTCAGTTATGAGTTGCCAGAGCAGACTAGTGATAGGGCAGCAGTTCATGGCATATTGGCTGAGGTATATCAGATTGTTTCTGTCCTGGATCAATCCTTGACATTGATTCTTTGTTCGTTTTGCAGATCTGCTTTATGCAGAGTTTAAGTGACAAGACTTCTATCCATGATAAACAAGTCCCACCCAGAGGTATCTTGGAACTTGTAGACGGACATGTCAGGGTTGGTGGTTAGGTGGAAAATGCTTGTGGTTGTGGAGGGATTTGTTCAGAGCTTCCAGTATTGGAAATCTATCTTCAGTGACATTAGGTAAACCGTTTACTGACAGTGTTCCTGAGATTTATGCTGTGTGCAGCAGGACTCTGTTGTTTGCATATGTGACCTTGTGAGATGATGGAGGCACCTTTCGCCCCTCCCAAGTTCCGGGCCAGTAGGCTAAGTTTACGACATAATAGGATAGCGTTTCTAGATAAGGGACGAAAAGCGCCATGTTTATCTAAGATATATTCTATTTAATTTAAATGATCTTGCCTGTGCCTATTGCAAAGATCACCACTTTGCAATACACTGTTTCATTCTTTGGAGACCTCCGTGCCTTGGGAGAAATGGAAATGAACATATATATGTCCCTCTTAAAATGGAAGAAAGGGGTTGGTAATGAGTGAAATCTCCATGTTGGATATGTTAATGGAGTCATGGTAACAAAGATAGTGCAGTCTTTTGACTCCACAGATTCCTGAAACCTCAAGACAAGATGGCTGATTATATCTATCAAATCTGATGAATTGTTTTGGGTGACTAAAAAAAAATCAGTTGGTGAGGGCAACCAACTATTGTACTTACACTTGGGTATTCATGAGTTATTCATTAAGTCTTTGCTAAACCGTGCTAGCAATTCCTGGTGTGGCAAATGTGCCACAGACCATGGGCTGCGTTGCATTTGCCACACCGGAATCTCTAGCAGAGTTTAGTAAAAGTAGCTCTAAATGTTCCAAACGGAAGATTTTTTTTTTCTTCAATGCATGTTTAAGATACTTTTCAACGAAAGGCATAATAACTGTTAGCATAAGTACAACATAACTCTACCAGCTTATAAGATGACATATCAAACAAGTCAACATCCTAAAAAATCAGCCAATGAGCAGCATCCCTTCCGCTATTTACCCTCCCTTCCCTCCTCCCTCTTCCCCCCCACCAAAAAAAAAAAACATTAAATTGAGAAACTTTAAGAGGAGGTAAAGCCATAAGATAGAACCATTAACAAGAATTCAGGTACACTTCCATTGGGGCCCAAGCCTTTAAGAAGAGGTGCTCCTTGTCTTGTATAAGAGCTGTTGATTTTTCCATCAAAAAACAAATATCTCGACCACTTTTGCCAGCATACTAAAGCCAGGGTTTTGAGCAGTTTTCCAGAACCTGGCAATCTCACATCTGGTGTCTAGTTTATCTTGTTGGGCATACTGGTTGGACAGTACAGGTCTTTATCTGCCATCATCTACTATGTTATGAAGCAGTAAAATAGAATAATTTGTGTGGCGTCATCCTGAGTGTGCGTACCAGCATTCAAGAGACATGCTTCCGATGTAAGGACCAGACAGAAGAGTCTATAATGCAGCCTGTCTCCCCACGAACTATTAACCAAAATGGACGTATCGTTGAACACTTCCACCATGTGTGGAGGTAAGCCCTGGAAGACCACAACTCTTCCAACACAAAGTGGGAAGATTACCATGCATGGTGTGAAATCGAGTTGGAGTAAGATACCAGCATAATAAAATTTTAAAGTTCTGCTCCTTAAGGGTAACTGAAATAGACGTCTTATAATTATTATGTAAAATGCCTATCCATTCTGATGGATCCCAGGGTAAATTAAGGTCTTGCTCCCACGCAGTCCTATAGCGGAGTTTCAGGAAAGACGTAGGTTGAAGAATATTATATAACCCTGAGATAATACCCTTGGAGTTTTGTTGTTGATGCCACAACTGTTCCATTGAGTGCCAGCCTCTAAGGAGGGTAGATTGCACTTAATGTCGGTGAGCCCATATTTTATCTGTAGATAGTTTTAAAAATCTTAAGTCTGCAAACAAAACTCCCATTGTAGTTTTTCAACAGATTTTAATGTTTTTTTTTGTCAAACAATTGATAGATCCATTTAAGGCCCTTATGTTCTCATCCTGTAAAACCAGCCGCTTGCTGAGTTACTAAGCCCCACAAATTGAAGTAATGGGGGCTAGCCAAGAGGCCCAGTTCTTCCACCAGAATTTTATCAGTTGGTTATGCCAGATGCGGAGAACATAAAAAAACAATGGATTGGTAACCTCCAGGCCACTGTTGGAAACAGGATACTGGGCTAGATGGACCATTGGTCTGACCCAGTATGGCTAACCCAAGGTAATTGTGATAGACCACCAGTGCAATAAGATTTGTTGAATTTGTACATAAGGCTTAAGCTTCTGTTCAGACTGCCAATCCCAGATGTGTCTGATTTGTGCTGATACATAATATATGTGCAAATCAGGGACCTCCAATCCCCCTAACTCCCACTTGTCAATATAGACCTCAGTATCGGTGGTCTATGATCCGTATAAAAGCAACTAAAAGGTTCTGCGAGCACCTGTTCTCGAGGGCCTTGGCATTCTGTCAGGTCCTTGAGGCAGGACTGGAGTTCGTGAGCCCTTGGGTCACTGCCGAGGAGCGGCAGGCAAGACCACCTCGGGACTGGAAACACAGAAGAGCAGTACTGGAACTCTGTACTGGGGTAGTACAAGGCAGGCAACTAGAACAGATGAGACAGGAACAGCTTCACCTGCACCTAGCCACCGTTCCTCCGGAGTTGAGCTCCGAAGTGCAGGCGGCCGGCAGGACTTGCAGGATAAGGCAGGAACTGAAGATCCAGAGGACCCACCCTGGGTCTGGGATACACGAGGGCGACAGGGCATGGAAGTAGACTCAGACAGTGTGCTGCTGCACAGCCACTAGCAAGACCCAGAAGACAGACCAAGGAACACAAGGCGTAACAGAAGCTAGCAGGAGCAAGGACTAGGGCAGCAACACACTAGGCAGAATGGGGATCCGGGAATACCCACAGGGTACACCCTCTAGCTAGGTGGAGACAGGATACAGGAATAATCACCCAGGAAAACACACTAGCCAGACAGGTACAGGATTCAGGATATACCCTCAGGATATACAAGCAGGGTAGGCACACAGGCTAGGCAAGGCAGGATTCAGGGTAAAGAGAGCAAACCAGGAATAACAGGCCAAGGGTCTTGGGCAGGCAGCTCACACACACACTGACTGGGGAACCCACAAAGGCTGAGGCTTCGCAAACAGACAGAGAACAAACCCGGACAAAGGCTTCACCCCAACCCAGGGTAAACCAGGAACAGAGGCTTCACCCCAAACACAGGGTAAGCCAGGAAGGACCCGCAGTCCACAGACAGTGGCAGGGAAGACACCCCACGGAAGGACAACAGAGACACAGAAAGAAACTGGGCTGGAACCCAGAGAGAGGCTAAGCAGTAGTGCAGCAGACACTTACTAACCTGACCTGGCCTAAGAGCATAACACTTATGCAAAGGCGCTGACTGCAAGCACAGCACTTCCTTATGAAGGCTCTCGCTGATGAGTCACCAGCAGTAGGACAGAAGCAGGAAGTACACTGACCCCAAAGAGAGGTTTGACACACATAGGAAGTGAGCCCACAGGAAAGACGAGCAGGAGCCATCTTGGAAGCTGGCACAGAGCCGGTGGCAGCCATCTTAGATGCTGGCTCCCTAGAGAGGCATAGCCCACACAGGTGAGGTCTAGTGAAGCAATCAGCACAGAGACTAGAGACAAGACAAACACAGACAGAAGCCAGCAGAGCTGCTGACCCCCAGAAAGAAAGTAAGGCTGAGGGTGGTCACGGCCACAGACGTGACAGTAATAGTGGCCAGTGGAATTGGAATAGTTAAGGACTGAAAAAAGATATAAAAACTTTGAAAGTACATTCATTTTAATAATAGCTATATGTCCCATCGAGAAGAAAGTTTCCCGGGACCATTCATTAAGATCCAATCTGATCTTACGCACTAAGATAGAATTTACCTCAAACAATTGCTGAGGATCTCAGGTAATGAAAATGCCCAAATACTTTCTTACTAATCATGCATTTAAAGGGAAACTTTTCCTTGATTCCCTTCCATTCCGATTCCTCTGTATTAACATTCATAGCCTCTCTTTTGTCCAAATTTGCCTTAAACCGTCACACTACACCATAGGAAGACATTTCTCTCATAAACACTGATAGAGAGGTGCGGTACTGAGTGATGGACATAATGACATCATCAGCAATCATTGAATTCCTTGTCATCAAGCAGATGAATCCATTATGAATGGGTTGTGTCCATCAACCAGCAGGGGGAGATAGAGAGCACTGAAAAACCATAGTGCCTCATGGCCAGTTAGCTCCATCTGCCTCTTCAGTATTCTCTATCTCCCCAGCAGGGTGGACGCAGCTTATTCAGCTCCTCCCAAAAAAATCTGCCTGGGGTGGCTCCTGTACTTTGGCCAGTGGTAGCAGGGGTGTTGGGGGCTATTGTAGCTCCACTTTAAAGGCACATAGGTTTACCCTTTCCCTGCATTACCCGGCCCCCGATGTGGATATGGACACATAGGTTTGCCATGTCCCTGTCTTTTCCCACACTCTCCTTTGTGGATGCATGCACATTGGTTCGTCCTTTCCCTGCCTTTCCCACTCTGCTGATCCTCCGGAGTTGGAAATTTGCCTCTATTGCTGTTGCCTCTAACTTTCCTCACAGCGTAAAAAAAAAAAAAAAAAGTCGCGTCGCGCTTTGACGCAGCGATTCCAGAAAAGAGGTTTTCTTCTGATTGTGCAGCGTGACCAGAGCTCTGGGACTCGGTCTGGTGAGATAAGAGCGTTTTGGCGTGAATCCACCATTTTGAATTTTCTGCAGTTTTCGGCGATGGCTGAGGAGGTTGTCAAGTGCTGTTCCCGTTGTGGCAAGCGCAGATCTGCAGTGGGGCTCTGTAAATCGTGCTCTTCAGACATCAGGGCCGGCATGAGCATGGCAAGTGAGGTTTCTTCCCGCTCAGTGGAGCTGGCAGCAGGCACCATTTTGGACGTGCCGCATGGCGCGAACCCCGCAGAAGCGGAGGGGTTTGAAACTGGAGGGGAGCCTCGTGTGGAGGCTAACAGGGGGGCTTCTATCCCCGGACTGGAACCGGGAGGCCAGGGTGAGCCCTTCTCCCCTGAGTTTGTGTTGCTGCTGCATAAAGCATTCATGTTAAAAAGAGCTCTCCCGCAGGGGTCTCATTCTGCCCGGCTAACTGTTCCCTCTCCAGTGGAGCCTGGCCTCGGATTGCCGTCAGGCGCGTTTCCCCCGACAGCTGGCCGCAAGACAAGCGCAGAAGGGTTAATTCCTCTTCAGAGAGTGGCACACCCCCCTTCTCTCTTCCCCCCCCCCCCCCCATGATCGGGATATGAGGATTCTGAGGGGTCTGGCAGGCCCTCGTGGTCTGAAGAGCCAGAGGAAGGTGCAGGATTGCCACCGGATCCAGATGATCCTTCTGCGGTGAGGATTTTCCACCGCAACGAGCTGCCAGCGCTTATTTCTGATGCCTCTCTATTGAAGATCCTGGGAGTGGCGAAGCCTCCTCTGGTAATCCGAGGATGGCAAGTACTAAGAAGCCTGCTCGAGCCTTTCCCTTTGCATGACTCCATCCAAGAGCTTATTTCGGCTCAATGGGCTGACCCCGACGGGCTTTTGAAAGTCGCCAGGGCAATAGGGCAATTATACCCTCTAAGTGAGGAGCATTTGGCGCGTCTAGCAGTGCCTAAAGTGGATGCCTTAGTCTCGGCTGTGACAAAGAGGACTACCCTCCCAGTTGAAGGAGGAGTCGCCTTGAAGGACATGCAGGACCGACGCCTGGAATCAGCTCTGAAACGGTCCTTTGAAATTTCAGGCCTATCCTTACGGGCGTCTGCATGCAGCTGCTATGCTGCCCGAGCCTGCCTGGCTTGGTTGCAACAGGCAGTGGAACAGCCCGGGGATGGAGCGGATCCCCTTACTGAGGTGGCACTGCGGATGGAGTAGGCTTTCTCTTTCATGGCTGATGCCCTTTATGATCTGGTCAGAGCTTCGGCTAAACAGATTGCGGTGGCGGCTCGCCGCCTTCTATGGCTACGGCATTGGGCGGCTGACATGGCCTCAAAGCAAAGGTTTGTGAAGTTGCCCTTCCAAGGCCTTCTCCTATTTGATGAGGAGTTGGAGAAAATTGTTAAAGGCCTGGGGGATGCTAAGCCCCAGCGCTTACCCGAGGATAGGCCGAGGCCTCTCTCCAAGGGTTAGGTGGTTCCCTCCTCTTACAGACCTCGTTTCCGTGAAGCTAGAAGGTACCGCCCGGGGCATTCTGCTGGGTTCACTTCTCGTGCCCGCTTTCAGCAGAGGAACTTCTTTTGTTCGGACAAGCGTTCTTCAGCGACCGGCTCAAGACCTGGAGTTCAAGGGCGACCCTCTCAATGATGGTGCGCCGGCCATCTCCTCGATTCCTGCAACAGGAGGATGGCTTTCCCTCTTGAGGAGTGGGTCAAGATTTCCTCAGATCAGTGGGTTTTGGACCTGATCAGAGATGGCTACAGAATAGAATTCAATGCCCCGGTAAGAGACGTGTTTGTGGAGTCCCGATGCGGTTCTGCTGTCAAACGGGCGGTGGTAGAGGAGTCCTTGCACCTAGGGGCGGTGTCCCCGGTGCTTCCCGCCGAAAGTGGCTCTGGCCATTACTCCATTTACTTTCTGGTGCCGCGAAAAGGTGGGTCTTTTCGGCCCATCCTCGACTTAAAAGAAGTCAACAAGTCTCTAAGAGTGCGGCATTTTCACATGGAAAACCTGCGCTCCGTCATTGCGGCGGTACAGCCAGGAGAGTTTCTCACGTCCTCTGGACCTGAAAGAAGCTTACTTGCACATTCCTATTTGGCCCCCGCACCAAAGGTTTCTTCGGTTCACGGTGATGGGAAAACATTTCCAGTTTCGGGCCTTGCCTTTTGGCCTCGCCACAGCTCCCCGAACCTTTTCCAAGATAATGGTGGTAGTAGCGGCTTTTCTCAGGTGAGAGGGTATTTGGGTTCACGTGTACCTAGACGACTGGCTCATCAGAGTGGTCTCAGTACTTCAATCTCTGGGCTGGGTCGTCAATATAGCCAAAAGTCACCTGACCCCCCCTCTCAATCTCTAGAATATTTGGGGGTCCGGTTCGACACAGCTTCGGGGTTTGTTTTTCTTCCCGAGCAAAGGCGGTGCAAGCTTCAGAACCAGGTCCGTCTGCACCTGAGGATGCCTTGCCCCCGCGCTTGGGACATTGTCCAGCTGTTAGGGTCGATGACGGCCACCTTGGAAGTGGTGCCATGGGCAAGAGCACACCTGAGACCTCTGCAGTGCTCCCTGCTTCAACAATGGTCTCCAATTTCTCAGGATTATCAGTGCAGACTCACGTGGCTCCCTGCGGCCCGGCTCAGTATGGAGTGGTGGCTCTCAGATAGCATGCTGCGGCGAGGAATGCCGCTAGCGCTCCCTGATTGGTGCCAACAGATGCCAGCCTGAAGGGCTGGGGTGCACATTGCCGGGGAAGGCATGCCCAGGGTCTCTGGACACCCAAGGAGTCGGAGTGGTCCATCAATCGCTTGGAGTTGAAAGCGATATTCCAGGCACTTCTGGCTTTTCACTCGACCCTGGAAGGATTGGCTGTCAGAGTGATGTCAGACCAACACGACAGCAGTGGCCTACATAAATCGACAAGGCAGCACTCAGTGCAGAGCACTGGCCGTGCAGATTTGCCACTGGGCTGAGCTACATCTGCAGTTTTCTGTCAGCAGCTCACATTGCAGGTCAGAGCAACGTGCAAGCTGATTATCTAAGCAGGCATCAAATCGACCCAGCGTTGTGGGAACTGGCAGACGAAGTGTTTCTTCAGATATGTGCCAAGTGGGGGATGCCTGTAGCGGATCTTATGGCCTCAAGCGCAAATTCCAAAGTCCCGTGCTTTTACAGCAGACGGAGAAATCCTCGCTCGGCGGGGTTGGATGCCTTGGCTCAACCCTGGCCTCAGGGCCTCCTGTATGTGTTCCCTCCATGGTCCTTGAGAGGGCGAGCACTCCTGTGGATTCGGCTACATCAAGGAGAGGTGGTTCTCATTGCCCTGGATTGGCCCAGGAGGCCGTGGTATGCGGACCTCCAGCGGATGCTGGTAGAGGCTCCCCTTCCTCTGTCACCGAATCTGTTGTCACAGGGACCGGTGACCATGGAGGACGCCTGCCGCTTTGGTCTTACGGCATGGCTATTGAGAGGGCGCAATTGAGAGACAAGGGTTATTCCAGTAAAGTCATTTCCACTCTCCTACAGGCCTGCAAGCGTTCCACTTCCGTGGCTTATGCCAGGATTTGGCGCCAATTTGAGGCTTGGTGTGCTGCTAAAGCGATTACACCTATGCGGGCTTCTGTCTCGCCGATACTTGACTTTTTGCAGGATGGTTTACAAAAAGGCCTTGCCTATCCCTGCGTGTTCAAGTGGCAGCCTTAGCATGTTTTCGAGGGAAGGTCGTTGGCCTCTCCCTGGCTGCTTGTCCGGATGTGGCACGGTTTCTTAGAGAGGTGCTTCGGCTCCGTCCTCCTGTGGGGACTTGTGCAGCCTGGAACCTGGGGTTAGTTTTAAAGGCCCTTCAGTGTTCGCCCTTCGAGCCGCTAAGGCGAGCTTCAGAGAAGGATGTGACCCTAAAGATGGTGTTTTTGGTGGCCATTACTTCGGCGAGACAGGTGTCTGAGCTCCAGGCGCTGTCCTGTCGAGACCCTTTTCTGCAATTCTCAGAGTCCGGAGTTATGGTACGTACGGTGCCTTCCTTCCTGCCTAAGGTGGTTTCAGTGTTTCACCTAAACCAGCCTATTTTCCTGCCTTCCTTTTCCAGAGAGGAGTTTCTGGAAGCCTTTGAGCATTTGCACCTCCTAGATGTGCGAAGGGCGCTATTGCAGTATCTGCACATGTCAAATGCTTTTAGGACCTCTGATCATCTTTTTGTCCTGTTATCAGGTCTGCGCAGAGGGTTGCGTCTAAAGCCACTATAGCCCGTTGGCTTAAGGAAGCCATTTTTTCTGCATATCTGCTATCTGGCCGGCCTCCACCTGACGCCTTTAAGGCACATTCCACAAGAGCGATTTCTTCCTCTTGGGCTGAAACGGGAGCACTCTCTCTTCAAGAGATATGTAGTGCGGCTACTTGGGCTTCTAAGCTCTCTTTTGCCCGTCATTACAGGCTGGATGTGGCTGCCAGGAAGGACGCGATTTTTGGAGCACAAGTGCTTGCGTGTGGTGTGGCTTGTTCCCGCCCTACCTAGGGATTGCTTTGATACATCCCACTTGTAATGGATTCATCTGCTGCTGATGACAAGGAAGGGAAAATTAGGTTCTTACCTTGGTAATTTTCTTTCCTTTAGTCATAGCAGATGAATCCATGAGCCCTCCCTCAGTGATTCATTGTGTGATTGATGTTGTTTTATGTCCAGTTTTTCCTGTAGATATGTTCCCTCATTGGGAGAAGTTGGAAAACAGTCTTCAGGATTTCTGTTCTGTTATAGGAGGTTGAGTTCGTCCCTCCTTTGTGTTATTGCTCCTGTTCTGGGGCGTTCATCCGCTGTGAGGAAAGTTCATGTTATGCTACTTTGCGGTGTAACACTGCTTTGGAAGCTTCAAATACTGAAGAGGCAGATGGAGCTAGCTGGCCATGAGGCACTATGGTTTTTCAGTGCTCTCTGTCTCTTCCTGCTGGTTGATGGACACAACCCATTCGTAATGGATTCATCTGCTATGACTAAAGGAAAGAAAATTACCAAGGTAAGAACCTAATTTTCCCATAATGAAAGTGAAATGAATGTAATATGATAACCAGAAGGGATAAACGGACAATGAGTGTTTAGAGAGGGATAAGTAATTGATACCTCTGATGTTGTAAAGTAGGGCTTGATGAACTGGATAAATTGTTTGAGAATCTGGTACTGAAGTTCTTCAAAATTCTGAATAAACAAGGATAAAAGAATACATACAATATTTTTTTGCTATATGGACAAAATAACCAGGCTAAAGGAGAGTGAGTGGTTCATATAAGAATGTGCCGTATGTTAATGATAATGCAAACAGGGATGGAAAAAATGAAATGTGAAGTTCTAAACCAAATGGGAAACAAAAATTGAAGGTTAAGCAAATATGAATGCGTGAAAATATCATATAAGAAGCTAAAATGGTTACATTTATGTCAGTAATACTGGGATATTATATTATAAAAGGAAAGAATAAAGTAAAAATTAAAAGAAAAATGTGAAAAGGCGCTAAAAAGGTGTCAATCAAAATATCAGAAAAGTCTATACTAAAATAAAGGAAGGAGCAGTCAAAAACAAAAGTAAATAATATTTAAATCCAGTAAGTAAATAATATAGTACATTTTTTAAATCACTAAGTGATGAAAATGTAGTTAATACATTTGAAAATGGGGAAAAAAATAAATAATGAAACCCGTATGTCACAATGAACACCAAATATAAAAAATGAACTGACAAAAACATGGCAGGAAATATCAAAAGTACATGTTAGGTGCTAGTTCTTGCTGAGTTGGGTTGCTCGGATCGCCCGGCTTCTACCTCTGTCACAGGCACCGAGGTCATCTGTGAACTGACAGTCCACTTGGCAGAAGGTCCGAGGGGGCAGAGATCGTACTTCACTCAGAAGTCAGAGGATTGAGAATCAGGGAACATGACCAATTCTGAGGTTTGAGTGACTTGAATTATGAAGTGGTGCATCTTGCCGGAGGACTTACTGTGTTGAGTCAGCTGGACTATCTGAAACAATTTCAGATGCTTGGTATTATTTGATAAGATTGCTTGTCTTGAGGATGGCTGGGAGTGTGGTTAAGTGATGGAAGGTGTGGATGATATGGATTTATGGTGGATGTTTGATTGAGGTATAGGAATTGCGAGGGGTGGTTAGTGTGCTGATGTGCATTTGCCCCTGTGATGGCATCCTTCCTCAGGGAGTTAACGATCTGGGTAAGAGAAGTATTATTTTTGGGAGCTTAGATGCCTTTAAATGGGATGTGGTCTTGCTTCAAGAAACCCACATAAGGAAAAAGATGTAACTTTATACAACAGTAGGGATTATAATGTTTGACACATGCTGATTCCGGGGGGGGGGGGGGGGGGGGGAACAGGGGGGTCTGGCAATTTATATCAAAACTGGATTGCCCTTTGTAGAAGAATCTACCCTGAATGAAGGGCAGGGGGACTTTTTTGAGTCTGTAAGGGAGGATCTTTCCCATTTTGTTGCTGGAGAGGTAGTTCTTGGTGGGGACTTTAATTTAACACTTGCTGCCTTGGACCATTCTAAAGGGGAGGGGGGACCCGGCTCTAGCTCATTAAGAGAAATTATTACAATTGATTAAAGATCTAGACTTGTTGGATGTGTGGAGATTGCAGCACCCTGGGCAAAGATCCTATTCTTTTTTACTCTCATGCGCAGCAAACATATATGAGGATTGATGCTATTTGGTGTGGCCGGTCAATGTGGGGTCAAGTGCAGGATACCGATATTGGGAGCATACATATTTCTGATCATGTGCCAGTATTGGTTCAACTTAATGGTTTGCATGTGGAGAGGCGCCTTACTTATTGGAGGATTAATGAATCCATACTGGGTGATGATAAGATCTGCCAGGAGATACGGGAGGTTATTAAATCCTACTTGGAATTTAATAACACGGGTGAAGTTTCTGATGGCACTCTTTGGGATGCTTTGAAGCCAGTGGTATGGGGGCACTTGATTAAATGGGGAGCATGGAGAAAGAGAGAATGGGGTGTTAAGGAGTTAGGCCTTCGCTCACAGTTGGTACATTTAGAAGCACAGCATCAAGTGGGAGGGGCTACCAAAATTTCTATTACAATATTTAAGGGGCCTGAAGATGTTCTTTATTTCCAAGATGTGGATATTCAGCAACAATTTGTCCAATTTTATGCCAAATTATATTCTCAGGAGGTGGAGGTCCCACATTCTATGATTTCAGAGTATATAGCAGGGGCTAGATTGTGCCTCTGGCTTGGGGGGGGGGCTATCTTATCCTTTTGGTTTGCTGTACCTTTCTTTGGCTTTTGTGGCCTTTAGGTTTTCCTTTCCCCTCTGTCCTGGGGAGGGCCTGGCTGCGGTGTCTTGGAGGGTAGCCTGGTCCTCTGGGGGCCTTCCCCTTGTCCTCTGGGGGTTCCGGGGCTTGCTGTATTAGTTCCCCTGTCCTGTGCTAGTCCCCTGGGAGGGTGTGGCCCCACTCTGGTTCTTTTCTTACTCCCTCTGCCCTTTGGCGGGTATTTTGCGCGTGTCTGACATCTTGGGTTCCGGGGGGGTGTCCCTGGGTTCTTTCACCCCTTCCTGTGTTTGTCTGGGTTCCCGTTCGGCCGTGAGGCCCGCACGAGTGGCTCTGAGTGCTTGGGTTCCCGGTCGGCCGCGAGGCCCACTTGTATGCCTATTTCCCTTTCTTCCTGAGGTGCTGCGGGGGAGGGTAGCTTAGAGGTGTTGTGTAGCTGGGGTGGTGGGTTGGTCTCCCTTTGGCCTGGGTCGTCGCTCTGCTGGGCTTGGCCAGGGCCCAAGGGCTCATGACCAACCCAACGGATTACAGAGAGAGAACAATAACCAAATTCTGTACCACATGGAATTAACTCAGAGGACCCTTAAATTTTGAGAAGGTGAGATAAAACTGGAAGTAAGGTAGCCTGAGCTGTATGGGCATGTCAGGTGGGCTTTTGTAGTCTGTGCTAATGCATTCTCTGTTGAAAGAGAGTACAATACAGTCTCGTTTATGTCAAATAATCGGGACTGACTTGTCGGATAATACAGAAAACATTGCATAAACAAAAGCATAGAGTTCCAGATTAAAACAAAATTGTTCTAAAACAAAGATTTTTAATAGAATTAAATATGATGATGTCATGGGGGTGTCTGTTGGATATGCTGGATGGTTAGATTAGCTAAGGTCGGATAATCGAGACTTTACTGTATCTGGTTTTTGTCTTGGTAGGTAGAAGTTCTGGTAATGTTCTTTGAGCACATAATTAACCAGTTGCAGGACTAATAGACTGGAATTTTTCACACTCAGAATTATTTTGTTTTCAGAGTTTCTATTAGACTCGTGAATTTCCTCATGTCTCCTTGAGAGAGATAAACGCATAGGTCTTATTTGATGAAGAGGGAGTATTTTGAATGACTCCTGCTGGTGAGTCATTCCAGCCTTTGCTATCAATTTGGATACTGTTATATGTGACAGGATTTCATGATATTGTTGCAGCTATAAAACAAACTAATTGAGGTGTGCCCAGATAAGGTCACAGTAAAATGGGAATGTTTGAAAATGCTGTGCAGTGGGAATTTCCTGCTTTCTTTTTGTCATTTCGCTTCCCCTCTCCTCTCTGTGTTTAATATATTGTGTTAAGTAGAAATTTCAGGGTCTTAGTGGTTGTGGTAGAAATACTCATGCAGCCTTCCCATATCACTAGATACTGGAGTGCAGAGATGCCCTTGGCAAGCTGAGAGCAGTCTGCATGCTCAGCAGATATTCAAGGAAGGTTACAAAGGGCACCCAGAATTAATGGTGCAGTCAGCCTGTGAGGTGACACAAAAGATCTTGAGCCTGCCTTCATACCTGTGCAGAAATGCCATTTATTGTGAGATGGAAAAAGTTTTTGTATCTGCTATTGCAAGGAACTACATATGTGTTCACATGCCTCTTGTTTTCTCTTCTCTTGTCAGAGAATGTGAGAACAGTGGTTAGTGTATCTGGGTTTAAAAAAAGATTTGGCCAAATTCCTGGAGGAAAAGTCCACAGTCTTCTATTGAGGCAGACATGGGAAGCAACTGCTTGCCCTGGGATTTGTAGTATGGAGTATTGCCACAATTTGGGTTTCTGCCATGTACTTATGACCTGGCTTGACCACTGTTTGGAAAATAGGATACTGGGCTAGATGGACCATTGGATTGACCCAGTATGGCTACTTAGGTACATACATGTGTGTTATTAGGGACTTGTCCAGAAAATGTGATCTTTGGGAATGGTGTAGTGTGGAGGTACAGTTAAACCTGATCGCAGATACCTTTTTAGCACCCAAGTCTTCAGTGTGCTTCAGTGAAGAGAAAGCCTTCCCTGATATAGCCAGTCGAAGAACCTTTCTACAGCAACCCTTCTTTCTATTCAGAGTAGCATTTCAGTTTGAGCAGAGTAGGTGACTGAAGTGGATGGGAAATAGATAAGTCTCATTTAAACCGCACTAGAAAGCTAACTAGGAAGGTTCAGTTTATGAACCCTGAGAGAACACTGTGGGGGTGGGGAGGCATTTGTTTGTAACATCATCTGTTTCTCATTGGTGACTGTGCCATGCAGCACCTGTCCTGATGTGCATAGTCTGCTGACAGTTGGTGAGAGCAGAGCCCCCACCAGGGCCTGGGAATAAACTCTGAGAGTAGATTCCCAGGCCAGAGATGAAGGGTGTCCTGGAGGAAGTATCTGACCAAGGAGCAGCTTGAAGGTGGTGGTGGGTGTGTGTGTGTGTGGGGGGGGGGGGGGGGGAGCCTGACCAGGAGCTAAGTAGCAGCTGGGGAGGGCAGGACCATGTTACAGCTGTCTGGAATTTGGTCTGAACCTAATTAATTTGTTAATCGGAGCACCACTTAACTAAACTGAGGGTACTGTGTTCATGCATCATCTCCTCCCTGCAGCCTTCTGGAGAGACACTGTTGTTTCCAGGTGAACTTTCACCCCTCATTACCACCGCATAAAGGACATTTTATTGTGCATAAAGGACACTTTATTCATGGTAACATTGGTCTGTTTTTCTCCTCTGTCATGCACAGATCATGGTAAAATGGTATTTTGCCCTAACAGAGGGGAGGGGTTCTGTGGTGCGCAGCAGTTCCTGGACTCCTGGCCCCCTGGGTCCATGAACCAGTTCTTGGAAAGCACAAGCCTCAGAAAGGGGTAATTGTGATGTTGCATTTGGGGCAGTAGAGCAGTCTGGAGACCTTTGCTCTGCAGCTGGTAAGGGAGGAAGTGGGCTCTAGGTTATGCTGAGAGTGTTTTTTCTATATCTGCTGCAGCTTTTCCAGATTTTGAGAGACCAGAAATTGATGGACAGGTTATTATCACATCTATTACTCCCCCTCCCCCCCCCCCGTCCCCCCCCCCGTCCCCCATCAGTCTTTGTTGTGTTTGATTCTTGGAAAGCAAACAGCCATGAGAGGAGAAACTCTGTAGTAATCATGGGCTTAGTTTGCCCCCCCCCCCCCCAACAAGCTGCTCCTACCCAAACCTCCTTGGACTAACCCACCACTATCTTCTCTTCTCCTGGCCGCTGCTGTGGCAACCTGGAGGAACCGCAAACTTCCATGCTCTTCTTTCCTTCTCTGCCTCTCGCTCGCTCGCTCCCTCCCTCCCCTTCCCTGGCAAAGCATAATGCAAACGTGCATGGGGCCGTACTCCTGCTGCGTGCGCCACTGCTGGCCTCCCTCCTCATAATATAAGTTCATGTTTCCGGAGAAAGGAGGGAAGCTGGAAGCGGCTTTCACAGCAGGAGTACTGCCCTGTGCACGTTTGCATTGTGCTTTGCTAGGGAGGCAGAGTGAGTGAGCGAGCGAAAGGCAGGAAAGGGAAGAGCATGGAAGTTTTTATTTTGTTTTTTTAGCAGCATTGGGTGCGGGGGTGATGGAGTGAGTGAGAGAGAGGCAGGAAAGGGCAGGGTAAGCACAGAAGCTTGCGGTTCCTCCTGGCTGCCTTAGCAGCAGCCTGGAGGAGTAGCTAGTAGTTTGGTGCCTATGTCCCTAACCTTGCTTGGGGGGGTGTGGAGAGAGTGAGTGAGAGGACAGGTGAGGCAGGGAAGGGGAGTGAGGGAGGACATTGATGGAGGGGTGAGGCAGAGATGTTCGATGGAGGGATGAAGGGGAGACACTGGATGGAAAGGAATGAGAGAGAGATGGAAGATCCTGCAAAGGGGAGAGAGAGAGGGGGGGATGCTGAATGGAAGGGGGAAGATAACATGATGGAAAGGAATGAGAGAGAGATGGGAGATGCTGCAAAGGGGGGAGAGAGGGAGAGACGCTGGATAGAAGGGGGAAGGGGATGGAAAGAAACAGTATGGGCAGGGGAGAGAGGAGAATTGCTGGATATGGATGGATGGAGGAGGCTGGGGAGAGAGAATTTGATGGATATGGATGGATGAAGGAGAGGGCAGGGGAGAATGGAGAGTTGCTGGACATGGATGTCTGGAAGGGAGGGCAGTGTAGAGAATAGAAATCACTGGACATGGAGAAGAGGGCAGGGGAGAATGGAGAGTTGCTGGACATGGATGGATGGAGGGAGGGGAGGGAAGACAGGAAGGAGATGCACATGGATGAAAGGGAGGGAAGAGAGGAGAAATGCTGAACACGGATGGAGTGGAGGGCAGGGAAGAGAGGAGAAATGTTGGACAAGGATGGAGGGAAGGAAAGATGAAGGAGATGCACATGGATGGAGGAGAAGGGAGAGGAGAAATGCTGGACATGGATGGAGGGGAGGGAAGACAGGAAGTAGATGCACATAGATGGAGGGGAGTGAGTAGAAATGCTGAATATGGATGGAGGGGAAACTGCTGAATTTAAGGTCTGGATCAGAACACTTTGAGGGCAGATGCTGAAACTGGAGGAAGGATAGGGACAGGGCTGCAGATGGTAGGACGCATAAGGACACAGGAGGATGGTGGACATGGTGAGTGAAAAAATATCAAATGGAAAAAAGACACTGCATAAAACAGAAGACACTGGGACCAAAGTGAATAGAAAAACTAAATGCTCAGACAACAAAGGTAGAAAAAAGTATTTTATTCAGAATTTATTAATTGGAATATGTCAGCCTTTGGAAATGTGCATCTGTGATATTTTGCATTTAAGTTTCAATTTCTGTAGTATTGCTGCATGCCCAGTTTGACTTCTTGAGATAACTTTCCAGTTCAGTATTTTGCCTTCATATTTTTTGATTTCTAGTTCCTTGTGACGTGCTGTCATGTGTTTTTCATGTGTGATCAAGGTGCAGTATTCTGCTAGCGTGTAGTATTTGCAGATATATATATATATATATTTTTTTTTTTTTCACGAGGTAGTGTATTGGTGTTTTAGAGCCTGGTGTAATTACAGTTCTGCCTTCCACGCGTAAGGTTGTAGCTTGTCCTGTCCTTGGAATTAGTGCTGTTATGGTTTGGTAAGGTTAGTATGTTTTTGCACAAGTTTGTGTATAGCGTTTTGCAGTGGAGAGATTGTGTGTTGGCCTTACTGAGGTGGCATCAAAACATCAGAAAGGGTTTTAGAGCCTAAATCATGACATACTACCTCTTGAAGGATCTACATGTCCTTGAAACATCCAGATCTAAAGAGAGTAAATTACCTTCAACATCTAGTGAGCATGGCCCCATGTGCAGAGCCTATGCATTTCTAAGGTCAACATTGGCATGGTATGGGAAAGGGGGTGGGGAAATACTACTGGAGAGGAAGAGGGAGTGCTGGGTAAAAAGGAAGGAAGGGAGAAAGAGCTGGCTTGATATCTCATACATATTCATTATGATTATTCCCCAAAAAAGACATCTCTTTCTCCCTTATTTCCTTCCTCCATATTAGCATATTTATTTGTGTGAGATATATATATATATATACACACATACATACACACACACAGATGAATATACTATTATGCCCCGCCCCATCCTTTCCCCCCCAGAATGAAATAGTCAAACTACGCCCATGGTAGTAATCCTGTTGGAAAGGGTAAAGTCGTGAGTCACGCTAGATTCATGTCATAATGTGGGCTGGCAGCTTCCTGGGGCTCATTTAATTCTGAGGCTTCCCAGAGAAAAGTTCTTTTTCATGTGGGACTAGATTCTGTATATCATGCCTAAAAAAAAAAAAAAAAAAAATTGGCACCCAAATGAAATATGCCTAGGCATATTCTGTAAAGTATACCAAAATTTAGGCGTTCTTTGAAGAATAAACTTAAATTTCCACACATTTTATAGAACACACCGAGCGCTTGACCGCATGAGTAAATTTAGTTGTGGGCAGTTACGCCAAGTAAAACTTGGTGTAAATGCTGATGCCAAAATTACTTGTGGGCCGAATGTATTCTATAACAACGCGCATAGATTTTAGCAGTGCCCATGACCCGCCCATTCCATGCTCATGGCTGCGCCCAATTTTCATCTATGCGACTTAGAATTTACGCGCTTCACATTATAGAATACACTTAGGCTGTGCAGTGTGTGAATTCTAATTAATACCAGTTAATGTCAATAATTGTGGCAATGGCTTGTTAAGTAATTAAGTTGCGCATGTAACTTAGGTCACGCTATATAGAATCAGGGGTTGGTGTATAATAAAAAAGCAACCCAATTAGTAAACAAATTTGTACATTGCCTCATTTCATAACTTTTTTTTTGTTACATTTTTTAAAATGTTATATTAGAGAATGGAGAAATGTAGAAAACTACAGGTGACATCCAATACTTTTAGGAAATGAGGTAAATTATATCCTTCTGTAAAGCCTGTGTTGGGGGGGAGGGGGGTCTCCAAGTATCCATCCATGCAGTTACTGCAAAGGAAAAACCTTTACTACATGTTCAGTGCATTGTACTCCCGTTTCCTACTGATGTGGCATTAAGTGATCTCTGTGCTACTTGCTGCAACAAACAGTTAACAAGTAGTAAATTACCAATTGTGCCTGTAACCCATGCATCTCTTGCCCCTACTCCATGCGTGAGAATTAGTGTGTGCTAAGTGTCAAGCCAGTGCAGGAACCTAGCTTTACTGTGCATTAACAGTGCATGGTAGTTCACATGCCAAGTACTTCCCACACTTTAGTAAAAAAAAAGCCTCTTTGTTTTACATTGTTGTTTCCATTTTTTCGGCCTTTTTTTATTGTTGGTTTCTTCTATTTTTGAGCTAATTTTATTGAGGAGTTTGCCTCCCCCCCCCCCCCCCCCCCTCAGTTGCCTTTTCACTTTGTTTCTCTTTCCCTTTCTCTCCCTGGTTCTCCAGTTCCCTAACTTTTCTCTCATGCTTCTTCTATTGAACTTGGCTGCCCAACCTTAACACACCATGCAAACAGCTTCTGTTCTCTATGACTTGGCTGTAGTTCCCCAGCTTAACCAACCAGACATCTGGGATTTTTTTTTTTACACCCTTTCCTTTGCCATTAAAAAGAAACCAAGATGTGCAAGCATTACCCGCTCTTTATAATGTGCTTATGCCTCACTTTGCAGATTATAATGGTGCTCTGTGAAAAGTCTGTCACTGACTTTTTGCTGCAGTTGGCCATGGCTTGTGTTGTGTTCTAGTACAGTGCTGTCAGTTTTTAAGAGTTTAATCATTACTACTCTTTGCTTTTCCTTAGCAGCCTCTTCCTGTGCTTTTTACTTTTTGCTGAGTTAGAATTAGCCCACTCTGGCAGGGCTGTTGGAAAGGGTGGGCGGCTGCCGCCAGTGAGATCCTACTGCAGCTACTGTGATTGCCAGGGACCCTGACTTTGTCATTGGAGGGAGATGCCCTTTCAGGGGCAGATTGTGATCAAAAATCTGTCTAGGCATGAGGATCCTGTTCTGCCTCCTCCTCTCCCTTCCTTCCCACCTAACCTTGCTGCTGCAGACTCAAGAACATAAGCGTTGCCATAGTGGGTCAGACTGAAAGTCCATCAAGCCTAGTATCCTGTTTCCAACAGTGGCCAATCCAGATCACAAGTACCTGGCAAGATCCTATAACAGTAAAACAGATTTTATGTTCCTTATCCTAGAAATAAGCAATGGATTTTCTCAAGTCCATCTTAATAATGGCTTATGGAGTTTTCATTCAGGAAATTATCCAAACCTATTTTAAAACCTATTAAGCTAACTGCTTTTACCACATTCTCTGCCAATGAATTCCAGAGTTTGTTTATTTATTCTTATATCCCACAATTATCCAGAAACAAGTTTCGGTTCAATGTGGCTTACAATTAACAGAATAAATTTGTGTTATTTATTTATTAATTAAACATTAAGTGAAGAAATATTTTCTCTGGTTTGTTTTAAATTTACTAGTAGTAGCTTTGTGTGCCTCCTAGTCATAGTATTTTTGGAAAGAGTAAACAAGCGATTCACGTCTACCCTTTCCACTCCACTCATTATTTTATAGACCTCTATCATATCTCCCCTCAGTCATCTCTTCTCCAAGCTGAAGAGCCCTAACCGCTTTAGCCTTTCTGACTAGGGAAGTCTTCTCTTCTTCTTTATCATTTTCGTCACCCTTCTCTGTACCTTCTCTAATTTCACTATATCCTTTTTTGAGATACAGTGACCAGAATTGCACACAGTATTCAAGGTGCATTTGCACCAATATCAGGTTAAGCTAGTATTCTGTAATGCGATGTGGGTGCCCAGGTGCTGTTGTAAAATAGGCTTTCGCCACATGGCATAGGGGCACCTAAAAAGAGGTGCCCACTTATAGAATTTTCCTCTTACAGCATGCCTTAATACTTGCATTGTACCAGAAAGAGCTCCTTCTGGAGTTCGTAGATATAAGAACATAAGAGTAGCCATACTGGGTCAGACCAATGGTTTATCTAGCCTAGTATCCCGTTTCCAACAGTGGCCAAGCCAGGTCACAAATAACTGGCAGAAACCCAAATCGTGACTGCAAGTTGAATTAGACCCAGTGTTACTTAGTACCGTTGAGACAATTTCTATATCATTTTTGCCACATTTTTTGGTCCTCGAGATTCGTCTCTCACTTTGTGCATTGCATTGGTTAGTCAGTGAGTGCTGATACTTCATGAGCAGTGTATTCTTGGGCTGCCGTTCTTACTGTGTGTGTGGATTTCCTGTACTGTGCTTTTTATTGGCTTAAATATGAATGTCCCAAGTAATCAGTTTCTTCATTCTCTATAACTTTGTCAGGGTCATGATCTGGTATTGTGGTACAGCATTTTTAGTTTCCAGTGGATAGGCTGTGTTACTTTATTGTGTATCTAGATACGTAGGCTGTCTGACATCCAGCATGTCTTGCTCAGCCATGAGATATGCAGCCATTTCCAAAACCTGCATTTGTTTTTGCCATTTTCTTTTTTTTTTTTTTTCATGCACTTCTGACTTATCTTGCCTGTAGTCCTGCAGTTATCAAACCCTCATCTTTAGGTTGTCTTCTTAGCGGTTTCTGTGTTAGGTTTTGATTGACATATGGCTCCTGGACTCCCAACTGCATTTGTATATTTGCCACTTGTTCTCCCTCGCTTGTTTATCTGACTCTTATTGAAACAGTTTTATTGAAAATTTTCCATAGCATCCGACATGCACAGTCTGCTTGAAAACATCCACAATTGAAACATAAGTATGGTACCTAAATCCCTCCAATCTCCCACCCCCACCCCTACAGCATCCCTCCTTCCACCCTCCTAAAAACCAAAACATCATCTGACTCTTTGTAACAGCTCTTTTCCCTCTCATTTTGTGAATTCTACCGCTCCGTTCACTAGATGCGCTGGTGGATTCTCGGCGATTCCTTCTGTTCTTTGACAGGCTTGTCCAAGGAGGAAGATTGTTCTCTTGGGGGCTGTGTCTCTAAATGGGTTAGTTTTGTGCATATCATGACAATAATGAACCTCTCGAGTATGTAGAATATATCAGTCTCTCAAATTTATTGCTGATTCTCACCATAGTCCTTGCATCATGCCAAAGAGAGCTTCCTTCTGGTGTTCACAGATGAATCAGTGGCGTAGCCAAGGGTGGGCCCAGGCCCACCCATTTTGGGCTCAGGCCCATCCAGTAGCAGCACATCTATGATGTGTGGCTTGCAGGGATCCCAAAGCCCAACTAGCCAAAAACTCCCAACAACTGTCCTTCCTGCATACCTTTTAAATAGCAGATCTTCACTTGCTGCGAGCAGCGACTGATACATACTGCTCGCACTGACCCCACAGCCTTCCCTCTGATGTATTCCCACCTATGCGGAAACAGGAAGATGCATCAGAGGGAAGGCTGTGGGGCCAACATGAGCAGCGTGTATTAGTTGCTGCTCACTGCCAGTGAAAAATCTTCTATTTAAAATGCATGCGGGGGAGAGGGATGTTTGAGAGATTATATGGCATGCAGGTGAGAGAGGGAGATACCAAATCACTTATGGGACAAGGTGAAGTTCTTCTGCCCACCCATCTTCGGCCCAGACCCACCCAAAATTGGGTGTCTGTAGAGGAGTTAATTTGGGGGGGTCATGAGCACAAAATTGCCGTTTGCAGACGACATTCTCTTTTATGTATCCCAACCATTACTGACACTGCCTATTATAATAAGGGAACTGGAACGATACGGAAAAGTGGCGGGGTTTTTAGTGAATTATGATAAATCTGAGATGATGGGAATTACTAGCACAGAGGCAGAGCTGGAGCAGCTGAAACAGGCATTCCCTTTTTAAAATGACGGACCATAGTTTTAGATATTTGGGAATTATAATACCAACATTTGGTGTCTGGCTACGCCCCTGAGATGAATAGACAACTTATCGATGTGTGCTTGGAAATTTGATTTTAATTAGGCTAGTGACACCCAATACAGTGGGAAATAACCTCTGTGTAAACAGCAGCAGGTAGCACCAGAAGACACTTCTTCCAGATTGTGATCTCTGTTATATGTGCGTTCCCACCATTTCTATTCCTTTTTATAACAGACTTCTAAGGTAAACTTGTGTCTTGGGCAGAAATCCCTGCTAGTTATTAAGAGTTCAGTGATGGAAAACTGATTTTGATGGTCGCTCTCATCATATGCAGCCCCCTTACTGTCATTTATCTGCTGAGAGAATAACTTCGCTAGTCACCAGAAGATACTTAAATGCTGATAACTCTTCTGTTACCAGACAGCACCTCTATCTCTCTCTGCCCACTTCCCAGGCAGTATAGCTGATTTTCTGTTTTGGCTAGCAGCCAGGCCCCAGTGTGAGCCCTGTACCTTGTCAGCCTGTGCTCCAGTTTTGTCAGCCCAGTTACTTTGTTGGCTTTTTTCTTATTTGACTGTGGTTGAGCCTTACGTCCTTTAGCAACATCAAACAAGCACTGAACTTATATAAACTGCTTGTCACGTCCCAGCCAAAGTACCATCACTAGCTTTTGAAAATATGCTTTTCTGTTGCTGCCATTTCAAGAGAAGAGGAGGAATTTTTTTTCTCCCTGCTTTTCAAATAGTTACCGCTGGGATTCTAGCTTCTGGACATTCTTTGAAAAGAAAGACGGAATACATTTAGCAGTCTAGTCACCTAACTACAGTGTAGGCTGCTAGATCAAAGGCTTTGCAGTTTTTACCACTGTTGAACCGCTATATCTTGCTGCCTTTAGCTGTTCAAAACAAGGTGGCCCTTGGGGCGTTTCTGGGGCTGAGGTCGTTGGGGAGAGATGAAACCGATTAACGCTGAATTACAGCCATAGCAGGTTAAATCGGACTCCATGGATAGCAGGATTAAATCTAGTTTGCTTGCTTGCTAGCTGTATGCCCTAGATTGGTGTTCTCTCTGATCACTTCCCCTAGCACAATGGCTTCCAAACCTGTCCTGGGTGAACCCTAGCTAGTCAGGTTTTAGGGATATCCGCAATTAATACTCATGAGTTAGATTTGCATGCAATAGAGGCAGTGCTTGCAGATCTAACTCATGAATATTCATTGCAGATATCCTGAAAGCCTGACTGGCTGGGGTTCACCCAGGACAGATTTGGGAACCACTGCAAACCTAGCAGCACAATCTGACTTTGTGTCCCACCCTATACCATGGGATTTGCTTGTGACACTCCTGCAGTCCAGTCTCTCCTGCATTCCCAGACCCAGTGCTGGTGATTTCCTCCCCAGCAGCATAGTTGTCTTTCCACTTTCCTGCTTAGAACCCCAGAACTGGTGCTAAAGAGATTGGGGCCAGCATTCTGTACAAACTTGGAGGGGGGGGGGGGGGGAATGGAAAGACATATCAACATCCCCACTCTGTGCCTCTCTAACCAACATTTTCAGCCACATGTTATCTCAGCTTTCATTACATATGATGTATCTCCATAGTCTGTCTTTGTGAGCTGTTGTAAGTGGGGAACAATAAAAGCAGTGGCACCTGGGAAGGAAATTAAGCATGGGATCTTAAAGCTTCACAATTCTGGGGTGAAAGTGGAAGAACTGGCTAAAAGGTTTGAGCTGTTCCATTCCACTCCAAGTACAATTTTTAAGGACAAAACAAAATGTTTAAATAAAAGTGCATCTGTATGCCTCTGTTAGGCAACAGTTGTAGCCAAGGAGCTTCTTTGAATTGTTGAAAGGTAAATATGGTGACGCACACAAGGATGGTTCATTTAATGCTAGCAAGAAGGGGTTTTGAGAGCTTTCGGAAGAGAATTGGATGGCAAAATATTAGAGGCTTAAAGAAAGCGGCTGGTACTGAAAAGTGAAGTATTTTCCATAAAAGTTAGCCAAAATTATAGAAAAGAAAGGCTGCTGTTCTCAGCAAATCTTCAACATCAGTGAGACTGGACTTTTCTTGGAAAAAAAAATTAAAGAACTTGCACAGCGAAGGAAGAGAAGTCAATGACTGACTCAAAGCAACTCAAGATAGACTCACTTTGTTGGGATCTAATGCTGCTGGTGGCGACAAATTTTAAAATAAATGCTTGTCTACAATGTTGGGAATCAAAGGATATGTAAGCGTTTTGGCGACTGGAAACCTTCCTGTTAATTTGAAATCCAGCTCCCAAGTTTGGTTAACTGCTTCCATCTCTGAAGACTGGTTCACTTCAAATTTTACTCCGGAGGTTCAAAATTATTTGTCAGAAAACAGCCTTCCATTTAAAGCTCTGATTACTTTGGACAGTGCGCCAGGACATCCCAGAATTCTTCGACATGTAGATCTGATCATTGAAATTGCCATCTTGTCCTCTAAAACGACTGCATAGCTTATACCTAGAGACCAGGGGTTCATCACAAATTTCAAAGTGTATTATCTAACAAATATTTTGTCAAGCTGATAGAAGCAGTTGATAAAGAAAGTGGACCAACAATTAAAGAATTTTGGAAGTCATTTAATATCTTAGACATTGTAAAAATCATTAAAGAAGCCTGGAGAGGATTCACTGAATCCAGCCTCAAAGGAATTTGGAAGAAATGTTGTCCTTGGGTCATATAATGAAAACTTCTAAGATCCTGTACCAGAGGTCACTGGATCTGCAGTTGAGAAGGCAGATGGACTGAATCTGAAACTTTCTTTTGAAGATTTGAATAAGCTGTTGGCCTCTCATGATCAAGAACTTACTGATGAAGACCCTATTGCAACTGGAAGAAATAGTGCTTAAGTGAAGAAGTTACTGTCTCAACTCCCTTACCTATAGGATTAACAACTGATGCTCTTGTAGGCATTCAGTTGCTTTGAGTCGGCTCCAAAAATGATTGTAGAAGACAATCTTAATAGTGAATGTAGTTCAAAGGTCACCTCAACATTTAGGAATGCTTATCCCTATTAAAGATATATTTTTTATAAAAAAATGTGACGTGGCCCAAGCTTCTATGGATTAATATATATTTTTTAAAGTGTCAATTTCTTGCAGATGGAAATATGAATGGATTGTATGTTTTTGATTTCTTTTGCAGTAATTGTTTTCATACCTTTTTTCCATTTACATACTTAAGTTTTATGTTTTTTTAGGTACTAAAATGCTTCCTGGTAACAAACTCCATTATTAAAAGTGTACTAATGTTAAAAAAAAAAAAAAATTCTAACATAAGGAGGTATTAGCATTTAAACAAGCTGGCTGGTAATGCTGTGAAGGGCCCTCTGAGATGGATAATTTGAATTTTATTCATTGCACTGCAAGTGGCAGGACAGGCCAGAAGAGAATTTGGGGGCAAGAAAGTGTTAAAGACTTCTTCCTTGCTTGTCAAAGGCTGAGAAACAGTTCCTCTTGGACTTAGCAGTTTTCTCCTGTTGCTTGAACTTCCAGTCCAATTGGAACCAGCTAGCTTCTATTTTGGGGTCATAAAATGTACCTGCCACAAAGGAATCCTGCTTGGAAGGAAGGGATCCAAAGAATCTTAGCGGAGATTAGGTAGCAACAACGCTAATTTATTTATTTGTAACATTTGTATCCCACATTTTCCCCACATATTAGCAGGCTCAATGGAGCTTACAAAATACCGTAATGGTGAACAAATACAATTAGAAAAAGGGTCAGGTAAGGTAGGGGTAAATGGGTACAATAAGGGACAAAGAAATAAGAAATAAAAATGTCCATTGCCACGTATGTATAGATGCATTGTAGAGTTGAGGCATTTAAGTAGAATCAATAGGGTAGGCCTTGCAAAACAGATCTTTAAAGATCGCCTGAAGTTTTGATGGTCGTGCATCGTTTTCACACTCTTTGGTAATGCATTCCACATTTGCGTACTTAAGAAATCTGGATGCATAGGTTGATTTGTATCTGAGTCCAATGCAGCTTGGATAGTGAAGGTTCATATAAGTACGTGATGAAATGATTTGTTTCTGGTTGGAAGATCTATTAAATCAATCATTTATCCTGGGGCTCCCATAATTGGGAAGCAAAGCCAATGCTGGGCAGACTTCTACAGTCTGTGCCTTGATTGTGGCTGAATAGATTTGGATGGGCTGCAGTGGAGCTTTTCAGGGGCTTCAACAACTTAGAAATTTAGAACAAGTATGATGCTGGGCAGACTTCTACTGTCTGTGCCCTGAAAATGGCAAGGACAAATCAAGATCAGGTATACATATGAAGTATTGCATCATACCATATGTAATTAGTTTGTCTTGTTGGGCAGACTGGATTGACCTTACAGGTCTTTATCTGCCGTCATCTACTATGTTACTGTATATCTTTCTCAGTGTCAGCTCAACTGTTCTCAAATGAATGGTTATTCCTTCATACCAGCAGGTGGAGGTAAAGAAAAGACTGAATACTATCACTGACGTCACCGGTGTAGGCTGTGGTGCCCTCTGGAAGATCCCATTATTTTTCACTACCTTCAGCAGGTGGTAGGTTGCTATTTGGTGCCCCTGAGTTCCTGGCCTAGCTCCCTGCTTTGCTGGTCATGGCTGCGCAACATTGGTTGAGCCTAAGGACTTCTCCTAGGCTTACAGGTTTGTTCCATGCCTACTCTAGCACGGAATTTGGTTCCGCAGCCCCCAGTTTGCACTTAATAGTGCTACTGGTTGCGGCTTCTTGCTTGGTCCCCTGGGACCTTGCTTGGCATCCCTGTGGGATGAACCTTCCCCCTGGGCTTCCCTGCAACCCCAGGTTCTGTTTGGGTTTTCTTTTTTGGAGCCTGTCAGCTCTTCCCTGTGTTAGGGAATAGAGCTGAATTGCTGCTGCTGCAGCAGCTTCAAGAGCTCTGTTTAAAAAAAAGAAAAATTAGAGCTCAATTGGGGAAATCCCTTTTACTGGCAGGTGAGGGATTTCCCCAGTCAGCACCCCTAGAGAGCACAGGAAGCACTGCCCTGACTTCAGGCTGTGGGAACCCCCCCCCCCCCCCCCCCCCCCCCCCAATGCCTGCCATGCGGTCGGGAATGCCAGCGGGCAGGTGCTGTAGAGGCTGGCACTACACAGTCAACAAAATGATACAAATAACAAATTAAACTGAAATGCTTGATGTAATGAGCAAAATTTCCCCCATTTGTGTGATAAAGTATTTCCTGTGAAGAACTGATAGATAAAATGGGGACAATATTAATCTGAGTGGTAGCACCTTCAACTACAAAGCTCTGATATCAGTGGCCTCCAAATATTATTTTCTTTGCATCAAAACTGATCTGTTAATAACTGGATCTTCAGAGAACGCCTATATTTGAATTATTGGCCTCCCATAAAAAGCCTAGCAATCTTGTTGAAATAATAAAAGATCAAAGGAAACCCAATCCATTTTGAATTGTGTGAACATCCAATCTGTATTTAGAAAAGGGTTCACAAATCACTTTAACAATTTCCACAGATTTAAGATAAGTTTGTGACAGTGAATCACCAGGCTCTCTTCTTGAAGTCCTCACATCACTGGGACTAGGGGATAGAGTTTTCAACCGCTGTACGGGAAAGACCCAGACTAAAATGCAAGGTTCAAAATAGACATAAGTAACTTAACAGTACAGACTGGTAAATTCAATGTTCAAGAAGATGAACACATTAAAAGTCATGAATAGTGCTTCATCAACAGAATAGTGCATTTAATGGCAACCAGAAGTTTGGCGAAACAAGGATCTTTGTTGGGAATGCTGTAAAAGTGGAGTTGCGTTTAGAGCCTCGATTGCCATGTTGGAGATGACGGTACATCAATGCAGAGTATTGAGAGTGCTTCTTTTGAAGTAGCCCACAGCTAAGTGATTATTTTTTTTCTAGGGAAAACCAGAAAGAGGAAACTGATCTACAGAGAATATCAAGCAGTCAACAAGGAGCAGAAAACATGTCTTCTACCGTTGAACAAACTTTATTCCACCCAGTCTTGTTTTGAAGCAGGAGACGTGCAGTTTGTTTTTTTTAATACCTGTGATTGTACTTTGGGCAGTACAGAAATTATTTCTGAGGTCTGCCACTTAAGTCTGACCTGCTACTTTACTTTACTTAAGCACAGATTATCTGTAAAGATCTGTAAGACCTACCTCTCGTTTGGTTTGCAATATTATTTACATGATTTGTATATTAAATCAACCTTTTTGAAGCTAAAAATACTGTCTCTTTGTGTTCTGAGTATATGGTATCTTTTAAAGTTATACTGATAGTGCATGGACACCTTTAAACTTAGTGCCATGCTCTGAGTGCATGCTTTCAAATCTTGCAATACAGAATACTGCATTTCAACAGAGATATATACTTAATTTATTTAATTTATTGCAATATTGCAATTATCACCTTTGGTGATTGGTGGAGAAATTAATATCCTAAAACTTATAAATACAGCGCCTGCTCTTACATTATAAACAGTAGCGAGTGCTCTAGAGCTCTTTCCCCCAAGATAAATCATTTCTTGTAACACAACATGGGCTTCTAAGCTCTCTTTTGCCCAACATTACAGGCTGGATGTGGCTGCCAGGAGGGACGCACATTTTGGAGTGCAAGTGCTGGCGCGTGGTGTGGCTTGTTCCCACCCTATCTAGGGATTGCTTTGATACATCCCATCTGCAATGTCTGCATCTGCTTGATGACAAGGAAGGGAAATTAGGTTCTTACCGTGATAATTTTCTTTCCTTTAGTCATAGCAGATGCAGCCATGAATCCCTCCCTGTCTGATGCTATCTGCTGTAAATCTATTTCAGGTTCTGTTTGTGTTTCCTGGAGATTCCGTCCTTGGGAGAAAGTAGGAAAACAGACTTCAGGATTCTTGTTCAATTAAAGGAGGATGACTTAATTCCCTCCAGTTTCATGTTTTGGAGGATGAGTTTATTCCCTCCGGGAGGATGAGTTTATTCCCTCCAGTTATGTCTCAGTGGAGGATGAGTTTATGCCCTCCGGGAGAATGTTTCATTCCCTCCATTCTGAGTTAATGCCCTTTGTTGTAGGGCCATCGTTCGCTGTGAGGAAAGCTTATGTTATTCCCATTGCGGTTTGCCATACTGCTTTGGAAGCTTCAAATAATGAAGAGAGGCAGTGGAGCAAGCTGGTATGAGGCACTGAAAAAAGTGTGCTCTCTATCTCCCTCTGCTGGTTGATGGACACAACCCATCTGTAATGGCTGCATCTGCTATGACTAAAGGAAAGAAAATTATCACGGTAAGAACCTAATTTTCCCTTTTCAAGCTGTAAAAGGAACCATAGGGCCAACCAGGGAATGAGATGGCCTCAGGCTCTCAGCTGGAATGTGGTGTTTTTTTTTTCTGTTTTGGACATAGCTGTGGGAACTGGTTAGTTTTGTGCTTTATTGTATGTGGGTCTAGCATGCTTATGATTTATCCTTTGATTTCAACAGGCACGAGTGGAAACAATTTTAGAAAACTTGAGTACTAGCCAGAATATATCTTTTTATATTTTTTATTTTATTTTTTTAAATGTTTCTTGGCTGTTTTCCTCCTCCTTGGGTCTTCTAGCTTAATCAGAAGCAGCCCTTTATTGGGCAGTGGCACCGGGACCTTTCCCCTATTCTTTAGTCCCCTCACAACTCAATTAGGCCAGTTGTAACTGAAGTCCTCAGCTAGAGGCTGGGCACCGGGCTCATTCTGGCTGATAGGTGTTGCTCTTGCATGGTGACTGGGCCACATCTGTGGCATAGTCTACATCACTATACACGGAAATCTGACAGGGCTAGCGATATGAATGCTGCTACCCCAGAAATAGAGTAGGGCTGCCAGCTCATAAGCCATCTTTTAAATCCTTGCTGACCTGAGCTGGATTTGATTTGGTGACCAGGACATGAAAGGCTGGGGCTGTCTGTTTTTGTAATTGTTATTAATCAGAAAGTTAGAGGACATTGTTTTTGTGGTTTTAAGATGTTTGAAATATGATCTGAATTTGTTTTATATAATTTTATGCTTGTATAATTGGACATTGCCTAGAGCTTTTGGTGATTTTTTTAGGTGATTGAATAGGATGAATAATGAAATGAAATGAGGCTCCATAACATTGTGACCATTCTCTTGTGTCCTCTAGGCAGTGATCTCAACCCAGTCCTGGAGGTATACCCAGCCAATCAGGCTTTCAGGATTACCACAATGAATAATGCATGAGAGAGAGTGATTTTTATTGGGGACCCATTATATGCAAATCTGTCTGCTGCATACTCATTGTGGTAATCCGGAAAACCCCACTGGCTAGGTGTTGAGAAGCACTGCTCTAGTGATAAAGGCCCCTGCCCAGGGCTGTAGAGTCAAGGTTAGGATTGTGGAGTTGGTTAAAATATACTGACTCTGACTCCAGCTTCAACTTAACTTAACTTATTATAATATATAGTAAATTTTAGCATTTTATACTTAGATATATATTTTTTTGTCCTGGATCTGAAGTACTAGTAAATATAAGTTATATTTACCAGTACTTTAGATCCAGAATAAAAAAAAATTTAGCCTAATATTAGTAGGAGTTAGAGTTAACAGTAGGAAAATAGAGGAGTCAGCTTCAAAGCTTTGGTATACCTCCCTCTCCCCAATTAGGTTTTTAAATTTTCCTAACCCAGAGACCTTTGCATTAAACAGAATCTCACCCCTTTAAGAAAGTTACTGCTATCTTGTATTAAGTTTTGGTAATAAATTGTTCCTTGTTATCAGCAGCAGATGAATCCATTACAAATGGGTTGTGTCCACCTACCAGCAGGGGGAGATAGAGAACACTGAAAACCATAGTGCCTCTTAGGACGGCTAGCTCCATCTGCCTCTCAGTATTTCGCTCTCTCCCAGCAGGATAGGACGCAGCTTGTTCAGCTCCTTGAAAATTTCTGCCTGGGGAGGCTCTTGTGCTTGGCCAGTTGAGCTGGGGTGTTGTGGCTGTTGGTGCCCACTTTAAAGGCACATAGGTTTGCCCTTTCCCTGCCTTACCCATTGTGGATGCAAGGCACATAGGTTTGCCCTTTCCCTGCCTTTCCCACTTCCCCCTTGTGGATGCAGGCCATATAGGTTTGCTCTGTCCCTGCCTTTCCCACTCCTCACTCGTGGATGCAGGCACATAGGTTCGCCCTGTCCCTGCCTTTCCCACCCTCCTACCGCCTCCGGAGTACCTCTGTAGCTGTTTGCCTCCAACTTTCCTCACAGCGTAAAAAAAACCGCGCTTTTTATGTGCTGCTATTCTGAGGCTTTTATGGACGTGCAGCATGACCGGAGCTCGGTGGACTCGGTCCTTTGAGGTAAGAGCGGTACTCAGCTCCTCCAGGGAGGGCCCCGCCGATGGCGTTCCGATTGGGGTGATTTTGGCGCGAAGCCACCATTTTGTATTTTATTCCGCCGTTTTTCGGCGATGGCTGCTGAGGGAGTTAAGCCCTGTTCTTGTTGTGGCAAACACAGATCAGCAGCGGGGCTCTCTAAAACGTGCTGTATAGACGGTAGAGCCAGTATGAGCATGGCGAGCGATGATTCTTCCCGCTCAATGGAGCTGGCAGCAGGCGCCATCTTGGAGGCGCCGCATAGCTCAACCCCCGTGGTTGCGGAGGAGTCTGTGAGCAGAGGGGCGCCTCGGGCCGAGGCTACCAGAGGAGCTCCATTCCTCGTAGTTCCTAATTCGGAGTCGGGAGGTCAGGCTGAGTTTTTCTCCCCTGAGTTTGTGCTTATTTTACATAAAGCCTTCATGCTGAAAAGAGCTCTGCCGCAGGTGTCTGACACTGCATTGCTACCTGGTCTCCCTCCGACTGATGATGGCCCGGGGCAGATGTCAGACTTGGATGCCCCTGAGCGTTGGATGCACGCTAAACATAGACGGGTAAATTCCCCGTCGGAGAGTGGCGCACCTCCCTTTCCCCCCCCCCCCCCTGTGGTCGGGCTGTGGGGACTCTGAGGGATCTGGCAGGCCTTCGTGGTCTGAGGAGCCAGAGAAAGGTGCCGGTTTGCCACTGGATCTGGATGATCCCTCCGCGGTTCGGATTTTCTACTGCGATGAGCTGCCTGCGGCTTATCTCTGATGCCTTACAGGCCCTCTCTATTGATGATCCTGGTCAATGCGAGGCCTCCTCTGGTAATCCGAGGATGGCGAGTACTAAGAAGCCTGCTCGAGCCTTTCCTTTGCATGACTCCATCCAAGAGCTTATTTCTGCTCAATGGGCTGACCCCGAGGGGCCCTTGAAAGTGGCCAGGGCGATGGGGCATCTTTACCCTCTGAGTGAGGAGCACTTGGCCCGTTTTGGGATGCCTAAAGTAGATGCCTTAGTCACGGCAGTGACAAAAAAGACCACCCTCCCAGTAGAGGGAGGGGTCGCTCTGAAGGACGCTCAGGACCTTCGAGATTTCGGGCCTAGCCTTAAGGGCGTCTGTTTGCAGTTCTTATGCCGCTCGAGCCTGCCTTTCTTGGTTACAACAGGCAGTGGAACAGCCCTTGGATGGTGCGGAGTCCCTATCTGAGGTTGCATCGCGCATGGAGTTGGCCTTGTCATTTTTAGCTGACGCCCTCTATGATCTGGTCAGAGCTTCGGCTAAACAGATGTCTGTCTGTGGCGGTGTCCGCCCGCCGCCTTCTATGGCTATGGCATTGGGCGGCTGACATGGCCTCTTAGCAAAGGTTGGTGAAGTTGCCCTTTCGGGGACTTCTGTTATTTGGAGATGAGTTGGAGAGGATTGTTAAAGACCTGGGGAATGCTAAACCCCAGTGGTTACCTGAGGATAGGCCGCGGCCTTCTTCCAAGGGGTCAAGTGGTTCCCTCCTTCTCTAGACCTCGCCCGTGAAGCTAGAAGGTACCGCCCGGGGCGCTCTGCTGGGTTTACTCAACGTGCCCGCTTTCAGCGGAGGGAACTCCTTTCGCTCGGACAAGCGATCCGCAGCGGCCGGTGCCAGGCCTGGAGTTCAAGGGTGACCTTCTCAATGATGGTGCGCCGGTCCACTCCTCTTTACAACTGTAGGAGGACGCCTTTCCCTCTTTCTAGAGGAGAGGACCAAGATTACCTCGGATCAGTGGGTCCTGGACCTGATCAGAGAAGGTTACCGTTTGGAATTCAGTGCCCCGGTGAGAGACGTGTTTTTGGAGTCTCGATGCGGTACTGCCGTCAAACGGGCAGCGGTAGAGGAGACCCTTCAAGTCTTGTTGCACCTTGGGGCAGTGATCCCTGTGCCTCCCGCCGGACACGGCTGCGGTCGTTACTCCATTTACTTTGTGGTGCCGCGAAAAGGCGGGTCTTTTCGACCCATTCTCGACTTGAAGGAAATTTATTTATTTATTTATTTATTTTTGTTACATTTGTACCCCACACTTTCCCACTCATGGCAGGCTCAATGTGGCTTACATGGGGCAATGGCGGGTTAAGTGACTTGCCCAGAGTCACAAAGAGCTGCCTGTGCCGGGAATCGAACTCTGTTCCTCAGTTCCCCAGGACCAAAGTCCACCACCCTAATCACTAGGCCATTCCTCCACAAGTCTCTGAGAGTGCGGCATTTTCACATGGAAACCCTGTGCTCCGTCATTGCGGCGGTACAGCCAGGAGAGTTTCTCGCGTCTCTGGACCTAAAAGAAGCTTACTTGCACATACCTATTTCGCTCCTGCACCAACGGTTCCTCCGATTTGCAGTGTTGGGAAATCATTTCCAGTTTTGGGCCTTGCCTTTTGGCCTCACAAACAGCTCCCCGAATCTTTTCAAAGGTAATGATGGTAGCAGCTGCCTTTCTCAGGCGAGAGGCTATCCGGGTTCACCCGTACCTAGACGACTGGCTCATCAGAGCAGACTCTGCAACAGAGAGTCATCATGTCACAGCCAGAGTGGTCACAGTACTGCAATCTCTGGGCTGAGTCGTCAATATGCCCAAAAGTCACCTGACGCCCTCTCAATCTCTAGAATATTTAGGGGTCTGGTTCGACACGGCCTTGGGGTTTGTTTATCTACCCGACCAAAGGCGGTGCAAGCTTCAGAACCAGGTCTGTCTGCTCCTGAGGATGCCTTGCCCGCGAGCTTGGGACATTGTCCAGCTGTTGGGGTCGATGACGGCCACCTTAGAAGTGGTGCCATGGGCGAGAGCGCAAATGAGACCTCTGCAGATTGCCCTGCTTCAACGATGGTCTCCGATTTCCCAGGATTATCAACGCAGACTCACGTGGCTCCCTGCGGCCTGACTCAGTATGGAGTGGTGGCTCTCAGACAGGAGAGTTAGCACTTCCCGATTGGTGCCTGGTGGTAACGGATGCCAGCCTGAAGGGCTGGGGAGCACATTGCCAGGGAAGCTATGCCCAGGGTCTGTGGACACCCGAGGAAACGGGGTAGTCCATCAATCTCTTAGAACTGAGAGCGATATTTCAGGCACTTCTGGCCTTTCACAAAACCCTGGAGGGACTGGCTGTCAGAGTTCTGTCGGACAACATGACAGCAGTGGCCTCCATAAATCGACAAGGCGGCACTCGGTGCAGAGCAGAGGCCGCTCAAATATGCCACTGGGCCGAGCTACATCTGCAGATTCTGTCAGAGCAGGTCAGAGCAACTTGCAAGCCGATTTTCTAAGCAGGCATCAAATCAACCCAGCAGAGTGGGAACTGGCAGACAGTGTTCCTTCAGATCTGTGCCAAATGGGGAAAGCCCGTAATGGATCTTATGGCGTCAAGCACAAATGCCAAAGTCCCGTCCTTTTTCAGCAGATGGAGAGATCCTCGCTCGGCGGGGTTGGATGCCTTGGCTCAACCCTGGCCTCTGGCCTCCTGTATGTGTTCTTGCCTTGGCCCTTAATAGGGCGGCTCCTCCTGCGAATTCGGCTACATCAAGGAGTGGTGATCCTCATTGCCCCGGATTGGCCCAGGCGACCGTGGTATGCGGACCTCCGGCAGATGCTGGTGGAGGCTTGCCTTCCTTTGCCTCTGGTACCGAACCTGTTGACGCAGGGCCCGGTGACCATGGAGGATCCATGCCGCTTTGGTCTTACGGCATGGCTATTGAGAGGGCGCAATTGAGAGACAAGGGCTATTCTAACAAGGTCATCTCCACTCTCTTGCAGGTCCACAAGCGTTCCACTTCTGTTGCCTATGCTCAGATCTGGCGCCAGTTTGTGTCTTGGTGTGCTTCTAAAGCGATCACATCCATGCGGACTTCTGTCTCGCCAATGCTTGACTTTCTGCAGAATGGTTTACAAAAAGGCTTGTGTTCAGGTGACAGCATTGTCATGCTTTCGGGGGAAGGTCGCTGGCCTCTCCCTGGCTTCACATCCGGACATTGCACAGTTTCTGAGAGGGGTGGTTCGGCTCCGGCCTCCCGTGTGGGCCCCTTGCCCGGCCTGGAACCTGGGGCTAGTATTAAAGGCTCTTCAGTGTTCGTCCTTTGAGCCGTTGAAGCGAGCTTCGGAGAAGGATGTGACTCTAAAGATGGTCTTTTTGGTGGCCATTGCATCGGCGAGACGGGTATCTGAACTCCAGGCGCTGTCCTGTCGAGATCCTTTTCTGCAATTCTCAGAGTCCGAAGTAAGGGTACGTACGGTGCCTTCCTTCATGCCTAAGGTGGTTTCAGCGTTTCACCTAAACCAGCCTATCTATTTGCCCTCCTTTACTAGGGAGGAGTTTCCAGAATCCTTTGGGCAGTTGCACCTCCTGGATGTGTGCCGGGCTCTGTTGCAGTATCTGCAGATGTCAAATGGTTTCAGGACCTCTGATCACCTTTTTGTATTGTTGTCAGGACCTCGCAGAGGGTCTCCAGCGTCTAAAGCCACTATAGCCCGTTGGCTTAAGGAAGCCATTTTTTCTGCATATCTGCTATCTGGCCGGCCTCCACCTGACGCCTTTAAGGCACATTCCACAAGAGCGATTTCTTCCTCTTGGGCTGAAACGGGAGCACTCTCTCTTCAAGAGATATGTAGTGCGGCTACTTGGGCTTCTAAGCTCTCTTTTGCCCGTCATTACAGGCTGGATGTGGCTGCCAGGAGGGACGCGATTTTTGGAGCACAAGTGCTTGCGTGTGGTGTGGCTTGTTCCTGCCCTACCTAGGGATTGCTTTGATACATCCCACTCGTAATGGATTCATCTGCTGCTGATGACAAGGAAGGGAAAATTAGGTTCTTACCTTGGTAATTTTCTTTCCTTTAGTCACAGCAGATGAATCCATGATCCCTCACTGATTGACTCTTGTTTTATGTTCAGTTTTTCCTGCAGACATGTTCCCTCATTGGGAGAAGTTGGAAAACAGTCTTCAGGATTTCTGTTCTGCTACAGGAGGTTGAGTTCGTCCCTCCTTTGTGTTATTGCTCCTGTTCTGGGGCGTTCGCGCACTGTGAGGAAAGTTCATGTTATGCTACTTTGCAGTTTAACACTGCTTTGGAAGCTTCAAAATACTGAGAGGCAGATGGAGCTAGCCGTCCTAGAGGCACTATGGTTTTCAGTGTTCTCTATCTCCCCCTGCTGGTAGGTGGACACAACCCATTCGTAATGGATTCATTTGCTGTGACTAAAGGGAAAGAAAATTACCAAGGTAAGACCCTAATTTTCCCATAAAGGTGTCCCATTGTAATTGTCATTGCTGTCGATTCCTTTTAAACCACTTTTTTTTTTTTTACCTCCGTTTCGCTGCAGAATTCCTTTCATTCCCTATGCTCCTCATTTTCTTCTTAGCTCCCAACATTTTGGAACTCCTTGCCCTGTGATTTGTGTGCTAAGTCATCTTGTAATAAGTTTAAATTAATGAACTATTTGTTTAGCCTTGCCTTCTTCCTTACTTTTATTGGTACAGTATAGTGGGCTCAGTAGCATGGAACAAATATCTAGCTTTAGCCTTATTCTAGCTCATAAGAACATAAGATTAGCCTTACTGGGCCAGACCAGTGGTCCATATAGCCCAGTGTTCTGTTTCCAGCAGTGGCCAATCCAGGTCACAAGTACCTGGCAGAAACCCAATTAGTAGCACTATTCCATGCTACCAGTCCCAGGGCAAGCATTGGCTTCCCCCATGTCCATCTCAACAGACTATGGACTTTTCCTCTAGGAACTTGTCCAAGCCTTTTTTTAACCCAGATATTCTAACCTCCGTTACCACAGCCTCCAGCAATGAGTTCCAGAGTTTAACTATTCTTTGAGTGAAAAAATATTTCCTATTTGTTTTAAAAGTATTTCCATGTAATTTTATTGAAGGGCCAATGCACAAAGCTTACCGTGCTTGGAATGTCTGATTTTGACTACCTCCCTAACCAGTTTAGCGTGCATGTTATTCAGTGAGTTATGCACAAAGAGGTATTGCGTGGTATTTACTGTTCTTGGTAGCAGCCTACAGTGGGGGAAATAAGTATTTGATCCCTTGCTGATTTTGTAAGTTTGCCCACTGACAAAGACATGAGCAGCCCATAATTGAAGGGTAGGTTATTGGTAACAGTGAGAGATAGCACATCACAAATTAAATCCGGAAAATCACATTGTGGAAAGTATATGAATTTATTTGCATTCTGCAGAGGGAAATAAGTATTTAATCCCTCTGGCAAACAAGACCTAATACTTGGTGGCAAAACCCTTGTTGGCAAGCACAGCGGTCAGACGTCTTCTGTAGTTGATGATGAGGTTTGCACACATGTCAGGAGGAATTTTGGTCCACTCCTCTTTGCAGATCATCTCTAAATCATTAAGAGTTCTGGGCTGTCGCTTGGCAACTCGCAGCTTCAGCTCCCTCCATAAGTTTTCAATGGGATTAAGGTCTGGTGACTGGCTGGGCCACTCCATGACCCTAATGTGCTTCTTCCTGAGCCACTCCTTTGTTGCCTTGGCTGTATGTTTTGGGTCATTGTCGTGCTGGAAGACCCAGCCACGACCCATTTTTAAGGCCCTGGCGGAGGGAAGGAGGTTGTCACTCAGAATTGTACGGTACATGGCCCCATCCATTCTCCCATTGATGCGGTGAAGTAGTCCTGTGCCCTTAGCAGAGAAACACCCCCAAAACATAACATTTCCACCTCCATGCTTGACAGTGGGGACGGTGTTCTTTGGGTCATAGGCAGCATTTCTCTTCCTCCAAACACGGCGAGTTGAGTTCATGCCAAAGAGCTCAATTTCTGTCTCATTTGACCACAGCACCTTCTCCCAATCACTCTCGGCATCATCCAGGTGTTCACTGGCAAACTTCAGACGGGCCATCACATGTGCCTTCCGGAGCAGGGGGACCTTGCGGGCACTGCAGGATTGCAATCCATTATGTCGTAATGTGTTACCAATGGTTTTCGTGGTGACAGTGGTCCCAGCTGCCTTGAGATCATTGACAAGTTCCCCCCTTGTAGTTGTAGGCTGATTTCTAACCTTCCTCATGATCAAGGATACCCCACGAGGTGAGATTTTGCGTGGAGCCCCAGATCTTTGTCGATTGACAGTCATTTTGTACTTCTTCCATTTTCTTACTATGGCACCAACAGTTGTCTCCTTCTCGCCCAGCGTCTTACTGATGGTTTTGTAGCCCATTCCAGCCTTGTGCAGGTGTATGATCTTGTCCCTGACATCCTTAGACAGCTCCTTGCTCTTGGCCATTTTGTAGAGGTTAGAGTCTGACTGATTCACTGAGTCTGTGGACAGGTGTCTTTCATACAGGTGACCATTGCCGACAGCTGTCTGTCATGCAGGTAACGAGTTGATTTGGAGCATCTACCTGGTCTGTAGGGGCCAGATCTCTTACTGGTTGGTGGGGGATCAAATACTTATTTCCCTCTGCAGAATGCAAATAAATTCATATACTTTCCACAATGTGATTTTCCGGATTTAATTTGTGATGTGCTATCTCTCACTGTTACCAATAACCTACCCTTCAATTATGGGCTGCTCATGTCTTTGTCAGTGGGCAAACTTACAAAATCAGCAAGGGATCAAATACTTATTTCCCCCACTGTATGTGAATCCTATGCAAATGTATTACAACAAACTGATTAGTATTCAGTTGAGTGTTCCGATTGATGCACAGAAAGGAACTCCTACCTTTTAATGAGTGAAATTTTTCATCAGGTTTGAAGCTTTCCTTGTGTGAGGGAGATTTCAGGGAGGAGCAGTCTGCTTTCGTTTTTTCAATAGAAAAGCTTGTTAGAGAGCAGAGAACAGCTTAGAGGGGCAGCTATGGGGGCTGCTTTCTGCAAGAAGATGTTTTTTTTCAATAGCAAATAGTGTAAGCGGAGAACAGAGGGGCAAAGAAACAGCTGGGGGGGGGGGGGCACTTTCAGCAAGGAAGAGATTTTTTTCAGTAGCAAACGGTGTGGGAGAGATGCACAGCTTCATCCTTAGCTTTTACCCATCATTCTTGTTTTGCTGTTGTGAAAGGAACATCGGGGCTACTACTAGTACTATTTAACACTAGCAAAAAAGGCCCGTTTCTTTGAGAGATGAAACGGGCGCTAGCAAGGTTTTTGTGTCCAGTGACCGTCCTGTTCCCCGGCCCCCACCTGCAGGCACCCATGGCCAGGGACCCAGCTGTCCCCCAACCCCCCTCCAGGCAGGCACCTGTCCGCTGCTGTCGCTGGCGCTCCATCCCTTGGCCCCCCCCTGCAGCCACCCATGGCCAGGGATCCAGCTGTCCCCCAACCCCCCTGCAGGGACCTGTCCGCTGCTGTCATTGGCGCTCCGCGATGCGGTGTGCATGTGAAAAATGTCCAGCGAGGGGCAGGGGGAGATGGCGTTTCGTGGAGTGTGTTTGCTGTGCCCTCGTCATCACGTTGTGACGCGAGGGCGGGGCACACACTCTTGGGCAAACCGGATATCTCGCCCGCTTCAAAGTTCCGGTTGTAGGCTTCATAGAACGTTGGAGTTGCCTTTTATATATAGAGATTTCTAAAGCGCTACTAGGGTTATGCAGCGCTGTACAATTCAACATAGAAGTACAGTCCCTGCTCAAAGAGCTTACAATCTAAAGGACAAATGTACAGTTAGTCAAGTAGGGGTCATCAAATTGGGGCAGTCTAGATTTCCTGAAAGGTATAGAGGTTAGGTGCCGAAAGCAACATTGAAGAGGTGGGCTTTGAGTAAGGATTTGAAGAAGGGTAGGGAGGGGGCTTGGCGTAAGGGCTCAGGAAGTTTATTCCAAGCATAGGGTGAGGCGAGGCAGAATGGGCGGAACCTAGAGTTGGCGGTGGTGGAGAAGGGTACTGAGAGGAGGGATTTGTCCTGTGAGCGGAGGTTTCGGGCGGGAACATAAGGGGCTAGGCTCTGCCTGTTGCTAGTCCCGATTGGCTCCCTTGGTCTGGAAAAGCCCCTGTATAGGCAGTGATTTCAAAGCTGCCTCCCTGATTGGCTAAGCCAGCAGCTGGCTTCTCCTCCTGGCTGGGCTTCCCCACAGATGTCATTCTCTCATTCCCAGATAAGGACACCTCCAGCATCATTAGGATTCCTTTAACTGATTGGATCCAGACTTCCTGTTGGGCTCCTGCTGAGTTATGTGGGTGGGATTCCTTCCCCTGCTGCTACAGTTGCATTTGCATGCTATTTCCTTTGAGCATGGCTCACTTTTTCAAAATCAGTAAGTTCTACCAAGGATCTAAACACACACGGTTTATATGGGTACTTTTGTGCATCAGACCCAGATATATGCCCTGGTCTTTGTACTTTTTGAATGAGTGAAAAATCAATTCACCTCCACTCGTCCACACCACTCAGGATTTTGTAGTCCTCAATCATATCCCCCCTCAGCTGTCTCTTTTCCAAGCTGAAGAGCCCTAACCTCTTTAGCCTTTTCTAATATGAGAGCAGTTCCACCCCCTCTTATCATTTTGGTTGCTCTTCTTTGAACCTTTTCTAATTCTGCTATATCTTTTTTGAGATATGGTGACCAGAATTGAACACAATACTCGAGGTGAGGTCGCACCACGGAGCAATACAGAGGCATTATAATATTTTTGGTCTTATTTTGCATCCCTCTTCTAATAATTCCTAGCATCCTGTTTGCTTTTTTGGCTGCCCCACCGCACAGTGGGTGGAAGATTTCAGTGTATTGTCTACAGTGACACCTAGATCTTTTTCTTGATTGCTGGCTCCTAAAGTGGACCCTAGCATCAGATAACTGTGGTTCAGATTATTCTTCTCAATGTGCATCACATTGCATTTGTTTACATTAAATTTCATCTGCCATTTGGATGCCCAGTCTTTCTAGTTTCCTCAGGTCTTCTGCAATTTTTCACAATCCGCATGCGATTTGACATCTGCAAATTTAATCACCTCGCTTCTTCTGATTTCCAGATCATTTATAAATATGTTAAATAGCACTGGTCCCAGTACAGATCCCTGTGGCACTCCACTATTCACCCTCCTCCATTGAGAAAAATGGCCATTTAACCCTACTCTGTCCAATAACCAATTCTTAATCCACAGAAGGACATTGCCTCCTGTCCTTTGACGCCTTAATTTTCTCAGGAGTCTCTTATGAGGTACTTTGTCAAAAGCTTATTTCTTTTTACTGGCGCCTGATTCTTTTTGCTGTACTGTACTGTACTATCTGACTATGGTACTCCTTTCATTAGCATTGATCATTTTAGATTGTAAACTGCTTTGATGTGACTCACAAAAGATAGTATAGAAAATACCTAATAAACAGTTGCTATTATCCAGTTGTGTATTTTGGAATATTGTTTTGTTTATTTTCACTTGTAAATCAACATGCACTTATAAGCATTGATTTTAGACAAAAGCATCACTTAAAATGTATAGGCTGAACTTTACAGAGATGTGAAGGAGGTGTGTTAGTAATGATTTTGGTGGTCTTTCAAAGCGTACACGTGCTAGAAGTCTAAAAAGTAGGTAAGAGTGTTAGAATGTATACAACTGAATGAAGAGGTAGCTTTAATAGGCATCTCATAGACCTGGTGGAAGGAGGATAACCAGTGGGATACTGGGATACCATGGTACAAATTATATTACAATGATAGGATGAATCAAATTGGTGCAGGTTGTAATTCATTTAAAACAAACTGAAGAAAATATTGTTTCACTTGGAGATAATTAAGCTCTGGAATTTGTTCCCAGAAGATGTGGTAAAAGCTGTTAGTGTATTTAGTTAAAAAAAAAAAAAAAAAAGGTTTGGACAGGTTCCTAGAGGAAAGTCCATATATCATCATCAAGATAGACCTGAGGAAATTCACTGTTCTACCCTTGGATAAGCAACATGGAATCTATCTGCTTTTAAGGGATGCTGTCAGGCAGTGGCATTCCTAGCTTGTTCGGCACCTGGTGCAGGTCACTGTTGCACTCCCCCCTCGAAGCGCATCACCTAACCTTTCCTGCTAGCAAGGGGGTTTGCAGAGCAGGCATGCAGCTGTTAGCTCTGCCGGTCCCCTGCCCCGGAACAGGAAGTAACGTCGGAGAGGGCAGGGGACCGGCAGAGCCGACAGCTGCACGCCTGCTCCGCGCACCCCCTTGCTGCCTTCACCCAGGGCGGACCACCCCCACCGCCCTGCCCTTGGTACACTACTTCTGTCAAGTCCTTTATGACCTGGATTGGCCACTGTTGGAAACATGATACTAGTTTTGATGAGACATTTTTGTTCTCATCCAATATGGAAGATCTTATATTCTTAGAATGACAATAGATGTGATTCCTGAAAAATTCCCCATCACCATTTATACCTACTGAGTGACGCATTATCTAACGTGTCATTTGGAACTAGGTTTGCAGCAGTGCTTGAGGGTGTTAATTCTGGTTACGTCTCTGGCATTCAAGCCCACACCTTGAACTCCAAAAAAGCTCTAATTTCGGAAGACAGCTCTTTAATTGGTTTCCTGTGGACTTGTGGCTTTACAAAATGCTCCATTTATGGTGTAATTTATTTATTACATTTATACCCCACGCTTTCCCACACATGGCAGGCTCAATGCGGCTTACATAGTAACAATATAAATACAAAGTCGTAAGAAGAATATACAATTTGTGGTAAACGCAACATTAATGTTAAAATGTTCTGTTAGCTTTGCCATTTGTGCAGGTCATGAACCATAAAATAACTTATGTGTGTAAGTAGCAACATTGTGTCTTATGGATGCATGTAAACATACTTACATGTGCAAACTGAATGTGTTATAAAATGGCGTTTTGTGTTGCTCAGTGTACAAGCGTCAATACCACTTCTCTTTTGAACTTGTAAGCAAACGTCCATTATCTGACCTAGACAACTGATGCAGAGTTATCCTGTTGGATTTATTCTGTCAGAACGCACCTTAACAAAATGGTATTTTTCATCCATGATATTGGCAAAATTTATTTTTTTGTATTTATCAGAACTGGCTTATCATAGAATGACCATTTGGGAGAGTAGATTTAAACAAATTTTTCTCACATGTCTCTTTGGGTGACTCATTCATTGATGCAGTGATAAAGCAAATTTAGAAACAGCATCTTCTCTAGCTAGTCTGTCATTAAAATATATTATCTTAGATGCAAGTCAGAAAGGCTAGGTTATCCTGGGATCTTCTGCATTCCAGGATGTGTCGGTAGTCATGTCCATTGACCAAAAGGTGGAGATAGAGAATACATAACTGAGCACCACTTCATAGCCTTGTGCTAGCAGCCTAGTTCCTCAGTATCTTCTATCTCCAGCAGGTGGATGGACGGGTCCAAGACCTTGGCTCCTGGTCCAGTTGGTCAACTGGTTCCCAGTTGAGCGCAGCATTTTGTGTTAGAGCAGACATACCTGGTGGTGCTGGCTCCCTGTCATGCTTCCCACCTGGGATCTTCTGCATTTCCCCTGTCTCTCCTTTTCTGTGTGTGAGGTGCCTGATCAGCAACTGGTTTAAAAAAAAAAAAAAAAAAGAAAGAGATGACTCCGGGCAGCTGAAGCTTTCAGCTCAGGCGGTACAGAGGGTGTGTGCAGGCCAGTGGAGGTCCGCTGTTGCAGGGGGGTGGCTGTGGTCCTCAGTACTGGATCCAATGCGGTGTGTTTGCTGAGTGTGTATGGGGCCTTGGGCATCATCGGGGAAGCTGCTCGATGACTTTCTTTTTCCTCTAGTGCTTCTTTAAAAAAAAAAAAAAAAAAAAAGCGAGAATCTTTACAGAGGCTCTAACGCACTTGGTCTCACAGCGGCAAGCGGTGTGCCTCGTGTTCTTTCCCAGGCACACGTGCCCGCATGGCAGCCTCCATGGAAGGGGTGATTCTCCGCTCCTCTTGCGGGGTGTAGTACTCAGGCCACTACACGGTGGCCGGTAACCCTGAGTGGAGGTGGTGATTCAGGCTTTGTGCCTGTGAGATGGTTACCATTGCAATAGCTGGAGGCCACCTGTGCAGGTTCTCTGGTCCAATGTCTCAGCGCCTCGCCTCAGCGGGAGGGTCGAACATTTTGTTTACGGCTGACCATGAGGCTCCTGCACCGGCTGCAGTGGAGGTAGGGCTGTCTTTGGGGGCACAGTCTGCCCCCCCCCCCCAGGGCAGGGCCTTCCCTTCTTTCCAGAATTTGTGCTTCAGCTTCACCAGGCCTATCTTCTGAAGCAGGGGGCTTCTTCCAAGGCAGTCTTGGTGCCTCCGGAGGGTGCAGAGGCATGAGTGTCTCTTCCTCCTCCTAAAACATTGTAGTCTGATCCTGTGTATGACCCCCGCAGAGACTTGGTCTCGGGTCTCTCTGCAGTCGGAGCTGGTGTCTGTTTGCTTGGAGGGTCCCTCGCTGGCTGAGCCCATGGAAGAGGGCGTACGCTCTCCAGGGAAGGGGGATGACCCTTGGGTGCTCAGACTTTTTCAGTGGGGACAAGTTGGGCTCCCTGATTTCAGAGATGTTGGAGGCTACTGCGGGGCCAGCCAGCCAGCCAGCCAATCTTATGAAGGGCCTTAGGGGCCCTTCCAAGGCGTTCCCTATGCACCTGGATATTCAGGACCTGATTTCTGTGGAGTGCTCCTGACTTGGGCCTAAAGGTGGGGAGGGCCATGATGCTGGAAGAGAAGGAGAAATTGGGCTTTCCTAAAGTGGATTAGTTTGTGACAGCAGTCACCAAGAAGACTACCTTGCTGGTTGAAGGTGGCATAACCTTGAAGGACCGGCTAGATAGAAGTTGAACAGGCTTTGAAGCAAACCTTTGAGGTGGCCGCCCTTGGGACTGCAGGTGTTCATTTGCAGTTCCTTTGTTGCACATGTCTGCTGCAATGGCACCAAGGGTCTGGCTTCTGGGGTGTTCCTAAGGTAGTTTGGCTGGAGGCGAGCCTGGCATATTTTGTGGACACGGTGTATGACGTGTTGCGGGTTTTGTCCAAGGGAATATCATTGGCATTCACCTTTAAGGTCCGTCTGGTCAAGTTGCCCTTTCAAGGTAAATTGCTGTTTGGGGAGGATCTCAGCAATCTAGTCAAGGAGCTAAAGGAGATTAAGCCTCAGCAGCCCCCATAAGATAAGCCTCATTCCTTGGGTCATTTGGGCCCGGCATGTGCCCGTTTTCGGGACAGCAAGAAGTCCAGGCAACAAACCAAAAAAAGCAACACTGGGCCTTCAAGACTGAGACAACAGGAGTATTTTATTGACAAATGACCCGACAAGGGCCGTGTTTCGGTGTTAAACAACCCCTGCCTCGGGTCAGGGTTTTTGATTGTGGAGTATGTAAAATGTGTATGTATCCAATGCCTCTGAAGATCTATGAAACCAAACGTTCCTGTCGGAAAAGATAGCCGCAATGCGGGAAACAAACTCCTGTATTGGCCTTGTCTTTTGCAAAAACAAATAGGGCTCTTGGTCTCCGGTGGAAGTGCCATGGCCCATCAATTGCCTGGAACTTCAAGCAGTGCGGAGAGCTCTGGAGACCTTTGCCCTGCTGTTGGACAGGGCCCTGATTTGGGTCTTCTCGGGAAATGTGATGGCGGTGGCCTATATCAACAAGCATGGGAGGACTCGCAGCAGTCAGCTGGCAGTGGAGTCCGGCTTGCTGATGGCCTGAGTGGAGACATATCTGCTGTGCCTCTCGGCTGCTCACTTTGCAGGGTCACTCAACGTGGAGGCCAATTTTCTCATTCGGCACGCTCTGGATCCCGCCGAATGGGAGTTGTCAGATGGGGCGTTTCAGCTGGTAGTGAGTCGTTGGGGCATCCCGTTCTTGGATTGCATGGCCACAAAGGCCAATGCCAAGGTTTTGTTCTTCAGCCATTGAAGGGAAAGGGACTGTTTGGGTCTAGATGCCCTGCTGCAACCGTGGCCAAGTGGGGGCCTTCTGTATGCCTTCCCCTGTGGTCGATGCTAGGCTGGTTGTTGAGGAGAGTGGTGGCCCATCGGGGCAGGGTGATCCTAGTGACCCCGGATTGGCTGGATCTCGTGCGGCTCCTGGATGGGGAGCTACTGCACTTCTCTCGGGATCAAAGCGCCCTCTGTCAGGGCCCGGTGGCCATAGAGGATCCCTCCACCTTTGGTCTTACAGCCTGGTCCTTGAGAGGGCTTGGATGAGGAAGATGGGCTGTTCGGATTTGGTCATTGTGGTCTTGTGCTGAGCCAGGAAGTGCTCTACGTCCTCGGCTTATGCCCGAGTCTGGCATGTGATTGAGAGCTGGTGTGCGGAGAGGGGTTTGGACCCTTTTGCTTCTTCTGTAGGGCACTTCCTGGCGTTCTTACAGGAGGGAGTGTGTAAGGGGCTGGTGCTGGGTTTCTTGAAGGTTCAGGTGGCAACTCTGGCTTGCTTTCGGGGTCGCTTGCAGAGCTCTTCTTTTGGCAGCGCATCTGAATGTAGTGGGATTTCTGAAAGGGCTGGGTCGCCTTTGGCCACCGTTCCAGGAACCCTTTCCGGAATGGGACCTTAATCTGGTTCTCCAGATTCTTTGGCACTTTCTGTCTGAACCTCTTAGCAAGGCTACCCTTAAAGATCTTATGTTGAAGACTGTGCTCTTGCTGGCGATTTCATCAGCCCGTCGAGTCTCGAAGCTTCAGGCACTTTCTTGTAGGGACCCTTTTCTCTGTTGTTTGGAGGCAAGTGTTTCGCTTCAGACAGCACCTTCCTTCCTGCCCAAGGTGGTTTCAGCCTTCCATATTAATCAACGGATCTTCCTTCCTTTCGTTGGGAGGATGTAGGGGACCAGTTAGCCTCATTGAGGCTTCTGGATGTTTGGAGGGCTGTCATGTATCACCTGGAGGCTACCAAGGACCTCCATCATTTGGATAGACTCTTTGAGCTTTTTGGTAAGCAGAAGCTGGGCCTCATGGCATCCAAGGCATCCATTGCCTGCTGGTTGAAGGAGGCAGTGGCCTCGGCCTAAATTTTGGCAGGGAAGTCTCCGCCGCAGGTTTTGAAGCTCACTCTACCAGACATATGGCTATGTCTTGGGTGAGGTCTTTCTTTCTACTGTGGATATTTGTAGGGCAGTGACTTGTGCTTCGCTGCATACATTCAGTAAGCATTCTTTCCATTAGTTCTTCACACCATTCCAAGAGCCCTCCTGTGGCTCAACGCCCTCCTTGGCAGCTCTGTGTTCTGTCTTTGTGTCCTGCTTTCCAGGGGCTTAGCCTTTGGTGCGTTCTGGTGGCTGGCTTGGATGGTTGCCGATTATGCACCTGATGGCATGTTCATTCTTGGAGTGGAGGAGTAGTCTAGTGGTTAGTGCAGTGGACTTTGATCTTGGGGAACTGAGTTTGATTCCCACTGCAGCTCCTTGTGACTCTGGGCAAGTCACTTAACCCTCCGTTGCCTCTGGTACAAAAAAATAAGTACCTGAATGTATGTAAACCGCTTTGAATGTAGTTGCAAAAACCTCAGAAAGGCAGCATATCAAGTCCCCTTTCCCTTCTTTATTGCTTGAGGACAGATACTGAGGAACTGGGCTGCGAGTACAAGGCTTTGTAGTGGTGCTCAGTTCTGTATTCTCTATTTCCACCTGCTGGTCGATGGACATGACTGCCCACACGTCCTGGAATAGTGTGAAGAACTAATGGAAAGAAAATTATCAGGTAAGATCTAATTTCTCCTTTTTCAAAACCTGAAAATGGGATGTGCCAGTCAGACATTATGGACACCTTCCAGAACAACAACAAAAAAAAAAACCTTCAGCAAAGCAAGTATACTGTACTGACAGATGGTTCTGCATAGACAGAGGAGAAAAATCTGTTGTACATTTTGTCCCATGGTTATCATCTGTCAGTTCCAAAAATCAAACTCTCTCTCTCGGATGTAATTTCTATTGCCTGAGGAGGATCTAGTAGACACATCTGTTCTCAAAGTGTTTTGTGCATGACTAATCCCTGATCTCCTTTTACAAGGACCAGTCCTTCAACCCAGCCCTGCTTTTCAGAATCTGATGGCATAGAAGTTGAGAACTAATTACTACAAGGGATTTTCAAAAGGTCATTGTTTTCTTTCTGCCAAAGGGCCAACAAAGGTCATGCCCTTGTTTGAATGTCCTTCCTTCTAAAATTTCTATTAAATCTATTTTATATTTTTGGTATGAAGCCCTCAATATAGGCTTCAGTTCTAGCACATTTAAGGGGGTAATTTTGAAAGTCGATTACAAGACTGATCACGTGATGCTCTGAGAGCAGTAGTCATAGGTTAGTGCTGCTCCGGGGTCCCTGCACTTTCATCAGCCAGCTAATTATCTGTCTGCTACTTCCCAGGATATTAAAGGTTGGAGCATGCAGTGGAACTCTTTGTGAACCAGTTCATGGTTCCTGTACCAAGTGTGATGTCTAGAAGAGGCTCCAAAATTGCCAAAGAAAAACTGTGTGATGCAGAGCTCAAGATGGCGGAGTCTGGAACATCAATTGGCGCAGATCACTGCAGCAGTTGGTACTGCGTTGGAGCTTCATTTGGAGCAGTTATCCAGTCAAATTAATAAAATAAGACTTTGTTAGCTGACAACTACAAAGTGAACTACAGAATTGGAAAAATGACACCTATACAGGCCGCTCTACAGTCCGACATCATGGAACATTGTGCTCCTTCCTGGCTCATTTTGGCGGGCGCAAGGCAGCTGTTTTCTTGAGCATGTGTATGTGCCTGAGGGCGCCCATCTTTCCTGCTGTGCCACATGGTGAGGCTGAAGCGCTGGTGCTCACTTGGGGTCCAATTCGTTTGCGATTCCAGCAGTTTGAAGTGCAGAACTTGTGACTGGGAAATGGGGTGGATTGCTCCCAATTTCTTTAAATGTAATATTTTTTAAGGAACAAGGGCTTCTGAGCAGGAGGCCTGGGATGGTTTGCAGACCTCTTTTTCCTGCAGACTCCTCTGGGAGTCCTCGGGTCCTCCCGCAGCTTTGAGTCTCCCTCGGCTTACCAAGGGTGAGGTTGGAGGCCCAGTAGATTTGTGCGGCTGTTCTGTGGCAGCGAGAACCTTAAGCTGCAGCTTGGCAAGTACTGATTATCCAAAAGTCTTCTGGTGGACATGCCTGTACCTCGCGAAGTGATTTATGATTTGGTTGCACCCTCTTACAGTTGAACTAAGAGTATTTCTGTACCCTCCTTGAGGAGGTTCAGGGTGTGCATGCATCATTAATGGAGGGGAGAAAGGGATCATGATTAGGACATATCCATGGCAGTGCAATGAGGTTTAGTTAGAGTCAGGCTTAGGGCTGTTGACTCCATGTGAGAAATGTTACATTTTGAGTTTAATTCTGAGGCTAGTGCACTCCTCCCAGGTTTCTCTCAGTCTCCATTGTAATCCTGCACCCTCTGTGCTGCCCAGGTGGCATTTGCTCTGGGTGCACTGTTTACATCAAACTAGTTTTATTCAGGAGGGTGGCTGGTCTTTCAACCTGAAGGTTACAGCCTCAATTATCCATCCTAGTAGAAGCAGTGGACTCAGCTATGTTTCCAATGGGGCATATTTTATCTCGTTCTCTCTCTCTTTTTTTTTTTTTTTTTTTGACAATCTTTTTATTAACAAGCGGAACATGACAATACACCACAGGCAAAGGAAAAAGAAAATTGACAATGCACATGAGCAAAAGTTTACAATTCAACAGTGAAAGAAATAACAGGCAAACATGCCCACCACCTCAAACCATGCCAGATGATTGCACCATGTCCCACTTGGATTTTATGTGCTGGGACTGCTGCTTTATAACATATTTATAAATAATCTAGAGGTGGGAGTAACTAGTTAGGTAATTAAATTTGCTGACGACACAAAGTTATTCAAAGTTGTTAAATCGCAAGAGGACCTGACGAGACTGAGAAACTGGGCATTTAAATGGCAGATGACGTTTAATGTGAGCAAGTGCAAAGTGATGCATGTGGGAAAGAGGAACCCGAATTTTAGCTATGTAATGCAAGGTTCCACATTATGAGTCACTGACCGGGAAAGGGATCTAGGTGTCATTGCTGATGATTCGTTGAAACCCTCTACTCAGTGTGCACGGTGGCTTAGAAAACAAATAGAATGTTTAGGTATTATTAGGAAAGGAATGGAAAACAAAAATGAGGACATTATAATGCCTTTGTATCGCTGCATGGTGCGACTGCAGCTCAAATATTGTGTTTAATTCTGGTCATCACATCTCAAAAAAGATATAGTAGAATTGGAAAAGATACAGAGAAGGGTGATGAAAATGATAAAGGGGATGGGATGATTTCTCTGTGAGGAAAGGATAAAGTGGCTTGGAGAAAAGACGACTGAGGGGAGATACGATAGAGGTCTATAAAATAATGAGTGGAGTGGAACGGGTAGATGTGAATCGCTTGTTTACTGTTTCCAAAAATACTAGGACTAGGGGGCATGCAATGAAGCTACAAAGTAGTAAATTTAGAACAAATCAAAATGTTCCTTCACTCAACATGTAATTAAACTCTGGAATTCGTTGCCAGAGAATGCAATAAAAGTTAGGAGGTTTGGACTGCTTCCTAAAGGGAAAAAGTCTATAAACCATTATTAAAATGGACATGGGGGGAAATCCACTTCTTATTTCTAGGATAAGCAGCATAAAATGTATTGTACTTTTTTGGGATCTTGCCAGGTAGTTGTGACCTGGATTGGCCACTGTTGGAAACAGGATGCTAGACTTGATGGACCTTCGGTCTGTCCCAATATGCTAATACTTATGTACTTATTTCGGATCCCTTCCAGAAGGCAGACAGTCGACCTCCTCCTCACTTGCCACATGTGGAGTCGAGGCCGGCTTAATTGACAGTTTCTTCTATGATTTGTTTTGGGCGTCGAATAAACAGATGTCTTTGGCGGTCACATCCTGTTGTTTGATGTGGTTGTGCTGCTAGGCGGCAGATGCAGCTTCAAATGACGGCTGGTTGAACTCCCTTTTTAGGGCAAGCTATTGTTTGAGGACTCAAATGAAGTTGGCGGAAGATCTGGGTGACTCATAGCGTCTTCCTGAGAACATGTCTACACATTCTTTTCGGTCAGGTCAGGCTCTCTCTTGTCTTTAAAGACACCATGACTATCCAGGGCAGACTAGTTTTCTTCAGCAATCCAGGTTAAGTTGAAGCAGGGTTTCAGAACTACCAACTTTGTCCGTTTGAGATCCTCCAGATTTCCCCTGAAGGGGTGACGAGGTGCACAGTCCTGTGTTTTTTCTTCATAAGGTGATTTCTGCCTTCCATCCCATTCAACCTTTGTCTCTTCCCGCTTCTTGGATGTTCACTATGTACTCCTATACTATTCGGAAGTGACCAACGAGTTCCATTGGTCAAATCTTTACTTTGAGCTTTGTTCGGGACCTTAGGAAGGTAATGTCTGAGCAGAAATGACTTCCTGCATGGCGTCATGCACTGCAAAAGACCGAAGCGGTCTTCTAGTGCTCACCATTTTAAGTTTGGCAGACGTGGCAGGATCAGAAGCAGGCATATTCAAAACCTAGAAAGCCTTAGGTATACAGGAAGGCAACTCCTCCTTACAAGACACCCACACTGCGGTGGAATCATCAGTTTCCCGTTGAGCAGAAAAGCCTCCCGGCATAGCCTCATGCTGTCCTCTTGCTGTTCGCAAGAGAGGGGATCTGGTTTTGAGTGCTGCGGTGGCCGTTGGCTGAGAGAGGTAATTTCTTCGGTTGATCTCTATATGGGACAGTCTCCCATTACGGGTGGCAGCACTTCCTTCCAGAGTGCAGTTGACTTCTGAGTCTTGTCTAGCTTTCGTGGCTGTCTTTTGCAGTTTGGCCACTTGGTCCTCTGTCCTGTCATGGATGGCTTTTACAGATCGCCCACTTGGTCTTCTGTCCTTCCTTTGCTAGGCATTGCAGGATTGACACAATGGCGCTAGGCTTTCCAGACTTGACGTGGCTGCGGCCTATGGAGCATTGCTGTAGTCTGCTGAGGTTGTAGTACCATACCCCACTTGAGGTTTGTTTGGTATATCCCACAAGTCTCTGGATTGATCTGTGGGATGCTATGGAAGGGAAAATTTAGTCCTTACCTGATAATTTTTGTTTCCATTAGTCCCAATAGATCAGTCCAGAGGCCCGCCCTTTGTTGTTCTGGGTTGAGTGATTTCTTCTAGTTGCTTCAGTTTCATCAGATTCCTTCATTTGACTGTGGCTAGAGTGATTTCTTCTAGTTGCTTCAGTTTCATCAGATTCCTTCATTTGACTGTGGCTACAACCAAAGGAAAAAAATTCAAAACAGGAAATCTTCTGTTACCCTCCCACAGGAGTGGTTGAGGAGCCTACATGAGCTTTATGCAGGCAGGAGAGGACTTGCTGATGGATTTCCTCTTCCTTCTTCCACTGTTTTGATATCGACAGTACTGAGGTTGAGGTGGCTACATATGACTACATGTAGTAAACCTCTGACATTCTCTCTGTCTCCACCTGCTGGTAGAGGGACATAAGCCACAAGTGTCTGGATTGATTGTTGGGACTAATGGAAAGAAAATTATCAGGTAAGGACTAATTTTACCTTGCATCATCATTCATTTGTCTGAATCATGAAAACCAATAAAGAGAGAGAAAAATTTGTACTGTAGATATTGCAAAAGGCCAAGCAGGTCTTCTCGGCAACCATTACTTCCATTTCCAGGTACATCAGACTCCATATAGTGGAAGTATAAATAGGAACCAACAAATCACCTTGTGAATATTTACTTTTAAATCTTTGTATTAATTTGTAACACTTACAAACAACACTATGAACAATTTCACTGGAAGTCATGCCTAGACATCCTCAGGGCGTTCCAAACCTTTTATACTTAACAGCTTGTGTCTTTACTCTAAACTATAAGCATGTTATTCTGTAAACACTAACAGTACTGTCTCCTCCAACAAAGGGTCTGGACTCTGATGACTCTTTGTACTCCTAGTACTTTGTTAATCCCCTCTTCCATTCCCTCCCATCCTGAACCCGCTCAATGTTGCGCATCAGGTGGCGTTCCTGTCTGCCCCCCTACCTTGTGCATATTTAAAAAATGAGGCACTAAGGGTTGTAACTACTTCATATGTTGAAGAAGTGCAAGTTCCACTTGAAGAAATTTGTAAATCTGTCAACAGGAAGTTCTAGTCGCACCTTACCAAGCATTACAGAATAGAGACCTGGTCTTGTGGAGAAGCAAAATTTGGAAGAACAGTAGTTCTAATAACTCCTTTCCAGCAGGCATAGTGTCGATGTTGCTCCCAGGTGGGGTTTCAAAGGCTATCTTGGTAATGAACACTACTGTCAAGGTCCCTGACAGAGGATATTCCTGGCGTATTAGGAGTGGCGGGGCTGAGCAAGATTTATGCATCAGGATGTAGCTGTACAGATGCCGCAGTAGTTAGGCCATCCACACCTGACTTTAGAAAAGATGTCCGGTGCAAAGGCAGTTTAGGAGTGGCAGCGACCTTCACCCAAACTGTTTCTTTTCTTTTTTTTCCATAAGAGGAGCAAGGAAAGAGACAAAGGTGAACAATCGCTAACAAACTCGGGAACAGCTCTCTGCTGCCTTGGTAATTTTTATAAAACAGTTCTTTTATCCCTATATATTTTAAACATATTTTTGATAGGGTATAGGTATATATTAGACTCATATGCTCTCTCTTGAGTTTTTGTAATTTTTTTTAATAACAATTGGATGCTCTTAGGGTGGGATGGTGATGTCTTTGGGAGTCTTTGATTTCAGCATGAGGTTGCATTGTTGAAGGGGGGCAGACTCAGGAAAGATGTCAGGAAGTATTTCTTCACGGAGAGGGTGGTGAACGCTTGGAATGCCCTCCCGCGGGAGGTGGTGGAGATGAAAACGGTAATGGAATTCAAGCATGCGTGGGACAGGCATAAAGGAATCCTGTGCAGAAGGAATGGATCCACAGAAGCTTAGCTGAAATTGGGTGGCGGGGGGAAGAGGGGTTGGTGGTTGAAAGGCTAGGATGGGGGAGGGCAGACTTATACGGGGTCTGTGCCGGAGCCGGTGATGGGAGGCGGGACTGGTGGTTGGGAGGCGGGAAATACTGCTGCACAGACTTATACGGTCTGTGCCCTGAAAAAGACAGGTACAAATCAAGGTAAGGTATACACATATGAGTTTATCGTGGGCAGACTAGATGGACCGTGCAGGTCTTTTTCTGCCGTCATCTACTATGTTACTATGTATTGGTAAGACACTTCATGGCTACACACAACCTGCATTGTACACTAGGAGTATAGCAAAAAAAATAAATTAAAAAATAAATAAATAAATAAATATATATATATATATATATATATATATATATATATATATATACACAGAAAACATCAGGGAGGAAAAACAGGATGCTTCTCTGAGTGTAAAGCCATACCCATGCAGTAAGTTAGGTTTGTTTGAGCAGGGCTGGCCATAACATAGCGAAATGGGGGAAAGGGGCCATGTGATTTACAGAAATGTGTTTTGCAGTGCTTCCCCTGGGAGATGTGCTATGTCTGGCACATTTTCCCTGACTACTCTTGTTTCAAGCATGCCTGAAGGTTTAATCGCTCTGGTTTGTAAGCATTCCTGAAGGCTTAATTGAGGTGAAACTTGCATCTCTTCTTGCTGGTAGAGTCAACCGTGAAAGCAGAGCAGAGAGTTCTGTGTCTGAACAGTGGGATCCTATTAAATTGAACTCCAGGAGCAGACCAAGCTCTGAAAGTTCTATAGGTTTACTGCTTTTCTGCTTTGTTGTAATGAGAGCAGAGCTGCAACATAGACTGACTCTGTTCTCTGTCCTTCAAACCAAGAAGATGAACCAGAGGCAAACTTCCATCATTACCACTTTGTCTGCCAGAGTCAGTGATTTCACACATTAAAGTATATATGGAGGTTGTAGTGAAATCAGGTGTTAGTTGCTGGTACCAGGCATTTTTTTAAAAGTGTTTAGGTGAGGTGTGAAGGGGAAGAGTGGTCTCATATTCTTTTCTATTACCACCCTTTGTAAGTTGTATCTTACATGTGCTCCATATCATGCAGCATCTTTCTGCTATGTTGATTTTTTCACGGAGAGAGTAGTGGATGCTTGGATGCTTGGAATGCCCTCCCGCGGGAGGTGGTGGAAACGAAAACAGTAACGGAATTCAAACATGTGTGGGATAAACATAAAGGAATCCTGTTCAGAAGGAATGGATCCTAAGGAGGTTAGCCGAGATTGGGTGGCAGAGCCGGAGGCGGGGATGGTGCTGGGCAGACTTATACGGTCTGTGCCAGAGCCGGTGGTGGGAGGTGGGACTGGTTGTTGGGAGGCGGGGTTAGTGCTGGGCAGACTTATACAGTCTGTGCCCTGAAAAGGACAGGTACAAATCAAGGTAAGGTATACACAAAAAGTAGCACACATGAGTTTATCTTGTTGGGCAGACTGGATGGACCGTGCAGGTCTTTTTCTGCCGTCATCTACTATGTTGTTATGTTACTACACACATGACCCTCACAAACCTTTAATCTGACATAGTATAGCAGTTCTGAATTAAACGTGCTCTGCATCCATAAAAACATTACCTCCCCTCAACAACAGATCAGAACTAGCACATTTCTCCATGAAAGTCACTATGCAAAGAATAAACATTTTTTAAAATTCTTTTATCATCTGAGCAATAGCAAAATAACCCCCCTGTTTACAAAGCCGCACAGTGAATGGGCTATGTTACTATTACTGCACTGGCAGCCACTAGTGCGACTTTGTAAATGGGAAAAATCTCTCCATAACCAACACATTATGAAATAAAACCTGGAAAAAAATCTCAACTCAGCAGGCATTTAGTAACAAAACTGCCATACAACAGAAGTGCTAAAGCACACCTACTACTTGTAAAACAGAACAAGTGGGACTGTGGTGGATTTGTACACAGAAACTCTATGCAAACAGAATACCACACCTTGGTCACATGCAAAACACAGGCAGACATTCACCAAGGTATCAAAATTAGAAATATGAAGAAAATAACTGAACTGGGAACCCCAAGAAGTCAAACACAGCATGCACGACAACAGTGAGAAATTAAAATAGAAACAAGTTCACCACATCTAGCTTTTTGTACTGTACAAAATACAAAGCTAGCATATTCATGTTAATACATTCAAAATGAATAGACTTCAAATAGGCTTGGGATAAGTTCAGAGGATTGTTGGTCATAAAACAAAGTGAAGAGAGCATAATAATTAGCAGCTGTGTCTGGCAGGTTGCTAGGACTGTAAAAAAAAATAGATGTTGCAAGCATTGACATAGCCTGTCGGACTAACCCAGTTACATGCTTTCCCCCCCTCATTCTATAAGTTTAGCTTGGTGGTCTTCACTAAGTTTTTTAAATTGGGGTCACTATGGATACAAATGAGCTCAAGGAGGACCGCTAAATATCTTTCCATGTGGGGCTGCATCACTGCTGACCAGCCTGTGACATCCATACCTTCCAGACACCCCCTTCAAATTTTGCACTGGCAGTGTTCTCAAGTAGTTGGGCATTTCCAATGTGCTGTTTTTTTTTTTTTTTTACTGAGAAATGAATGTGGCTCATCCGCCCATCCACTTCCCTTTTTCTATCACATTTTTGGTAGAGAGCAAAAAACAAAAAAGCCCCAGAATGACAATGGGGGCTGCCCCAGTAGTCTCCAATGGCCACCATTGGCCCCCGGGCCTTGCATTGAAGAACACTGGTTTAGCTCCTAATGTGTAAGCAGTGTTTGCATGCTAAAATTATAGAATGCTAGCACATGCATACGTGAATTGTATACTTTTATGCATGTAATTTCTAGTTGGGATGCTAAGTGCTATTCTATAACTTAGGCGTGTAAATGCAAGTGGACTGTGGGTGGTGCTTCCACTTATGCACTTATTTTCTGAAGTGCTGCATGTAGGTGTGCTATTGATGTGGCATATGTGGACGCATCTAAACATAGATGTGTAGATGCTGACTGAAGCTAGTCCTATATAATAATTCTCACCTCCAACGTTCTGACTTGCTGGGACCGTGGCTCATTCCGAGTTGGTCAGGATGGCTCCGTAGATCAGGCTGACATCACCATAGCCATTATGATGTCAACTTCAGAACCCGGGGGGGGGGGGGGGGGACATGCCTCATAGCTGGTCCATGTCCAGAGGAGGGTCGCTGGACATGGGTGGCTGGAGGGGGGGGCAAGGAAGAGAGGAGGGTTGCTGGACATGGGTGGCTGGAGGGGGGGGGCAGGGGAGAGAGGAGGGTCGCTGGACATGGGTGGCTGGAGGGGGGCAGGGGAGAGAGGAGGGTCACTGGATATGGGTAGCTGCAGGGGAGCTGAGGAAAACCTTGCTAGTGCCCGTTTCATTTGTGTCAGAAACGGGCCTTTTTTTTACTAGTATTCTATATTGGAATCTGGGCCCAGTTATAGAATTGTCCCTTTAGTTTTGACCAGTAGTGTAGCCAGATCTCAGTTTTTGGGTGGGCTTGTCCCATACATTTCCTTTCTGTCCACCATCCCTCCATAAAGATAAATACCTTGACTGGCGGCGATCTCCGGGGCCTGCCAGCTGAAGAATCTTCAGGAGTCCCCCGAGGCCCGAGAAGTTTCATCACTGTGCCAGTGACCATCGCATATCCAGCCGCCGACACCAGCACATGCTCAGTTCATCCAGCATCCCCATGTATGCGTGTGTGGTGGAGCAACTTGAACCGAGCAATCGCAAGAGGGAGGGGGCAGTGCCGGCATCAGCGGCTGGAAGCACACTGCTGACTGCTGCAGAGTTGACTCCTCGGGGAACTTCAGGCAGAAAGAGCTCTTCTCTTGGTGAGAGCTCCTTTGCCTTCATTTGGTGTTTAAAAAAAAACCCAAAACAGAAGGTTTCTGATAGGACCAGGCAGTACAGGGTTTCCCTGTCTTAGTGCTGTGCTTTCAGTCTTGGGCAGCAGGCTGCTGCGTCTGTTGGACTCTGCTTCTCATCTGCTGTTCGGTGAGTCCCTGGCTTTCTCTTTCGGTGCAGGGGTAGCGTGCTTTAATATGAGCGACGCTGGCATTTGAAAGCTGTTCCCACTGCGGTAGCAGATTCTCCACAGTGGGACTCTGTGTGGTGGCGTGTTTGAATGCTGGGGAGGGAAGTGCTGAAGTTCCCCTTCCCCAAGCAGCCTTTTCCTGCGCTAGAATGGCGAGAACGCGTGCCTTTTTGCTGCCGTGGCCCTCTCTCTTTTTCTCCTGATATCAGCTCTGATCCTTAACCGCCCTGCGGCCATGATGTGGGCGGGGTGGGGTGGGGGGTGGGAGGGTCGGCTTCTCCTAAAGGACCTTGTGTTCTATTAGAGACTGCTGGTACAGGGGATTCCCCTTTATTTTCTCCAGCCTTTGGTTTCCTTTACCAAAATACTAGATGAAATTGCGCCCTTACGAACAAGAACCCCACGCAAGCATAACTCAACACCATGGTTCAACGATGAACTGAAAAAGTTAAAAACACAAACCAGGAAACTCGAACGAGTATGGAATAAAACAAAAGATGAACATACTCAACACATGGAAACAAATACAAAGAAAATACAAATACGCAATAAGATAGGCCAAAAGATCATACTATAAAACCAAAATAGAGACAGATTGCAAAGACATGAAGAAATTATACCAACTCGTTAACAAACTCCTAGACACCAACTTGGCCCCTACCGCAAATACAGACATCCCATCTGCAGATAAACTGGAGAAGTACTTCAATGAAAAAATTGTAAGCCTACGCAACATGCTACCTCAGAACACCGACATTGCAAACTTCCTTAATGAATTGGACCCAACCATTGGAGAATGCCCGGCCATGGGCGTAGACTGGGGGGGCAATGCCCCCCCAAATGACGACGACAACGACTGGCGGCGCTAGTAAAAAAAAAAAAAGGCATGCACGCTTCGAGTCGTCTCTCCGTCCGCTTGCTTCCCTGCCCTCTCAGTGTCCCACCCAAAGGAAATGACATCAGAGGAAGGCGGGACGCAGACAGAGAGGGCAGGGAAGCGAAGCGGACAGAGACGAGCGTGTCTGTCTACCTCCTCTCTTCCTTCCTCCCTCCCTCCGGCGCAGGCAGCAGTCCTCTTCAGCCCTTCTGTGCTCCTGGCAGCGGTAGCAACGTATACATGCATAGGTGGGAACAGGAACTTGAAGAGAAGGCTTCCGGGGCAGGCTGAAGGCAGCGTGTATATGTTGCTACCACTGCCAGGAGCGCAGAAGGACTGAAGAGGACTGCTGCCTGCGCCGGAGGGAGGGAGGAAGAGATGGGGAAACGGACTCACAATCCTGGACCTTGCAGGGGGGGCAGCAGAGGGAAGATGGATGGGACTGGGAGGGGTGGGGAGCAGAGGGAAGGAGCAGGAGATGGATGGGACTGGGAGGGGTGGGGAGCAGAGGGAAGGAGCAAGAGATGATGGGACTGGGAGAGGAGGTGAGCAGAGGGAAGGAACAGGAGATGGATGGGACTGGGAGGGGTGGGGAGCAGAGGGAAGGAGCAGGAAATGGATGGGACTGGGAGAGGAGGTGAACAGAGGGAAGGAGCAGGAGATGGATGGGACTGGGAGGGGTGGGGAGCAGAGGGAAGGAGCCAAGAGATGGATGGGACTGGGAGAGGAGGTGAGCAGAGGGAAGGAGCAGGAGATGGATGGGACTGGGAGGGGAGGGGAGCAGAGGGAAGGAGCAAGAGATGGATGGGACTGGGAGAGGAGGTGAGCAGAGGGAAGGAGCAGGAGATGGATGCGACTGGGAGGGGTGGGGAGCAGAGGGAAGGAGCAGGAGATGGATGGGACTGGGAGGGTGGGTGAGCAGAGGGAAGGAGCAGGAGATGGATGGGACTGGGAGGGGTGGGGAGCAGAGGGAAGGAGCAGGAAATGGATGGGACTGGGAGAGGAGGTGAACAGAGGGAAGGAGCAGGAGATGGATGGGACTGGGAGGGGTGGGGAGCAGAGGGAAGGAGCCAAGAGATGGATGGGACTGGGAGAGGAGGTGAGCAGAGGGAAGGAGCAGGAGATGGATGGGACTGGGAGGGGAGGGGAGCAGAGGGAAGGAGCAAGAGATGGATGGGACTGGGAGAGGAGGTGAGCAGAGGGAAGGAGCAGGAGATGGATGCGACTGGGAGGGGTGGGGAGCAGAGGGAAGGAGCAGGAGATGGATGGGACTGGGAGGGTGGGTGAGCAGAGGGAAGGAGCAGGAGAGATGGGTGGGACTGGGAGGGTGGGGAGCAGAGGGAAGGAGCAGAAGATGGATGGGACTGGGAGGGTGGGGAGCAGAGGGAAGCCTACTGGAAAGAAGACACTGCATAAAACAGAAGACACTGGGACCAAAGTGAATAGAAAAACGAAATGATCAGACAACAAAGGTAGAAAAAAGTATTTTATTCAGAATTTATTAATTGGAATATGTCAGCTTTTGGAAATGTGCATCTGTGGTATGGGAAAGGGGGTGGGAAAATACTATTGGAGAGGAAGAGGGAGTGCTGGGTAAGGAGGAAAGAAGGAAGGAAGGAAGGGAGAAAGAGCTGGCTTTTTTGGGAATAACCATAATGTATATGTATGAGATATTTCATACATATTCGTTATGGTTATTCCCAAAAAAAATGCCAGCTTTTGCTCCCTTCCTTCCTTTCTCCATATTAGCATAATTTGCATATACACATATGCAAATGATATGCTAATATGCCCCGCCCCTTCTTCTTCTCCCCCCCCCCCCCCCCCAATGAAACAGTCAAACTACGCTTATGTGCCCGGCAGATCGGACCTGGTTAAACTTTGCCCTCCTTACCGTTGAAACAGTTACCCAGGCCTGTAAACTAGATACCTGTCCCAATGAAATCCGCCCCTGACCGCTTCATAGCAGACTTCACATCCCACCTAAATTACATGCTTCAGCAAGGCCTCTTCCCTAAGGAAAATGGCAATATCCTATTCACCCCAATACCAAAAGATACCAAGAAAAAAACAAACAAAATCACTAACTACCGTCCAGTAGCATCTATCCCGTTGGTAGTCAGACTGATGGAAAGCATGGTAACCAAACAACTTACAGATTACATAAACAAACTCTCAATATTACATGAATCACAGTCAAGCTTTCGCCCCCTCCACAGCACGGAAACAGTATTACTCACTCTTCTAGCCAAATTCAAGCAGGAAATAGCAACAGGCAAAAACATCCTTCTCCAATTCAACATGTCTAGTGCATTCGACATGGTAAACCATAATATATTAATAAGATTACTAGATAAGTTTGGGATCCGTGGAAACATGCTTAACTGGATCAAGGGCTTCCTAACCACAAGAACATATCAAGTAAATTCAAATTCAAACATATCATCATCGTGGAAAGCAGACTGTGGAGTACCGCAAGAATCACCGCTATCACCGATCCTATTCAACTTAATGATGACCCCACTTGCCAAGTCCTTATCCAGCCATGGCCTTAACCCTTTCATATATGCAGACGATGTCACAATATACATTCCTTACAAAACCAAACTGACAGAAATCACCACCGAAATCAAGCTCTGCCTGAACATCATGGATTCATGGGCAAATGCATTTCAACTAAAAAAATAAAGAAAAAACTCATTGTCTCATCCTCTCATCCCAACACAGCGCAGACATCCCCACAAGTATCAACACCCCAGATCACACCCTTCCTATCTCAGACAGCTTGAAATTCCTCGGCGTTACAATGGACCATAACTTAACACTAGAGAGCCAAGTGGCATCCACAACAAAGAAAATGTTCCACTCAATGTGGAAACTCAAATGTGTGAAGCAATTTTTCCCGAGGAAAACATTTCGCAACCTGATACAATCAATGGTACTAAGCCACTTAGATTACTGCAATGGAATTTATGCGGGATGTAAAGAAACTTCAGACCGCTCAAAACACGGCAGCTAGGCTTATGTTTGGTAAATCGCGATTTGAAAGCGCAAAACCCCTCCGCGAAAAACTACACTGGCTCCCATCAAAGAATGCATCGCCTTCAAAATCTGCACCCTGGTTCACAAAATCATCTACAGAGAAGCCCCGAGTTACATGACAGACTTGATCTACTTACCAATTAGAAATACATCCGAATCAACACGATGTTATCTAAATCTGCACTACCGAAGCTGCAAAGGACTTAAATACAAAACAACTTACGCATCTAGTTTTTCCTACATAAGCACACAACTGTGGGACGCATTACCAAAAGCCTTGAAAATGACGTACGACCACCTAAAATTCTGGAAATCACTAAAAGCCAGAAAGGCATACCCTATCGATCCAACTTAAATGCCTAATCTCTGCAACACAACCAAACTAAAGCACGTAATGGACATAACACAACTCTTCCGTTCTCCAATTCCCTAATGTGGCTGTGCCACATGAACTTGATCTTACCACAACATCACCCTGTATTTGTTCACACCGGAGCCTGCAAAGGCCTCTCCAGTACTATGTAAGTCACATTGAGCCTACAAATAGGTGGGAAAATGTGGGATACAAATGTAACAAATAAATAAAATCACTGTTGAGTCAGAAACTGTTTGCATGTAGCTGGGGCAGTGGCACAAATTCTTCTCAAACTACCCCCACTCTGCAAGGGGATCCAAGGGAAGAACAGAATTACTTTAAGCTGTTTCTAAATCTTCTGAGCAGGATCTCCTCTGCTCTGGGACCCTTAATTTGAACCTTTCTTCTTAAGAGAGCTTGGCCTCAGTAGCCCTTTTCGTGATTGGGGGAGTTTTTATGCCCATCTCAGGCAGATGGGTTCTAGAGGGCTAAGTTTTCCAGAAGGAATCTGATAGTCCTGCTGTGTGCCTTGTTGTTTTCGGGATGCACGTCAGCCACTGGGGGCTTCTGTGGGGCAGACCTCCCTGCCCCCCCCCCCCCCGAGTTCATTCTGCTGCTGTGTATGCCTATATGTTGCAGAAGTCTGGTAGGGGAGCTAACAGTACCTTTTTAGTTCAGCCTTTGGAGTTTTCTGGCTTGTTCCCTATCTCAGTCTCTTCTAATGGACCCTGCCCTGAAGAGGGGATGTTTTCTTTCCGGCTGAGCAGTAGGGTCCATTTCTCCCCTGTCTTCCTCTATTCAGAGGGAGTCTTTTCATGGCAGTCCATTTTTGCACAAAGGCAGCAAGAATCACCTGAGCTGGAAAGCCATGTTTGCCTTGATAGAAATAGGCCTTACTGTGTTGTTTAGATTTTCTTATAGTTCCTGCGTTGGCTAAGGCTGTTCCTGGTGTGGGGAAACAGTGAACAACATCAGAACAGGGCTCTTTGTATGTTGGGCCTGTGAAAGGGCCTATTTAGTGTTTTTATTTACAGACTTTTCTGTCCCCTCAGTTTTTCTCTGAGGGCAGTTGCTTGAACAGCTTGGAAGTTTCCTTCTTTCCTTTGTGAAACTCTTTTTATACTGCCTATGAGCATAGGCGCCCCGTATAAGAGGCTTGGGGAGGCTAAGCCTCCCCAGCCCTGCTCTGACCTTCCCCGTGGCCCTGCCGAGACTCCTGGCGAAATCTTCTGCTGCCGCCGCTTCTATTGAGCAGCGGCAGCCAGGAACGACATCTACCCAGCTGATCCGCTGCCGTCACTTCTCTCTGAGCCAGCATAAGAAGAAAAAGAAGCGCGGGGCCGCAGCAGCGTTCAGACATGCGCTGTCGGCTCTGCCGGTCTCTGCCCCGTGACGTCAATTTCCCGTTCCGGGGGCAGAGGACCGGCAGAGCCGACAGCGCATGTCTGAACGCTGCTGCGGCCCCGCGCTTCTTTTTCTTCTGTCAGCTAAAGAGGCCCGGGCCGGAGGGAGAGAAGAGAACGTGGCCACTGGCTGGAAACGGTAGGAGGAGAGAGAAGGAGAGCAGGGGAGAGCCAGGGGACATGGCCAGCGCAGTGGAGAGCCAGAGAGCAATAGGGAGAGAAAGAGGGGACATGGAAAAAAGCATGGGAGAGCCAGGGACATGGAAAAAAGCAGGGGAGAGCCAGAAAGAGATGGGGAGAGAAAGAGGGGCCATGGAAAAGAGCAGGGGAGATCCAGGGACATGGAAAAAACAGGGGAGAGCCAGAAAAAGATGGGGAGAGAAAGAGGGGCCATGTAAAAGAGCAGGGGAGAGCCAGGGACATGGAAAAAAGCAGGGGAGAGCCAGAAAGAGATGGGGAGAGAAAGAGGGGCCATGGAAAAGAGCAGGGGAGATCCAGGGACATGGAAAAAAGCAGGGGAGAGCCAGAAAGAGATGGGGAGAGAAAGAGGGGCCATGGGCAGGAGAGAGAGAGAAGCTGCTGGGGAGAAACTGGGAGACCCTAGCTGTCAGACTGAGAAATGCTGGCTGGATGAAAGGAGGGAGAAAGAGGAAAAATGCTGGAAGGAGGGAAGAAACTGGTAGGGAGGGAAAGAGGAAAGACACTGGAAGGATGGGGTGAGAGAGGACATGCTGAATGGAAAAGGGTCAAGAGAGAACTGTCTAGAAGGAAGGGGAGATAGAGGAAGACAATGGACGGAAGGATTGGGAGAGGATAATGGGTGGAAGGATGGAGTGAGAAAGAGGGATAACACTGGATGGCATGGTAGGAGAGAAAGAGGGAAGGTGCTGGACATGGATGGAGCGGAGGGAAGTATATGCACATGGATGGAGGGGAGTGAGGAGAAATGCTGGATATGGAGGGAGGGAAAACTGTTGAATTTAAGAGCTGGATCGGGATACTGAAGGATAGGGACAGGGCTACAGATGGTAGACAGGACGCATAAGGACACAGGAGGATGGTGGACATGGTGAGAGAAAAAATATCAAATGGAAAGAAGACACTGCATAAAACAGAAGACACTGGGACCAAAGCGAATAGAAAAACTAAATGATCAGACAACAAAGGTAGAAAAAAGTATTTTATTCAGAATTTATTAACTGGAATATGTCAGCTTTTGGAAATGTGCATGTAAATTTCAATTTTTCTAGTATTGCTGCATGCTGAGTCTGACTTCTTGAGGTAACTTTCCAGTTCAGTATTTTGCCTTCATATCTGTTGTGTCATGTGTTTTTCATGTGTGATCAAGGTGCAGTATTCTGCTAGCGTGTAGTATTTTCAGCCCTTTTTTTTTTTTTTTTGTTTTGTTTCACTAGGTTGTGCACTGGAGTTTTAGAGCCCCGTGTAATTACAGTGCTGCCTTTCCATGCATAAGGTTTAGCTCGTCCTGTCCTTGGAAGTAGTACTGTTATGGTTTGGTAAGGCTATATGAGTGTGTTTATGCACAAGTTTGTGTATAGTGTTTTGCAGTGGAGAGATTGTGTATTGGCCTTACTGAGGTGGCACCAAATCATCAGAAAGGGTTTTAGAGCCTAAATCATGACACACTACCTCTTGAAGGATCTACATATAGTCGTTCATAAAAGGAGCTCATTGTGAACACTTTCCACCCTAAAAGGGTGTTTTGTGGCTCTACATGAGAATTGTGATATTATGATCCCTTGTTTCATATTGTTGATGGTCTGCATTTTCCGTATGGGTGGTATATTGGTTTATTAGGGTCTGCCCAGTGTTATGGTACAGTAAGGTTTATGAGTGTGTTTTTGCACAAATTTGTGCATAGTGTTTTGCAGTTGAGCAATTGTGGTTAGTACATGCTTTGAGCAACCACTTTATTCTTTGACATATGATACATATTTAATATCTAAATTTAATAAAAGGTATTAATTGTGACTTATTTTTACTTATTTTTTTTCTGTTGTCAGACAATTATGGATGTAAGCCCCGCCTCTGGCCCCACTTCTAACCCCGCCCCCTTTAGCCTCCCCAAACAGTTGGGCCACCGACCGCCTATGCCTGTGAGCATACCACCCTGAGTGTGTCTGATCTCTGATCTTGGAAGCTCAGCAGGGTTGGGCCTGGCTTGTTTCTACTTGGATGGGAGACTGCCTGGGAATACCAGGTGCAGTGCAGGGTTACCAGGTGGAAAATTTTTTTCCCACCCAATCCAGCCTAAAAACAGCCCAAAACCCGCCCAAACTCAAACCCCGCCCCTGACACCCCCACCCCGCATCATCACCCCCGCCGTCATCAACCCCGCCCCGCCGTCATCGGCCCTGCCTCCCCCGTCATTGGCCCCGCCTCCCCCATCATCGACCCGCCCCAAAACGTCACTAACCCCGCCCAAAACGTCACTAACCCTGCCCCCCGCGGCCGAAAAAACCGCCTGAAAACCGCCGAAAAGAAAAAAAAAAAGCCCAAAAAACCGCGACCCACCGCGGGCAAAAATTTCCCGCGGCGGGTCGCGGGAAACCGCCCAATTGGGCGGTAAAACCGCCTACCTGGCAACACTGGTGCAGTGGGAGTTTCTAGGCTTAGTGCCTTTGGCTCCACCTTTCTGTGGGAAATGTTACATATTGTTATTTTCTGGGGCTAGTGTTCTGGTCTCCATGGTAACCATGGAACCTCAGTGCTGTTGTCATGGGGGTATTTGCTCCAGGTGTAGTAGCTTCAGCAAAATAGTTATGTTTTGATGGTCACAGGTTTAAGGCTGGTTTGTGTATCATGTTAGAAACTGTGGCCCTCAGATCCTTTTCTATGGGGCATATTTTACTTCCCTCTCATATTGCTTGCCTTGACAAGCAGTTCTTTCCATAGCTGGGACAGTTTACAGTAGGCTAGCTACAGTGCCAAAGGTTAGCAGTGGTGGTTTCACACAGCAGCTCTGCTCTTCTAGTTTTGCTGTCTGACACTGATCAAACTATTGCATTCCAGCTTCCACTGTATCTGTGGCATTTATAGCTAGCTGTTTGTTGCAGTGTCTCTAAGGCTTTTATTGCACTTTTATATTGGACAGCTATCTATATTCAGAGCTACTTCAATTTAGCCTGCACTTCTCCCTTAGGAAGCATTTCTTTTCTTTCCTCTTTGGTCCCATCATCTGCGGTTTCTCTGTTTGGCAGTTCTGAGCCCTCATGTTCAGTTCCAGGCTTTGCCTGTCGGCATGGCTATGGCTCCATTCACCTTTTCCTAGGTTTGGGAATTTTGCGGCATTCTCCGCAAGGACAGCATCAAAGTGCACCTTACTGTAGATGAGATCCGAGAGTTTATCTTCCTGGGTCTTCTCGGAATCCTTGAGCTGGGTGGTCACCATTCAAATGAGCCATCTTGTCCTGTTCCAGACAGCTCTGGTACGATTTTTTTCTTGACTGAGGACTGGAGGATCTAGGTTCAGACTTGGATGCGCAGTCTGCTCAGGACGCTGAGTCCTCAGGCCTGGCTATGCATTCATGTCTAGGGCTCTGTGGCGGATACTTTGGAGGTAGTGCTGTGGGCGGTGCTCATAGACAACATCTATAGCTCTTGCTTCTCGACGGGTGGTCTCCTGTGTTCCAGGAGTGTAAGCAGTGTCTTCCGTGGCTGTTCTCGGTACGCTGGCGCATGAACTGGTGGCTTCACAATTCCTTCCTGTGGAAGGGATGCCTTGGCGCCTCCGCAGTGGATGGTGGTGGTCATGGATGCGAGTCTCTCGGACTGGAAAGCCCTTTGCCACCTCCTTCCGTCTCCGGGGTGGTGGATGGCACAAGGGACAGTGTAGCCGATCTTCCGCCTGGATCTGCTTTTGGTGCTGTTTGTCTTCTAGCCTTTCAGGACACGTTTCAGGCCAGGTGGTGCTTGTGCCGTCTCCCCCGCCTGGACCTGCTTTTGGTGCTGTTCGTCTTCTAGCACTTCAGGACACGTTGCGGGCTAGGCGGTGTTTCTGCCGTTGGAGAAGATGAGGTGGTGGCTGCTGCTTCGCCAGAGTAGGACTCGGAGTCAGACTGTGGCAATCAGGACGTGTCACCCCCATGGAATGGGCAGAGGACCTCGTGTTCCGTTTCTACTTTGTCCGCTTTGCGGGCTTTTCCTATGGTGAGTTCTCTTTTCTGCCATCTTCTGGTCTTGGCAGAATTGTTATTCCGTACCAGTGCTTCTTCAACATGGCCTCAGGTAGAGAGCTCCATAGGTAGATCTGATGGCGTCCCTTCTGGACGCCCAGGTGCCTTCTTTCTTCTGTCATCGGAGAGAGGGTGATTCGGCAGGGCTGGTTGTTCTATTGCATCCTTGACCAACGGATGTTCTTCGATAGTGTTTCCTCCGTGGCCTCTCTGCGGACGAGTTCTTTTCAGATTGCTCTCCACCGGGGTCGAGTCATTCTGGTAGCTCCGGATTAACCATGGCGCCCTTGGTATGTGGATATAGTGAGGCTCCTGGTGGTGCCTTCGTTTTGGATCCGCTTGATTCCAGGCTGTTCGTTCTGGGTCCACTCCTGAGTGGATGATCCCTCTCATTTTGGTCTTACGGCCTGGTGTTTTGAGAGGTCAACTCTGAGGAATAGTTATTTGGACGCTATGGTTACTGTTCCGTTGCGATCTTGTATGTGGTCCACAGCCCACTGCAACCGCGTATTCTCAGGTGTTGATTTTTTGAGGCTGATTGCGGGCGTCTGTGCCTCAGCAATTGAGTTGTTTCTGCAGGATGGGTTGCAGAAGGGCCTGGCCTGGCCTTGCACTTGGAGGTGGTGCATTTCTTGCAGAGTGCTTTGCTCCTCCGCTGATGCGACCTTCTCCATGAAACCTCGTTCGTATTCTCAGAGTCTAGCTTGGGGTTCCTTGTCTACCGAGCATTGCTTTGGACTCCTTTTTTTCCTTTGCAGAATGCTTCACTTAGGAACTTACAAGCAGTGTGTTTGGTCGCCAATTCTTCGGCATGTAGAGTGTCTGAATTTTTAGTGCAAACATTCTGAGCTGTTTTTTCTGCAATTTGCTGAGTCTGGAGTGATTTTGCTTTTGGTTTCTTCTTTCTTTTCCGGCTGTGGTTTAGCTTTTCTTTTTCAGCCTCTCTTTCTTCTTTCAGGAGGGGGATTTTCACACGGGAGTACACATGCATCATCTTCTGGATGTTCAGAGGACTATCCGGTATTTGCAGATGTTGCATGTTTTTCAACATTCAGATCTTCTCTTTGTCTTTGTCACCGGTTCTTGCTGTGGGACGGCAGCCTCTGGTCTGATCTGATTTTTTTCTCGTTGGATTGCAGATAATTTGTGGATTTTTTGGAAAGGTTGCATCCTGCCGGTGGCATTCCAGGCTTGTTTCACGAGTTTGCTACTTCTTGGGCGGAACGAATGTGCTTTCACTATTCAGGTGCTGCCTTTTCAGTGACGGTTCTATCTCGGGGAGCGGCGACTTCCCACCCTACTTAGGGATTGCTTTGGTACATCCCACCAGTTCTTGGATTCATCTGCTGCATATGCTAAGGAAGGTAAAATTATGCCTTATCTGCTGATAATTTTCTTTCCTTTGGTAGCAGCAGTTGAATCCAGGATCCCGCACTTTGTCAGCCGTGCTTGTTTTGCCTATCTGTTCTTGTTCTGGTCTTTAGTATCCAAAAAAAACAAAAGAAGAGGAAAGAGAACAGAAACCACTGAAGAGGACTCCATCGCAGTCGTGGTTTCTTTTAAGTCAGACTGACAAGTTTCTGTTTTGTATGGTTGGTGAGGAAGGCTTCCTGGTTTCTTGTCTGATTCTGCTTGGTGATGAGACATTTACTGAAGTGATGGAGGAGCTGGCCGTCTGGTATCACTGCCTTCAGCTTTGTAATCTATTTCTCCACCTGCTGGTAGATGGACACAACCCACCAGTTCTTGGATTCATCTGCTGCTGCTACTAAAGGAAAGAAAATTATCAGCAGGTAAGGCATAATTTTACCATATGTGTCTACTACTACTACTAATCATTTCTATAGCGCTACTAACTTGTTCAGTGCACATTATATGCAGGTACTTTGTCCCTAGAGGGCTCATAATCGAGTTTTTGTACCTGGGGCAATGGAGAGTTAAGTGATTTGCCTAAGGTCTCCAGAGCTGCAGTGGAATCGAACCCAGATCACCAGGATCAAAGTGTGCTGCACTAACCATTAGACTACTCCTTCACTTTATACCTGCTAGCATTTTCACCTGCTTAAGATCATACTTAACCCTCCTAACCCTTACTCTCTTGTTCAGCACCCATATTTTATCATTCCCACCTTAGTAATTCCCTTATCCCTTATTTGTCCTGTTTGTCTGTCCTAATTAGATTGTAAGCTCTGTCAAGCAGGGATTGTCTCTTCATGTTCAAGTGTACAGCGCTGTGTACGTCTAGTAGCTCTATAGAAATAAGTAGAAGTAGCAGTAGTACTGACTAGGTACCTTTAGCACTCAGCCTACTCTTAGAAAATTATCTTCTGAGTCAGGTTGTAAGCTTTAGCTCAGGGGGTAGGCCATGCCAATCACATGTTCAGGATATCCACAGTGAATATAGAGGAGGTATATTGGCATACAATGGAGGCTGTCCATGCAAATGCATCTCCTGTATATTCAGTGTAAATATCTTGAAAACCTGAATGGCTTGAGGCTCTAGAGGTCTAGAGCTGCCCACACCAGCCTTAACTTCTAACGCATTTCCCACTGCCTAATGTTTGGTTGCACATGCATATCCATTGTGGGCATCCTGAAAACCTGACTGTCTAGGTGTGTCCTGAGGTCTGTGGATAAATGCATCGAGACACAGAGAGTAATTTGGATGTATATGTTTGCCTTTGTGTATTTGTGTAGCAGAACAGTAAAGTGCTGTAATTAGAAAAATGACGAAGAGGCTGGTTGAACCATTATAGATTTGTTCTCCAATGCTCGTTCTTCAATAAATTGGTTAATCTGGAAGATGCCACCTGCTGCTTTGGTTTGTAGCAGCAAAACTGAAACACAGCTAGGAGTCTGGATTCTGTAATAAGAGTACTATCATAAAGTAGGGACATAGATTTCTTTGTGTTTTCAATTCACCTGCGCTCTGTTTGGTTTCCCCATCCACGGACATAATGGCACTTGGAGGATGAGAAGTATGTTAGAGCGGCAGTCTGGGAGCTTTCATTGAATTAATGTGGATGGCAGCAAGCGGCATTCTTGAGAGAGCAGCAGCTGGGGCTGTGATCCTGTAATCACACAGGCATAGTGTCCTGCTTATTGGAGCACTGCTGCATGCCGAGGTCAGAGCCTGGTGATTTTCCAGCATTAACTGAGCTTTCAACCTGTTCCTGGAGGACAGTGTTCCTGTCACCTCTGCATCATTGTCTGCTGAAGGGACCCGGAGCTAGGGGAGCAGGTGGTGCTGTGGTTCAGGGGTAGCAAGTATTAGCTTGACTCCCGGCACCGATTCCTGCCTTTTAATAGCGTGTGTGCTGCAGGTAATAATTATTAATGTAGTGGAGGTGGCAGAGCTGTTGGCTGGGAAATGTTCGCTCTGCTACCTGTGCCTTTCCTGCCTCTAGTCAGAAGGGCTGAAGAAAAGTCATTAAATGGCAGAAAACAATTATTATCAGGGTATTGATCTCTGAGTCTTGTTTCGGTAATGCGATTTGTTGGTGGTTTTGGCAGTTTGCTATTAAAAGATCTTAAAATATAAATAGCAGAGTTGTTTGCAGTCCTTACCAGCTGAAGCATGGGTTTATTCTGCTGTTGTCTTATAACCTTGTCTCTGCTTTTGGCTAGCTGCAGGCTTACCAGGTGTGTGTACAGATGGCCTCCAGCTCGAAAAGCAATATTTCAGGTTTAACTGTAGCTAGCTGGTCATTTCTCCTTTCATGGGAAAATACAGGCCCTGACCTTGTCACCCAGAACCTAATTAGAAACAGGATACAGAGCCGACCTACTCTGTGCCCTGGGGGCTGGAGGACATGCTGGAGACAGCACTTGCTTTTTTTTTTTTTGTCTGCTGTTGAGTCAGATCCCTCCCCCCCCCCCCCCCCCCCCCCCCCCCACTTAAACTGGAAGGGATGTTGTTGGTTCTGGTGGTAGCCTGGTGTTCCATGGCTGAGAGCCTCTTCTCAGGAAAGGCCATGGACTACAGTGGTAGAGTAAGTGACCTGTTCTCACCCCTTGAGAGGGCAGCCTGCTCAGGTCAAAAGAGATCCTTAGGCAGAGCCATTAATCAGGCCCTGAGACATGACTGCTCAGGCATGGTTTCCTCATTAGGGGAATTCAGACTTAAGCAAATCATAGCTGAAAAGAAAGAGGAAGACGGACATGTTTCTCTGGAACAAGTTTACTGCCAGATTAGCTCTGTAGCAGTGCCGTGATAGTAACCCTATGTTGTTGTTTTTTGTAATGAAAATTTGTGTTAACACAATTTTGTGACAAAATTATAAAATACAAAGAAATAAGAAGGAATACTACTAACTCTGGTTGCAAGGTGGCTTTTTCTAAGTGAAAGATTAAAGCTTGTTCTAAGTGTTCCACCATGTAAGCATCCTTTATATGATTATAATAAATTGATTTCTCACAGACAGCTGTGTGGAGCAGGAACTCTCTTACATGTGTCTGAACAGCATTATGTACATCTGGTAGTGCCTGTGGGTAGCTTTTGTGCTTTTAGAAGAACTTGCAGTATAATATATATAATCTCTATTTGTTCATATATACCGTTACTTACATTTGTCACCTGACTCCTTTGTTGGCGCTGTATCCTCCTCCTCACTCTAGCCTGTATCCTCTGTTATATGACCTTGCGGAGTTCCTGCTATTCTTTGGACCTCAGTTCCCCACTGTGCTCTTGCTGTGTTGTTGTGCTTTTGTGTGTTCAGTTGTGCCTGTCTTTGTGCTGGTGATTTGCTCTGTTGGGTATCGTAGCCCTAAGCCTTGGACTTGTGTACCCAGACCCTGCTAGACACCAGCACCTGAGGGCTCAAACGGAGGGTTAGTCATGTCCCCTTCATTGTGCTGCCGCAATACCCCATCCTACAGTTCCTCTTGCATGGTCCTTGGACTTCAGGCAGCTTCCCTTTCCAGGGTCCCTACAACAGACTAGAAGCGATGCATGTAAGGAGTGCGTGTAGTCGGGTGGGAAGTGCCCTTCTCATGGGGTGTGGTTTGCCTCCCTGATTCTGAGCCGTCTTTGCTGATAGCTCGGTCCTGTTCCAGTTTTCTGCACTGAGGGGCTGGGTACCAGAAAATGTCAGGAAAAAGGGGATTGGAATCTTCAGGAATTTCCCTAGCCTGGGTCAGTTTCTGGAAGAGCAATTGGGTGCTGACAGTAGTTAACAGCCTCTGGTGTGGCTTGAAAATAACACTCTCTGTGGGTGATGGAAGGAAGTAAGCGAGGAACCTGACAGCAGATTTAAGACACATGATTAATTTAATAGGAGTACATACATTTGGGAAGTTCTAGTGCTCATGTGCATATAAGGAGCTGTGGTGAGCTGTGTCACAGCTAAGGAATGGAGAGCGTCAGCGTACAATTCTCACAGCACATACCCTGCTCACCTCTGCACTTTCTGGGCAGTTGAAGGCTCTCTCCTTTGCTACATCCTTCACCTTGTATGCAAGTGTATACCCAGATACATTTAGGTGGAAAGCATTTTGTGTACCCTTCAGTGAAAGAAGCCTTACATGGGCTATCCTGGATATTTCTAGCTTTTACTGTAAACACTCCATAAAGGGATCAGGTTTGTGCAGTTTTGTCGTATCGCCAAGTCACAACTGCATTTTCCCCAAATGTATGATAGAGTAGCCCAGTACTTTTCAGAGAGAGAGAGAGAGAGGAATTATGAGAACGGGTGGATTCTTTCTTCCTTAATTCATGGATTCTGATCCTGCGCTGGTTGGTTGAGAATTGAAAAGGTGTGACCCATATGAAAAGTTACTGGTTTTGGTCCAGTACTCAGTGCGACAAGTTTCTGCATCACTCTAGCCATCATCACAACTTGCAGTCCTTCAGTAGAGAAACCAGAGCAGCCTGGAGAAGCTTGCACTATTTGCTATTCTGCGCAGAAATGGCGGGATTCGGGTTTCATTACTGCTAGTCTGGCATCTTTGGTGAGCAAACAAGCTACTAAATTAATTACAGCCTGTTGGGGCTGGGTGGAAGTGATGCTGAGTTCCTAGAGAAGATGACTACCAAGCTTCAAGCAGGTGGATTATGGTAACGCAGGGCTGTTGGGAGGGATTAAAATCAAGGGGGTGGGGGGAGGAATAAGATTTCAAATGAGATTTCCCAAAGGAGAGCGGGAGAGACAGCAAGGTGGAAGTTGAGGGCAGATGCTGTTTCTTGCAAAGGGCATGCCAGCAGGTATAAGAGCAGCTAGGGAAGTGGCACAATGAGGAGCAGAACATACCAGTGACTGCTAGGCTGACTCTAAGCCTGAGCATGCTCAATTTCACTAAAAGGAGCGGGCCTGACGTGAGGAGAAGAGACAGCAGGGCAAGCAGTTTGGCGGCACTGCCACGGACCAGCACTGGATGAAGTCTTCAGCTGGGTGGAGTTGGGAAAACCCCCGCCAGCCAACCAGGGGTCCAGAGCAAATTTTTTTTTTTTTTTTTTTGGGGGGGGGGGCCCCCAGACCCCTGTGGCCCTACCTAGCTACGCCACTGCACTCTTGGGGTTTATGAGTTTGGAGCTGTGCAGGGGGTAAATCAGTAGGAGGTTAGATCAGTGCACAGAAAAACACAACCCCTTGTAGCATGTGACATCTACCAAATGCAGAGAACCATTTCAGGCAATATCGGATCACTCTGTACACTGTGGGTGAGTGTTTGTTTCAGTGCAGTCGTAATCCCAGTCAGTACTTCCTGAGACAGTATAAGAGATTATTTTCTTTCTGGCTTTTTGTACGATGGGCACCAGAGGGTCTGTTCCAGCTGTTGCTATGACTCTATGAAGTGACAGTACTGTTCTGGCACGGGGGGGGGGGGGGGGGGGGGGGGGGGGGAACTCGGGAGGATGCAAGTAGGCCCCTACTAGCTCCAGACTTGCAGAGAAAATAGCACTGTGTCTTGTAGCCCAGGGAGAATTCTAGCACATCCTGCTTGTGGTATTTTATCTCCATTTCATTAGAAAACTTGTTGCAGGTGATTTGGCAGGCCCAGTGCATTTCCAGGGCATGCTGTTCCTTCCTATTACTGGGAAAACAAGACTAGCCCTTCTTGTAAACGTTAGAATAGAAGCCAGGTTAACCTGCCATCTTTTCAAATGGCAGGTTTGATTGAAACTCCCTTCGGAAAGCATGCATATCGATGGTAGTGACTTGACCTTACATTTGCATATTATTTATAAAGGCTCTTGAGTATGCTCTTAAGGCTTGTTTACTAAAGTGTGGTGCACACAAATTTTGTGGATAAGCTTTCTTATAAATAAGGGGAGCAATGGTAAATATTGCACATTAATGCCTGCTACCATGCACCACACCTTTAATAAATTGGCATCCCTCCCTGATTACCTATATAGTACACCAGTCAGCTACACTGCTCAATATTTATCCTCGAAATGTCTGGGATGCTACTGGATAAAGTCCACAGTGTGATTGACAGATGAAACCAGCATAGTGGTGTCAAGCCCTTGGGGCATTGCCCTGTTATGAGGGCAACATGGCAGAAATACATTTGCAGGTTTCTCTGGCAGCCTTTTGAGGATTGGTTTTCTGAGCATGTGGTGTTTCCCCAGAAACTCCAGTTGCACTGTAGCTGCTTTGGTGTTTAGTGGCGGTTTTCTAAATATCTCTGAAATCTAGGTGTGTGCTCCCATTGCTTTGATCGGATGAGCATACATTTTTTTTGTTTCTTTTATATTTTCTTTTTCCTATCTTATTGCGATGTCTTTCATTATAATGAAAAAAAAAAGTTTAAACAGAATACATTTCTTTAGTGGAATAATGCTGAGCCATTCTAGAGCCAAGCATGTCACGTGCGGCTGAATTTTCTGGACCTTGGTCAATCCTGAGGTGTACTGAGTGGCTGGAGTGCTCTGCTATATCTTAAGGCTTAGGTCATTTACAGCTAGAGATGTTAATGTGCACTGACCTGTTAATGTTGTCATTGTGTGTCAGTTTAGCGCAGGTCCCTAATTACTAATGATGCACATTAAGAGGCAGATGCACTAAAGCTAAATGAGCCTTTAATGACCCTCCAACGAGGAAAATTTGATCCGTTGCATGCATCAAAGGGCTTTTACCGAGGAAGCCAGCAGCTAACGAAAACGGAATGGAGATGAGCAATTAGTGTGAAAACCCCATTGAAACGACATGCACTAACCTTTTCCGATTGCCTTTACGCAGGAAAAAGGCAGGAAAACTAACGAGAGGTCTGGACCTCTCGTTAGGACAGCTCTGTGCCAGGAAAAATAGTAAAGTGAAAAAATAAACAAACTTTGAGCCAATCCCAGCGCATTAGCAGAGCTAAAAGCGCTGTGATTGGTCCAAAGGACGTCAGCAAACACATCAAATAAAAAAAATAAGAAAAGGATCGGGAGGGGGCAAGGGCGCTCATCAGGAGCGTCCTGTATGGATGGCCTTGCCCCCCCCCCCCGCTGCTCCCCACTTTCCGCCGCTCCTCCCCCCCCCCCCCCGAAAAAGCAAAATGCTAGCTGCCCCGGTCCCCCTCCCTTCCTGTTCCTGTGTTCTACAGAGCTAACTCCGCCTCCCGTCATTCTTCTGCCCCGTGCCCGCCCCCGCTGCCCCCCCTGAGGTCGACTACGCCGCTCCCCCCCTCCACCGAGACCCCCCTCCCTATTAACGACCCGAGCAGCGCCTCTCTCCTCTTTCAGAAGCGCTGCACGGGCAGGAAGATCTATTGTGTTGGTTGTAGTCTCCATGACGTCTCTTCTTCCCTGGCCTAGGCCCCGCCTCCTTCTGACGTAGGAGAGAAGTGAAACAGGTTGAGTTAGGGATGGGTGAAGAAGTTGGGTAAGAAATGTGTGTGTTTGTGTGTGTCTTGGGAGAAGGGGAAGGAGGACAGGATGGGGAATGGGAGCTATGATGGGTGTAAAAAGTACAAAGAGTATAAAGGGAGAAAAAAATGAAATGGTGAAAGAAAAAATGATGCAGTATTCCCATTAGAGAGAAGATTTTAGGGACTGCTTTGCTATGGATTTTTTTTCCATTCTTTGTGTTGGTGATAGGGGGGGGGGGGAGCCTTAGTAGACCCTCAGCTGGAAAAGAAAATATCCCCAGATTGGTATTAAATGATCATAACTAATAGAAAATATAGCTGATGCCAGTTCACAATGATTTTTAATGCTGAGAATGATGCAAACATTAGTCCACACCAGAGGTTCTCAATCTAGTCCTTGAGACACACCCAGCCAATCAGGTTTTCAGGATACCCACAATGAATATGCATGAGATGGATTTGTATATAATGGAGGCAATACATACAAATTTATCTCTTATATATTCATTGTGGGGTATCTTGAAAACCAGACTGGCTGGGTGTGTTCTGAGGGCTGGTTTGAGAACCCTTGTCTACATGTGAGCTCATTCATGCATACAGCTTGCACTGATAAAAAAGGAGAGGGACTGTGGCAAGCAAAAGCAGGGTCCTGGTGATTGTGTGGGATCAAAATAGGTGAGATGGCCTTCTGGACCAGTAATCACTCAATGAATAGTTAAGCTCTGGAACACTTTGCCAGAGGATGTAGTAACAGCCGTTGGCGTATCTGGGTTAAAAAAAAAAGTTTGTACAAGTTCCTGGAGGGAAAGTCCATAGTCTGCTATTGAGACAGACATGGGGAAGCCACTGCTTGCCCTGGGATTGGTAGCATGGAATGCTACTACTAATTTGGTTTCTGCCAGGTACTTGTGACTTGGCTTGGCCACTTTTGGAAGCAGGATAGCTTGCACAGTCCTGGGAACTGAGGTCCATGTGATATGAACTTACAGTGGTGGAAATAAGTATTTGATCCCTTGCTGATTTTGTAAGTTTGCCCACTGACAAAGACATGAGCAGCCCATAATTGAAGGGTAGGTTATTGGTAACAGTGAGAGATAGCACATCACAAATTAAATCCGGAAAATCACATTGTGGAAAGTATATGAATTTATTTGCATTCTGCAGAGGGAAATAAGTATTTGATCCCCCACCAACAAGTAAGAGATCTGGCCCCTACAGACCAGGTAGATGCTCCAAATCAACTCGTTACCTGCATGACAGACAGCTGTCGGCAATGGTCACCTGTATGAAAGACACCTGTCCACAGACTCAGTGAATCAGTCAGACTCTAACCTCTACAAAATGGCCAAGAGCAAGGAGCTGTCTAAGGATGTCAGGGACAAGATCATACACCTGCACAAGGCTGAAATGGGCTACAAAACCATCAGTAAGACGCTGGGCGAGAAGGAGACAACTGTTGGTGCCATAGTAAGAAAATGGAAGAAGTACAAAATGACTGTCAATCGACAAAGATCTGGGGCTCCACGCAAAATCTCACCTCGTGGGGTATCCTTGATCATGAGGAAGGTTAGAAATCAGCCTACAACTACAAGGGGGGAACTTGTCAATGATCTCAAGGCAGCTGGGACCACTGTCACCACGAAAACCATTGGTAACACATTACGACATAACGGATTGCAATCCTGCAGTGCCCGCAAGGTCCCCCTGCTCCGGAAGACACATGTGACGGCCCGTCTGAAGTTTGCCAGTGAACACCTGGATGATGCCGAGAGTGATTGGGAGAAGGTGCTGTGGTCAGATGAGACAAAAATTGAGCTCTTTGGCATGAACTCAACTCGCCGTGTTTGGAGGAAGAGAAATGCTGCCTATGACCCAAAGAACACCGTCCCCACTGTCAAGCATGGAGGTGGAAATGTTATGTTTTGGGGGTGTTTCTCTGCTAAGGGCACAGGACTACTTCACCACATCAATGGGAGAATGGATGGGGCCATGTACCGTACAATTCTGAGTGACAACCTCCTTCCCTCCGCCAGGGCCTTAAAAATGGGTCGTGGCTGGGTCTTCCAGCACGACAATGACCCAAAACATACAGCCAAGGCAACAAAGGAGTGGCTCAGGAAGAAGCACATTAGGGTCATGGAGTGGCCTAGCCAGTCACCAGACCTTAATCCCATTGAAAACTTATGGAGGGAGCTGAAGCTGCGAGTTGCCAAGCGACAGCCCAGAACTCTTAATGATTTAGAGATGATCTGCAAAGAGGAGTGGACCAAAATTCCTCCTGACATGTGTGCAAACCTCATCATCAACTACAGAAGACGTCTGACCGCTGTGCTTGCCAACAAGGGTTTTGCCACCAAGTATTAGGTCTTGTTTGCCAGAGGGATTAAATACTTATTTCCCTCTGCAGAATGCAAATAAATTCATATACTTTCCACAATGTGATTTTCCGGATTTAATTTGTGATGTGCTATCTCTCACTGTTACCAATAACCTACCCTTCAATTATGGGCTGCTCATGTCTTTGTCAGTGGGCAAACTTACAAAATCAGCAAGGGATCAAATACTTATTTCCACCACTGTATATAGATACAAGAAGTTGTATAGAGAGGCAGGAAGTTGCATCCTGAGTTTGAGTGAGTGGGGGGCATGAACAATTAATGTACTAAACAGAGAGGGACCAATATATAGAGAAATGAAGCATAAACGCTTCAGCATAGAAACCTGGAACACAATGGCAGATGAAGACCATATGGCCTATCCAGTCTTCCCATCCATAAAGGCTCAGCTCTCCAATCCCTTCCTCTTCCTCAGAGATCCCCTCTGCATGAAATGGGATATTCCTGACACAGGGAGTGCAGACAGCAAGGCCACTGTTTAGTATCCAAACCTGTACCCTTTGCTTTGTCTTACTACAGTATGGTAGGAATCCAGGGTCAGTAACTATCATAAATCTTGATTTTGCCACCGGTAAGTAAATAGCTGTGATTTGCATATCTCTTCCTTTCTGTTCCCTCTTCTCCTAGGCTTCCAGGGCCTGAGCTGCTGTAGCTCATTGCAAGAGCTGCAGGAACAGATGGTGGGGGATGAGGGGAAGGAGACAGCTCCAGAGGGACCAGGGATCCTGGGCAGCTGCTATATTAGGACTGAGAAAATGGGATGAATTCACCTTCCAGTACCCAAAGACATCTGGCGGGCTAATGAATTTTGTGGTTTACATCTGTTGCCGTTTGAGGTGCTGCGCAGTTCTTCCTTGTGCTGTCTTGGCCCACGCTGTACAGCACCCTTACCTCCTGCCCCTTATGAGCCACAAGCCGCTTCGGGGGTTTTAATCTCCCATTTCAGAATGGTTCTGTTGAGAAAATAGGGGAAATGCCAGGAAGTGTGGAGAAGAAAGTAGGACCGACTAACAATATGACTCATAACATATTGGCAACGCTGCTATGATTACTCAATTTGTCTGCCTTATAATGGGTGTGCGTGTACTTGTCTGACACAGTCTTTCCACATCTCAGCAATGACCCTCCTCTCCTGTCAGTGTGCTCCAGCAGTGAGATCCTTTTTCTGCAGTATATGGTGTTTGTAAAAGACCCGTGCTTACTTCCTGTAGGATTCTAGTACCTTTGTCATTGTGTACGTAGTAGTTACAATGCTTTCCTTTGTTCCATTCACACAATTTCTTTACATTTGTAATTTTTCTGGCAAACTGTTTGGATTAGTTCCAGTTGAGTGGAATCCCCCTTCCTCCCTGTCTGCACTAGGCGGGAGGGCAAAGCCTGTATGCCAACCTGGCACCATGTGCCCTGGTATCTGGATTTTGTGCACTCTCTGTTCTTTCAATAAGCAAGCGCAACGTATTCTTCAGCCACTGACTCCTGGGCCTGAAAATCTTTGTAATAACCTGTCAGGGAGTTGATTATTAGCTGTTTAGACTGTGAGCTGCTGCAGGGAGCAGATGGGAAATGGTTTGGCTGCAGCCCTGCGTGATTATTTAATCATTACTCTTTTACAAGATTTTATCTTTGGAGGCATAGGCACATGGCGGAGCCACTCGATATTTTTTTGGGGGGAAGGGGAGGGGAAATGGTTGAACAATAGTAATCTGTCGCCTCATGTCCAGGTGCAGCTTATCCCTCAGTCCCTATAGCAGTGGCTTAGCTTCTGGTGACAGATATCAATCCATTTTCACTACCATTTCAGTCTGCCTTGGCTTTTCCCTTTGACCCCTCCCCCCCCCCCCCCCCCCAGTACATTTGGTGTTCAGTTTTTGTTGCCTTCTGTTTCTTCCTTAAGCCTGAGCTCTTAGTACAGTTGCTGTTCCAGTTCTGGGCACAGCCAGCCAGATGTTGAAGCTGTATCCTTAAGAAATGCCTGCTTTCTGCCCAGAGCATCCTACTGGTGCTGTGTCCTTTGAGATGCCCTGGCTTAGCTGCATTGCTGCTCATAAGTAGGAGACTGACAGCTGTGGTGCTGGCATTGATTGTGAAGGATGCATGTATCCACGCTATGGGGTGGAGAGAGGCAGCAGGTTAATGATCCCCAGGACTATCTTTGGCACACCCTGAAAGTGGAGAACAATGCCTGTACTCTGCTTCAGTGAAGTAATAAGTGATGCTGTACTAGGCTGATATGGGATAGTTGCCTTATGTTCAGAAGTCTTGGTAAACTAGCTTTTTGTTTAATGATAGGCAATGGAAGATGCCATCCCATTTCATACCAATAACCGGAGCTAATTGGTCTCTAGCCTGATACTTGAAGCTAGGGAACCAACACTGAATCCACATAACTGGCTGTTGGCAATTCATATTACGTCTTTTTCTCTTGCTTCCAGGTCTTTATGTTGTTGTTTGTTTAGGGTTTTTTTTTTTTTGGGGGGGGTGTTGCTTTGAAGGATTCTGACTTCCCTAATTGCAGCCACATCTGCTTATAAATATTATTTTCTCGTGGTTTTATTTTTTTAATTAACATTTTTCACATATTCCATCAATATGGGACAAGAAACAAAGCAAAATCATCATAATAAAAAGTGTAAAGTCCGGGATCCCTTTGCCAATATGAGAAACAAATAAATTATACCCCATCAACGGGAAACAGAAGATACAAAAGAAATAAATTCAAGGGTATAGGTTAAAAAAGCACAATTCTACTACCCAAAACAAAATATCCCCATTACACCATGCACTCACTATAACCAAGAGTGTTTTTTTTCTATCTGAAACAAATGTGAGTGGCTGGCTTCCAGAAATGTATACCTTGCGCCCTGATAAGAAATTAAGCATTTGCAGGGAAGTGTAAGAATGAAGGTAGCCCCACAACCAGAACTTTACCTTTTAAACTAAGAAAAGCTTTCTGTGCATTTGGGTAGTTCTAGACGCATCCTGGAATGCCGGATCACCTGTCTATAAAACAAATTTTTATTTTATTTTATTTTTTGTTCAATATGTCTATTGAATTTTCAAACACAGAAAAAGATAACCCCCTACAAGAATCCAGATCAGAGAACAATCTGAATCATAGTTACCTGATGCTAGGAGCCAGCACTCAAGAAAAAGATCTAGTTATGCTGAAATCTTCTGCCCAGTGTGCGGCAGTGGCCAAAAAGCAGATAGGTTGCTAGGAATTATTAGGAAAGGGATGCAAAACAGACCAAGAATAATGTTTGAGTATTGCATTCAATTCTGGTCGCTGTATCTCAAACAAGATATAGCAGAATTAGAAAAGGTTCAAAGAAGATCCACCAAAATGATAAAGGGGATGGAACTCCTCCTGTATGAGGAAAGGCTAAAGAGGTTAGGGCTCTTCAGCTTGGAAAAGAGTCGGATGAGGAGGAATATGATTGAGGTATAAAATCTTGAGTGGAGTAGAACAGGTAAAAGTGAATCAGGTTTTTTTAATTTTTTCAAAAAGTAGAAATACCAAGGGACACTCAATGAAATTATATGGAAATACTTTTAAAACAAATAGGAGGAAATATTTTTTACTCCAATAAATAGTTAAGCCTTGGAACTCGCTGCCGGAGGATGTGGTAACAGCACTTAGCGTATCTCTGGGTTTAAAAAAGATTTGGACAGATTCTTGGAGGAAAAATCCATAGTCTGTTATCGAGATGGACATGGCAGAAGCCACTGTTTGCCCTGGGATCAGTAGCATGGAATGTTGCTACTAATTGGGTTTCTGCCAGATACTTGTGACCTTGATTGGCCACTGTTGGAAGCAGGATACTGGGCTAGATGGACCATTGGTCTGACCCAGTATGATTATTGTTATGCTCTTATAGAACTAGAGGCACTATGTAACCCTCCTGAACCCTCCCTTCCTCCATCCCCCCCCCCCCCCCCAGAGTTTCTTCCCAGCTACTTCTGGGCAGCAGCATAACAGAGGGCAGACCTGTGTTAGATTTCTGGACCCTGGAGGAGAATGGTGGAAGATGCTTATCCTTGGTCAGAGTGGTGTGCGGGAGGCTTTGAAAAGGTAGGCAATATCTTGTGTGAACTCTCCTGTGATACCAACGTGTTGTGCTTCATAACGGGTTGTGGGGTAGTTATAGCCCCAGAAAGTTGCTCTGGGGTTTCATTAATTCTAAGCATGCTCATGCACTTCAAACCCATAGGCTGGCCTTTCCATTATTGTGCGCAGCCCCCCCCACCCCGCTTGTCTCTTAAGACAAGATTCCAATACCCTTTCGCATCCTTACAACTGTAGCTGTTGGTTTCCCCCTACAGAGAAGGGCGACGAAAATGATAAAGGGGATGGGACGACTTCCCTATGAGGAAAGACTAAAGTGGCTAGGGCTTTTCAGCTTGGAGAAGAGGTGGCTGAGGAGAGGCATGATAGAGGTCTATAAAATAATGAGTGGAGTTGAACGGGTAGATGTGAAGGGTCTGTTCACGCTTTCCAAAAATACTAGGACTAGGGGGCATACGATTGAAGCTACAAGTAAATTTAAAACTAATCAGAGAAAATTTTTCTTCACTCAATATGTAATTAAACTCTGAAATTCATTGCTAGAGAATGTGGTAAATAAGGTGGTTAGCTTAGCAGAGTTTTAAAAAGGTTGGGACGGCTTCCTAAAGGAAAAGTCCATAGACCGTTATTAAATGGACTTGGAGAAAATCCACTATTTCTGGGATAAGCAGTATAAAATGTTTTCTCCGAGGACAAGCAGGCTGCTTGTTCTCACTGATGGGTGACGTCCACGGCAGCCCCTCCAATCGGAAACTTCACTAGCAAAGGCCTTTGCTAGTCCTCGCGCGCCCATGCACACCGCGCATGCCTGGCCGTCTTCCTGCCCGAACCGGCTCGTGTTCATCAGTCTTCTTTTGTCTGCGCTCGGGACGGTCGTGTTTTGCCGCCGTTTTGTGCCCCTCAAAAAAAAAAAAAAAAGGGGGGACCTTTTGGTCTTTGTCCCTTCCCGTGTGTCCAGTTTGTTTCCTCGGCGTAAGTTTCCTTTCGCTTTCGGGGTAGGCCTTTTTAGTGGCCTCGGTACGGGTTTTTTCTCTCTCCCTTATTTTTGGTGCCCTTTGTCGCCATCTCGAATTTTGATTTCGCCGGCGTGATTTTTCCGCCCATGTCATCGAAGTCTCCCAGCAGCTTCAAGAAGTGCACCCAGTGCGCCCGGGTAATCTCGCTCACTGATAGGCACGCTTCGTGTCTTCAGTGTCTGGGGGCTGGGCACCGCCCGCAGGCCTGTCGTCTTTTGCTCTTTTACAGAAGAGGACTCAGGTAGCGAGATTGGCCCAGTGGAACGTGTTGTTCTCGGGCTCTTCGTCGACAACAGCACTGGAGGCATCGAGTGCATCGACGTCGACAGCATCGAAGTCTTCGAGCTCGGCATCGACTGCATCAACGGCATCGAGGTTTCGACCCTCTGCATCGTCGGTACCGAGACATGGGAAGGCGGCGTCGATGGTACCGGTACCGCTGTTGCTGATGTCGTCGGACGGTGGTGCTTCGACTGGAGTGCAGGTGAGGGCTGTCCATTCCCCTGTTGGTGGCGGTGAGCCTTCGGGTGGGTCTCCTCCTGCCCTGAGGGCTCCTGCGATACAGCCCCCCCCCCCCCCCGAGACCGACCTTCTTCGGCCTCGGCCCCGAGGAAGCGACGGCTGGATTCTACGTCCTCCTCGTCGGTACCGGGAAGCTCCAGTGACATGCTTCGTTTGAAGAAATCAAAGAAGCATCGACACCGGTCTCCTTCCCGCATCGGTACTGAGAGCTCTGGGTCGCCGAGGGAGTTGGCACCCAGTAGGCATCGGCACCGGGAGGATCGCTCACCCTCTGTTCAGGAGGTGTCGATGCGCTCCACCATGGACAGCCCGGAACCGCCTCCACGCCCAGAACAGACTCTGACCTCGACGCCTTCATCGGCTTCCATGTCTTTCTCCACAGCCGCTCTGCACGAGAGTCTCCGGGCCGTTCTCCCAGAGATCCTGGGAGACCTGTTGCACCCTTCCCCTCCGGTACCGGGGGTGCCTGCGCAACCGGTACCGTCGAGTGAGGCGCCGGCTGGCCCTTTGCCCGGGGTGAGGTCTCCGACATCGGTGCCGCTTGCGGTACCGGTTGCCGCCGCCTCCCAGGAAGACTCCCCGACGACGTCGGTGGAGGGAGCTTCGCCAGTGCTGGCGAGGGAGTCTACCTCTCGACGCTCCTACCGTGGCCGTGTTTCCACGGAGTGGAGTCGGGCACGGCTTCAGACACAGGTTCATGAACTTGTGTCTGATACCGATGGTGAGGCCTCGTGGGAGGAGGAGGAGGACATCAGATATTTCTCTGACGAGGAGTCTGATGGCCTTCCTTCTGATCCCACTCCCTCCCCTGAAAGGCAGCGTTCTCCTCCCGAGAGTCTGTCTTTCGCGGCCTTTGTCCGGGAGATGTCTACGGCCATCCCCTTCCCGTTGGTTGTGGAGGATGAGCCCAGGGCTGAAATGTTTGAGCTCTTGGACTATCCTTCTCCACCTAAGGAAGCGTTCACAGTACCCATGCATCATGTCCTAAAAAAGACATTGCTGGCGAACTGGACCAAGCCTCTAACTAATCCCCACATTCCCAAGAAGATCGAGTCCCAGTACCGGATCCATGGGGACCCAGAGCTGATGCGCACTCAGTTGCCTCACGACTCTGGTGTGGTGGATCTGGCCCTAAAGAAGGCTAAGAGTTCTAGGGAGCATGCTTTGGCGCCCCCGGGCAAGGACTCTAGAACCTTAGACTCCTTTGGGAGGAAGGCCTACCATTCTTCAATGCTCGTGGCCAAGATTCAGTCCTACCAGCTCTACACGAGCATTCACATGCGGAACAATGTGCGGCAGTTGGCGGGCTTGGTGGACAAGCTCCCTTCTGAGCAAGCCAAGCCGTTTCAGGAGGTGGTCAGGCAGCTGAAGGCGTGCAGAAAATTCCTGGCCAGAGGGGTATATGATACCTTTGATGTTGCGTCCAGGGCCGCTGCTCAAGGTGTGGTGATGCGCAGACTCTCATGGCTGCGTGCCTCCGACCTGGAGAATAGGATCCAGCAGCGGATTGCGGACTCCCCTTGCTGAGCGGACAACATTTTTGGAGAAAAAGTCGAACAGGTGGTAGAGCAGCTCCACCAGCGGGATAACGCTTTCGACAAATTCTCCCGCCGGCAGCCTTCAGCATCTACCTCCTCAGGTAGACGTTTTTATGGCGGAAGGAGGACTGTTCCCTACTCTTCTGGTAAGCGTAGGTACAATCCTCCCTCTCGCCAGCCTGCGGCCTAGGCTAATCCCCAGCGCGCTCGCTCTCATCAGCAGCATGCGCCTCAGCAAGGCCCCACAGCTCCCCAGCAAAAGCAGGGGGCGAGCTTTTGACTGGCTCCAGAGGAGCATAGCCGATGTCAAAGTGTCTGTGCCTGGCGATCTGCCGGTCGGGGGGAGGTTGAAAGATACCTCTGGTGGGGAAGACTTTGTTGAAACTCAAGCAAGACCGGGGCACCATGATTCTGATTGCTCCCTTTTGGCCGCGTCAGATCTGGTTCCCTCTTCTTCTGGAGTTGTCCTCCGAAGAACCCTGGAGATTGGAGTGTTTTCTGACCCTCATCACACAGGACGAAGGGGCACTTCTGCATCCCAACCTCCGGTCTCTGGCTCTCACGGCCTGGATGTTGAGAGCGTAGACTTTGCCTCTTTGGGTCTGTCGGAGGGTGTTTCCCGTGTCTTGCTTGCTTCCAGGAAAGATTCCACTAAGAGGAGTTACTTCTTTTTATGGAGGAGGTTTACCGTCTGGTGTGACAGCAAGGCCTTAGATCCTCGCTCCTGTCCTACACAGACCCTGCTTGAATACCTTCTGCACTTGTCTGAGTCTGGTCTCACAACCAACTCTGTAAGGGTTCACCTTAGCGCAATCAGTGCATATCATTACCGTGTGGAAGGTAAGCCGATCTCGGGACAGCCTTTAGTTGTTCGCTTCATGAGAGGTTTGCTTTTGTCAAAGCCCCCCGTCAAACCTCCTACAGTGTCATGGGACCTCAATGTCGTTCTCACCCAGCTGATGAAACCTCCTTTTGAGCCACTGAACTCCTGCCATCTGAAGTACTTGACCTGGAAGGTCATTTTCTTGGTGGCAGTTACTTCAGCTCGTAGAGTCAGTGAGCTGCAGGCCCTGGTAGCCCAGGCCCCTTACACCAAGTTTCATCATAATAGAGTAGTCCTCCGCACTCACCCTAAGTTCTTGCCGAAGGTAGTGTCGGAGTTCCATCTGAACCAGTCAATTGTCTTGCCAACATTTTTTCCCCGTCCTCATTCCTGCCCTGCTGAACGTCAGCTGCACACATTGGACTGCAAAAGAGCATTGGCCTTCTATCTGGAGCGGACACAGCCCAACAGACAGTCCGCCCAATTGTTTGTTTCTTTTGATCCCAACAGGAGGGGAGTGGCTGTGGGGAAACGCACCATATCCAGTTGGCTAGCAGATTGCATTTCCTTCACTTACGCCCAGGCTGGGCTGGCTCTTGAGGGTCACGTCACGGCTCACAATGTCAGAGCCATGGCTGCGTCAGTGGCCCACTTGAAGTCAGCCACTATTGAAGAGATCTGCAAAGCTGCGATGTGGTCATCTGTCCACACATTCACATCTCATTACTGCCTGCAGCAGGATACCCGACGCGACAGTCGGTTCGGGCAGTCAGTGCTTCAGAATCTGTTCGGGGTTTAGAATCCAACTCCACCCCCCTAGGCCCATGTTTTATTTTGTTCCAGGCTACACTCTCTGTTAGTTGGATAAGTTGTTAGGTCAATCTCAGTTATGTCCTCGCCGTTGCGAGGCCCAATTGTCCATGTTTGTTGTTTTGAGTGAGCTGGGGGCTAGGGATACCCCGTCAGTGAGAACAAGCAGCCTGCTTGTCCTCGGAGAAAGCAAATGCTACATACCTGTAGAAGGTATTCTCCGAGGACAGCAGGCTGATTGTTCTCACAAACCCGCCCGCCTCCCCTTTGGAGTTGTGTCTTCCCTTGTCTTTGTCTTGCTACATACGGGACTGACGAACACGAGCCGGTTTGGGCGGGAAGACGGCCGCGCATGCGCGGTGTGCATGGGCGCGCGAGGACTAGCAAAGGCCTTTGCTAGTGAAGTTTCCGATTGGAGGGGCTGCCGTGGACGTCACCCATCAGTGAGAACAATCAGCCTGCTGTCCTCGGAGAATACCTTCTACAGGTATGTAGCATTCGCTTTGTACATTTTTGGGATCTTGCCGGGTATTTGTGACATGGATTGGCCACTGTTGGAAACAGGATGCTGGGCTCGATGGACCTTTGGTCTTTCCCAGTATGGCAATAATTATGTACTTCTTCTCACACTTCTTCACTGAGTGACCTGAAAAGGGGCATCTCTCTCCCTCCTGTCTCTGTTCTTAACGTTGCCCCTAAAAGTGCAGTGTGTTCCATTTGCTCACTCATGTTGGGTATAACCTCCATCTTTGAGATTTACTGCTAGTACTTTGTTTTAATACTTGGCATTTTGCCAAATAGTTTCCTTATGGAGTTCACTGGCTGTAATATGTACTTGCAATATATAAAGATACACTTGGAAATTGTTTTTAGCTGTGTCATCCAAGGTAATGGGGGCTTTTTTTCCTGTATCTTTTTGCCCCATTTTCTTGTTCTCTAAATGTGTCTCTTGTACCTGGTACAGAATAGATGCATGGTACTTGATGTGCCTATTAACAATGCTGTTCTTGTGTTTTTATCTTTCACCATGAAGTCTGATTTTTCTAGCATCAAGCTTTTTATCAGTTGTTCTTGCCCTGGGGATGTCCCATGTGATAGCAACTTCATCATTCTATGCAGTTTTGTCAGGGTCATGATCTCGGTGTTTCTCTGGTAATATGTTAAAGGTTCACACAAATTTTGTCTCTGCATACAGGAATGTATCTTACTGTTAGGCTGAGGAAGGTACAGCCTTCTGCATGGTATATGAATATCCACAAGCTTCTTAAAATGATTCAAATGAATATCTCTGGTATGCAAACAAGCCTTTGTGGCTTGTGTACCATATGTTTAGACCCAGTGCATTTTACTAGTAGAAATCAAGAATAATGTAGAAGGGATATAGGCTCTGTGAGGTCTTTCCTTGGCTGAAAGTTCTATGAGCCCTGATCTTGTATTAACTTCTAATGCCATATGTGCAGGTGCATGCTTTAGAGACCACCATGCTTGAACTTTTCACTCTAACACAAAGATCCAAATTTGTTTGCCATTTGGTGCACCCTCTATCCTTTACCCTCTATCTGAGCTTTTAGACTAAACCATAGACACACACCATACCTAACACAATTGTTAAAAAATGCAAATCCAAGTGTCTTGCTTTTATGTTGTAAGTGGAGTGGAGGAATAGTTTAATGGTTAGTGCAGCAGCCTTACAACCTGGGGAGCTGGGTTTGATTCCCACTGTGGCTCCTTGTGACCTTGAGCAAGTCACTTAACCCTCAATTGCCCCAGGTTCAAAAGAAGTACTTGTAAATAATATGTAAACCTCTTTAATGTAAGGTGGTATATCAAGTCCCATTCCCTTTCCCCTTTCCTTAAGTGTAGTGGTTCAGAACATGTTATTGTGATGTCTTCAGGAACCACCATCTTGTCACCCATTGGTTGTAAAAGTGTGCTGTGGCATGCATTGTCCCTGTTCTTGCTTTTGTAGTGTTGAGGGGCTGACAATGTGGAGGCAAGGTTGATGCCTAGAGCTTTGAAAATGGTTTGATTTCCCCTAGTAGCCAAGAACAACAGTATTAGCTAGCTGGTTTTTTGATGTTATTTTCAGATAAAATCATAAAAAATAATTACTGAGGTCCTTCCTTTCCATTATGTCACTAAGGATCAGTCCAGACAACTGGATTATGTCCCCCATCAACCAGCAGGTGGAGACAGAGAGCACTCAAGCTGTGCTATATGTAGCCTTGTACATCTAGCTTGAGCCAGTATTCTGTATCTCCGGCAGATTGGTTAGTCATGCCTTTACAGCTTGACTGAGTTGATGAGCTCTGGAACTTCTTAGACTGGACTTGGGGTCAAGTAGCTTTTGTGCTAGGGTGTAAATCTGGTAGTCCAGGTTCCTCCCCTCTCCCTTCTCTACCACCTAGGCTGCTTACTGCCTTTATTCTCCTGCCTCTTGATTAAAAAAAATGTTATTACATTTCATTATTTAAATTTTAAGCTTCAGTGTATATTTAGGTAATTCCTATAATGCACAGATTGAAATGGGAGAGGGGAGGGGTTAAGGGTTTTTCTTCTTTTATTTGCCTTGTTCATATGCAGACCTTGGACAAAGAGGATAGTTGTTGATGCAAGTTATGTATTGCAATGTTTATGTAATTCAGTGTAGTTCTGCAAAGTATTTTTTGATGTTGGAAGGGGCTCAAACCTTAACATTGTCCATGAGTTATGCTCTCCACACTTCCCATAACTACACAAGAGTGTGGAAGACCCATTTGCAGTTCTGTAACTGTATTAATGGGTTTACAGTATGCCGCTAGCTCTTTCTGCATGCTGTGTGGTCATTTGTCTGCAGACACCTGGAGAGGCCTTTGTTGCTGCAATTCTTTGAGTAGACAATGTCCCACATAGTGCCACACCACTGGAGGCCTCTACTAATAACATCTTGAGTTGTTGGCCCACATGGTATAGAACAGGGTCAGGCAGCCAGAGTCCTCGAGAGCCACAATCAGTCACGTTTTCAAGATTTACTTGAGATTGATTTACATGTGCTGCTTCTATTGTATGCAAATAGATCTCATACATATTTATTGTGGAAATCTTGAAAACCCAACTGGGTTGTGGCCCTTGAGAGACGTGGTTACCCCTCCCCCCCCAGTATGGAACATCCGAAGAGGTATTTGCTTTCTATCTTAACATGAGTGGTAAAGTCCCCCCCCCCCCCTCCTCCACAACAGGTTGTAGCACACTCTTCAATGACTTCTAGATGACTCCCCAAGCTGTGGTACATCATGCTATAACATGAGTGGATGGCACCCTCTTGCTATAGCGTTGCCTTTGCTGTATTGCTAGCGTACACAAATTTATATTTGAATGCAGATTCCTTCCAGTTCTTTTTTTTTCGTATTTGAAGATATTAACACTTTATCTCCCCTTTCTTTTCTTTTCAGCAATGATGCCGTCGCCTGGGAAAATCCTAACATTTGAAGGCCTGAGGACCTAGTTACAACTGCTCCCTTCAATTCAAAAACGTGGGGAGGGGGGTGGGAGCAGGGCACCACCTTGGACCTGGAAGTGGCTGGTTGACTCTAAGATGTCCTTGAGCAGTGGAGCCTCTGGAGGGAAAGGAGTGGATGCAAATTCAGTTGAGACATATGATAGTGGGGATGAGTGGGATATTGGCGTTGGCAATCTGATCATTGACCTGGACGCAGATTTGGAAAAGGACCAGCAGAAACTCGAGATGTCAGGTTCCAAAGAAGTAGGGCTTTCTGCACCCAACGCTGTAGCTACATTGCCGGACAATATCAAATTCGTGACACCAGTACCAGGCCCACAGGGCAAAGAGGCCAAATCAAAGTCCAAAAGGAACAAGAGTAGCAAAGATGGTGGCAAGGCTGCTCAGACGACCTCTATGTTCTCTGCCAGCGAGGGGGGAAGTAGCAGCAAAAAAGAGGTGCAAGGACGCTCAGGTGAAGGTGCCAACTCAAGCGGGCTTGGAGCTGGCACCCCTAAGGGTTCAGAGAAGGGCACCAAGGCTGCTCGTAGCACTGCTGGTTCCAAGAAGGATAAGGAGGGTGGATCAACTAAAAGTAAGAAGGAGCGAATCGAGGTGGTGGGGGCTATTGCTGAGAAGGAGGCCAGTGTTCTTCAGCCTCTGGTCCTAGGGGTGAGGGTCGGACAGTATGATGGTGGACAGACCTCAGAAACGGCCACCCCAGAGCAGCTTGGGAGTATAGCCATAGACCCTGGTTCAATTCTGAATCCTTTAGGAATTAAGCCGGAGCCGGAGGAGCTAGAAAGTGAGTGCCGGACCATGAAGAAGATCAAGGTGGAGAAGGTAAGATGACGTTTGCCTACTGCTTTAATTTAAAGTGCAGATCAGCTTCAAATCTTTTTTTTTTTAATGGTTTCTTAACATTTAAAACCTGATTTATCTCATTTGCAATATGTTTCTCTTTATGTGAATAATGAAAATAAAGAAGAAAAAATACATAGGAAAAAAAATTGCCACATTTTGGAATTCTGTTCTCTTAAAATCAGAGTATATTATACCATCAGGAAGATAGCCAATTTGGAGTCGTCTTTTAGATCAGGGATCACAAACTCATCAAATGAAAGTCTTCTGGTATCGCTAGTGTGATTAGCCAGATATGAGCTCATTGTTTGCTGGGAGAAGCAAGTTGAGTACACCCATTGCTTTGTCCATTCCAGCACCCCATCTTTCTTTCGCTGGCTTTTCTACCCCTTCTCCTTTTATTCAGCTCTCACCACTGGCAGCAGATGGCAGAAATAGCTTGGGAATAGTAAAACTATTGCCATTGGTAGCCCTACCCTTTCATGCCCCTTGGGCATGTAATTCAGTTGCAGCCAAAAGCAGGTACTGCCAGAGGAGATATTGGAAAAACAGATAGTAGACAAACGACCAGGAAGCAAAACTACAGGTAGGAGGTGAGGCTGCCACAGTCTGGGACAGGGAGTGTTGTGGGTTTGTTGTCCCAGCTATGTTACTGCTGCCTTCTGTTGTCTGTTTTAACTAGATTGTAAACTCTACAGAGAGGGGATTCTCACCTATATATATATATATATATATATATATATATATATATATATATATATCTGTACAGCACTGCATACATTTTGGAGTGTTGTAGAAATGATTAACAGCAGGAGGCATTTTCTGAGCTAGAAGCTTGTGCATGTACTGGACTGACAGCACCTGCTTTCTCTCTAGTGACTGACATCACAGTCTCCAGCATGTGTTTATAGAGTGTATTTGTATGTAGCGGTGCCAGCTATGGGGTGAACCTGAAAGTGTGTGGGAGGGTGTCTGGTTCTGCATTAATGGGGACAAAGAGCGGGGAACTCTAGTACCTTTCGTGGCGTAGGTGCTGGCATTGGTCTGCACACCTCTGGCCTAGCTGCATCTTTCTGTGGAGCTGCTGTGCCTTGGAGATCTGCCCTATCCTGTTCTCTCTCTTTCTCTCAACCCCACCCCCCCCCTCCCTGTGGTTTCCCAAACCTCCACAGATGCTGCATGGTTAGATGTCTCAGTCATTTCATCAGCCTCAGCAGGGAATACCTCATTCCAGATGCAAGTACTGGTGGTTTTGTTCTTTACTGAGTGAGGGGGAGGAGAATTAAGGGCCTTGTCTGGCCTGTCCTCTAGCATCTGATCTACATGCTGACTTTATTCTAGCACAGACTGAACAGCTTAGTTTCGCTGGCTTCAGAAACATGCAAAGAGGGCAGCATAACGACTTGCAGGTGATGCCCAGCTGCAGTCCTTGGAGGCCAACAGTTGATTTTAACTCATATTTTGATAAGTGTATTTGTTTGTATGTTGTTTTGCTGGTAAAATCCCTTGGGTGCCAGTAACCATTTGATGTTTTTGGAGACCACTCGATTGGCAACACCTGAGAGATGGTGGGCAGGTCAGTTAATCAAAGTTGCTAATAAACCGGAAAGAGGGCTCTTTGTATCTTCTCAGAATTGGGACCAGTGCTAAGTTGCTAGATACCTTGGTGTGACCACACCTCCCTGTTAAGCCCCTGGTGGCAGCAGCTCTGGCAAAGCATGCCTCCTCTCGCCTTAGCACCACTCCTCTCTTCTCTCCTGTTGCGTCCATTAATAATGCCAAAAGGAACCTGGGCCCCACAGTTGTAGCAATGCTTCAAGCGCACGGTCTCACACAAGTTGTTCTGTCTCTGTCTCCTTCCCTTCACACAGTCCATCATTCTGTCCCTCTAGTGTTCATTATACCCTTGGATTGTTTTGGTGTTTGTGAGACTTCGTATGGTTTCCACCCATTACTGTTAATAAAACAAATTTTAAAAAAATTACATCATCCTCTGTTTCTGTTCCTTTCTCCATGCCACCTTTCTGAGCCGACAGTAGTCAAAAGCTACTCCAAGGTTATATCCACGCTCCCATTGTCTTGCTACCCCAGTTTTGTCATCTCCCACCACCTCACTTAAGCCCACAATGTACTCTCTAGAAAGGGATCCATAAGCAAGATGGCACTTGAGTGGAGTTGGCTTTAGGCAGGAACTGCTTGATGTGCAAAGGGGTTGCACACTCTGTTTTCCACTGGTCACTGCTGTGGCCTCAGGCTGTACAAGGAAATGTTCTTGTTCTATCTCCCATTTCTTCACTGCTGGAGGAGGGCCATGGCTGGCCCTCAGCAAGCCTGCTGAGCTAAGGCATCTGGTGGAATGAGTTCTACCACCAGTTCAGTGCCAGCCCCGCAAGCATTTTTAAAACTCATGGGCTGATGTGGCTGATTTTCAATGAGTTAGAAAAATGCTTGCTGTGGCTGAAACATGGTCAGCTGCACCTAGAGGTTTTCTGCTTTTTGCTGATCCCAAAATCTTGGTGCTGTAGGCTAACCCCTAATTATGCCTAAGGCAACATTGGTTGGCTTTCTACGTGCCTAACAGCAACCAGGGGTATAAATCTGCCATTGATATCCAGCATCTGCCTGGGACCCTGGCACTAAGCCCAGGTCTTGCCCTTGTCTCCTGTTTCACTATTGCATGCGTTTATGCTGGAATATGCATGACTGGCGCTACCAGAGCTCACTTATATTTGGCTATTCTGTGAGAATGTGCTCATTATGCCAAGACTGTGAAACCTGCTGCAGGAATTGGTGTGGCTTGACCTGCTTCTGACTGCTCTGTGAACATTTATTGGAGGAGAAGGGATCACCTGTAATTGTTGAGGGGAGAGGGGCACTAGTTGTCCTTCCTCTCTAATTTAGTTTTTGACAACTTTGCTGCAATGCACAGTCAATTGTCAATTAGTGTTAATTGTGATGGTGGCCTTACTGATATGGCCATGGTCCCATTGGGAGCTGAACTCAGACCACAGCTCATTTCACATGGGCTGGTGAATGGCTGTTAGCTCCTAATGACTTTCCTTACTGCTAGGCTGAATCAGCGACTCCCTGGAGGAATGGTTCTCCTTATCTGTATCCAGATGGATTGATTTCAGTGTGTGGTGGTGTTTTGTGGGGGGGGGGGGGGGGGGGGGGGCAGGGAGTGTTCATGATCAATCAGAGCTGCTCTATTCTGTGGTCATGTGCCTTCATTCACAAATATTAGGTTTTCCTCAGTTTTAATCATGCTCCCGCCTTCTGTATTTCTCAGCTAGGGTCCACAGGCCATGGATCTTTCTGGAACCTGGCATGGATGCCCTTGGGTCTGGCTGCTGAGCGTGACTATTGCATGCTGGCTGAGGGTTCCCCCTTCTGGGACTTTGAATGGTGTTGGTCTTTCAGAGAAAAATCCATGCAGTTTTCTCCAAAACATTTACAAAGGTTTTTGTGATAAATCTGTATGTTCCAGAAGACATCTTTTTACATCCTTATGTTTAGGGGAGCACAGTAGTTTGAATGTTAAGAGATAATGTGCAATATGAAGAAAGGAAACTGAGATGTAACAGGGTTTTACTTGAATGGCTGTTAAGGATAGATTTCCTCTTGCAGATGTCAAGTGGTTTGTGTTGAACCATTGAAAACATGACCAACATGACCAGGTGGAGCAGGAATGGGAAGGGGGAGAAAGAAGAGAATTAACAGTTATTACATTTACTACACTTGCACTTTTTGATAATGAGTTTGGGGCAAAGGGATTCTTCCTTTTTTCTGGTTTTTACCAGAATGGTGTGTGACTTTTTTTTAAAATTTTTTTTATTTATAACCATTTAAATTTTTACAAGCGATAAAACAACTTGATGGAAATACAGAGAAAGTAATATATAGGAACTAGTAAAAAAAGGCCAGTTTCTGGCAGAAATGAAACGGGCGATAGCAAGGTTTTGGGGCAGGGGGAGATGGGGTTTGCAGCCTCTAGACCCATGGTCAGTGACCCAGCTGTCCCCGAAGCCCCCTGCAGGCACGGGGAGATAGTGTTTGGAGCCTCACCACCCACCGTCAGCAAGGCAGCTGTCCCCCAACTCCCCGCAAGGCACCTGCACGCTCTGTGATGCTGTTTCCGTGGAGATGGTGCGTTTGTTTCCTGCAGTGTGGTCTGCCCTCGTCGTCATGATGTTGTGACGCGAGAGCGGGGCACACGACGCTTCATAGGTGATGCTGTTTCTGTGGGTAGATCGCGTTTGCAGCCTGGGCACCCAGCCCGGGAGATGGCGCGTTTCTTTCCTGGAGTGAGGTCCGCCCTTGTCATGACGTTGTGACGCGAGGGCGGGGCACACGATGCTTCACAGTTCTGACTTCCGGTTTCCAGGCATGGGCAAACAGGATATCTCTGGTGCCTCACAGTTCCGGTTTTGAGGCTTCATTTAGCATGTTGGGGTTGCGAATCATGTCCGGAAGGGGCATGGCTGAGGGCGGGTCCTGAGTGACAGTGAGTGGTGCATGAGTGAGAGTGAGTGTTGCTGACAGCCTAGCCTTCAGTGTTTCTCCTCCCACAGAGTGAGCTTCAGAATGTTCCAGGTGAGAATTATTATATAGGATTATTTCAATCAGGTAATTCTATTCTCTTCCTTAGACCACTAAATAGGGATAGTGAAACAAGATAAGGAGATCAATTAAACAGTAAACAGAAAAAAATGTGCTATTAACCTGATTATCCCCAGATATTACTCGTCTAATTCATTATTCCACATTGATCATCTGGTTGGCTTCTTCCAGGCTAATACGGTGTATAGTCAAATCATTTCATTGAAAAGCATACTTATTGTCTAGTATTAGTTAGAAATAATACATCTGATTACATTCTTTCTCTTTTAAAAACCAGAAGTTATTTAAAAATACATATACTTAAGTCTCTAATTCAAATTCCACTGATTAAAGTAATCCCAGTCTTCACAGGCTTCACTCCTTTTAAAGTAATAATTTGAGGAAATATTTCTAAGGAAAACTTTATTAGGAGTCATACCCGGAACTCTGGGAAAAACAATAATCTCGATATTAATCTATAATAATAATAATTTTATTATTCAAAATTTCTGGTCTATTATCATAACGACTTCTTGCTCATGTAGAATCATTTATTATATCAATTTTTTACTCTCAAAGGGTTCAGTTGAATTGTCCATTGAACTCTCTAATAAAATTATATCTGAAACAAAATTATTTACTGCCCCTGTTAGGTCCCGAACAGCTTTCCAGATGGTATTCAATGTAACCTCCACGGGAGTCAAAAACTCCAAGTTGATTTCTCATAGGTGTTTAGGAGTGGTTCCGCCGATTCGGGTTCTGCTGTAAACATCCTCCGTTTCAGCATATACCTCTAGCTCACTCCTCCACTCCTTTGGACATGGTGGTTGAGTAATTCGGGAACGATGGAGTTGTTTTTTCCAGGTCCAAGAGCGTCGATGCTCCTTCGCCGGCGCTAATCAAAGGAGTCGCCAACCCTTTCATCTGTGGGTAGTTCGTTGCGCAGCGGTCCCGCACTTGCTGCTCAGGGGATAAAACGCTGGCCATTGGCAGCTGACCGCCGGTTGTCCCCTTCTCAGTTAAGGTAACTGCAATTGCAGAGAGGAAATTTACGTAAAAAAGACGAAACTTCAGAGGGCAGCTGGGCCCAACGGCATACGAACTTCAGGTCACCATCTTACCACTCTCCCAGTTTGGGACACTCTTTGTCTGGTTTTTTCTCAGAGGCCTGTCTGATATGGGTAACCCTTCAGCATAGCCCTCTAAGTCATTGAAACACACAAGCCTCTCCACCTCTACGAGGGTGTGTGTGTGTGACGTTTTTAATGTGCCAGAATTAGGGTGTATGTTTAAAAAAAAAACCAAAACAACCCCCTCCCCCTTCTCAAATGTTTGACATGAAAACAAATAACAAGAAATTCTGAAAATCTGATTACAGAATATAGGACATGTGGTATAGTGAAACATTTGTATACCTGATTCTAGTCTAGCGAAAGCCCTGTCCGAGTCTCTTTGCTGTAACCCCCCCCACTTCTCTTCTTGTGCTCTGGGGGACACAGGAGCTTGATGGGCACAGAGTCGGTGTGCTCGGATGTATTTCAGGGATAGCGGCAACCTATGATGTGTTGTGTAAAATGGCTGTATGTGCCGACGTGCTTCGGTTGCGCTGTGAAATATAACCTGCCAGTGCTGAAGCCCTTGCTCTACAGCCTCATTTCCAAGGCACCTGTTCCAGTGGGTGGAAATCTCATTTTATGTATCTGTGTACGTGTCTGTGCCCTTTTCTCCTCCCTCTCGTTAAGAGCTGCTTACATGAAAAGCCCCTTGACGTGCCTTTGATGGTCCCTGCAGCAGTAAAAGTGATAGTGGCTGCTGGAGAGATTGCACACCCGTTTATGTAAGAATACATAGTAGGGGGTGGGAGCCACATTCTTCTGTGCGCAGACTGTTTTCTTATAACTGGAGTGACTCCCACGGGTGAGGACTTGCTGAGGCATAGAAAAAATAATGTTTTATGGGAGCAGTGTGTTCTTGTAAGTGTTGGGGGAGGGAAGGGAAGCTATTGATAGTGGACCCCCCACTCACTATACATGCCTATAGCCTCTGAGCAGCTGCTGCTTTCCATTGTAGACCTGGTGTGCAGTAGATGTGCCAGTCTGTCTCGCTCCGATGAGGAAGAGGGAAAAGGAGGAGTTTGTGTTATACAATTAGGGAGGAAAAAAAACCCAGTTGCTACTGTCTCCTCGTTTGGATTTCTATAATGTTATTGTGAGAGTAGCTTTTCATCTGGACCTACTTGGAAAATGCTGTGGCTTTGTAGGACACAATATGTCTGTTTCTTCTCAGCCAAGGAGAGGTAATGAGAGTTGACTAGAGCCAGCCAAGGCTGTGTGTAGGCTTTTGTGGGTATATCTTCATCAGCATTGGTTGCCCCATACTGTGTGGGCTGTTTAATGGCAAGTAACCTAGATACTATATCAGGGAGGAAGTAGGAGAGCTTTTTTTCACATGGAGTTAAGTAGAAATTTGTTTTTCTAGGAAATTTTCTAAATGACACAGTTGTAAAAAACAAACAAACCTTTAAACACTTTATATCCTTTGTTTAAAGATAACTTGAAACAAATTGGTAAAGCATGCAGAGAGCATGGCAACCCGTATGCATGTTTCCTGCTTTCATATGTTTTGTTTTTGTTGCCTCTGTGTGTGTGTGTTTGGCTTGGAGGGGAGGAGGTGAGGCAGGTTGAATAGAGTGATGACCTGGAAAGAATAATAAAATAAACCCATGTGTGATGATGGTTAGTGTGTGTAGATGTGTTTCCCTACAGAATCAAAATTGCAAACAACCAACAAGTAGGGAGGGGATGTAGGCCAGCCAAATCAATTATGTAATCCAGAGGTTGGTTACAAATTTATTGAGCAGATATCAATGCAAATGCAGACTCGACATAGAACCATGTTTCGGCAACAAATTACCTGCTTCAGGAGTCGAAATATCTGATGTTGGATATGTGCATCATATATAAACACGATAAGGTTTTAAGAACAAAAGCTTTACTTTCTGATGAGCAAAACCGCTATCACAAAGTACACGTTGCAAAGCGTGGGAAAATATATATCTAGTAACCATACTCAATTTGAAATAAAATGAGCATAGACCATTCATCCAGCACAACAATATATATGGGGTCTAGTTACCATTGACTGTAATAATTCACTGACAGACTCCTTGTTCTAGTTTTTAAATTTTTAAATAGGGGAAAGGACATCAGAACCTACTGTAGATAATCCATTTCTTCCATATTTGCCAATTTTTATGGTTCTATTTTATTCAACAGTCCAAAAAAACAAACAAACTCCTGCTGTTTTAATTATTCCCATAATAAATTAAACCCCATAATTTCTTATTTGTGCTGTCTGTCTTGAATAGTCTGTAAGCTCAGTTGAGCAGGGATACTCTTATGGGATTGTGTATGGCATTGCATATTGAGTAGTGCTACAGAAATAAGTAGTAGTAATTGGAGAGTCATGGGGTAGGAGGTAGTGTCCTTATTGTGGATTAAAAACTGGTTAAAAGATAGAAAACATAGAGTAGGGTTAAATGGTCAGTATTCTCAATGGAGAAGGGTAGATAGTGGGTTCCTCAGGGGTCTGTGCTGGGACTGTTGCTTTTTAACATATTTATAAATGATCTACAGATGGGAGTAACTAGTGGGGTAAATTAAATTTGCTGACAACACAAATTTATTCAAAGTGGTTAAATCGTGAGAGGATTGTGAAAAATTAGAAGAGGACCTTACAAGACTGGGAGACTGGGTGTCTAAATGGCAAAAGACGTTTAATGTGAGCAAGTGCAAAGTGATGCATGTGGGGAAAGAGGAACCCGAACTATAGCTACGTAATGGAAGGTTCCATATTAGGAATCACCGACCAAGAAAAGGATCTCTGCGTCGTTGTCGATGATACGTTGAAATCCTCTGCTCAGTGTGCTGCGGTGGCTAAGAAAGCAAATACAGTGTTAGGTGGTATTAGGAAAGGTGTGGAAAACAAAAGTGAGGACATTATAATGCCTTTGTATCGGTCCATGGTGCGACTGCACCTCGAATATTGTGTTCAGTTCTAGTCGCCGCATCTCAAAAAAGATATAGTGGAATTAGAAAAGGTACAGAGAAGGGTGATGAAAATGATAAAGGGGATGGGATGACTTCCCTATGAGGAAAGGCTGAAGCGTCTAGGGCTCTTCAGCTTGGAGAAAAGACAGCTGAGGGGAGATATGATAGAGATCTAGAAAATGAGTGCAATGGAACAGGTAAACATGAATTGTTTGTTTACTCTTTCCAAAAATGCTAGGACTAGGGGGCACGTGATGGAGCTACAAAGTATTAAATGTAATACGAATCAGAGAAAATATTTCTTCACTCAATGTGTAATTAAACTTAGTTTAACGGGGTTTAAAAAGAGTCTGGATGGCTTCCTAAAGGAAAAGTCCATAGACCATTATTAAATTGACAGGGAAAATCCACTGCTTATTTCTGGGATAAGCAGCATAAAATGTATTGAGTTTTCTGGGATCTTGCCAGGTATTTGTGACCTGGATTGGCCACTGTTGGAAACAGGATGCTGGGCTTGATGGACCTTTGGTCTGTCCCAGTGTGGCAGTACTTATGTACTTAGTATTTCATTTTCTTCATTGTGAATTATACTGTGAAACCTAATGACTGAACTGTTTGTTTATTTTATTTAGATTTTGCTCACACCTTTTTCAGTAGTAGCTCAAGGTGAGTTACATTCAGGTACACTGGATATTTCGCTGTCCCAGGAGGGCTCACAATCCTAAGTTTGTACCTGAGGCAATGGCGGGTTAAGTGACTTGCCCAAGATCACAAGGAGCACTTGATTAGGTGAAACAGGTCCCATTGGGTCCTTGAAGATAAGTGCATGTCTGTGATGAAAATTATATAAATAAATTATAAATAATTATGTATGAAAACTTATTTTGATAAGATATATGGGTATTAAACATGTGAATAAGGGATTAACAATCAAAAACCACCTCAAAAAGGTAGGCTTTTAGCCTGGATTTGAATAGGGCCTGAGACAAAATATGACATACTGACTGTCTATTCTAGGCATTTGGCACAACAAGATGGAAAGAACGGAATCTAGAGTTGGCAGTGAAAGAGAAGAAAGATAAGAGCAACTTTCCTAAAGAATGGAGCTCCCAGAGAGGGCTATGGGGGGAGAGAAGAGGAAAGATACTGAGGAGCTGCAGAATGAATACACTTGTAGTCAGTAACAGGAGTTTCAACTGTCTACAGAAATGGATAGGGAGGCAGTGGAGCAACTTAAGGGGTTATGTGAGTGTAGCGATATTGGCAGAAGATAAATCATGCAGCAGACTTTTGAATAGATTGAAAGGGAGAGACAAGTCCATAAACCACTACTAAACGGACTTGGAAAACTCCAAAATTCCAGGAATAACATGTATAGAATGTTTGTATGTTTGGGAAGCTTGCCAGGTGCCCTTGGCCTGGATTGGCCGCTGTCATGGACAGGATGCTGGGCTCGATGGACCCTTGGTCTTTTCCCAGTATGGGCATTACTTATGTACTTATGTACTTATGAGATACGTTTAATGGGAAACCTGTAAGGAGGAGGTTGCTGTAGTCTAAACGGGAGTTGAGATTGTGGATAAGGGTTTTTTGGTAGCGTGTTCAGAAAGGTAGGTGATTTTATAAAGAGAAACAATGGGGCCAATGCTCAAAGCTTATCATGCTAGCAACGTCTGATTTAAATTGGTTTTAGCTAATCTAGTGATCACATTATTCATCGTCTAATGCACAAAGGGGTTCTCCGTGGTTTTTACCATTTGGGATTGCAGCTAACATTAATCCTATTTAAATGTATTACAAAAAGCACATTAGTATTAAAATGAGCATTCCGAGTGATGCACAGAAAGGACTGCCTACCTTTTAACGTGCGGAATTTTCCTTCAGGTCTGGAGTTGTTCTTGTATGAGGGAGACTTCTGGGAGGAGCAGTTTGCTTGCATTTTTCAATAGCAAAACTTGTCAGAGAGCAGAAAACAGCTTAGAGGGGCAGAGAAACAACTGGAGGAGATTTTTTTCAATAGCAGTGTGTGGGAGAGCAGAGAAGAGCTTAGGGGTGGAGAAAAAAGTAGACAGCCAGTGTGCTGGGAAAAGCCCCTGTGATGTCAGCTGTGGGGGGGGGGGGGGGGGGAGGTGGTGAAATAAGCAGACAGTCAATTTCCTGGGGGAAGGCCCTGTGATGTTGACTCTGTCTGATGTCAGCTGGGGGAGGCAGAGAAACATGCAGATAGCCAATCAGCTGAGGAAAGCCCCTATGATGTCAGCTGGGGGGGGGGGCTTTCAGTAAGGAGGAGATTCCCAAGCGAAATCATTGGGGGCAGAGGGAAGGCAAGTAAGCTGCAGGAGGAAGGTGAAGCCAGCACCAGAACACTGCAAGGGAAAGGAGTCAGGGGTACAGTGCAGCCAGCAAGTACTGCAGGGGAAAGGAAAGCCCAAGCACATGTGCAGAACAGGGATACTTACTGAGAGACTGCTCTGCACATGTGCTAGACGCTTTCCCTACTGCATTGCTTGATGAAATTGCATGCAGCTCATTTGCGTGCAATTTCCTTTGAGCATTGCTTACTATTTCCAAATCAGTAAGTTCTACCGAGGATCTAAACGCACGCGGTTTTTAACGGGGACTTTGTGCAATGGACCCAATAGGTTTAAGCAGTCTGTTGGATATGTGCAGAGAGGAGTCAAAGATATATCCCCAAGATTATGAGCTGAGGATACAGGAAGGATGATAGTTCTATCTATAGAAACAGAAAATGGGAGAAAAACATGTATGAATCACTATTTAGCCTAGCAGGAAAAGGGATGTAACAGAAGGGAAGACGGTGGTGGGGAGTGCATTCAGAGCATGTCTAGTGGAATTATTCTGACCCTTCTGCACATTTGTGTGTTTGCATGCATATGTGTGTGAATATGTATATGTTGTACACCTATGCATGTATCTCTGTTTTGTTTGGGTGTGTATCTGTGTTGGCTCTTTTTGTCTCTGACTGGGAGAGGAGATGAAAAGTGAGGGCAGTTTGAAATATGATATTCGATAACAATGTTACATAGTATCAATGTTTATATGCTAAGAACATAAGCGTTGCCATACTGAGACAGACCAAAGGTCCGTCAGGCCCAGCATCCTGTTTCCACCAGTGGCCAATCCAGGTCACAAGTACCTGGCAAGATCCCAAAAGAGTATAATACATTTTATACTGCTTATCCTAGAAATAATCAGTGGATTTTCCCCAAGTCCATCTTAATAATGGCTTATGGACTTTTCTTTTAGGAAATTATCAAAACCTTTTTTAAACCCCACTAAGCTAACTGCTTTTACCGCATTCTCTGGCAACGAATTCCAGAGTTTAATTACATGTTGAGCGAAGAAATATTTTCTCTGATTTGTTTTAAATTTACTACTTTGTAGCTTCATTGCGGTCACCTTAGTCCTAGTATTTTTGAAAAGAGTAAGCAAGTGATTCATGTCTATCCGTTCCACTCCACTCATAATTATATAGACCTCTAAGCTGAAGAGGCCTAGCCGCTTTATCCTTTCCTCATAGGGAAGTTGTCCCATTCCCTTTATCATTTTTGTCACCCTTCTCTGTACCTTTTCTAATTTTGCTGTATCAGTTTTGAGATACAGTGACCAAAATTGCACACAGTATTCGAGGTGCGGTTGCACCATAGAGCGATACAAAGGCATTATAACGTCCTCATTTTTATTTTTCATTCCTTTCCTAATAATGCCTAACATTCTATTCGCTTTCTTAGCTGCTGCTGAATACTGAGCAGAGGGTTTCAACATATTAACGACGGCCCCTAGATCCTTTTCCCCGTGGTGATTCCTAATGTGGAACTTGTATCCCGTAGCTGTAGTTCAGGTTCCTCTTTCCCACATGCATCACTTTGCACTTGCCCACATTAAACGTCGTCTGCCACTTGAATGCCCAGTGCAGTTGTTGGAAATGCCTCTCCCATATAAATGCATTGGGATGTTTATTTTTGGGGGGGAGGGGGTTGGAGGGGGTTGTCTCTGCAACTCCGTCTGGTCAGGTCCCTTTTTAGAATCTTTCACCAGGTGAACATTTTTTTTCAATCCCTTGATGTACAGTTTCTTTCCGATGTTCCATTGTGCTGGAAAGAGAAAAAGGAAGGAGACTTCCTTGTCATCAAGCAGATGAAGCCATTACGTATGGGTTATGTCCATCAACCAGCAGGGGAGATAGAGAGCACTCAAACTTTCACAGTGCCCTCTTGGCCAGCTAGCTCCACTGCCTCTTCAGTATTCTCTATCTCCCCTAGCAGGGTGGCTGCAGCTTGTTCGAGCTCCAGAAAAATCTGCCGGGAGGTGGTTCTTGGCTTGCCAGTTGTTAACCTGGGTGTTGGAGGCTATAGCAGCCTCACTTTAAAGGCACATAGGTTAGCCCTTTCCCTGCCTTACCCATACCTCTGTGGATGTGGACATATTGCCTTGCTTTCCCTGTCCTTACCCACCAACAGTGGATGCAGGCATATAGGTTCGCCCTTTCCCTGCCTTTCCCACTCATCTGAGCCTCCGGAGTCTTCAATACCTCTGCTTTCCTCACAGCTTAAAAAAAAAAAAAAGTTGCGTCGCGTTTTTAAACGCAGAGACGCTGGAACAGAGGTTTTTTGACCTGATTTTCAGCAGGATCGTAGTTGTACACTAGATCCTTTGAGGTAAGAGTGTTTTCCAACTCCTCCGGGGTGGGCCCGCGATCGGGGCGATTTTGGCGCGAAACCGCCATCTTGGATTTTACCACCGTTTTTCGGCGATGGCTGCAGACAATGTAAAGCACTGTTCCACTTGTGGCAAGCACAAATCAGCAGCAGGGCTCTGTAAATCGTGCTGTACTGGCGTAGGAGCCGGCCCGAGCATGGCGAGCGATGTTTCTTCCCGCTCTGAGCTGGCAGTGGACGCCATTTTGCTTACACCACACGGCGCGGCCTCCGTGGACACGGAGAGACCTGAGCCGGGTGGGGCACCTCGAGATGAGGTTATTTCAGGAGTGGCTAGCACCGGGCAGGATTTGGGTGCCCAGAGTGAGATTTTCTCCCCGGATTTTGTGCTTTTGCTGCATAAAGCATACATGATGAAAAGAGCCCTTCCTCAAGGGTCGCCTGAGGCTCCTCTGATTGCCCCCCCCCGATGGATTCTGGCCTGGGACTGCCCAGTGAGTCTTTTTTCCCGGATGCTTGGCCTAAAGATAAGCGCAGAAGGGTTAATTCCCCTTCAGATTGTGGTGCACCTTTTTCCCCCCCGTGGTCGGGGTGTGAGGATTCGGAGAACTCTGACAGACGTTCTTGGTCTGAGGAACCAGAGTCAGGTGCGGATTTACCACAGGATCTGGATGATCCCTCCGCGGTGAGGATTTTCCACCGTGATGAGCTGCCAGCGCTTATTTCAGATACCCTGCAGGCCCTCTCGATTGAAGATCCTGACAGTGGCATGGCCTCCTCGGGTAATCCCAGGATGGCTAGTACCAAGAAAACCGCTCGGGCCTTCCCTTTGCATGACTCCATCCTAGAGCTTGTTTCGGCTCAGTGGGCTGACCCCGAGGGACCTTTGAGAGTTTCCAGGGCTATGGGGCAGTTATACCCTCTGCGTGAGGGACATATGGCTCGTTTTCAAATGCCTACAGTGGATGCCCTAGTCACTGCGGTGACAAAGAGAACTACCCTCCCAGTTGAAGGAGGTGTTGCCCTGAAGGATGTTCAAGACCGTAGGCTGGAAACAGCATTGAAACGGTCCTTTGAAATTGCAGGTCTCACTGTTCGGGCGTCTACATGCAGCTGTTATGCTGTTAGAGCCTGCCTAGCTTGGCTGCAACAGGCAGTGGCTCAGCCCGGAGATGGAGCGGAGCCCTTCTTGGATGTGGCTCCGCGGATGGAGGTGGCCTTGTCCTTTCTGGCTGATGCCCTTTATGCCCTTGTCAGAGCTTCGGCTAAACAAATGGCAGTAGCAGTGGCGGCTCGCCGTCGTCTGTGGCTACGACACTGGCCTCTAAGAAAAGGTTGGTGAAGTTGCCTTTTCAAGGACTTCTCCTATTTGGTGAGGAGTTGGAGAAAATTGTGAAAGGCCTGGGTGATCCAAAACCCCAGCGCTTGCCCGAAGATAGGCAGAGGCCTTCCGCTAAGGGCCAGGCTGTCCATTCCTCGTACAGACCTCGCTTCCGTGAAGCTAGAAGGTACCGCCCGGGGCGTTCTGCTGGGTTCACTTCACGTGCCCATAGTCAGCAGAGGAACTCCTTTCGCTCAGACAAGTGTTCCGCAGCCGGTGGCTCAAGACCAGGAGTTCAGGGGCGACCCTCTCAATGATGGTGCGCCGGCCCTCTCCTCGATGCCTGTCATCGGAGGACGGCTTTCCCTCTTTGTCGAGGAGTGGGCCAAGATTTCCTCAGATCAGTGGGTTCTGGACCTGATCAGAGATGGATACAGAATAGTATTCAACGCCCCAGTAAGAGACGTGTTTGTGGAGTCCCGATGCGGTTCTGCCGTCAAACGGGCGGCGGTGGAGGAGACTTTACAAGGTCTGATTCAGTTAGGGGCAGTGACCCCGGTGCCTCCCGCCGAGCAAGGCTGCGGCCGATAATCCATCTACTTTGTGGTGCCGCGAAAAGTGGGTCCTTTCGCCCTATTCTGGACTTAAAAGAAGTGAACAAGTCCCTGAGAGTGCGGCATTTCCACATGGAATCCCTGCGCTCCGTCATTGCGGCGGTTCAGCCAGGAGAGTTTCTCACGTCTCTAGACCTGAAAGAAGCTTACTTGCACATACCGATTTGGCCCCCGCACCAGAAGTTTCTGAGGTTTGCGGTGTTGGGAAAACATTTCCAGTTCAGGGCCTTGCCTTTTGGCCTCGCCACAGCTCCCCGAACCTTTTCGAAGGTAATGGTGGTAGTAGCTGCTTTTCTCAGGCGAGAAGGTATCAGGGTTCACCCGTACCTAGACGACTGGCTCATCAGAGCAGACTCTGCAACAGAGAGCTTACAAGCTACAGCCAGAGTGGTCTCAGTACTGCAATCTCTAGGCTGGGTCGTCAATATGGCCAAAAGTCACCTGTCCCCTTCACAATCTCTAGAGTTTTTGGGGGCCAGGTTCGACACAGTCTCGGGCTATGTGTTCCTACCCGAGCTAAGGCGGTGCAAGCTTCAGAATCAGGTCCGTCTGCTCCTGAGGATGCCCCGCCTGCGAGCTTGGGACATTGTTCAGCTGCTGGGATCGATGACAGCCACGATGGAAGTGGTACCCTGGGCGAGAGCGCACCTGAGATCTCTACAGTATTCCCTACTCCAGAGATGGTCTCCTATTTCTCAGGATTACCAATGCAGACTTACTTGGCTCCCTGCGGCCCGACTCAGCATGGAGTGGTGGCTCTCGGACAGCATGCTGCGGCGAGGAATGCCGCTGACGCTCCCCGTTTGGTGCCTGGTGGTAACAGATGCCAGCCTGAAGGGCTGGGGCGCACACTGCAAGGGGAAGCATGCCCAGGGTCTATGGACACCCGAGGAGTCGGAGTGGTCCATCAACCGCCTAGAGTTGAAAGCTGTGTTTCAGGCGCTTCTGGCCTTTCAAGTGACCCTGGAAGGATTGGCTGTCAGAGTGATGTCGGACAACACGACAACGGTGGCCTATATAAATCGACAAGGCGGAACAAGGTGCAGAGCACTAGCCACGCAGGCCGAACTGATTTGCCACTGGGCCGAGCTGCATCTTCAGTGTCTGTCGGCAGCTCATATTGCAGGTCAGAGCAATGTGCAGGCCGATTATCTGAGCAGGCATCAGATCGATACAGCAGAATGGAATCTGGCAGACGAAGTATTCCTGCAGATCTGTGCCAAATGGGGCAAGCCCGTGATGGATCTAATGGCGACAAGTGCCAATACCAAAGTCCCGTGCTTCTTTAGCAGACGGAGAGATCCTCGCTCGGCGAGGTTGGATGCCTTGGCTCAACCCTGGCCTCCGGGTCTACTTTATGTGTTTCCCCCATGGCCCTTGATAGGGCGCCTGCTCTTGCGGATTCGGCTGCACCCAGGAGAAGTGGTCCTCATCGCCCCGGATTGGCCAAGGAGACCTTGGTATGCAGACCTCCGACAGATGCTCCTGGAGGCTCCTCTGCCGTTACCTCTGGTACCGAACCTGTTGACTCAGGGACCGGTAGCCATGGAGGACTCCGGCCGCTTTGGTCTTACGGCATGGCTATTGAGAGGGCGCAATTGAGAGATAAAGGTTATTCCAATAAAGTTATTTCCACTCTCCTGCAAGCCCGCAAGCAGTCCACTTCCATGGCTTATGCCAGGATTTGGTGCCTGTTTGAGTCTTGGTGTGCTTCCAGAGCCATTGCTCCAATGCGGGCTCCTGTCTCGCCGATTCTGGACTTTTTGCAGGAAGGTGTACAAAAAGGCTTGGCCTATAATTCCCTGCGGGTGCAGGTGGCAGCGTTGGCCTCCCTTCGTGGTAAGGTGGAAGGCGTGTCTTTGGCTGCTCACCCAGATGTGGCACGGTTTCTTAGAGGGGTGCTTCGGCTCCGACCTCCAGTGCGAGCACCCTGTCCAGCTTGGAACCTGGGGCTAGTTTTGAAAACCCTGCAGGCATCTCCTTTTGAGCCGCTTCGGCGAGCATCGGAGAAAGATTTGACACTGAAGGCCGTTTTTCTGGTGGCCATTACCTCGGCGAGACGGGTGTCAGAGCTCCAGGCGCTGTCCTGTAGAGACCCATTTCTGCAATTTTCAGAGTCCGGAGTCACGGTTCGGACCGTGCCTTCCTTTATGCCTAAGGTGGTTTCAGCCTTTCACCTAAACCAGCCTATTTTCTTGCCCTCTTTTTCAGAGGAAGAGTTTCCAGAATCTTTTGGGCAGCTGCACCTTTTGGATGTGCGCAGGACTCTGCTGCAGTATCTGCGAGTTACTAACTCTTTCAGGACTTCTGATCATCTGTTTGTTTTGCTATCCGGTTCTCGCAGAGGGTCTCCAGCGTCTAAAGCCACTATTGCCCGCTGGCTCAAAGAAACTATCTTTTCAGCCTATCTGCTGGCCGGCAGGGTTCCGCCTATAGCCTTTAAGGCACATTCTACTAGAGCGATTTCTTCCTCTTGGGCTGAAACTGGAGCACTCTCTCTTCAAGAGATATGCAGTGCAGCAACATGGGCTTCTAAGCTCTCCTTTGCCCGACATTACAGGCTGGATGTGGCTGCCAGGAGGGATGTGCGTTTTGGTGCACAAGTGCTAGCGCGTGGTGTGGCTTGTTCCCACCCTATCTAGGGATTGCTTTGTTACATCCCATACGTAATGGCTTCATCTGCTTGATGAGAAGGAAGGGAAAATTAGGTTCTTACCTTGGTAATTTTCTTTCCTTTAGTCATAGCAGATGAAGCCATGAGCCCTCCCTGTATGATTGTCTGTATGCTGTGAATCTGTTTTTCAGGTTCTGTTCTAATTTCCTGAAGTTCCTTCCTTGGGAGAAAGTTGGAAAACAATCTTCAGGATTCATGTTCAGTTTAAATTTAGGAGGATGTGTTCATTCCCTCCAGCATGTTTTTTTTTTTGGAGGATGTGTTGATTCTCTCCAGGAGGCGCGTGTGTTCCCCTCCAGTTCTATAAATAGGAGGATGAGTTCATTCCCTCCAGTGTGTTGGGAGGATGTGTGATTCCCTCTAGGAGGCGCGTGTGTTCCCCTCCACTTATACAATAAGGAGGATGAGTTTATTCCCTCCAGGAGGATGTGCATTCCCTCCTTTATGAGTTCATGCCCTTGTGATGGGCCATTGTTCGCTGTGAGGAAAGCTCTTGTGATTCCCATTGTGGTTTGCCATACTGCTTTGGAAGCTTCAAATACTGAAGAGGCAGTGGAGCTAGCTGGCCAAGAGGGCACTGTGAAAGTTTGAGTGCTCTCTATCTCCCCTGCTGGTTGATGGACATAACCCATACGTAATGGCTTCATCTGCTATGACTAAAGGAAAGAAAATTACCAAGGTAAGAACCTAATTTTCCCTTATGCTTTGAGATTGTTTAAATTGTACATATGCGGATTCTAATCTTAGATTCAATAAAATACTGTTCATGGTTTGGGAGCGACAGTACTAAAAATTGATGTTCCAATCTATTGTACTCTAATTTGTCAAAAGAATATAATCTTAATCTCCTAAATGTCGTAGGGTGGACTATCTCCATGTTACATATCAAGGTGCAGTTGGAAATCCTTTTATGTTTAATTATCCTTATTGAACCGATAATATAACAGATACAAAAACTTATTTGTAGTTGTTCATCATTTAACAATTTATTTTTATTTTTGTTACATTTGTACCCCGCGCTTTCCCACTCATGGCAGGCTCAATGCGGCAGGCAATGGAGGGTTAAGTGAGTTGCCCAGAGTCACAAGGAGCTGCCTGTGCTGGGAATCGAACTCAGTTCCTCAGTTCCCCAGGACCAAAGTCCACCACCCTAACCACTAGACCACTCCTCTCTCCTGCATGTGCATCTTCAATGCATGTGATCCCCCCGAATCCACCGGAGAATAACTTTAACTAACTCATAAACACACCTAACTGCAACATCATGTCATTACATTAAACTCTAAAGAGCTCCGTATCAATAGAGCAGGTAGTAAATCTTACATCTATCGAGCCATATTCCCAATATCCATTCTCACCATTCTGCCCCCCCACCAGGCTCCAGGTTCCTTCCTTTCTATCTCCTTTCCCCCCCCTTCCCTTAACTCCCATTCCTAAAACACTCATTCAAACAAACTGGAGAGAACCTGAACTCTTATGGTTTCCTACCCCCAATACCTATCACCTCCCCCTGTATTTCCCTCCCATCCCCCACACTCCTTCCCTAAGCAAAGATCTAAACCCTCCATTGTGTCTTAAAGTGACATGGAGTTCAGAATCAGGCTACGTGCTTGTCCCGGCAACGATTGGATATATGGTTCCCAGATTGCCCAAATTTTTTTCTTTTGATTAAATGTGCGACAGGCATCTCGGGTTTCAACCACCAACAAAGCATGAAAGGCATTCCTCCAATGCCAAAAGGAGGGCGACACCTCCTGAGTCCAATATTGTAAGATACACTGCTTCCCTCTGACATTGGCTTTATAGATCAACGAGCGTTCTGCCAGTCTAGGAGGACTCCTGCCCCCCCCCCCCCAACCATTCTATCACAATATCCTTGGGTGCCAAATGAAGCTCTCTAGGCAATAAGTGCCCGCAGTATCTTGTTATCTTATTCCAGAAATCTCTTATATATGGGCACGTCCAAAGTATATGAAGCAATGACACGCCCATATTATCACATTTACATCATTTGGGCTCCTCTAAACATCCAGCATAATATGCCTGTTTGGGGGAAAAGTATGCTGTAGTAATAATTCTAAACTGAAGTTCTCTGTCTTGCGTTATACAGTGGGGGAAATAAGTATTTGATCCCTTGCTGATTTTGTAAGTTTGCCCACTGACAAAGACATGAGCAGCCCATAATTGAAGGGTAGGTTATTGGTAACAGTGAGAGATAGCACATCACAAATTAAATCCGGAAAATCACATTGTGGAAAGTATATGAATTTATTTGCATTCTGCAGAGGGAAATAAGTATTTGATCCCCCACCAACCAGTAAGAGATCTGGCCCCTACAGACCAGGTAGATGCTCCAAATCAACTCGTTACCTGCATGACAGACAGCTGTCGGCAATGGTCACCTGTATGAAAGACACCTGTCCACAGACTCAGTGAATCAGTCAGACTCTAACCTCTACAAAATGGCCAAGAGCAAGGAGCTGTCTAAGGATGTCAGGGACAAGATCATACACCTGCACAAGGCTGGAATGGGCTACAAAACCATCAGTAAGACGCTGGGCGAGAAGGAGACAACTGTTGGTGCCATAGTAAGAAAATGGAAGAAGTACAAAATGACTGTCAATCGACAAAGATCTGGGGCTCCACGCAAAATCTCACCTCGTGGGGTATCCTTGATCATGAGGAAGGTTAGAAATCAGCCTACAACTACAAGGGGGGAACTTGTCAATGATCTCAAGGCAGCTGGGACCACTGTCACCACGAAAACCATTGGTAACACATTACGACATAACGGATTGCAATCCTGCAGTGCCCGCAAGGTCCCCCTGCTCCGGAAGGCACATGTGACGGCCCGTCTGAAGTTTGCCAGTGAACACCTGGATGATGCCGAGAGTGATTGGGAGAAGGTGCTGTGGTCAGATGAGACAAAAATTGAGCTCTTTGGCATGAACTCAACTCGCCGTGTTTGGAGGAAGAGAAATGCTGCCTATGACCCAAAGAACACCGTCCCCACTGTCAAGCATGGAGGTGGAAATGTTATGTTTTGGGGGTGTTTCTCTGCTAAGGGCACAGGACTACTTCACCACATCAATGGGAGAATGGATGGGGCCATGTACCGTACAATTCTGAGTGACAACCTCCTTCCCTCCGCCAGGGCCTTAAAAATGGGTCGTGGCTGGGTCTTCCAGCACGACAATGACCCAAAACATACAGCCAAGGCAACAAAGGAGTGGCTCAGGAAGAAGCACATTAGGGTCATGGAGTGGCCTAGCCAGTCACCAGACCTTAATCCCATTGAAAACTTAAGGAGGGAGCTGAAGCTGCGAGTTGCCAAGCGACAGCCCAGAACTCTTAATGATTTAGAGATGATCTGCAAAGAGGAGTGGACCAAAATTCCTCCTGACATGTGTGCAAACCTCATCATCAACTACAGAAGACGTCTGACCGCTGTGCTTGCCAACAAGGGTTTTGCCACCAAGTATTAGGTCTTGTTTGCCAGAGGGATTAAATACTTATTTCCCTCTGCAGAATGCAAATAAATTCATATACTTTCCACAATGTGATTTTCCGGATTTAATTTGTGATGTGCTATCTCTCACTGTTACCAATAACCTACCCTTCAATTATGGGCTGCTCATGTCTTTGTCAGTGGGCAAACTTACAAAATCAGCAAGGGATCAAATACTTATTTCCCCCACTGTATGTATGTGCATATATCTCTCTCAGATTTTCTAGTATGTCCCCATCCCGGATTTCCACCCCCCAACTCAGCTATCACTTCTGCGCTATATCCCCGTAGCTTATATGTGGATTCACCATAACTATAGCTCTATACATCGCCAAGACTGTAATTTGAACATTCTCCGATGGCAGAAAGAACTGCTCCAATATTCTATATATCCTGTAAACAGGCCCGCTGCGCCAGTAGGGGGAGGAAGTAAGTCTCCTCCCCAGGATTAATCCAAGCTCCACAAATTGCCACCAACAACTGCTTTCAAATATTATTTTCTTTTTATTTTGGTTTCCAAGTTACAGACAAAAGCTTCAGTCCAGCCCTGGGTTATGGCTGCCCAAGGCAAGGCTGTGCTGCCCCTCACCCAGCAATCCAAAGTCTCTGCCCTTTCTTGAAGGGCTGCAATAGTCCCCTTTGAAAATACCTCTTTCCAAAGTCTGGATCCCAAGCCGTTCTGGCCTCCAAGCAGGATTGTTCCCTCCTGTCCAACCAGGGTTTCCAGCTCCAATACAGTCCTTACACCACAATCAGGAGCAGCTGGGGGAACCAGGCTTGTAACTCGTCCAGCCCTATGCCCTCCCCACAGCAAACAGTTCTAATCAAAAAAACAGGCTTCCTTACAGCAGGTTTTTAAATCAAAACATCTTTTAAACACATAGATTTCCACCTTCAGGTGCTACCTTCCTCAGGGCTCTCCAGCTCCCATTCCATTCTGCTTTCTGCTTCTTGCTCAGCCTCTTTAACCCCCTCCTCCACCCAATCCATCCCCTCCTCCTCCTGCTTCTCACCCCACTCTTCCCTCTTACAGGTGGGAGGCATGATGTATTGATTACGGAGCCAGGGGAACTGGGCTTCTTCCTTCTCCCTCCCTCTTGTGGTCAGAGTTGGTATATATCCATCTTGCCCTACATCCGTAAGTAAAAGCTGGGTCCTCCTCCATGGAATTGATTGGAGGAGGTATAACGTGGATCCAGCTTTTGCCTATTTTCTCCATCCATGTGCAGTTTTTCTCCTCTTTCCTTTCCCTCATCTCCATCCATGTGCATCTTCTTCTTTTTTCTTTCCATCCCTCCATCCATGTCCAGCACTTCTCCTCTCTCCTTCCCTCCATCCATGTCCAGCGATTCTCCTCTCTCCCCTGCCATCCCCTCTCATCCATGTCCAGCAATTCTCCTCTCTCCCCTGCCATCCATGTCCAGCAATTCTCCTCTCTCTCCTGCCATCCATGTCCAGCAATTCTCCTCTCTCTCCTGCCAACCATGTCCAGCAATTCTCTCTTCCTTGCCCTCCCCTCTCCCATATCCAGCGATTCTTCTTCCCCCAGCCCATCCTCCTTCTCCACTGCCTGCCAGCGAAGCGATAGGCTGCCAGCGTCAGACTCAGCAGTGTGAACGGTGCAGCGATTGAGAGAGGCTGGCAGCGTCGGAGCTTCCTTCTGTGAGTCCCGCCTGTGCGGAAACAGGAAGTTGAAACAACATAGGCGGGACTCGCAGAGGGAAGCTCCGATGCTGCCAGCCTCTCTCAATCGCTGCCTGCACCGGTTGCACTGCCGAGTCTGATGTAGTAGTAAGTAGGGGAGTGAGAGGAAGGGTGTAGGACTCACTTGGGGGGGGGGGGGGGGAGGTTCCGGTGCGTATCGCCAAAAAAAAAAGCACCGTCTATACGTGATTGGGTGTGATGTGCCCAGGAGTAGTGAGTATAATCTCTAACTTCCGGGTGCAACAGCCTCCATACGTCCACCTCCCCTAACACATCACATAGCAGCGGTATTCCCTTTGTGATATCAATGGATGTTCTATGAGCGTTGTGAGATCTATCCAGGACTGGGTCCGCCACTATATTAAAATCTCCGTGTGGTTAGTCAACTGCAACTTGCTAATAATGTTTCTAAAAAATCGTTTATTGTAAACATTGGGGGCATACACATTACCCAGGAGATAAGAAGCTCTATTTATCAATACTCAAGCCACAATATATTTCCCTTCGGGATCCATGTACATATGCTGTTTTTCCACCTGAAGAGACTTGTGGAATAAGATCACTACCCCTGCTTTCTTCCCCACTGCAGGGGTCTCTATCATATTGCCTACCCACCAAGTTTGTAGTTTCTTATGTTCCAGGGATGTTAAATGCGTCTCCTGTAACATTGCTATTGACGCCCCTTTCTTCTTCAAATTATGAAGTATTTTCTTTCTTTTAATGGGCGATGATATACCACCCACATTCCAGGAATATATTTTCAATCCTATTACGTTATCGCCACACACATGATTCTTAACAGTATATATATCATCATCAAGCGAGCATGTTGCCCCAGCCTCAACATCCCCGCACATACAGCCAAAGAACACTTTCTTCCCATGATCACTCTCACACATAACCCAAATCTGCACATCATCATTCATCCTCCGTGCCAATTTCTTTGCTCTGTATCTTACGCCCACCCTCCTCCCTCGCATCCCCTTTTCTATCCATACTTAACCCATTGGTCCAAACTCCTTAAAGACTAAGCACAATATGTCTTTCTTCTAATACAGAACTCAGTAGTTAGCCTGATTTCCCCACAATAATCTCTTTCCCGCCTTACTATCCCCCGTCATAATCAATAACCTCACCACCTCTTCTGAAGGCCCAACAATCGAATGTAGTTTCATACAGTCCTACTGCCTATGCAGCAATTTCAGCCCAATGTCTTCCTAGCTCGCCTCTGTATTCATTTGCTGTAGATAAGCTCTGGCGTCATTCACCTGGTCAAAATGTCTGGTTGTGCCATTGTCCATAATCTTCAATTTAGCTGGATACAGGAGTGCAAAGCGAATCTTCTTGTTTATTTCGGTGCATACCGGCGTGAAAGCTTTTCGTAACTGCTGCATGTGCTGAGAATAATCCTGGAAGCACAGTATATTGTGTCCCTGATATGTAAGCTGGTGCCCTTTCCGCATCTCATTCAAAATCTGCTGTTTATGTCAAAAGTTCAGGCCTTTAAAAATTACCACTCTTGGTCGGTTCGCCGATGATCTAATCGGTCCAATCTGATGTGCTCTATCCACACAGAAATGCTGAAGCTCATCTTCAAGCTGCAGCGCCCGAGAAATCCACTTTTCCAAAAAAGATGGTAAGTCTTTATCCAGTAATGTTTCCGGGAGTCCCACTAAGTGGAAATTGTTCCTCCTACTGCGGTTCTCCAGATCATCTAATTTGGCCTCTAAATCCGCCACCCTCTGCTTCAATTTCGAATATGATTCTTGCAGGGCCATTGTACTTTCTTCTAAGTCAGCAGTGCGCTGCAGTCCTGAATCCAGCTCCAAACATATGTTATCTATACACTCATGTGCCTCCTCTGCCCGATTATATATTTGTTGCAGCTTTTTATCTAGCGCTGCCTCCGCCGCCATCACTTCAGCTGTAATTTTAGCCACCCACACCGATCCAACTGTTGTCTCCCCCGGGGTGTGTGGGTCAGCCATTTTGTTTTCAGACGGCCTCAATTTCTCCCGGTCTTTCCGCAACCATTTTCATCGTCATTTCAATGCTTATGTTATATCTTCCTGGTTGTCCGGTGGGGTAACCGACTCCACGGCTATCGCATCTAGTCTCTCATGATTCCTTCCCTATTTAGCTGATACTTCGCCGGTTATTAGGAGGCACGCACGGAGCTCTGCTTTTCGTGACCCCCCTCTGGAAATCCTTTTAAATCAGGCTGTTGGCGCCCACTTTGATTGGGACAATCTCCGTATCTATCTTGGTCTGTGATTGCTTTTTTGCTACCTGGATAACTTTTTCTTTCTCTGTATGTAATATAGAAGTTACAGGTGCTTTCAGAAGGGTTAGTTTTGCGCATGCCATGACCTGAATGAATTTCTCTCCTATGCCAAGCTATTCTGAGTATGATTTCAGTTCATCAAATTCACTGCTACTTCTTACCTTAATACTTGCATTGCACCAACAAACCTTCCTTCTGGAGTACATGGTATGCTTGGAAGTTTTTTTTTAAATTAGGCTGGTGGCCCAATATATTTGAGACAGCTTCTGTATCTTTCTGCCACTATCTTGGGGTGGGGGGGGGGGGGGGTGTTAAGTGTGCCTGACCTGAATTTGGAGGGAAATAATGTATTCCTGACCCATGAAGGGTTCCTATCTGATGGGCCGATGCAGGAAGCTGTGTGTTAAAAACCATGTGCCGATGGCTGAGGACACAGCTTCTAACTTGAACATAACACAAAAATTTTGCTCTCTGATGCAGTAAGCTAATGGCATGCAAATTACTGCCGCATTGAAAAGTGTGCCCTGTCAAAAGAAACAGCAAACGCCATGGCGGTAGTATGCAGTAGTTTGCTACAGAAAAGCAAAAAAAAAAGTCTCAATTCCTGTCAGTGTATGAATAGTGATTTGGCTTGCACACTGACAGGAAGAGAGACGTTTAAAAATAAAGCTCACTATGGATGGGATAGAGGATGGAGGGATGGTAATAAGTGCAGATGTACTCCTCTTTACAGGGTTTTGTTTACTGAATAATGTTTCTGATGCATCACTCAAATTGTAAGGGAGGTATGATGCACTTCTTTTGATTTATTAAAGGAATTCGGGGGGGGAGGGGAGAAAAGATTAAAAGTTTGACGAAGGATGATCTCATTTGTGTATATTATACTTGTATTGAGTTTTATCATATTGTAACATTAGACTTTTGATAGCATGTATTTTGTGCTTTATTGTCCATTAAAAAAAAAACGTGTTAACATAAAAAATAAAGCTCACTGCTGCATTAGAGGTTGTTCCCCCCCCCCTCCCAACCCTCCAATCCCCCCTGAAACTCCCTAAATAAATCCTTAGTAGTCTAGTGGAAACCCCCCTCCCCCGACCCCCTTGTGTACCTTGAAGAAGAGACTGGTGTGATGCTCACTCGCTTCTGCTTCTATTTCTGTACTGTCATCTTCAAAACTGGTGGCACTTGACCCTGCACAGTGCATCCTGAAAATCCGATCTGGTGAGGTTCAAAGTTGGACACCCCTGGTCTAAAATAAAACGGTGCCCAGCTGTAGCTTATGCATTAGGGCTACAGAGGGTGGTGGTGATAGTGCAGATCCTTCAGGAGAAGATAAAGAAGATAACATCCCTGATGCAGCAGTAGGCAATGGTGAACTTGTTTGTGGACTCGCTGCAACAAGAGAGAAATTAGAGAAACTAATGAAAAAGTTAAGAGGACTAAAAACTGGTAGGTGAACTTCTGAAGATAAAAAGGAGATATATATTCCATAGCATCCCACAGATCAATCCAGAGACTTGTGGGTTATGTCCCTCTGCCAGCAGATGGAGATAGAGAGAACTTCTGAGATTCACTATATGTGGTCATGTGCAGCCACCTAAACCTCAGTATTCTCTCTATCTAGCAGGTAGAGGGTCATAACTGTGCAGCTCTGGATTGCTAGGCTCCTGACACGTTCCCCCGGGCCAAGTTGAGCTTCCTTTTGGGGTTGAGGGCTCCCAGCTGTGGTGAGCAGGGTACACCTGGTGGTGCCAGGTCTCTCCCTTTTCTTCCCCCCCCCCCCCCCCCCCCACTGGACTCCTTCCTTTTCCTCCAAGTGTTGCCTGGTTTTGTGACTGCAATTCTCTCCTGCCTCCAGTGTAAAAAACCCCAAAACATTTTAGTGTCAGGAACAGCAAAGCTCAAGTGCCGGTAAGGTAGCAGCTTTTTTTGACGCTTTGACGCCAAAGTTGGGGGGGGGGGGGGGGCTTGGCTGGAAGTCAGCACATGGGAGGGGGCGGTAGGGCTGATGGTGATGCTTTTGGAGTTGGCGAGCAGCGTCGGATTCCTGCCCTACATGCACACGTGGTTCCATTAACGCCACACGGATGTTGGACAGCAGAGGATGTCTGGAGTTGGGGGATTGAGCGGAGGAGTCAGGGCTGGGGTTGGCGGAATCCTCCAGCATTGCTTTTTCGCAACCTTCTGCAGGTGCCACTTTTGCAGACCCCCACCCCCCCGCATGTAGCATTGGAGCCGGTGTTGGTGGGTACCTCTACCCTCTCTTCGTCGTGCCCTTCAGTGGGCACCATATTTTTAGCTCTCCCACTTGTGGGAGAGGTTGGTGGGGATGCGCCGACAGCGGTGCCGTCCTCACAGCTGATTTTGGTGGGAGCCGCCAGCCTTCCTGACCCATGCCTGGTGGCGGGTGTCATTTTGCCACCCCCCCCCCCCCCCGATGGCCATCATGGCATCTGACCCACTAGTGGATCTTCAGTTGGGGATGGCTCCCTGTGCGGGCATCCTGATCCCTCTTTGCAGGAGGCTGTTGACAGGGGCTTGGGCATGGAAAATACTTCCTTTCCCCTGAATTTGTGCTTTTGATGCACAAAGCATGCCTCCTCAAGCGGGGGGGGGGGGGGGGGGGGTCTCAGGCTATTCCTCTTCCCACGGATCCTCGGGGGGTCCTAGCCCTTTTGCTGCCTTCTTTTTCCTAAAGGCTGCATATGGAGGTCCAGCGGGATCTGGAGGAGGTCTCTGTTTCCTCTGAGATAGATGGCGGATAATTGTCATGTCGATCCCGGCTGACCAGGTCTGACTCGCTGGAGGACGGGGAAGTGAAGCTGGATGGGGGTGATGACCCAACAGTGGAGCAGCTCTTTCGGAGAGAGGAGATCCCAACCCTCATTGTCAGGGCCCTTGAAGTATTGGACATCTCCCCTCTGGAAATTTCGGTCGCAGCTTCGGCAGCCTCGTCTGTTATGTCCGGTACCAAGAGGCCCCACAGAACGTTTCATATTCATGAAGCGATGAAAGTACTCATTGTGGTGCAGTGGGACATACCGGACCGGCTGTGGGTGGCAAAGGCTTATGTTGTGCTTTTATCCACTCCCAGAGGGAGAACTGGAGTCTTTACGGTGGACTCGTTAATTATGGCGGTTACAAAAAAGACTGCTTTGAAGGTGGAGGGCGGCACGGCCCTGAAGGATCCCTAGGACAGGAAGTTGAAAACTTCCCTTAAAACATCCTTTGAAGTGGTGGCGTTATGCTTTCAGGCATCTGTCTGCGGGTTGTATGCGGGCAGAGCTTGCCTCTCTTAGATGCAGAAGGTGACTTTGGTAGAGGATCTGGTTAGCTCTTTGCCCTCCCTGGAGGCAGGCCTTGCATATCTGGCGGATCTTCTCTATGACCTCTGAGCCTTGGCTAAGTAGATCTCTCTAGTGGTGATAGCTTGCCACTGGCTGTGGCTGTGGCGTTGGGCGGTTGATATGGCTTCCAAATCTTGGATGGTGCGTTTCGGGATGATTTGGAGAAAATTGTTAAGGACTTGGGGGACTCCAAAGGGTGGCGTTTGCTCGCGGATAAGCCGAAGTCCAATTTCTGCTTGGGGTTCTCTCATTTCCATTTTCAGGAGGCAAGGGGTTATCGGCCAGGTCGGTCTGGCTCCTTTAACAAGCCTCGTTTCCAGCAGAAACAGCCATTTCGTGGCGAGCACTGCTCAAGTGGCCCTTTCTATTGGACGACAGCCAATGCTCATGTCCAATGATGGGAACCTGCTCCATCCCCTGCTGGTGATAGGGGGCGGCTGTTCCATTTTCTGGGGGAATGAGCCAGGTTACTTCAGAGGAATGGGTTTTGGAGGTTATTAGAGCATTTTCTCGGATCATGGAGCACTGGGGGACCCCAGCGATAGATCTCATGGCTTGGGGAGGGGGGGGCGGAACGCAGAGGTGCCCTGTTTTTTTCAGCAAGAACAGGGCCCCCAGTCACAGGGGATCAACGCGCTCCTGCAGACTTGGCCCCGGTCTCTCCTCTATGTGTTTTCTCCATGGCCCATGGTGGATAGGGTAGTGGGGCGTATTGCATGACTCCCGGGTCGGGTGATTCTGGTGGCCCTGGATTGGCCACAGTGACCCTGATACACAGATTTGGCCCATCTGCAGATCGACAGCCCTTTACGACTACTGATCCATTGAGGGTTACTGTGGCAGGGGCCGATCTCCATGGAGGATCGCTCCCCATTTGGTCTTATGGTTAAGAAAGAAGGGTTACCCGGACAGGCTAATTACCACTATTCTGCAGGCGCGGAAATGGTCAACGTCTGCAGATCTTTGAATCTTGGTGTGTGACAGCAGGCCTCTCGGCTTCATTGGCATCAGTGGTGACCATCCTGGCCTTTTTGCAGGACAGCCTTGACAAGCTTTTGTCTTTGAGCTCTCTTAAGGTGCAGGTGGAGGTGTTGACCTGTTTTCGGGGGCGCCTTCAGGGGTCCTCACTGGCATCCCATAGGGATATTGTACACTTTCTGCAGGAAGTGAATCACCTGCGTCCGCCGTGTCTTCCAGTGGTTCTTGCATGGAATCTTAATCTAGTGTTTCGCGCGTTTCAGCAACCTCCCTTTGAGCCCTTGGATCACTTATCCTTGAAAGATCTTGCGCTGAAGACAGTGTTTTTGGTGGCTATCGCATCAGTGAGGAGGGTCTTGGAGCTACAGGCCATGTCCTGTAGCTCCCTTTTTTCGGCTTTACTGAAGCGGGAGTAACAGTTCAGACGGTCCCTTCTTTCTCAAAAGTGGTCTCACATTTTCATCTGAATCAGCAGCTTTTTCTCAGTGTTTCGCAGGGAGGATTATCCAACAGAATTCCGGGCCTTGCGGTGCTTAGATGTATGGCATATTCTTCTCCGCTACTTGGAGGTCACTAATGATTTTTGTCGGTTGGATCTTCTTTTTGTTCTATTTGCTGGGCAGAAGAAGGAGGGTCTCGCTTCCAAAGCCACGGTGGCCTGGTGGCTGCTGCAGGCCATTTCTTTGGCATACATCTCGTCGGGGAAGGACTCCGCCCCTTAAGGTGCAGGCGCATTCCACTAGAGCTCAAGCTATTTTGGCAGCTGAATCGTGCTTGGTCTCTTGGAAGAAATCTACCGGTTAGTGACTTGGGTCGTCGGTGCATACCTTTGCTAAGCACTATTGACTGGACATAGTGGCACGGGGGGATGCAGTGGCTGGGGTCTCAGTGTTCCGCCCTACTTGAGGAATGCTTGAGTACATCCCACAAGCCTTTGGATTGATCTGTGGGACACTATGGAAGGTAAAATTAGTTCTTACTGATAATTTTCTTTCCATTAGTCCCAACAGATCAATCCAGAGGCCCGCCCTATGTTTTTGTCTGGTTTGGTCTATTGTTGTTTCTAGGTTTTAGTTTTCGGTTCCTGTTGTGTTGCTAAACCCATGTTGAATGGGGATTTATTTCTTGCTGTGAGCTGTATGAGTTTCCTCCCGTGATGGTGGTTGCAGGATGTGCATGAGTCATATGGAGACAGGAGAATAATGGTGTGTTTGTGGTTTGCTTGTTCACACTGCTTTGGTAGTGACAGTACTGAGGTTTGGGTGGCTGCACATGACCACTTATAGTGAACCTCAGAAGTTCTCTCTATCTCCACCTGCTGGCAGAGGGGCATAACCCACAAGTCTCTGGATTGATCTGTTGGGACTAATGGAAAGAAAACCAGGTAAGAACTAATTTTACCATATACTGTGATTGAAGTAAGCTGTCTTTGGCATGGTGATTGTAAACTATAAATTGAAGATGCTGAGATCATACTGCACGTACTCTGACTTAGGAGTTGGATTCATTTCTGTCATGGTATGTGCAAAACTAATCTATTTGGAGACATTGCCCCAGGGGAAAGCTTGGGGTATATAAGGAAAATCCTTCTAGCCTTTAATCCAGTGGTTCGCAATCCAATCCTCGGGACACACCTAGCCAGTCAGATTTTCAGAATATCTACAATGAATATGCATAAAATACATCTGCATGGAGATAGTGCATGCAAGTTTAACTCAATCATATTCATTGTGAAAACTTGACTGGCTTGGTATATCCCAGGGACTGTGCTCTAATCTGTGAAATTTGGAGCATAGTACACACTACAAATGGGAGTAAATCATGGGACAATTCTTGACTAAGCCCTGAGCCATCAGACTAATCGTTTTGTCTGTAAGAATATCAGGGTAACTTGTGTATTGGCAGATAAACTCTAGATGTTTTTGTCAGGATCCCTTAATGTTCTCTTCTGTGCCTTTGTGCAGGCCTCATGCTGTAGGGTCTCTCTTATGCATGTGTATGGCTGGGGTTCCTGTCATGCAGCTGAGGCCTGTCTGAAGTGCTGTAGTGATCAATGAGTCTGGCTGACAGAGGGCACTGCATTATAGCATGAATGGGCTGCGTGGGTATGTCTGGAAATGCTTCAGACTGAGTATCTCCAGATATGGAGGTGTTTTCAAGAGTTCAAGCCCTCTGATAGTCTGCCTAAAAGGCAAAGATGCTGATTTAAAGTTTCTGAGCAGTGTATTATGTGTGCACATTTCACATTTGATTTAACCAGTTGAATGTTTCCATAGTTTCCCAAAGATCAATCCAGAGACTTGTGGGTTATGTCCCTCTACCAGCAGGTGGAGATATATATGGTCATGTGTAGCCACCTTAACCTCAGTATTCTGTTTATTTAGCAGGTGGATGGTCATACCGTTTCAGCTCTGGATTGCTTGGCTCCTGGCTTGGTCCCCCAGGTCTACTTGAGCTTCTGGGGTCTTAGGTGTCCCGTCCTAGGACTTGGGTGCACACCTGGTGGTGCCAGGTCCTTCCCTTCCTCCCCCATCGCCGCCTCCTCGTCCTGACCGGGGTTGTGGTTCTCACTCTCCTGACTTAAAAAAAGAAGAAAAAAAGAGTCTGAGGTTTCTCTCCTGCCCTTATAAAATTTTTAAAAAATGCCGTTTCAGCACTGTAAAAAACAAACAAAACTCCTCAGTCTGTTTTGTCCAGCGTGGCAAGCATTTGCAGATTTACAGTATTGACTGAGGGGTATGAGGACCGACTTGGCAAGTGACAGCGATTCCCGAGGGGGTGAGTAGTCTTTACCCTACCTGCGCCGGTGGGGCAGAGCAAACGCGACTCCCAGTATGGGAGCTGCTGGTTTTCCCTGCAGGAGCTCCACCCATTGCGCTTATGCCGGCAAGCCCGACAAAGCGGAGCATTGTGCTCCTTCCTGGCACGTTTTGGCGGGCGCAGGGCAGCTGTTTTCTTGTGCACACGTCTGAGGGCGCCATCTTTCCTGTTGCACCACATGGCGAGGCTGAAGCGCTGGCGCTCCCTTGGGGCCTGATTCGCCTGCAATTGTGGCAGTTTTAAGTGCAGGCCTTTCAGAAGATGTGACTGGGAAACTGAGGTGGATCGCTCCCAGTTAATTCACATTTGTTATTTTTTAGGGAACAAGGGCTTCTGAGAAGGAGGTCTGGGGCAGTTTGCAGACCTCTTTCACCCTTCAGACTTCTGTGGGGAGTCCTTGGGTCTCCTGCAGCTTCGAGTCTCCCTGACTTTTCTTACAGTTCTTCAACAATGAATCTTGCTAACCAAACTGAACCTCCTAAGGCCGTTGCCTAACACACAACTTCTATGAGAGTCCTCTATGAACCTTCACCATATCTATCAAACTGTATCTCCTTCCTTTAATTGTTAACCCACTTGTTTACCTTTGACCTTTGCAACCATCCACATTGTAACCATCCCCACTGTTCCATGTAAGTCACATTGAACCTACCAATTGGTGGGAAAATGTGGGATACAAATGCAATAAACAAACGCTATCCAACCAAGGACTTAACCCGTACATCTACGCAGGTGATGTCACGATCCACATCCTGTTCAAACACGATCTAACTGAAATCACAAATGAAATCAAACACAGCCTCCAAATAATGAATTCATGGGCGGATGCATTCCAACTAAAGCTCAACGCAGAAAAGACACAATGTCTCATTCTTTCCTCACAATATAACACGAACAAACCCACCACCATAAACACCCCAGACTACACCTTTCAAGTTTCAGACAGTCTGAAAATTCTTGGAGTTACAATTGACTGAAATCTTACACTCTAAAGCCATGCGAAAAATACAACAAAGAAAGTGTTCCACTCAATGTGGAAACTCAAAAGAATAAAACCTTTCTTCCCAAGGGAAATATTCCGCTGCCTGGTACAATCAGCTAAGCCACCTAGATTACTGCAATGCCATCTATGCCGGATGCAAAGACAAATCATTAAGAAACTCCAAACTGCTGAAACCACAGCAGCCAGACTCATATTTGGAAAAATGAAGTACGAAAGTGCCAAACCCCTAAGAGAAAAACTACACTGGCTCCCACTAAAAGAACGAATTTCATTCAAAGTTTGCACCCTGGTCCACAAAATCATTCACGGTGAAGCCCCAATCTATATGTCTGACCTCATAGACCTGCCAACTAGGAACACAAATAGATCAGCACGCACGTTCTTGAATCTCCACTACCCCAGCTGCAAAGGACTTAAATATAAATCCACATATGCATCCAGCTTCTCCTACATAAGCGCGCAACTATGGAACGCACTACCAAAGGCCATAAAAACAATACACGACCTAACAATCTTCTGAAAACTACTGAAAACCAACCTGTTCAAGAAGGCGTACCATAATGATCCAACTAGAATTTAAATGAACTAGACAAAAGTGAACTCTTTACACTAGACTGATAACCTTCGTTGCTACTAATGAAAGGCACGCAATACGCACTACTACTTTATTTCTCATGCTGGAAATTAACTTTCTATAATTGATTATCTAACTTATTTTATAATTCACTCTATCATTCAGGAACTTCAATGCAATGCCACTTTGTATTCTACTTTACCATTTATGCACCTTAATGCAATACCACTTGTAATTCTCTATCCAGAAATGGCGATCGCCATTGCGGCATAATGTAAGCCACATTGAACCTGCAAATTGGTGGGAAAATGTGGGATACAAATGCAACAAATAAATAAATATGTCTGGCTCTGTGTTACACAAGCTCTTGTAGCACTCGGTGCTAGAGGGGTATGTGTGGGTGAGATAGCTCATGTGTCAGGCTCTCAGTATGTTACATAGACAGTTGCTAGAGATGTGTGTGTGTGAGAGAGATCATAAGAATAGCCATAGTGGGTGAGACCAGTGGTCTGTCTAGCCCAGTATCCGGCTTCCATCAGTGGCCAATCCAGGTCACAAGTACCCAGCAGAAACCCAATTAGAAGCAACATTCCAGTCTACCAATCCCGGGGCAAGTAGTGGCTTCCCCCATGTCCATCTCAATAGGAGACTATGGACTTTTCCTGACTCTGTGTGTTAACATGGAATCTTGGTTGTACTTGGTTCTGGAGGGGTGTATACATGTTTGTGAGAGAGAGTGAGCTCATGTATCTGGCTCTCTGTGTTACACAGACATGCTTTTGGTTGCACTCCAAACAGTGGCCAAGCCAGGTCACAAGTACCTGGCAGAAACCCAAATCATGGCAACACTCCATATTATAAATCCCAGAGCAAGCAGTTGCTTCTCATGTATTTTTCAATAGCAGACTATGGACTTTGCCTCCAGGAATCTGTCCAACCCCCCCCCCCCCCCCCCTCAAACCCAGATACATCAACCGCTGTTACCACATCCCCTGGCAAAGAGTTGCAGAGCTTAACTATTTGTTGAGTGAAAAAATATTTCCTCCTATTTGTTTTAAAAGTATTTCCATGTAACTTCCTCGAGTGTCCCCTAGTCTGTGTCCTTTTGAAACAAGTAAAAAATCGATTTACTTCTTCTTGTTCTACACCACCCAGCGCAGTTTCTTTAGGACACGACCTTTAAACTGTCAGCCACCTTAAACTACCCCATATCCCCTCTCACTTAAACCTCACTTGCCCCCCCCATTCATATCTCCCATAATTCCAGTTGCATTCAACAAGTCTGTTTCCTCATTCAACTACAAAAGGAGCCTGTACCTTCCTAGACTTTGTGACCACCTGCTTTCTATACGCTTCTATCTCATCCATACTCTGTACCTATTCTAAGTGCCTAAGCACCCCATCTCACCCTGCAAGATTTGACCAGTTTCCATCCTAGCTGCTATGCATCATTCAACAGCTAACCTACCCAACTTCTCCCCTAGTTCCAGAGGCTTAACATTCAGTAAACACAATTTTGTATCTTCTTAATAACATGGAGCCAGCCCAGTAGAGTTTACCAAAGATAGGAGAAACATGTTCTCGAATTTCCATCTCCGGACCCGTGCTGTCGTCTTTTGAATGAACGGTATACTTGTTGTTTAAGTAGTCCCAAGTAAAGAGCATTGCAATCATCAAGACAAGAACTAGCTTGTAGAATACATCAACTTAGCAAATAGGCATTCCTCAAACCCAACGGCCATAATTGATAAAAACTAAGTCCTGCTGCAGATATCTGATTCTTTAATGTCAAGGAACCCTGAAGCTCCACACCTAAGTCTCTCACTCTGTAGCCCTTTCCCAAAACTACCAGATGCTCTACATCACTAGAAGCTTTCTGCACCCCTGGTATCTCTGTTTTTGTAGGTTCTGCTGTAATTGATTTGTATTTATCTGGTTTTCCACCATCTTCAAGCATATCTACTGCCCTATCTTTACCCAAAAGTATTAAAATCTGGATATCACCAGAAAAATACTACCAACTGTCCTAACTATCATGGTCACTAGTGATAAAATGCTGAAAAATTAGGGGGTAACAGTGTCGCCTCCTGCAGGACAGCATATGGTAACCTGTTACCTACTAGCGTCATCCGAGTTCTACCATATAAAAATATATCTCTTTGGGTTCTGGATTTTGCTCAGGCCTTTTTTAGCTGTAGTTCAACGTGAGTTACATTCAGGTTATTTCCTGTCCTTGGAGGACTTACAATCTAAGTTTGTACCTGGTTTATCGAGCAGCTTCATGGCCCCAATACGCTTCAATGGAAACAGCAAGCTCATATGACCATCTCTCAGTACAGCAGCGTACCTACCTTAAATGACACCCAGGGCATAGTGCGCACCCCCCCTCGGAATGAGCACACCCTCTTCCTCTAAGCAGGGGTGTGTGTGGAGCAGGCATGTGGCTGTTGGCATTGCAGGTCCCTTGCCCCCTTCAATGTCAGCTTCCTGTTTCGGGGCAGGGAACAGGCAGAGATGACAGCTGCACGCCACACCTGCTCTGCGCACCTCCTTGCTGCTGGAACCTGGGGTGGACCACCCCCACTGGCCCGCCCTAGGTACGCTACAGTCTCAGTGGGTTACACAGAGAGACTCTTTGCCTGTACTCGGTGCTGGAGGTTGTGTGTGTGTGTGTGTGAGAGAGAGCATTCGTGTCCAACTCTTGGCTGTGCTGTATGCTGAAGATGTGTGTGAGTGAGAGAGACAGCTCATTTGTCTGATCTTGGTGTGTTACACAGACAGGCTCTTGGTTGCACTCCATGCTGGAGGGGTGGGTGTGGGTGAGAGAGAGAAAGCTTATGTGTCTGGCTCTGTGTGTTACATAGATAGGCTGTCAGCCCTTTTCCTTTCTCTCTGGGAGAGCTGTTCAGTTAGCATGCCCTCTGGAAATAATCTGCTTCCTTTCCTTCTCTGATCTGCAGTGTGGAGCCCCCCTGGCATGGCAGCTCACTGAGAAGAGGAGGGAGGAAGGCCAGAAGAATAGAAGTGGCAGAGAGCTGGTATGTGTCAAGAACTAGAGTGGCAGAAATTAGACACAGGCACAAGAAGCCCCAGGGTTAGGCATTGATAGTCTCCTGCAACAAACTGTTTAGAAGAATTTTTTTTCCACTGGATGTAGCAACCTGAGAACTTAAGCATCACCACCTCCCTTATTTTGGAACAAAGGAAATAAAGAGCGGGAGGGGAGAGGTTTGATTTTTTTTTTCTGGTCCTTGGAAGAGCTATTTAGGATGCCTTCTGTTTATATTGCATACAAAGGTTTAACAGTATACATGAGCTTAGGGAAATCTGTGGTTACACATGGTTTTGTTTGAAAGCTGTGAGCAGGGTCTCATGCTTCATTCTCTTGAGGTTGTGGTGTAAGTGCTGGGTTATGTTCTTGATGGGGGGGGGGGGGGGGGGCAGCCACCTACCTTTAGTAGTTGGCTCACATACAGGAGTATTTTTTCCTTCAAATATTTGTAGTTCCCTTTCAACTCCCTTTGAGTTATAGCTTCTGTATTTTATGCCTGCAAAGTCCTTTGGCTACAGAAACATTACTGCTCAGATGTTGGGTGCTATGTGGCTCCCCTCACTGATGATCTTCTGGTGGAAATGGGGTATACACACCAACTTTCAGGGTATTTTGGTGACTTTTTATTTCTTAATCAGGCAAACAAGAAAAAAAAAAAGCACACCCCCATTTACAGATACTCAGTGAAAAAGTTTAATTTCCATGTAGGCCAAGCAGTAGGTCATATGTAACCCAAATCCTTTTTATGTTTCAATATTTTTTATTGATAACAAATGCAAAGTTACAAGCGGGTTCTTGTGAGAATCTTACATATCATTTCCATTGTCATCAACTTTTATACAGTTATGTGTCCCTTTCCCTTTCCCTTTCCCTCCTTCCCACCCCATCTTCCCTCTCCCCCCCTTCCCCCTTTACAGATGTTATTAATAACTAAATTCTAACGAGATAGAGATTAGGAAATAAACAATTGTCTCTTTGCTGATGGTTGTAGCGTATTCCAAAATTTACTCCAGGTCTGCAGCAATCTTTTCCCTTCTGCTGAATCTAGGTCTCGGACTGCACATCGCTCTAGTCTTGATAGATCTATCATAAATACTCTCCATTGGGTGACATTAGGGTCCGTTTGTTCCAGCCAGCCATGTAATATCACTTTTTTTCCAATCTGTACTGCACGTTGTAAAAATCTTCTGTACCCCGGCAATGACGGCTTGGCATATCTATATACATCAAATAGCATCAGTGGCTGCAATTCTGTCTTTCTGTGCCAGTATGACCAGACCTTCCCAAGCACCTGCTTCCAAAATCTTTGTACTCTAGAGCAAGTCCAAAACATATGTCCCAGAGTCGCCTGAGGGGAGGCACAGCGTGGGCATTGTCCTGTTGCACCAAAACCCGCCTGGTGGGCTCTGTGCGGTGATACATGCAAACGAAGTGCAAACTTATACTGTGATTCCCAGTATCTTGTGAATGGGGAATTTTGCAATATAGCGAGCAAGTAAGTTTGTAGTACATTCTCTGACACTTCTACTCCGAGATCCGCCGACCAGTCTTGGGCCCGTTTTTTATAGTCTATGTCTTCTGTAGTGTCTAATAGATGTCTGTGATGGTATTTTAACGGGACTTCATTCTGAGACCCCAAAGTCAGTGCAGTGTTCAACGTATCTTGTACATCTTCGCTTAGGTTAATCCATCCTAATGATACAGCATAGTGTTTCACTTGCATATAAGCGAACAGGTCTGCAGCTGGTAACGAATATTCCCTTTGTATGTCTGCAAATGTCCGTAATTGTCCTTCTTCATTTATTAGTTGATATAAGAAATGAACTCCTTTCTGCCTCCATCGAGCAAACACTCCTGAGGTGGTGCCCACTGGAAAGTCAGGGTTATGGTGCAAGGGTAGAAAGGGTGTTGAACTCGCTGAGAACCCATGGCGTTTGCATAACCATCTCCATGTTGCTCTGGCAGATGTCACAAAGGGGTTAGTTGCGGTCTTAATATCTGGGCCGCGCTGATATTTATGCGAGTGCAGCAGCCAACCCAGATGTATCTTGGGGAATGCGGCTGACTCTATCAAAGTTGCTGAAAACTCCTGGCCCCCCACCAGCCAATCTCTTATATGCCTCATTGAGCTTGAAATAGTTAGATACCTTATACTTAGTAGGCCCATTCCCCCATGCAACCTGGGCTTCTGCAGGACACTAATTGGGAGTCTAGGTCTCCGACCCTGCCAGAGAAACCGTTGGATCACCCTATTCAATGCCTTCTCCTCCCTTTGCTTCAAATACAGCGGGAGCATCTGAAAGGTGTATAGCCACCGGGGTGCCACCATCATATTAAATAGAGCGATCCTTGCAGTCAGGGAAAGCGGCAACCTTCCCCACAACAATAATGTACGCCTGGTCTCAGTCAAAAGCGGCAGCACATTCTCCCCGTACAGCCGTGATAGGTCTGTGGGCACCACTACCCCTAGATATTTCAATTGCCCCGGTGCCCATTTCAGGGGGAACTCTCCTCGCCAGCCAGCCCGGATTTCCTCCTTTATCGGCATGGCCAAAGACTTTGTGTGATTTAGCTTAAATCCGGACAGTTCTCCGTATTCCTGTATCACTCTGAGCAGATTTTCCAGCGACTGTTGGGGTTCATCCAAGAGAAGCATTAGGTCATCTGCGTATGCTAATAATTCTACCCTATGTCCTGAAATTTGCGCCCCTTTGATATCTTTAGAATTCCTGATTACACACAGTAGAGGCTCTAGAGTGAGCACAAATAATAAGGGCGAGAGTGGGCAGCCTTGTCGGGTCCCCCGCTCTATTGCAAATTCCCTGGTCCTGACCCCATTAACCAGGATTGCAGCTGTCGGTTGTGTGTACAGAGCTTTAATTGCTTCTAGATACCATCCCTGAATTCCCACCCACCTCAACGTCTCGAACATGAACGGCCATCCGACTTCATCAAATGCCCGTTCTGCATCTAAACTGACTACCAATCTGTTAGTATCTGAGTCTCTTGCATGCATCAGTGCTGCTATTAGCTTTCGCACATTAAGCACCGATTTCCGCCCTCTGACAAACCCCACCTGGTCGTCATGTATGATTTGGGGCAAACTAGGGGCCAATCTGTCTGCCAATATCCTGGACATGATTTTAATATCCACGTTTATTAAGGATATTGGTCTGAATGAGCCAGGTTGCAATAGATCTCTTCCTGGTTTCGGAATCAGACTTATCAATGCCGAATTCGCATGACGGGGAAAGGCCCCCTGCTGGGCCACCGTGTGATATAGCTCTAACAATGGACCCACCAATTGTGCTTTAAGCATTTTGTAAAATTCGCCAGTGAAGCCGTCAGGCCCCGGCGCCGAATGGAGGCGAAGCTTCGTGATGCTCTGCATGATCTCTTTTGCTGTTATTGGTTTATTCAAAGCCTCTACCACGGCCGGTGACAATTTAAGCATGCCAGTGGTGTTCAGATATTCCAACAATCTGGCCTTTCCTTCTTTCTGCTCCCCCGCATCTTTATATAATGACGCAAAGTGCTCCCTTAACACTTCAGCCACCCCTTCCAAATCCTTTTTAAATTTGGATTTGGCTCACACCTTTTTCAGTTGTAGCTCAAGGTGAGGCACATTCCATGGCGTCCCACAGATCAATCCAGAGACTTGTGGGTTGTGTCCCTGTACCAGCAGGTGGAGATAGAGAGAACCTCCGAGGTTTGCTATATGTGGACCTGTGCAGCAGCTGAACCTCAGTATTCTCTCTATCTAGCAGGTGGAGGGACATCTCTGTGCAGCTGTGGTTTGATCTGGCTACTGGGTGTCCTTTGGGCCTAGTTTAGCACAGACAGGAGTTGAGTGGCTGTTTGCAGGATGTGGTGTACACCTGATGGTGCCAGGTCCCTCCTGGTTTCCCCCTACCTTTCCTCTGTCGCCTGGGGCTGTTGGCCTGATCGGGTGTTTCCTTTTTCTCCTGACTAAAAAAAAAAAAAAAGGTAAGAGACTTCGTTTTTGTTTAATCATACGGAGGAACTAGACGTTCTGCTGAGTCAGTTTTGGGGCAGGCGTTTGTGGAGCATGTCAGTGCCTTTTGAGGCAGTTAGGGGAGTGTGAGTCCTGCTGCCGTCAGCCCGCAGCGGGTGTTCAGCGCGATGGGGGTTCCCCTCAGGCGTCCGGTGAGTCGGAAGCGCAGGGGATAGTTTCGGCGGTTTCCTCTGGGCAGTTAGTGCAGTGTGCTTTAGCGAGTGCCATTTTTTCCTCTCAGGTGCAACCCACTCTGCACGTGGTGGTTGATAGACAAGAGGTGCAGCGCGCTTCTGTGGCACAGGCTCCGATGGAGGGAAGCGATATACAAGGAGCAGGGGAGTCCCTTTCCGTTCCTTTTTCCACGGATTTAGTTTTATTAATGCACAATGCCTTTCTTTTGAAGAAGTCAGGAGCTTCTCTTCAGGCAACCCCGTCTCTTCCTCAGCAAACTTCGGTTGCTGCAGCCTCTCAGTCTTTCCTGTCAAAAAGTCCCTGGGTGGAGATTTTGGATTCTGAGGACCTATCTGACACAGATGGCCCAGTTTTGTCTCCGGGCTCTCCCTCAGAATCTTTGGATTTGGCAGATGAGGTCACCCTGCCCTCTGAGGAGGAGGATGATCGACGACTGTCTGCCTTTTTGCAGGGAAGAGCTTCCCTCCTTGATATAGGGCTTTTGAGGTTTTGGCCATTTCCCCCCCTGAATCGTCAGGGGGAACAGGTCCGGTGCCTTCTATTATGTCTGGCACCAAATGCCCACCTCGTTCCTTTCATGTACATGAGGCCATGAAGATCCTTATTTCGACGCAGTAGGATACGCCGGACAGTGGGCTTAAGGTTGCTTAGAGCTATGGCGTGTCTTAATGCGTTACCTGCCTCTGACTTAGACTTGCTGAAGGTCCCTATGGTGGATTCCTTAATCACAGCGGTCACTAAGAAAACCACTCTCTCTGTGGAGGGTGGCACGGCGCTCAAGGACCCTCAGGATCGTAAGTTGGAGACTTGCTTGAAGCTGTCCTTTGAAGTAGTAGGCTTTTCCCTGCAGGCCTCAGTTTGTGGCTCCTATGCGGCACGGGCATGCTTATCATGGGTACAGAAAGCCTCCTCTCCGGAAGATCTTGTGTCTGTTGTGCCGGCCTTGGAGTCCGGTTTAGCCTTCCTTGCAGATCTTCTTTATGAACTTTTGAGGGCGTCGGCGAAGAAGGTTTCCATAGCGGTTACCGCGCGTCTCTGACTGTGGTTGCAACATTGGGCTGCAGACGTGGCCTCTAAGTCACGTTTAGCAAGGCTTCCTTTTAGGGGAAAGCTTTTGTTTGGGACGGACTTAGAACAGATTGCGAAGGACCTCGGTGACTCTAAGGGCCAGCGCCTCCCGGAGGACAGGTCCAAATTTGTACGACTGGCGGGACCTAGACCTAAGTTTAGGGATACACGTCATTACCGTCCAGGTTGCGGGGGTTTCTTTTCAGAGAGCAAGGTCTTCTCAGAGACCTCAGCCCTTTCGAGGTGACAGGCGGGCCTTCCTTTCTGGTAACAGAAACCAGTCCACAGCCAGGTCCGCCCAATGATGGGGCCCTGGTCCATATCCAGCTGGGTATTGGGGGCAGACTGTCCCTATTCCTGGTGGAGTGGACCAGGGTATCATCCAACGAATGGGTCTTTGAGGTTATCAGAGACGGCTACAAGTTAAAATTGGCTCGTCCGAGGAACTATAGGGGACGGATTGGGAATAATTGTGTTGGGGGGAAGGGGGGAGGTTAGGTCATAGAGAAGGGATTGGCTTCGAGTGGGGAAAGTATTCTAAGAATTGAGTTGAGGGTTAGGGAGGGTGGGTGGGACGGTAGGGAGGGGGTATTGAATGGTTGGAGAGGGGAGGTACATATTGGGGATTATTGCCAGTTGATAGAGATTTGATTTGAATAGTTGTATGCTACAAAGTGAAGAGTTGGATATGTAGTGGACCTTATGGGAAGCACGTGTTGTGGGAGAGAGTAAAAGTGCAAATGTTAAGTTAGTTATGTACTTATGTGGGTATGCAATATATGCAATATGCTGTTGGTGTCTTTGGATGGCTCTTGAAAATCAATAAAAAATTTAAAGTGAAAAAAAAAAAAAAAGAATTGGCTCATCCGATAGTAGACTCTTTTCTGGAATCTCCTTGCAAACGTTCCGCCAAGGTGCGGGCCGTTCGACACACCCTCCTCAACTTACAACGGCTGGGTGCCATCCAGCCCTTACCTCCAGCAGAAAGAGGGTGCGGTCGATACTCCATTTATTTTGTGGTGCCAGAAAAGGGAGGTTCTTGGCGACCTGTCTTAGATCTCAAGTGCGTGAACAGGTCCTTACGAGTTCGGATTTTCCGCATGGAAACCCTCCGATCAGTGATAGCAGCGGTACAGCCAGGGGAGTTTTTGACCTCTCTTGATCTCAGAGGCCTATTTACACATTCCAATCTGGCCTCCCCACAGGCGCTTTCTTCGCTTTGCAGTGCTCGGTCGTCATTTTCAATTCAAAGCGATGCCCTTTGGCCTAGCCACAGCGCCTCAGACCTTTTCCAAGGTCCTGGTAGTAGTGGCGGCCTATCTCAGGAAGGAAGGGATGACTGGCTTGTGCGGGCGTCTTCTTTCGAGGAGAGTCGGTGAGCAACCAACAAAATGGTCGGGTTGCTTCAGTTGCTTGGTTGGGTGAAACTTCCCGAAGTGCAGCCTAACACCTTCCCAAACGCTGGAATACTTGGGGGTGTGCTTCGATACCCGAACAGCTGTTTTGGAGAGAGGAGTTGTCTCGTCTCATTGACTACTTCTCTAGCCATGGTGCAGGCCACTTAATTCAATAATTGACATTAACAGCCAGTTATTGGCTATAATTGGCACCAATTAGCGGTTACACACGTAACTGCCCTTTGTTGCTATTCTGCAAGTTGAAAGCTCAAATTCCAGGTGTGCACCTTCAAGGGGGACATAGACCTGGGAGGGGCATGGGTGGGTTGAGGGCATGCCAGGCAGTTAGGTGCGCAGGTTATAGACTATATCATTTATGCTCCTAACCTCCTATAGTTAGGAACGAGCATTTACCTAGCCATTGAGCTGGTGTTAGTGGTCACCTTTAAAGTTAGGTGTATAAATACAGACTTATATGCTAGTATTCTATAATGGCAGTTGCATGAATAACTGCTGTTATAGAATTTGCCTGGCCTTAGTGCATCATCCCAGTTCCTAAATTTCAGCAACCTTTGAGCATTTACTTCTAGATGTGTATATCTGGGGTGCCAAATATGTATTCACTAGTCAAAAAGGCCCGTTTCTGACACAAATGAAATGGGCGCTAGCAAGGTTTTCCTTGGAGTGTGTATGTTTGAGAGAGTGTATGTGAGAGTGACTGTGTGTGTGAGAGAGAGAGTGAATGTGCGAGTGTGTGTGTGTGAGAGAGTTAGTCTGGGTGCGAGTGTGTCTGTGAGAGAGAGAGTGTGTGTGTGAGAATGAGAGTGTGTGCAAGTGCGTATGTGAGACACAGTATGAGAGAGATACAGTGTGTGCGAGAGAGAGTGTGTGTGTGAGACACAGACTCTCTGGGAGACTGAGTGTATGAGACCAAGAGAGTGTGTGAGTGACTGTGTGACACATAGAGAGTGAATGTGATACAGTGTGAGACATAGAGTGTGTGAGAGTGAGAGAGAGAGAGACATTGAGGCCCAGATGCATCAACCAAACGTAAAAAAAGCAAAATCGTTAAAGCCATTACCGAATTTTAAAAAACGACCAATGCTCCAAAAAAACAAGTCGCACAAGTTCGGTGCGGTATTGTAAAGAATGATGCACTAATCCCCGTCGGTAATCGGCTCGTAAAGCATGCGCAGAGCAGCCAAGCGTTATGCTGGCTGCTCTGCGCATGCCAGAAATGTAAGAAAAAAAAGAAAACACAAACACATGGCTCCCCACTTTCCCCTGCATGTCTCCACAAACATTAAAGGATCGGGAGGGGGCAAAGGCGCTATTCAGCAGCGTCCTGTATGGATGGCCTTGCCTTGCCCCCCCCCCCCCGAAGTCCCCGCTGCTCCCCGCTGCTCCGTTTGTGAAATAAAAGCTTTTAAAAATGAAACCTTTGCAGTTGCTGGGCTCCCCCTCCCTTCCTGTCTCTCTCTTCTTCAGTCGGCAATGCTCCGCCTCCTGCCCTCCTCCACCTCCGTGCCCCGCTCCCCCCCCCCCCCCACCGGCCCCTCCCTCCTCCATAATGGCTGGTGCAGCGCCTCTCACCTATGTTTGAAGGCGCTGCACAGGATGGATCAGCTGTTCTTGAGCTCTTCTGTCTCCTCGGATGTCTGCTTCTTCTTCCTGTGTCCGCCCTCCTTTGACGTCAGTTATCCACGTAGATAACTGACGTCAGAGGAGGGCGGACACAGGAAGAAGAAGGAGACATCGGAGGAGACAGAAGAGCTCAAGAACAGCTGATCCAACCTGTGCAGCGCCTTCAAACATAGGTGAGAGGCGCTGCACCGGCCATTATGGAGGAGGCGGGGACCGGTGGGGGAGGGGGGGAGCGGCGGGGACGAAATCGGGGGGGGCGGGGCACGGAGGTGGAGGAGGGCAGGAGGCGGAGCATTGCCGACTGAAGAAGAGAGAGACAGGAACGGAGGGGGAGCCCAGCAACTGCAAAGGTTTCATTTTTAAAAGCTTTTATTTCACAAACGGAGCAGCGGGGACTTTGGGGGGGGGGGGGGGGCAAGGCAAGGCCGTCCATACAGGACGCTGCTGATGAGCGCCTTTGCCCCCTCCCGATCCTTTTTTAATTTAGTTTCCTTTTTTATTTTAGGCACAGGGAAGCAGGGAGCCACTTTTCTTTTAAAACATGCCAGCAATTTGGTTTTTCATCGTGCAGGGGGCAGTGGGGAGATGACAGCTCAGGCTTTAACGACAGGTCTGAGCTGACGTTAAATTTCTGGCGGTAAGTGAATCGTTGCTATGTCGGTATGGTTAGTGCATTCCGAATTGTCTACATTTCAATGGTAGTTTCTCATTTGCATTCCAGTTTCGTTAGCTGCTACTGTCGTCGAAAAATAGGCTTTAGTGCATGGAAAGGATAGGAAATTCTTCCTTAAGGGCTCATTTAACGATGAAAAACGTTTAGTGCATCTGGGCCTGAGAGAGAGAGTGTGTGTGACAGAGATACCTCCCCCCTCTCTGGTGTCTGAGCGTTACTGTGCAGGACGCTGAGCTCTGGCTGTGCTTCAAGGAACTGACCAATCCTATTTAATAGAATGCACCTCCAACATTGTGAAGCTGATAAACCTCATGTGGTTGGTCACTTCTGCTTGTGACGAACCCAGAAGTACGTGATGTCAATACAGGAGATGGATACAGAGAGCAGGAATGCCTCAGCTATGCAGTCAGCTTCAGAATGTTGGAGGTGCGTTTTATTATATAGGATTGTGTTAATTCTATTAGCATGATGTGACATATACATTTCTACAGTGAAGCACATTGCCCATCGTTTCACGGCCATGAAACCTCCCCCTTAACCCTAGGAGTAGCCTAATGATTAGTGCAGCGAGCTTTGATACTGGAGACCAAGGTTCAGTTCCCATTGCAACTCCTTGTCCCAGGTACAAAAAAAACTTAGATTGTGAGCCCTCTAGGGACAGAGAAAGTACCTGCATATAATGTGTACAGCGCTGCATACATCTAGTAGTGATATAGAAATGGTTAGTAGTATTAGTAGTAGTAGTACCTTCGATGACGTGATCACCTCAGCTCCTTGCCTGTTTTTAAAATGCTAATTACTAAATTACTTCATCATCATCTTCAGTAAACCAAGAAAACAGTTGGAGCTATGTTACACTGTGACAAAAGAGAAGAAACTGTTATAAAACCCGGAATGATCTAGTTTTATATGCCTCTTCAGACCCTGTGCTAAAGCGTCAGCATTTAAAAAAAAAAAAAAGTGTGCTCAACCTTTAGGTCTTCTGTGCGCCTCTTTGCATCACAGTTTATTGGCTAACATGTTCTTTACCATTGGATAAGTAAGCAGTGCACTGATGTCTAGGCAGTTCTTTGTGCAGTGTTGTCTTGTGTGATAAGCTCCTATTTAGGGCGGTCATCACAGCTTATAAATTTGTGTACTAAGTTGTGCACTAAAGCCTAAGAACATAATAACATAAGCAGTGCCATACTTGGGCCAGACCGATGGTCCGTCAAGCCCAATATCCTGTTGCCAGTGATCTCAAGTACCTGGCAAGATCCTAAAAGAGAAAAAATTGCAACTGAGCGAGGAAACACACTGAAATTAATAAGCTAAAAAAATAGAAGCTGAGCTACTGTGAAAGCAGAAATGATCCCAAGAGCTGTTTGATGGCAGTGTGAACTGAGGACATCTTCCTGTGGTCATCTAGTGTTTTGGTTTTCAGGATAACCCAAAATCCAATAAGCTTAAAGCCATTGTATACAAAAATAATCGTGTGAATATTCATTATGGTTAATCTGAAAATTGGACTTGGACGCATCCATGAAGGATCAGAGCCCTTTGTGCCAGCTCTAGCAGAATGCCCGCTGCTCTTTGTCTTCTGTCGCTTGGCAGGATGCCAGCATGCTATTAAATATGCTTTAGATTTGCAATCTTAGCCTGATACAGGGGACGCATTACAACCCTGGGGCTCTAGTGTATGGAGCATAATCTTCAGCTCAATTTAAATGCAGACCTTGCTTTTGGTACTAGTCTCATGAAATTCTTAGGTAAGGCTTCTCTTACAGTCATGACAGGACCTATTGAGGGATTTTGTTTTTCATCTGTGCCTCTTTCTTTCCCCTCCCCCAACCCCACACTTTTTACGTATTGATGGTGGAGTCTGGTTCCATTAAAGGGAATGGTTCAAAGATGTGGTGCTCTGCTATGTGCAGTTTGTTTTTAAAGAATGGAGTCTTTTGTTAGCCTAAGTGGAAACATCAGCATGGGTTAATGAAAGAATGAGCTCGTTAATCGGGATTTGAGCCTAGTGCTTGTGTTCTAAAGCAACAGTCCATGAGCTTGGGGCAGAATGTCATTTTGTTGTGAGCAAGGCATCAGAACAAAAAGCATTCTCTCTCTTCCTTTCCCTTTTTTCTTTATTCATTTCGTAAATAACTGTGGTTCGTATGTAATTAGCTGTATAAGTTTCCAAGTTACCAAGTTTATTTAGAACTTTCTATCCTGCCTATTGGGGGGGGGGGGGTTGCCATCAAGGCGGCGTACAATCTAAAAATAGGAAGGACAAATTTAAAACCAGATTAAATCATACACAATAGGAAAACAGGAGAAGAACTCCAATGCTATGACAGAAAAGTGGGGGAAGGTGATCTCGCCAGGCTTCAAAATCTAGGGAGTACAGAGATTTCATGAATTGCTAGAAAAGACAACTTAAAAGAAAAAGTTTTGAGGTCAGATTTAAATTTAGTGAGAGAGTGGCAATTCTACAAATGGTTAGGCAGTGAATTCCAGAGTTCAGGGGCTTGAATAGAGAAAATATATCATGCCTGGTGTGTTCGTGGTGAATTTCCCTATAACATGGTACATTAAGAATAGGAGTTGTGTGGATCTAAGGGTATGAGATGGAATGTAAGGGATTAAATACTGTGCTAGATACGGTGGTTCATCAGAAATACGAATTTTGGAATACCAGTAACAGTAATTTTTATATTACGCAATGTATGATAGGTAACCAAGGAGCTTTTAAGATGGGGTATAACATGATCAAATGTGTTGACTAGTTCTGTATTCTGAATAATTTGTGATCTTTGGCGATCCTTAACCCAGAGACCTATATATAAAGAATTACAGTAATCCAGTTGACTAACTAAGAGTGTATTAGTATGTTCAGGGTAGTGGGGTAGATTAAAGATTGGACTGACCTAATTAAGCAGAGTCTATAGAAGGAACGCTGTACGACTTGTGATATCTGGAGTTGAAAAGTAGAGAATGTGTATTTCCTTTAACTGAGAGCTTGTGGGAGTAGCAGTGGAAAGTGCTTGAATTGTAAGAGTTTTGTCAGCCAAGAATTGACATGGGAAAGCACCTATCAGCGAAGGGAAGGGATTGTGGATTTAGCTCATGCCTTTTTCAGTTGTAGCTGAAGGCTAGTTACATTCAGAGACAATATCTGTTCTGGGTGCATTTTCAGTTGTACAGTATATGAAATAGACCAGACTTCGATGTCATATTTGCCTTTTGCAGAATTTGCTTTTATTCATGTGAGCTTGTTGACTTTTCAAGATGTTGTTGGCGAAAGGTATGTAAAAAGTGTTTTGGATATTCTAAGGCAGTGATTTTCAACCCTCACCTGGTGGCAGTTGTTTTTCAGGGTTACCACCATGATTATGAACATAAGAATAGTCATACTGGGTCAGGCCGATGGTCCATCCAGCCCAGTATCCTGTTTCCAACAGTTGCCAATCCAGGTCACATGTACCTGGCAGAAATCCAAATAGTAACAACATTTCATGCTACCAATCCCAGGGTAAGCAGTGGCTTCCTTTGAGAGTTTTTCCACATATATTGAAGATCCATTATATGCAAACATAGGTGCCAATATTTCAAAATGATCGAGTTGCCACATACAATACAAAATACCCCTCCCTGGACATGGTGAAGGAGCTTGCTCAACATTGGGGGTGCTCAGTTCTCAGTGGTATCCACAGAGCTGGCTCCTAGTTATGCAAATCTATCTCATGAATATTCATGGTGGTGGACCTGAGAAGCTGGTTGGCTAGGTCTGCCTCCAGGAGAGGGGTTGAGAAGGGATGCTCTATAGTAAGAGATTTTGTCGCAGCTTAGCAGGGAAGGGAGACAGTCTGGTCATACTGGGAGGAATCAAAGAGTGCTGGTCCTTTAGAAAGGTATCTGCATGTTTCAGGTTTAGTAAATGGGAGCAACATCACTGTCCTACCGCCAGTGAAGCAAAAACGTTTCTGAGTCCTGCTTCCTGCTTGCACTGTTCTTGTCTCCTTGGGGGTTTTGTTGCTACAAATATCCGTGTGATGAATGTGCTTTGCTCCGTAAGCTGAATGATATAATTATAAAGCCAGTAGTCTAGAAACATGATAGTTTAGCTGCAGGAGTTGTTGGTTCTCTCCCCTTCCCCGTGACAAATATACCTATAAAATACCCTTTCTGCCTCCTTTTTTTATAGCTCTAGTGCCATGGAGCTTGCTTGTCCTGCTGCGTTTGTTTGTTCAGGCATTGCCATGACTTCGGTAGCTGTGCTTTTTATCCTCCAGGCCTCCTCCCTCCTCCTCTCCCCAGACTGTAAATCTGAGCCAGTACCTGCAAGCCAGGAAGGCAGTGAATAGGCTAACATGTGACAACCTGTCATGATGTATACAAGGGCCAGTACCTTTCTGTGCTTTTACACTGTTCAGAAAAGAACGGTGATAAGGTGAAAGTCACACAGTCAGTGATGGCAAAAAAGCTGGAATTGGCCCATCCAGTCTGCCCAGTTGAGTTTCTTCCACTTCAGGTAGATAAGTATGGAACCCAGCTTCAGCCTCTTAACCCCCAACCATGTCTTTTCCCAGAATCTCCAACCATGTACTCCAGCGTTTCAAAGCGATCGGGGTGTCAAACACAGTACAAATCACCCCTCCCTGTATATAATGAAAGAGATTGTTCAACATTGGCAGACATGTCATGTCACACGTATTTGCCCCTCTTCTCCAGCTCACTCACTAAAGCATCGGCTCCTCATCTCTCCAGCCCCGGTTATGCAGTGTTCTCCTGCTTCCCTCCCGGTTTGGCAGTTGTCACTTAAGACCATAAGAATAGCCATATTGGGTCAGACCAAGGGTTCATCTAGCCCAGTATCTTGTTTCCAACAGTGACCAATCCAGGTCACAAGCACCTGACAGAAACCTAAATAGTCCAAACAAAAAAGAGAGCCAAGCTCACGTGGCATGAACAAAAATATTAGACCAAATCGAATGTGAATGCATCAGATAAACTGTGACTGTGAGGCTATTGGAACGCCTATAAGGTATTTAAAATCCTGAGCCTCTACGACAATCACTTGCATCCAACATTCACTGACTTACTCAATATTTTATTATGATACATTTCAAATCAGTTCCAATCTATATAAAATGGCGACTACTTATCTGCCCAACCAGGCACAGCGCTGTCTTGTCGGGTGTCTGAAGTTTGAGACTGCACTGTCTGGTTGAGCAGATTAGTAGTTGCCATTTTATATAAATCGAAACCTTTTTTTTTTTGAATTGCCTTGAAATATATCATAATAAAATATTGAGTAAAATTTAGAGTAAATCAGTGAATGTTGGATGCAGGTGATTGATAACAATGTGGAGGCTCGGGATTTGGAATATCTTAGCGCTGTAGGAGATCCAATAGCCTTACAGTCATTAATGCATTCACATTTGATTTGGTCTACTATTTTCATTCATGCTATGTGAGCTTGGCTCTCTTTTTTGCTTGGTTTATTCATTTTTTTTCAGGAGCAAGCATTATATTCTCCTATTTCATATGTAGAGAAACCCAAATAGTAGCAACATTCCATGCTACCAATCCCAGGGCAAGCAGTGGTTTCCCTATGGCTGTCTCAATAGCAGACTATGGACTTTTCTCCAGGAACTTGTCCAAACCTTTTTTAAACCCAGATACGCTAACCACTGTTACTACATCCTCTGGCAACGAGTTCTAGAGCTTAACTATTCGTTGAGTAAAAAAAATATTTTCTTCTATTTGTTTTGAAAGTATTTCCATGTAACTTCATTGAGTGTCCCTTAGTCTTTGTACTTTTTGAAAGGGTAAAAAATCGATTCACTCTACTTATTTTACTCGTTTGGCAGTTGTCACTCACTCGCTCCCTCCCGCACCCCAGTGTTCTTTAAAGTTTGCCTTTCATTCTGCCTGGCTGCAGTGTTGAAAGCAGACTGTCTATGGGCGGTCCACGGGGTCTTCCCGCTTCTGGTACCACCTCTTCTGACTCTACAGTTTCAAGAGGAGGCAGGACTGGCAGAGAGAATGCCCCGTGGACTGCCCACAGACAGTCTGCTTTCAACACTGCAGCCAGCCAGGATGGAATCAAGCTTTAAAGGACACTGGGGTGCGGGAGGGAGGGAGTGAATGACAACTGCCGAATTAGGAGGGAAGCGGGAGAGAGATGTGCTGAACTGGGGGGTGGGGTAGAGTCGCAGATGTCCAATTGTCTTGGAAAGAGGAGGGAAAGGAGTGAGAGATGCCATACCATAAGAGAGGAGGAGAGCTAGAGGATGCGAGACCTGCAGGGAAAGGGAGGGAAATACAGGAAGGAAAGGACAGGGAAAAGCAAGCTAATATGTCCGCATCCACGGGGGCATGGCTAAGGTAGGGAAAGGGCTGACCTATGTGCCTTCAAAGTGAAGCTGCTATAGCCTCTAACACCCCGGCTAACAACTGGCAAACCAGGAGCCACCCCCAGGCAGAGTTTTGATGGAGCTCGAAGAAGCTGCAGCCACCCTGCTTGGGGAGATAGAGAATACTGAAGAGGCAGTGGAGCTGGCTGGCCATGAGGCACTGTGAAAAGTTGAGTGCTCTCTATCTCCCCCTGCTGGTTGATGGACACAACCCATACGTAATGGCTTCATCTGCTATGACTAAAGGAAAGAAAATTACCAAGGTAAGAACCTAATTTTCCCATCCAACATCCAAGTCCCCCTCCATGTGTTTAATACCCAGCTTTTTAATAATCCACATAGCCTTCATAACCAGCAAGGCCATAGTCCAAACATCTAGGTTCCCTAAGCTGATTGAAGCATCAGTTTGAATCATGTTCACTTCATGCAGGTTAACCTGGCCTTGTGCCTGATGCAGCCATATTGCAGCTCTTAGGGTCCATAGTCACTGTTTGGTGCATTTTCTGAAAGTAAGGATCCTCTGTGTTTATCCCATGTCTTTTTGAAGTCCATTGAATTCTCTTTCTTTTGGATCCAGTTTCTCCACCTTCGTGGTTTCCTGCTGTAAAAACATTGGAACACATCTTGATATGTTGTCTGTACATATTGCACTATTGTATCCCAGGCCTGTCCTGTAGGCATACCTAGCTGGTCAGGGTTTCAGGACCGGTATAATGAATATGCATGAGAAGTTTATACTGATTTCCAATGTATGCAGATTTATCTCATGCATATTCATTAAACTTGACTGGTTATGTGTTCTTCCAGTGCAAGGTTGGGGAAACAGTTTGAGAGCTCCCTTGGGCACACTGCAAGTTTTAACAAGAATTGTAGCCTTGTATTTTGAGATGTTGAGGATTTTACCCACCGTACCCTGTTTTAAGAGCAAGCTTCAGTCCTGTTTTGTCATCTGCAAAACAAACCCATTTGGAGACAGTACCCCTGAGAATCATCCCCACTGCTTGAATGACTGGACTGAACTGCTACAGCAGTGCCTCTGTGATTGCTGCTGGTGTAGGTGTTCACTTTGCTTCATCCATAGACCGTTATTAAATGGACTTGGGGAAAATCCACTATTTCTGGGATAAGCAGTATAAAATGTTTTGTACTTTTTTGGGATCTTGCCAGGTATTTGTGATCTGGATTGGCCACTGTTGGAAACAGGATGCTGGGCTCGATGGACCTTTGGTCTTTCCCAGTATGGCAATACTTATGTACTTATCCCAAAATATTCTCGTTGGTTACATCTGGATTTTGGGGTTTATGGGGTGTTTTGGTTTCAATTTTATTTTTATTACGTTTTCAAAGATTCAAATTGTACACTGTGGGGGCATTTCTATAAAGGGGCACCTAGAATTCACCTATTTGGAGCCTAGCCTGTAAAGAAAAGTAGGTGCCTACATTCCCTTATAGAATGCTAGCATAACTGAGTATATAGTAACATAGTAGATGACGGCAGATAAAGACCCGTGTAGTCCATCCAATCTTCCCAACAAGATAAACTCATAGCATAAGGTATGATGTGATTCTACATATGCACACTTGATCTTGATTTGTCCTTACCATTTTCAGGGCACAGACCGTAAAAGTCTGCCCAGCACTGGCCTTGTTCTCCAGCTACTGAAGCTGTCATTGAAGTCCCACGCCAGCCCATCCAAATCTGTTCAGTCATGACAGGGCACAGACCGTAGAAGTCTGCTCAGCACTGGCTTTGCTTCCCTATTACTGGAGTTGCCATCTAAGCACCGCTAAGTTTGTTTGGTTCCATTCTCTTTCCATACAGGATTCTTTTCTGTTTTTCCCACACATTTTTGAATTCTGTTACCATTTTCATCTCCACCACCTCCTACAGGAGGACATTCCAAGTATCTACCACCCTCTGTATGAAAAAGTACTTCCTGACATTATTCCTGAGTTGGCCTCCCTGTAACCTCAATTCATGTCCTCTAGTTCTACTGCCTTCCCGTCTCTGGAAAAGGTTTTATTGTAGATTAATGCCTTTCGAATATTTGAATGTCTGTATCTTATCGCTTTCCTCCACGATATACATCTTAAGGTCATCAAGTCTCTCCTTGTATGTCTTGTGGTTCAAACCCCATATCATTTTCGTTGCTTTCCTCTGAACTGCATCATAAAGAACGTAATGGGCATAACACAACTCTTCCGCTGTACGATTCCCTAGTGTGGCTGTGCCACATGAACTTTATCTTACCACAACATCACTTTGTATTTGTTTCACCGGAGTCTGTAACACCTCTCTGGTACTATGTAAGCCACATTGAGCCTACAAATAGGTGGGAAAATGTGGGGTATAAATGTAACAAATAAAATCAAATCTTTTTATGTCCTTAGCAAGGTATGGCCTCTAAAACCTGAGCACAATACTCCAAGTAGGTCCTCACTAACGTGCATATGTTCCTAGGTTTGAGTACTTAACCCATCTATAGAGCTGGTGTAAATGCTCATGTCTAGATTCAAGAGATAAGTGCACAACTTACAGAATTCTGTAAGTTACATGTCCATAAATGTCCCCCCCCCCCCCCCACATGCACCCATACTCCAGCTATGTGAATGCCCACTTGCAAAATATGCACTATTGAAGATATGTGCATACAGGACATGGTGTGTAGACATGTGTAAATGATTAGAAGATTGCCATTTAATGTGTTCCTTAAATTACCCCTCTCACTGGGTATGTTCACACATGTTCCAGCCAAGTAGAGTTTGATACCATATAGGGAAAAGGCCATTTTTAAATACAAAGTCAATGGTCCTCTCTGTGTTTATAAAGTCAAGGTCCCATAACTAGGGAGGGTCATTTTATAACAGACCGCTTACTCCCGGGGCAGCACAACATCTTTCTGGTTGAAGGGGCCAAAGAAACCAGCATCCAGTCCTGCCCCCCAACTCTCTAATTGCTGATGCTGTGTTGGGCAAAATATTGGTTGGGCCATATTGCCTATGGTCCACCCCATTCCGCTGCCTTTGGTTACACCAGTTTTCTAAGGGGATATATATTGCCTCTGTTAATTACCCTATGGAAATGTACAGGCATCATTTAGGATGCATATTGGCTCAGAAATTTACACTCATACTTAGAAAAATCCAAACGTATCAATGTAAATCCAAGCCACCCCCCATTTCCCCCTTCGGGAATGCTTCAGCTTGTCACAGATAAAAGTAGATTGTAAATGACATTATGCACATACTTTAACCTGCGCATTTTCCAGTCGGTTTTATAAGAATCCATAAATAAAATAGCATATAAGATGATACCTTTTAATACACTAACCAGACTCCTGAAAACTAGTCAAAGAATATATCACATTTCTATTCTCCTTTTGGAAAGTTATTAACCTTTAGGGTGGCAACCACTCTCCTTTATCTATAATAATCCCTGTTTGGGTATAAATTGCTTTTAAAATTACCCCCAAAATGAAAAAAAATCAAATTAAAACTTTGTACTTATATTGCCTTGGTGTGCATTTGTTTTCTTGTGGCAAGCAAGCTTTGTAAGGTGGTTCTTTTGTGCAGCTTTGTACATCGATTATGCACATTATTTTAGCTTGAGTGGATAGAGTGTAGTCATTTGCAATCCATTTGTTCACTATTCTGTAGTTCAGTGAAAATGTGCATTTTACATTTTGATATTGAGCTTGTGATATGTCTTACGTCTGATCTCCTTGTTTTCATGAACAATTGGGAACAATAGATTTTCATAGGCCCACTACGTGTCCCTTTATTTTTAAGATAATTGTGTTTCCCCTTTATATGTTACAGCTCTTCTAATTTAAACTATGTATGTATATGTATATACTGTATATATATATATGTGTGTGTGTGTGTGTGTAAATATATATATATATATATATATAATATGAGGAGGAGGGAAGAAATCTTAGTGGAAATTTGTAAAATGGTTTAACAGAAACACTATATACCATTTGAGAAGGAGTTGGAGAGGGGCAGCTGTGCGTGGAAGGCTCTTTGGTGTATTTAGTCCCTATAACTCAGGGCTAAAAATAAGGAGACTTAAGGGAAGATCCGTTTGAGGTGTAAAAGATCCAGAAGGAAGAACAATGGAAGGATGCCAGGAAGCTAACTGAAATAATAACTGACTGAAAACAAGAGTTAGCTGGTGCCAACAGAGGCCCTGGCTGCGTGTGGAGATAGAGGTGGCCTTTTTGCACATGTGGAAGTTCTGGGTATGCTGTGGCTGTAGGGAAGAAGGCCAACTCTGCTCTTCACTGTTTGAGAGGAGCTTAATGCCTGTGTTTGTTCTTTAGCAATGATATGACTGTGCAGGAAAGGATTTCAACCTCTTCTTCCACCTCAGTCTCTGTTTTTCTTCCTTCGAAGTCCACTCCATCCGTCTATTTGCTCCTCTGCCTCTCTGAGTAGCAGTCATTTATCGACCCCTTGATAAGTCCCTTTCTTCCTTTCTCACTGACTTTGATGCCTGGCTTTCCATCTTTCTTGAACCTTCATCTCCTTCCCTCATTCTTAGGGATTTTAACATACATGCTAATGATCCCTCTGACTCTTATGCTTCTCAGTTTCTCACTTTAACATCCTCTTTCAATCTTCAACTGTGCTCCACTTCCCCCACTCACCAGAATGGCCACTGTCTTGATCTTATCCTCTTCTCAAACTGCTCACTCTCCAGTTTTTGTGCCTCAACTCTTCCCCTCTCTGACCATCATCTGATAACTTTCACACTTAAACACCCTCCTTCCCAGTCCTGTCCAATCTTAACCAATACATTTAGGAATGTTCAGGCTATTGACCCTTCTACTCTGCCCTCCAGTGTTTCAAATCTCTTCTCTACCACTATGTTAATCCAAGTCTGTCAATGAGGCTGTCTCTTCCTATAATACTATTCTCTCCTCTGCTCTGGATACTCTCGCTCATCCCATTCCTCGTTCTGTAAAACGTACCAAACCCCAGCCTTGGCTGACCTCTAGAATCCGCTTCCTACATTCCTATGCCCGCTCTGCCGAAAGCCTTTGGCTGAAATCCAGTGCCCAAGCTGACATCATACATTTCAAATTCTTGCTGACCTCCTTTCAGTCTGCTCTTTTACTTGCCAAACAGGACTATTACATCCAGTTGACAAATTCTCTTGGCTCAAACCCTCGACCTCTTTGCCACACTGAACTCTCTCCTCAAAGTGTCTTCACCTCCACCCCCCCCCCCCCCTTCACTTTCCCCCCAGACTCTGGCTGAGTACTTTCATGATAAGGTTCACAAGATTAAACTTGAATTTTCAACCAGGTCACCTCCACCTCTTCTTCCCTTAGTCCATTCTCTCAACCCTCCAACCCCTGCCTCCTTTTCTTCCTTTTCTGAAATCACTGAAGAGGAAACTACACATCTTCTTTCCTCCTCGAAACTAACTACCTGTTCCTCTGAACCTATTCCCACCCATCTACTTAACACCATCTCTCCTACTGTCATCCCTTTTATCTGTCATAATCTTTCACTGTCCACTGCGACTGTTCCTGATGCCTTCAAACATGCCGTAGTCACACCACTCCTTAAAATAAGCTTCATTGGACCCTACCTGTCCTTCCAATTATCGCCCCATCTCCCTCCTCCCTTTCCTATCCAAGATACTTGAACGTGCTGTTCACTGCCATTGCCTTGACTTTCTTTCATCTCAAGCTATTCTTGATCCACTTCAGTCTGGCTTTCGCCTCCATTCAACTGAAACAGCGCTTGCTAAAGTCTCCAATGATCTGTTCTTGGCCAGATCCAAAGGGCTGTATGCTATCCTCATCCTTCTTGATCTATCTGCTGCTTATGACACTCTTGATCACAGCCTACTCCTTGATACGCTGTCCTCACTTGGATTTCAGGGCTCTGTTCTTTCCTGCTTTTCTTCATATCTCTCCCAGCGTACCTTTAGTGTATACTCTAGTGGATCCTCCTCTACTTGTAACCCACTGTCAGTTGGTGTACTTCAGGGATCTGTCCTGGGACCTCTCTTTTCTCCATCTATACTTCTTCCCTTGGTACTCTGATCTCATCCCATGGTTTTCAGTATCATCTTTACACTGATGACTCCCAGATCTACCTCTCCACACCAGAAATCTCAGCCGAAATCCAGGCCAAAGTATCAGCCTGCCTGTCTGAGATTGCTGCCTGGATGTCTCAGCGCCATCTGAAACTAAACATGACCAAGACTGAGCTTCTTATCTTTCCCCCTAAACCAACCTCTCCTCCTCCCCCATTCTCTATTTCTGTGGATAACATCCTTCCTGTCTCATCAGCTCGTAACCTTGGGGGTAATCTTCGACTCCTCCCTCTCCTCCTCTGCACATATTCAGGAGACTGCTAAAACCTGTTGTTTCTTTCTCTATAATATCAGCAAAATTCGCCCTTTCCTTTCTGAGCACACTACCAGAACCCTCATCCACCCTCTTATCACCTCTCGCTTAGACTATTGCAACTTGCTTCTCACAGGTCTCCCACTTAGCCATCTCTCTCCTCTTCAATGTGTTCAAACTTCAGCTGCACGACTAATATTCCGCCAGTGTCGTTATGCTCATATTAGCCCTCTCCTCAAGTCACTTCACTGGCTTCCTATCTGTTTCCGCATACAGTTCAAACTCCTCTTATCGACTTATAAGTGCATTCACTCTTCAGCTCCTCAGTACCTCTCCACTCTCATCTCTCCCTACATTCCTTCCCGGGAACTCCGTTCACTGGGTAAATCTCTCTTATCTGCACCCTTCTCCTCCACTGCTAACTCCAGACTCCGTTCCTTTTATCTTGCTACACCATATGCCTGGAATAGACTTTCTGAGCTGGTACGTCAAGCTCCATCTCTTTAACTCCTAACCTTTATTTACTTGTTCAGAACCCTTATCATCCTCACTTTAATATTCCCTTATCTCTTGTTCTGTTTGGCCTAATTAGATTGTAAGCTCTGTCAAGTAGGGACTGTCTCTTCATGTTCAAGTGTACAGCGCTGCGTATGTCTAGTAGCGCTATAGAAATTAGTAGTAGGAGTACTCCATGGAACAGAGCGAGATTGCTAAGATATTGTACTCTGTGTGTGTTTGTGTATAACTGTTAGTGTGCTTACTATAAACCACATCAGTCAAGTCTGAAAATTTTGTGAGAGACATCCCCAAACGGACTTTTTGTCCTTGACCAGTGAGAAACCTCTGAATATTGCACTGTAATATATGCTGGAATAAATTGTATTTCTACAAGTTATTTCAGTTCAGTAAGCACAGTGCTATAGTAACTTTTCCCCAGTAGTTTGCCATCATTGTGTGACTGTGAGTGGCAGGGAGATTCATACATGTTAACCAGTGCCATCATGTTTGAATCCCAGTACTAGAACTGTTCCTGAAGTAAGAGTCTGGACCCATTAGATCAGGGAGATTTGTTTTGCATGGGAAGGGATCTAGACCGGTGAGGATGTGTATCGGGATTGTTCACAAGATTTACAGGCCTTTGTTTAGACTACAAGCCCCCCAGAAAACCAGACGTGTTTTGTGGCTCTTGAGGATCTAGAGCCCTGATGGCGAACCTATGACACGCGTGTCAGCACTGTCATGCGTAGCCATTTTCGATGACACGCGGCGCCGCCGCAGTGTGGTCCGCCCTCCCTCCTCGCTCCCGGAAACTAACCTTAAAGTCTCCTTTCACGTCGCAGCAAGCAGCAGCAGGGCAGGCCACTCCTTCCTTCCGTGTCCCGCCCTCGCCTGACGTAACGTCCGCGAGGGCGGAGCACAGAAGGAAGGAGGCGAGGTCTGCCCTGCTGCTGCTTGCTGCGACGTTAAAGGCGGCTTTAAGGTTAGTTCCGGGCCCGGTAGCGGGTGGAGGGGGGCCCCGGCGACCTCGGGTGGGCAGCGATCTCGGGTAGGGGGGCCCGGGGGTGGTCCTAGTAGCAGTGATTTTTCTCGAAGTGACACACCACCCGAGTTATGCTCGGTTTTTTGGTGAATTTTGACACACCAAGCTCAAAAGGTTGCCCATCACTGATCTAGAGGATCCTTCAGCATGTCGGGGGGGGGGGGGGGGGGGGTGGCCTGAAACAAAAAAAAAATCAAATGTAAAGGGATAATCCAGCAGTCTGTGTGGGATTTTAAATATCTAGCATTCACATGTAATTTGTGTAAATACCTCATATTTGTTTATATCTGGCATTTAAAAAAAAGTTTTGTTTACCACTGTGTTGTCACACAAGTACCATCTCATAAGCACTGCCATGATGGGGGGGGGGGGGGGGGGGGGGCAGGGGAGCTGAAATTTCCTGGTGAGAAGTATAAGAAGTGGCTTGGTTTAGACCCTTCTACATTTACAGGCAGTGTAGTGTGACATGTTTTGGAACAAAGTTCCAGGTGTTTGCTGTGCTGATGCTGGTTTTTGCCAGTGATGTGATGTCATTATAATACAAACAATGGAGTGGTTGGATGTACATTGATAAAAATGCCATGGGGTGGGAGGGGGAAGGTCTGTAAATAGAGCAGCTCATCCAGGTATTCAGTGCACTATAAGAAAACTGGTTTGTGCCCTTCAGGCAGCCAAAAATCTTGAAGCAGTCTGTATGAGCACTTGATGAAGCCTTCTCCCACCAGGTGAGAGTCTGCTGTTCATTTCCATTAGAAATGTCAGTTTGCTGACAAAATGCTAATTCTGCTTGCTTTTTTCCTGAATATCCAAGCAGGTATATTTGCCATTATTGAGGGCGTTCTGAAATAGGAAAGCTTCCTTAAGGGAATAATGTCAGATTTGCTGCATTGGCAGTCTGAGCTGTTCCAATCCTTACTTTTTGCTTAATGGGACAAAGCTGTTAAAAGCAACAAAAAATAAAAAAACTAAAGCAGCAACCTGCTACAGGTGTCTGACAGCTGGAAGACATCACTAGCGCAGAGGGAGGTGTTCTTGCAAGGAAGAATGATGACCAGGACTGGAAAAGTTTGGACAGGAGGGAAAGAGCATAGGTACTAGACGATATAATAACCAAAGAGTTGTATACCTTTAAAAAATGGAAAAAAAAAAGGCTAAATTATACAAAATAAATTATTCCAAATTAATTACAAATGTAATAAATTCAGGCAAAAAAAAGATAAAAATACAAATTACAAATTGAGTGACCACACAAAAACCCAACGTGTGGGTATGTTTGGCTTATGCATACATCAGGGGTAAAGGCATAATTAAAACAAAAAAAAATGTTAATTCCATAAAGCTTCAACCAATTAATACTGAGAAGCATTCTCGATTGCTAAAAACGTTCAAAATTCAAGTGGGGAATATGGCCATTTTCCAAACAGAAAAATAACTTTTTTCCCCCCAAAAATGACTGTTTGCTAGATGTTTTTGTGCTGTACACGTTTATCTTTTTGGACAGTTTTCAAAAGGAAAAAGTCCAAGTGAAAAATACACAAAATCAAGCTAGTGGGATGTAGGAGCCAGCATTCTTAGTCGACTGTTCCACACTGACATCCCAGGAGAGCAGTGGGGCACCCTAAGAGGCACTGCAGTGGACTTCAAATAAATGCTCCCTACCTTGTCTACCCCCAAAAACCCACTACTCCCATCTGTGCACCACTACAATAACCCCTTATGGGAGAAGGGGGCACCTATATATGGGTACAGTGGGTTTCTGGTGAGTTTTGAAGAGCTCATGGTTTCCACCACAAGTGCACTGCACCCACCACTAGACTATTGACTATTCCAGGGAGCTGCATGTTGCTCTAATGGACCTGAGCATAACATCTGAAGCTGGCACAGAGGCTGATAAGTAATGTTTTTAATCACATATTTGGGGGATGGGAGGGGGTTGGTGAGCAGTGGTGGAGTAAGGGGAGGTCATTCCTGATTCCCTCCAGTGGTCATCTGGTCATTTAGGACACTTTGTGTGGCTTATCCTATATAACAATTCTCACTTCCAGTGTTCTAATGTGCCTGGGACCGTGGCTTCCTCAGAGGTGGTCTGCTAGGCAGTTTAGAATGCACTGATGTCAGTGATGTCACTGCTGATTCCAAGGGGAGTAGGGAAACACGGGGAGGGGAGGGGAGGGTCGCTGGACATGGGTGGCTGCAGGAGGAGAGGAGGGTCGCTGGATTTGGATGGCTGCAGGGGGGGCAGGGAAGAGGGAGGTAGGGAGGGGGTCCTGAGACCAGATGGGTGGCTGCAGGGGAGGGCAGGGGAGACAGAAGGGATGCTGCAGGGGGCCAGGGGGAGAGGAGGGTCGCTGGACATGGGTGGCTAAAGGGGGGGGCAGGGGAGAGAGGTGGGTCGCTGGACATGGGTGGCTACAGGGGGGACAAGGGGAAAGGAGAGGAGGGTCGTTGGACATGGGTGGCTGCAGGGGGGCAGGGGAGAGGAGGGTCGCTGGACATGGGTAGCTGCAGGGGGAGAGGAGGGTTGCTGGACATGGGTGGCTGCAGGGGGGGCAGGGGAAGAGGAGAGTCGCTGGACATGGGTGGCTGTAGGGGGAGCAGGGGAGAGAGGAGGGCCGCTGCACATGCGTGGCTGCAGGGGCAGAGGAGGGTTGGTGGGGAGGGGGTCCTGAGACCAGATGGGTGGCTGCAGGGGGGGCAGGGGAGACAGGAAGGACGCTGCAGGGGGGGGGGATTACCTTGCTAGCGCCCGTTTTATTGCCTACCGAAACGGGCCTTTTATACTAGTTTGTTAATAAAACAGGTCTAGATCAAGCTGTCCCTCTTATAGCCCTGGATGTGTTTGTTTTGTTCCATTATGGCAGAAAAACGACCAAGTGTTGGATATAATAAAAACGTCCAAGTGTTGGACGTTTTTATTATATCCAACACTTGGACGTGTTTGGATATGATATAATAAAACAAAACATAATTAAATTAAAAAAAAAAATCAAAAGTGACAATTTGGTGAAACACAAATTGGGACTAATTTTCAAAAGAGAAAAGTGTCCGAAAAGCAGCATAACTCAGCATTTGGACATTTTCTCACAAAAATGTCCAAATTAGTATTGTCAAAACCAATTTTTAGATGTTTTTCTGTGAAGTCTGTCAGAAGTGCGTTCAAATCACAAGAGGCCCTTAATAAGGTTTGCTAACAGATTTAGGGGTCCATTTACTAAGGTGCATTGAAAAATGGGCTGCGCTAGTGTAGGCGCATGTTTTGGGCACTTTTTCAGCGCAGCTGTAAAAAAAAAAGGGCCTTTTAAATTTTTTTTTTTACTGAAAATGGACGTGCAGCAAAATAAAAGTTGGTGCACGTCCATTTTGGGTTTGAGACCTTTCGCCACCCATCGACTTAGTGGTAAGGTCTCACACGGTAACCGTGCAGTAATCATCTATGCACATAGAATGATGACTACCACCCGGTTTCCGCCGCTCGCAGGAAAATAAAAATTATTTTCCAACTCACGCAAAAAATGAAATGACCTCCTGGGCCAGGTGGTAACTCCAAATTGATTCACGAATAAGCCTACATTTAGTAAAAGGACCCCTTAATTTGAATTAATATTTTTATCTTTTTTTTGTCTGATTTTATTACATTTGTAATAATTTTAAAATATATATTAGACATATTTTCTGGGTTTTGTTTTTCCATGGTGCAGGACATGGTGTTGACTGCAGGACAGACAGGATGGGCCAAATGGTTCTTATCTGTTAACATCTACTGTTTTATTATTGAGTGTATTTTTCCCCCTGCAAAAGTTAAGCTCTGGAACTCACTGCTGGAGCGAGTGGTAAAAGCAGTTACTGTTGTTGGATTTAAAAAAGGCCTGGATAAATTTTTGGAGGAAAAAGCCCATAAATCATTATTAAGGTAGACCTGGGGTAAGTAGAGTGGGATTTTGCTACTTTTTAGGATTCTGCCAGGTACTTGTGACCTGGACTGGCCACTGTTGGAAGCAAGATACTGGGCTAGATGGACCCTTGCCCTGACCCATTAGGGCAGCACTTATGTTCTTATACTTTGTGAGAGTATTTTAATATTGCTGTGCGACCTGGGTTTGATTCCTGGCTCAGGCCTTTCACTTCCAAGGCTGAGAATACTGTGGAGACAGTACTCACAGCCCAAAGAAGAGGGGGAGAGATAAGAGAGAGAGTCTTTGTGCTAGGGTGACATCTGTTGGCTAGATTCAGGGCTTATGACTGTAGTGTTCTGGAAGGAACCCAGGTACAATGGCCCTTGGCCCAGGACCGTCACTGCAGTGGCCAGATGAATGTGTTGGGGCTGGGAGGAATATAAGACTGCTTGTGGCATTGGATCCAGTTGAGCTAGAGGCCCCAATGAGCAGGACAATAAAAGAATATTACTATAAAAGAATACTGCAGTGACACAAGAAGCAAGTATCCTTCAATCTCAATATTATGTTAAAATATTTAAAAGCACATGATTAAATTTGCAGATGTGACAGAATTATTCAGTCATTAAGGGGGAAATTCATCAGACGACATTAGGACTTTGAGTTGCATGAATTGGCCCTTAGCACGACTAAATATATACTGCAATGATATTTAAGTCGCCACAGGTTACACAGTAATGGTGCAGAATATGCAAATACATGTTTTGCATCACATTACTATGCAAATACCCTAACACAACTTGTGGTAGTACCACACCACAAGTCGTGTTAGGGCCCCAAACTCATGGTAAAATAACCCTAGCTTTTTGCTGGGGTTATTTTCCATCCAGGAGTATCAGGCCACAAAGGTGTAGCCGGATGCTCCTAGTCCTGCAAATCTGGGTCTCCCCCCCCCCCCCCCAGGCTTCTGGTCCTCACCCCCCGAAGCCCCCCCCCCCCTTCACAAGGCCCGGCCACCCCCTTGGGACTATCTTTAAAAATAACTTGGGACTCTGGGGATTGTCAGACAGGAGAGATGCCCAGTCACTTCTGCCCTATCCATGCACCAGCTTCAAAATGGCAACCCTAGAGGTAGTCTTGTGTGACTACCACTAGCGGTGCCATTTTGAAACCGGTAACCCCTGTGGGAGAGTAGGTGGGCCTTGTGCGGAGTAGGGGGGGGGGGGGGCTTAGGTCATACCCAGATCTGCAGGCCCAGGAGCATTACGCTGCTTGTGAAATGGCTTGCAAGCAGCATTATTCTCTTGCCCTGGGGAAGCAGCCTGTGGTTTCAGGATACCACGGGGCATCAAGTTGCGGTAAAGGGTGAACTTTTACTGCACCTGGATGATTTGCCTCCTAAATCCATGAGTGAATTGTAAAGAATTGCAGGAAGACCGGCCAAGACTAGGCATCTAAATGGCAGGTGAAATTTAATGTGGGCAAGAGAAAAGTGATGTACTTAGGGAGAAATAATCCTAGCTATAGGCACGTGATGCTGAAAGGGCAGCTCAGCTCACCAAGCCTGCATTCTGGAAAAGGATCTTGGACTCACTGTGGTAAATGGTGAAACCCTTGACTCACTGTGAGGCAGCTAAGAAAATGTTAAGAATTATTTGGAATCTGTTAAGACTATAACACCAAGTGGCATGGTAAACTACTGTTGTAAATCATTTTGAATGTAAGGATTTATTGTAAAGTTTCTATCATCAATAAAATATAACTTAAAAAAAAAGAATTATTTGGAAAAGGATGGCGGATATTATAATATAGCTCTTGATCTATGGTGTGACTGCACCATGAGTACTGGGTACAGTTCTGGTCACCCCATCTCAAAAAGATATCTGAACCAGAAAATGTACAGAGAAAGCCAACATAAAAAAGGTAGACGGAACCACTTGTCTGTAAGGAAAGACTAAACATGTTTAGAGAAGGGGACTGAGGGGGGATATATTGGTTTGTTAAAAAATTTTTGATAGACCACTTTAATTTTGTAAGATCAAAGTGGTTTACACATTAAATAAAAATGAAAGGAATGCCAAGTAATAAAAGGATAGACCTAACTCGTTCATACAAGACTTGCACACATCCAAAATGTGAAGGAAATCTATTAAATCATGAATGGGGTGGAGCAGGTAAAAAAAAAAATTCACCTTTCAAATAGTAAGGTAAGGGGATGTGCCATGTAACTAATAGGTTGCACATTAATTGGAGAGTATTTTTCACTCAGTGTACAATGGAGCTGTAGAATTTGTTGCCAGGAGATGTGGTCAAGGCAGTTAGTGTAGCTGGGTTTAAAAAGTGTTCAGAAAAATTGTAGGAGGAAGAGGTCATAAAGAATTCCTAGATATATATACTTTGTAAAGTTACTGATTACCCATGCTCTACTCCTTGGGATCCTACTGGCTACTTGAGACCTGAGCCCTTCACTGTGGGAAACAGGATGCTAGGCTGGATGGGCTTTTGATCTAATGCAGTGCAGCACATCTTATGATCTTATCTGCAGTAATGTCTTTAACTACAAAGAAGGGCATTATGGTTTCAATACTAAAGTGTTACTGCAGGCCCAGGTGTGACTCAGTTTTCAAGAACTCTTACCACCTTTAAATCTAGCAGCAGAAGTGATGCAGAGGGCAAGTCTTTCTATAGGGAAGGACACTAACAAAGCCAGCCATGATACCCTGAACCCCAAACCCTGAGGACCCCACACCACATAACAGTCCACACACAGGGTGTTCTTATAGTGACAACTTGGCCATAGCTTTATTAAAATACACAGGAGATTGCTATCACATATTTAAAAAAAATCGGGGTATCCAAGCCAACAATTCCTCATTGCCACCGGGGTAGCAGCTTCCCAACTTGCCACGGTCCAGCAAGACTTGGGTGTTTCGTAAGGCGTCGCTGCCTTTCTAATCACAAGTCTCTGGATTGATCTGTTGGGACTAATGGAAAGAAAATTATCTGGTAAGGACTAATTTTACCTTATACTGCTTATCCTAGAAATAAGCAGTGGATTTTCCCTTTAACAGGAGTGTATCTAGTAAAATAATAACATGGTTTTGGTGCACTGAGTTTGTGTTTGTTTTTCCGCTTCAAATGCTAGATATGTTAGGCTGGTAATTGCATACCATGGCATGTGTTCACCACAGTGTACTAGCATGAGGTCTATGCTTGAGCCCTTTGTGCTACCAGGACCTGAGTGTGCTTAAACCATGAAAGGGGCCTGTGCACTTGTAGAAAGAGCTGGGACTAGGGGGAAATCCACTATTTCTGGGATAAGCAGTATAAAATGTTTTGTACTTTTTTGGGATCTGCCAGGTATTTGTGACCTGGATTGGCTACTGTTGGAAACAGGATGCTGGGCTTGATGGACCTTTGGTCTTGATGGACCTTTGGTCTTTCCCAGTATGGCAATACATATGTACTTATGGGATCAAATAGTTATTAACCTTTGAATGTAGTGTTTTTTTTCTTTTTCTTTTTTTTAAAGTAAACGTTGAAGATATCTTATCTTTAGTTGTTACCCATGATGTGCTGCTGACTGTGCATTACAGGGTTTCAGTTTATAGTCACCTGATGCTGCCCAATAAATTACAAGACTCAAATGTCTTTAGCATTCATTCACCTTTACATGGCCCCTTTTATCAGAAGATCACCACATCTACTTTGCTGTTGTAGGATTTCAAAGATGGTGTGTGTAACATAGTACGTGATGGCAGATAAAGACCTGACTGGTCCATTCAGTCTATTCAACAGTCACACTCATTATCAATTCATGATTAAAATCAACAATGAACATGATATTTATTTGATCATGCTCTTTCTTTGGTGTTTCTGGGACATAGACCATAGAAGTCTGCCTGATTCTGTCTTTATGTTCCAACTACTGGAGTTGCCGAAAAAAGCCCACTCTAACCTATCTGAATCCGTCTTGTCATTTGCGGGATCCAGACAGTTAAAGTCTGCCCAGCACTGTCCTTGGTTCTGGCTACTGAAGTTGCTGGTGAAGCCCTTTCCAGCCCATCCTAAACTGGATTGTCATATACAGAACACAGACTACAAAGTCTACCCAGCGGCCTTAGTTCTTCATAGCTAGAGTCGCCATCCAAGCGTCACTCTCACAACCACACACCTGCAACCACTTAAGGCTTTTTTTTTTTTAATACCATCCATTTTCTAAATAGAGGTCCTCTGTGCTCATCCCACGCGTTTTTGTCTCCCAATCCATATTAACACTGTTTTTGTCTCTACCACCTCCCCCGGGAGGGCATTCAAGGCACCAACCACCCTCTCCATGAAACAGAATTTTCTGACATTATTCCTAAGTCTACAACCCCGCAACCTCAGCTCATGTCCTCTAGTTTTACCATTTTCCCTACTCTGGAAAAGATTTGTTTCTAGATTAAAACCTTTCAAGTAGTTAAACATCGGTATCATAACTCCCCTGTCTCTTCTTTGCTCTTGGCTATTCAGGTCTACAGTCTCTTCTCATACATCTTATGTCGCAAGCCCCATATCATTTTTGTCGCCTTCCTCTGGAACACTTCTAGTCTTTTAACATCCTTAGCAAGATACAGCCTCCAAAACTGAACACAGTACTCCAGGTGCGGCCTCATCACTGACTTGTACAGGGGCATCAACATCTCTGCTGGTTACTCCTCTCTCAGTTCAGCCTAGCATCCTTCTGTCTATGGCCATCACCTTGTCACACTGTTTTGTTGCTTTAAGATCCTCAGACACCATCATCACAAGGTCCTTGTGCCTGTCTGTGCATATCAGCCTCTCACCTCCTAGGACATATGGCTCCCTTGGATTTCTACTCCCTAAATGCATCACTTTGCACTTTTTTTGCATTAAATTTTAATTGCCAAACATTAGACCATTCTTCTAACTTTTGCAGATCCCTTTTCACGTTTTCCACTCTATCTGGGGTGTCCACTCTATTACAAATCTTGGTATCATCCACAAAAAGGCAAACTTTACCTTTTAACCTTTCAGCAGTGTCACTCACAAATATATTGAACAGAACCGGCCCAGTACTGATCCCTGAGACACTCTGCTATTCACCTTTCCTTCCTCTGAGTGAATTCCATTGAGCACCACCCTCTGGCATCTGTCCGTCAACCAGTTTCCAATCCAGTTCACCACTTTGGGTTCAAACTTCAGACTGTCAAGAGCCTCTTATGAGGAGCTGTGTCAAAGGCTTTGCTGAAATCCAAGTAACATAGTAACATAGTAGATGACGGCAGAAAAAGACCTACACGGTCCATCTAGTCTGCCCAACAAGATAAACTCATATGTGCTACTTTTTGTGTATAGGTTTGCTTACTCAGTCCTAAGTCTGCCCAGAACTATCCCCGCCTCCCAACCACCAGCCCTGCCTCCCACCACTGGCTCTGGTACAGACCGTATAAGTCTGCCCAGCACTATCCCCGCCTCCCAACTACCAGCCCCGCCTCCCACCACTGGCTCTGGTACAGACCGTATAAGTCTGCCCAGCACTATCCCCACCTCCCAACCACAGGCTCTGGCACAAACAGTATAAGTCTGCCCAGCGCTATCCCCACCTCCCAACCACCAGCCTCGCCTCCCACCACCGGCTCTGGCACAGACCGTATAAGTCTGCCCAGCACTGTCCCCGCCTCCCAACCATCAGCCCCGCCTCCCACCACCGGTTCTGGCACAGACCGTATAAGTCTGCCCAGCACTATCCCCGCCTCCCAACCGCCAGTCCTGCCTCCCACCACCGGCTCTGGCACAGACCGTATACGTTTGCCCAGCACTATCCTGCCTCCCAACCACCAGCCCCGCCTCCTCCCACCACCGGCTCTGGCACAGACCGTATACGGCTCTGGAACAGACCGTATACGTTTGCCCAGTACTATCCCCAACTCCCAACCACCAGCCCCGCCTCCCACCACCGGCTCTGGCACAGACCATATAAGTCTGCCCAGCACTATCCCTGCCTCCCAACCACCAGTCCCGCCTCCCACCACCGGCTCTGGCACAGACTGTATAAGTCTGCCCAGCACCATCCCCGCCTCCCAACCACCAGTCCCGCCTCCCACCACCGGCTCTGGCACAGACCGTATAAGTCTGCCCAGCACCAAAGTAGATACATCTAGTACAACATCCTCGATCCAGTTCTCTGGTTGCCCAGTCAAAGAATTCAATCAAATTCTTTGCCTTGGATCTTGTAACTCATTGGATTCCAGGAAATTCACTATCCTTTCCTTCAGCAGTGCTTCTATTACTTTTCCAATAATCAAAGTGAGGCTTACCGGCTTGTAGTTTCTCACTTTTTCTCTGATGCCACTTTTATGAAGAGGAACCTACATCTGCTTTTCTTCGATCCTGTAAAACCTCTATATCTATCCTGTGGAACCTCTTTATCTATATCAGTCTTGTCCTCTAGTGCCACCAGGAAAATATGCATATTAATATGCATGTGAAAAATTAGCATACAATAGAGTTAGTGGGCATGCAAATCTCTCTCATATGTATTCATTAGGGATGTCTGAAAATCTGGCCTGTTTGCAGCCTTTGAGAACTGAACTTGGACAAGCCTGATATATAGTCTAGCTGTTGACCTCAACACCTGCTCTCTCTGACTGACAGCTAGAAAGAGTGACCAGGGCCATCACCCTAAGCAAAAATGTGGCAAGGAAAGTGATGTGCACACAAGGTTAGCAGGAGCGCAGCATGTGAATGCACAGGTCTCAGGGGCTTTTCTGACTACTGGCAGCTAGAGAGTAATGTTACCCTGGCTAAGTGCCTTAGGCATCGATTCCAAGTCAGTCTGTTGTAATGAGGAGAAAAAGAGGTAGGGAGAGGCGAAAGCAGCTGAGGCAAAAGCAGCTGAGCTGATCGCTGCACGCTATGACTGAAGGAAGAAGCCATTTAGAGACGCATCCAATAATGTAGTGTTAAGGGCCGGAGGCAAAACAGAACCTGGCGTTGTATCTAGCCCTTAAATAGCACATGAATGATCAATTGTTTTCTAGACTGTACTCCTCTAAAGTGGTTTGGGTGACATGAGAGGGAAGTGTGTGCAAATTTCTGAGGAGGAATTAGTCAAATAAAAAAAAATTATTACCTTGGTTCACACTCAGTCCCTGGAGAGCTACCAGTGGGCCAGGTTTTCAGGATATCTGTAATGAATATGCATGAAAGCTATTTGCATGCTCACTACCTCCTTTGTATGCAGATCTCTGTCATTCATATTTTTTAGGGATTGCCTGAAAATCTGACCCATTGGCAGCCCCTTGGGCCTGAGATTGAAGATCCACTGACATAAAAGTTTAGTTTTCAGCAGTGGTGTGCTGGAAATTTTTAACAGGCTCTCTCTGGGCATAGCCAGCCCTGCAATTTGGGGGGGCCCTGGGTGGACTGGGGGGGGGGCAATACATTTCTTCCCCCTCCCTCCCCATGCGGGCATGCTAGACGTACCTTTGCTGGCAGGGAGGCCGAGCCCCACCAGCCAAATAAATGGACTACCGCCACTCCCTGGTGCTTATTTCTGGCTCTGAGCAGCATGCCAGGAATTCTCATGCTTACTTGTGCGAGAAGTCCTGGCATGCTGCTCAGAGCCAGAAACAAGCAGCAGGGAGCAGTGGCACTCCATAAATTTGGCTGGCGGGACTTGATACCCTTGCCAGCAAAGGTGGCCCATCTCAATGCTGGAGATTTACGACTGCTATTCTCATTGAAGACCAATGAGGAAGGTTTTTCTTGTGGGCCCCAGGCCCCCAGCCATGTCTAAAACCAGTTCTGGCAGACGCACATTCCAAAAACTGACATATTCTAAACAATAAATAGACAATAAATGTCATTTTCTAACTTCATTGTCTGTTCATTTTATTGTTCTTATTGTGTTGGTCCCAGTCTCTGATTTCTGCTTTCCTCTTTCTTCCTTAACTGTTTTGCTACAGTCTACTTGTCCATTTGGCACTTCCTCTCTGTTCATGTCCACCATCCATCTTCTCTCAGCATCCCTATCTGTCTGACCCAGCATCACTCTCTATCTTCCTAACATGTTGAGCATCTCCCATCTCTGTGTTCCTATTCTTGCCCTATCCAACATATCTCTTCTGTGTCCCTATGCCCCCAGCCACATGCTAGCATCTCCCCCTCTCTCTCCCCCCAGGGGTCCAGCAAGTATTCTTTGCTCTTTCCTCACTTCTGTTGTCTCCTCTTTGCAGGGTCAGCACTTCTCCCTCTTCCTTCTTTCCCCGCATGTCCTGGCACCTCTCTCTCTTTCTTGTCCTTCCAGTCCCCATCCCCAAAGTTCAGCGTGTTCCGCCCCCAAGGGCTGAAGGGAAGGCCCATGGGATTGGCTGAAGCAGCCTATTCCTGCCTATTCCTGCTGATGTGTTAACACTGCTTAAAAAAAAAAGTAGGTGCGGGTTCGTGCGAAGCAAAAGAAGATAGGTTGGGGGGAGGAGGAGAAACAGAGAGAGAGAAAGAGAAGAAGTGCTACTTTAACAACCGGCTCCCAAAATACTGAAAAAAATAACAACCGGCTCTCGCAAGCCGGTGCGAGCCGGCTCCAGTACACCACTGGTTTTGAAATATACTTCACCCTGGCCAGGTGGAGTGTTGACTTGGTTGAAATACTCCCTCTGGGTGACTGTGTTCAAATACAGTGCTCTGTAGCCTCAGAAATGGAAAATAATCTTTACAGAATATATTCTTGACAATTCAGGTCTTGACATCTGCCAAAATGCATATTGTCACCTTGAGTCTACTGTAAATGTCCATTGGGAAAGACAGTCTCTCATGGAGGGTGTTTGGGTGCCCAGTACTTAGAAAGAAAACCAAAATAACCTGTAGCTTAAAATACAGCAATCCTCCTTTGAAATGTGTAGCTTAGCACTTTGCATCTTCAGGGAACATTTGTCCTTGTTCATTTGGTTGGCAAAGTTGAATCACAATTTGAAAGCATGCTGTTTAACTGCCATTCAAAAAATGATGATGATATTTTTTGTATCATATTAGTAGAACTTCTCTTAATTTCTCACCTTTTATCAGCATTTCACAATTAGCTTGGTATAAAAGCCAGACCTCATTATCTCATTCCATGAAAGGGAAAGAGATGCTGCATGGTCTCAAGCTGCAGCATGCTGGGTGAAAGATAAGTGGTCTGCCTCCTGAGCCACTGGATGACACTAGTCTAGCCAGATTTAGCCAGAGAATAGAACAGCTATTCAACCAAATGCAAGCACCAGGAGTTTCACCACCACCTGACTACCTGAGGAACCAAACTGAACCCTATGACTGGAAAAGGGATCTCTGAGGGCAGTAAGTTGTTTGCAGCAACTTTAGGACTGATCTGCAATGCTGTATAAAGCTGGGACCTTTGGAACTGAAGGGATTTATCTATGTATATGAAATTGAGCCTGGAACTAGCCCTGTTGTTTCTTTATAATATCACCAAAATTCATCCTTTCCTGTCTGAGCACACTACCAGAACCATTATCCACACTCTTTATCACCTCTCGCTTGGACTATTGCAACTTTATTCTCACAGGTCTCCCACTTAGCCATCTCTCTCCTCTTCACTCTGTTCAAAATACTGCTGCATGACTTATATTCCGCCAGTGTCGCTATGATCATATTAGCCCTCTCCTCAAGTCACTTCACTGACTCCCTATCCATTTCCGCATAAAGTTCAAACTCCTCTTATTGACTTACAAGTGCATTCACTCTGCAGCTCCTCAGTGCCTCTCCACTGTTATTTCTCCCTACATTCCTCCCCGGGAACTCCGTTCACTGGGTAAATCTCTCTTATCTGCACCCTTCTCCTCCACTGCTAACTCCAGACTCTGTTCCTTTTATCTTGCTACACCACATGCCTGGAATCGACTTCCTGAGCTGGTACGTCAAGATCCATCTCTGTCCATCTTCAAATCTAGGCTAAAAGCCCACCTTTTTGATGCTGCTTTTAACTCCTAACCCTTACTCACTTGTTCAGTACCCATGTTTTATCATTCCCACCTTAATAATTCCCTTATCCTTTATTTGTCCTGTTTGTCTGTCCTAATTAGATTGTAAGCTCTGTCGAGCAGGGACTGTCTCTTTATGTCTGGTGTACAGCGCTGCGTATGTTTTAGTAGCGCTATAGAAATAAGTAGTAGATTTTGTCTTCCAGCATTTGAAACATTTGTACTGTGGATTAACTTTGCACCACATTCACGGTTAGCTGTTACATATCCCAGCCAGTAGCGTAGCCAGAGTTTAATTTTTAGATGGGCCTGGAGGTGGAATGGGTGGGCACAGGCCTTGCATTTCCTCTCCACCCACTACCACCCCCCCTCCCCACTGCCGCATTTTCTCTCCATCCACCCGCCGCCGCCGCCGCATTTCCTCTCCATCCGCTACCCCCCACCCCCGCGACAGCCCCCTGCACATGGCCAGTTCTGGTCATTTTTACTGACCTGAAGTGCCGTTCTCCCTTCAGTACCGGCGATTCCCATAGCCAGCCTTCTGCCAGCGTGCGTTGTCGGAGCCTTTTCTCAGGTGTGTCCCGCCTACTCTGCAACTTCCTGTTTTCAGCATAGGTGGGACGCAGGAAGTTGCAGAGTAGGCGGGACGTGCCTGAGAATAGGCCCTGACGATGCGCGTTGGCAGAAGGCTGGCTATGGGAATCACCGGTGCTGGAGGGAGAACGGCGCTTCAGGGCAGTAAAAGTGAGCAGACCACGCGGACGGGGAGAGCGGGCAGAAGAGGCTGGGCCTGGGCCCGGGCCCGTCCAGGCCCAATCGTGGCTACGTCCCTGATCTCAGCTGTTTCATCTGTACAAGTCTCCCAGCCAGGTTTGCATATAATGTTAATATTAATGTTATATTCAAAATAAAACCATAAAACCAGTCTACAAAACTGGGAGCTCACAATATAAAATTCAAATTGATGTAAAGAGAAACATAGCATCAACAACTAATTAGAAAGCAAATATTTTCTAAACAGATTCATCTTTAAAAGTTTGGAAATAATGTGATTGAGATTTCACCGAGATTGGCAAAGAATTCCAAGTTTAAGAAGCTTGATAAGAGAATAAAGCCATAAAATATTTTTTAGAACGTAAACCCCTATAAGAGGGGAATGATAAATTTAGATTATTCCGAGTACCATATTTGGAAGCCAATACTTTCAGCATGGAGTACATATAGCAAGGCACTCCCTGTAATATAGAGTTGGCTCTGTGGCAGGTCAATTGCTGCTCCTGGTTACAGGGTATGGCAGCTCAGAGCAGAGTCGTTTCTCACTTTCTGCTCATTGGGTTCTAGACAGGGGCATACTGATTTGGGACTCCCTTTTTTCCATGCAGCACATAGCTGGCATGATTAGGGGCTATTATTGATGGCTCAGGGGCCAGACTTTAATTGGCAGTGCGGTGTTCTCTGCGTAATGCTGCTTCTGCAAGCGGAGGTTTAGTTCTGCTACCTCCTTAGGTGTGTGTGTTGCTTTGTTTGGCCTCCCCTGAGTCAGGGTGGGATGTGCTACGCCCTTACACAACTCACCTTCCCTTGGAGCTGTAAACTAAAATGAGGGGGGGGGTATTTCTCGGAGTTCTCAAGGGTCTTCTAGCCTGTAGTATGTACTATTGCACACATCTCTGGATTTTTCTCATAGTCCATTATTTTGCAGCCGATTTATTACTGTTTAACTCTACCGGGGCTCCTGACTCTCTGACAGTCTGCAGCCAACTGAGTGGAACGTTTCGGTGCCAGCATCTCTAGGTTTGGTTGCAGATTTCTCTGTTCCTGTGTTCTGGCGGGAAACATCTAATGCACCTACATTCCTTTGAAGGGGTGGACAAACATATGGATAAAGGTGAACCGATATTGTGTATCTGGATTTTCAAAAGGCATTTGACAAAGTACCTCATGAAAGACTCCAGAGGAAATTAGAGAGTCACGGGATAGGAGGTAGTATTCTATTGTGGATTAAAAACTGGTTATAAGAAAAGAGTAGAGTTAAATGGTTAGTATTCTCAATGGAGAAGGGTAGATAATGGGGTTTCACAGGGTTCTGTTCTGCGACAGCTGCTTTTTACATATTCGTAAATAACCTAGAGATGGGAGTAACTAGTGAGGTAATTAAATTTGCTGGCAACACAAAAGTTATTCAGAGTTGTTAAAACATAAGAGGATTGTGAAAAATTATAAGCGGACCTTACAAGATTAAGAGACTGGGCATCCAAATGGCAGATGACGTTTAATGTGAGCAAGTGCAAAGTGTTCCATGTGGTAAGGAGGAACCCAAATTATAGATATGTGGTTCAAGGTTCCATATTAGGAGACATAGACCAGGAAAGGGATCTAGATGTCATCGTTGATAATACATTGAAACCCTCTGCTCAGTGTGCAGTGGTGGCTAAGAAAGCAAATAGAATGTTAGGTATTATTAGGAAAGGAATGGAAAGCAAAAATGAGGATGTTGTAACGCCTTTGTATCGCTCCTTAGTGCGACTGCACCTCGAGTACTGTGTGCTGTTCTGGTCAAAAAAGATATGGTGGAATTAGAAAAGGTTCAGAGAAGGGTGATAAAGTGAATGGGATGACTTCCCTATGAGGAAAGGCTAAAGCGGGTAGGGCTCTTCAGCTTGGAGAAAAGACAGCTGGGGGGAGATATGATAGAGGTCTATAAAATAATGAGTGGAGTGGATTGGAACGGGTAGATGTGAATTGCTTGTCATCTGTGCCCGGCTACCTGTGGGATCCACCTGTGCCGCCCAATGGCGAGGCATTTGCTGCTCATCAGCTAAGGTCTCCACGTATCGGTCTGTTTGCTGAGCTTGGTGGCACTGCCAGCCTCTTGGTATTCAGTCTATGGCCTTTGGGGGGTGGGGGGCACATCTCTTTAGAGTACATGGGTACCCTGGGTGTCTGCAGGTCTCCTATTTGTCAGTTGTAAGTGGCAGTCTTCTGCATTTGTACCGTTGTGTGACATTTGTTGGCTGACGGAGCCTTTCATTACAGGTGCTTATTCCCTACAGTATTGGTGTGGGAAGTTTGGCGAGTCAATTTGACATACTTCATAATTTTCTGCTTTGCAAAGTACACCAAGTATATATCAAAATATGCAATGAATTTCTGTTTATCTCTATGAGGACTAAAGTGGGGAAGTTGGAGAGCATCAGAGTTTTGGGATTGTTGATCTGCTCCTTATCCAGCCAGTATGATGGTGTGCTGGCAGCTATGTAAAGCGTCTGTTTACGCTTTCCAAAAATACTAGGACTAGGGGTCATGCAATGAAACTTACAATGTAGTAAATTTAAAACGAATTGGAGAAAATGTTTCTTCACTCAACATGTAATTAAACAATGGAATTCGTTGCCAGAGAATGTGGTAAAGGCGGTTAGCTTAGTGGAGTTTAAAAAAGGTTTGGACGGCTTCCTAAAGGAAAAGTCCATAGACCGTTATTGAATGGACTTGGGGAAAATCCACTATTTCTGGGATAAGCAGTATAAAATGTTTTGTACTTTTTTGGGATCTTGCCAGGTATATTGTGACCTGGATTGGCCACTTTTGGAAACAGGATGCTGGGCTTGATGGACCTTTGGTCTTTCCCATATGGCAATATTTATGTACTTACATAAGTACATAAGTAGTGCCATACTGGGAAAGACCAAAGGTCCATCTAGCCCAGCATCCTGTCACCGACAGTGGCCAATCCAGGTCAAGGGCGCTCCCCAAACGTAAAAACATTCCAGACAAGTTATACCTAAAAATGCGGAATTTTTCCAAGTCCATTTAATAGCGGTCTATGGACTGGTCCTTTAGGAATCTATCTAACCCCTTTTTAAACTCCGTCAAGCTAACCGCCCGTACCACGTTCTCCGGCAACGAATTCCAGAGTCTAATTACACGTTGGGTGAAGAAAAATTTTCTCCGATTCGTTTTAAATTTACCACACTGTAGCTTCAACTCATGCCCTCTAGTCCTAGTATTTTTGGATAGCGTGAACAGTCGCTTCACATCCACCCGATCCATTCCACTCATTATTTTATACACTTCTATCATATCTCCCCTCAGCCGTCTCTTCTCCAAGCTAAAAAGCCCTAGCCTTCTCAGCCTCTCTTCATAGGAAAGTCGTCCCATCCCCACTATCATTTTCGTCGCCCTTCGCTGTACCTTTTCCAATTCTACTATATCTTTTTTCAGATACGGAGACCAGTATTGAACACAATACTCCAGGTGCGGTCGCACCATGGAGCGATACAACGGCATTATAACATCCGCACACCTGGACTCCATACCCTTCCTAATAACACCCAACATTCTATTCGCTTTCCTAGCCGCAGCAGCACACTGAGCAGAAGGTTTCAGCGTATCATCGACGACGACACCCAGATCCCTTTCTTGATCCGTAACTCCTAACGCAGAACCTTGCAAGACGTAGCTATAATTCGGGTTCCTCTTACCCACATGCATCACTTTGCACTTGTCAACATTGAACTTCATCTGCCACTTGCACACCCAATCTCCCAGTCTCGCAAGGTCCTCCTGTAATCGTTCACATTCCTCCTGCGACTTGACGACCCTGAATAATTTTGTGTCATCGGCGAATTTAATTACCTCACTAGTTATTCCCATCTCTAGGTCATTTATAAATATATTAAAAAGCAACGGACCCAGCACAGACCCCTGCGGGACCCCACTAACTACCCTCCTCCACTGAGAATACTGGCCACGCAATCCTACTCTCTGCTTCCTATCTTTCAACCAGTTCTTAATCCATAATAATACCCTACCTCCGATTCCATGACTCTGCAATTTCTTCAGGAGTCTTTCGTGCGGCACTTTGTCAAACGCCTTCTTTGATCTGATCCTTCTTGACCTGTTCTATGAAAGAAGGATAACTTTCAGTGAATGCACCTGGCTGTGCTGCCAGCTGAAGGATGCGATTATCACGCTCATTGGTGCGCTTTTCCTTCTCCAGTTTCTGCAATGGCACTGACTTTCTCCAGGTTATCCTTGATCCTCTTCGTTTGTCGTGCTAGTCTTTTGTAGTCCTTTTATTCTGTTTCATGCTCTGTTGACTGGGTAGTATGGTGTGTTGGATTTCTTGGGTTTTAAGTTCCCTAGATTGGTTAGTGGCACTGCTTCTCGGGTGATTGTCTCTCTACTCCAGAGAAATCCAGTGATTTCCTTTCCCATTGGGAGAACTCTTAACATTAGGGTGGGTCCAGTAGAAAACCAAACAATCTGGGCACTGCTTTGCTGCATTCCAGTGCTCTGAACTGGTCTGGTATGGATGCGAAGGAAAGAGAAAATGTCTTACCTGATTGTTTTCTTTCCTTTAGTCCTACCAGACCAGTCCAGAATTCTATCCTGAATCTGCCTTCCCATCATTGTTTTCAGAGCACAGTCCTTCTGCCTTGCCAAACTCTTCAGCCTGATACGCCTCAATTGCTTCCTGACTCTTTTGTCTCCTGACTCGCTGTGGACACTGGTTATCAGTAGAGCATAGGCCTGCCAGATTCCTGCAGGTATCACTGTTTTCATGGCCTTGTCTGAACTGTGCATAATTGGTGGATGAGGTAACCCTGAGCACCATGGCTTGACTTATGAAACACTGAGCATTCTATGACTGCACACTACCCTTGAAAGGGGTGAACTACTTTCTTTTCTGTCTCCATCCGCTGGTCAGTGGATGTGACTATGGCCTGGTCTGATAGGACTAAAGGAAAGAAAATTATCAGGTAAGACATAATTTCTCCTTGCATTTCTGCAAAACATTTTTTTTCTTTCAAATTGTACAGTAAAGTTGCAGTCTGACATGATCAGCATACCGGATTGCAGCAACATTACAGACCAGTACTAAGTCCAACTGGACTACTGAAATTTCCTCTCTAATGGTCTTCCAGAACATGACTTAAAATGTTTACACTTGATACCAAACACAGAGGTAAAATAGTTAATGAATGCAAGACGGTCTGACCATGTTACTTCCTTGTGAGCAGCCCTTTGTTGACTATTATGGTTTAATTAAAAATTTGATATACTGCTCTTCCAGCAAGCATTACAGAGCGGTGAACAAAATAAAATCATATCTAGGAAAGGAACTCCATTATATAATAGAAAAGCACTTGGTCATATAAGGCAGTCTGTCTTGATTATCATAAGACATAACAACAACCCTTTGCAGTTCAAGCATAGAAAGATTTACTTGAAACATGCACAAAAAAACATTGACATATTCGGCTCAGGATGTTGCGCTCATAGGAGGTAAGTAATCGCCAAAGGACTTTTGAAATAGGAGAGCTTTTGAGTCATTCCGTGTCAAGTGGACCAGGGGTCCCCACCTCACCATCTCAGATTTTGATGAAATTTGGTACATAGTTTCTTTATGATAAAAACTAAGCTGTGCAAAATTTTAGTTCAAAAGACTAAAAATGGGAGGTTCTAGGGGACCTCAAGTAAAGGGTTGCAAAATGTCGCCTGAGCAAAAATGACATTTTGGGCCAACTTCCAGAAGCTGTAAAACTGGAAGTTTTAGTATACAAGGGGGATATTTGTAGAACCTGCACTACTTTTAGGGCTTAATAAACTGGCAAAACCCCATGTTCCTAGTCCTCTTACTTTTTGAATGGTTTAGGCTCAAACTTTGCCAAAAAAACGGCAAAAATCAATTTACAGCGATGTTGAGGCTGCTGTAGTTTCTAAACTAGTTGGCCTTTCAGGTTGATTTTTGGTAGGTGTACTAAATGCACGGCTGTAAAGAGGCATTCCAATTTGCAGCACTTTCCTTCAAGTGGTTGAAAAATTATAAGCGTTCAAAGTTGGTATAAAAAGCATTTTTGCCCATTTTGGGCTATCTTTGATGCCCTGGATCTCTAGTGGGACAGCTTCAATATTCTTTCTTTTAGCACCATTAGAAAGAGCAGATTTCCTTCTGTCAGAATATGTAGTTTTCATTTTGGAGTCTCTTCATATAAGCATTGCAAAAATGCCCTCAAATGTTTGCGGGCAGCAGCCTATGATTTCTTCACTACACCCTTGATACAAGTGTAGTAAAAGTGATTCTTCTTTCAAACAGCACCAATTTTTTAAAATAAAGAACACATCTAATATAATAAAACGCACCCTCAACGTTCTGAGGACAACGTTCTATGAAGCCTTGAAGCCTGAAGCCTTGAAGCCTGAAGCCTGAAGCCTTGAAGCCATCTGACGTCACTCCCAGGCTGAGGCTGAAGGGTTCGTGGATTCGTGGTGTGAAGCCTTCAAGCCAGCCAGCCGTCTCTGCCCCGCCCTCGCGACAAAACAAACAAATCCGGAAGCGAAACGTCAGGGAAGGAGGCGGCGCTCCCGACGTCTAGCCTTCCCTTCGCTGTGTTCCGCCTTCAAAACAAGGCGGAACACAGCGAAGGGAAAGCTAGACGTCGGGAGCGCCGCCTCCTTCCCTGACGCTTCGCTGCACGAACCGCCACGGAGGTAAAGTTAAAAAGAATAAAAAAAAAAAAAAAGGGATGCATGGATGCGAAGGGGTGGGGGGGCATGGATGCGAGGGGAGGGCATGGATGCGAGGCATGGATGCGAAGGGGGGGGCATGGATGCGAAGGGGGGGGCATGGATGCGAAGGGGGGGGGAGAAGAGGGCGGACCAGGCTGGGACATGGGAGAGAGCGTAGCATGGATGCGAGGGGGGGGTCATGGAAGGGCGAGAGGGGACTTGCTGGAAAAGGATGAATGGAGGCGGCAGGGGACAGAGGAGCATGGATGGGTATGGATTAGGAGGGCAGGGCACAGGGAGAGAGGGGAATTACTGGAAATGGATGAATGGAGGGGGCAGGGGACAGAGGAGCATGGATGGGCATGGATTGGGAGGGCAGGACTCAGGGAGAGAGGGAAATTGCTGGATAGGGAAAAATGGAGGGGCCAGGTGACAGATGAGCATGGATGGGCATGGATTGGAAGGGCAGGACTCAGGGAGAGGGGAATTGCTGGATAGGGATGAATGGAGGGGACAGATGGGCATGGATGGATATGGATTGCAGAGCAGGCCTCAGGCAGAGAGGGGAAATGCTGGATAGGGAAAAATGGAGGGGCCAGGTGACAGAGGAGCATGGATGGGCATGGATTGGAAGGGCAGGACTCAGGGAGAGGGGAATTGCTGCATAGGGATGAATGGAGGGGACAGATGGGCATGGATGGATATGGATTGCAGGGCAGGCCTCAGGCAGAGAGGGGAAATGCTGGATAGGGATGAATGGAGGGGGCAGGTGACAGACAAACATGGATGGCCATGGATTGGGAGGGCAGGGCTCAGGGACAGAGGGGAATTGCTGGAAAAGGATGAATGGAGGGGGCAGGGGACAGATGGCCATGGATTGGGAGGGCACGGCTCACACTCTCTCTCTCATATACAATGTCTTTCTGACTCTCACTCTCACACACTCTGTCTCACACTGTATCACATTCACTCTCTATGTGCCACACAGTCACTCACACACTCGCTTGGTCTCATACACTCACTCAAACAGAGAATCTGTCTCACACACACTCTCTCTCTCGCCCACACACACACACACTCTCACTCACACTGTGTCTCACATACACACTTGCACACACTCTCATTCTCACACACACACTCTCTCACAAACACACTCACACCCAGACTCATGCTCTCTCTCACACAATCACACTTTCACTCTGACTCTCAAACAGTCACTCTCACATACACTCTCCCAAACATACACACTCCGAGGAAAACCTTGCTAGCGCCTGTTTCATTTGTGTCAGAAACGGGCCTTTTTTACTAGTTATGTTATAAAACTGTATTCAAGAAAACTAAAAAAACAGGAATGTTTTTTAGGATGTGGAAGGATGAGGCCAGGTTTCATAACAGGTTTAAAGAAAACTGTAGTCAGTTAGGATGACCGACTTGGCCAATTATGATTGGTGGACCCTGTTGCAAGGCGTCTGAGTGTCTGTTGCTGGTGTTTCTTCACCCTTGCTACAGTTTGACCTCTTAGTGAACTGTAGGCATCAAAGTAAGCCTAGCAACAGACACTCAGGAGCCAGGAGGTACCAGAAGCATACAATTGGGCAATGAAACAAACAATTCTGCCTTGCAACAGGGTTCACCAATCATAATTGGCCAAGTCTAACTGGCTAAAGAGGTTTTCTTTAAACATTATGTTATAAAACTGTGTTCAAGTAAACTAAAAAACAGGGTGGAAACCATTGTATACATACTTCTTGTTGAAGAAACTCGCACCTTCACCGACAGGCTCATTTATATTGAATTAAATGCCACAAATGAAGATATTAATCACTTTAGACTGAAGTAAAATTTTACCCATTGAAAACCTGATTGCAAGAATAAATGCGTTTGTTGAACTGATGCTAATGGTCATCAATGGATCCAGAAAGATCAGATGAATTTCCACTTTGCTCAGTTGGCTGTTCAAGTACATCAGAGTGTCATTTACTGACATACAATAAAAATAAAGGTTTGAAATTAATTGAAGAGCTTCTGCCTGATCAACAGAAGTTGTTACAAGAGCGTTCTGGTCAACTTTTCGATGCTGGATCAACTATTTGCCTTCATCGTGAATCCTTACTGTTGAAAAAGTTTGAATTTTTGTAAAGAACCTGCTGTAACCCATTTTCCAAAGGTGGTCATAATGCAAAAAGGGGCTTAAGAGTGCTGGATGACACACTAGCAGCCCAGCTAAAGGCCTTAACAAGCAAAATATTTGTGCCGGATCAGAAACTGTCCATCTTGTCGAAAAGACGTCAGTAACAGAGCTGCTGATTCTTTATCATCAACAACAACAGCAGATGATGAACACAGTGACATTTCTGGCAAGTTGAACACAAGTTTGACATCTCTTGGTATTTCTCCATTAAAGTTCAAAAAAGTCAGCCAGCATGATGTACGAGGCTACACCAAGCGCAAAATCAGGCGAGTGCAAAATACTTTGAGTCATCATCTTGCAGTTGCTGGTGGCTTAGACCTAAATGAGTTTGAAACTCAACCTTCTACCAGTCAGAAATATGACAAATGTTCTGATTATGATGACCTGCTAAACGAGTTGAAAAACAAAGTCCAAGTTTCAGCAAATCATGCAGAAAAACTGCAAATACTAACTTTAGCACCAAACAGCTGGTCTATTGAAAGAACTGCCTCAGAATTCATGGTTTCAACTAGAATGGTTAAAAAAGCAAGAAATCTGAAATCAGTTTGTGGAATTCTGGCAAAACCAGACAAGTAGAAAGGTAAAGTTTTACCAGAAGAAACAGAAAAAAAAATTCTTGGCTTTTTCGAAGATGATGAATTCAGTAGACTGTGCCCAGGGAAAAAGATTTTGTCTCTGTCAGAACTGGCACTGAAAAAATTCAAATGCAAAAGCGCTTGCTGCTTAGCAATCTAAAAGAAATGTATGTTGCATATCGTACTCGAAATGGGCCAGAAGTGGGTTTTTCCAAATTTTGTGAGCTAAGGCCAAAATGGTGTGTCACTGTTGGCTCATCTGGTATGCATTCAGTGTGTGTTTGTGTCATTCATCAAAATGTGAAGCTTATGCTTGCTGGAAGCCATCTGCTGAACGAAGATTACAAAGCACTGATGGCTAAAACTGTGTGCAATTTGGAATGCAAAGAATGCATGCTTCACAGGTGTGAAATATGTCCAGGTAAAGATGTGCTTGAAAATTACCTGACAGAAGTGTTCAGTGATGCTTACCCAGGTGAAACAATCGAGTTTAAGCAGTGGGTTCATACAGATCGCACCACACTGGAGACCAAACAGATGTATGTTGATGATTTTGTATCTGAGCTTGCATTGAAAGTTTCAAACCTGTCAATTCACCATTACATTTCCAAACATCAGACACAATACTTAAAAACTGTTAAAGAAAACCTAAATCCTTGTGAAATTGTTGTTCTCTTGGACTTTGCTGAAAACTACTCCTTTATTGTCCAAGATGCTGTTCAAGGTTTCCACTGGGAAAACAGTCAAGCTACACTGCATCCATTTGTTGTGTACTTCCGTGATGCTTCAAGTGAAATTCAGTGCATAAGTGTTTGCATAATAAGTGACAGCTTGCGGCATGATGCAGTTGCTGTAATGCATTCTTGGAAAAATTAATCGTGTTCTTGAAAAGCAAAATTGGAGAAATAAAATATGTAACATACTTTAGTGATGGCTCAGCTGCACAATACAAGAACTTCAAAAACTTTGCCAACTTGTGCTATCATCAAACAGAATTTGGAATAAGTGCACAGTGGAATTTTTTTGGCACAAGCCATGGCAAGTCACCATGTGATGCCATAGGTGGTACAACAAAGCGACTAGCTGCTCAGGCTAGTTTGCAACGACCTAAAAATAGCCAAATTCTCACAGCACAAGGCTTGTTTGAATTTTGTGATCAAAAAATAAATAAAATCAAGTTCATTTTTGTTTCCAAGGATGAAATTGAATCTTCAAGATCTGCACAAGAGGAAAGATTCAGTAAAGTTTCCACAGTTGCTGGAACTCGTGAAAATCACAAGTTTATTCCCATTGACTTGAACCAAATTTCAGTCAGTAGAGTGTCAAATGATTCCTCCTCATTTGTTGTCAAACTTTGTCAGTCAGATGACCCAGTGAGTGTACCTGGCATAAATGTGTCTCAACTTCAGCCTGGGCAGTATTTTGCCTGTGTTTATGACAACAAATGGTGGATTGGCAATGTCTGTGACACATCATTTGAAGAACATGATGCTGTGGTCAACTTTATGCATCCATGTGGGCCTGCACGATCATTTCATTGGCCCAGCAGAAGAGATTCTTGTTGGATTTCTGAACAGCATATTCTAGCAGTTCTTCCAGTACCAGCAACTACAGCACTTGGACGACAGTATACATTTCCAGAAACAGCAGTGAAACTTATCAGTGAAAAATTCTTCTCACTTCAGCACTGAGGTTTTACTTGGGAACCATTAAGACACCCCCATTAGGCTTGAGAAACTAGGCAAAGACAACCAAATGAGGCTTGGGAACCTCAAGTAAGATGCCCACCTTCAGGCTTGGGAACCTGTGCCAAGTGGCTGGACTTGTCTGGCTATCGGGCGTGACCTCTTGGCGATGAGGTTGCCACTTCCTATTGAATTGGTAGTGGCGTAGCCACTGCTATATTTGATTTAAAAATTGTACCAATTTGTGTCAGAAGTCATTATTCAGACCTGCTCTTTGCAGATTCTCAAATATTAAATCATTTACTTGTTGTTTGGCCTAATCAGTACTTTTTCAGTTGTTTTCGGCTGCATAGCTTTGGCCATCACTATTCCAGTGTTTTAAGGTCCACCATGGACCAATGCATGCTTAAAGCAACTGAGTGACTTATACAGCAATTAGAAACATCGATGGGCCCTATATCCGTTTCATCTATCATTCAACAATACTGGCCAAAAAACACTTTTTTTGCAATCCTTATATGGAGAGACTCCAAATTGAAAACTACATATTCTGATAGAAGGAAATCTGCTCTTTCTAATTGTGCTAAAAGAGATCAAGGGCATCAAAGATAGCCCAAAATGGGCAAAAATGCTTTTTATACCAACTTTGAACGCTTATAATTTTTCAACCACTTGAAGGAAAGTGCCGCAAATTGGAATGCCTCATTACAGCCGTGCATTTAGTACACCTACCAAAAATCAACCTGAAAGGCCAACTAGTTTAGAAACTACAGCAGCCTCAACATCGCTGTAAATTGATTTTTGCTGTTTTTTTTGACAAAGTTTGAGCCTAAACCATTCAAAACGTAAGAGGACTAGGAACATGGGGTTTTGCCAGTTTATTAAGCCCTAAAAGTAGTGCAGGTTCTACAAATATCCCCCTTGTACTACTAAAACTTCCAGTTTTACAGCTTCTGGAAGTTGGCCCAAAATGTCATTTTTGCTCAGGTGACATTTTGCAACCCTTTACTTGAGGTCCCCTAGAACCTCCAATTTTTAGTCTTTTGAACTAAAATTTTGCACAGCTTAGTTTTTTTTATCATAAAGAAACTATGTACCAAATTTCATCAAAATCTGAGATGGTGAGGTGGGGACGACCTTTAAAATTGGTCCACTTGACACGGAATGACTCTTATGTCTTCCTGAATTTGTATAAGACAGTTGTAAATGAACTTGAGATGGAAGTGAATTCCAAAGGGAGGGGGCAGCATAGTAGAAGGCACTGTTTCTGGTTGTTTCTAAGCCTTCCATTTGGGACAAAGGAATTTGTAACCACCTAAGGAACGGAAAAGTGTAGGGGGCGAGTAAGGGCAATAGATGAAGCAAGGAATAAAGGTGTACCATGAAGCAGGTCTTTAACCAAAATTTTAAACTGGAACTGAAAAATAATAGGTAACCAGTGATGGCTGATGTAATGTGGTAACGTCGCTTTGCTTGGGTAAGGACTCACATCACTGTATTTTGAATAGTCTTTAGCTAACAAAGTGTGGCCTTTAGCATTAAATTCAAGCTACTTAACCTAGTTGATTGTACTTTCTGTATTTTCTTTCTTTTTAATTTCTCAGTTCCATTATAATTGTTATTATACATGGGTGGCTATAAATTGTTACCTTTTTGTGTCTAGCATTCGTTTTCATATTCCATATTGTAATTACTCAGTCCTCATTTAATTTATTACTACTTAAGGTATGCTATCCCGCATCACTTTTTGTACTATTAATCACAATAAGTTGGTAGCCACATTAAACCTGATCTATTGGGTAATGCGGGATATAAATGAAAATAAATAAATAAATAAATAAATAAATAAATACTAATCTTGTTAGCTGGTTGGTTCTCTACATGCCTCAAAGGTGGTTCTGTTCTTAACTGAATCATGTTGTAGATCACATCTTCCCCTCCCCACCATCAAGTTTTGCGTATCTGGCACCGACATTCTAGGATGCTACTCCGAGTGACTTCAGATACAAATCTTCATTTAGGAAATTGAAATTGGGGTTAAAAACTTGGGTTTATGGGCAAGTACTTTGGCATCAGATGAAGCAGTAAATCATTGAACAAGATGGCGCTCTTTCTCGTGTATGAGCTCAGTTCTTTGGCACGAGCTTCTAATCCCTGAGTTTAAGTAAGTTACAGAATTTGGGACACTTTCATAGGAGTCTGAACTTTTGTTTGCTAAATTTTCCTTGCAACTCATTTCAGTGTGAGAGAGATTTAAAAAATATTTGAGAGAGGTTTCTGTTTCACCGAGAAAGCTGAAATCACTTGAAGAAGAATTGGAACATATTTCTACAGTGGATATTTTAGATGTTTCTCAGATTTTACAGGCTTCCTTAGGATTCCCATCATGTTGCTTCTCCTTTAGTAATTACTTTACTTTTTAATATTGTCTATGGATAGGGATTTTGTTCTGAGAGCATTTATTTAGGAAAAAAGAAAATTCCTTTTTAGGTTTGAAAATTTCTGTTATCCCAGATGTCTCCTGTACCACTCAAGCATGATATAAATTGTTTTTGAAACCATAGACCATGAAACATGGGATGTAAATTTTCCATGATTTCCTTGTAAATGTTTGTTGAAGTACCAAGAGAATGGGTATATATATTTTTGGTAACCAGAACATTTTCAGTAATTTCTTGCAGATAAGAATGGCTGATTTGATTTCGGGTCGTATGGTTGTTTTTCATCAGAGCTTTTTCCCCTCAATTTTATTTCATCCTGTTCTCCTTAATTGGGTATTATAAGGACTTCTCCCATAAATATTTTGTTATTACTTGTATTGTAACTTTGTAATTCTCTTTTCCTGTTGTTGGGGATAATTTCTTAATTGTTTAGTAATTATTTATCATTACATTTGAAATATATAACAAAAAAGGTTTATGAAGGATTTTTTTTTTTACTTTATTTTAGTTCAGTGGTCAGTGCGAGCATCAAAAAGAACAAAACCCCCCCCAAAACAATCAGAGAATAACAGTAGACAATTAACTAGCCCTCTCAGAGGAAGAAAACTTGAAAGGAACAAAGAGAACCCTAGAGCCACCAGGTCCCCTGCAATTGGTCAGTGGAACATTTTTTTTTTTACATATACCCATCAGACAGACAGACTAACAACCATACCATACACTCCTAACACAGACACACACCCACTCACACAGAACAGCCCTCCCCTCCCCTTTATTAGCTCCCCGAACACCAAAAGATCAAGAAGCAGAACTATGCCCTTACCATAGCACCTCTTATCAGTGTGGAACAAATGCTGATAAGTACAAATTTCAAACAGGGCCAACTCCCTCATACTGACCAACCACTGCTGTAGGGGTGGCAGATCCTCAGACATCCAGTAAGTCAAAATCAGCTCTTTAATAAAAGAGCATTATAGAGGAAGCATCTCTGTGGGGCAGGTAAACCCTGTGATATCAGAGTGTCTTGAGAACCCAGAAGTAAAGCACTATAATCCCACTCAGGGGAGCACTGAACAATCCATATGCACTAATAGTTATCTTGCCAGCCACTGTAAAACACAGCATCATACAACCTTGCAAATGTAATTGAATCAATTTATTCCTTGTCATCAAGCAGATGCAGCCATTACAGATGGGTTGTGTCCATCAACCAGCAGAGGGAGATAGAGAGCACACTTTTTTCAGTGCCTCATACCAGCTTGCTCTACTGCCTCTCTTCAGTATTCTCTATCTCCCCTAGCAGAGTGGCTGCAGCTTCTTCGCGCTCCATCTAAAATCTGCCTCGAGGTTGCTCTTGTGCTTTTGCCAGTTGTTAGCAGGGGTGTTGGAGGCTATAGCAGCTTCACTTTAAAGGCACATAGGTTCGCCCTTTCCCTGCCTTACCCATACCTCCGTGGATGTGGACACATTGCTTAGCTTTCCCTGTCCTTCCCCACCAACAGTGGATGCAGGCACATAGGTTCGCCCTTTCCCTGCCTTTCCCACTCACCTGAGCCTCCTGAGTTCTATTTACCTCTGCTTTCCTCACAGCGTTAAAAAAAAAAAAAAAAAAAAAGGAACAGAGGTTTTTCCTTGCCTTTTTCTGTGGGACCGGAGCTGTGATACTCGGTCCAGTGAGGTAAGAGTGTTTTCTGACTCCTCCGGGGTGGGCCTGCGATCGGGGCGATTTTGGCGCGAACCGCCATTTTGAATTTTACCGCTGTTTTCGGCGATGGCTGCGGAGACAGTAAAGCGCTGTTCCAAGTGTGGCAAGCGCAGATCAGCAGCGGGGCTCTGTAAATCGTGCTGTACAGATGTTAGAGCCGGCCCAAGCATGGCGAGCAACGATTCTTCGCGCTCTGAGCTGGCAGCGGGTGCCATTTTGAATTTACCACATGGCGTGACCTCCGCTGAGGCGGAGAGTCCTGAGCCCGGGGGGAGGCCTCGGAGTGAGGCTGATATGGGAGCTACTAGCCCCGGCAGAGATCCGGGTGCCCAGGGTGAGTTTTTCTCCCCTGATTTTGTCTTATTAATGCATAAAGCATACATGCTTAAAAGAGCTCTCCCACAAAGCCCGGCACGGGCCTCTTCTAATGCCCCCCCCCCCCCCGGTGGATTCTAGCCTGGGTATGCCCTCTGAGGTGTTATTCCCTGATAATTGGCAGAATATGAAGCGCAGAAGGGCTCATTCCCCTTCAGAGAGTGCTGCACCTCCATTTTCCCCGCTCGTGGTCGGGCTGCGAGGATTCGGAGGACTCTGGCAGACCTTCATGGTCTGAGGCGCCAGAGTCTGGTGCAGAAGTGACTCAGGATCTGGATGATCCCTCCGCGGTGAGGATTTTCCACCAAGATGAGCTGCCAGCACTTATTTCTGATGCCCTGCAGGCTCTCTCTGTTGAGGACCCTGCCAGTGGCACAGCCTCCTCTGTGAATCCTAGGATGGCTAGTACCAAAAAGCCTGCTCGAGCCTTTCCTTTGCATGACTTCATCTAAGAACTTATTTCGGCTCAATGGGCTGACCTCGAGGGACCTTCGAAAGATTCCAGGGCTATGGGGCAATTATACCCTCTTAGTGAGGAGCATATGGCTCGCTTTGCTATGCCTAAAGTGGATGCCCTAGTCACAGCTGTGACAAAGAGAACTACCCTCCCTGTTGAAGGAGGTGTTGCCCTGAAGGATATTCAAGACTGTAGACTGGAATCAGCACTTAAACGGTCATTTGAAATTGCAGGTCTCACTATTCGGGCGTCTGCATGCAGTTGTTATGCTGCTAGAGCATAGGCGGTCGGTGACCCAACTATTTGGGGAGGCTAAAGGGGGTGGGGTTAGGGGTGGGGCTTACATCCATAATTGTCTGACAACACACAGAGAAAAAATAAGTAAAAATAAAAGTCATCACAAACAAAATATAAGAAAACCAATGGACTGCATTAAAGGCTTATAGCCCATTTAATTATGTTTAAACAAAAGAGATCTGCAAGAAACAAAATATTTATTATTTTATTTTGACTTATAATATAAAACCTGCCTCAGAGTCAGCACCTCTCCTGAAATCCAAGTACGGCGTGCCACAATTTAGTCTGGGAACACTAGTATCAGACAGCCACACTGGGTGGATAGTATTCACAAAAATGAGCTCCTTTTATTAACGACCAGATAGAGATAGATTGATAAGTTTTAAAATTTCAATTTTGGCACAAACAAAATATAAGAAAACCAATGGACTGCATTAGGGGCTTATAGCCCATTAGTTATGTTTAAACAAAAGAGACTCTTTTGTTTAAACATTACTAAATGGGCTGAGATCTGCATGAAACAAAATATTTTTTTATTTTGACTTAAAACCTGCCTCAGAGTCAGCACTTACCTCTCAATGTGCGCTGTGTGCCACAATTTTCTGTAGTAGTAGTCTTCTACCATCAAAGCGAAGGAAGTGGATGGAAACTCTTAGCCAGCCTTGCCTTCTCAGTGACGGCCCCGCCCACGCGTTCCTGACTTCCCGGAAGTTGCATCATGACGGGAGCGCCCTCATAGGGAAGGCTGACTGGCTGAGGGCTGAAGGCAGCAGATGAGTCAGTGCGAATCGACGATCGCTATTTGCTACTGTAGCAAATAGCGATTAAGGCGGCAGCACTCTGGAGTCGGGACTCGATCATGTCGGCAGGCAGGGCAGCAGCCGCCAGCCCTGAAGGCTGAAGAGACTGAGGCGCGTGGGGGAGGGAAAGAGGAGAAACGGGGCGCAGGCACTGGCAGCACTGCAAAGAAGAGAGAGGAGTCGGTCGGGACTGGTTGGAGGAGGAGAACGGAACGGAGAAGAATAAAGACGAAGAAACAGCTGATCCATCCTGCTCTTGTTGTTGAGAACTTGTGGCTGCTGGCTGGGGAGGCTTAGCCTCCCCAAGCCTCTTATACCGGGCGCCTATGTGCTAGAGCCTGCCTGGCTTGGTTGCAACAGGCAGTGGAACAGCCCGGTGATGGATCGGAGCCCTTTTCAGATGTGGCTCCGCGGATGGAGTCGGCCTTGTCCTTTCTTGCTGACGCCCTTTATGATATTGTCAGAGCTTCAGCTAAACACATGGCAGTAGCAGTGGCGGCTCGCCGTCTTCTTTGGCTACGGCATTGGGCGGCGGACATGGCTTCTAAGCAAAGGTTGGTGAAGTTGCCCTTTCAAGGCCTTCTCCTGTTTGGTGAGGAGTTGAAGAAAATTGTGAAGGACCTGGGTGAGGCTAAACCCCAGCGCTTGCCCGAAGATAGGCCTCGGCCTTCCTCTAAGGGTGTGGCGGTCCACTCCTCTTACAGACCTCGCTTCTGTGAAGCTCGAAGGTACCGCCCGGGGCGTTCTGCTGGGTTCACTTCTCGTGCCCGTTTTCAGCAGAGGAACTCCTTTCGCTCGGACAAACGTTCCACAGCCACTGGCTCAAGGCCTGGAGTTCAGGGGCGACCCTCTCAATGATGGTGCGCCGGCCCTCTCCTTGAGTCCTGTCATCGGAGGACGTCTTTCCCTCTTTGCCGAGGAGTGGGCCAACATTTCCTCAGATCAGTGGGTCTTGGACCTGATCAGAGACGGTTACAGAATAGAATTCGACGCCCCTGTAAGAGACGTGTTTGTGGAGTCCCGATGCGGTTCTGCCGCCAAACGGGCGGCGGTAGAGGAGACTTTAAAAGGTCTGATTCAGATAGGGGCCGTGTCCTCGGTACCTCCCGCCGAACACGGCTGCGGCTGCTACTCCATCTACTTTGTGGTGCCGCGAAAAGGTGGGTCTTTTTGCCCTATTCTGGACTTAAAAGAATTAAACAAGTCCTTGAGAGTGCGGCATTTTCACATGGAAACCCTGCGCTCCGTCATTGCGGCGGTACAGCCAGAAGAGTTTCTCAAGTCTCTGGACCTGAAAGAAGCTTACTTGCACATTCCAATTTGGCCCCCGCACCAGAAGTTTCTGAGGTTTGCGGTGATGGGAAAGCATTTCTAGTTCCGGGCCTTGCCTTTTGGCCTCACCACAGCTCCCCGCACCTTTTCGAAGGTTATGGTGGTAGTAGCTGCCTTTCTAAGGCAAGAGGGTATTCGGGTTCACCCGTACCTGGACGACTGGCTCATTCGAGCAAACTCTGCTGCAGAGAGTCAGCATGTAACAGCCAGAGTGGTCTCAGTACTTCAATCTCTGGGCTGGGTCGTCAATTTGGCCAAAAGTCACCTGACCCCCTCGCAGTCTCTAGAATATTTGGGGGCCAGGTTCGACACAGCCTCGGGGTATGTGTACCTACCCGAGCAAAGCCGATTTTCTAAGCAGGCATTAGATCGATCCTGCGGAGTGGGAACTTGCAGACGAAGTGTTCCTGCAGATATGTGCCAAGTGGGGCAAGCCCGTGATGGATCTAATGGCGACAAGCACCAATGCCAAAGTCCCGTGCTTCTTCAGCAGATGGAGAGATCCTCGCGCGGCAGGGTTGGATGCCTTGGCTCAACCCTGGCCTCTGGGCCTATTGTATGTGTTCCCTCCGTGGCCCTTGATAGGGCGAGTGCTCCTGCGGATTCGGCTGCATCCAGGAGAAGTGGTTCTCGTCGCTCTGGATTGGCTCAGGAGGCCTTGGTATGCGGACCTCCGACAGATGCTCGTAGAGGATCTCCTTCAGTTACTTCTGGTTCCCAACCTGTTGTCAAAGGGTCTGGTGACCATGGAAGACGCCGGCCGATTTGGTCTTATGGCCTGGCGATTGAGAGGCAGAGGCTATTCCAATAAAGTAATTACCACTCTCCTGCAAGCCCGCAAGCGTTCCACTTCCGTGTGCTTCCAGAGAGATCACACCCATGCGGGCTCCTGTCTCGCCGATTCTGGACTTTTTGCAGGATGGTGTACAAAAAGGCTTGGCCTATAATTCCCTGCGGGTGCAAGTGGCAGCGTTGGCCTCCCTGCGTGGCAAGGTTGAAGGCGTGTCTTTAGCTGCTCATCCGGATGTGGCACGGTTTCTTAGAGGGATGCTTCGGCTCCGTCCTCCCGTGCGTGCACCTTGTCCAGCTTGGAACCTGGGGCTAGTTTTGAAGGCCCTTCAGGGTGCTCCCTTTGAACCGCTTCGGCGTGCTTCAGAGAAAGATTTGACACTGAAGGCCGTCTTGTTAGTGGCCATTACTTCGGCGAGACGGGTGTCAGAGCTCCAGGCGCTGTCCTGTAGAGACTCTTTTCTGCAGTTTTCAGAGTCCGGGGTCACGGTTCGGACCGTGCCTTCCTTCTTGCCTAAGGTGGTTTCAGCGTTTCACCTAAACCAACCTATTTTCTTGCCCTCCTTTGTCGAGGAGGAGTTTCCAGAATCTTTTGGGCAATTGCACCTGTTGGACGTGCGCAGGACTCTGCTGCAGTATCTGCGAGTTACTAACTCTTTCAGGACCTCTGATCATCTGTTTGTTTTGCTATCAGGTCCTCGCAGAGGGTCTCCAGCGCCTAAAGCCACTATTGCTCGCTGGCTTAAAGAATCTATCTTTTCAGCTTATTTGCTTGCCGGCCGGCCTCCGCCTGATGCCTTTAAGGCGCATTCCACTAGAGGAATTTCCTCTTCTTGGGCTGAAACTGGAGCACTCTCTCTTCAAGAGATTTGTAGTGCAGCAACATGGGCTTCTAAGCTCTCTTTTGCCCAACATTACAGGCTGGATGTGGCTGCCAGGAGGGATGCACATTTTGGAGCGCAAGTGCTGGCGTGTGGTGTGACTTGTTCCCACCCTATCTAGGGATTGCTTTGATACATCCCATCTGTAATGGCTGCATCTGCTTGATGACAAGGAAGGGAAAATTAGGTTCTTACCGTGATAATTTTCTTTCCTTTAGTCATAGCAGATGCAGCCATGATCCCTCCCTGTCTGATGCTATCTGCTGTAAATCTATTTCAGGTTCTGTTCGTGTTTTCTGGAGATTCCGTCCTTGGGAGAAAGTCGGAAAACAGTCTTCAGGATTCTTGTTCAATTAAAGGAGGATGACTTAATTCCCTCCAGTTTCATGTTTTGGAGGATGAGTTTATTCCCTCCGGGAGGATGAGTTTATTCCCTCCAGTTATGTCTCAGTGGAGGATGAGTTTATGCCCTCCGGGAGGATGTTTCATTCCCTCCATTCTGTGTTAATGCCCTTTGTTGTAGGGCCATCATTCGCTGTGAGGAAAGCTCATGTTATTCCCATTGCGGTTTGCCATACTGCTTTGGAAGCTTCAAATACTGAAGAGAGGCAGTGGAGCAAGCTGGTATGAGGCACTGAAAAAAGTGTGCTCTCTATCTCCCTCTGCTGGTTGATGGACACAACCCATCTGTAATGGCTGCATCTGCTATGACTAAAGGAAAGAAAATTATCACGGTAAGAACCTAATTTTCCCATCTCTAACAACTGTTAAATGTAAGTCACATTGAAGCAAAACTTGTTTTTGGATAATTGTGGGATACAAGTATGAATAAATAAAATCTGGGCAAGCATTTTTTTTTTTTTTTTTTGCAATGCTTGCAAATCTCTCTCATGAATATTCAATTTGGGTATCTTGAAAACCTGACTGGCTGGGGTGCCTCCAGGACTGGGTTTGGGAAGCACTGCCCTAGCCCATCCTGCACTCCTATACATAAACAAGATAAGACCCCCCCCCCCCCCTCCTCAACACAGCACCCACAACCCACTCGTACACATGCCCACATTCCAACTATCTCCCCTAGAATTCCACACACCATACCGCCATATAAATATCCTATCACGCTCCCCCCCCCACATCCACATTTTCCTAGCCCACCTCTCCGCCTGCTGACCATCCTGCTTAACCCACATAAGAAATGCACTCCCTCCTCCCATTTGAGTGCCCTCTCTCAGAGAACAGACCCAACTACCTGCCTCTCAATGCAGAACCCCTGGCACCCCCCCCCCCCCCAATATGTTAATATTCAGACCCTTATTTAGGATAACGACCAGCATGGCAGTACTAAACACATAGGTCCCAGGGTTGTGGTAGCACACCAAAGGACCAGAATGCAACACACTTGAAAGAGCTTCTATCGTAGAACTAAAAGCCCTGCGGTTCCCAGGTATGCCCTTCCCCCTCAATGGGCCATACTGGATTGTCAAAATGAATATAGCCAAGCAGTAACACAACTGAACGATACACTCTCGTGTAGCAGTCTCCCCTAGTAACACCCCCATGGTCAACCCCGCCACAGCCAGACCCCATGTAGAGTGAGGAGGCAAGTGTCCCAGGCAGGGCCGGATGAAAACACAAGGCCCTGCAATAAACACACAGGCGGCTTGAATAGTTAGGGTGTCATCAGGCAGGCCAGTTCCTCCACAGAGGCCTTCACTTCATCTACAGATTGGAGCAACACTGTGCAACCCCTTATCATACTCATAATTTCTCCAGGTAAACCAGTGCAAATTGAACACCCTTCTGGTGGAGTGTGGTGCAATAGTTTTATGTTGCATGGCCACCTTGACCGAAAAGTCATTTAGAAAGGAGTCGTCTCACACACTCATATTCCAGAGGTTCTCCTCTGCTGGTAAACTCTCAGGATTTGCTCCTTCTTTCTGCAATTTAAATACCTTGCAGTCGGTGTCCATGGCCAGTGCTCTCCCTGCTCTTTACTGCCTATGCAGTGAGTACGTTTGTAGCAGTATTGCCCACCATCCTACACCAGGCCCAATTTTTCAGGAAGTCTTTTGCCATAGACAGTGTATAAGTCAGCATCAGATACTGTCCCATGAAGTCCCACAATCTTCAGATTATTGCCATGGTTGTGGTTTTCCTGCTCCTTGAGTTGGTCCTGAAGACTCTGTCATCACCTGCAATACCTCCACTTGCTGATCTAACCTTGTCTTCCTGGCCAGACACTATGCGCTCCACCTCCATAAGTCTGGCCATGAACGTTGTCTCTCTCTGAGTTCCTCCATCGCGAATTGCAGTTTGTTAAGCTGGTCCTCCAAAGCTGCTGCCACTGATCTAGAGAATTCCTGCACCTGTAGGATGGTTAGTTTTGCCTCTGTGGTGGAAAATGAATGGAGGCTACTGATGGAATGAATAGTGATCTATATAGAATCCAGCAGGTTACAGAAGGTGTACAAACCAAATCAGTTTCTTTGGTGTGTGCTGGATGTGGTTTACTTGGATTTCAACAAAGCGTTTGATACTGTCTTGCATAAGAATGTCATAAATAAATTGAGCAGCCTGGGGTTGGGCTCCAAGATGGTGGACAAGGTTAGAAACTGGTTGAGTGTACACTAGAACATAGAATTTGCTCTAAGGAAAGGAAGGTGATTTGTGTAGCACATTGAGGATTTGTGAGTGACATTCTAGTTTTACTTTTTTGCAGATGATACTAGCAAATGAGTCATGATGTACTTGAGCAGCTCATTGATATTTAGGTTCAGTGCAAAACAATATAGTCATGTGCTTGGAGGTACAGAAGAGCTGTCTCAAAGCAAAAATGTTGTAACCTTGAAAAGATATGGAGAAAAAACAAAGCTATGAATGACAGATCTAGCTGGAAGCGTGCCTTTTGTCACTATAAACTAAAAGTAACTAACTCCAAACGAAAGTATTACAGCAGCTTAGTGGGCCAGGATGCCCTTGACAATAAAAAAAACTATTCACCCTAGTTAGAAGCCTAACCTCCACCCACTCTTCTGATAAAACGCTACAAACGAGTCCTTCCACTCAAGACCTAGCAGACTACTTTGAAAGCAAGATCAATACAATCAAAGCGGAACTATAACTAAAAGCAATCCAATAGAGGAAAGCTTGGAGGCTTATGACTCTGGAGTTATCTCCAGTCCAGACTCAAGTGAGGGAATTAAAGCAAACCAAGTATGGGAAACTTTCCAACCACTATCTACTGAAGATGTAAATTCACTGCTACTAAAATGCTCACACTCACACTGCCTCCTAGACCACTGTCTGGAATTCCTGTTCCAAACCACACCAATAGAGGTTGTTCAATGGCTAACACACCTTAATGAGTTATTAGAGTCAGGCTGTTTTCCTTCAGACATGGGCAAAATCGTTCTCATGCCACTGCTGAAGGGCTCAGGATTAGACATAGCCTCTGCAGCAAATTATTGCCCAGTAGGGAGTATACCACTCTTTACAAAAATGCTTGAATCATATGTTTGCAAACATCTCCAAATATCTGTACACATTTTCCACTTTCCACCAGTCCCAATGTGCAGGCCTCTAAGACTTGTTGCTATAAGTCCTATATCCTGTCGTTCAACCTTGGCACATCAGTTCACACCTGGAGACTCTGAAAAGTCCTTTATTGAATAACAATGTTTACTCACAGTTAACTGCAGATAAGAGGTTCTGCCCACTGGCACAGAGTCTCCATGGTACTGAGATTAGCAGTAGCTCAGAGCTGGCAGAATGGTGTACAATGCCCGTTTTCAGCTTCCTTCAAGGTAAAAACTAAGTGCACTAACCAAAGGTAACACAAGAAATGGTTCTGAACTGTCTTACAAGATGGCAACTACCTCATGACTAGAGGGAATAAAACAGGGGATGCTCTGACCCAGTAAGCAGGGGGGAAGCCCACCAATGGGAACAGAGCTTACCAACTGGCAACAGCTTAACCAATCATTTAACAGTTCTAAACAGACAGGCAAGTGGAATCACATTACCCTATAACTACACCCTCCATAATGCATCGCTGATGTGACTCTGCAGAGAGCATAACAGAAAAAGTGTCACACTCTCCCCAGAGCCACATCACAACCAAGGAAAGACTGTCAGAGGACAGAACACCCGATTCAGATCCGTCTACAGCACTGATACCCTGCTCCTAGAGCTAACGTATGTCAAGCAATACTTATTTAAGGGGGGACCAAGTTCTAATACTTCAGTTTGACATCTCAGCAGCGTTTGATGCAGTGGATCACGTAATGTTACTTGAACATCTGAACAAGATTGGAATAACCGGATCATTCCTCAAATGGTTCAACGAATTCCTCTCAAACCAAAGCTACTCAGCAAAACAAAACAAACACTTTTCTAAATGCTGGATTCTGAAATGTAGTGTCCCCCAAGGGTCCCCGCTTTCTCCGATCTTGTTCAGTTTCTTCATGTCTTCCTCAGTTCAATACACCTGGGATCAGGAGAGCTACTACTATCATATGCAGACAACATCATACTCCTTCCTCTGTCATCCTTGCATCAAAACCTAACCTGATCGGTAGCAATCGGGATGAACGCTATTCAGACCTGGGCCCTGGCAAACAAACTGAAGCTGAACACGCAAAAGATCGAGATTCTTTGGTTCCGGAATCAAGGAGCCAAGGTCCCAACTTCAGTAAAACTACCCAACAACAGCATCTTCCCAGTTGAATCAGAAGCTAGAGTGCTTGGGGGCCAACCTTGACTCCTCCCTATCGTTTGCTTCCCATATTAATCAACTATGGAAGAAAATAATGTTTAAAATCGGGCAAATTTGTCTAATCAGGTCATCCTTTGATCAAAAAGCCTTTGCGCTACTGGTACAAATGCTTATCCTGCCACACCTGGACTACTGTAACATCCTTCTATTTGGCATTAAGAGCAAATATTAAACAACAAACTACAGATCATACAGAATTTCATCAAAATTCATTTTCAAATTGAATAGATACAGTAGTGTTTCAACTTATTTTACAAAACTACACTGGTTACGAATAGCTGAAAGAACTAAGCTTAAAGTCGCATGTCTAGTCTTTCAGATTCTTCAAGGTGCCACCTCTGAACTGCTGATTAACATCTCTTCTATCTGTACTGTTCACTCCAACAGACTGAAAGAGCAATTGATCTTAGCCACACAGTTTCACAAGGGAATCCGATCATAGAAGACCTATAACTCGCTCTTCTCGGTATCAGGGATCGCATTATGGAACTTGCTCCCTTTGACTATTAGATCAGAGAACAACTACCTCAGCTTCCGAAAGAAGCTAAAAACTTTCTTCTTCCCAAAGACTGCTACATAACAATAACCAATCTTTGATCCCTTAGTAATGAGCGCAGACAGTGTCAAGGTTGCAGGGACTGATGTGAGCCTGGTCATTAAAGATCACATTCTCTTCTCAGCAGCAGCATGAATGGATTTTATTTTTTGCACAAAGAGAAGCTGGGAGTAGTCCGTTTTCTAATTACTATTGATTGGAAGACTATTTATGTGTAGATACAGAGATGTGTGTGCACAGGGAAATGAAATCCTTAGCTTGAAATCTGGCATGGAGAGTTAGATAACAAGAAGGTAAATAGGAATGCTTGGAAGTTCCAGGAAATACAATTAGCTTTAGGCAGGAAACCTTGAGAACACAGGGTACATCACTGAATTTGAGTGATTAGGGCAGGTAACAGAACATAATGATTTTAGTCTGTCACCTTTCTCTTTTGAGCAAGTGAGGACTGGAGGCGGCCAGGGGGAGATAGAAATTGTGATGTCAAGGTTCTATCAATTATATCAAAAACTTGTATCAATTAAAGTCACTCAGATATATGGACACACACATATATCTGAGTGACTTTAATCAATAAAACTATTTGATTTATTTCATTTCTATCTCCTCCTGGCTGTTTCTGCTCCTCTCTTGCATGTTACATTCCTGCGGAGCCTGATTGTTTTATCTATGGGTTTGCCCCGGAGTATATGCACCCCTTGATCGACCTCCCGCCCAGGAATGGCAACCCTGCTGCTCGTTCCTTCCTCCACATTCACTTCCCAAACTGTAAGGGTGTCAAGTACAAGAGGATCTTCGCCTCATCTTTCCGCTGTTGGAGTCCTAAGCACTGGAATTCTCTCCCGCAACACCTTAAAACTCAAGCGGACCATGCCTTCTTCAAGAAGTTGTTGAAGACCTACTTCTTTGCCAAGACCTACTCCTCACTTTATACTGCTGCTTGATGCACCCTCCCTGGCTCCTACCCTGCTAGTTCACCCTGTTAGATGCTTCTCCCCCTGCATACTCCTTGTATATTCTTCTAAGTTTTCCTATTCTGTATTTTATTTAATGTTTGTAAGCCACATTGTGCCTGCATGAGTGGGAAAATGTGGGATATAAGTGAACAATAAATAAATAAATAAATAAAAATCTTCTGCCCTTCTCTTTTGGGACTGAGACCTTATTAATGGTAGTCCCTAATCAGTGATACATTTGGTTAGAGCAGCTGAAAACCAGGGTAGTCAAACCCCACTGTGGCTCCTTCTAATCTTGATCAAGCCACTTAACCCTCCATTGCCTCCGGTTCAGATTCTGAGTCCTCTAGGGACAGGGACACTGTCTAGGGACACTGTCTAGGGACAGGGACACTACTCCAACCAGAGTTACACCTAATCACACTGACCACCCTTCAACATCTTCTGTCCTTCTGTGACTGTTCTCTTGTGCTTGACTGCTTAAATATTTTAAATTTAAATGCTTTACTTTTTGTCTATTAGATTGTAAGCTCTTTGAGCAGGGACTGTCTTTCTTCTGTGTTTGTACAGCGCTGCGTACACTTTGTAGCGCTCTAGAAATGTTAAATAGTAGTAGTAGTAGTAGGGAAGTACCTGGTGTATTTGAATGTAACTTGCCTTGAGCTACAACTGAAAAAGGTGTGAGCCAAATCCAAATAAATAAATAAATGATCGTCATACTGTAAGCACTGTTTGGTCTGTTTATAGCTGCTGGATGTTTTTTTTTTTTCTTTTTCTTTTGGTCGCTCCATAGGGTGGGGCAAATGCTTTCCACATTGAGTGAGAAATACTCATTTTCTGGTGCAAATTGTAAAGCGGCTGAACTTTTCCTGTTGTGAGTGTCATACCTACATTCATTGGGAGCTTTCATTTGAACTCAATGGAGTTGATATCCAAATCTTCTAATTTAGGTTCCTTCTGGTGTGGATATTGTGTTCTGAATTTTATCTCTGGCAAATGAGGTACCAGAGTCCTGGTTTTTGCTTATATACAATGCCCAGGTCTTGACACAAGCTGCTGCTTAGAATTAGTCATGGAGACTTTTGATTTCTTTTTCTACTTTTTATAGAGTTGTATGTGAGAGGTGAAAGGTTTCAGTCTATTGCACTGAAATTCTTTAAATGAGATTTCAGCAGTGGCATGCAGTTGGGGCCTTCAAGAATTCAGTAACTTGCCAACCCTGCTGGTAAACTGCTTGTGATGGTATCTCTTGTCCCTTCCCTCCCTTCTTCCTTCCTCTGTAGGTCTAGCATCTCTCCCTCTCCCCTTGCCCCTCAGTGGTCTTTTACTCCTACCTTTCCATAGCGTCCCACAGATTAATCCAAATACTTTTGGGTTATGTCCCTCTGCCAGCAGGTGGAGATAGAGAGAACTCCAGAGGTTTGATATATCTGGTCACATGCAGCAGCCTAAACCTCAGTATTCTCTCTATTTAGCAGGTGGAGGGTCATACCTGTGCGGCTCTAAATTTGTCTGGCTCCTATCCTTTCCCAGGGTGGTGGTGTAGGCCTAGATCTGGGGTTGAGGTCTCCCTGTGTGCGATAGCCAGGATACACCTGGTGGGGCCAGGTCCCTCCCTCTCCTTCCCAGGGCAAGGCCGCCCCCGGTGCCCATCCCCCGAGGCCACTGCGGTCCCCGGTCCCCAGTCTCCAGCCATCGACAGCCCCCCTCTGTCCGCCACCGGGCCGGGCCCCCTGCATTCAAATCACAGCGCCTCACTTCCGTGTGAAGGCGCAGTAGCAGCAGATCGCCTCCCTTTGGGCCTTCCCTCCCTGTGTCCCGCCCTCGCAGAAGTTACATCAGACGAGGGCGGGACACAGGGAGGGAAGGCCCGAAGGGAGGCGATCTGCTGCTGCTGCGCTTTCACACGGAGGTGAGGCGCTGTGATTTGAATGCAGGGGTCCGGCCCGGTGGCGGATGGTCGACGGAGTCGAGGGCGGACGGGTGAGACTGGGGACTGTGGCACCTGGCCCCCCTTGGTGGTCGCGGGTAAGAAGAAGGGTGAGTGTGTAAATCATTGCCACTGTTAATAAAGGTAGGCTTAAAGGATTGAAAAGGGCGGCGGGGAGAGAGATCCTAGACCTGTGTGTGGGGGGGGGGGGAGGGGGGGAGGGCACAGGGGAGATGCCAGACCTTTGTGGGGAGGAAGAGTAAGAGAGTGAGGCTAGATCATGGATGATTGAGGAAAGAGAGGGGAAGAGATGCCGGATCCAGAAGGGGAAGGGAAGAGAGAGATGCCAGATTACAGGCTGCCTTGGAGGTCTGGTACAATAATATCTTTTTATTTTTGTGTCAGTATTCACTGTCTGTGGTGGGCAATGGTTGTAAAATGTGGATCACATACAATATGCATATTTGATGCTGCTGTATAGTTAGGTATAAAACAAAGTAAAACAAAGAAAGGAGTGACTAGCTTCAAAACCCTGGCTGTATTAAGTGGTATATAAAGTCAATACATCAAATCAATAGATGACAATATCAAAATAGATATTGTTAGGCACCAGCATTTAATATATAGAGAGCATTTTTTGTCCTAACTTAAATTGCTTAATATTATGGTTATTAGGTGAATATTGCCTCAAACTGTATAGCTGAGTGAAACACCCTTGCTCCATTCTAGCACTGTGCTGATATTGTCAGAGTAGTCAGAGGAAATTTTCAGCTGTGCTGCCCTTATAGTACCGCTGTAAGTTCATGGGTAAAGCACTTACAAGTTTAGTGGACATCCCTAAACATATAAGTCCCTGTGTATATCTGGTCCTTTGTTTTATTTCTTTGCTGTCATTGTGTTTTGTCTGTGGTTTTGTATTGTGTGATGACTCTGATATTATGTTTTTGCATTCCGTTGGACTTTTTTGGATTTGTGGTTAAAAACTGTGACTAGCAAGTACCACTGCCTTTTAGCATTGCGATTGCAGTGGATTCTTGGTTAGTTTACAAATAGCTGTGGTTGTCCATAATAATTTTATTTTGTCTGTTTTTAAGGAAGCTTTCTGTACCACTGAAATTCACAGGGTTTTTGTGTAATTACCATGTACACGGATTCCTGCAGACCTCAGTACTGAGTGGTTCTGATTCCTGCCTTGCAATCATGGAAAATCTGGTCTTCCGAGCCAGACACATGTTGTTAAGGTGCCTGCCGGCAAATCAGATGCTGGTGAAAAGCCAGCGCTTACTAAGGGAGTTCACGATTCCCTCATAAATCAAGGTTCCCTGGCTCCAATGGTGTTTCTAGCTAGAGAATGTGCCTATTATAGACTCCCAGTGAGAACTGTTTCTTAGCAAGAGGGAGACTAGTTTCATCCTTCTTGAAACAGCTGCTTTAATATAAGCAAACTGTTGCCAAGGCCAGACTGCCTGTTCTCAGGCTTATTCCTTTTTTCACTGTGTTGTATTGGAATTTTTATAGGTTCTGATACCTTTTAAAGCACAAGCAAAAGATGGCAGAGATGTGGAAATGTGCTCTTACCTCATCATACCACCCCATGGAGTGGAGGAGTGGCCTAATGGTTAGAGCACCGGTCTTGCAATCCAGAGGTGGCTGGTTCAAATCCCACTTCTGCTCCTTGTGATCTTGGGCAAGTCACTTAACCCTCCATTGCCTCAGGTACAAACTTAGATTGTGAGCCCTCCTGGGACAGAAAAATATCCAGAGTACCTGAATGTAACTCAACTTGAGCTACTACTGAAAAAGGTGTGAACAAAATCTAAATGAAATAAATAAATTATTTGTTGTGTTACCCCTGTCTTTGACTATGTTTTCCCCTTCCCCTATTATAACTTGTACACTGCGTAGTTAACTTCTGACAGAATTCTGTGCCAAACAAATAGAAATTCTGTGCAAAAAAATAAAAAACCTCTGCACACAAAGTTTGCAAATGCTACAAAATTATCCGTTTATTTGCTATAATTTACACAATATTAAAGCCCCTTCCCTCTACATAGATACCACCCATATTTTTTCAGCCCCCTTCCCAGCACCTATAGCATCCATCTTTTTTACAGCCCCCCCTCTGCCGCACCCACACACCATCCATAGTTTATTTTCCAGCTCCCCAGCTGCACCCACACACCATCTGTACTTTTTTTTTCACCCCCCCAGCACCATCCATAGTTGTACAGCCCTCCACTTGCTCTCGCACTCACCAGGGAGTTGCGATCAGGAGTACCTCTTCGGAGCAGGAAAGAACCTGGCTTTTTCCTACCCATTGCCTCTACTCTGGGCCAGTACTGCCACTTCTTGCAAATGGCCATCAAAGTACGTAAGCATTACCATACTGGGACAGACTGAAGGTAGATCAAGCCCAGCATCCTGTTTCCAACAGTGGGCAATCCAGGTCACAAGTACCTGGCAAGATCTCAAAACAGTGGATTTTCCCCAAGTCCATTTTAATAATGGCTTATGGACTTTTCTTTTAGGAAGCCGTCCAAACCTTTTTTTTAGACCCGTCTAAGCTAACTGCTTTTACTAGATTCTCTGGCAACGAATTCGAGTTTAATTACACATTGAGTGAAGACATATTTTCTCAGATTCATTTTAAATTTCCCCCTGCCCCCCTCTCGGCAGCCCTGTTTTTGTGTATTTGTTGATGTGGGGAGAGGTGAGACGGTAGAGTAGTGTCCACTTGCATTCTGGTCTTTTATATGCATTCTTGGTGCCAAAATGTTTAGTACCTTCTTTAAAGAATTAGTTTCTAAATGTTTATTAATGTTGTTTCGGCCCCCCCCCCCCCCCCCCCCCCCCGGTGAAATATTTCAGTTTGGCTACTTGACTACTTGAAAAACTGATGTAAATGTGGGAAATTAATAAGATCACTAATCTACTTAAGGCATCAGAAAAATTTGCATAGAAAATGTCTGAGAGAACTTTTTTATGCAAAGGACATCTTTGGTACATATTGTGGTCCTTAAACCTCCTCTCATAAGACACAGATGTTGTACTACATCAGGTTCTGGAACCTTTCAGGCTTCCTCTTTGGCTGATGTCCTGAAAAATTGTGTATTTCATTATGTCACAGAACTGAAAAACAGCCAAACAATCCAAAGGGTTGTGTATAATGAATGTAAAGAAATGAATAAAGTGGGAAATACCCGCAGAAACCAAGGCTCCCGCCAAGGTCTGGTCAACGAGACACTATTATCTATAAAAGACTTTGTGCCCGTGATCTAGTTTCTTTCATGGGGTAAATATTCCCTACTTCACTCATTCAAAATTGCCCATATAAGAGCATCATACAAAATTGCCCATAATAGAGCACAAATTTTCAGAGTGACTGAGTAACAAAAACTGTTCAAGCTACAGCATAGCATACATCACCCTAGCTTAATAAATGATCAATCCAGAGACGAATGGGTTATGTCCCTCTACCCAGCAGGTGGAGATATAGAGAACGCTAGAGCTCTGCCGCAAGGGATACTGTGCAGCAGCCTCACTTTCAGCATTCTCTCTATCTCAACAGGTGGATGGACATATCCTGTGCAGCTCTTGAGGATGGGGCTTGCTCCTGGCCTGTTCTCTCAGATTCAGTTGAGCCCTTCTCCAGGCAGTTAGGCCTTGGGCCTTTTCCATTGCACAATGCCAGGCCTGGCACCATCCCTGGGAGTCGAGCCTGGCTCTGTCTCTAGCTGGGAGCCTTGCCTCGAGTCTGGCCCCATCTATGGACAGCGAGCCTTGCTCCATTTCTGTTGGTTACTTTCCTCTGTCTATGGCTGGCATACCTTGCTTTGTCGCTGGTTGCCGAGGCATGTGCCACCTCTGGCTGTCTAGTTTGGCTCTCTCGGGCCTGGCTCTGTTGCTGTCTGTCGAAGCTTGCCCCTTCGTTGGCTGGGGTGGCGGGCTCCGTTGCTGGCTTTGGCCTTTCTTCCTTTTTGGGGGTTAGAGCTTTGTTCCGTCTCTGCAGGTTGGACCTTCCTGCGTTCTGGACGTCGGGTATTCATTCTTCATTGGTTCTTGGGCCTGGCACCATATCTGTCTGTAGAGTCTTGCTCTTTCAGATGGTCGAAGCTTGCTCCTTGTCTGGAACTCTGGTTTTGCTCCGTTTCTGGATGTCGGGACTTGCTCCCTCTCATATGGCGAGTTTTCTTGCGAGTCTTCTGGCGCCACTTCCAGTGTCTCTGGATGGCGTCCTTTGCACCATCTTGGCGTGGTGAGTTCTCTTGGAGTCGTTGCCCTTGCTCTCGTCTGGCTCTTGAGCCTTGCTCAGGCAGTGTATGTTAAGTCTTGTTCTGACTTGGCGGTCATTTCTGCAGGACTTCAGCGGTCCTACCCTACTTGGGGGACTTCTTTGGTACATCCCACTCATCTCTGGATTGATCTGTGAGATGTAATGGAAGGAACAGTTATGTTTCTTACCTGATCATTTTCTTTCCTTTAGTCCCAACAGATAATCCAGAGGCCTTCCCTTGGTTTCCTTTGCGACATAGGTATGTGTGTGTGTCGTTCCTTTCCGGGCTTGATTTGCCTTTTCCTGCAGGAGTTAACTTGAGTTGGCTCTAGGGATCACTTTCAATGGAGAGATGATGCAGGACTAAGACATCGGTTGCTGGTCCACAGTGCCACTGGTTCTTCACTTGTTGCCCTGGTGGCAGAAGTTTGATTGATGAGATCATAGTCTCCTTACTGCTTTGATATCAATCATACTGAACTTGAGGGTGCTGCACAGTATCCTTTATGACAGAGCTCTAGTGTTCTCTCTATCTCCACCTGCTGGTAGAGGGACATAACCCACTTGTCTCTGGATTGATATGTTAGGATTAAAGGAAACAAAATTATCAGGGAAGAAACATAATTTTTCCTTAGAACTTAGTTTTTTTTTTTTTTTTTTTTTTGGGGGGGGGGTGTACTCTTTGGCTTAACTCTCTTAGAATAAAGGCTGTCTGTGAAGCTAGCTTACCAGGATGCATGCATCCATTGTCTACATATACATGTGTATCTGGCAAAACAGGAAACACCCTTATCTGATTGTCATGCCCTCTTTGGTCTAACCTGGAAATCTGGTGTGACTGAAACCCCAAATGCATAAGATATTTGGTGGGGGGAGGCACAAACACATATCAGCTAGTGGTTAGAGCACCTGGCTGACCACGAGGAAAAGGTTCCAACAGAAATCCACAAGTGCAGAGAACTCTATGATCCCACGGGAATATGCAAAACGAAGAGAGAGATAGTGGGAAAAGGACCACAGACTCCAGAGATGAGAAGGAGAATCTTATGCTTAAGTAGATTTATTGATCAAAGACTCAACACAATATTGTGTTTTGGCCCAAAAGGCATACTTCAGGAGCCTTTTGAATAAATGGATCTCAAAAATCTTCAGAGGTGAATCATTTCAAAATGAATCAGTAAGGTGGTCTTTAAAAAGACCTTTGTGATACACAATGCAAGCCTTCAAATCTGTTTGGATCTGATTTTTAGCTAAGCAGATTTGGAGGCTTGTATTGTCTTATCGCAGAGGTCTTTTTAAAGACAACCTTACTGATTCAAACTTGGTTTCTGTAGCAGACCAAGTATGAAATATAAGGGAAATATAAGGGACTTTGTTTAAATGTACCTCAAATGAGCTAGGCATGAGAGAGAAAGGAGTTTGCAAAAAGACTGGTGGCACTTTTAAGGGATTATGTATAAAAAGCATGATAATATATTGCTTCATGTCAAAAAGAGACTGAGCCAATCCCGGCTTTGTCTTATTGCAGAGCTTCCCGATTAGGGTAGTGAAACCTATCTTTGGGGTTGTGACCTGGGTAGCTTCTCTCTAGCACTAGGGAATGCGTTCAATTCTGGCTACCATATCTCAAAAAAGGTATATCAGAATTAGAAAAAGTTCAAAGAAGGGCGACCAAAATGATAAAGGGGATGGAACTCCTCTCAAATGATGAAAGACTGAAGATGTTAGGGGTCTTCAGCTTGGAAAAGAGACAACTGAGAGGAGATATGATTGAGGTCTACAAAATCCTGAGTGGTGTAGAATGAGTAGAAGTGAATTTATTATTATTATTTTTTTTTTTTACTCGTTCCAAAAGTACAAAGACTAGGGACACTCAATGAAGTTACATGGAAACACATTTAAAACAAATAGGAGAAAATATTTTTTCACTCAACGAATATTTAAGCTCTGGAACTGTTTGCCGGAGGATGTAGTCACAGCGGTTAGCGTATCTGGGTTTAAAAAAGGTTTGGACAAGTTCCTGGAGGAAAAGTCCATAGTCTGCTATTTAGACAGACATGGGGAAGCCACTGCTAGTCCTGGGATTTGTAGCATGAAATGTTGCTATTGTTTGGTTTTCTGCCAGGTACTTGTTGGAAATGGGATGCTGGGCTAGATGGTCCATTGGTCTGACCCAGTATGGCTATTCTTATGTTCTTATGTACTTTCTGTGTCCTTACTGGAGGGATATATCTCTATGCTTGCAGCAGGGGAAAACCAGGACTGGCTCAGCTTGTTCCTAATGACATGGAGCCTTGTGGTCACACTTTATATGAAATATCAGGGACTTTGAAAAATGACTGTCTTTCTTTGATGAGGCCTACGCTAATCGATTATGTTCTGGGCCCTTAGAACACAACCGTTAAACTGGAACTGGAGTGCCTTTTTTAATGTTCAATTTATTGTTCTTGACTGCTGTTCAGAGACTCTCAGTAGACCACTAAAAGTACACGATGGCATTTTCCATCACTGTCTGTTGCTCATTCCAGAGGTGGTGGTCAGTTGTCAGGGCGTGTTGGCTATTGAGGTTTATCAGCCACATCTAGCTCTGGGGTTAAGAGATCTCTTCATTTTTGTATCACTGAAGGATTGCCCTGTAGATTTCACTTGTATTTTCTTATAACTGGTGTCAGTCTGAGTAAAGTGGCATTCTAGACCATTGATTTATTAAGTATGAAATAGTCAACATTCACAGCACTATACAAGATATATCCGTCATATCCAAACACATATCTCCATCTGGCTTACAGTCCTGGTATTCTTTCCAATGACAGTGTACATGTATTACCTGAGACGACATTTCATGAGATGTAAGACAATCAACAGCTTGTATTTGAATTTCTTACCTGTCTTTCCACATAGAAAACTTAAATACATGGCATTTACTCGTGGCACAGATTGCAGACATTTGCACTTGCTGGCAGCCACCTTGCTCTTTGCTTTCAGCCTAATTTGTTCACCGCTCTGTTCATGTGCTCAAGGTCAAGGAACCAAAGAGCATAGTGTATGTTTTGTTTTTTGCCTATGTGCATTTTGTTAGCTTCGGTATAATAATTTGGATGGAATGTCATACAGCAAAGCTATGCAGCATAGATACTACGAGACAGAGGTCTTACAGAAGGTGTCATGTATGTGAGTGTCAGTGATGCCTTTCATTTTTGCTGCATGAAGTGGTAAAATTGTTTTGCTTTCCTCTGGCATGTGTTTTGTTTTTTCATCTGTTGACTGGCTGTGTTCATGTAACATTCTACAACTGCCATCCAGTACAAGTGACTCTAGAAGGTTTTAGTGTTTTATAGAGTGTAAATTTGAGGCTTGGTGGTTCACTTTGGAGGTATTTTTGCATTGCTGACCTTTAGAGAAACATAGAGAGCAGGATAGTAGTATTCATATATATCTGGAGAGAGGTACTGGAGTTATTTCAGGCTAGGGATGAGCATTTGTTAGTGCACCTTCAGGGGCCAGTGCAGAAAGCCACACAGCTTTTAACGTGAGCTTTCTGTAAAATATTACTGCCAAGATTCGATAATCACTGAGCATGCAAATTACTGCCATGTTATAATTGTCTGTTAAAATTGTGGCAGTAATTTGTTACTCATTACAAAATGTCCCACTTCTTTCAGTTCGTGAATAGTGATTGGCTCATGCACTGACAGGAAGGGGGAATGTTAAAAAAAAAAAAAAAAAAAAAACGGTTGCTGACCCTACATCAAAACAATTTTCTGGTGTATAGCGGCACCCCTGCCCCGACCATATTTAATGCAGTTCCTGAGAGCCAGAGGAATGGGGCTCGATTCCCACTGCAACTCCTTGTGACTCTGGGCAGTCACTTAACCCTCCATTGCCCCAGGTACAAAATAAGTATGTGTATATAATATATAAACCACCTTGATTGTAACCACAGAAAGGCAGTATATCAAATCCCATCCTTTCTCCTTACTAGGGTTTGCTTTGAAGAGGCAGGAGCGAGGCCTGTTCACTTCTGTCTCCACGCTGCCTTCTTGAAAAATGGCTGTGCCTGACTCTGCACGGTTCATCCTGGGATTGCATCAAGTAGGGTCAATCTACCAAATAAGGGAATTTTTTTTTTAAGTTGGGAGAGGTGGAGTCAGGTCAAGGGACAGGAGGGATGCCACTAGACAACAGGAAATTTTTTTAAGTTGGAGGAGGGAGGGGTACTGCTAGAGACCAGGAACTTTTTTTTTTTTTGTAAGTAAGAGGGAAGGAGCAGGGGTCGCTAGAATATCAGGGGTGTTTTGTTGTGTTATTGGGGCAGGGGATGGGGTAATCAGAGATTAGGGGTAACCTGGTTGGGGGGGGGGGGGTAGATTTCTGCCCTGATGAGGGTGAGCTAACCTTCCATTCTACCTCAGATGTGGCAGTAATTTTTTAGGTTGTGCTTGCTTTGTGCTCTCTTTAAAACCTCTCTGCTTGTGAAACCTCCAACCCTCCAGTAATGATCCCTGTGTCACCATGGAGGGCAAACAAACCTCCTGATTCACATGATTCACTTTTTCTCCAGGAACTTGTCCAAACTTTTAAAAAATCTAGATACGCTAACTGCTGTTATCACATCCTCTGGCAGCGAGTTCCAGAGCTTAAATATTTGAGTGAAAAAATATTTCCTTCTATTTGTTTCAAAAGTATTTCTATGTGATTTCATAGTGTCCCCTGGTCTTTGTAGTTTTTGAAAGAGTGAAAAAATTGATTCACTTTTACCTGTTCTACAACACTCAGGATTTTATAGACCTCAATCATATCCCTCCTCAGCTGTCTCTTTTCCAAGCTGAAGAGCCCTAACCTCTTTAGCCCTTCATCATATGGGAGGAGTTCCACCCCCTTTATCATTTTTGTCGCTCTTCTTTGAACATTTTCTAATTCTGCTATATCTTTTTTGAGATATGGCAACCAGAATTGAAAGCAATACTCAAGGTGAGGTCACACCATGGAGCGATACAAAGGAATTTTAATATTCTTGGTCCTATTTTGCATCCCTTTCCAAATGATTCCTAGCATCCTGTTTGCCTTTTGGCCACTTCCGCACACTGGGCAGAAGATTTCAGTGTGTTGTCTACAATGATACCTAGAATTTTTTCTCGAGTGCTGACTCCTAAGATGGACCCTAGCATCAGGTAACTATGATTTGGATTGTTCTTCCCAATGTGCATCACTTTGCATTTGTCCACATTAAATTTCATCTGTCATTTAGATGCCCAGCCTTCCAGTTTCCTAAGGTCTTCCTGTAATTTTTGACAATCTGCATGCATTTTGACAACTTTGAATAGGTTTGTGTCATCTGCAAATTGTCACCTCATTCATTGTTCCAGTTTTCAGATTGTTTATAAATATGTTAAATAGCATTGGTCCCAGTATAGATCCCTGTGGCACTCTACTGTTTACTCTCCTCCATTGAGGAAAAATGGCCATTTAACCTTTCCGTCTGTTTTCTGTCCAGTAACCACTTCCTAATCCGCAGAAGGACATTGCCCCCATCCCATGACTTTTTAATTTTCTCAGGAGTCTCTCATGAGGAACTTTGTCTGAAAATGTAGATACACTATATCAACCCTCATTGAGCAGGCGGTCCCGCTTGAGGGCCTGTCTCACTTGGGGTCTCGAAGGGACCCCTTCTTGAAGGACCTACAATGCCCCCCACCTGGGCGGAAGGACATTGAGCAAACCTGAAACGGCCTGTCCCCCTTGAGGCCAAGGATCACTGAACACTGTTGTGCAGCTCAGGGAGATGGAGAGCCATGCCTCCCCCATATCCATCACCAAAGAGCAAGCGTCCCCTAAGGGCAGCTGACTCAAAAGCCTCTTAGAGCCGAAGCCGCACCCATACCCAGTGGTGAAACCACAACCAGCGGTAACCCCTGATTCCATCATTGAGAGGGAAGCCAGACTGACCATATCATATAAAATGTCTACCCAAAATGTCCACCAGGGCTCCAGGTGAGAAGTGTCCGAGACCCCGGCAACTGCTGGAACCAACACAGCATGGATCTACCTAACTGCCCCAAATAGTAGCCTGAATGCTGGATCCCCCACTGAAAAGGCCAGGTGGACCTGCTGCACCACATTCTTTTCATGGAGCTCTCTGACGGCCGAGTTCCCTTGGACAGGTACAGCGGTCACCTGCTTGGACAGGTACAGTGGTGTCCACCCGGAGTAAAAGCACAGAGATGAGCAACAGCTCCAGCGATCCCGAGGGGACCATCTAGGAACTCCCACTACACCCTTACCAAGTGGATGAGGTCCTTATGTAGCGGAAAATGCTTTTGGGCCCTGAGGGGCCCACTACAGGAGGCTTAAGCATAGCCCCTACAGCTCCTTCCTCCATCATAGATCTTTAATGTTACACTCCTTCATACGCCTGTCTAAACAAGTACGTTTTTAAGGTCTCTGTGTCCTTACGTGGATGGAAGTGAAGTATTGATTCTAATAGAGAATACATCCAAAGACGGACTTCAAAAGGTTGATGACTATTATGTGGAACTGAAGTTTGTGTGCGGTTGGTGATAGAAAATGGTGTTGCTTTGCAATTTTTTTTCTCAATCTTTATGTAACAGTTTTTTCTTTTTCTTTCTATCAGTGTTCAATTTTCTCTTGCATCACTCAGTTTAGCAGGGTATATCTAATGCTTTTATTTGTCCTGTGCCTCTGTGTAAGGGAGTCAGGTTCATTGTATAGCACCATAGTGAAGAAAACTGTGATATTAATGCAGAAGCCACAACTGTAATTTTCTTAATATTAATATAACCCGTTCATTTTTAATTGCGTGTGTAAAGCTGATTTTTAGTGGCCATATTGTCCCTGGAGAAAATTGAGTCTTATAAGTTGTAGTGAATTTTAAAGAACTAACAAAAAAAGTTGTTATACATGGGCTTCTGAAATCACACAGGCCTTGAGATGTGGTGCACCTGAAGACAGCTCTTTATCATTTATTGTTTATTAGCTTTTGCTAACCCTCTATTGTTGCAAAGCAAATCATAGCGGTTTACAAATAAATAAGTAAAATCAGTAAGAAAGGAACTCCATAGTAGTAAAGGAAAGTAAAATCATCCACACACTATCAATAAGAAAACTATAAAACATTATTTTCATAAAAGTAATTCACAATAAAAAGACAGACAATCACTAATACCCAACCTCTGATCTCTTGATCTCTGGGGGCTACTCACTTCTACCCTTAGACAGACAATGTATCAAATATCTTTGAGGCAGATGCAGCATGCCTTGTAGAAAATACCGCACAGAAAATACTGTGGCATGCAATCGGTGAACATGCAAATTACTACCGCATTAAAATCATGGCAGTAATGGACAGCTCATTGATAAATGTTACCTTTCTTGTCAGTGCCTGGACAGGAAGGGTGATAGAAAAAAAAGAAAGGCAAACATGCTGCAGCATTTTCCTTGTCCTGTCCTGACCCCAAAATCACTTGACCCATTTCCCTTCCATCTCTGTGCCCCGATTATATTTAAATAAATAAATAAATCCCCCTGGCACCCCTCCCTCCTCCGCCCACCCAGAAGTCCTTGGTGTGCAGTGGTACTCTATTTTACCCTCTCCTCCCCTCACCCAGGCCCCTACCGCCCTGGTACCTCTTGATAGGGCAAGAGCGATTCCTACTTGCTCTTGCCTCAGACACTGTCATTTGCAAAATGGCAGAGCCCTGCCCTGCCTGGTGCATTGTCCCTTATATGGCAGACCTGGTCCTTCCCAGTTCATCCCAGAATACACCAGGTGGGGCAGAGCCCTGCCAGTTTGAAAATTAGGCATGAGCGAGTGGGCGTTGCACTTGCCCCATCAAGACGTACTGAGTCGGGGGGGGGGGGGAGGAGGGGGCCACTAGACATCAGGAAAACAGGGAGGGAGGGGGCTGGTCATGTTTGTGGGGTGTGTCATGGGAATTGTTTTTTTATATAACCCTGTGGGGGGTGGGAGGGAACTGGGTCTGGTGATTTGGGAGAGGAATGGGAGGGTGCTGGTGTGGGACAGATGCGAAGGGATGGGGTTGATGCTGACCATGGGGGTTCCATGGTAGCCTCAGACCTGGCAGTAGATTTCTGGTGTTGAGCCCCAGTGGTATACAGTGCACAGCTCTGCATGCTGTGGGTTAGCTTAATCAGCTGTTTAGCATGCATTTTAATATGCTGTGTTCTGATATCTGCTGTGGCAGCGCAGAAGTCGTTTCAGCATACAGCAGCCATTATTGAGCAGGTAAACCTGTTAAGGGCGTGGTGTAGCCCATGGTAGCTTTCTGCATCAGCCCCTTTGTGAGGTTTCAAAATCTCATGAGCTAGAATGTTTTTTTAGTTTATCTTTTTTAAAGCTTGCTACAGCTCATAAAGACTTTTATTGGTATATATGTGTGCAATTGTAGGTCATTGGTTACCTAATTTTCCTTCTGAGACCTTCTTCTGAACTCTAGCAACACCAGAAATAAATCCTTTTCAAATTCCAATTCAAGAGGTCCTTGCACTCGAGTGGAATGTGGCAGGGCAGGCCATGGTCTGGTTTCCAGATGACTGAGAGGCGAGCAGAGATGCTGATATACTGAGGATGAGAAGGGCAAGACATTATTCTGTTGAATATCTTGTCCAGATTCCTTTTCCCTTTAATATTTGTGAGAGATTTATTTCTGGAGCACTAAACAACATGGTAATTTCTCCCTCTTTCCCATATATGTAGCAACTTCCCAAGTGATTCCATGTGCTGTTGGAAGCATTTCCCAGAGGGTTCTGATCTGAGTCCTGATCTCTGCTTGCTTTTGAACATGGAACCTGTTACCATTGTACAGCCAGCTCTTCAAGCTTATTAGCTTGAAAGATATAAGTACAGTGCACTCCATTTAAGTGCATGCTCTGTTTACCTGCATGCCGTACTTCGGTCCCGTTTTTGGCTCATCAATTTCTATGGGGACAAACTTCGTTTTAACGCACCACTGATAAGTGCAAGATTTGCTTATATGCATGGTTTAAGACCACTCCTCTGCAGGAAAGACTCTGCATAAGTGAGCGCACGGAATATGGAAGCCAATTGGCGCATGACAACCAACGAGATTTCAAATTTACCGCCCCTTTAACTGCCACAGGCAGAATAAGTGAAAGAATGTTGTTAGAGTGTACGCTGGAGTCGTCGTTGCGCAACTGTAAGACTTTAACACTGGCTGAACAAATAGAAGTTCTTAAAAAATTAGAAAACAAACAAAGTCAAGCATCTATTGCTAAAGAATATGGTGTCAATCCCAGTCAAATTTCACGTATCTTGAAGCAGAAAGACCAGCTTCTGGAAGACTGGCAAAACAATACAAATCCACAATGGAAACAAAAACGGGCGTGAAAAGCTGAGGAGGTAGAAGATGCTCTGCTTTGGTGGTTTTCTCAAGTCAGGAGCAGACAGTTTCCTGTCAGTGGTCCACTGCTTATGGAGAAAGTTAACCATCTAGCTGAAAGTCTTGGACTAACTGAATTCAAAGCCACTGTTGGATGGTTGGAAAGATGGAAAGAGAGGAACAACATAAAATTCAAGAAACAGCATGGTGAAAAACAAGACGCTGATGACTTTGGGGCTGAAAATTGGGTTGTTTCAGTTATTCCTACCATCTTGAACGAGTTTGCACCTCGTGACATTTTCAGTTATGACGAAAATGGTCTCTACTGGCAAGCGATTCCTGATGGAACACTTGCATTCAAACAAGCTGAAACTACAGGAGGTAAAACATCGAAGGACCGACTGACGATCCTCCTTTGCTACAATATGGATGGGGGTGAGAAGTTGGAACCCCTCGTCATTGGAAAGAGCAAACAGCCCCGTTGCTTCAAGAATGTTAAGCAACTTCCTGTGTCATACAAGGCTAACGCAAATTCATGGATGACTGGGGAAATTTGGAAGCAGTGGCTAAAGAAGTTAGACACTAGAATGCGGGCACAAAAGTGTCAGATATTGTTGCTTTGTGATAATTGTGCTGCACACAGTGATGTCAGGCTGTCTAACGTCAAGGTGGTCTTTCTGCCACCAAACACTACCTCTCTGATCCAACCTCTGGATCAGGGCATAATAGCCAATTTCAAACAACATTATCGGGCTCTTGTGCTACGTCGTCTGATGAGCGTTATGGGTGACCAGACTGGCAAGGATAAACGTGCTGTTGAACTGGCTCATAATCTATCACTGTTGGATTCCCTACATATGCAGAAAGAAGCCTGGAATCATGTTACATAGGCAACCATTGTGAACTGCTGCAAGCGGGCAAGCTTTGTTAGGGATGTGGAGAGGGACGAAACAGATACAGCTGTTGCAAACGCGTCAGATGAGCAGGCTATTGACATCCCAGCCTGTGTTACTGAAGAGGAGTTTCATCACTACGTAGCTGTTGATTACGATCTACAAACAGCTGACGACAGCACTGATGTCCAGATATGCACCTACATGCAGGCAACGGCTGATGATGAAACAGATGATGAAATGAGCAGCGAGGCACATGCTGCCGAAATTCAACAACCTCCTGTCACTTTTGCAAGAGCGCTGGAGAGTCTCAACACCGTACGGGCCTATCTGGAGGCCACTGGATGTCAGTGCTATTACAGTTTTTACCGTCTGGCAGACGTAGTCTATGGAACTCACAGACACAAGAGTATACAGAGGACTATGACTGACTACTTCAAGTAAGCCTAATGTCAGTTAACTGAGACTGTATACTGTATATATAATAAACAGTACTGTACATATGTTTATCAGATGTCAAGCTTCTTTGGGTCACAACGGTTAAGTGCACGCTCCGGTTAACTGCATGTATTTCTTTGGTCCCAGACTGTTGCACTTAAGCGGATTGCACTGTATTTCCAGTTGATGTTTTGCTTGTATATTATAGACCCCTGATGCAGGCACTTGCTGAAACACAGGCTTTGTTGGGTCCTTTAATAAACTCTGCTTCCTTCAACTTAAGACTGCCTCTTAGTCACATCTTTGACCCACTATACTTCCTGTTGTGCCTTTTGGTTTGTGTTGCTGATTCCCTCTGACTTGTTTGCTTTTCCTATTTCCTAAAAACTAGTCATCCTTAACCTTAAAAAAAAAAAAAAAAAGAGAGAGAGAGAGCTTTAGATATAAAGCTAAAAATAAGAACTGAAGAAATATACGACCACTGTGGCCTAGATATGACTGTTTGGTGTCCTATTCCTCCCTATTAGTTTTCTGAGTAGTGAAAAAGAATGGTATCAGGAAACAGTGGTTTGATGCCTCTAACAGAAATATGTCCAGCTATGATTTTAAGTAATCCTCAGCCATATCAGAGAATATTCTTCAGGAAAATGGGGCCTATTGGTTCCTCTGCTGGAGTTGCTTAGTGATTGCTGATGCATTTAAAGCAAGCTTTGCTTTCTGTCCATTTCTGATGTGCACCCGTGTGGTTTTCCTCTTTTTGCCAGTGCTCGGTGAGATGCTCGTGTGGGTGGAATCAGCCCCTGTAGGTTATTGATCTGCACCTCTAAGCGCTGGTAACGCACCTGTCTGTGTTCTTTCATTAATTATTTGATGAAACAGCTGTGCCATATGTAATTAGCAGAAGCATTAACCTTACTAGTCTATTTTCACTTTGGGCCTGTTAAACACCCAGAGGCAGCAGACTCCTCTTCTGACAGGCATTAATGTTGCTATGATTCATCCTAGAGTGGAAGTGACGTCCCCCCTCCCCCAAGTCTGCAGTATTCTGCTGATTGGAGCTTGTAGAGTGTGTGTCCTTGGTGATCATTGTGACTGATAGTGGCCTACTTTTGCTCTATCCAATTCATAAAACTGCCTCCAATCACTGAACTCTTCTGCACTTCTGCATTTTAGGTGTCAGAGCATACAATTCAATTAGAGTCAGCAACCTAAACTGGCATGACTTGAGGTACACTGCCAGTGTGTCTGGGGCCAGTACTAGAATAACAGAGAGGTTTCTAGGGTAGAGAGCTGCACAGGAACGGGGTTAGCAGGAATTCTGCTGTTCCCGTGGGACTCCCAGGGGGATCCCTTCCAGGTCCATGGGACTCCCGCGGGGATCCCCTTCAGGTCCCCGTGGATGGATGTAGGTCCTGCGGGGTTCCTGTGGAAGTGTAGTACCAGGCCAGCCTACCTGCACTTAAAGAATGATCCACAACTTACCTCTTTTAAGAAGAAGTGGGGCACTTTTACAGAGCAGTGGTAAGTCCAAAGTTGGCTTACCGCTCACTCTTTTGGGACTGCCACCAGCCCAACGCGGCTGCCAGCGGTAGTCCCACCCCGAGCACATGCCATTTCCGGGGGGAAAAAGAAAAATCCGGAAATGGCTTGTGCAGCACTAACCTAGTGGTAATCAGGCATCGCTGTGTGCTGCCCAGTTTCCGCCAGGTTAACGCGGGAGCCCTTATCACCACCTCAGTGGGTGGCGGTAAGGGATCCCCGCCGCATGGCCATGCGATAAGAGTTCTCTTACCCCATGGCTATGTGTGCGGGGGGATTTTTTACCCACTGCGTTAAAAAGGTCCCTGGTGCACAGGAAAAGCAGCCCCCACTGCCAGCGCAGGACCCTTTTTCCCGCAGCTTGATAAAAGGGCCCCTGAGAGACTATCTGCTTTGTCTGGCATTTTTTTATGCCTACTTGATTACTATTTGTTTTGAACTGTTCATAGAGACCTTTCCTGTTGTTTGTTTTGATTGTATTTTATTATGTATGTCTTTTTGAATTATCGCCTTGGATTAAGGCGGTTTATGAATAAAAATTCTAATTCTTCTACCTATCCTTTCTTTGTGCTATGGTAATTATAATAACACTAAAAAAATTAGTGGATGTGGTTGATAGCATTGAAATCCCCATAAGCACTGAGAGGGGAAGTTATCAACATGGGCTGCTGTTAAGTTTGGTTATTTTACCACAAGTCAGGTTATTTTAACACAGAGGACCGGCGGGAGGGAGGAGATTACTGCAGGGCTGGAGGAGATTCCAATGGGGATGGATGAAATTTCTGTCCCTGTGCAATTTTCTATTTTAGAGATATGTGGGAAGGTAGTACTGAGACAGTTAAAGGGTGAGGTACTGTAGGAATTAGTCTAGACTAGTAGGTGGTGTCAGAGCACGGCTGAGATGCATTAGTTCATGAGGGACTTGCCTGCATTATGATTGTCCTTACATCGTATATTCATTTACTGACATTTATAGTAGTAACACCCAGTAATTTTATTTCCTTCAAACTTTAAGGATAGGTTAAGAGGATGATTTTACTTCATTACCAATAAGAATTGCAGTAGACATAATAGCAGTTCTGGAGAAATTTATTTATTTATTAGGATTTATTTACTGCCTTTTTGAAGGAATTCACTCAAGGCGGTGTACAGTAAGAATAGATCAAACATGAGCAGGAGGCAATTAGAGCAGTAAAAATATTCAAACAATAATACAAAGTATGGCATGGTATACTACTTGCAATGACAACACAATATGTACTAGAACATTATAATTGGTAGTGAAGAGAAAGGCAAAGTTGTAACATATAGATGAGTAAGAAAGGAAGAATTAGAAAGTAAGGTGATTGATTTGAAGAAAGTTGCACGTGAGGTCAGAGAAATGGTTAAATATTATCTCAGCTAGGGTACGAGTGGATAAACATGTCCCGCTGCAGTATGTGCAGCCTGAGTCAATCCTTGTGTGTGTGAGTGAGACTAACAAGTTAGTTACTTCTTCCGTTAAAGGCTTGGTTGAAGAGCAAAGCTTTCACCTTCTTGAAGTAGAGGTAGTCTTGTGTTAAGCGGAGCCTTTCAGGCAATGCATTCCAGAGTGTGGGGGGCTACTCCGGAGAAGGCTCACTTGCGGGTATCACATTGTGTAATGTCTTTTGGAGAGGGTGTGGTTAATGAAAGTCCTTGGGAGGACTTGGCGGTGTGTGGAGGATCATCCTATTCTTCAGATACTCGGGGCCATTTCCTTTTAGGGCCTTGAAGATCAGACATAGAGTTTTAAATTTAGCCCTGTATTGTACTGGTGGTCACATCGCTTGCAACCTTCTATGAGTCTTGCTGCTGCATTCTGAATCAACTGGAGCTGGTGCAGGCCCTTTGTAGTCAGACCATTGTATAGTGCATTGCAGTAATCCAGTCTTGATGTTATCAGGGCTGTGGAGTCGGAGTCGTGGAGTCGGAGTCGGCAGCAATTTTGGGTACATTGAGTCGGAGTTGGAGTCTGCAAAAATGTACCGACTCCGACTCCTCATACATTTGAATAAAGTACTTCTCTGCTGTGAATAAAGCTTAGTACCTAGTTGTTTCACTAGTGTGAAGTCCAGCTGAACTATTTTGCTGGAGAGCTTCCCTCTGCTCAGTCTCCCTTTGCATTTACTGACCTGCTGTAGAGCACCTCCTCTCTGACCCCACAGTGAACTTAAGCTCCAAGAGAAGATCATTCAGCACATACAGATAAGGCAGCAGAGAGACTCCACCCAACTTCCTCTCTCTCTGCAAGAAGAGCTTTATATTTTATATATTAGTTAATTTTGGATTATGTTTAACAGCTATTCTACAGCTATATATGCCAAGTTTAAATAATATATAAGTTGTTTTAGGTTTTCCAAATGTTTTTGGTTTATGTAGATTAACTTTGATTTTGTTCTAATTTCCAAAGGATGTTATTCTAGAATTTCCAAAGGATGTGGTTCCAGATTTTTATACTTGCTAATGCTATGATGACTTTATACTTGATAAAAAAAACAATAAACATAACCTTGTTTTTTTTTGTTTAAACTTTAGGATTAATTAATATTTATAGTTTCTTTAATAAATAAAATAAAAAGTCACAATGACATAGATTTTAAACCCAAACATTAATATGCAGCCTTGCATGCTGCACTCTTTCAGTCAACATGCAAAAAAAATACATATTAAAAACAGGAGTCTGAGTCGGAGGTACCATAAACTGAGAAGTCGGAGTCGAAGGATTTTTGTACCGACTCCACAGCCCTGGTTATCATGGCATGCACAACTGGGATAAGATTTACCTTCTCGATGTAAGGAGAGAGGCAACATAGCTGTCGCAAATAGTAGAAGCAGCTCTTGAAGGTTGCTTGGATTTGGGGAATCGGAGTAAGTGTTGAATCTAACTGTATTCCAAGGTTCCTGACTTGTGATTTAATAAAGTGGTGCTGGTGATGGGGTGGAGGAAAGAGTAGGATCTACTGTGGATTTAACTTTTATAGGTTTATTAAATACTCAAAAGTACAGAAGTGTATGTCTTCTGGAATGAGTTCAAGGACATTCTGCAGAAGCCGTTCAGATCATGTGGTCAAACACAAGAGCACAATGCATCTAACATGAAGTCAGTTATGAGTGTGAAAGGTTCAGCTGTAAACATGGGCCAGTAATGCACATGAGAGGTAGAAGGATGAGGAAAGAAACAAGTAAGGAAAGCAAATAGAGGCATGGCATCGGGAATGCTTTCCCATATAGATTTGCAGAAGGTGGTAGTGCGGTTCTTATATTACATAGTAAATGAGGCAGATAAAACCAGCATTGTCCATGTAACATAATAGATGATGGCAAATAAAGACCTGTATGGTCCATCCAGTCTGCCCAACAAGATAAGCTCATAGCATAAGGTATGTGGTAATACTACATATGTATACTTGGTCTTGATTTGTCCTTTCAATTTTCAGGGCACAGACCATAGAAGTCTGCTTAGCACTGGCCTTGTTCTCAAACTTCTGAAGTTGTTATCAAAGTCCCACTCCAGCCTGTCCAAATCTGTCCAGCCATGATCAGGGCACAGACCATAGAAGTCTGCCCAGCACTGACTTTGCTTCCCAATTACTGGTGTTGCCATCAAATCCCCGGAGTCTGCCAAATAAGATAGCTAGAGTTGTACTTGACATCATGCAGGTTACACTCTTCTTGTGCTTTTTGTTCAGGGTTGTACCTGCCACTCCTTGCATATTACACCACTCTGTAGTTTTTCCGCGGATTGCAACACGTTCAGACTTTTTTATGCCTTGACTGTTCCTTGCTTGCTTTCTAAAGTTTGAAATTATATCAGAATTGTTTGTGGTAACTTAGTGGATTAGAATACTGCTCTGGAGCTGTTGGAATGGAACACTTGTTGACATTCTGCAGCCTATAACTGCCCACATCCCCCTAGTAAAAGAAGGGTGATTTGTTTGGGATGCTTCGTTGATCCTGGCTGGATTATTCAGGTTTTTGAACTTATCCAAGGTATTCGTATTTTCTTCCAGTATGCCAAATTTAGTGATTTTATGACCCTTCTTTGGATAGTTATTTTGGTCATAGGGAAGCATGGAACCATTTTGTATAATTGGTTTTTAGTATTCTATTGGCTGGAAAACATAAAAAGAATGAATTATCATAGCCGTTAGATCTCCTCCCTTCATAGGGTTTCAGCAGATTGCCATGGATAAAAGTGAGCTGCAGAGAAAGCTATAAAATCGAAAATGCAGCTGTGTAGCATAAAAGCGAGTGAGAGAGAGTGTCATTCTTAACACAGGGAGATTTCTCCATGACCCTGAAAGTTTGGACTCGCTGTTTCTTGAAACTCTGTCATCCTATATACAGAACTCTCATGGAGGGGCGCTCAGAAGTATTATCAATTTCAAGAAGACGGGCATCAAATAAAAATAGATTGGTCCCCAAAATATCATTTCTACCTCATAGCTGGGTTTTTTTTTTTTTTGCTATAGGCCTTGACAGTGAAATACATGACTACTTCTGTGTGTTGTTTTTTTTCTATTCTAATCTTCAGTTCCTAAGTAGAATATTAAGAGGCCTTTGTAGTGGAATCGATTTGAAACCAGAAATAGGAAACTCAAGATTTAATGGCCCACTTTACCCAGCACTTTAACAAGCAGAATGAGGAATAGCTGGGTAGGTTCCTAGTGCATTCTGGGAACTGTCTCCTGCTGTTCTATATAATGACTGCTCTTGAGCAGTCATTATTATTCTCCTGTGGTGAAGGTAATAAAGGAAACCAGATGAGGGCATTCCCCGACAGTCAGGGCATGTCCCCCTGGGATGTACCCAGACTCATACAGATGTACTTTCTCCACGTGTGCCCCTAACTGAAGCACAGACTGTAAGAGCAGTGTATGATAACTGCACTTTAGAAGAGGATGCTGCTGTTGCCTTGGATTACAGTTTTGCATGTTGTGCCAGGTAATATACAATAGAGTAATTTATTTTTCATGTTACATTATACAAGTGAGCTTAGTGGTGAAGAGGCATTTTGTTTGCTAGCGTTGTTGCACATCATCTCATTTCAGCTGCAGCATGTTGAAATAAGTGGAGAGGGAGGAGCTTAGTATTTAAAGCTGTGGGCTGAGAATGAAGGAAGCAGGATTTAAATCTTGCTTCTCTCACTGATGCTTATTGTGATTTTGGGCACGTCACTTTGCCTTCCATTGTCTCAGATAGCCCTTTGGGGACAGGAAATATTTTCAGTACCTCAGGGTATACCAATTGAAAAGACATGAGCTAAATCCAAAATAATTTTTCTGTACGATGTGAGTCTGCGGTATGTTGATGCAGTATCCTGCTGGTGGCTAGGCCATAATAGGTCTCAGAATATGGTTTCAAGGCCAGGGGCACCACTTCAAGCTGCCACCATGGATTCCAAACCTGGAAATAGTCCATACTATAGTGTAGAGGCTGCACTTCTGGGCAGGAATGCCAAGGTGGAGTGCTTCTTCAACTGCAGGGAAGAAACAGTCTTCATGGTCAGAGATGTTGTGGTCCTGCAGTGGCCCATGGAAGAGCCATTTTACCTCTTTCCGCCATAGTCTCTGATTGGTTGGGTATTATGCAGATGTCATGTCTGTGGCCGTGACCATCCTCAGCCTTACCTTGTTTCTGGGGGTCAGCTTCTGAACTGACTCCTGTCTGTCCTGTTTGAGCTAGCTCCAGCACAGCACTTCCTTATCAAGGCGCTCCCTGATGATGTCATCCACTGCAGGACAGGAGCAGGGAACACACTGCCACCAGAGAGAGGCTTGGAGCACATAGGAAAGACAGACAGGAGCCATCTAGGAAGCTGGCCAGGCAGGAAAGCATACAGAGGCAGAGCTAGAGCTAACTCAGGCAACACACACAGGTGCATTGTAGTGAAGCAATTAGAGCTATGCTGGAAGCAGCCAGCATACAGAGGCAGAGCTAACTCAGACAGGAGCCAGTTCAGAAGCTGACCCCCAGAAACAAAGTAAGGCTGAGGGGGGTCACGGCCACAGACGTGACAGTAGAGTAATGTGGCATCCCTTTCTGGTCCTTCTGGTGACTCCAGATTGGCCTGAAGACTGTGGTACATGGATCTGGTTCGCCTAGGAGAGGATACGCTTCCTCTTCCTAGGGGTCGCAGCTTGTGCAAGCAGGATCTGGTGGAAATGGAGAATCTGGATGGATGCCTTTTGGCCCTTGAGAGACAGAGCTTAGTAAGGAAAAGATCCCACTCCCTCCTGGTGAATTCCACCTTGCTCAAGGCTCACAAGTTGTCCACTTCCTTGGCTTATGCCTGGGTCTATAATGGTGAGGGATGGTGCAACCAGTGGTCTCTTTCTCCCTGGAAGGCTCAGATCTCGGAAATGCTCAGATTTTTGCAGCAGGGGTTTGACCTGGGGCTAGCATGGAACTCTCTCAATGTTCAGCTGGCGGCCCTCTTGTTTATGGGGTAAGACTTTGGGCCTTTTCTTGGCAGCTCATAGGGACATCACCTGGTTTTAAAGGAGGCCACCCATTTTTCAACCTCCCATCTTATCGTTGTTTCCTTCCTTTTTGGGATTTGAGCCCCTGCAATTGGTTTTGATTAAGGCTCTCACTTTGAAGACAATCTTTCTGGTGGCAATTTCATCAGCCAGAAGAGTGTTGGAACTTCATGTCGTGTGCTGTTGGGACCCATAATTTCTCCTTCACCAAGGACTCAGTGTCTTTCCACACTGTTTCCTGCTTCCTTCTGAAGGTGGTTCTCCATTCCATGTGAACCAAGGTGCTTGCCTGCTCTCCTTTGTGGATCAGGGTTCAGACTCATCAGGCAGAAGGCTCCACAAACTTGGCGTCCACAGAGTCGTATTCAGGTATTTGCAGGAGAGGAATGTCTTTCATCTGTCTGATCATCTTTCTTCTGTTCTATTGCCCCCCCCCCCCCCAAAGGGGCCAGGCAGTGTCCAAGGCCTCCATTACGCATTGGATAAAGGTGGCCTGCAAGGCCTCCTACATTTGCAGGAATAAACGAGTGCCTCTCAGGTTGACAGCATACTCAACCCTTGGACAAAAGTGACTTCTTGGGCAGAGGCCCAAGCAGTCTCCGAGGAGGATATATGCCAGGAGGCATCTTGGTCGACACTTAATTCCTTTGTGAAGCATTATATAATGGATATTCTAGTCAGAGCCATCATTCAGGGGGTCTTGTCTTCCGCTGCCCAGTGAATTCTGCTTGGGTGTATCCCATTAATCAAGATGATTCAGCTCTGAATTCATTTATAACTGCAGTAGTTGATGGGTTATGGGTATGGTTTATAGGACCTTTTGTTGCTTTGACAGAGGCATACTTGAGTTTTCCACAGAGCACCAGCTCCTTTATACCAGTGATTTTACTGGGGAAAAGTCAGTTCTGCACCTCCATCTAATGGTAAGCAGGGAATACAAACCCACTAGTCAGGATGATGTGGCCAGATTAAAGGAAAGGAAATTAACAGCTACAACTAAATTTCATCATACATACACATTCATACTCTGAAACATTCCCATAACTAGCAGAGCCCTTCACATTCTCCTAAAGGAAGGATGATAGTAAAGATGGCCTGTCCCCTTGGAATCCTATTTCGGGCTTCTTAATTGATTTGATTTGCCATAGTTTTAATTTGAAATGCAAAGCAGTTTGAAAATTTTTTATATATATATATATATATATATAAGAGACAGAGAGAGTAATTGATAGCAGATAAAAGACCACATGGCCTATCCAGTCTTCCCATTCATACCATCTAGAATCCCTTTCTTTTCCTGAGAGATCCTCTATGCTTGTCCCATGCTTTCTTGAATTCAGATACCTTCCTCATCACCACCTCTGTTCCACACATTCTACCACTTGTTCCATAAAGAAATATTTCCTTAGATTACTCCTGAGTCTGTCCCTTTTCATCTTCATCCTATGCCCCCTCATTCTAGAGCTTTCTTTCAGTTGAAAGAGAGTTGCCTCCTTTGCATTTGTGCCAGAAGATATGAGGGGGGAAATATGAGCAGGAAATCAAACAAAGCAAATATTTTGGCATCAAACAGTAAAATGTATTGCCCCCCCACCCCTTCACATTGTGCTGATTTTGATGTTTGATTTATTGTTATATGTTCTGATACCTTTCACTGGCCCAGCATCATAATAATTGTTATATGTGGAGGTATGAAGAAGAGACCAGTGTGATCTCGCTCATATGCTACACCATTAATTCCTAGCTTGGGCTTTATGTTTAGGCAAATGACTCCCTTAGGGGATGAACTTAGTATAAATTCAGGACTACATGGAAACTGACACCATAGTGATAATCTTAACATCCAACCTATGTGTTTTACAAGTATTTAAGTCTACTGTCTTCATTTTTGAGCTTCTGCATACAGTGATTTAGGCCAGCTTTTCCCTTTAGGCAGTGCTGATTAAGAAGAGCAATCTAGTCTGTGGTTCCCAAAGTAACATAGTAAATGATTGTAGATAAAAGACCTGCATGAGAGAAACTCAGAGCATATGGTATGATAACATATGCATAACTAATCTTGATCTGTCCTTGCTGTAGAGGTTGGCACAGAAATGACTTAATTTCCAACTGTTTGAATAGATGTTGAAGCCCTCTCCAGCCCAGCCAGAGCTGTCTAGATATAATCGGGGGACAGACTGTAGAAGTTTGTTCGGCACTAGCTTTATTTCTCAGCTGCTCGATTTGCTTCCTAAGCACAGCTAAGTTTGTGTTGATTCTGTTCTCTATATAGGAATCCTTTGGGCTTATTTCACACATTCTGGAATTCTGTTAACATTTTTGTCTCCACAACTTCCCATGGGAAGGCATTCCAGGCATATACCACCCTCTCAGCGAAAAAGTACTTCCTAACATTTCTTCTAAATCAATCACCTTGCAACCTCAGTTCAGGTCCACTAGTTCTACTGCTTTCTTATCTCTGGAAAAGATTTGTTTGCATATTAATACCTTTCAAATATTTAAACATTCTGTTATGTCACCTGTCTCCTTCCTTTCCTCTAGGGTATACATATTCGAGTCCTCTTCATACATCTTCCCTTACCTAATCTTCAAACATTAAGCACTGTACTTATTATCATGAAATGATTATGTCATAACCATACTCTGTAAGCCATATTGAGCCTGCAAATGGGTGGGAAAATGTGGGATACAAATGCAATAAAAATAAAATCGCCAACCCCATACCATTTTTGTAGCTTTTCTCTGAACTGCTTCAAGTCTTTTTTTTTCATCCTTAGTGAGATATGGCCTCCAAAACTGAACACTAGAGGCAGACCAAATTTGTGTTTCGGTTATGGTGCTGAAACTGGCCTAAAATCTTTTTTCTACCCGGTTTTGGCCAAAAGATTATTTTTAATTTTCAGCCATGGTTTCAGTTGAAAATGACCATGTGTTTTTTCGTTGGAAGCCGAAAATTTGTTCTTTGCCCTGACTGTCTTCCCCCTCCTCCCAAACAGGAGTTGACCCTCCTCCTGGACCTCCCCACACCCCCCACCCGTAGGCCTCCCTGGGCCTATCTTACAATCCCAGGTAGTCTAGGAATGTGGTTGTGGCAGGAGTGGTCCCCAGTTACTCCTCCATATTCTGAATCTAATGTCAAAATGGCTGCTGTGATTGGGGCATCACTTCTGCCCTGACTACATCTCTAGACCGTGGTAAGTGCATAGGAAATACAGGAATCACAATAACTTGTGCTAAGAAAGACCTCATCAAGACCAAGATCAACAATATCAGGGCTCACATCTGTTGCAGTTACCTTACCACGTGATCAGTCAAAATGTCATCATCTGTCTAGTAAAACCTCCAGTAAATATCGAAACTTTGATTTATTCTTCATAACATCTACCAAAAAATAGTAGGAGATAATTGAAAATAACACTTAGCTTGGGGCGTACACAAAATAACATCGCCGTGTGTAGATTAGTCTGTACCACAGGATCAAAGTCTGTAAAGAACCGGATCTGCAGGCATTTTCAGGCAACTTATTGTACAGCGCCAAAACTATCTCATGTAGTGGGCAAAGGTCCTGATCACATGGTAAGGTGGCTATAACAGATGTGAGCTCCGATATTGTTGATCTTGGTCTTGATGAGGTCTTTTCCTCATTTTTAAGTACAAGTTATTGTGATTCCTGTATTTCCTATGCACATACCATAGTTTGTATTTAGAATTGTTCTATATTTTTTATATGGTATTTTGATCCTTTTTTTTGTTGTTACATTTCTAGGCCACCAGTGTTTGTGAGGTAGTCCAGGGGTGGGGGAAGCTGCTATTTGTAATTTTTTTTTGTACTGCGATTTCGAGTAATGCTGTTATGATCTGGCACAATAGTTTATATGATAAATTGAGTGCTCCAAATAAATGCTTTTGATAAAAATTTTTAGCAGGAATTTAAGTAGGTAAATTTGGGATAAGCTCCTTAAGAATTAGCTTCTCTGTGGAGTTACAATGTCTGCTATCACTCCATGTGTGGTGCAAAGTCAGCCACTGTAAAAGCATCATGGTTTTTAGTTTGTTTTCATTAGCTGCAGTCCATGTGCATTGAGGCTATTTTGTTTGGATGTAAAATAGTCTTTCATTATTTACATTATTATATTTTGGCTTTGATACTGTGGATATAGCAGAGGGATGCAGACTTGCAAGCTCTGACAATCCTCAACATCCCTCATTGATTCACGTTCACACAATCAAATTTGAGTTTTGGCTGCAGTTTTGGTTTCAGTTTTGGCCAAAACCTTTGACAGTTTTGGTGGCAGTTTTGGTTTTACATAGCAATATCCTATATAAAAATTCTCACCTCCAACAGGATGTGCTTGGGACCGTGCCTGCTGGATGTGGTCTGCTAGGCAGGCACGCACTGACCTCAGTGACATCAGTCACAGACAATTTGGCAAAGCAAAACAACTCCTGCTGAACACAATACTCCAAGTGGGCCTCAACAATGACTTGTACAGGGACATCAACATCTCTTTTCTTCCTTCTGGCTGTGGCCACCACCACATTGTTTCTCTGCCGTGACATCCTCAGACATTATCACCCCAAGGTCTTTCTCCTGAGCTGTGCTTTATCAGTCTCCTGCCTTTTGTCCATGAACCCTTGGGGTTCATGATACAATTACAGAGGCTGCAGGTCACAGAGAAAGAAATAAAGTATTTTCCTGCTGCTGTAATCCATGTGAACAGAAGAGTGCTGTAGAGGCAGAACAACACTGTAGGGATTGCAGGAACATCATCAGTAGTTGCGAGGAACAGAAGAAACAGTTACAGGGGTGGTATTGGAGGCGCGTGCACAAGCTAGAAGCAACAGTAGCCATGATGGTGTGAATGGAGGTGGCTTTGCAGGCTGGGGGTCAGTGGGGCCAGCAGTTGTGGTGGTGGGACTGTAATCAGACAGAAATTGGGTGGAAAGGAACCAGTATCAAGTAATCAGTCACCACATCAAGGTAAGATGCTCCAAAAGAAACCTTTATTATGACCCAACACGGTCCGTGTTTCGGCTAAAACGCCTTCCTCAGGGGTCTACAAAACTGTAAACATATAAAAACACTTTTAAAAACATATAACCAATCTATATAATTTTTTAAAAACATACATTTATTCTAAAAATTAATATGTTTAATAAGTATACTAAAAGCATCACAGATTAGATAACCAAAATCTCAATCATGCAATTACCAGAGGGATAAAGAAAATATATATATACTAGTAAAAAAGGCCCGTTTCTGACACAAATGAAATGGGCGCTAGCAAGATTTTCCTCGGAGTGTGTATGTTTGAGAGAGTGTATGTGAGAGTGACTGTGTGTGAGAGAGAGAGTGAATGTGCGAGTGTGTGTGTATGTGAGAGAGAGTGAGTGAGTCTGGGTGCCAGTGTGTGTGCAAGTGTGAGAGAGAGAGAGTGTTTCACACACATACGGTGTGTGCGAGAGAGAGAGTGTGTGAGAGACAGACTCTCTGTGAGACTGAGTGTATGAGACCAAGAGAGTGTGTGAGTGACTGTGTGGCACATAGAGAGTGAATGTGATACAGTGTGTGAGAGTGAGAGAGAGAAAGACATTGACTGTGAGAGAGAGAGAGTGTGTGTGTGACAGAGATACCTCCTCCCCCTCTCTCTCTCTCTGGTGTCTGAGCGTTACTGTGCAGGACCCTGAGCTCTGGCTGTGCTTCAAGGAACTGACCAATCCTATTTAATAGAATGCACCTCCAACATTCTGAAGCCAAGAAACCTCGTGTGGTTGGTCACTTCTGCTTGTGACGAACCCGGAAGTGCGTGATGTCAATTCAGGAGATGGATACAGAGAGCAGGAATGCCTCAGCCATGCAGTCAGCTTCAGAATGTTGGTGGTGCGTTTTATTATATAGGATATATATATATATATATATATATGCACATATGCATATACACACACATCCATCAATATAATCATCACCAACTATAAAATTTCAAAATTTTATGTTCAAAACAATATGATGAAATATAAATGGCTTAACATGGAGAAATATAAAATAAAAATAAGGGCAAAAATAAAAATCATATACATTACAACAATTCTTTAAGAGTTTATGTTCAAAACAATATGTTGAATGGCTTGACATGAAACAAATAAAGAATATACATTGCAACAATATTTAACCAATATATACACAATCATAAACCCGCATCCAAAGGACACAACTAATGCAATGTATTTCACCAAATGGGATTAAATAATTTATTTTATTTACAAAATTAGATGAATATTATGATATCACACATATCTTTAATGGATGATAAAATATTAGAAAATAAAGAAAAAATGATGAAATGAACAAACCTACCAATCGATGAGTGCTCAATTTCGTATCAATTGATGGAGCATTTAAAGTATCTATTAAAAAGATTAAAATGTGAACAAACTGTGCTTTTTTTGTGCCGGTACGCAACGGTACGACATACCGGCACCTTTTTTTTTGCCCCCCCCCCCCATCCGCTCCCCTGCCTTCCCCCTCCAGCCATCCATCCCCACCCCGCGATTCTCTTCGCTCCCCTGCCCGGCATCTATACCCACTCTGCGATTTTCCTTGATCCCCTCCCTCCGTCGCAGCTGCCGTAGTGAAAGGCCGTCAGCCTTCCCTTCATTTCCTGTCGTGTCCCGCCCTCGCGCAATGACGTCAGAAGAATGTGGGACAAAATGTGTGTGGGGGGGGGGGGGGGGCAAAAAAAAGGTGCCAGTATGCCGTACCGTTGCGTACCGGCACAAAAAAAGCACTGGTTCTAAGTTAAAATCTAAACTCCGGACCTCAGATGTACAAAAATATATGAAACATCTAAAAAAAAAAAACGTCTAAAACTCTCAATTTATAATGAGAGAGACAGAGCGTATATTTTTGACAATTGAATATGCAAATGACTGTATCACGTAGGTCTACTTAGAAAGAGTAGAAGAACCATCTAATGGATAAAGGTTAAAGTCAATCACCTTCTAATAAATGAATAGTTTAATGACAAGAAAAGAAAACTAATTAATATAAAATTTAATGCTAAATTAGAGAAAAATTATATTATTATATATAAATGTTTAAACATCCAATATAAATAAATAATACCCAATAGGTATAAATCTGTGTAATGTTTAAAGCGTTATCAGGGCTGAAAAAGTTTAAAGGTATTTGTTTAGAACTACCCGGTCTGAGAAATCTATGAAACCATGCTAGACGTTTAAAACGGAACTATATCAAATATCACATTTCAAAAGGAAATTGAAAGGAACTAGCAGAACTAAAAGAACTGATAAATATGCCAAGATATGCAAGTAGATGATAATCTTACCTTGACAAGCGTCTTGTGTAGCGTGCTGTCAGTACAAACACTAAAAAATGGCGCCAAAAAACACTCAGAATAAATACCAAAACACAATGACGTGAACAACACTGATTGGGTATACGTGATTAACAACTATCGGGCTCTATAAATCTATAAAACGTCTATATGTGATAGGGGAATTAATTGTTTAATTGAAAAAGGACCTTTAGTTCAATAAACATCTGAAAATTTAAATGACTGAATCTTGGAGGCATTGACTATGCTTCTCAATCAATCCAACACTAAAAAAAAAACGATAATCTGGATGTATTATACATCCAGATTAATTATTGGGGTTTTTTATAGTCCTTTTTCAATTAAACAATTGACCTTTTTATTTTTATTTTATATTTCTCCATGTTAAGCCATTTATATTTCATCGTATTGTTTTGAACATAAAATTTTGAAATTTTATAGTTGGTGATGGTTATATTGATGGATGTGTGTGTATGTGTGTATATGCGTATGTATATATATATATATTTTTTTTCTTTATCCCTCTGGTAATTGCATGATTGAGATTTTGGTTATCTAATCTGTGATGTTTTCAGTATAGTTATTAAATAATTTTTAGAATAAATATATGTTTTAAAAAAATTATATAGATGATTGGTTATATGTTTTTAAAAGTGTTTTTATATGTTTACGGTTTTGTAGACCCCTGAGGAAGGCGTTTTACTTGATACTGGTTCCTTTCCACCCAATTTCTGTTTGTGTTCCGTTTCTGTGGAAGGTGTGATCCCCATCTGGCTGTGGGACTGTAATCAGAGACAGCTGTAGAGGCTGGAAGCAGGAGCACAGGGCCAGCATCAATCTGCAGAGGAACAGTGGTGGAACAACAGGGAACAGTGGTGCAAAGGGAATGGATTTGATATACCGCCTTTCTGTGGTTTCTGCAACTACATTCAAAGCGGTTTACATAGTATATACAGTTATTTATTTGTACCTGGGGCAATGGAGGGTTAAGTGACTTGTCCAGATTTACAAGGAGCTGCAGTGGGAATCAAACCCGGTTCCCCAGGATCAAAGTCTGCTGCACTAACCACTAGGCTACTCCTCCACATCAATGAGGAGTGGAAGGGAGAGAGACCAATGATAAGGATTATTTGGAGGGAAAGAGAGAGACTCATTGGCTGGAGGGTGAGAGAGAGTGCTGGGACTGGCTGGGGTAAGGGCGAGGGAGAGAGACTGGGACTTGTGAGGACTGGATGGAGCAGAAGAGAAAGAAACTGGGAAGTGAGAGCGAGAGAGAGTCTGGTGGGGTCTGGCTGGAGGAGTAGGGAGAGGCTGGTGAATATGGCTTGGGAGAAAGGGGCAGACTAGAGGGAATTGGATGGGGGGAGGAAGGAGGGAGAGAGAGAGAGACTGGAGCAGAAAAAGAAACTGGTTTTGGAGGAGCAAGAGAGAGGGAGACTAGACTGGCTGGGTGGGGGGAGAGAGTCTGAGGGAGAGAGAGAGAGGAGCAGAAGACAGTAAGGGGAAGAGAGATTAAGAGGGCTAGTGGCAACAGGCTTGGTGCTGGGGGAGGAGGTCCAGTAAGAGGGGAGGGGATGAACTTTTTGGAGGTTAATAATGGGTCCACACAACTCAAAAAATTAGGGAACCTCTGATCTAGTTACCACCTGTGTTCTGAGGGGGAGACCTAACCATTTGGGGTTTTAAGATACCTGCAGTGAATGTACATATGAGAGATTTGCATGCAAGTTTACCTTATAATTATCCATTGTGGATATCCTGAAAATCTGATTCCATGTGAATTCCCCCCAAGACAGGTTTGGGAAAAAGTGGTCAAACAAGAGAGCAAGAGGCTGAAAACCAGAATTCAGATTCTGCCTCTTCCACTGACACATCTCCCTTTGTCTTATGTTGCCTCAGGTACCCATGTGGCCTGTTCTCTTTGGGGCAGACAGGGCAAGATTAACCCTTTGGTTGGGTTTGTAATATAGATAATGTTTCCTTAGCGTCCCTCCGGACCGGCCCAGGATTGGACTGATGGGCTATGTACGCCTTCCAGCAGGTGGAGACTGAGAAAAATTCTGACTCTAGAGAGCCAATAAGAGCCCTGGCCATGCGACCCTAGCCTCAGTATTTTCTCAGTCTCCAGCAGGCAGGAGGTGAGCCCATTAGTCTCTCTTTTTCTCTTTAAAATAATTTTTAACGGCCGAGGCCAGTCTCCACGGCTGGGGAGCCCATTGTTTAGTCAGGTTAGTGCAGGGTCTTTGGTCTCCTCTGAAAGCATCCCAGTCCATCAATTTCTTGGAGACCAGAGCAATTCGTCTACTTCTGGAGGAGTTTCGTCCCCTAGTGACAAGCAAGGCGGTGAGAGTGCTGTCAGACAATGCCATGGCAGTGGCTTATGTCAACCGCCAAGGAGGAATGAAGAGTCTACTCTTGAGGCGGGAGACGGCGAGTCTCATTGCATGGGCAGACATTCGCCTAACTGCCATTTCAGCCTCCCATGTGGCAGGAGTCAAAATTTTTCAAGCGAATTTTCTCAGTTGTCACACCCTAGATCCATGGGAATGGACTCTCACCTCTTGAGCATTTCAACTGATAGTAGCTCAGAAAGGCACTCCAGTTCTACATCTTTTTGCCTTCAGTCTCACCTCAAAGGTGTCTTGCTTCTTCAGTCGCCGAATAGTCTTGACAGCGGCAGGAATAGATGCCCTCGTACAGCAGTGGCCTTTCAGTTTTCTGTACACGTTTCCTCCGTGGCTTCTCTTGGGTCGTCTCTTACAGAGATCGAGGCACACAGCGGTCCGGTAGTCCTGCTAGCTCCAGATTGGTTCTGATGTGCGTGGTATACAGACCTTCAGCGTCTTTTGTCGGCGTCTCCGCTACGTCTTTCTGTTCACAAGGACCCTCTATTGCAAGACCCGATCCTTTGTCTTATGGCTTAGCTCTTGAATGGATTCGATTAGCTAAGAGTGGATGTTCCGCTTCAGTATTTCCTACTATGCTGTGGTCGTGTCGTTGGTCCACAACTCTAAATTATGTTTGCCCCTGTAGGATTTTTGAAGTTTGGTGTTCAGATGCTGGTATTGCTCCTTTTCGAGCTTCAGTGGCAGAGATGTTGGATTTTTTACAGAGGGTTTTGATAAAGGTTTATCTTTCTCTTAAGGTGTAGGTTGCGGCTCTTGTTTCCAAGGTCTGATATGGGGTGAGTCTTTGGCCAGTTTTTCTGGATCTCTCCCGTTTTTTTGTAGGGAGTCTCCTCTGCCCACCAGTCCGAGCGATCTTTCCATCTTGGGATCTCAATATTGTTCTTTCAGCTCTGATCAGTTCTACTTTTGAGCTGTAGTCTTCCTGTTCCCTTAGAGATTTGTCTCTGGTACCTTCTTTCCTGACTGACGTAATTCATGTTTTCATCTTTCCCAATCAGTTTTCCTTACTGTTCTGGGGTCTTCTTCGGGCACGGAGGGTCAGAGGAAATTGCATTCTTTAGATGTTAACAGAGTTGAGGAAATTGCATTCTTTAGATGTTAACAGAGTTATTAAACGCTATCTGGCAGCTATTCATCACTTTCGGCGCTTGGGTCAACTTTTTGTCCTTCTAGCCAGTCGGCATAAGGGTTTGGCCACTTCTAAACCCACTATATCTTGATGGATTAAGGAAATGTAAGCTTCGGCTTATCTTCTCACCGGGAGAGCAGTTACAGAGCTGGTTAAAGCGCATTCTACAAGTGGACAGGCGGCTTTTTGGCCAGAACGATTCTTAGTGCCATCTGAGGACATTTGTAAGGAAGCGACATGGGTCTCATTTCATTCTTTTTCTGAACAGTACAGACTAGATGTTCAGTGTTGCCAGGAGGCGGTCTTTGCAACTCGAGTACTCACAGTGGGTTTGATAGGGTCCCTCCCTTAAGATTACTACTTTGGTATTTCCCATCAGTCCAATCCTGGGCCGGTCCGGAGGGATGCTAAGGAAGGAGAAATTAGATCTTACCTGCAAATTTGCTTTCCTTTAGTCCCTCCGGACCGGCCCAGACCCCTCCCGTGTTCTTTCTAGGCTACAGATTTGTATATAATTCGGGATTTGCCTTTCTCAGTTTTTGAGGACAGCGCTGCTCTGCAAGTTTACAATTTCTACATTTAAAAAATTTTTTGATTATATAATAAAAGTTATGTGTGAGCCATACCTCTTCTCCGTTGGGAGTTGGTGGTGAGCATTATTACACTGCTTCGCCATTGTTCAAACACATTTTTATGATTGTGTTTGGTGGCTGCTTTGATTTCCCGGGGCACAGAATGTTGTCTTTCCTTTCTTTTCTGCTTTGTTATTCAAATACTGAGGCTAGGGTCACATGGTCAGGGCTCTTATTGGCTCTCTAGAGTCAGAATTTTTCTCAGTCTCCACCTGCTGGAAAGCGTACACAACCCATCAGTCCAATCCTGGGCCGGTCCGGAGGGACTAAAGGAAAGCAAATTAGCAGGTAAGATCTAATTTCTCCTTTATAAGGGTGGGGGGAGGGCCCTCTGGTTCAGAGGGCAGAGGGAAACCAGCAGAGGAGGAGGATCCAGCAGGCAAGAAGTGCTGTGCACCAACTCCTCCTGTCAGTTGGAGGACAATGGGCTGAGGAGTATGGACATTGTCAGTAGGATCCCTTCTAAACTTTTGGGCCCTTGGTCTATGTCTAATAAGTCCTGTGCCTTAATCCTATTCTGGGGGCAGAGAATTCTTTTACTTTTATGTTTTAAGGAGATTGTTGTTAGGTTGTTACTTCATGGTTTGATTGTTAGTGTTGGTATTTCCATGTTTGTGGATGATGGATGTGTGTTAAATGTATTAATTTATGATTGTGCTTTGTTAATTCCTGAACCTTGGATGGTGCAGGTTATATATGTTTTAAAAGAAATAATGCTGTAAGCTGGTTTGAGCTGTACTTAGGAAAAGGTGGGATAAAGATCCAAATTCCTCTTACCAGGGATTCTCTGGAGATTTTGTCCACAACCTGGGAGGGGGGGGGGGGGGGGGGAGGGAAACAGTCCTCATCCCATCATTGGGATGAAGGAGCCCTGGTGCATGACTGTCATAACTGGACTAATTTATATTGGGAGGGAATATATTACTAGGGAAAAAAAATCATGAAATAGTTACGAAAGAAGGTTCTTGGTGATTTTGCTGGAAGGCCAGTGGAGCAAGTGAAAACCACCAGGTCCATAAAGCAAAGGAAAAAAATAAACACCCAAGAGTAGCATTCGGTTTAAAGATGTTGCTTAACTTGTGGGCTCTAGGGAGAGGGTTATTACTTGTATGCACATCCCTTCTATATATGAGGCCTGCAGTCCCCTATTCCATACTGAGCACAGTATTAGTGCTTCTGATGAGGGGAGGACTGGAAAGAGGGAGACTAACAGACTTGAAAGGTAATGGTTGGAGGGAGAGAGAAGGAGAAAGTGCTGGGGGCTGGTTGGGAGGAGAGTGAGAAGAGAGGTGAAAAAGATCTATTCAGTAATGTAATGTGTATTTCAAATGTCCCCTTCAATAAAGATATTAAAAAAAAAAAAGATCTATTCAGTAGTAGTTAGATACATTTGGCTGGATAGATTATCAGCACAATTTGGCAAACCCATTATTACACTCTCCACTTTTCCTTTTCTGTTCAGTATGCTCCTCATGTCTTCTGAAATGATTGTCAGGGAGAGGTTAGTGCAGGAGCTGGGAGCTCTTTAGGCTGGCTCTGCACAATCTGTTAACCTGCCCTTCTGCCAGCAGTGATTCTCCTTCTCTGTCTCTCTGATCTGCTCTGTGCCTTTCACAGGCTGCTGGAAGACAGGGTCACTGGGCCTCTGACAGGCGGGAGCTCATTTTCAGCTCAGTGCATCAGTGCAGCTGTCAGATTTAGCAGCAAGATATGAATCCTGACTCTCCAAGGCGACCTCTCTTCGTCAAAAGTGTTTTGTGAAAAATGGAATCTTTGGATTACTTACATGTGACTGCACGGTAACCCCTGGATAGTTTATTGAGAGAAATCATGCTCTTTACACATTCAGTTCCTGTGTGATGAAAATTAACTACAAAGGTCTGGATGGGTGTATTTGTGGAACCAGCTAACAGAAAACAAGGTCACCTTATTAAACAATTCATATCTTATTGCTAGTTAATCTTAGCTGAGGGAGCAATCTGTGTTTTTCATATTCTGTGGTTATTGGGCAATGAATATGCACCAAACCCTGATTTTACACGTTGTCCTTCTACTACTACTACTATTTAGCATTTCTATAGCACTACAAGGCGTACGCAGCGCTGCACAAACATAGAAGAAAGACAGTCCCTGCTCAAAGAGCTTACAATCTAATAGACAAAAAATAAAGTAATCAAATCAATTAATGTGTACAGGAAGGAGGAGAGGAGGGTAGGAGGAGAGGAGGGTAGGTGGAGGCAAGTGGTTACAAGTGGTTCTCAGTCTATAATACTGTTCACACATTTTAGCACTTTGCACTCAAAATTGCACACGTAGGTTATAGAATACTGCCAGCTACGCATGTAAGTTAATTGGTAAATTAGGTACTGATTGATACTAAGAACCAGTTAGTAGTAATTGGAGTTAATTTGTGCTAATGGGCACTAATTTACAATTGTGCATGTAACAGCATTTAGTCACTGTTCTAGTAACAGCACACAAGTCCTGTCTATACTGCCTGTGGGAGGGGCATGGATAGATCATTATGAATGTAAAGTACGGTTCGTTATGCATGCAATAGCAACGTTTAGTCACAATCTTTCTTTTTTTTATAGTTTTATTTTATTCTGTAAAGGATACAATAAATAGAAGCACATCAGGAAATATATAAATACTCTAGCCACAAAAATTAATCCCTCTCTTACCTAATCTTCTCTGTTTCAGAAGCCAAAGGGTAACTCTAGTAGTAGTAACGTCTTGTGAGGTTTCAAGAAAAATTTTTAAATCTAAAGAATTTGCTATCTCTTGATTTCACGCTGCGGAAACCGGATTGTAATTAACATAATTCAATAAAACCAAACTGTCAGCATCCTCAAAAAGAAGAACTTCATTAATGTATCTTCTCATGAGAATTTCAAGAGACAGCAGGCGATGTATTAGAAAATTCAGAATCATATCAGATCATACTCTCTAAACTTTCTAAATGTTTATATATGTATGTTTAATAGCAGAGGGTCCAGTGTTCTGTGATTTTTTCCATCCAACTACTACAAGCATCCAGTGTTTGTACTATATACTAGAGTCCATCTCCACAAGTTTATCTACTGTCTGATGCGAAACTTCACACAAACTGGGAATAGAGAACTGCAGCCAGCTTTCAGTCCTCAAAACCACCTTCCAGACATCCAACATGGAGAGTTCCTTAAATGGTTCAGTCTCTTCTGTAGAGAAAGTTGGACATATCACTACTTTGGCCAAAATCTGGGCGGAGGAAGAAATTCCCAATGCACGAGAAGTATCCACCAAAAAGGAGGGCAAACCAGTTCAAGAAAACCCACTTACAGGTGGAATTAGGGAAGTTGATGGTGAAAATGGGGTGGGCTGTCCCTCAGAGCTCAGGGAGGCACCTGAATCAAGAGGACTATCAACATGAGACATCAGACCAGCATTTGATGAAGTTACATGCTTTTCCATGGGGCTTATAGATCATTTACCCATAATAAAAATCAAGGGGAGAGAACAAATTGAACAGTAGCTTATGTCCAAATGTCAAGAGTCCTCGTTCTTTTGAGGCTCCCAAGGGGCCTACATGCCCCTTTGGGCACATCCCTACAGCTACACACCACAGAAGCGGCTCTGATGCCTACTGCGCTCTTTGATATCAGACACACACTTCCTCTCCTGACCTCTCTTGGGTAGCTCCTCTCTTCTCCCAACAGGACATCTCAGGTCTCATAGCACACTTCTGCAATTATTTACAGCAACCATTGACATGGCTTAAGTGCCTAAATGTTGGTGTATACATGCCAACTTAACCTAGCATTTTATGACGGCTATTACATGTATAATTGCCAGTATAGAATTTGTGCTTAGTGTGCAGCATCCTACTGCCTACATTTCAGTGACCTTTTCAGAATGATCCCTTATGGGCATAATTCTTATAACAGGACACTTGTATAGGAAGTCCAAATAAGCGTCTTTTTTTTAAAGGCCACAAACGTGGTGATGTGCCTTTATAAAATGTATTTAAATGTTTACACCTTCTCCGAAACTGTACGCTTGTATTTGAGTATTTTTTAAAAGATGTGCACACATTGCAATCCATGCTCTCGGAATGTCTATGTGCTGCACTTATGCAACTACATGCCATCTTGCTGTTGTGTCCACATAAGTGGGTATTCTGTTAAGCAGTTTTATAAAAAAAAACCTTTTCTGCATATAGAGAGGGCTTTCCACATGGGGAAACTTTTATAAAATGACCCTCCCTCTCCCACTAGGAGTATTAGGTTATTTGTATGGGGGTGGGGTGTGTGTGTGTGTATATGTATATATATATATATATATATATATATATATATATATATATATATATATATATATTTTTTTTTTTTTTTTGTGGGGGGGGTTCACTTCCTTATGCTTGAAGGAGGAATCACTGGAGTGATGTTGCTGTCTTCATGCTGATAAGTGGGATTCTGATTAAATTTTGAAAATGCCCAGTTTCTGCAGAAGAGAGAGTTTTGTTTATGTAAATTGTGGGTGGGGGCACTGTTTCAGAATTCATTTGCATAACGAGGGCGGGGTGGAGGGGGTGGTCCACCTCGGGTGCACGCTGCAGGGGGATGCAGGGAGCAGCTGTGTGGCTGTCGGCTCTGCGGCTTCCCTGCTCCCTCTGATGTTACATCCTGTTGTGGGGCAGGGAACCGTCGAAGCCGACAGCCGTGCCACTGCTCCCAGCACCCCCAGGAGGTAAGAGCAGTGCACCCGTGTGTGTGTGGAGATGATGTGCTGGGGGGGGGGGGGGGGGGGAGGTGATGCGCCCTGGATGGCAGCCGACCTAGGAATGCCACTGTCATAATTGAACCCACTAGTGCAGTGCTTCTGAACCCATTCCTCAGACCATAAATGGCTGCATGCTAATGGCAACATTAATGCATGGCCATTAATACGAAAAAAAAAAAAAAAGAGGAAAAGTCAGCCATTTCACTGCTGTAGTAAAAATGGCCTTGGCACACAGGTAAAAACCATGCAAGGGCATGCTAAGGCCAGTTTTGGCTGCAGTGTAGTATGCATTTTTTGGATAGTCTTAGGTAAAATTCCTGAAATGCTATATGCTTACTCAGTTGCTCAGCAGCAGTAGTAGGTCCGGACTGTCTGTCGATCGCTGCTTTGTCCTCTCTCTCTCTCTCTCTCTCTGGCACAGACCAGAAGAAATCTATATTCCCGAGGCATACCCACGGCCGCCAAGAGGTGGTGTGTGTGTGTGTGGGGGATGATTACCTGGGCCCGGCCTCTAAGAGGGGCCTGGCGCTGTTGTCGTGTCGGCAAGGCTTCTCAGCAGTAGCGCTGTGCAGGCAGACGAGGCAGAAGAAGGCTGCAGTCATTGATCTGCTTGCGGGTTATTGCATTAACGAGTTGTCTTCTCTGCTGCTGCAGGTCTTCCTTCCTGCCTCGCTCATCCCGCCTCCTCCTGACTGTGACAACTTCCTTTTTCCAGCAGCACCATGGCAGGAAGGTGCTGGCACAGGCAGACAAATAGGCAGCAGTAGGCTGCAATCATTGGTCTCCTGCTTGCTGGTTATCGCATTAACTCGTTGTCTTCTCTGTCGCTGCAGGACTTCCTTCCTGCCTCGCTCGTCCCGCCTCCTGACTGTGACAACTTCCTTTTTCCAGCAGCACCATGACAGGAAGGTGCTGGCACAGGCAGACAAAGAGGCAGAAGTAGGCTGCAATCATTGGTCTCCTGCTTGCGGGTTAATGCGTTGTCTTCTCTGCTGCTGCAGGTCCTCCTTCCTACCTCACTCGTCCCTTCTCCTCCTGATTGTGACGACTTCTTGTTTCCACCAGCACTGTGGCAGGAAGGATCTGTGGCAGCAGAGCAGATTGAGTTAATGCGTTAACCTGATCCAAGCCGACACACAGCACGAGCGCAGCAGGAGAGAACAGACATCTGGTCCAAGGGGGAGCACTGCAGATGCTGAGGTAGGGTCATGTTTGATAAAATTACTTTGGTTGGTGTGGGCGGGCAGAGGGAAAGTGTGGGCGGCAGGCCCTTAAGGTTGTTTGGCCCGGGCCTGGCTTTGGCTCTCGGTGGCCCTGGACATACCAGAGATCTTACTTTAATAGTGCCACAAAATATCCTTTAAAACAGCAGAGGAGATGACTCCTGTTCTTTTGCAGTTGAAGCTATCCCTGCTTTTTTTTTTTTTTTCATTCTGAAGCTTTGTTATACACAGCTGGCTCCTTACATAGAGCGGGATCCCTTGTGTGTTTGGGAATGGTTCATTGAGCACAAAGTGGGAGTCTTTAAAAAGTTCCCATGTGATGCTGCTGAAAATCACTGCTATTTCAGACTCCCTAAAAAAAGGAGCTTGGCTGGATGAGTGTCTTGCTTTTGTTTCTGGGCAAATTGCCGCTTGGCATCAGTGAGGATAGGAGAGGCAGTGTGGCAGATCATGCCAGAGCAGAGCCTGATTAGTGTTCTGAAGCAGTGATTTTTGCATCTCATCATACTAACCTGATTTGATTAGGTGACATTCAGTATCCAAGATAAGCACTTACAGTAGGCTGACAAGTGAGAGAGAGCCATTCCTTTTAAATAGCTAAGATTTGTTGGGTAGGCGTATAGAGTGCTGACAGCAGCCTGTGAAGTTTCTGGGGGAAAAAGGTGAACTTAAGTAGTTAAGCACTATATACAGATATAATGCACACATCTCAAATTCCTTCTCTGCAGAGAGCAGAAGCACCCTGAAAACAGCTGGAGGGAGCCTAGCTGCAGCTGTTTCTAGGATGGATGATAAAAGACCTTAGCTAGAAGCAGAGGAGGAATCTCCATCAGTAGTATTAGGTTGCAGATTCTTGGTATTTCTTTTCAAAATTAATCGCATAGGTCCTGAGAATGATGGCTGCTGCTTTTCAGCCTATTTCTGACTGAGCAGCTGAGTAATTTGGTACCATATGTGGGGTCAAGGTGCTGCAAGTGGGTCCTGAGAGGTAGAACTGGGGCTGGCTCTACAATTGAATGACTGTTTTGCACATGGGCCTTGCTTTGCAATCCTTGCTGACTTAAAAAAAAAAAATGAAGTCCAGCAATGAGACTCTGCATATAGCCTTGCACCCCCCACGGACTGCCTCAACTTTTGAGTGTAAAATGAAAAACACGACACAATGGCATTGCTTGATGTAGTGCTGTTAAGTGATGATATACAAGCAGTGTTAAGACTGAAAAAAAGAGAAGAAAAAAAAGCCTTGTGTGGAGATCATGTTGTTATGGAGGCTCCCCTCTTTCTGTGTCTTGTTCCGGTAGCTGATGTGTAGAGATGCTGTTGCAAGTGGTGGAGATGCAGGTCGGAGTCACAGCACCTGGAGCCCAACATGGTTACATGGATTGTGTTCCCAAAATGTCAACTGTATAAGATAGGCGAGGCTGGCTATGGCAGGGGAGTTACGAAAGTACAGCCACAGTGCCAAGTGGCTTGGCAGAGGAGAGCAGCATTTGTTGACCTGATGTTGGGCCACATGGGACACAAGACTCAGAGCCAATGGCAGAATTATTGATAGGAAGGGGTTAAGAGACAGAGTGCTTGGTGAGAAATCAAGCCAAGGCCAGAATGTTCTGTGCTTCTCCTTGTCTGCAAAGGTCCTCTGCATCTTATGTAATATTTTTGTTCTACTGCAATTCCTGTGATTTTGCTGTAGTTCAAATAATTTGATGTTTACGTAAGATAATTTTTTAAAATCCTGATTATGATTGGAGATGGATGAAACCTTTTCCAAAATGGAATTTTCCAAAATTTTTCCATACATTATTTTTATGTGGAAAATTTTCTATTAAAATAATTTTTGTTAAATGTTTCATACAATTCATTAGTAACAATGAATGGATACCCATGCGTTATTAGTCAAGTTCAGGCTTTGACTTAGGTCTTCTAATGTAGACCTAATGTAGGCTAATTACTAACCTTTGCTAACTTAAGGTTTTGCACCTAATGTGTGTGTTCCCTTGATAGACCTACCACCCAGGAATGCTAAAAAATCTTCTCGCACATTCCTCAATCTCCATTTCCCCAGTTGTAAAGGTCTAAAGTACAAACTAATGCACGCATCAACCTTTTCTTATATGAGTGCACAACTCTGGAACGAACTGCCACGCAATCTGAAAGCGGTTTACGAACTGACCAAACTGCTAAAGACCCATATCTTCGACAAGACCTATCACAAAGACCAAGACATCTGAATTTCTCACATATACCCTGAATGTAAAATACTACCTTCTGTCTTTTCTTTTTCCTACCATTATGTATCACATTGCCATGCAACCCAATTCCTTTTGTAACACCAAATGTCTTCTCTCCTCATATTTCCACCATCCATTACTTATTGTAAGCCACATTGAGCCTGCAAAGAGGTGGGAAAATGTGGGATACAAATGCAATAAATAATAATATTAATGGTTCTATCTTTCTAATATTGTAGCTCCTTTTCTGTTTTTGTTTTAATATTTTATGTACACCTCTGTGATATGTTCCTCAGTCCAGGCGATATATCAAGATTTTAAATTAACATAAACATAACATTCAAAATGAAGGCGGGTGAGTTTCAAAACCTCTGCATTAACTTGGGGATGTTTCCAGCCCTGCAATTAATGAGAGCATTAGTGGCCTTCAGAGCCAGCAGCTGAACAGGAATAATGGATTATTTTTATAGTGTGTAAATGTGTACTCATTTAGTCTGTCTTTATTTTCTTTCAGTGAGCATTTTACATGTGCTAGTCCCTTCCCTCCTTCAGCTCAAATGGATACATTTCTGTCTCACTCAGTAGGCTTGCCAAGGCACATTGACAGAATCCATTCTTCTCTCTCAATTCACTCGGACTGGGAGGATAAATCCCTGGTCATGTGACAGGCTTTTTCATTCCTGTCCACACTGGGTTTCTCTGCAGGGAGAGTCCCGGTGGAGCCTCGGTGGTTCTTGGCTCCAGAGCTTGACACAAATATTTAAGCAGGCCCTGCACAATTCCCCTTTTGGAGCTAATTCTAGCCCTTGCCCTAACCCTCATTCTCTTGGGGTGGGCCCGAGGACGTTGGCAGAGACCCTGTTTTGTGGTCTCAGTGCTGTAGAACGGATATGGTTGTTCCGGGGGGGGGGGGGGGTCAAGTTCTTTAGAGGGGAGCGGAGGAGGACTCGGAGGTCCTCTTGGGCTCCCAGTGCCCCCGTGGACTCCTGTTCCGAGGACCCTCCCTGTCAGGAGGTTATGGAGGAGCAATCCCATTGGTTAAGGCCCTTTTGTCATGAGGAGCTGTCTTGTCTTCTAGATGAGATCATAGAGGCTTTGGCTACATAAGACCCTCATTCGTTTGATGATGGTGGAGTGGCAGTCCCTGGATGGTCCCCTGAGGGTCGCCAGGCCTCTTGCTTGTCTCTGTGCCTTCATTGAGGAGGTGGAGAAGTGTTGGGTCTTTCCAAATGTGGGTGCCCTGGTTATGGTGGTTATGAAGGTGACTGCTGTACCTGACCTTAGGGAGCTTAGCTTTTTCAGTGAAGGCCCCAGCATTCAGCCTGCTGTTTCTGACAGTTACATAGCTGCATGCTGCATTGGTTCTAGCAGTTGCTGGAGTCCATGGAGACTTCTTGCCTGGATCCTGGGTCGACCTTTGGGTGGATGTCCTATACAGTCTGGTCCATCTGGCTTCCCGCTTAGTGGTGGCATTTAGAGTCACTGTTGGTTGTGGCTTTGCCACTGGGTGCGGATGCAGCTTCCAAGAAGCTTTTGAGTCAGTTGCCCTTAGGAAGCACTTGCTGTGTGATGGTGATTTGGAGAAGTTGGTAAAGGATATGGGGAAGGTGTGGCTCTCTTGTCTCCCTGAGTTGTGGCAAGGGTGCACAGCGATCCTCGGCCTCAAGGTGGCGGGCCGCTGCAGCTCTTCAGTCCAGCCTGGGGGCAGAATAGATCACCTCGGATCAGTGAGTTCTGATTCCAGACACCTTCATGACCTGGCTCGGCTCTAAAGCATCAGGCTGTCATTATTACCCTTCAGCAACTCTGTGATATGGGAGTGGTGGAAATTGTTCTGCTGGCAAAATGCAGCCTGCACAGGTACTCCATATAGTTCATGGTCCCAAAGAGGGGTGACTTCTTCCAGCACATCTTTGACCTCAAAGGGGATCAATGCTTGCCTCAAGCCCAGCACTTTTGGATGAAGGCTGTGTGCTCTGTCATCGTGTCTGTGCGGCCAGCTGCCCATTCCCATTGTGGTTCATCACATGAGGTATCTGTGCTGTGTACTGGGGCAAAATTTTCAATATTTGGCCTAGCTACAGTCTGAGAGTTCACTTCAACATGAGCTGGGGATGGTTTTACTTCAGAAGGAGCAGGCAAAGAAGGTGTGTATGCAGAGATGCCAGTTGTGCAAGCTTCTGCAGCCCATGGTCAGGGACTCTTTGTAACTCCTGGGTTTCATGGCTGTGACTCTGGATGGGGTGCCATTGATAAGGCTCACATGCACCCTTTTCAACAGGCCTGGTTGCCCTGGCGGGTGTCGGTTCTAATGTTTTCCCGTTGTTCTCTCCTGAGAATCAGTCTGACATGGTGGGACTGTCTGGTGAAGTTTTTGAGAGGGGTTCCTCTGGATCCTTCTCAGTGGGTGCTGGTCACCACAGATGCAAGTCTTGGTTGGGGAGTTCACTGTCTTGGGCATGTGGCACAGGGCACCTGGTACATCAACTAGCTGGAGACCCGGGCAGTCTATCTGGCTCTGCAGGTGTTTCAGCTGCTCTTGGAAGGGAAAGCAGCCATAGTGATGTTGGAAAATACCACGGCAGTGGTGCACATCAACAAGCGAGGCAGAACCAGGAATCTGACAGTGAGCCTGTTGGTGGGCAGAGATGCATCTGCAGGCTCTCTCAGCAGCCCATACTGTGGGCAATGATAAAGTGTATGCAGGACTTTCTCAGTCACTCTTTCTGGGAGCTGGGAGAATGGGAGCTGGGGCTTCAGGCCTTCCAGCTCATTGTGGACTGCTGGGGGTTCCTCAGTTCGATTTGATGGCATCCAAAGCCAATGTGAAAGCAGAGCACCTTTTCAGTCGTCAGAGGGAACCGGCCTCTCAGGGGATAGATGCCCAAGTACATCCTTGGCCAGTAGTGAAGCCTTTCTAGATCTTCCCACCATGGCCTCTTGTTGCTCAGGATTGCTCGTCATCCTCATTTGATCTTGCTGCTGGCATCATGTTGACCTGACAGACCTTGGTATGTGAGCTCCAGCATCTTCTGGTGGAGGACCTACTTCTGCTGCCCAAAGGTCAGGGTCTGCTCCAGCAAGGTCCGGTAGAGATGGAAGATCCAGATCCCTTTGGACTTATGGTATAGCCATTGAGAGGAAACGATTAGAGAAGTGCGGGTTTTCCTGTACTGTGACTTCTACCCTGCTTCACTCCAGGAAGTCCTCTGTGTCCCTGGCTTATGTCGCATTCTGGGGCGTGTTTGTATCCTGGTGTGGAGAACAGTCCCTGTCTCCATGGAGGACTCAGGTTCCTGATGTTCTGGTTTTTTTGCAGCAGGACCCGCAACAGGGGCTGGTGATGAGCTCCCTGAGTGTCCAGATGGCTGTGTGGTCCAGCTTTCAGGGAAAGGTGTAGAGCATCTTTTTGCATTGAGAGGTAGCTTGGCTTCTGAAGAGGGTGGTGCATGTGCACGCCCCTCTTATCCTTCCTTTCTTTTTTGGAACCTCAGTCTGATCCTCCAGGCACTGTCGAAGGCTCCTTTTGAGCCCCTTCACTTGGGTTCCATCAAGGATCTTACCCTCAAAACAATATTTTTGGTGACCATCACCTCTGCTAAGAGGCTTTCAGAATTGCAAGCTCTGTCATGTTGGGATCCCTATCTCTCCCTCTCTGAGGAGTCTGTGTCCTTGCACATGGTACCACCTTCCAAAGGTGGTGTCTCTGTTCAATGTGAATCAGGTTGGTTTGCCCTCTTTTGTGGTGCAGGGATCATTGCTGGAGGATCGGAAGCTTCACAAGCTGGATGTCCAGTGGGCACTGCTTAGAATACCTCAAGGAAATGAATGAGTTTTGTCTCTTCAGACCACCTCTTTGTAGTTTTCCATGGCTCTCAGAAGGGCTAGGTGGCTTCGAAGGCCTCATTTGCGAGGTGAATTGAGGTGACTATTGAGTGCGCTTACATTGGTAAGAATAATCTGGTGCCTCAGGGGCTCATAGCCCACTCTACTAGGGCTCAAGTTGCTTCCTGGGTGGACGCCTGGGCGGTATCCCCTGAGGATATCTGCAGGGTGGTGACTTTGTCATTGCTTCAGTCCTTTGCTAAACACTACAGATTGGATGTGCTGGCTAGAGCCTGCTCAGACTTTGGCAGAGTCGTCTTTCGGGGGGGGGGGGGGGGGGGGGAGGGGGGCTTGTCTTCCCTCACTCAATATATCTGCTTTGGTACATTCCATTGGTTCATAATAGTGGAGCTGATGCTAAGAAAGGAGAAATTGTTTTACATAATTTTCTTTATTTGGATTTTGCTCACACTTTTTTCAGTAGTAGCTCAAGGTGAGGTACATTCGTACATTCAATAGTTGACACTGTTCTGAAGTCCCTGCCTTTGGAAGACCTTGGCCCGGGGTTTTAGGTGCTCTGTGCTTCCTTTTCAGTGCTTTAAAAAATTTTTTTTTCATTTTGTGATTGGCAGCCATACAGATTTCCGTGATATGGCTATATCCTGGTATATGCAGGGTAGTGAGTGCCACTCTGTGGTGGGGTTTGGTCGCTCGATTATCATTGCAGCTGCTGTGTTTGATGGGGCCATAGGTGCATTACAAAGGGACCTTATGCTGCTTGGGCAGATGCATACTGGATTGTTCCAGGGAGCACCTCTGCTTATTCTGGTGATGTCACTGGCAGAATTCAGTTTTCTTTACTTCCACCTGCTGGTAGGAAAGGATAACACCTATTGGTTCAGAACAGTGTCACTGATTAAAGAAAAGAAAATTGTCAGGTAAGACATAATTTCTCATTGACTAATAAATGAAAACCACCCAACATGGCCATGTTTCAAAATGTCTTCATCAGGAGTTTAAGTATAATAAATGGAATTATAAAAGCTAACAAACATATAAAAACATTTAAAAGACATGTTAAAATATGACAAAAAAAATTAATACTTAAATACAATCAACATCATAATAACGAAATAAGTAGTACCAAGCAGCTTTAAGATAATCACATCCTTAATAAAAAATTATGAATAATGTAAATAAGCCCTACATCTCTAAATCAGCTATGTACAGTGGTGGAAATAAGTATTTGATCCCTTGCTGATTTTGTAAGTTTGCCCACTGACAAAGACATGAGCAGCCCATAATTGAAGGGTAGGTTATTGGTAACAGTGAGAGATAGCACATCACAAATTAAATCCGGAAAATCACATTGTGGAAAGTATATGAATTTATTTGCATTCTGCAGAGGGAAATAAGTATTTAATCCCTCTGGCAAACAAGACCTAATACTTGGTGGCAAAACCCTTGTTGGCAAGCACAGCGGTCAGACGTCTTCTGTAGTTGATGATGAGGTTTGCACACATGTCAGGAGGAATTTTGGTCCACTCCTCTTTGCAGATCATCTCTAAATCATTAAGAGTTCTGGGCTGTCGCTTGGCAACTCGCAGCTTCAGCTCCCTCCATAAGTTTTCAATGGGATTAAGGTCTGGTGACTGGCTAGGCCACTCCATGACCCTAATGTGCTTCTTCCTGAGCCACTCCTTTGTTGCCTTGGCTGTATGTTTTGGGTCATTGTCGTGCTGGAAGACCCAGCCACGACCCATTTTTAAGGCCCTGGCGGAGGGAAGGAGGTTGTCACTCAGAATTGTACGGTACATGGCCCCATCCATTCTCCCATTGATGCGGTGAAGTAGTCCTGTGCCCTTAGCAGAGAAACACCCCCAAAACATAACATTTCCACCTCCATGCTTGACAGTGGGGACGGTGTTCTTTGGGTCATAGGCAGCATTTCTCTTCCTCCAAACACGGCGAGTTGAGTTCATGCCAAAGAGCTCAATTTTTGTCTCATCTGACCACAGCACCTTCTCCCAATCACTCTCGGCATCATCCAGGTGTTCACTGGCAAACTTCAGACGGGCCGTCACATGTGCCTTCCGGAGCAGGGGGACCTTGCGGGCACTGCAGGATTGCAATCCATTATGTCGTAATGTGTTACCAATGGTTTTCGTGGTGACAGTGGTCCCAGCTGCCTTGAGATCATTGACAAGTTCCCCCCTTGTAGTTGTAGGCTGATTTCTAACCTTCCTCATGATCAAGGATACCCCACGAGGTGAGATTTTGCGTGGAGCCCCAGATCTTTGTCGATTGACAGTCATTTTGTACTTCTTCCATTTTCTTACTATGGCACCAACAGTTGTCTCCTTCTCGCCCAGCGTCTTACTGATGGTTTTGTAGCCCATTCCAGCCTTGTGCAGGTGTATGATCTTGTCCCTGACATCCTTAGACAGCTCCTTGCTCTTGGCCATTTTGTAGAGGTTAGAGTCTGACTGATTCACTGAGTCTGTGGACAGGTGTCTTTCATACAGGTGACCATTGCCGACAGCTGTCTGTCATGCAGGTAACGAGTTGATTTGGAGCATCTACCTGGTCTGTAGGGGCCAGATCTCTTACTGGTTGGTGGGGGATCAAATACTTATTTCCCTCTGCAGAATGCAAATAAATTCATATACTTTCCACAATGTGATTTTCCGGATTTAATTTGTGATGTGCTATCTCTCACTGTTACCAATAACCTACCCTTCAATTATGGGCTGCTCATGTCTTTGTCAGTGGGCAAACTTACAAAATCAGCAAGGGATCAAATACTTATTTCCACCACTGTAGCTATATTGCACTGATCTCTGGATGCATACATGAAAAGGACTTTAGATTTACAAGTTTATCATCTTCATTAGATAAAAAAAGGTTTTGCTTGTCATCGTATCTATTGCAGATTCCTTCTACCAATCAATTTTTGACTTGTTGGGTGGTTTTATTTATGAATCAATAAAGTTTATGAACTTTTCATCTATGTCTTGGTTTATGGTTTGGATCCACTGTTTGGCAACACTTTGGTGTGAATCTTGGCCTCTTTTCATCTGCTAAGGCTCACCCTAGACAATTATTAGAACAGTGTGAGATACTTTTCCTACCTCAGGGTGGAGTGGTAATTGAAATCCAGAGTTCGCAGGTCCCTTAGTTTGGTGGCAGATGCTGGAGGCTGTTCACTTTTGGTCAGTCTTTCCTGGTGAGCTAAGAGAGGAACAGTAGTGTACATAGAAATGCAGGTTGATTAGAGCGGTCGCTAGCCTGAATTTCAGTTCTGCTACTTGCTGTTCCTCTTTCTACTGATCATGAAAACCAGCTGTAGTGTTAAAATAAATGTTTACGTTATACAGCGGATAACTTAATTAGATGATCTTTTTATTTCATGTAAGGGAGGCTTGGGGCGGTGGGGTTTTATTTAGGAAAGGGATAGGATTTGATATACCGCCTTTCTGTGGTTAAAGTCAAACTAGCTTACTTATTATATACAGGTACTTATTTGTACCTGGAGCAATGGGAGGATTAAGTGACTTGCCCAGTCATATGAGGCTGTAGTGGGAATCGAACCCAGTTCCCCTGGTTCTCAGGTCACTGCACTAACCATTAGGCTACTCTGAGGAAAGGTCACATGTCAGTTGCCAGAAGGAGGGCAAGGGTGACACATGAAGATGTCCGCTCTCCTCTTCTCTGCAAATGTGTGTAGCCTGGCGCTGCTCAGCTATGATGACAGAAATCGCTTCAAAATCTGTGACCTTGTTGAAGTGGATGGATTTTTTTCAGGAAGTTGGTTCTTTTAGTTTCCTAGTGTGTGGTCCATGTAATAAGCTGTGCTGTCCTTTAACAGTAGTTTACCATGCAGTTTCTGCATTAACCTTACTACCTGATGTGGTAAGGATTTTAGGTCCCAATGCTGAAAAGTAAATGCAGGGACTAGAGGCTACACTAGCGCCATACTAGTGCCCGTATTTACCTGCGCAGAATGTTCAGAGGCCATGATCGTGGGAACAAATGAGCATTCAGACAAAAAACACAAGTAGCATGCTCATGTTAATGAGGCCATTTTGTATTCCTCTCCAATGCTCAGAAAAGAGCGTCAAAACAAAACTGCCTTACTGCTGCAAAAAAATAATGCTAGGTCGGAGCATGCGTTAGAGTTTTGGAAGAGAGGATGTCTTGTGATTCTCATGTTTCTGTCATGATTCTTTCTGCAAAATCTGCCAGTTCTGATTGCTTGTGCAAGCCCTTAAGCAATGGTTGTGAGAAACAGCAGACCCAAGCGAAAGCACACATTGTCTGTTTCCTGCATCTAAATTTTAAGCATCCGTGTAAAAAAAAAAAGATCACCCAAAGTGAAAATACACATTGTCAGAGAGAAAAATTAAAAACACTTATATTTTGGCTGCAGAAAACAGATGCCAATGTGTGCTTCACATTCGGGTTTTACCAGGCACATGCAAACAGGAGCTGAGCTTACAGCGGAACTCTTGCGCATGTGCCAAGCACAATCCTCCCACCGTACTCCATAATGCTCAATGCTACGATCATGTCTATATTTGCATCTCATTAATACTGAGCATTACGGGCATTCTTCTGCACTGTTATGCGGTATTTTTACGGTACTATTCGGAACAGCGCCGGAGTTGTGAGCATCAGGGCCTTAATGCAGTAAAACTACTATATGCTGAAAGCAAAATTAAAAAAAAAAATCACTCAGGTAATATAGCAAAAAAGAGCTTCAGTGACAATATAATTATAGAAAACAGTTACTAAAACAATCAAATCTATACATACAGTAGATATGTTGTGAGGCAGATTTTAGAAAGGATGTACAAATTGGATTTAGATCTCCAAGGCCAGGTCTGTTGAGTTTTACTAGTATTTTAGAACGGGATCTATCAATGTAGAGTCTGTTCCTCAAATACATCCAGGAATCTACATGTATGTATCAGTTACATGTGGTTGGAGCATCCATTTTACAAGCATCAAGGTCTAGAATGCCAACAGGGTCAACATGTCAACTTAAGAGTATGTGCTGGCATATATACATGTAGGTTGGCATTTTAGAACATGCACATCTTTTTCCGACTCTGTCACAGTGCCCAATATCCTTTGCTAGCATTGCTTTAGAGAGTACAAAAGACACTGGGGGATTAAAGCAGGCAGCTTCTCCTAATCCCTCAAGTGGAGCTCTGCAGTAATGGGGCCAATGATCAGAAGAAAACGCAGGTGCTAGAGGCTATTAGCGCCATACTAGTGCCTGCATTTGCTACCACCCCATGATCAGAGCCCCCAAGCGCGTGAAACAACGCGCTCGCAGGCTCTGAATGCAAGTAACATGCAAATGCAAGGTAAACATATTCCTCCCCAGTGATCAGTGAGCAGCACGCCAAACATTGGTGCGCTGTCCGCGGCAAACCCTACATCAGCTTGGAGCTAGCTTTAGGGTTTGCAGACCATTGGGGAAGAATGGTGAGCCCTGTCCAGCATGCATTTGAATACTAGCAGCCCCCCCCCCCCTCTCAGGAACCCTGACCCCCCAGCCAACAACACGGGGGCTGGAGCCAAGGCAATACCGATGTTGAGGTTGGCAGATGATGATAGAAACATAGAAACCCAGAAAAATGAAGATCTCATGGTTATCCAGTCTGCGCATCCATGCCATCTACTATCCCTTCCTCTCCCTTAGAGATCCTATGTGCTTGTCCCATTCTTTCTTGAATTCAGATACAGACTTTGCTTCCACCACCTCCACTGAGAGGTTGTTCCACTGATCCACCATCCTTTCTGTAAAAAGGTATTACTCCTTTCACCTTCATCTTATGCCCCCCCCCCCCCCAATTCCAGAGCTTCCTTTTAACTGAGACTTGCATTTATACCATGGAATTGTTTTTAATTACACTATCCCTTCTCCCACCTTTTTTCCAAAGTATACCTTCTGTGATGATGACTGTACATGTATCTTTTTGCCCCGCTCTAGTCCTGCCCAAATCACGCTCTGACCATTCCCCCTTGCAATATGCATGTATTTGCATTTTGTACATGTATTATCCCACCTTTTAAAAATAGGGATTTAGCTGTATATACAATATACACATTTAAACCCTGGTTTGTGCACTTCCAAAGTGCAAATAGAGCTTCTAAAATTACTTCTCGTATTTAATTCATGACCATCATAAGTACAGAGGAGGATGATCCAAGGTTTAGAACCACGTAATCTATCAATAATGTAAAGTGAAAAATAAAATAAAACAGACTGATTTTGAGTATGATTGTTGGAGCAAGTTAATATTGTGTGTGCAGGGTTTTCAGGCTCAGCCAACTCAAAAAGACAGCAGAGAATCTGGCCCAAGAATCAAGGCTAGGACCTCAATAGGGGCATTCACAGCACTGCCTCTGCACCTCCAAGCTGGGTCACAGTGGAGCTGTAACTGAAGGCCATGAAGAGACCTGTCTAATAAATAGGGAACTTGAACAGGGCAGGTCAAATGTGTAACTAGCTTTTCCATGTACAGAGCCAATACAAGTCCAGGAACAATGAAACCCTTCTCAGACAAAGGCTTGTGAAAAAGGAACAAACCTGAAAGAATGCATTGTTTTCAACAAGGTCACAGGTTGTGAAGTGATTTCTCTTGTAGCTGAGCTGTGCCAGGGTGGAAGCTTCTCTCTGTGGAGGGGGTGGATGGTTTCATGTGGTGTCAGGAAAGATCAGTCTAGTATTTCTTTCATCAGCTCTCTGCATATTATGTGAGAGAGAAAACACATGAAAGGGATAAGAAAGGGATGTATGGAACAGAAGAGAGAGAGATACAAACTCTCATTTATACACACACACACACACACACTCTCTCTCCTGTTTTTCATGTTCTTTCTCTCGCATGGTGCGCACACATACACACAACTGTTTTCTCTCACTTTCTTTAGTCTTTCCCCCCATCCCACAAAACCACAAATACAGAAGACTAGAAACCCTGCTGCAGCTTTTGTCTTCCCACAGGAATCCCTCTTAGCTTTGCTTTGCCTTTTGAGAATTTGCCCTCTAATTGTAAGTGTTGATGAGGGAGTATTGTCCTGGACTAGTCTCCCAGGGCAGCTGATGGAGGCTCCCCTGACCCATTTCCTTCCTCTCTGCTTCTTGAAAGGAGGTGTACTGTGTATTCTCACACCAGGAAAGGGTAGAGGGAGAGAGAGAGAGAGAAAACACCCAACCTGCAGGTAGTATAAGGGCAGACTGGGTGGACCGCACAGGTCTTTTATCTGCCGTCATTTACTATATTTACTATGTAAAAGATCTTTTGTTCCAGAACTGCCTCAATTTTCTGTGAAAGGATGAAGAAATTGCTTGAGCCTGTGTGACTCTATACAAGCTGGAGTTCTTTCAGCTTTATATATTTATTCATTTTTATGTATTTATTTTAGCACTAAGGCAACAAGCTCAGTGATCTGACAAGGATATATCCGTGTCTGTGCTTTTCACCTACCATAGAAATTTGCCTGCCAAGATGTGCAGTGCAGAAAGGTTGTATTTATTCCAGCTAGAAGCATCCATCTCCTAGAAAGAACTTCTGACTGTTGAGTACTATATAATCAGACTTGCACATCATAACATTTTATGTGTGTGTGTGTGTGTGTGTGTGTGTGTGTGTGTGTAATCTATAGGGGCAAAAAAAACAGAAGAAACACTCCTTTGCAGAAAATGTTACAACCACCACCACACAGCAGGGATGATGGAGAAACAAAGCAAACTAGAGATGCTTAACAAAAATGTATTGTGTCGATACAATCTAGATTCAACATGGGCCGTGTTTTGGCCAAGGGCCTGCTTCAGGAGTCTAATCTTTGTGCTTTGCCAAAAGCAGATGCTTAACATCAAATGCTCAAAAACACGAAGACTTGTATAAGTCACTGTGTTCCTAATAAATGTGAATGTTCACCATGCCAGATACATAACAAGCACGTAGTGTCCTCACTGTGTGCTTGTTCTAGTAAATAATCTAGACCCATACAAACACATACATACATTTATATGTAAAATCGTCCTAGGAAATAATAGAAGTGATAGGATTGTATCCATATGCACAATTCACTGTTTTATCAAGATTTTGGATTGATAAGTAGTGCATCTTTTCTGCACTGTTTGGGGATAAGCTTTCATGATGCATATCAGCAGGGTGGCTGTTCCTTATCTACTGCGTGCTTTGGGATTGTCCCAGCTGGAGGTGGCTAATGGAATCATCTCATGTTGAAAAAGGACGTAGAAATGGTACGCCAGCTTCATTGTGGGGTGAGGTCTGAGATGGAATTTTGTGTGCTTTTCTGAGCATTAACGGGGTCATGTGTGTATAAAAGGTTAGAAGTCAATGTGTTAGTGCCAATACCTCTTGGAAACTGGAATCCCTGGAAGACTAGTTAGACCACAGTGAGGGTATATGGACGATTACCCCAGGATGTGTTGTATGTGGTGAGAGTGTATGGCAGAGCTTCCTAACCTGTGGGGCGTGACTCTAAATGGAGTTCCAAAACTCGCTTTTGGAGTTGTGACCTGGGTGGGTGCTCCATAGGATATCGTTGTCCTGTGCCACCTGTTGGTCACGCACTGTTCTGTAGCCTTGTAAATTAGTTGCAGCCACATTACTCTGTGATGTGTGGTGACAGTGTTTGGGATGTTACTCTGTGCTGTATTGTGTGTAGTGAGACTGTATGAACTTTTTTATCTGGAATGTGTTTGGGCGAGAGTGCAAAGGAACATACTCTCAGCGCAGTGAAGGGTGAGCCAGAGAGGTAGGTTTTTGGTGTCCATGACCTTTGTGGCTGTATGGGTTGTTGCTGTGTGGTGAGTGAGTATGAGTGTGGTTTTTTTTTTTCTGGGATGTGTGTGTGTCGTAAGAGTTTATGGGCTATTGCTGTGTGTTGTGAGAGTGTATGGGCTGTTTTTTTTTTTTGGTCTGTAGGATGTGTTGTGTGTGGTGAGAATTATTGGTGCCAGCTCTGTGAGTGCAGTAAATGTTCACTATTTGGAGTTCCCAGGCAAACTCCTTCACTCTGTCCAGGAAAGAGTAATCTGATTAAAGTATAGCACTCCTGTTTTTGTTAAATTGACCTTTGTGTGAAATGTTATTCTGGGTTATGTAGTGAGAGTGTGTGAACTGTTACTGTGGGATCTGTTGTGTGTAGTGAGATTGTCTGGACTATTATTCTGTAAAGTGTTGTCTGTATATATGTTAATGATAATAATGTAAGATAGCAATACTGGATTTAGCTCACAGCTTTTTCAGTAGTAGGTGAAAGCAAGTTGTGTTTAGGTGCTCTAGATATTTTTCTGTCACTAAAGGGTTTGCAATTTGTACCTGAGGTAATATAGGGTTAAGAGACTTGCCCAAGATCACAAGGAGCTGCACTGGGATTTCCAGCCAGCTCCCCCTGGTTCTCACACTACTGCTGTTCCTCCACTGGAGGATTGCTGACTTTATTTTCTTTGTTCTCTTGTATTTGTCAGCTCCCCACCCCCATCAAATCCAAAGTGTTTGCTCAAAACAGCTTACAGCAAAATTAAAATGGCAGAGTGCATAATAAAATACTTTTGAAAATATATAATATCTGTTTTATATATATGAGTTTCTAAATATTGTCAGTTGGACATGACTGTAAGTAGTGTGGCAGATGAGGTGTAAAGGTGTTGTCTTATCTCCCCTTAACCCACTATCAGTCCTCCTCAGGAAGGGAAATTGAAATGCAAAGTTTTGGGGAGGAGTGTAGGTCTTGTGGGAACTGCTTTGTGATCCTGGATCCAACAAAATATTTGGGGCCCTTCAAAGCCGTTAAAAAAAACCCACTCCTTCCTTTGGATCTCTTAGACCCCAATGCTTAAAACTTCTGCTATATTCCAAATAGCACCATAAAAATACCGCCAGAACAGCACAGAACACCCTAATGCGCAACGTAAATGAGATGCAGATATAGATAGGTGTGCTCATAGCGTTGAGCATTATGGAGTTCAGCGGTAGGATTGTGCTTTGGCATGGGAAGATTGCACTTGGCACATGCAGAGAAGAGTTCTGTGGTAAGCTTGGCTGCTGCGCGCATGTGCCTGGTAAAACCCAATTGTGAAGCACACATTGGCGTCTGTTTTCTGCGGCCTAAATATAAGCATTAAAAAAATTATTTTAGCTTGGACGCTTATATTTAAACAAAGGAAACAGACACCAATGTGTGTTTTGAATTTGGGAGTTACATTTTTTTTTTTAGCATGGATGCTTTAGACGCAAGAAACAGATACTTAAGTTGTTCATCTGCTTGCTCATTTGTTCCCACGCTTCAGGCCACTGAACATTCTGCGTAGGTAAATGTGGACGCTAGTACAGCGTTAATGGCCTCTAGTGCCTGCATTTACTTTTGATCATCAAGACCATTGGTGAATCTTGAAAGCACTGTGCCAGTTCTGTCCCTCTCTCCTCAGGGCCCTAAGGGTGTGAACACCTGCTGGTATCCAGCAGACCTCTCTGACTTGCACACAAAATAAATGATTCAAGCTTTAAGACTGTCCTTGTTCCTGCTGTGTGTCATTGTTGGAGTTTGTGGGATGTATTATTATCTTGCAGTTACACCTGCTGTGTGGTTTCTGGATCTTTGGCCTAGCCTGTGCTGGGGTAACATCTACCCTGGGTAATTTACAGATTAATGAGGCCCTATTTACACACTGTCTGTGCATTTAATAGCTAAGTTGAGCAGTTATTACATTAACTTCCAGGAAGCACTAAATACAATTCTTCCTTATTGTCCCTTCGGACCGGCCCAGCATGACTGGTTGGTTGTGCACGCCTTCCAGCAGGTGGAGACTGGTTGGTATAGTTTAAAAAACAAAAACAAAAAAACCCCTGTGTACCTCTTTATACCTCTGTGCACCATTTGTTTTATTTTGGCTGGCAGAGGCTGAGGCCCGCGGGTGTTCTCTTGTGCGTAAACTCAGTTGGCTGACTCCCTCTTCCCTTCTCTATCCCTGAGCTACTGGGCAGACTTTAGCTCTAATACAGCCTTCCACCCCTTTGAGGGAAGGGTGTTGCAGAGTTAACAAAAAAAAAAAAAACAGTGCAGCTCTGTTTTTCTATCTTTTAGAGTTTCTGGACAGTACGTTGCAGCATGGCGGAGAAATAGCGCAAATGCAGTGGTGTATGGGTATGAGTATCTGCACATCATTCGCATAGATGTAGAACTAAGTGTCCATTGATTGAATCAGCTCAGCTAGTAGCTTGAGGTATCGGCAGAGGTGAGTGGTACGATGTTGCATTCTCACCATCGGTCCACATCTTTAGCGTATGTGTGTGGCGAGTTTTCGAAGCTGGTGTGATTGGGAGATATCTTCGTTGCGTACATCCATCCCGCAAGTCTTGGAGTTTCTGCAGGGCTTGGTCTTAGCTTCCCTGAAGATTCAGACAATGGCATTGGCTTGTTATTGGGGGTGTGTCAAGGGCAAGTCTTTGGCCAGTCATCCGGATGTGGTTTGGTTTCTGTGAGGTGTGAATCTCTTGCACCTGCCTAGGTGGTCTACCTTTCCACCTTGGGGTCTTAATTTCTTAATTTAGTCCTCTCAGTGCTTATCCATCCACATTTTGGACCATTGGCTTCTATCTCCATTAAGGATCTTACTTTGAAATCGGTCGTCTTGGTCGCAATTTCGTCAGCGAGACGTGTGTCAGAATTACAAGCTCTTTCATGCAGGTCTCCTTTTTTGAAATTTCTGGCAGATCGTGTGGTTATGCGACCGGTGCCATCTTTTGTGTTGTTGTTTTATGTTAATCAGTCCCTGGTCTTGCCATCCCTTGGCTTTTCCAAGGGGTCGGAGGAGCAGCAATCGTTTCGTAAGCTGGATCTTTGAAGGATGTTGCAAGAGTGTGTATGGCGGACAGAGGAGTTTCGGCAGTCAGACTGACTCTTCATTTTGCTAGGCAGTGGTTGCAAAAGTATGGCAGCGTCAAAGGCTACGGCTAGCCAGACGGATTAAAAAAGTCATTGTTTCAGTTTATATTCTGAAGGGTAAATCAATTCCGGATGGAATTAGGCTCATTCTACTAGGGGACAGGCTGCATCCTGGGCGGAGTGTTCTTTGGTTTCTCCGGTGGACATTTGCAAGGCAGCCACTTGGTCTTCACTGCATTTGTTTGTTTGGCACTACATAGTGTTGATGTACAGGCACGTCGGGATGCTGCATTTGGTCAACGGGTTCTGTTGGTGGGACACGGTCCCTCTCTTAAGTAACTGCTTTGGTACTGCTCACCAGTCGTGCTGGGCTGATCCGGAGGGACGATAAGAAAGGAGAAATTAGGTCCTACCTGCAAATTTGCTTTCCTTTAGTCCCTCCAGATCACCTCAGCTCCCTCCCTTTCTAGATATTGTTTGCTTTGACAAAGTGGTCAGGCGGTTGTTCCTCATCCTTGTCTGTGTGGGAACAGTTTTGTAAAGGAAAAAAAAGCATTTAGTTTAGGGTATATATGTAAATTTAGCGTTGTTCAAAGCCAACATGCGTTGCACTGTCAGTGTCTGTGGCTGTACTGTCCAGTGGTGCAGATGCTTGGTTTCTTTCTTCTTGCTTTGTTACTGATATGTTGAGACTTGAAAGGGCTGACCTGGGTTCTTATTGGCTCTCAAGTTTCAGTGTTCTTAGTCTCCACCTACTGGAAAGCATGCACAACCCATCAGTCATGCTGAGCCAGTCCGGAGGGACTAAAGGAAAGCAAATCAGCAGGTAGGACCTACTTTCTCCTTTTCATTGTTAATCGGGGACTTGGCTTACTTTGCAATTGGCGCTGTGTTACAGATTTCCCCTTCCTCCTGTTTTTCTCTTTTTTTTGCTTGGCAGCATTCCAAATCCCAGCCAGTCCAGGAAGCTACAGCCAGGCTCATAAATTGGGATACCACGAGCCAGGGTACACGGCTACTGGAGATAACAGGGTTCCATGCCCCCTCGCCCTGCCTCTAGGAATCTTGTTGCTCCCCCATCATCGATACACCAGACAGCAAGCAGTCTGAACCAGTAAGCTGTGCTGCACTCCTGCACCAGGCATACTTTTGTTTGATTTGATTGCAAGAGTTTGATTGTGACCCCTGAGGCAGGCGTCTTTGCCCGCCGAAACACGGACCATGTCGGGTACATATTTTCTGGTGCTTTCAATAAAAAACTTTGAAATGCATCTCCCTGGTTGGTCGTCATTCGCGTTATGCTCTACTACTTATTGGCTCCTGCTGGACTTTTGTAGAGATTTCTTCCTGTTTGTGTGCTTTACCCTGTATCTGGCCACCAGGGAATCAGACTCGGTTCAGTATGGCCACTGAGCCACCAGACCAGTCTGCTCGCAGTTTTTAAGGAGTCAAACAACTTGACATCCTAGAAGCAGATTTTATAGGAAAGGGGGGTAAAGGTTGCATGAGAGCATCTTTTGTCAAAGAGGAAGGAAGGGATGTGTATGAGCTGATAATCCAGTGTCAAGGCTATAACAGGGCACCAATGTGAAATGTCTGAAAAGGAGGCAACATAGATTCACTTTATACAGAATATCCGCATTAGCCCAGAATGCCATTGCACAAATGTACACCTGCTCTATAGAAAGTTTAAATGTGTGCATACACTTTGTGGTTGAACATGCATTTTATAAAACATTGCAGTTCTGCTCATGCTCAGCCAGTCTGTGCTACATTGCACACTTACAAATACGTGTAATCTTGTTGACTTGTGTACTAGTAATGGTATATTTGAGTGCAGAATGTTAAGAACCACTTTCTGCATGTAATACCTGAAAACTACTCTCTCAAACATTACTCCCATTCACTGGTGAACAAAAAAATTAAATACTAGGGTAAATTTGATTAAACACACAACCCCGCCCCCCCCCCCCCCCCATTCAAACTAACTTTCCTTCAAAAAGGTACTGAGGGGGCCAACCTAGCAACCATGTGACACTGATCTGTGCTGCCACACAGGAGATTTAGGAGAAATGCTTTATAAAGCTATACCCCTGTGGTGCTTTCTTTTAAGGTGCTGTGAAACAACATTGCCTGTATAGTTCCTGGTCAGGCTAAAATTCTGAAGCCTTGTGAGCTCCAGGAATATGGAATGAGATTTAGTTGACTGCTGGCTGCTTCCTGTGTGCCAAACTAAGGAGGCTAGAAATGACTAGTTCTTTTCTGTAACTTTCTGGGGAATGGAGGGAATGGTGGTGCGTTCCATCCAGAAGTTGGAGTATGTGCAATGTTATGGCTTTGGCAAAAAAAAAAAAAAAATCTGAATCCCTTACCAAGTTGGAGACTTGGTCTGGATCTGCTTAGTGGTATGGAACATTGATTGCTTCCTGGCAGGTGTGGGATAAGGTCATTACTGGACAAGAATAATTGTGCAGTACAGCTGGTGCTTTGGATTGCTGCTGTCAGCTTTCCTTCTTCCTCCTTGCCTGCACTGCACTTTTACAAATCATGTTCTGTACCTGGCAGCCCAGAGTGCAGTGTGAGATGGATCTAGTTAAGATCCTGAGGTGGGGAGGATACAAAGAGGGACTGTATATAGGTCCTGAATTGCTGCTTTCTCCAAAAGTATTTTAAAAGAACTCCTAGTTGATTGGGTATATAATGCATTGAACTAAATGATATGTTCTGGGTGGATGTGACAAAAAAGTAATTGACTTTTTTCTGTAAGTTGCGTGCTTTTTGCATTATTTTTTTGGCCGGGTCCAAAATTACCCACTGTCTCTGCAGGTGAAAATATTTCCTGATGGTTCTTTGAGTTTGTGTTACTATTAGAACCTGTTATTTTGCTTTGACTGTAGTTGCTCTTTGCCACCCCCACCCTCATCCTAATAGTTAAACAAGTTCTGTGTTACGGATTTTCCCTTCCTCCTGTTTCTCTCTTTTTATTTTAATTTTTTTTTGCTTGGCAGTATTCCAAAGCCCAGCCAGTCCAGGAAGCTAGAGCCAGGCTTGAGAATGGGGAGGCCATGGGCCAGGGTGCACGGCAGGTGGAAATAACAGGGCACTGTGCCCCCATGCCCTGCTTCTAGGGATTTCGCAGCTCCCAGGAAGGAGCAGCAGGAGCCGAGGGGGGGGGGGGGGGTACTGCGATATCGTGTGTCAAGCGCGAGGGGCGGCTGGGAGAGAGTGCTCAACAATATCAGAGAGTGACAACGAGACGCCCCCTCTTCCAACGGGGTGTGGTCAGCAGTGTGCGGCGGTCGGGGGATGAATCTCTTGAGGATTGCGAATTGGAACCGGACACCTCCTCCCCCCCCCCCCCCAGAGTATGCAAATAGTCAGGCGCTTTCTCTTCCTTAGGCTGTGGGTTTGTGGAATAGGAAGTGGCCCCTTTTAACAGCGATTGGTGGAGTTGCTAGCAGCCGGTGGCGGCATTCTTTCTGCACAGGTATGAAGTGCGGTGGAGGCAACCCGGAGAGTCCATAGGAGTAAGTCAAAGGTGGGACTCCCAAAGCACGGTAGCATGGTTGCGCATCCTGCAGGCAAGTAGACCTTGTATGGGAGAAAAGACCCTTGGACAAGGACAAAAAAAAATTCGCCTGCAGCATACAGGAAGCGAGGGAGGTGGCCCTAGTTCTTAGAGGAGGCGAGGGGTATGGGGCCGGCAGACTTGCATACTGACCAACACCAGTGAAAGGGGGCAAAAGAAGCATACCATGCGGAAGAGGAAGCACAGAAGCTCTTCCAACTCTAGCAATAGTTCTAGTTTGTCTAGCAGATCCTCCTCAGACTCATCCCCTGACAAGGGAGCGCAGGGTGCACGCGTGAGGATAGGCAATGCTGGAACGGACAGGGGCCCACAAGTGCTTACATCCTTGTCAGAAGGGAAACAAAAGAAAAAGAAGGGCAATGACAGAAGAGATGAGACTCAGGATAGGAGGACCCCGCGCACGATAGTAAACTGGGTGTTGGCATTCCTTAGGATGGCAGGCATGATCAGGCAAGGGAATCCTAACCAGGTAGACCCCTTGCTCACTTACATGCATAACATATTAGAAGCATACAGAGACTTTGAGGGTGGCACTTGGCTTAAATATGACATGGCATTTAGGGCTGGAATGGAGGAGAACAAATGGAGGGGGTACCACTCACGTCAACCTAAGGCTTCACCATATGACCAACAAATCTCACACAGGTGCTGGACAGGGCAGACCCTTTCGCACAGCCAGCACATCCAACGGGCCTGCCCGGCACACGGGAACCAGGTTGGATGTCTACTGGAGATACAACTGGGCCATATGCAGTCTACGGAAGTACATATATAGACATGTGCGCCACCTGTAGAGCCAACCATCCCGCCAAATTGCCCCAAACGGTCAGCTGATATCAACCTAGTCTGTCCGTAGGGCTCCTCACCTTCAAAGCCCCCCATCCCAGATATCCCTGGAGCGCATGGACCCCTGGCTAAAGATATACCCAAAGCATCGCGTAGCCAAAATTATCCGGGAGGGCTTCACCTGAGATTTCCGCATCCCTTATGTGGGTCCATCACAAAATCAGAGGCCTAGGAGCTTCTCTACCATTACATTGGCGGAGGTTGTACACAGGAAGTTAAAGGAAGAAATTCAGTTCTGTAGGGTAGCGGGCCCATTTCATGCCCTCCCCTTCAATCCCATGAGCCTATCACCCGTTGGCAGTGATCCCCAAGAAAGAGACAGGAAAGTATAGACTCATACATAACCTGTCCTCCTCTGCGGGTCGCACTGTCATTGACTTCCTCCTGAAAGAGGCATGTATGGTGTAGTATGCCTTGTTTCACCAGGCAGTAAAGCTAGTTCAGAAATGCGGCCCCCAATGATCTTATGGCCAAGGCAGACATAGAATCGACCTTCAGGCTGAAGTGATTCCTTTGTTCCTTTTTTTTTTCCCTTTTGCTGACACTGTGTGATTTAGTAGAACTGGATTCAAGGCCCTCTGCATCTGTTGGCTGGTGAAAACATTGGATTTCTCACATTCAATTTACAATACTGTTATTTTAAAGTGGGCATATAAGTACATAAGTATTGCAACGCTGGGAGAGACCAAAGGTCCATCAAGCCTAGCATCTTGTTTCCAACAGGGGCCAATCCAGATCACAAATACCTGGCATATGCTTCCCCCGCCCCCATCAAATCCCTATTAGAAACCCATAGTGATGCATGCTATGTATGAAGATAACACAAATAACTGAATATTGAATGGGGGGAAGAAGACTACAGTATTGGCCACAGAAATGATGCATTCTTTATATATTTTTAATGTATTTTTTTTTTTAACATAAAGACAAATGAAGATCAAAAGAGGAAACCTAGGAGCTGGAGCAATAGAAGCAGCACTGGATTCAAATCTCTATTATGAGTAATTGAGAGAGTACTTCAAAAATGCAAGTGGATAGAATACTAATTTGCCACATCCAGTGTTTGCGTTCATGCTCTTTTTCTTGCTCCTCTGTTCTTTCATCTCCCATGCAGGCTTGGCACAATGAAACTACAGTCAAGAACCTAAAATAAACACTAAAAAAAATATTCTGAAGCTTATTACCCCTATATGCCCCCATCAAAGAATGGAAAGTTTTTAAACACACTAGCCTATGAGTAGGTATTGAAAACGTTACCGTATTCCTAACTAAAATGTTCGCTGCTCCACATTACCCGTCCCATTGGTTCAGTAATGAAGGTAATTATGTGGTTTTTCAGACAGAAATATGAAATGTTATAGTTGTGGACTGATTCCAGCATTTGTCTGGTTGGTGCTGTTGAAGTCAGTTAAGGTTAAGTATAAAGGAAGTAAATGACTGCCTTAAAAAAAAATGAAGGCAGTGCTTTCAAGATAAAGGTGAGCTAGGACATAATGGCTTGTTCCTTATGCTGGAGAGGAGGAGGAGATGGATTCATATTACTGAATCTGTGAAGGGTTGTTTGAGGATAGTCTTCACCTACATAAACATGTTAGTATTGCATTATTTAAGCTATAAATCCCTGGAGAGCAGGCATGTATCAGCTTGACTGTGACCTCGGTAGTGTTGCCAAGGTGGTGGCCTATCTAGGTTTACTCCACAGGATTTTGTTTCACTTAAAAAAAAATAGTAGTTTATGTTTGAAGCTAAGTATTCAAAGACTATTGACTATATAATTTTCTCTTTAACTTCCTTCAATTCTAAGCCAGTGCTGTCTTGTATAATGTTTGAAGAAGTGCCTTTACAAAAGGCTGCTGGACCCTGCTATTTTCCGAATTAGTGTGAACAAAAACACAAGTGGTGAGAAGCTGATGAGAATTTGGAAGAGTTTGTCGTGTACAACTGCTTTTGGCATGCTCTGTTCCAGTTCTCTCTTTGTGGTTCAGGAGATATTGTCTCACGTGGCTGACCATTACTTCCCTTCTGCAAATATCTAAGGGAGAAGATGGTATGATTTTTACTGGGACAAGTTCACCAAGTGAGATGTCAGTAGCTTGTGTCCCTTATGCTTCCATCTAAGGCATCAGGTAGAACGAGCTGTGTAGCCAATTAGTTCCAAAGAATGTAAAAATCAGTCTAGGCTAACTGCATTTGAATTTCCTTAATGGCTACCTGTATGTAGCAAGCCAGAGGAAAGTGGATCTCCTCCACTCAGCACCTACATCTTTATTTATTTGTGACATTTATATCCCACATTATCCCAAACAAGTTTTGAGTTCAATGTGGCTTACTTTAAACAGTATAGGATACATAACAAAAAATAATGCATAAGAAAGTAATTTGTTGCAAGAATCCAATTTTACAATACAGTATCATAAACATACTGGGATAACTATGGATGTTTAACATTTAGAAAATCTATAATGAATGAGAAATTGTACATGAAGCAAAGAGTTCATGGTAACCAATTTAGGTAATAATTAATTGTTTGAGATATGGTTGTTCTTTGTGAGGGTTTGTTTGAATAGGAACGATTTGAGGATTTTGCGGAATCTAGTATATTCCTGTATATTTCTTATTTTGGGTGGTAAGGAGTTCCACCATTTGGTTCCTAAGTAAGTGAAGTCTGCAGAGTGGACAGTTTTGTAGATCACTTTTTTGCAATTTGAGAGGTGTAGTTTCAGGTAGTTTCTTGCCTCATATTTAGTGTTTCTTTGAGGTAAGTTTATTAATGGTACCATATAGGCTGGAGCTGTGCCATTTAGTATTTGAAAGATAAAGGTATATAATTTGAAGGTGATATCGCTTTGATGGGAAGCCAGTGTAATTTGATTAATAAAGGAGAGGCACTTTCAAAATGAGAGATTTTGTATATGAACCTGGCTGCAGTGTTTTGAGCAGTTTGGAGTTTTTTCAACGGGTACTCTTTACAGCCAGCACATATGGCATTACAATAATCGAATTGGGATAATGTTAATGATTGTACCAATAGTCTGAATGTTTCTGATGAGAAATAGGGTCTGATCGAGACCTTTAGGAAAGTTTGTTGCAGAACGAATGAACATGCTACTCTAGAGAGGAAAAGAGATTATATCCTCTTTTCAAAATGCATCTCTGGTTTATTTGATTAATCTAGACATGTTTTAATTGTTTAAAACTTACACTACTGTATAACTCGCCTTGTGAAATATGTTCCGTTGCAATTTTCACAAATTTACCAAAGTTGTTATTTTGAGTGTTTGTGGTTTATATTTGAATTTTCTTAAAGCAGTAAGAACTCAGTTGAGTTATTAATATTACCCATTAGTACCATGGATAGAATCCATACTCTCTCATTCAAAAGAGAAAAAACAACAACATTGTTTCCATATCATCATGCTGATCGATCCATAGACTGGTGGGTTGTGTCCATCTACCAGCAGGTGGAGATAGAGAGCAAACTTTTGCCTCCCTATATGTGGTCATGTGCTGCCGGAAACTCCTCAGTATGTTCTCTATCTCAGCAGGTGGTGGTCACACACAGCAGCAGCTCTGGCTAGGCCTCCAAGCCTAATATTTAGCTTTTGTTGAGTGCCTGGGGTTGAGGGCTCTTCTTGAGCAAGTGCAAACCTGGTGGCGCCAGGTCCCTCCTTTTCTCCCCCCTCCCGCTGGCTCCGTTAAAAAAAAAAAAAAAAAAAAAATTTTGGACGCCCTTAAGGGCGTTTATTTCGACGTTTATTTAAACGTTTATTGCAGCTACTCACTGGGACACCAGGTCGTTACAGCTCGGAGCGAGAAGCAGGTAATTTTTACCTTTTTATAGCGGGCAGGGGGTTCCCCGATTGATCTCTGCGTGGCCTATGGTGTCGGAGGGCGAGGGCGCGAAGAATCACTCCCCGGACTGCGTGTGCGCTTCTAGCGGGGATGCGGGGGTTTTAAAGTCTGATTCGCCCTTGTTGGGTGTCAGTTTGGAGGCCGGTCAGTGTCCCGGGTCTTCCTCCGGCGCGGCGGTTTTTCCCGCCATAAACGCCCATCCCCCGCTGCTCGCCTCTGCCATCTTGGCCGGCCACTCTGCTCGGACGGCTTCTTCTTGGGCCGCCCTTGAGCTGGGAGACGTTCATGCCATGGCCGCCCTTGATTTGGGCGACGGCAAAAAAGCGGCTAAAGTTAAGCGCCGTTCTTCTCGCGCGGCTCCTTCGTGCAGTGTCGCGCCGGACGCCATCTTGGATGCGCAGCATGTTGCTCCCCCGCTCTTGCGAGCGCCGGTTGAGGGTGCGTCTAGGGCTGTGGCCCAGGCTGCTGAAATACACAGTCTGGGGGGGTTTCTCCCCCGAGTTTATTTTGCTGCTGCATCAGGCCTTCCTTATGCAAAACGCTGCCCCTTCTCCCTTGTCCGATAACGGGGTGGAGGCCCCCGGAAGTAAACGCCCTCGGGTGGATTCCCGGGCCTTAGAGGACGCTGTTTCCTCTGATGTAGATGAGGGCAGCGTATCTGAGTTCTCCCAACGGTCCTTTGGGGATTCCTTGGAGGAGACGGATTCCCGCTCGGATGGAGCGGATGACCCCTCTGCAGCGCGGATCTTTCGCTCAGAGGATTTGCCCAACCTGTTACTGCAGGCCATGAGCATTTTGAAGATTTCCTCGCCAGAGGACGTCTCTCCCTCAGCCCCTGTTGGCTCTGCCATTATGCTGGGGACGAAGCGCCCGCCTAGAACCTTCCACGTGCATGATGCCATGCACACCTTAATTTCGGCTCAATGGGATGTCCCGGAAGCGAGCCTCAAAGTGGCTAGGGCTATGTCCCGCCTCTATCCTTTGCCTGAAAGTGAACGTGAGGCCTTTATTTGGCCTACCGTGGATTCTTTAATCATTGCGGTGACTAAGAAAACGGCGTTGCCGGTGGAAGGTGGCACGGCACTAAAGGACGCCCAAGACAGAAGATTGGAAGCGGCTTTAAGGTCGTCCTTCGAGGCGGCTGCCTTAAGTTTGCAGGCCTCAGTTTGCGGCTCCTATGTGGCCAGGGCATGCCTGACGATGGTGCAGCGGGCTTCCCCCTCGGATCCTTCCTTGAGGGCTGACTGGCCGGCCCTGGAATCGGGCTTGGCTTATTTGGCAGACTTACTGTATGATGTCTTGAGAGCCTCGGCTAAAGGCATGGCTCAGACAGTCTCTGCGCGGCACTGGCTTTGGCTGAAACATTGGTCTGCGGACCACGCCTCTAAGTCCCGCCTAGCTAATTTGCCTTTTAAAGGCAAGCTGCTCTTTGGGGTCGAGCTGGACAAAATCGTGACCGATCTCGGCACGTCTAAGGGCAAGAGGTTACCAGAGGTCAGGGCTCGGGCCAGTGCTCGCCCCGGTATCTCCAGAGGACGGTTTCAGGAAGCCTGTCGGTACCGCCCGGGCAAGTCGGGCTCCTCTGCCCCCTCTTCCTTCAAACGGAACTTCTCCCCCAAGCAGCATTCCTTTCGCAGAGACCGCCGTCCCGGAGGTACGCCCTCCGGTCCTCCCCCAGGGTCTCGTACCCAATGACGGGGTCCTGGTCCATGGCCCAGTGCAGATTGGAGGACGCCTGTCCTCGTTTCTGGGCGAGTGGACCAGAGTAACTTCAGACGCTTGGGTGCTGGAAGTCATCAGAGGCGGCTACAAGTTAGAGTTCTGCCGACCCTTAAGAGACGGGTTTGTACTCTCTCCCTGCAAGTCTCCGGTCAAAGCTGTGGCAGTGCAGCAGACCTTGGACAACCTGATACGCCTGGGTGCGGTCGTTCCGGTGCCAGAAAATCAGATTGGCAAGGGACGTTACTCCATTTACTTTGTGGTACCAAAGAAAGGAGGTTCTGTCCGGCCTATCCGCGACCTCAAAGGGGTCAATCGGGCCTTGAAAGTGCGGCACTTTCGCATGGAGACTCTCCGCTCTGTTATAGCGGCAGTGAAGGCAGGAGAGTTCTTGGCTTCCTTGGACATCAAGGAAGCGTACCTGCATATTCCCATCTGGCCTCCTCATCAACGCTTTCTGCGTTTTGCAGTCCTGGGCCGACACTTCCAGTTCAGAGCCCTCCTTTTCGGATTGGTTACTGCTCCGCGGACCTTCTCCAAAGTAATGGTGGTCATCGCGGCCTTCCTGCGAAAGGAAGGAGTACAAGTCATAAGTACATAAGTAGTGCCATACTGGGAAAGACCAAAGGTCCATCTAGCCCAGCATCCTGTCACCGACAGTGGCCAATCCAGGTCAAGGGCACCTGGCACGCTCCCCAAACGTAAAAACATTCCAGACAAGTTATACCTAAAAATGCGGAATTTTTCCAAGTCCATTTAATAGCGGTCTATGGACTTGTCCTTTAGGAATCTATCTAACCCCTTTTTAAACTCCGTCAAGCTAACCGCCCGTACCACGTTCTCCGGCAACGAATTCCAGAGTCTAATTACACGTTGGGTGAAGAAAAATTTTCTCCGATTCGTTTTAAATTTACCACACTGTAGCTTCAACTCATGCCCTCTAGTCCTAGTATTTTTGGATAGCGTGAACAGTCGCTTCACATCCACCCGATCCATTCCATTCATTATTTTATACACTTCTATCATATCTCCCCTCAGCCGTCTCTTCTCCAAGCTGAAAAGCCCTAGCCTTCTCAGCCTCTCTTCATAGGAAAGTCGTCCCATCCCCACTATCATTTTCGTCGCCCTTCGCTGTACCTTTTCCAATTCTACTATATCTTTTTTGAGATACGGAGACCAGTACTGAACACAATACTCCAGGTGCGGTCGCACCATGGAGCGATACAACGGCATTATAACATCCGCACACCTGGACTCCATACCCTTCCTAATAACACCCAACATTCTATTCGCTTTCCTAGCCGCAGCAGCACACTGAGCAGAAGGTTTCAGCGTATCATCGACGACGACACCCAGATCCCTTTCTTGATCCGTAACTCCTAACGCGGAACCTTGCAAGACGTAGCTATAATTCGGGTTCCTCTTACCCACATGCATCACTTTGCACTTGTCAACATTGAACTTCATCTGCCACTTGCACACCCATTCTCCCAGTCTCGCAAGGTCCTCCTGTAATCGTTCACATTCCTCCTGCGACTTGACGACCCTGAATAATTTTGTGTCATCGGCGAGTTTAATTACCTCACTAGTTATTCCCATCTCTAGGTCATTTATAAATACATTAAAAAGCAACGGACCCAGCACAGACCCCTGCGGGACCCCACTAACTACCCTCCTCCACTGAGAATACTGGCCACGCAATCCTACTCTCTGCTTCCTATCTTTCAACCAGTTCTTAATCCATAATAATACCCTACCTCTGATTCCATGACTCTGCAATTTCTTCAGGAGTCTTTCGTGCGGCACTTTGTCAAACGCCTTCTGAAAATCCAGATATACAATATCAACCGGCTCCCCATTGTCCACATGTTTGCTTACCCCCTCAAAAAAATGCATTAGATTGGTGAGGCAAGACTTCCCTTCACTAAATCCGTGCTGACTTTGTCTCATCAGTCCATGTTTTTGTATATGCTCTGCAATTTTATTCTTAATAATAGCCTCCACCATCTTGCCCGGCACCGACGTCAGACTCACCGGTCTATAATTTCCCGGATCTCCTCTGGAACCCTTCTTAAAAATCGGAGTAACATTGGCTACCCTCCAGTCTTCCGGTACTACACTCGATTTTAGGGACAGATTGCATATTTCTAACAGTAGCTCCGCAAGTTCATTTTTTAGTTCTATTAATACTCTGGGATGAATACCATCAGGTCCCGGTGATTTACTACTCTTCAGCTTGCTGAACTGACCCATTACATCCTCCAAGGTTACAGAGAATTTGTTTAGTTTCTCCGACTCCCCCGCTTCAAATATTCTTTCCGGCACCGGTGTCCCCCCCCCAAATCCTCCTCGGTGAAGACCGAAGCAAAGAATTCATTTAATTTCTCCGCTACGGCTTTGTCCTCCTTGATCGCCCCTTTAACACCATTTTCGTCCAGCGGCCCAACCGACTCTTTGGCCGGTTTCCTGCTTTTAATGTATCTAAAAAAATTTTTACTATGTATTTTTGCTTCCAACGCTAATTTCTTCTCAAAGTCCTTTTTTGCCCTCCTTATCTCCGCTTTGCATTTGGCTTGGCATTCCTTATGATCTATCCTGTTACTTTCAGTTGGTTCTCTTCTCCACTTTCTGAAGGATTGTTTTTTGGCTCTAATGATTTCCTTTATCTTACTGTTTAGCCACGCCGGCTGACGTTTAGTCTTTTTTCCCTTTATCTGGACGACTGGTTGATCTGAGCCCCCTCTTATGCAGAGTGCGGCAAAGCTGTGGACCGGGTGGTTGCTCTTTTGAGCTCCCTGGGGTGGATCATCAACTGGGAGAAGAGCCAGCTACGCCCGACTCAGTCCCTGGAGTATCTGGGAGTTCGATTCGACACCCAAGTGGGCAGAGTGTTTCTGCCAGACAATCGGATTGTCAAGCTTCAGGCTCAGGTGGACTAGTTCCTAGTAGCCTCTCCTCTTCGGGCTTAGGACTATGTGCAGCTGTTGGGCTCTATGACGGCCACGATGGAAGTAGTGCCCTGGGCCAGGGCTCATATGAGACCACTACAACACGCTCTGCTGCAGCGCTGGACTCCGATGTCGGAGGATTATGCTGTGCGCCTTCCCTTGGACCCAGCAGTGCGCAAGGCGCTGAGCTGGTGGATGCAGACAGACAAGTTGTCTGCAGGAATGCCTCTGGTGACCCCGGAGTGGATTGTCGTCACGACGGACGCCTCTTTGTCGGGCTGGGGAGCCCACTGCTTGGGAAGGACAGCGCAGGGGCTCTGGTCTCCTGCAGAGGCAAAGTGGTCTATCAACCTTTTGGAACTCAGAGCCATTCGGTTGGCGCTTTTGGAGTTCATCCCGGTACTGGCGTTGAAGCCAGTACGGGTCCTGTCAGACAATGCCACGGCTGTGGCCTATGTCAACCGCCAGGGAGGTACCAAGAGCGCCCCTCTAGCCAAGGAGGCCATGAATCTATGCCAGTGGGCGGAAGCGAACCTGGAACAGCTGTCAGTGGCCCACATTGCCGGAGTCATGAATGTCAAGGCGGACTTTCTCAGTCGCCATACCTTGGAGCCCGGAGAGTGGCAGCTATCTGCTCAGGCGTTCTTGGACATCACGAAGCGCTGGGGCCAGCCGAGCCTAGATCTGATGGCGTCATCGGCCAATTGCCAAGTGCCGCGCTTTTTCAGCAGAGGACAGGACCCTCGATCCCTGGGAGTAGATGCTCTTCTCCAACAGTGGCCGACACAAGAGCTTCTCTATGTGTTCCCGCCCTGGCCCATGTTGGGCAGGGTGCTAGACCGGGTGGCAAAGCATCCGGGCCGGATAATCCTGGTGGGTCCGGACTGGCCCAGACGTCCCTGGTATGCGGACTTGATCAGGCTCTCAGTCGACGATCCTCTGCGGCTGCCAGTGGAGCAGGGCCTGTTACATCAGGGTCCCGTGGTGATGGAGGATCCCTCCCCCTTTGGTCTTACGGCCTGGCTATTGAGCGGCAGCGTCTGAGAAAGAAGGGCTTCTCAGACAAGGTCATCGCCACTATGCTGAGAGCGAGGAAGCGCTCTACTTCTACTGCTTACGCCAGGGTTTGGCGTACCTTTGCAGCGTGGTGTGAAGCAGGCTCACTTTCTCCCTTCACTGCTCCAATTTCTTCAGTGTTGGCGTTCCTGCAAGAAGGTCTGGAGAAAGGCCTGTCGCTCAGTTCCCTTAAAGTCCAGGTAGCGGCCCTGGCTTGCTTCAGGGGCCGCCTGAAGGGTGCTTCCCTGGCTTCGCAGCCAGATGTGGTGCGCTTTCTCAAGAGAGTTAATCACCTGCGCCCTCCTCTGCACTCAGTGGTGCCTGCGTGGAATCTCAACCTGGTGCTAAGAGCCTTGCAGAAGCCGCCTTTTGAACCCTTGTCGAGGGCATCTCTGAAAGACCTGACGTTGAAAGCAGTTTTTTTGGTGGCTATCACTTCAGCCAGAAGAGTTTCCGAGCTCCAGGCGCTCTCATGTCGAGAGCCTTTTCTGCAGTTCACTGAGGCAGGAGTGACTATTCGCACAGTGCCTTCCTTCCTGCCCAAGATTGTTTCTCGCTTCCATGTGAATCAGCAGCTCTGTCTCCCTTCCTTTCGTAGGGAGGACTACCCAGAGGAATACTCTGCTCTCAAATATCTGGATGTGAGACGAGTCATCATCAGATACTTGGAAGTGACCAATGATTTCCGGAAATCGGATCATCTGTTTGTCCTGTTTGCAGGTCCTCGTAAGGGTCTGCAGGCTGCTAAGCCTACAGTGGCAAGATGGGTCAAGGAAGCCATTGCAGCGGCTTATGTGGCCGCGGGGAAGGTGCCGCCTATCCAGCTGAAGGCTCACTCCACTAGAGCTCAGGCGGCCTCGATGGCAGAGGCCGGGTCTGTCTCCTTGGAAGAGATTTGCAAGGCGGCAACTTGGGCATCGGCCCATACCTTCTCCAGGCATTACCGCTTGGCTGTGGCTGCTCGGGCGGAGGCCCGGTTTGGAGCTTCAGTGTTGCGGTCAGGGATTTCTATGTCCCGCCCTGGGTGAGTACTGCTTCGGTACATCCCACCAGTCTATGGATTGATCAGCATGATGATATGGAAGGTAAAATTATGTATCATACCTGATAATTTTCTTTCCATTAATCATAGCTGATCAATCCATAGTCCCTCCCAGATATCTGTATTGTTTATATTCTGGTTGCATTTCAGGTTCAAGTTTAGTCTTCAGTTCCTGTTCAGGAGGACTTCGTGTTCAAGTTTTTCAATGAATTCTTCAAGAGTTGAGACGAGTTTGTGTTACAGTGAGCTGCTGCATTCCTCTCCCCTCCGTTTTACGGGGCTGGATTGAGACTTAAATTCTGCCGGCGCTCCCTCCCGCTTCGTGCGGCAGTAGGACAGCTTTGTACCCCTCCCGCTTCGGCGGTGTTAGGGTCAGTCAGCTCCTCCCGCGGTTGCGGTTGCAGGATAAGCCAGATCCCCCCGCATCGGCGGGTGTGGTGTCCCTCCCCCGCTCCGCGGGGATGAGCTGGACGGATTCCCCTCCCCCACTTGTGTGGGAATGAGCTGGGTTAATTCCCCTCCCCCGTTTCGGCGGTGGTGAGCTGGGCAGAGTGTCCCTTTGTGGGTGTAATTCTCTAAGTGCTGAGTCCTGCGGATGGAGCTTGGATATCGACATACTGATGAGTTTCCGGCAGCACATGACCACATATAGGGAGGCAAAAGGATTGCTCTCTATCTCCACCTGCTGGTAGATGGACACAACCCACCAGTCTATGGATTGATCAGCTATGATTAATGGAAAGAAAATTATCAGGTATGATACATAATTTTACCTTAATACCCAGATTTCAATCCCAGCAAGGGAGTCAAGTAATGAAAGCTCTGACTAGTCTTTTAAAAATATTCTTCCTGAGCATGGTTGAAAAACAGTGATGGGGAATGAAAAGTCTTCACACTGTGCTTTGCCTGTTCAGTTGATTAATGGAAGACTTAATTTTCTGCCATTGTTGTTATGACAGCTGTTCACTGAATTCATTTTGGAAGAGGAAAAGAATCCTGCTAAGATATATGTAACTGCACAGCTAAATTCTGTGAAACAAAATTGCCTGTATGTTGAGGGTGGGTTTCACAGAGCAAGCAGTTCATATGAAATTGTAGTTGTTCATTTTGCTAAATTTCAGTAGCTAGTTTCTAGTATGTTGGTTGAGCCCTTGAAGGTAGTTATGAGAGATGTAAGGTTAGGTTGATTGAGGTTTAGGCACTAGCAAGCCGATTCGCAAAATCTACTGCTGCTGTAAGGCCAATTAGCGCGGGAATAGCATGTATATAAATCAGTGCAGAATGCTCAAGAGGGCTTTAGTGTGGGAACAATGTGCATGGTAAAGATGGCTGCAGATTGTATTTAAATATTGTCAAATGTTTTTTAATTACATTGTTTGCTATGCCTTCCCAATGGTCAGAGAACAGTGCACAAACCCTGCTCTTACCGCTGGGAAAATAATGCCAGCTCAGAGTTAATGGTAGAAGGTTTGAAGAGAGCAGGCAAAACCACCCCAACCAGCACTAGGCTAACACACACACAAAGCAGGGACTGCAGACAGGGATAAGCAAAGCAGGAACACACTGGACAAGAACACTTGGACTGGAACACAGGACTGGAGCAAGGCTTCACCTGCACTTGATAACCCTTCCCCAGGAGTTGAGCCCCTGAGTGCAGGCAGCCGGCAGGACTTACCGGACTGGGCAGGAACTGGATACCAGCAGGACACACACAACAGAGTCAAGACTACAAGCTGCCAGGCAGCCATTAAGACAGAAACACAGACAGGAGGGAGTCAGGACTAAAAGCTGCCAAGCAGCCACTAATAAAGAACACAGACACAAGACAAGGAAATGCAGACCAGAAACAAGACTAGGAACTAAACAATAAAACCAAAGCTAACTACACACAAACAAACAAGAACCAGGCAAGAACTCAGAATAAAACTGGACTAGGCAGAAGTGCACAGAGCACACCCACATACCAGGGACCTTAGACGATGCAAAGGCAAACACAGAAGTTTCTAGGTGATTAATAAAGCCCATTAGCTGCTAAAGCTCAGCTGCAGCAATCACAAGGCAACCATGGGTGCTGCTCAGGTACAAACAAGGAAAGCAATTCAGTTTGACTACTAGTGGGATAGACGCGACTGGGCGGTAATTGGTGATATCGTTTGTGTTTTTCTTAGTGTCTTTTGGTATTGGGGTGAGTAGGATGTTGCCATATTCCTCGGGGAAGAGACTTTGTTGTAGCATGAAGTTTAGGTGGGAGGTGAGGTCTGCTATGAAGTGGCCAGGGGCGGATTTAAGTAGATGGCTGGGGCATATATCCAGTTTGCAGTGGGTGTTGGCAAACCTATGAGGACCCATAGCATAACCTTACGTCCACACTAATCCTCACCAGTCTGAAACTCTTCTTTAATAATTATTTTCTTAGCACTCTTTCCCACTCTCAATCTCTTTACACCACCAATTGTATCTGACTCACTGGAATGGCATTTCCATACCAGACCTCTGTAAGCCACATTGAGCCTGCAAATAGGTGGGAAAATGTGGGATACAAATGCAATAATAATAATAATAACTGATTCAGTGGTGAGGAGAGTAAATGTTGACCAGATACAGTCAACTGGGTATCCACCAGGGATAAGGTCCAGGTTGTTGAAGAAGTTTTCGATGTTGGTGTTGTGCTGAGGAAGTGTATTGCATAATTTTATTATTTTTTCATTAAAGTAATTAGCAAGTTTGTCTGCGGGTGGGATGTCTGGCTCCCACTTAAGGAACGCATTACTTTTAAAGTATGCACATTAGTCCACAAAATCATTCACGGTGAAGCCCCAGCCTACATGTCTGATTTAATAGACTTACCACCAAGGAACGCCAAAAGATCATCCCGAACTTTCCTCAACCTCCACTTCCCTAATTGCAAGGGCTTGAAATACAAGACACTGCAAGCGTCAACCTTTTCCTACATGAGCACGCAGTACTGGAATTCATTGCCACGCAACCTGAAAACGATCCACGAGCAAAAAACCTTCCACAAACTACTGAAGACCCACCTCTTTGAGAAAATTTACAGAAAGAACCAAAACACATAAAACCGCACTCACTGTTCAATAATGCATCACTACAGCCACTCTGTATTCCCATCCCCTACCTCACCTTCTCATCTCCCGCAAACTTACCACACTCATACCTTACTCACAGAAAATGTATACCAAATGCTTGCCTGTTATTATATACCGCCCCTCTTGTTTCCCGCTGGGTCCCTCCAATGTATCGCCCCTTTTAGTCTCCCGTTCTTTCCTTCCAATGTCTCAGTGAACTTTTCCATTGTTATATTCCTTGTTACAAGACTTGTCTCGCATAACGCTTCATAATGTAATCCATAACTGAGCTGTAACAAAATGTACTTCCAGTTTTCATAACGTATTGTAAGCCACACTGAACCCGCAAAAAGGTGGGAAAATGTGGGATACAAATGCAATAAATAAATAGTAACTTATTTACGAGTTGAAATAGTTTCTTCATATCTTTGTAGTCCAGTCCTATTTTAGTTTTGTAGTAGGATCTTTTGGTTTGTCTTATTGCATATTTCTACTTTTGTAATTCATGTAAGCCACATTGTGGGAAAATGTGGGGTATAAATGAACCATAAATAAATAATAATAAATAATATTTGTATTTTCTATGGATTTGTTTCCATGCATTGAGTGTATGTTCATCTTCTATTTTTTTTCCTTGCTCGTTCAAGTTTCCTGGATTGTGTTTTGATTTTTTTTAGTTCGTCATATCGAGTTTTGTCTTCTAGATATTCTTGTCTTTAAGGGTGCTATTTCGTTTAGTATGCTTCTGCATCTATCCTCCCAATGATTGAGATAATGTATGGAATCTATTCGTGTTTTCCATTCGTTGTCATATATCAGTTGCCAGAATACTTGTGGATCTATTTGCCCTCTCGTAATGTAAGTTGTATGTTCTGGTGTACGGTTTAATCCCTTCTTCTGCCAGTTTAGGGATAGGTTCAGTTTGTAGTGGTCGGTCCAAGGTGTTTCTGTTCATTTGATGTCTGTTATTAGTAGGTTATGATCTACTACTACTGTTATGGATTCCGCAATGGTTTCGGTGGTGAATTGGGTTTGGTAGATTAGTGCTATGCCTTCACCCCTCTTTTCCAATCTCGTCCAATGAGTGATTTTGTAACCTGGAGGGCATAGTTCAAGGATTATGGGGTCCTTTTGATCGTGGATCCATGTTTCATTGATGAAGATAAGATCAAGGTTTTCTGAGCTGATCCAGTCTGATACTGTTGTTTTGTTGACTACGGACCTAGCATTAATGTAGCCCACTTGGATATTTTGGTATGGGGCTGCTAGGTTTAATGATATGTGGATTTTTGTTAGTTGTCGTTCTTTGGATGGTGTGTTTTGTTGTGATCTTTCCTTCCGTTTTGTTGGTATTGTCCGTATTTAGATAGTCTTCCTTTAATTTGGTGGGTGTCAGTTTGGTGAAGTGTGGAGTGTTTGATCAGTCTTTGGTGATTTTGTAGGATGGGTATGAAGTTATTTACTGTAAGTGGGATGGATAGTGTTAGTCAGTGAAAGGGAGTAGATTGCTAGGAGTATTTTGATTGTATTCATTTTGGTGTCAGTTTGGGGATACATAGATTACTCACAGTCAGATGGTCGGGAGTGATGTCCTGGGTGCAGAGTTCTGTTGCTCTGGACACCGTTCTGCTGGTGCAGAAGAGCGGTGCCGATGTGTGCTTCAGGGTTAGGTTTGACTGGTGCATGTGCTTACCACACAACTCTTCTGCGCATTAGCCATGCACGTTCCTCCATCTTGCTTTCATTTTTACATTGGAGAGCTATTTTTCTGCGCTGTTCAGTGGTATGGGATCTGTGCTTTTGGTTTTACAAGAGAGTTCTGAGAGTCGGCCTATATAAGTGAATGCTGTAGTGTGGGTATCCTTTGTCATGGTTGGTTGTGCCAGTGGTGTTCTTAGGCAGGGGGAGAGATGAGGATCCCTGCTGTGGAGGCCTCTGTTAGTCAGCAAGTATTCCTGAAGGTGCTAGGAGGAGGGGGTACCCTGTCCTTGGGCCAGTAAGTATTCTCTGAGCCACCAGAGTGTGCCCCTTGGAGTGGGAGGCAAAGATGGGAGGGGATTAAAGGTGAGCACATAAAAAGAAAAAGCTTTGAGCTATTTTCCCACATTTTGGCACACTTGTTTCCACTTTCTTTTATAGTTTAGAATTCTAAAGTATTGTTGCATTAGTGTCAATAAAACTCAATTACACCAAGCAAATTATTTTGGAGTTATAACATTGTAACGTTGATTTTTGTCAGCTAAAATAAAGCATGCAAACTTGCAAAGCAAAAACTTCTTATTCCGGATTAAAAAAAACAAACCAAAAATTGATCGTTATTGGTTTGTGTGTCTTAAAAAGAAATCTGGTCCAGTGCCTTTCAACAAGAGATTAAAATGTATTCTTCATTTCCTTTAACATTTCGTGCATCAGAGCATTTAAGCTGCAACTCTGCATATCTATCAAAATAGAGCGAGAATAACTCTCCCTACATGCACTTAAGACAATTCAGCAGTATTCATGGAATACATTATTTATTGATGGTTACTGAGGCTCTCCTTTTTGAGAACAAAATATCTCCTCCTCCTCCTCCTCCTCCTCCTCCTCCAAAATGCAAAAATAAAATGGTTACATTCATTAATTGCTAATTTCACAGCTAATTTTGTATTAAAATTGGAGAAAAATGAGCAAATGCTTTCCCATTCTTCCTTCATCCTCTTCCCTCCCCTTTCATTACAAGGAGAGCAGAATGGCAGAAAAGCTAAGGTCAGGGGAAAGAGAAATCAATCAGACTGTGCAGTGAAGGGAGGTTGCCATGGCAACCTCCATGCAAGGCCTGATGTTTGGAAACAGGCCTTAATCTTTCTCCGGCTCAGTCCCAGACTTTTTATTGTTTCCCCAGCCTGTATCCTTCGGATGTGAAACTGAAATCTTTTTTATGACAGTTCGTGATCTCATTGAAACTCAACATTTTTTGTATTTTAGTTTGATAGCCTACGTTACATGGTTTCCAGTGAATGTCAGGCATTAGTGCTTTCGCAGCTAAGCGCCAAGAATCCCTTTAGCTGGATTTTTTTTTTTTTTTGCTCATTGAAAACGAGCAGAACCTAGACAACAAGACAAAAAATTTGTGTGTGGAATGTATTGCCTTGCATAGTCGTGCTCACTCTCAAATATTAAAGTCCCCCCATACCCCTCCCCTACCTCGTTTGTTTTCATGGATTTATCTGGTGTTGCTTTCATTTAATATCAATCTTGTTTTATTGTATTTGCTATCACAGTTGCATTCATTAGTGAATCAGCAGGTGAAAAAGTATGCAGAGGTGTAGGTAGTTTGGAGCAAAAGATGACATATAGTTCTATAATTACAGTATTTCGTTAACTGACACTTATAGCTTTCTCTCTCTTTGGTGATAGTGTCCAAAATTTCCATTGCATATTTTTAAAAACTTTGATATTTTTTAGACTTAAAATACTTGTAATACTGAAATGATTACTTTCTGGGTTTTTTTCTCTCCTCTCCCTTCTCGAAACACCTAAATATTGTCAAGCCTGTAGGTTATAGAACTTTAAGCATATAATCCCCAAACATTGGGTAACAGTTGACACTGAACTACTACTGTTTGTTGTCACAGGCTGAATACACTGAATAAAATGTTCATTGGTTCTCATAATTAGGGTTGCCAGTTCATGAAAATGTGTGTTTATTTTGTTTTTTTTTAACAGTCTTCCAGATTTTACTGACAACCGGGATTTTGTTAGGGGTACAGGTTTTGCTGTCTCCATTTTGTATTCAGCTAGACATACTCTGCCAAGAAGACTCAGCCCTATGCACACTGAGTAGTAGACTCCAACTGTTAAATACTACCGCCTCACAGATCCTGAGCCAGAGGGGAGAGACAGGCCCTTGTTTCTTCTGGCATTATTTTTATGGGCATGTCATTTACTGAGAGTCTGTTAAAAAAAAAAAAAAAGATTACTGACAGTTGGCAACCCTATTTAAAGTGAAGAAAGAAACTTGGAATGCATTACTTGGTATGATTTTTCCCCCCAGGAGCTGGCATTAGTAGACACAGAGGCAGCACTATCAAAACGATTTCAGCTCCTGAAAGAATCTTCCTTAATCCTAGTATATATTTACTGTGAGCTAATAACCGAGTATGAAAGAAATCATAGAACAGGCTTGCATAGCTTGTTTATCTCTCAACACCCACTTTAAAGCTCAGTTCGATACAACTGATTTAAGGGGTTATAAAAATAGAAATGCTTTTGTCAAGGTTTATTCAACTCTTCTGAAGAGCACATGAACATTCTTTTCATCCTCTTAGACCAGTTCAAACCAATGGGTTGTGGCCTTCTACTAACAGATGGAGGTAGAGAAACTGAAGTCTTCCATTGACATCTCTGGTACAGGGGTTGGTACTGCCTGGAACTATCCAGTATTTCTTTACCTTCAGGAGATGGTGTAGGTTGGCTGTGGTGCCATGGGCAAGGGCCAAATGTTTCCTCTTCAGAGTTTCAACACTCATCTCCTCTTTCCGGGGCCCTGTGGAGGCACCTGGCTTGGTGGGAGGAGCCCAGGCAGCTGCTGAAGGGGTTTTCTTGGACCCTCCTGACTGGATTGCAGTGACACTGATGTGAATCTCTCAGGCTGGGGGGGACACAATGTCTCAGCCATCATACTCAGGGTTGATGATCCCTGGTTGAAGGGTCTTGGACCAACGGCTGTCTTTTTTAGTGCTTCCTTAGTTTTTTTCCTTGGATGAACAGGAAAATGATCTAGGTGATGTCCGGCAGTGCCACATTGGGGGTTTATATCGACAGACAAAGAAGAAGCAGGAGTGTGGCACCGATGGCTGTGTGAGTGGATGGAACTGCATCTCACAGTGATCTTGGCAGTTCACATTGCTGGTACAGAGAATGTGCAATGGATTTTCTCAGCAGGAATGTCATAAATTGAGGGGAGTGGGAACTGAATCCCTCGGCCTATCAGGTAATAGTGGAGTGCTTAGGCCCTCTGCAAAGTGATCTGATAGCATTGCAAAAGAATGCAAAATGTGCCCTATTTTGCAGAAAGGAGTTTAGCTCAGCTGGTATTGATGATCTATTGCAGCCCTGGCCAGATCAAGAGCTTCTTTACTTATTTTCACCCTAGCCTCTCATCAGCCAGGTCCTCCATAGAACAGCCAAGCATCTGTTTCTCATGATGCTTGTGGCTGTGGACTGGCCTCATCACCCACAATAGTCAAGCCTGATTCACCTCTTGGTGGGTCTCTCACAACCTCTTGAGCAGTGATATGGACTTCTACGACAGGGTCCAGTTGTCATGGAGGACCCAAATCACTTCTGGCTTACAGCATGGTCCTTTGAGAGGTGTTATCTGAGAAGCAAGGTTTACCTGGCCTCGGTCATTGTCATGCTGCTGAATGTCTGTATGCAGTCTGTCTCTGGCGTATGTCTGGGTCTGGTGGGTCTTTAAGCGGTGGTGTACCAAGCAGGTTTGTCCATGATTCTGAATTTTCTTTTAAGAGGGTTTGGAGGAGGATTTTGCTTTAAACTCCCTGAAGATCTAGGTGGCGAGCTCTGTTTTAGAGGCAAGGTTCACAGGGTGTGTCTGGAAGCATATTTGGTTGTTAATTTTTTTGCACAGAATGAAGCACATTGTCTCCCCTCTGAGCGGTTTTGCCCCAGTGGGATCTCAGTCTGGTCCTCATTGCCTTGGTGGGGCCTCAGTTTGAGTTCCTGAAATGAACCACCTTGAAGAACTTAACTGTAAAAGTGATTTTTCTGGCTGCCATTTGCTTAGCCAGGTAGTTGCAGACCCTGTCCTGTAGGGATCGTTATCTATCGTTTACAGATTAGGCTGTATCTCTTCATACAGTCTCGTCACTCTTACTGAAATTGTTGTCTCCCTTTCATGTCAATCAGGTAATGTTTCTCCCCACTTTTTCGGGAAGGGGAGATTCACATTCTGGTCAGAACCTTTGTAAATTGGACCTCTGCGGAGTGCTTCTGCAGTTAACTGCAAGCTACAAACTGCAAGACCTCCACATCGCAGTGGTTGGGTGACAATTGAAGCAGCCTGCATTGTTTGTCAGAAGGTTGTTCCGGTGTGGTCTATGTTTGATAATTTCCTTTCCTTTAATCCTGCTAGACCAGGCCAGGGCCTGACCTGGAAGACTTCAGCGGTGGGGAATTATCCAAGCTTCCAAGTTTATACAATTTTTGATATACCATCCAATCAGAGAACTCTATGGGCAGTTTACAATACAAATATATAGATAATAAAAGAGGAAAAGTAGGTTTGAATTTTGATACAAATTTTAATTGAAATTAATCGTGCAATTAAAGGCATGTTTTGGGGTCTCCCCCCCCCCCCCCCCATTGCAACTCCTTATGACTCTGGGCATGTCACTTGACTCTCCATTACCCAGAATTACAAGGCGCTACAGTTGGAGGGGGGTGGGGGGAGGAACCCCATACCTTTAATCTTGTGATTAATTGCAACTACAAATTTTACTCGAAATGCGGCCCTAAAAAAAATTAAAGAATAAAAAGTAATGAAATTTTCAGGCCTCTTATATTTTAGGTAGGCTATAGACACTAGGAAAGAGATCCAATCACCCAAACCAATTGCACAAATGAAGAGTGGATGTGGCTATGAAAATTAAGATTCTACAATGACAGTTGGTAGATAAATTTGAGGAGGTCCCAACATGGACCATTTTTCGGCACCTTTCTATTATCAGGGGTCAATGTATAAAGAATTATAATCCTACTAGTAGATAGCAATCAGACAGGGAACCAAAACACAATCTGCGCTCTAGCCAAGAGGGCTTAGTTGAAGTCACAATCATTGCAAATCTTGCGGTTTGCTTAGTGGAGGTCTAGAGCATTCTCAGTGACAGCACCCACTCTACTGGACCATTATGGGTCTTTTCATAAAGCACTGAAAACTTAGCTTTACCCATAATGTAAGAACAGTGGATGTACTGAGGGTAGGTGCGAGATTTTTATGCTTGTTTATTTATTTAAACAGTTTATACCCCGCTTAACTACTAAGTGGTTTACAGCAGCACATTCACAATAAAATACAGATAAAACATAAAATATGTTTTATTGAAGTCACCAAACCAAACATGACACAAACTTTTGTTGGGCAGACTGGGTGGACCGTGCAGGTCTTTTTTTGCAGTCATCTACTATTTAAACAGCAATAACACTTGCATATACAATAGAGCCAAACAATATATTCTCCCATCGCCTTTTTAAAATCCCCTTTCACCAATATATATGGGAATGGGACTAAATATACTGCCTTTCTGTGGCTTTTGCAACTACATTGAAAACGGTTTACATAGTATATACAGGTACTTCTTTGTACCTGGGGCAATGGAGGGTTAAGTGACTTGTCCAGTCTTGCAGTGGGAATTGAACCCAGTTCCACAGGATCAAGGTCTGCTGCACTAACCACTAGGCTACTCTTCCACGCCACCCTCCTCCCAAGCTAACAAACCCCTACCCACTACATCTCCCAATCCAACCTATCCCCCTACCCACCCTTCCTTCTATGAGCACAAGTATCCCACACTTTCTAAAAACAATAAAATCCGTGAGTGAGCATTCATTATAAAATTACATCTCCAGTGTATTCAAAAAGGTGGAACACACTCTCTTCGATACGGTGGCCAAATATGTGTTCCAAACTTTAAGAAATCGTTTTTTTTATCCCTTGACCCCCGTATATCCACAGTATAACGCTCTATAAGCAAAGGTTCATACATCTAATTCCTCCATTGCATGACAGTAGGGGCCTAATCCATAATCCATTGAATCATAATACAATGCTTGTTTATTAAAACTGCCTTACAAAGAAATAATACAGAGACTTGTGTGCCCTCTTCTATATTTGCCATATTGTCCAGCAAGCAATGCTGCAGGGTTGGTTCCCGCCGTCGATCATACTTGTGTCCCAAGCTGCAGCCATAATAAACCCCAAAATCGACAGAGAGGGGAATAATCCCATAGACAATGTTTATGTAACGCATCCAATGTGCCACATTTAAGATAGGATCCATCTGTTGGGAAACCCATCTTTTTCGCAGGAGAGGGATGTATATAGATGCACATTGAAAATTTTATAATGCAGCTCTTCCAGGTGAGCCAAGAAATCATCCATATCATATGGACCAAAATCCTTAATCCATTTTTTCAAAATAGTTGACAACTGTGTGGAGCCCAAAGGGTTTTGAAAACTATTATAACTTCCAAGCAAATGTTTGTGAGTTGCCAAATGGGGCCAGTGCTCATTTAAGCTAGAGTCTTCAAAATCAATTTGAGAAGAGCATAACAAAGAATGAACATAGTGGTGCAATTATCCATAAGCATACCAGTCCCGAGGTAAAAGTCCATACTGCTGCTGTAGTAACTTAGAGGAAAGCATCACTGATTCATCCTCCTCAAGAAACTAAGTAAAACAGCATAATTCCCTTGTCCACCCACCTCTGGAAACTACAGCATTTTTGTTACAGAGAAAAGGATGCTTCATATAGTTTTTATTTGATAGTAGTAAGGAGCTAGGTTCAGATAGATCAGAAATGTTTGTAACCAGGAAATGTTAAAGGTTTTATTAAGGAGGGTGGGAAAAGGAAGGTTTTGAATGATGATTTAATTTAATTGCGTTGATTTGTTTTCTGTAACATATGTAAACAGTATATAAAAGCTTCAGTATATAAAAGCTTTTATAAATAATATAAATACCAACCGTGTTTGTAGAATCCTGTTTTTTTGTGGCCAACTCCATTCTTGATGTTTGTGTTGGGTTAAGGTATGTCAAGAATTATCTATTCCATCTTTGATGATATTAGGGTTGCCAACTGGCTCCTCTTGCTATTTTAAAGGATAGGCTGATCTGGTTCCTATCTATATTATTATTATTTTCCACTAAACCTTTACAAATAAATATTTTGTGGGGAAGTCACACAGAATAAAAAAAAACATTTTATTTACATAGTAACATAGTAAATGACAGCAGATAAAGACCTGAACTAAAAGTTCTGAAGCTAACGTTGAAGCCCCTTAAAATTTACACTCCAGCCTCTCCATATGTATTCAGTCATGATCCAAATACCGGTGTCGCCACCCAATCTCCGCTAAGATTCCATAGATCCATTCCTTCGGCAACTCTCCTCGTTAGATTTGTAGCTTTTCTTTGCACCGCTTCCAGTCTTAATACATCTTTAGCAAGATACAGCCTCCAAAACTGAACACAATACTCCAAGTGGGGCCTTACCAATGACTTGTAGAGGAGCATCAACATCTCCTTTCTTCTGCTGGTTATACCCCTCTCTATGCAGCCTAGCATCCTTCTGGCCACGGCCATCGCCTTGTCACATTGTTTCTTCACCTTCATATCCTCCGACACCTACATCCCAAGTTCTCTTTCCTGAGTCGAGCTTACTAATTTCTCCCCTCCTATTCGGTATCTCTCTTTTGGGTTTCTACACCCCAAATGTATCACTCTACACTTCTTGGCATTAAATTTTAACACATCATTGCAACAACCACCTCCTATCCTATGTATTGCATTCTGCTGGAGCTGATGATTACCGTAACCCCCACAGTACTTATAACATATGGATATAATAACTTAGAGTCACTTATCTTATTGAGGCGATGGCTGTAGGTGTCACGGCGTTCGGTGGTAGCCAACACAAACCGTGAATGAAAGCATAAAGTGAAAAAAGTGATAAAAGCAAGGATTCCCTTGTTAAAGCTTCAGTTCCATGTCAATGCTGCTGTTCCTTGCTTCCGACATCCGAGTGGATTCCATTTACCACCACCCTCAGCCACCTGTCAGTCAACCAGTTTTCTATCCAGTTCACCACTTTCGGTCCTAAGTTTAGCACTTGTTTTGTACCTTGGGCAGTGGAAGGTTAATTGACTTGCCTAGAGTCACAAGGGAGAATGGCTGCACATCAGGCTGCATCCTTTTTCTCTGGGCGGCAGGAGAGAAGACTGTGGCCTGATGCACAGCCGCTTTCTTTTTCTTCTGCCTGTCAGTGCTAGACTGAGAGGGAGGGTGTGCCTGCACGTGTTGGAGGTGCTGCAGTGAGGGGAATGGAAGACTTGAGAGCCAGCTATGGTTGCTAACTGCTTCAGCAGCCCAGATGGAGCTGCCCTTGTGTTCAGGTTGCAAAGCCTACCAGGTGAGGTCTGATATATTTTTTACTTGCCATGGTGACCTGGCCAAGCCTTGTAGTAAGGGAGATTATAGAGAAGGTATGGGTTCTTCTAGACAGAAAGGGAACCATTCCAAAGAGTCTTTCCAAGCTAAGCAGACTTCCAATGGAAGATATGGATCAGTGAGGCTTGACTTCTGTGGTGGATAGCACTGTACAGTAGCCAAGGATGGAAAATCTTTCAGCCAAGTTCTTAATGGACAATATGTGTGGCTTGAAAGCAATATTTGCTAAGGCAGGAAGGTGGGGGTTCTCCTTCTGAAATACTTGCCAGTTTACTCTTCTTTAAAGACATTTTGGTGGGGTTACCCTTTGAAAGTAAATATCTGCTTGGCTTACATCTGGCAGTTTAAGGTATTTAGTCAGAAGAAGAAATGTGTGAAGTCCCAACACCATTAAGCAGTAGACAAAAAGTGGAGAAATTGTCTTAGCTGATAATTTTCTTTTCTTTAGCCAGCGAAACTGTTTTGCACGAATGGATTGTTATCCCTTCTGACCAGCAGGTGGAGGTGGAAAAAAAGACTGAATTCTACCAGTGACATCACCAGTAGCTGTGGTGCTCCCTGGAAGATTCTGTCAGAACAGAATGTCCCTTTGTAACGCCCCCATGCCCCATCGACTGCTGCAACCGCAGTGAGCAGCAAGCGAGCAAACCACCACAGGATGGCACTGGCTACCCTGCATACACCATGGAAACGCCAAATCCAGGGAAACAAAAAAGAATTGTTCCACTTTTTTTTTTTTTTTTTTTTTTATGTTGAGCAACTGAGAGAATAGAGAGCACACCCAGGACTGCAGGCTGAGGTTTTCCAAGGGCGGGGTTGCAGAATGGTTTCGCTGACTAAAGAAAAGAAAATTATCAGGTAAGACACAATTTCTTCTTCAGCTCAACCGTTCTGCACAGATGAGAAGAACTGAAGCAGGTATTTGTGACCTGGATTAGCCGCTGTTGGAAACAGGATGCTGGGCTTGATGGACCTTTGGTCTTTCCCAGTATGGCAATACTTATGTAAATCTACTAGCCGGGTGAAGACAAGCCGCCTCCTCCCTGCCTTCCCCCCCCTTCGAATGACAGCCCTGCCAAGGACCGACTGGGCTCTGGCCAGCATGCCCAACCTGTAATGCTAGATGAATGAAGATAGAGAAAAATACTGGAATCTTCTAGGAAGCACCACAGCTTATTACCGGTGATGTCACTGGTAGAATTCAGTCTTTACCTCCACCTGCTGGTAGGAAGGGATAACAACCCATGTATGCAGAGCGTTTGAGCTGACCCTGAGAAATATAGAATTATTTTTGTCTACTGTTTGGTCAGTGTTCTTGTCCAAATACCTTAAAGTTGGTGATGTTGGTATAGAATAATGAGCATTTCCTTGTCATCAAGCAGATGAAGCCATTACGTATGGGTTATGTCCATCAACCAGCAGGGGAGATAGAGAGCACTCAAACTTTCACAGTGCCCTCTTGGCCAGCTAGCTCCACTGCCTCTTCAGTATTCTCTATCTCCCTTAGCAGGGTGGCTGCAGCTTGTTCGAGCTCCAGAAAAATCTGCCGGGAGGTGGTTCCTGGCTTGCCAGTTGTTAACCGGGGTGTTGGAGGCTATAGCAGCTTCACTTTAAAGGCACATAGGTTAGCCCTTTCCCTGCCTTACCCATACCTCTGTGGATGTGGACATATTGCCTTGCTTTCCCTGTCCTTACCCACCAACAGTGGATGCAGGCATATAGGTTCGCCCTTTCCCTGCCTTTCCCACTCATCTGAGCCTCCGGAGTCTTCAATACCTCTGCTTTCCTCACAGCTTAAAAAAAAAAAAGTAGCGTCGCGTTTTTTAAACGCAGAGACGCTGGAACAGAGGTTTTTGACCTGATTTTTAGCAGGATCGTAGTTGTACACTAGATCCTTTGAGGTAAGAGTGTTTTCCAACTCCTCCGGGGTGGGCCCACGATCGGGGCGATTTTGGCGCAAAACCGCCATTTTGGATTTTACCGCCGTTTTTCGGCGATGGCTGCGGACAATGTAAAGCACTGTTCCGCTTGTGGCAAGCGCAAATCAGCAACAGGGCTCTGTAAATCATGCTGTATTGGCGTAGGAGCCGGCCCGAGCATGGCGAGCGATGTTTCTTCCCGCTCTGAGCTGGCAGCGGGCGCCATTTTGCTTACACTGCATGGCGCGGCCTCCGTGGACACGGAGAGACCTGAGCCGGGTGGGGCAACTCGAGATGAGGTAATTTCAGGAGTGGCTAGCACCGGGCAGGATTTGGGTGCCCAGGTTGAGATTTTCTCCCCGGATTTTGTGCTTTTGCTGCATAAAGCATACATGATGAAAAGAGCCCTTCCTCAAGGGTCGCCTGAGGCTCCTCTGATTGCCCCCCCCGATGGATTCTGGCCTGGGACTGCCCAGTGAGGCTTTTTTCCCGGATGCTTGGCCTAAAGATAAGCGCAGAAGGGTTAATTCCCCTTCAGATTGTGGTGCACCTTCCCCCCCCCCCCCCCCCCCCCACCGTGGTCGGGGTGTGAGGATTCGGAGAACTCTGACAGACGTTCTTGGTCTGAGGAACCAGAGTCAGGTGCGGATTTACCACAGGATCTGGATGATCCCTCCGCGGTGAGGATTTTCCACCGTGATGAGCTGCCAGCGCTTATTTCAGATACCCTGCAGGCCCTCTCGATTGAAGATCCTGACAGTGGCATGACCTCCTCGGGTAATCCCAGGATAGCTAGTACCAAGAAAGCTGCTCGGGCCTTCCCTTTGCATGACTCCATCCTAGAGCTTGTTTCGGCTCAGTGGGCTGACCCCGAGGGACCTTTGAGAGTTTCCAGGGCTATGGGGCAGTTATACCCTCTGCGTGAGGGACATATGGCTCGTTTTCAAATGCCTACAGTGGATGCCCTAGTCACTGCGGTGACAAAGAGAACTACCCTCCCTGTTGAAGGAGGTGTTGCCCTGAAGGATGTTCAAGACCTTAGGCTGGAAACAGCATTGAAACGGTCCTTTGAAATTGCAGGTCTCACTGTTCGGGCGTCTGCATGCAGCTGTTATGCTGTGAGAGCCTGCCTAGCTTGGCTGCAACAGGCAGTGGCTCAGCCCGGAGATGGAGCGGAGCCCTTCTTGGATGTGGCTCCGCGGATGGAGGTGGCCTTGTCCTTTCTGGCTGATGCCCTTTATGACCTTGTCAGAGCTTCGGCTAAACAAATGGCAGTAGCAGTGGCGGCTCGCCGTCGTCTGTGGCTACGACACTGGGCAGCGGACATGGCCTCTAAGCAAAGGTTGGTGAAGTTGCCTTTTCAAGGACTTCTCCTATTTGGTGAGGAGTTAGAGAAAATTGTGAAAGGCCTGGGTGATCCAAAACCCCAGTGCTTGCCCGAAGATAGGCAGAGGCCTTCCTCTAAGGGCCAGGCGGTCCACTCCTCGTACAGACCTCGCTTCCGTGAAGCTAGAAGGTACCGCCCGGGGCGTTCTGCTGGGTTCACTTCACGTGCCCGTGGTCAGCAGAGGAACTCCTTTCGCTCGGACAAGCGTTCCGCAGCCGGTGGCTCAAGACCAGGAGTTCAGGGGCGACCCTCTCAATGATGGTGCGCCGGCCCTCTCCTCGATGCCTGTCATCGGAGGACGGCTTTCCCTCTTTGTCGAGGAGTGGGCCAAGATTTCCTCAGATCAGTGGGTTCTGGACCTGATCAGAGATGGATACAGAATAGAATTCAACGCCCCAGTAAGAGACGTGTTGTGGAGTCCCGATGCGGTTCTGCCGTCAAACGGGCGGCGGTGGAGGAGACTTTACAAGGTCTGATTCAGTTAGGGGCAGTGACCCCGGTGCCTCCCGCCGAGCAAGGCTGCGGCCGATACTCCATCTACTTTGTGGTGCCGCGAAAAGGTGGGTCCTTTCGCCCTATTCTGGACTTAAAAGAAGTGAACAAGTCCCTGAGAGTGCGGCATTTCCACATGGAATCCCTGCGCTCCGTCATTATGGCGGTTCAGCCAGGAGAGTTTCTCACGTCTCTAGACCTGAAAGAAGCTTACTTGCACATACCGATTTGGCCCCCGCACCAGAAGTTTCTGAGGTTTGCGGTGTTGGGAAAACATTTCCAGTTCAGGGCCTTGCCTTTTGGCCTCGCCACAGCTCCCCGAACCTTTTCGAAGGTAATGGTGGTAGTAGCTGCTTTTCTCAGGCGAGAAGGTATCAGGGTTCACCCGTACCTAGACGACTGGCTCATCAGAGCAGACTCTGCAACAGAGAGCTTACAAGCTACAGCCAGAGTGGTCTCAGTACTGCAATCTCTAGGCTGGGTCGTCAATATGGCCAAAAGTCACCTGTCCCCTTCACAATCTCTAGAGTTTTTGGGGGCCAGGTTCGACACAGTCCCGGGCTATGTGTTCCTACCCGAGCTAAGGCGGTGCAAGCTTCAGAATCAGGTCTGTCTGCTCCTGAGGATTCCCCGCCCGCGAGCTTGGGACATTGTCCAGCTGCTGGGATCGATGACAGCCACGATGGAAGTGGTACCCTGGGCGAGAGCGCACCTGAGACCTCTACAGTATTCCCTACTCCGGAGATGGTCTCCTATTTCTCAGGATTACCAATGCAGACTTACTTGGCTCCCTGCGGCCCGTCTCAGCTTGGAGTGGTGGCTCTCGGACAGCATGCTGCGGCGAGGAATGCCGCTGACGCTCCCCGTTTGGTGCCTAGTGGTAACCGATGCCAGCCTGAAGGGCTGGGGCGCACACTGCAAGGGGAAGCATGCCCAGGGTCTATGGACACCCGAGGAGACGGAGTGGTCCATCAACCGCCTAGAGTTGAAAGCGGTGTTTCAGGCGCTTCTGGCCTTTCAAGTGAATCCTGGAAGGATTGGCTGTCAGAGTGATGTCGGACAATACGACAACGGTGGCCTATATAAATCGACAAGGCGGAACAAGGTGCAGAGCACTAACCGCGCAGGCCGAACTGATTTGCCACTGGGCCGAGCTGCATCTTCAGTGTCTGTCAGCAGCTCATATTGCAGGTCAGAGCAATGTGCAGGCCGATTATCTGAGCAGGCATCAGATCGATCCAGCAGAATGGAATCTGGCAGACGAAGTATTCCTGCAGATCTGTGCCAAATAGGGCAAGCCCGTGATGGATCTAATGGCGACAAGTGCCAATACCAAAGTCCCGTGCTTCTTCAGCAGACGGAGAGATCCTCGCTCGGCGGGGTTGGATGCCTTGGCTCAACCCTGGCCTCCGGGTCTACTTTATGTGTTTCCCCCATGGCCCTTGATAGGGCGCCTGCTCTTGCGGATTCGGCTGCACCCAGGAGAAGTGGTCCTCATCGCCCCGGATTGGCCAAGGAGACCTTGGTATGCAGACCTCCGACAGATGCTCCTGGAGGCTCCTCTGCCGTTACCTCTGGTACCGAACCTGTTGACTCAGGGACCGGTAGCCATGGAGGACGCCGGCCGCTTTGGTCTTATGGCATGGCTATTGAGAGGGCGCAATTGAGGGACATAGGTTATTCCAATAGTTATTTCCACTCTCCTGCAAGCCCGCAAGCGGTCTACTTCCGTGGCTTATGCCAGGATTTGGTGCCTGTTTGAGTCTTGGTGTGCTTTCAGAGCCATTGTTCCAATGCGGGCTCCTGTCTCGCCGATTCTGGACTTTTTGCAGGAAGGTGTAGAAAAAGGCTTGGCCTATAATTCCCTGCGGGTGCAGGTGGCAGCGTTGGCCTCCCTTCGTGGTAAGGTGGAAGGCGTGTCTTTGGCTGCTCACCCAGATGTGGCACGGTTTCTTAGAGGGGTGCTTCGGCTCCGACCTCCAGTGCGAGCACCCTGTCCAGCTTGGAACCTGGGGCTAGTTTTGAAAACCCTGCAGGCATCTCCTTTTGAGCCGCTTCGGCGAGCATCGGAGAAAGACTTGACACTGAAGGCCGTTTTTCTGGTGGCCATTACCTCGGCGAGACGGGTGTCAGAGCTCCAGGCGCTGTCCTGTAGAGACCCATTTCTGCAATTTTCAGAGTCCGGAGTCACGTTTCGGACCGTGCCTTCCTTTATGCCTAAGGTGGTTTCAGCCTTTCACTTAAACCAGCCTATTTTCTTGCCCTCTTTTTCAGAGGAAGAGTTTCCAGAATCTTTTGGGCAGCTGCACCTTTTGGATGTGCGCAGGACTCTGCTGCAGTATCTGCGAGTTACTAACTCTTTCAGGACTTCTGATCATCTGTTTGTTTTGCTATCCGGTTCTCGCAAAGGGTCTCCAGCGTCTAAAGCCACTATTGCCCGATGGCTCAAAGAAACTATTTTTTCAGCTTATCTGCTGGCCGGCAGGGTTCCGCCTGTAGCCTTTAAGGCACATTCTACTAGAGCGATTTCTTCCTCTTGGGCTGAAACTGGAGCACTCTCTCTTCAAGAGATATGCAGTGCAGCAACATGGGCTTCTAAGCTCTCCTTTGCCCGACATTACAGGCTGGATGTGGCTGCCAGGAGGGATGCGCGTTTTGGTGCACAAGTGCTAGCGCGTGGTGTGGCTTGTTCCCACCCTATCTAGGGATTGCTTTGTTACATCCCATACGTAATGGCTTCATCTGCTTGATGACAAGGAAGGGAAAATTAGGTTCTTACCTTGGTAATTTTCTTTCCTTTAGTCATAGCAGATGAAGCCATGAGCCCTCCCTGTATGATTGTCTGTATGCTGTGAATCTGTTTTTCAGGTTCTGTTCTAATTTCCTGAAGTTCCTTCCTTGGGAGAAAGTTGGAAAACAATCTTCAGGATTCATGTTCAGTTTAAATTTAGGAGGATGTGTTCATTCCCTCCAGCATGTTTTTTTTTGGAGGATGTGTTGATTCTCTCCAGGAGGCGCGTGTTCCCCTCCAGTTCTATAAATAGGAGGATGAGTTCATTCCCTCCAGTGTGTTGGGAGGATGTGTGATTCCCTCCAGGAGGCGCGTGTGTTCCTCTCCACTTATACAATAAGGAGGATGAGTTTATTCCCTCCAGGAGGATGTGCATTCCCTCCTTTATGAGTTCATGCCCTTGTGATGGGCCATCGTTCGCTGTGAGGAAAGCTCTTGTGATTCCCATTGCGGTTTGCCATACTGCTTTGGAAGCTTCAAATACTGAAGAGGCAGTGGAGCTAGCTGGCCAAGAGGGCACTGTGAAAGTTTGAGTGCTCTCTATCTCCCCTGCTGGTTGATGGACATAACCCATACGTAATGGCTTCATCTGCTATGACTAAAGGAAAGAAAATTACCAAGGTAAGAACCTAATTTTCCCGTATCTGTGTCTTTGGTTCTCAGCCGTATCTTAGACACCTACCTAATCAGTCTGGTTTTCAGGATAATCACATTACAATTACTTTGCATACATTGGGTCTCCAATTCATTCATTACAGACATCGTGAAAACTAGACTGCTTAGGTGAACCTACAGGGCACTGATCTATATTATACATAAAATAAATCTAACACAATGATATGTTATGAACTGAAAAGCTTTAACAGATACCAGATAGAGAAGGTTGCATTGAACCCAGTTATTGATTTGGGCCAGAGGTATTTCCTTCAGAGCAAGGTTAAGAGTGTCGAGGGAAGCCTGTGTATAATTTGGGTGCACTCTGTATTCCTCACATACATTAATAGCTATTTTCCAGTCCCAGCTGTTAGTTTTGCACCTTTCATGAACACTAAAGCCTCAGAACTCTTTCTGACATAACTGTATGTGTGTATGATAAAACCAGTTTTCCGGTTTTTGTTTCTTGTAAAGCTGTGTTTGTGGAGGGTGCCAAGTTGATAGTGAAGAGATAGAAGTCCTTCATTTATTCAGAGTTGCTAACAATTCAGGTGGTCAGTATTCATGAACTCTGTGCTTGCTAATGTGCTTAAGCTGTGATAAGGTGACCAGTTTGGTTTCTCTGAATATTTACTACTTGGTCATGTTAGAGTCTGACATTAGGTTAACCAGTGAGATAATGGTTAGCTGTCCCATAGGAGACAGGCAGAGATCAGCACTGTTAGCCCTCACATGATGATTACTTCTTTGGGTCCCATTTGAACTAGAGGAGAGGCTTTTTATCCCCTGTTATCTGATAATGCAGAAGGTTGTGAGCAGTCTTTGGAAACTACAGTGTCAGCACTTAGAATTCTGAGTTAGTCCAGAGAGTTCATTAGATACTTATTTGCCCCAGGGACAGAAATCTGGTCATCAAGATCAATCTGAGTATAAGCTGTCTTTGAAACAAAGGCCAAATTGAAATGTAAGTGGATGATTTCATCCAATTATGATTGTGTGTAAAGAATTTAGCCGATGGTGCTTTTCTATCACTTTAATTTCCATTAACATTGTCAAGGGTACTGCTGTCCGCTTCTGTCTCACCTTACAGTAGATTGTAAATTTGGGTGTTGTCTTAGACCAGTGATGGGCAACCTTTTGAGCTTGGTGTGTCAAAATTCACCAAAAAACCGAGCATAACTCGGGTGGTGTGTCACTTCAAGAAAAATCACTGCTACTAGGACCGCCCCCAGGCCCCCCCTACCCGAGATCGCTGGGCCCCCCCTCCACCCGCTACTGGGCCCGGAACTAACCTTAAAGCCTCCTTTCACGTCGCAGCAAGCAGCAGCAGGGCAGACCTCTCCTCCTTCCTTCTGTGCTCCGCCCTTGCGGACGTTACGTCAGGCGAGGTCAGGACACGGAAGGAAGGAGTGGCCAGCCCTGCTGCTGCTTGCTGCGACGTGAAAGGAGGCTTTAAGGTTAGTTTCTGGGAGCGAGGAGGGAGGGCGGACCACACTGCGGCGGCGCCGCGTGTCATCAAAAATGGCTACGCGTGTCCGTGCTGACACGCGTGTCATAGGTTCGCCATCAGGGTCTTAGACAGTCAACTTAATATGCAAGATCCAGTTATATCAGTGATAAAATCTTTTTATCAAATTCATTTGCCGAGTAAGATAAACCAATGAATCCCTATTAACGAGTTTAGAATAGTTATATAACATTTAGCACTAAGGTGGTTACTGTTCATACTCATTTGAAGTTGTTGCAGTTAATACAAAATACCGCTGCCAGATAGGTATCCAGTGTTTCTCAGAAGCAGCATAATAACATCAGTTTTGAAAACATTACGTGGCTGCCTGTACGATTTCGGATTTTGTTTCAAAATTTTAATACTGATTCATGCATGTTTTTTATTTATAAATTGTGCATTGCCTTTTTATTTATGTCACTCTTTACAGATATCAGCCTGTGAGGCCTCTAAGATTGGATGGAGGGGAACTGTATCACCTTTGAACAGGATATATTATGCAGATACTAAAGAAGCAACTTTTTCAGTTGCAGGATTTCTGCTTTGGAATAAGTTGCCATTTGTTTTGAAGAATTTTCAAAATATTACTTGCTTAACCTGTTGGTGGACTGAATATTACCTGTAACTAGTTAAGTACCAAATCTGCCCAATCTTTGTCCATGGACCACCCCAACATTAAATGGACAGTACCATGACGGTCAGAACCGGTATTCAGTGGCACTGCCTGGTCAAATGCTGCTAAATATTGGTAGCCAGGGCTCTGATCACCTTTTAACTGGACATTAGTCTCTCCTGCCTGGTTAAATGGCTTTGAATATTTGTTTGATAGTGCTTGAAAGGATAGAAACTTATTATTAGTTTTATTTTTAGCAATTAACTCATTATTTTTCCCTTTACCTTTTTGTGCCAGTGTGGAGTTTTTTTGTTTTGTTTGTTTTTTAACTAAGCGGAAGGTTAGATAATTTCTTATGGCTTCTAATCCTGTCAGTGGGTTTTGATAATAGGGCTGCAAGACTCTGGTCCATGAGGGCACAATCAGGTTTGATTTTCAGAACAACCACAGTGGATATGTTGAGGTGTATTTAGTTTTAAGAGGCAGAGAAGTTAGCCTAAAACACAGACTTGCTTTTCTGTCCTCTAGGACTGGACACAGAGATGCCAAGTTACCAAGTTCCAGGCTTCAAATTTTGGGACAGTCCTGGATTTCTGACAACCCTATCCTGTTGCATTATGGGACCTGCAGCAGTGATTTCAATGGAACAGGCACTACAGATCCCACACTGCTTTGGGATGTAAGTTTAAAACCAGGACTGTCCCAAAAACTCCAGCCTGGAACTGGGTATCTTGGCATCTCTGAGGAATGGGTATTCCTGTGTTATCTCCATGCAGCACTCTGCCAACCCTGCCAGATTAGGGGTTCACATGTATTGGGTTCTGGAAGGAGCCACAGTCACGTCCCTTAGCTTGTGACTTTTCTCTGATAACTGGTCTAAATGGGAGGGAAATAAGATATAAAATTAGGGGGAAGGGCAGGAGAGGACTGTGGCTAGTTGCAAATGAAGTGTTGGGGCACCATAGCTTAATGGAAGCTGATTTTGATTTAAAGAAAACTTGATAAAGTTGCTGAGGCAAAATAGAAAGAGAGAGAAAGCAGAAAACACCCTATGTGATCTTTGGAGTTCCCCTGTGATACATCACTTCATGAATGGTATAGGAGGGGAAAGCTCTGTGTTTACCCATTCATCATTCCTTTCTATTTGAGATCTGCCTGTTACAGGAAGCAGGGAGATGCATTTTGCCCTTCTGTGTGTTAGAATAGTTTTCACCGATGTCCCCTCTCATCCTGAGTGTTCAGTCATTTTTATAATTGGACAACCCACTCTGGAGTCTTATTCTATAATTAATATAAACTTTTGGGACTCTGAAACACATATTTCATTGGCATGTGCTCATCTTGTGGTCATGGAGATTTTTGTAGTCTTCTACAACAAAAGATGCTTATAAAGATACGGGGTTCATTCACAAGAAGGATAGCATATTTATGTATCTGTGTTTGGCACACAGCGTTTTAGCTGATGGGGGCTGACTGCTCCATGTTAAAAAGGTTTCTGCACTGAGGTTTATGGTAGACATCCATCCATGCAAGATATGTACACAGAAGAAACAAATCTCTACAGGAGTAAGGAATGTAGAGCAAAACAGTGAAGTTGACTCAAAAAGATAATAATGGACGATGTTCCAGAAGAAAAAATATGTGTTAGGGACTCAACACAGCTGTGTTTCGGCCAACTAGGTCTGCGTCAGGAGTCTCTTGGGTTCACTAAGACCATCCACTAAGGATATTTGTCGTCAGTATGATGCTGCTACAGGTCGGTGCACTCTGTTGCTCCAAAGTCAAGTAAGAGCTATTGCAGACAGTAACTTCAGGAGTAAACCTGCAGTTTGTTGCTTTCAAACTGCAGGTTTACTCCTGGTTACTGTCTGCAATAGCTGTGTGGAGTCCCTAATACACATTTTTTCTTCTGGAGCACCATCCATTATTATTTTTTGAGTCATCATCACTGTTTTGCTCTACAGACATCCATGTAGAACATGTTAAAATGCAAGCTTGTCAGCCATCCTGCCCCCCCCCCCCCCCAATGAAACTGAACACACTTCTTTTCCAGCTCCCAGTGAAACCTTTCTGTTATAAAGTTAGATATGTCTGCCACCCCACAGGTGACTTTGTGAGCTTTCTGATGTGAAGCTGTCCTCCTTTGTGTATATAATTGTGTTAATATTCACCTTGCTTCAAGCTGGTTTAAGAAGAATTGCATAGGAACAAGTGCTTTGGGATTTGGGGATTTCTTGAGAAGTTTAATCCACAGTATCTAAGTCCCAAAAGTCAGGCATCTGGTAGTTAGCTTGCAGCTGCCTTCTTGATTGCACTGCTTCTTTTTGATATGTACATGCAAAACGCAAACTGAGATGACTTTTTAGTTATCAAAAAAATTTCATCTGTGTTTCCCAAACCTGGTCCTGGGTTTTCAGGATATCCGCAATGAATATTCATGAGGGATATTTGCATGCACTGCCTCCACCTAATGCAGATTCATTGTGGGTATCCTGAAAACCTGACTGGCTGGGGTGCCTCCAGGACCAGGTTTGGGAATCACTGCCATATGACAAGAAAAAAAAATTGGAACTTCTTTATGGTTCTGTTGGTTTAACAGTGTGTCCTGGTAGTAGGAAAAAAAACCAGTCAGGATTTCATGTATTTGAGGCCTCCAGGTTTCACGCTTTCTCCCTCTTCTTTTCAGCAAGCCATTCAAAATGAAATCTGTGTTTTGTTCTGGCCCCACATTAAACCTGAAAGTGCTATGGGGACTCCTTGGTTATTAGCTGGAAATCGCTAGGGCTTATTATTATGCTCTGTAGCGTGTATGCAGATTAGAAACGCGACCAGGCGGTAATTAGCTGAGCTGCTGCTGGAACAGTAATTAAACCCCATTGTGCTGCTTTCTTGCTGCGGTTTGCTGGACTGGGGGGGGGTCTGCGCTGTGGAGTGAAAGGAAGCAGAGCTGCTTCAAGCCCACAGAGACCCCCTTCTCTACCTCTAAGTAGTTCTCCAAAGCAGCTACTGAATGATGGGGAGGGGACAGTTAGAGGGTGGAGGAGTCACTTGGGCTGATCTGTGACTGTTTTTCCTTGAGCACATGCGGACAAGGGACCCTTTTGGCTGCTCTTAGGAGGTGACTAGCAGGGGATGCTGTGGAGAGGCAGACTGGCTGCTTGAATGATACCAGAGAGGTGTACAAGGACATTGGGGCACTAAAAGGAAGAGTACACTGCACCTCTCTGTTTATGGTTGAGGTTAGGAGCCAAGTACCCTGAGGCAGTGTTGTAGTGAGAGAAATTTGAAGGGGTTTGATTGTAGTAAGTGTAGTTTTGGGCTAGTGCACCTACTTCTGTTTCTAGGGTGAGTGGGGGGGGGGGGGGGTCAGTGAGGAACTTTGGGGGGGGGGGGAGGAACGGGGGAGTGTGTGTTTTTTTTTTTTTTTCACCTCCGTCTGAGACACCATACAGTATTCATGTGTTGTTGGCAAGGGTCAGTGTGAAAGGATTCTGTGTCCCGCCTCATTATTTGCTCTGCTGTGCTTTATTTTCTAATGAATGTGTACTGCTGTTAAAGGCTCAGCTTCTTATGCTCTAGAAATTAGAGCCCTGTTTCTAGTGCCTTATGTGGCCTTAGGCAGGTCTCTTTACCTTGCCAGGCCTCTCTTTAGTATTCATAACAATATTCTGTCTCCTTTTTACTTTGGAGGCATGCATGAAGAGAAAAAGACTCAGAACTGATAGCGAGGCCTCCAGCCCAGAGCTGGCTGGGTGCAGACTCTATGCAGTGTAGTTGCAGTGCTCAGCAGGTTCTGTTATAAGTCCAAATGATCTGTTTTGTTACATGATAGTTATGACTCTTTTCTGAAAGCTAGTTTGGATCCACTGAAACTCAGCGGAGGGGCTATGTATGCATCTAGGAGAATGGGGAGTGTTTAAGGGGTCCTTTGTGCTGTGGGATAGGGTATGTATAGGTGAGTAGGGGAGCCGTTTGTGGGGGTGGGGGTTTAGGGTTTGTGTCTAGGAGTGAAAGGTATGTGAGGGAGTGAATTGTGCCTGTGAGTGTCCTGGGGGGCTTATCTTTGTGGAGGAGAGGTATGTGCCTGTGTGTAAGGTAGGGGCTGGGGCTGGCTACCTCTGCTGGAAGGTGGTGTGTGTAGCTGATCAGGACTAGTAGGTGAAGGAAGATATGGGCTATGTGATGGGTGAGGGAGTATACAAGGTGTGGTGGATGAGGGGAATGTGGATGGATAAATGGCTTTTGTTATCATTTATCAATAGATGATAGCAGGCCTTACTGGACACTCATTCTGGGGCACAGGTGAGAGGTCCTCTGGAGCCCCTTATTGGGAGCTGAGATTCGGTGAGAGGACTTCGAAATCTTTCTGCTGGAAATCCAGTCATAAGAGAGAGGCCTTGGAGAAGCTGGACACAGGTCAGCAGCCCCCAGAAGCCTTCTGTTGAGACAGTCTCTAAATTCTGAGTGCTTTTCTTTGGCCAGAGTTCAGCAGTGTGGTACAGAATAGTGGGATACAAACCTGTCGAGGCCACATAAGCCCCTGTGAGAGGTTCTGCCTTGTGCATGCACTTCTGAAGAAATGTGCTTTCTGAAGAGCAGTTATTTGATTCCGAAATGTTTTAGGAATGCAATATTTATTTAAAGATTTTCAGTGATTAGAGCAGTCGGTAGGTTTGTGTTGTGAAAGGGACAATTTAATGGTTTGTACAGATTCTTGTACACTTGAAGCCTGCTGCTGGAGATGCAGGGCAGCTATGAAACACCCTGAGCAAACTTTTAGCCTTGCCCCCCCTCCATTATCTTTCAAGCTCATAGGCCTCTCCCAGGGCTTTTCATAATCAAACTCATTCAGTCCAGTAGCACCCATCTCGGAACAATTCCATAAAAATGCGTAGATGAACTGCCCAAATGCAATAAATAAATAAATAGCAAACATGCATGAGAAGGGCGTTTCCCCAGAGCCATTTACCCAGATTAAAAGGCTATTTGAAAACTGCCCTCCCTCCCCTGTGACTAAAAGTATATGCTGACAGTTCTTTGAGTTGGTATGACTCTTAGGTTCTGTTGTGTTTTGACTGAGCTGCTCTTTGCCATCCTAGGTGACCGCCTAGTTTGCCTAATGATTAAGTGGCCTGTGGAGATAGCCATTGCTGGGTGAGGATACTTCAATCTAGTGTGGCTTATGACCATCTGTGTTGTGTTACCTGCCCTTCTACGATGTGCTGTCCTTCCACTGCCTCAGTTTTAAGATTCTAATGTGTGATATAACCAGGCAAGCGCCAGAAACGCTGTCATTTCAAAATGCATACACTCTACCTCAAAAGCTCCTTCCGCTTGTCTGTGGGCGTTTTGCCTTTTCAGTTCTTGTGCATTGCGGAGTTGTTTGACCATAGACCAGAAACAGAAAACTTCCCAGTGATTGTGAATAAGGAAGCTGTGGCATATGAAGGTTCAGATCATTTACCAAGGTCATAGAAGGAAGATTAATGGACCTTGAGGTTGCTCCCACTAAAGTCTAGCCTTTGTTTGTTCAAATATTGATAAAAACTGGTTTGCTGCCGTTTTTCAGTTGCTGTTTGTAATTTACCCAGTGGATGTCTGCGACCCTGGGAGGCTTCCTCTTGCAGTCTAAACTTGAAATCACACCCCTGTGTATCAGTTTCTCCTGCTGCTTATCTGACAGCAATTAGCAAAGGTGGCCATTTCCAAAAGGTTAGGTGCAGGTTGAGGGTAGGGTGTGGGAGAGTGTGCATCTGATAAAAAGATGCAGAGATCTTGCATTTTAGCATTCACAGCGAAATGTTCTTGAATCAGCTTAATTGTGGTTATGGATGAAGTGTATGCAGTGATGATGCGCTGCACGTAGACATGATCTGAGCACCAATTTATTTTTTTATTGGGATTTATTAACCACCTTTATGAACAGATTCACCCAAGATGGTGTGTCTGAATGATATGTATATGTCCATATAATTTATTTGGGAAAGGGTACATTTTACTTTTTTTACACTCGCTCGCCTCATGGTAACCACAATTCAGAGTTCTGTAGTTGGGTTTTTTTTTGTGAGGGGGTGGGGGAGAAAAGGAGGGGGAGAGAGGATATTAGAAGAGACTTTTCCTATGGACTTCAACATTTTGGTGACATTTGTGGTCAACGGTTACCAACCAAACCATGTGCCACTGAAAACATGCTACCCACATGACTTGGCCAGACCTTTGCACTGTCACCCAGCCACAAACGTTTGACACAGCTTCAGTTTAAGGTTACAATTTAACCGGAAGAGAAAAACATTGTTACAGATTCTACTGTAAAGGTCTTAACACAATGTTACTTATGTTTTTGATATCTAGTGTAGACAAGGTTTAAATATTATGCAATAACTCAGTTTCAAAAAAGGATGAGAAAATAAAGTATTATGGTTTGTCACAGTATCATGTGATCTTTCATTTAAATTCTTTTATTTAAAAAAATAAATACTATTTGGAGGCAACATAGCCTGGGACTGTGAAGCTATGGGTGCAAGAAAGACTTGTTGGCGTGTTCTATTGTACACTTAACTTCATTAAGGTTAACAGGCTGTTTCCATTGAGGCCGGGGGGGGGGGGGGGGGTGCGGTTATTATCTTTTTCCTTTGTGTGTAGATATATCGTTCTGCACAAGTGGGTGTTATCCCCTCCTACCAGCAGATGGAGCTGAAACCTGAGCTTTACCAGTTACCTCACTGATTAGTTTGTGGTGCTCCATGGAAAGATTCAGTATTTTCTCTAGCTCAGCAGATGGTAGGTTTTTGAAACCTAGTGTGCGGTACACTCATTGTCCCCTTGGAGGGCTCAGGTCCTTGATATTCTGGGCTTCTTGCAGCAGGGTCTGGACCAGGCGTTGGACTCCCTGAGGGCTCCAGGTGACTGCTCATTCTAGTTTTCAGAGTAAGGTAAACAGCACCTCCCTGGCCTTGCATGGGGAGGTATCCCATTTTCTGAGTGGTGTGGCGCATTTGCACTCCCCAATATGTCCTTTTCTCTCATATGACCTTAATCTGGTACTCCAAGGGTTTGCTGAGGCTCCATTTTAATCTCTGCATTCGGCCTCCATTAAAGACCTCGCTCTCAAGACCGTCTTTTTGGTCACCATCACCTCACTTCGAAGAGTTTCTGAGCTACAAGCTCTGTCTTGTCAGGACCCATATCTCTCCATTGCAGAGGATTCAGTTTCTCTTCACACGGTCCCTTCCTTTCTCCCTAAGATGGTTTCTCCATTCCATGTGAATCAGGAAGTTTGCTTGCCCTCCTTTGTGGAGGAGGGCTCTGTTCCTGTGGACTGGAGGCTCCACAGGCCTCTGACTATCTTTTTATTCTTTATCATGGCCCTATGAAGGGCCAGGTGGCCTTTAAGGCTTCTAATGCAAGGTGGATTAAGGTGGCTATTGAGACCATCCACATTTGCAAGAATCGCCTGGCACCTCAGGCCACATCCTGGTCAGAGGCCCGGGTGGTGGCTGCTGAAGAAATTTGTAGGGCAGCGACATAGTCTTTGCTCCATTTATTTCTCAAGCACCACAGATTGGACATGCTGGCCAGGGTCAGTTCAGAATTTGACAGGGCTGTCATTCAGGCGGGTCTTGTCTTCCCCTGACCAGTAGATCTGCTTCTGGTATATCCCACGTGCAGAACAGTGGAGCTAATGCTAAGCAAGGAGATATTGTCTTATCTGATAATTGGCTTTCCTTTGACTTGGGCCTGGGACTCTGGGTGTGCTCTGCAATTTCCTTTTCAATGTAAAAAAAGAAAAATGTGAAGAGTCACACCGCAAGTGTTACAATTTCCAGCAGTATGGGTTTCCCTTGGTATTGCTACCCTAGCAATTGCCACTCTGTGGTGTTATGCTGTTCATTATAGCTGCAGTAGTTGATGGAGCATGGATGCATTACAAAAAAGGGACCTAATTCTACTTTGGCAGGTGTATACTGGATCTTTCCAAGGAGCACCACTAGCTAATACTGGTGAGGGCACTGGTAAAACGCAGTTTGTTTTTTTTCCTCTGCTTCCATCTGCTAGTAGGAGGAGATAAAACCCACCTGTGCAGAACAGTGTAGCAGACTAACATACGGATGATCAGAAGCAAACACTGGCACTAGAGGCTGTTAGCGCCGTACTAGCGCCAGCGTTTGCTACCGCCCCATGATCAGAGTCCCTGAGCGCGTGAAAACGCGCTCGAGGGCTCTGAACGCATCTAGCATGCAAATGCATGCAAAACAGGGCTAAACCTATTCATCCCCATTGATCAGCGACTAGCGTGCCAAAGATTGGGTTGCTGGCTGCGGCAAACTCTACGCCAGGTCCGAGCTGGCGTTAGGGTTTGCAGACCATTGGGGAGGAATGGTGAGCCCTGTCCAGCATGCATTTGCATGCTAGCAGGCCCCCATTCCCACCCCCCAATGAAGCAACCCCCCCCCCAACCAAAGACCCTCCCCAGCGCATCCCAGGATACACTGGGCAGGCCTGGGCACTGCCATTTTGTAAGCGTCATCGTCGAAGGAAGAGGAGGGAGGCAGGCTACCTCCCTCCTCCAACTCAACGTTGGGGGTAGGGGGATTGACACTGGACCACCAGGGACCCCTTGTTAATGATAGGGGGCTAGAGACCCACCGGATCGCCAGCCCTCCCTGAACCTTGGGGAGGGGGTCGTTGGGGGACACCCCATTTTGCCTTGCTTGGGGCAGGGGTAGTTGGGGTCTGGTGGTCCCATGGACCTCCAGCCCCTGTGTTTGAGAGGTCTGGGCTTTTGACAGCCCAGACCTGTCAAACAAGTGCCGGAGGATTGTGCTGAGCGCATGCTAAGGCACAATTCTCCTGCACTTCTAACCCATGATCAGAGATAACTGTGTGCTTAAATTTGCATGTCATTATCTCTGGTCATAGGTCTAATAACGCCCCGCGCTATTTGGGACAGCGCGGGGCTTTTGATCTGCCTGTAAAAGAAAAAAATTATCAGGTAACACAATTTCTCCTTTGTGGTCGTGACACCATGATCATGGCCAAATAAAATCATGCAAACCTCTCCTCTCCCACCTCCTTCCTGAGGAGCAGAAAAATGATGCACCTATGGAGAGCCTGCCCAGAATGCGAACCCAAATGCAGGTTTTGCAACCCCATTTGAGGTCCTGACCCACAGCTTAGGAAGCTCTGGTCTAGTGTGTAAGATACCCTTACATTGGCCCTGTGTGGAAAAATAATCCTAATTATAGGCACATGATGTTGGATTCTGTTTTAGGAGTCACTGTCCAAGACTAGTCATTGAAATCCTAACTCATAGTGGTCAAAAAAGCAAATCAAATATTAGGAATTAGAAAGGGATGGAGAATATGATCCATGGTTCAATTGCACCTCGAGTACTATGTGCAGTTCTGATTCTCCAGAACTAGAAAAGGTACAGAAAAGGGCAACAAAAATGATAAAAGGGTTGCAACAATGTCCCTATGAAGAAAGGAGAAGAGACAACTGAGAGAGAATATGATAGTGGTCTATAAAATAAAATCATGAATGGGATGGAAAAGGTAAATAGGAAACAGTTTATTAATTATATAGGCTTTGAAAAACTAAGGAATTGTTCTTCTCCTTGGGATCTTATCAGGTACTCATGACCTGGATTGGACACTGTAGGAGGCAGGATGCTAGACTTATCCTTTGGTATGACCCAGTATATTCCATAAATACGTAAGAATAGCCATACTGGGTCAGACCAATGGTCCATCTTGCCTAGTATCTTGCATCTAACAGTGGCCAATCTAGGTCACAAATATCCGGCAGAATCCCAGTTAGTAGCAACATTTCATGCTACCAATCCCAGGGCAAGCAGGGCAATAACAGACTATGGACTTTTCCTCCAGGAACTTGTCCAAACCTTTTTTTTTTTAACCCAGATACTCTAACCACTGTTACCACATCCTCCAGCAACGAGTTCCAGAGCAACTATTCTTTGAGTGAAAAAATATTTCCTCCTTTTTGTTTTAAAAGTATTTCCATGTAATTTCATCAAGTTCCCTGGTCTTTGTACTTTTTGAAAGAGTGAGAAATCGATTCTCTTTTACCCATCCTACACCACTTAGAATTTTGTAGACCTCAATCATAACCCCCGCAGCTGTCTCTTTTCCAAGCCGAAGAGCCCTAACCTCTTTAGCCTTTCCACACATGAGAGGTGTCCATCCCCATTATCATTTTGGTCACTGCTCTTTGAATCTTTTCTAATTCTGCTATATCTTTTTTGAGATACAGCGACCAGAATTGAATGTAGTACTCAAGGTGAGATCACACCGATAGAGACATTATATTTTTAGTCTTATTTTGCATCCCTTTCCTAATAATTCCTAGCATTCTGTTGCTTTTTTGGCCGTCTCTGCCACACACTGGGCAGAAGATTTCAGCATATTGTCTACAATCACACCTAGATCTTATGTCATTGCTGCCCAAACCTTATGCAATTGCAACTGTTTCCTGTCGGGGCAAACAAGCATGCCCCAGCCCTACCTTGCTCCCGTGCTGCTGCTGCAAACCCAGGAGTAGCATTGGCTGTGACATTGCTATAGCCTCCCAATGAGCCCGAGCAGTCGTGAACCTAAATACAGATTTGTGAGCCTGTTTGGGTCACAACCCACAGTTTGGGAAGCACTGTCTTATGTTTTTTTCAGTTCATGATGCAGGAAGCTAACTACAGTATATGTGGCACACCATACAGTGCGAGGGTGGGAGAAAGACAAGCTACAGCTTGTGTTTTCTGCACCCAGCCAAGGGTGAATGAGATGTGACTGCTTGGGGCTGTCAGCTTTTCACATTGTGGAACATGCTGTATAAGCTATAGGAACAGTGTGCCACAGCTGAGCAAGCACAATGCAGCTGCTTCTAGCAAGCCGTTTGCCTTGTCCTTGTACCTTGTCTTAAATTCTCTGATTTCTCGGATGGATGAGTGTAAGCAGCTCCTATGGTTCAGCCTTTGCAGGTTATTCATCTGCTTTTGGAGCTGAGAGCAGAACTTCCTCCCCAGCCAGGACATGTCTCTTCTTTTATTCAGTTTTTCTCATTGGTAGACAGTCAGGTACAACCTTTAGCATGCGCTGTTGCTGTTCTTGCACGTTCCTCCTCCTCCCCAGGTCTGGCAGTGCTGCGACCCCTCAAGGCAGAGAACATGATATACTGCCAAATGTTGGAAGAGCCCAAGGAAGAGCTGTTCTTTTAATGGCCTCGGAGCATCCCGTGATTAGCGTATGACGAGGTTATGTCTAAATATGCGTGAAGGAAGATTTGTGATAAACCTAAAGTAAAACTTCTAATTTTAGGTTTTATGCAATATAATAATTAATTTGGGTCCTATTATTATTGAGTTAAAACTAATCAACATTGGCTGTCACATATCACACATGAAGACATCATAATAATAAACACTGGTAAAATGTCCCTGTGCAAAAATCAATAGGGTCTTGAAGCTCTCTGGGTGGCACTGTGTCAGCCAACTTGCTATGGTTTACTCCAGAACAAAATAAGTAGGTGTTTATTGCATAAACACTAGTAAACTCCATTTCCTCTATTTCTCTCTAGCTTGTCCATTAATCTGTCTTGAATTACACACTCAGTTTTTGTGCCTTTTCCATGCGGACCACCTCAGCTGCAGAAATATACATGTTTGAATCCATCCGTAAATGTATCTAGCAATGGAACCTGTGCTACAAATACTCCGATAAACACTGATTTTTTTTTTTGTATTTTATGTTTCAACGTTTTTTTATTGATGATTCAACATTTTGAATAAAAGCAATAAAGTCAAACCCTTTGTGATCATAATAACAAGTCGTACGTGTATACATACATCTTAACTGCATCATCAAAATTTTACATTTTCTCCCCCCCTGCCCACCCCCCCAGGAGCAGCTTCACATTGAACTTCTTACTTCATGGTACCTATTCCTTCCAGAGGCTATTACAGGAATTTTCCAGTCTTATACATGAGTACATTTCTGATGAGCGTCCCATTTGCTAGGGCGTGCCAATTTTATTGAGCACGGCACTACTTGCTTTGTGGGAGATATTTTGCAAATACTTAACCCATATATCTATAAACCTCTTTCTTTTCTTGGGATTGCCAGAGGCCTCCCAAAGCATTAATTCATGCAGCCTATTTCTCCAATACCAAAAGGAGGGTGGATCTACCTGCAACCAGTGTCTTAATATACATTTTTTCCCCACTGCATATGCCTTGCATAGAAATCTCTCTATATAAAACGCACCTCCAACGTTCTATGAAGCCTCTTTTAGCCAAAAGTGAAGGGGGTGAGATCGCATTGTGTCTGCCCCGCCCACGCGTCAAACGTGATGACGTCGAGGGCGGAGCAATGACACTCAACCAATCGCATCGCTCGGCAGCGAAGCGTCAGGGAAGGAGGCGGCGCTCTCGACGTCTAGCCTTCCCTTCGCTGTGTTCCGCCTTCTTAAGGATGACGTCAAAAGAAGGCGGAACACAGCGAAGGGAAACCTAGACGTCGGGAGCGCCGCCTCCTTCCCTGACGCTTCGCTGCCGGAACCGCCACGGAGGTAAATTTGAAAAGAAGAAAAAAAAAACGGATGCATGGATGCGAAGGGGGGGGCATGGATGCGAAGGGGGGGAGGAGAAGAGGGCGGGCCAGGCTGGGACATGGGAGAGGAGAGAGGGGACTTGCTGGAAAAGGATGAATGGAGGCGGCAGGGGACAGAGGAGCATGGATTGCAGGGCAGGCCTCAGGCAGAGAGGGGAAATGCTGCATAGGGATGAATGCAGGGGGCAGGTGACAGAGTAACATGGATGGCCATGGATTGGGACGGCAGGGCTTAGGGAAAGGGGAATTGCTGGATAGGGATGAATGGAGGGGACAGATGGGCATGGATGGATATGGATTGCAGGGCAGGCCTCAGGCAGAGAGGGGAAATGCTGGATAGGGATGAATGGAGGGGGCAGGTGACAGAGTAACATGGATGGCCATGGATTGGGACGGCAGGGCTCAGGGAAAGGGAAATTGCTGGATACGGATGAATGGAGGGGACAGATGGGCATGGATGGATATGGATTGCAGGGCAGGCCTCAGGCACAGAGGGGAAATGCTGGAAAGGGATGAATGGAGGGGGCAGGGGACAGAGTAACATGGATGGCCATGGATTGGGAGGGCAGGGCTCAGGGAAAGGGGAATTGCTGGATAGGGATGAATGAAGGGGACAGATGGCCATGGATGGATATGGATTGCAGGACAGGCCTCGGGCAGAGAGGGGAAATGCTGGAAAGGGATGAATGCAGGGGACAGAGGAGCATGGATTGCAGGGCAGGCCTCAGGCAGAGAGGGGAAATGCTGGATAGGGATGAATGGAGGGGGCAGGTGACAGAGTAACATGGATGGCCATGGATTGGGACGGCAGGGCTCAGGGAAAGGGGAATTGCTGGATAGGGATGAATGGAGGGGACAGATGGGCATGGATGGATATGGATTGCAGGGCAGGCCTCAGGCAGAGAGGGGAAATGCTGGAAAGGGATGAATGGAGGGGGCAGGGGACAGAGTAACATGGATGGCCATGGATTGGGAGGGCAGGGCTCAGGGAAAGGGGAATTGCTGGATAGGGATGAATGGAGGGGACAGATGGGCATGGATGGATATGGATTGCAGGACAGGCCTCAGGCAGAGAGGGGAAATGCTGGAAAGGGATGAATGGAGGGGACAGGGGACAGAGGAGCATGGATTGCAGGGCAGGCCTCAGGCAGAGAGGGGAAATGCTGGATAGGGATGAATGGAGGGGGCAGGTGACAGAGAAACATGGATGGCCACACACACACACTCTCTATCACACTGTGTCTCACATACACACTTGCACACACTCTCATTCTCACACACACACTCTCTCACAAACACACTCACACCCAGACTCACTCTCTCACTCACACTTTCACTCTGACTCTCAAACAGTCACTCTCACATACACTCTCCCAAACATACACACTCCGAGGAAAACCTTGCTAGCGCCCGTTTCATTTGTCTCAGAAACGGGCCTCTTTTACTAGTATCTCCATATTTTTGTCTGAAATCCCAAAAGCATCACTTTTATTCAAAAGCACTCCTCTCCAGGAAGGGAGCAATCTTTGCCCTAATAGATGTTCAAGATATTTCTGCATCGCTCTCCAAAATAATTTTATTCTATCACATCTCCAAAATGCATGCATAAAGGTATTACTGTCTCTACAACACTTAGGGCATTGGGCATCAGGTGTCCGTCCTGCTCTTACCGCTTGTACCTGTGTTATGTACCCCCTATGGATTACTCTATATTGACTCTCCTGCAACTCTGCCCCACCTACTTGCTTTGGTATATCTTTTATCAATTTTGCAAAATTTATGCCTTTCAGCTTATATCCCAAATCTTTGCTCCATGTCTCTTTTAATGTCTCATATGTACGTAGGGGAATGAGCGACACCAGAGCTCTATGCAAACTCGAGATTGACACCTGCCCATGTGCATCCCCCCTCAGGAAGTCGTAAAGCCTCTGTCCCATCCTCGTGCCCAGGGCTGCCTGGTCCAAACTAAACCAATAATGATGTAATTGTCTATATGAATAATAATCTTTATTGGTTAGTGAGAGTCTTTGCTGCAAGTCCTGGAAACCATACAGACCACTCTCTTCATTTACCAAGTGTTCAAGCAGGGTAATCCCCATTTCTGACCATCTATCAAATATCCCTTTCTCCAGTCCTGGTAGAAAATCTCCATTCCCTCGCAGTGGGAGCTGATCACTAATATTGGGGTTGTGTTTCCACACCTGCATAAGAAAATGCCAAATGCTTTTCAACGGTTGCAGCAATAAATTGTTACAAGTGTGTGGTAAATTTTTTTGTTTTAGCTTGCAAAAGGAAATTCAAATGCCAAGGCCCAAATAGTGTTCGCTCCCAACTATAATCGGTGTGTATTGATTTGTATTGAACAACCAGTCCCTAAGATGTCTCAGAAGGCATGCCTGATTGTATCTTTTTATACAGGGTAGTCCTAGCCCACCTTGCGCCCATCCATCACTCAAATATTCAAAACGTAGTTTTGACTTCTTCCCCCCCCCCCCCCCCCCCCTACAGGAATCTCCGACATATCTTATGCAGCTTTCGCATATCTTTACCAAACAAATGTATTGGCAACACCTGCAGAATATAAAGCCATCTTGGGAATATGATCATTTTAAATAGATTAATTTAAAGATAAAAGTAAGTGGCTCCATCTTTCGAGGGCTCGGCTGGTATCCTGTAGCAGCCTTTCTATATTGATTTTATAAAGTTTAGTGGAATCTATAGTTAGGCGCACTCCTAAGTATCTGAATGACTCCTCCGTCCATTTTAATGGGAGCTGTCTTTGCCAATCTCTCACTTGGTCCCCCTCCCTCTGTAGAACCTCCAACTTCTCTAAATTTAGCTTAAAGCCAGAGAAGTCACCATATTCTGCCATATATTCCAAGAGTACTGTCAATGATGTTTCTGGTTGTTGCTTTTTTTTTATTTTATTTTAAAAGAACCCCTAATTAGCTGGCAAATACACCTAATGTACAATGGATAAAAATGCTGTTTATAATGCTTCAGTGAGTTCTGTTTTTGTCTTTCCTTGCCTGAGAATCTTTCTTCCCTTGATTGCATCTTGCCTGGTATCCACAGCAAAAGATAAAGGGGTCAACGTGTTAACCTTGCATTACAGCCATGTGCTAAGGCTTAGCACAGTTTCCTAATGCAGGTGTAAATAAAAAAAATTTGCTTCCCAATGCAGTAACCAAATATTATGGAAATAGTTTGCACGCAAAATATGCATGCTGATATAAGGAGAGCCTGCGGGAAGCTTTCAAACACAGGTCTGTGCTAACAGCAGCTATATTTTGAGCACAAAAAACTTGCTTCGGTTCTCAGAGTTGTATGTATATATATATATATATATATATATATATATATATATATATATATATATAATATAATATTAGGATGCTTATTCTGTGCATTATCATTCTTGGTATCAGGGAAAAGTAATAGCTATGCCCACTGTTTTAATGTGCATACATTGTACACATGTATTGGGAAGCTACTTCATGCTTAAACATCAGTATTATTCTGCACAGAAATATTATATTGAGGCATATTTTCAAAGCACTTTGGGAGGCTAAGTTCCATAGGTTTCTATGGAACTTTGGGAGGCTAAGTGCTTTGAAAATATGCCTCATTATGTAATACTATCAGTAGTCCAGCACTTTACTGTTTATTCCAGTATATCTCCCCCACAGCTCCTGCCAATGTTTTCAACAAAGACAGGAAAATGTTGTTTATCCTTCATGCTTGTGGTAAAGAGAAGAAGCAGGCATAAAATCCTCTCAAACACTGACATGGAAGAACAAGTTAACCTTTCACACCTGCTCAGACCTGACCTTAAAGTTCTAGTAGTGTTTAAAAAAAAAAGTGCTCAGCTTTCTGTTTTTGTTTTGCGCGTGTCTTTGCATTTGGGTGTAATAGCCAATATCTTTATTACGATGAGATTTAAAAGAACTGCACATTGATGTTGGTGTAAGCTTTTGCACACAGTTCATAAGCAAAATTAATTTTAATATAGGATACCAATGTTTGCATGCAAAATTGTGTACAGAAGCCACACTAAGCTACGCACAAAGCCTACTGTGCTTTATTACATCGGCCCCTGAGATGCTGTGTTTGAAAAGTGCAGTTGTTGTCCCGCAGATAAATATGTTGCCTTGGTAGGGTGACCTCTATCCTGATGTTTCATGTGGTCCCCTCCTTGCTGTGACAGTGCTTTTCCAAATAATTGGGATGGTCTGTATCTCAGCCTCAGCGACTTAACACTCTGCTGTCCCACAAGAGACTCAAACGCCAGGTTTGGATCTTCTGTTTAACGCAGCCGGCAGTGTCAGGGATGTGGGATGAGGTGTCATCTACCTGGAGGCTGGGTGGTAGGAAGGCATATTTGCCTGGTGGTGAGACCAAACCATACCAATGACTTGAGAGCTTTAGGAAACACCAGTTTTGCAACAGTAAGATCTAAATCACCTGGCCAGGATGCAAAAAAAGTGGCCCAGTGAAGATGCACCATGAACAGTGTGGCGTACAATTGATTTATCATCATCAAAAAACACCCAGTGCGGCTATATTTTGGCCATTGCCTGTTACAGAGGTACAGTAGAGTTGCAAGGCATTTCCCTCTGTGCTAACACAAATTAATAATCTTGTGGTTTAACAACCCTAAATGAAACACATAGGATGAATGTTTTCCTCTAAACCATGAACCATCAATGAGACAACGTATACAGAACCCTTAAACTTGTCTTCTGGAGGTCGCTGGTATAACATAAAGGAAAATGTTCAACCTCTGTATTTCATTTAGGGCTGTTCGTGTATGAGACTGCTAATTATGTTAACTCGGAGAACTCCTTGAAACTCTACTGTACCCTGATGCAGGTGGTGACCGAAACATGGCTGGGTTAGGTGTTTTAATGAAGATCAGTCAGTTGTGTGCCATACGACTTGTGCTGTGTCTTTAACGGTCCAGCTCCTACATCTGGGCCTCTATCACTGTCTGAAAAGTGCCTCTGTTCCTGGCCACCCTCTAAATCACCTGGAACAACAGACATATGGGAAATTTAACTAATTGAAATAAAGCAATAGCTTCCTGGGTTCCTCCTTTTTTACTCTCCATCTAGCAAGATGATGACATGGCTGTTTCCATTTGTAGGTACTTTCTAATGATTTTTTAGCTACGGTTCATATTGTGGTAGAGATGGGGAAATAAATAATGCTCTCTTCTCCATGACAGTTCTTGTCTACAAACACATTGCTTACAGAATAGGATGTTATGAATTTTGGAGCGTGCCTGGTGTACCCAGCTAACAGATTACCCTTTGGCTTGTGTGCTCAGTTAAATGTTTGTCCTGGGGTGTTGTAATCCTTTCAAGACTTCCCTCGCCTGTTGTCTTCTCCTCAGAAGCAGGCCTCTCTGCCTTCCTACACTGTCAGTCCAGCGGTGTTTGCCTGGTGCATTTTTAGGAGGTACATGGAACCAGAGCTACCATATGAAATTTCTAATTTGGTGTCAAAATGCTCAGACAGTGCCAGTGGAGAGCATGAGCAGTTTACTCTAGCTTTTATGGATATTTATAAGAGAGAATGCAGGAGACACAGTTTGAATAAACAAACAGGTCTTGCCAAAAGGCAGATGAATAAATGCAGTGGGAGCTGCGAATAGTTCAAGTCCAACCAGGGCTTCAGAAAACAAGAGACAAATGATGTAGGGAGGGGCAGAGTTGTTCCCTTTGCCATTAGCAAAGCTGTCTGGCTCTCAGAGAATCTGTATGAGGCATGATACACAGGCTGCAGTTGCTGTTTGTGTGGGGGTTAAATATCATGTAATGAGCAAAGAATGACTTAGGTGGAACTAGGGCTGGCTTAAAGCACTACTCCTTTGCTACTGAAGACCAAGTGAATGCATTAATTGGTCCTCTGTGTATTTCCTAATGGTAGCTTGTGTATAGTGCAAAAACACCATAGGTTCTATGTGTGCGTGTGTCTCTTGTCTCTCTCTCTCTCTCTCTCTCTCTCTCTCTCTCTCTCTCTCTCTCTCTCTCTCTCTGCTTCCTTCCTCCACTGGTACTGTCAGACAGACACCAATTTATTGCTAGTGATGTGTTCTCCCTTTGGTAAAAGATTTTCTAATAGTTTCCCTTCTTTCCCAACAGATGGAGTCTCCCGTTTCCACGCCCCCTGTACTCCCTTTGCACCTGCTTGTGCCTGTGGTGAGCAGCGACATCTCGTCACCGTGCGAGCAGATCATGGTGCGCACACGCTCTGTTGGGGTTAATACCTGTGATGTGGCTTTGGCCACCGAGCCTGAGTGTCTGGGCCCTTGTGAACCTGGGACTAGCGTGAATCTGGAGGGGATTGTGTGGCAGGAAACTGAAGACGGTAAGATAATTTTATGGCTTCCTGTTCTGCTTTCAGTGTAAAGAAAAAAAAGTTTCTCTTATTTTCCCAACTGATGAAACTCAACTTACGAAGATTCTGGTTTGAAAACTTTTTAACTTGTCTTATTTGTGGGCCTTCTCTTGGATGAGATTGGACACCCGATGTTAGTATTACTTTAAGCATTATGTGTTTTGTTTTGTTTTTAAATAGGCTTTACAGCCTGTCCCTGACTATAGCCTTGCTGATGTTAATCATGTTTATTTAGTCTGTGTGTTTTGGCTAGAATGTAAGCTCCATTGAGCAGGGACTTGCACTTCTATACAGGACTGTTGCCAAGCTAAATCACTCCCAGGTGGTTGCGGGGAAGGATGTAAAGGATACACGTTTGCTGCCTGTGCAGGCCCTGCAGGCTCCCCTCTGCTGCATCCTACCAGAGAGGAAACAGGAAGTGATGTCAGTAAAGGTGGGACATGGTAGAAGAAAGCTTGCGGGGCCTGCCCAGGCAGTTGACATGAATCTCTGCTGCCCCCAACAAAGGTAATAAGGTTAGAGCAAGGGAGGGTTCAGAGAGGGGTCAAATGCCAGATCTGGGGGTGGGGAAAAGGGGAGTGAGGCGGTCGCTGCTTTGCTTTACTTTACTTTACAGAAACCGCTCTTAAACTAGATGGATTCTAAGCGGTTTACAATAAGAGAAAACCAAGACAAAGCCTTGGGAAGGTTACAATCTTATAAAAAAAAAAAAAAAATAAGCTAAGCAGTGTACAGAAATACAGCTGAACTGTTTTGGAGATCAGACAGGGTGGGCCTTTGTCCACCCATAGCTACGCCATTATGGTTTGGACAGCTGTGAACTATAGAAGAGAGAGGAGAGATGGTGTTCTGTTTTCTTCACCCCCCCCCCCTTCAAATCTCCAGATCGTGTGCTTCAGGTATCAACCGGCTTATCAGCCTCTTGTGACAGCTTCACTTTTTTCTGTTCAGAGGTGCATGTACTTAGCACTGTGTTAGGAAATGAGAAGTAGTCATAACAGTAGTAGCATTGTAGTTTGAAGGTGTTTTCTTCTGCTGTCATCATGCAAGAAAAACTGATGACCTCAGTTTGCTTTGCTTTTGACACTTTCAGCTGAACACCTGTTTGCTTTAGAACAACTCTGGTCCTTCAGACTGGGTATAGTTTTTATTTATATCTCTATTTTGAAGTGAAAATGAGTCACAGCCTGCCAGTGGGTTGTGGTGAGAAGTCAGGGCCAGAGCAGTGAGGGCTTTCTTTCAATGGTAACAGATGTCATCACCTGTTGCTAGAGCCACTCTGTTGCCATTGGCTAAGACCCAACCAGACGTATAAAGGGCATCTTCTTTAATATGCAGCCTGTTCGTGATGCCAAGTGCCCCTGTGGGCTTGTGTGAGGATGTTTGTGTTCTTGCCCTGTCTTTGTCAGAAACCTCATTATGTGATACATGATAGGCAGTGTGTGTGCACAGGCTCAGTCCAGACGTGCGCTCTCTCTCTCTCTCTCCCCAGTTTCCTAGTAAGATGTGAGAGCAGCCTTTTTAGTTAGTACTGGCTACTGACACTCTACATTTGGCCTAGCTACTTGTCGAGCCTTAAGAGACATCATGTTCATTTGCCTATGTAAGTCAATGTTTTGTAGTTCTAAGAGCACTCCACTGATTTGTTCTTTTGAGTGTTTTTTCTTTTAGTAAAGCAACTGGTAACTAGTGTGGGAGAATGGGAGACCTGGCTTGTATTCCCAGCGCAGATTCCTGGTACTCACCTGCACCATCTTATCTTTGCTAGCTACAACTGTGTCCAGGTCCTGAAGTGAGAGAATACCACAACAATTAATCCTTTGATGAGGGTCTCAGTTCTCCTTAAATGCACCTTTCCTCTTCATCATAGAAAACACATCTTACTTACAATGTTGGAAGTCTGCTGTGGATTATAAGGTGTTATTTGAATAGAGATGGTGTCTTTCAGTTTTCCAACATATGTGTGTGCGTCTGTGTTTGAAGGTTTTATTTTTAATCTACTTGTACTGCAAAGGGAGGAAGTCCCTGCTGGAGTGGATGAAAAATCCTCTTCCAGCTGTGAAGCAATCTGCTCGTTCCCTGCAGCACAGTGCGTCAGGCTCTTCCCACGCTGGCTGCTTGGCAGTTCAGGGGGTGGGGATGATTGTACTCATATCCAGTGAGTTGTATATATTGCCTCCTGTGCTGCTGTGATTACCCAAGAGCCAGGGGGCTGCAAGCATGAGCTGAACCTGTTAAAGCTTTTACAGGGGGGTGATCAGAAGCAAACACCAGCGCTAGAGGCTGTTACCGCCATACTAGCGCCGGCGTTTGCTATCGCCCCATGATCAGAGCCCTCGAGCGCGTGAAACAACGCACTCGGGGGCTCTGAACGCATCTAGCATGCAAATGCATGCTAAACAGGGCTAAACATATTCATCCTCAATGATCAGTGGCCAGCGTGCCAAAGATTGGGTCGCTGGCCGCGGCAAATCCTACACCAGCTTCCGGCTTCACAGGAAGAGGAGGGAGGCAGGCTACCCTCCCTCCTCCAACCCACAAGGTAGAGGGGTAGGGGGGACTGGACCACCAGGGACCCTTCGCCGGGGGACTAGGGGGGGCTGGAGACCCACCGGATCTCCAGCCCTCCCTGAACCTGGGGGGGGGGGGGAATCATCGGTGGGACCAGAGGTCCACCGGACCTCCAGACCCCGTTGCTCTGGGCAGGGGTAGTTGGGGCCTGGTGGCCCATGGACCTCTAGCCCCTGTGTTTGACAGGTTTGGGCTTTTGACAGCCCAGACCTGTCAAACAAGTGCGAGAGGATTGTGCTGAGCGCATGCTCAGGCACAATTCTCCCGCACTTCTACCCCATGATCAGAAATAATTGCGTGCTTAAATTTGCATTCAATAATCTCTGATCATCGGTGCGGTAAAGCCCTGCGCTGTTTCAGCACTATTTTAGAGCGCTGTTTGGAATAGCACGGGGCTTTTGATCATCTGCTTGTTAGAGATCCAGCAGGGCAGTCTGCAATGTGCAGAAACTAGTGAAAATAATCTGGGCTCTGCAGTGATGGGCTATACAGGCCTGATGTACTGTCATATTCTCTGTGTCCAAAGTTGGTAACCACTTAAACATTTATCTCCAAATTTCTAGAAATTCTAGGAAATATCCAGCTCATGTGAAGCAGGTCGTACTTTGGATCTAATGGTGTTTACAACAGTAAAAGTACAGAAAGCAAACCCATGTGGTGTCCTCATAAAGCTGTGGAGCAGCTGTGAGTGTATATATCTGTGGCCATCTTATGTGCATGTAGTTAAATCATTGTGCCCTTGTGCATCCGGTGGAAGCAGGTTTTATAAAATCAGTGTTTACAGAGCCACATTCTTGGGAAATTGGTTGAGCAGTTCAGCGAGGCACAGCTTCACTTGGTCTTGGTTTTCTGAGCCGAGCTTGGCGGTTGTTATAAAGGAATGCTTTCTGGGCAGTGCCTCTGTGCCTGTTTGCTCAGGAAGGCCTGGGACAGGCTGTTCTGCCAGCCCATATTTACACATTGACACTTCCCACATGACGGTCATTTGTTATAAAAATCCCCAAACTACTCAGTGTTTCCTGTGCAAGTTTAATTTTTTGTTGTATACAAGAAAAGCAAAACTTCAAGCTTACAGAGCACATCCATGACTGTACTTCATAGTTTTCTTTTAAACAAGTGAATCCTCAAGTCTCCAGGATCTTCATATATAAACTCTCATAGGCTTCTGAATGAGAGGAAACCAAAAAATGATGAGAAGAGAACCTCTAACCAAAAAAAAAAATCTTGAGGAACAACCCACTGTTAAAAAAACAAACAAACCTCTCTCAACAAGACAGTCAATAAAGAAGCTCTCTATATGTTTAAGTAATCCACAAGGAAAGTTCCAAAAAAACTTCAATAAATAAGTAGATACACCTCTTAGGCACATTAACTAAACAGTTCTAAAACAGTCTCAAATAACTTAGCTTGCAGTAGGGAATCCGATGTCCACTCTCCAAACAACCTCATGCAAGTCGTACACACATTATTGAATGTCCAGAACACTCAACCACCAAGACGGGGAGTCACCAATATCCTTTCTAATCCTCGACAAGAGCCTCTTGTTTTGCATATAGCTGCTTCAGGAGGAGGAACTTTCACGCAATCTGTTCAAAATTGCAAGATGGCTGCTCCATTTCTAGAGAAGCCAGCATTCTCACAACCAATCAGCATTCAGACAATTATTAAAGAAGAATCAGGTTAAAATATGCTTGCCATTCAATAGCTTTATTTGAGACCTTTCAGGCTCAGTGTTCAATCAATAATTCCACCACTGCTCCTTCTGATAAAGCCATCACTTAATATCACCCCGTCTCAAGGATAATTGTATCTTATCTATAACCATACAATGTGAATCTTCAAAAACATGGTTATTATATATGCAGTATTGCACAAGAGGAGCCTCCATCTTCTTATTCTCAATCATCCGTGTCTTAAAACAGCGAGAAGTCTGGCCCACATATAGCAAACCACGTGGGCAATGGATAGTGTAAATCACATATTGAGACACACAAGTGGTCAAACACTTCAATTTAATAGTTTTGCCACTTTGGCTATCCACAAATTGATAACCTTCCAAAGTCACACAGCAGATGGAGCAGTTTGTACATTTGTAGTGTCCCAACACTGGGGCCTGATCTCATTACAAAGCTGATCATCCAAATTAGTGTTCCGTGAAAAGAACATAAGTGTTGCCATAGTGGGACAGACCGAGGATCCATCAAGCCCAGCATCCTGTTTCCAACAGTGGCCAATCCAGGTTACAAGTACCTGGCAAGATCCCAAAACAGTACAATACATTTTATGTTGCTTACCCTAGAAATAAGCAGTGGATTTTTCCCAAGACCATCTTAATAATGGCTTATGGTCTTTTCTTTTAGGAAGCTATCCAAACATTTTTTAAACCCCGCTCAGCTAACTGCTTTTACTACATTCTCTGACAACGAATTCCAGAGTTTAATTGCACGTTGAGTGAAGAAATATTTTCTCAGATTTGTTTTAAATTTACCACTTTGTAGCTTCATTGTGTGCTAGTGTTTTTTGAAAGAGTAAACAAGTGATTCACGTCTACCTGTTCCACTCCACTCATTTTATAGACCTCTATCATATCTCCCCTCAGTCATCTTTTCTCCAAGCTAAAGAGCCCTAGCCGCTTTAGCCTTTCCTCATAGGGAAGTCGTTCCATCCCTTTTATCGTTTTCATTGCCCTTCTCTGTACCTTTTCTAATTCTACTATATCTTTTTTGAGATGCAGTGACCAGAATTGCACACAGTTTTAGAGGTGTGGTCGCACCATGGAGCTATACAAAGGCATTATAATGTCCTCATTTTTGTTTTACATTCCTTTCCTATTAATACCTAACATTCTATTTGCTTTATTAGCCGCCGCCACACACTGAGCAGAGGGTTTCAACATATCAACGATGACACCTAGATCCCTTTCGTAGTCGGTGACTCCTAATGTGGAACCTTGTATCACGTAACTATAGTTTGAGTTCCTTTTTCCCACATGCATCATTGTGCATTTGCTCACATTAAACGTCATCTGCATTTGGATGCCCAGTCTCATAAGGTCCTCTTTTAATTGTTCACTATCATCTTGCTATTTAACAACTTTGAATAACTTCGTGTTGTCAGCAAATTTAGTTACATCACTAGTTACTCCCATCTTTAGATCATTTATAAATATGCTAAAAAGCAGCAGTCCCAACACAGACCCCTGTGGAATCCCACTATCGACTCTTCTCCACTGAGCATACCATACCATACATTTTGCATCCACTAGTGCTTTTTTATGCATTTAGCGATTCTTGGAGATGGCTCACTTTTGGTTAGAGCAAAAGCTCTCTTACAAGCATTACATACAATCTTCCAGGGATATCCCCTTTCGAGTAATTTACTTTTGTGTGTAGTGTCACAGATTCTGCGATACTGTAGGAATTGAGAAAACGGGAGACTTGTCTTAGTGTGAATAGGATCCATACTGTCAAATCTCATCTTAGTATTTATATCGGTAAGTTTACTATATACTGACATGCGCAGTTCACAAAAACACACACGAATCTGTACATCAAGAAGCATCATCTCAGTGACATTAACATTCATGTCAAATTTAATCCAAGAATGGCATTGATCTAATTCTTCATGAAACATCTTCAAATTTTTCTTGGATCTTGTGCAAATCAGAAAAATATCATCAATAAACCGGAGCCAACATGTCACATAACAAAAATAGGCAGAGGAATAAGCCAACAATGTCTTAAACTGAGCCATAAAACAATTTATTTATTTATTTATTATTTATTTATTATATTTGTATCCCGCACTTTCCCACTAAAAGCAGGCTCAATGCGGCTTACATAGTAATAGGTAACACAGAATTTTGTTATGTAAAGTAGGAAATTAAGTATAGCATAATAGAAGGATGGATAGGTAGTAAATGGATAGGTAGATAGGTAGAGACCGGTGATAGAGAGAGGAGGGTAAGGTGGGAGATAGATTCTGGGTCAATGTTGTTTTCTCTTCAGTATATGTAAGGTAGATGGGTTCATGAGATTAATCTGCTATAGAGGGTGCGAAAGAGGCACCCATTCCTACACCTGCAACCTGCATGTAGATATGATCGTCAAACACAAAATGATTGTTAAATAACGTGATGTTTAATAATTGTTTAAAATATTCTGTAGGGACCACATGCGGTCGGGGGCACAACTTCCAAAGCTTCTACTTGTGGATTGGTGTATACAGACTCTGGACATCCATGGTCACTAACAGCCAGTCATCTGCAAAATTTTGTACAAAAGCTAAACACTGCAAAAAATGTGCAGTATCTTGTAAATATGAAGGAATATCCTCCACTAAGAAAAAATCCAAGTATTTACAGGATCTCTGTAACAGTAAATCGTTAGAAGAGACAGTATGGACGTCCTGGAGGATCCTCATGGCACTTATGAATCTTTGGCAGCATGTAAAAAAAATCATAAGTATGATTCAAATAGTGAAACCCTGTCTTAGGCCCTGATGCTCAAAAGTTAAATGCAGGCGCTAGAGGCCATTGGTGCCATATTAGCACCCGCATTTACCTGCGCAGAATGTTCAAAGGGGTCTAGCGTGGGAAACAACAAGCACCCAAAACAAAACTGCCATACCACTGCAAAATATAATGTTAGATAGGAGCAAGCGTTAAGGTGTTGGAAGAGAGGATTTCTCATGATTCTTGTGATTTTGTTTCTGCAAAATCTGCCAGTTTTGATTGCTTTTGGAAGCAAAAGAAAGCCCATGTAAACCCTTAAATGCTGATCATGAGAAACAGCAGACGCACATTGACATCTGTTTCCTGCGTCTAAATTTTTTAAAAAATCTAAAAACACCCAGTGAAAGCACACATTGGTGTCTGTTTCCCGTGTCTAAATATAAACGTTCAAACTAAAAAAAAAAATATTAACGCTTATATTTAGGCTGCAGAAAAACAGATGCGAGATCTAAATCTCCACCTTGATGACCCGCACTCACTGCATGCACTTCAATTCTTGGATTTCCTTCGGCTGTGGGACCTTGCTTGTCCGAGCTTAGAGCCCACTCATGCGAAAGGTCATTCGTTGGATCTCATCTGTTATAGGTTCCCGTCCAATTTGAATTTTTTAATTACAGACATCAGGTGGACAGCTACTCCATGGTCGGATCATCACAAACTGCATTTCACCCTCCAATGGATGAAATCGGGTATCCCCCATACGCGAGATCCCTTAACTATCCAAACGAGAGGTGTAGTCGACCCTCTGGTGTTTTGGCGCTCATTATATAGCAATGATTGGATAGCACAACCAGAGTCCTCCCAGTTTCTCTCGAGCTGGGATGATAGATGTAGACGAGTACTAGACGTTATAGCTCCAATGCAAACTAAAACTATATTTGAACGGTCCTCTACTCCATGGTTCTCTCCAGAGCTGAAAATACTAAAACTTAGAACTAGAAAATTAAAAAGAGCCTGGCGTAAGCAAAGACCCGAAAATCAAGGCTGACGTTGTCTCTAATTACTGTCCTGTGGCGTCAATTCCTTTGCTAATCAAAACAATGGAAAGTATGGTTAACGCTCAACTAACTGATTATTTGAGTAAATTCTGCATCCTGCATAGTATACAATCGGGTTTTCGGCCACAGTATAGCACTGAAACAGTGTTAGTTACCCTCCTGTCGAACTTCAAGCAATTAATATCTACTACTACTACTATTTAGCATTTCTATAGCGCTACAAGGCATACGCAGCACTGCACAAACATAGAAGAAAGACAGTCCCTGCTCAAAGAGCTTACAATCTAATATCTACAGGGAATAAGGTGCTATTGCTTCAATTTGATATGTCAAGTGCATTTGACATGGTGGATCACACTCTTCTACTTCATCTACTAGATGCATTTGGTATAGGTGGCAATGTGCTTAACTGGTTGAGGGGCTTTCTGTCACTAAGAACGTACCAAGTTAAATCCAAATCTGCTGTTTCTGCACCTTGGACCGCTTCTTGTGGAGTGCCCCAAGGGTCTCCCCTTTCCCCTACACTTTTTAATATCGTGTTAATTCCTCTTGTGACAGTCTTATCCAATCTTGGCCTCAACCCATTCATCTATGCGGACAATGTGACCATCTACATCCCTTTCAAAACGAGTCTTGCTGAAATCACCAACAAAATAACTGCCAGCTTTGCCATAATGAAATCTTGGGCAGCAGCATTTCAATTCAAACTCAACAAGGGCAAAACCCAGTATCTAGTACTATCGTCACAGCACAGCAAGGTTAATCCGACTTCAGTTGTCATTGGGGATTCTACTCTTTCAGTCTCGTTAACCCTGAAAATCCTCGGTGTCTTGTTAGACTCTCACTTGCAATTGGATAACCAGGTTAATCTCATCACAAAATGAATGTTCTATGCAATGTGGAGATTGTGGCGTATCCAGAAATTCCTCCCGAGGGACCTCTTCCATACTCTCACTCATTGGCTAGTCCTCTCCCATATAGACTATTGCAGTGGTATTTATGCTGGTAGTCGCAAATTTCTCCTGACAAAATTGCAGACTGCCCAAAACACGGCTGCTAGACTTATTTTTGGCAAACCTTGCTTTGAACATGCGGAACCTCTTCATTTCAACCTGCATTGGCTCCCCATTTCTGCTCGTCTAACATTCAAAACCTGCACGTTAACTCACAGGATTATCTATGGGGAGGCCCCTGCCTACATGGAAGATTTGATTGCGCTGCCATCCAGAAATGCTTCCTTGACTGCTCGATCTTACCTCAACTTAAGCTTTCCAAGCTATAAATCTGTTTGGTATAAATTGCTCCTCTCCTCATCCTTCACCAATGTCAGCCCTAAGTTTTGGAACAGTCTACCAAGATCCTTAAAGGAGATTGATGACCATCAAATTTTCAAGAAATCCTTAAAAACATTCTTGTTTGAGAAGCCATATCCCAACTACATCACTCAGCCCTCACCTTCTTCTGCTTGACGGAACCTGTTTCACTCAGTTATTACCCTTCCTGACTTGTAACTTTTGTAATTTTGTAAGCCGCATTGTGCCCGCTTTTGTGGGAAAATACGGGATATAAATGCACTATAAATAAATAAATCTTCCCCACTGGAAGAATTGGAGGATAGATTAAACCCTACTTTCTTTTGTCCCTCATTCATGTTCCCAGCAACTCCCTGTTTCATCCAGGCATAGACAAAGCCATCACTGTAATCTTTTTGGCCTCTATTGTATAATTTTGAGAGATTTTCCCTCGCCACCAGTACACATGCTGGACATATCCACTGGGTCAGGTATCTCTCTTGCTTTGGATTTTCTATCCTTTGCACGTTTTGGAATAAGGATAATGAACTGCACAGTTCTGTCAGCTAAATGAGCAGTGGAAGCACCTCTTAAGGCATATATGGTGGGGGACCACTTTTTCAGTTTAAGCAAAAGGAAGACGTGTGTAAATGTACTTCACCTGCCACTTGTTTTTCTGTATATTCCAGTGGACTGATATGATGACTGCCATTCTCTCTGTTTGGTATGGAATCCGACCCTTATTTTTTAGTGTAGGCAGGCAGGCCAAGTGTAGGAAAGGGTTGTGCCTTTGTATGTGAGAAGAGAGAGTAGAAGGGAGCTGTATATGTATAGGATTACCATATTTGTGGAAACAAAAAAGAGGACACAAAAAATAAAATGCTGTCTCACATTGCACCCAGCCGCACAGTCACTTTGACCCCCCCCCCCCCAAGAAAGCCAGATTCTATAAGTGGTGAAAATACTGGTAAAAGTAACAGAAATGAATTTTCTTCCGTACTGTTAATACAAAATTAAAAAGCATGTACATTTCCAAAAAAAAAAAAAAAAACATCCATGAAGTGCATGTCCCCCTTTCCTCTCCATCCTCTTCTATCCATGTGCTGCTTTCCCCCTTTTCCCTTCCCTTCCCTCCATGTACAGCATGTTCCCCCCTCTCTCCTTCCTTCCATTCCATCCAGATTAGGCTTGTCCCCTTGCAAGACCACTGCTTGAATTCTCGGTAGCCCTTTTAAAGAAGCTGTGGTATCGGGCAGGAAAGAGTAGGATTCTTTCCTGCCCTGAAGAGGCCACTAGACCACCAGGCAGGCTGGTAAAAAAAAAAAAAAACGCCCGGACCCCCAACAGTCCCTTGAAAAAGAGGATATGTCTGTGGGAATCCGACATATGGTAACCCTATGTATGTGGACAGGGCTGCCGAGAGACTGGGCTGGGCCCAGGGCAAGGCCGTCCCCAGGGCCCCGCCCCCCTCCGAGGTCGCCATCGTCGCCGCCCCCCCCCCCCCCTCCGTCCACCACCTGCCCGGGACCCCCTGAATTCAAATCATAGCGCCTCACCTCGGCTTCGCTCTGTGTGAAAGTAGAGCGGCAGTTTGCAGATCGCCTCCCTTCGGGCCTTCCATCCCTGAGTCCCGCCCTCGTGCAAGTTACGTCAGACGAGGGCGGGACACGGAGGGAAGGCCCGAAAGGAGGTGATCTGCAGACTGCCACTGCTGCACTTCTTTCATACGGAGCAAGGTCGAGGTGAGGCGCTATGATTTGAATTCAGGGGGGCCCGGCCCAGTGGTGGACGGAGGGGGGTGGGTGGAGGGGACTGCGGTGCCGGGCCCCCCTTGGAGACCCGGGCCCGGGGAATTTTGTCCCCCCTGCCCCCCCTCCCGGTGGCCCTGTATGTGGGGAGGGATGTGCCTGTGTACACAGAGATGCAGAGATGGTGGTGTAAGAGAGGTGTGCCTGTGTACATGGTAAAAAGGTACTGTACTGGCATAAGACAAGGGAACAGGAGCTGTGCTTGAGGCTGTAGGGATGGGAGTAATAGTGTTTCTCCATGGACAAGCAGAATGAGTCAGCCACACACTGGTGACATCATCCGATGAGCCGGAATCGGATTTGCTCTCCCAGAGCTCAAAGGAACCTTTTGAGCAGGTCCCTCTGAGCATGTGCAGTGTGCACTATATATGTCCCTGCTTGAGCGTCTTGCCTCAGTTTACCTTATCCGCCCTGCAAACGGTCGGATTTCTTGCTCTCTCTACAACATGGCAGACCCTGCACAAAAGAAACCAGCTTTTAAAAAATGCCCAGGCTGCAAGAAGAAAATGAACACAGCAGATGCACACGAGGTGTGTGTCCGTTGTTTGGGCACAGCCCACCTCATGGCTGCCTGCCCCCTTTGTCTCCAGATGTCCCCTGTTTTCATGTACCCTGGACCTGCAAGTGATTTGGGCCTGTTGATGCATAAGCTTCACAAGATGCAGTCTTAGGCACACACCTGTTTGGATATAGTAGTCTGGTGGCTGTTAGCATTTGGTATCAGTTTGACAACAGAAAATCACTTGGGAGGACTGTCTGTACTGCCCTTCAGATCCCCTGTGATAATAGTTGCCCACACTGTAATGTGAGCTTACCAGGAGCAGCTGTCCTGCAGTTCCCAAGCACCCTGGCCACTGAGCTCTCTGAGGGGTAGATGCATCAAGCAAACGTAAAAAAATCAAAATCGTTAAAGGCCCTAACGATTTTTAAAAAACGAAGAATGCACCAAAAAAAACAGTCACACATGCTCAGATCGGTATAGAAACGTACAATGTATCAAAGAATCACAATACACATCGTTAATCGGCCCCCAAATCATGCGCAGAGCAGCCAAGTGTTATGTTAGCTGCTCTGCGCATGCCACAAACAGTCAAAACACAGTCAAATCACAAGCACATGGCTCCCAAATCAAAACAAAAATTTTAAAAAAAGGGTCGGGAGGGGGCAAGGGCGCTCATCAGGAGCGTCCTGTACGGACGGCCTTGCCCCCCCCCCCCCCCCGCTGCTCCCCACTTTCCGCCGCTCCCCCCACCCCGAAAAAGCAAAATTCAAGCAGCCCTGCTCCCCATTTTCCGCCGCTCCCCCCACCCCGAAAAAGCAAAATTCGAGCAGCCCCTGCCCCCCTCCCTTCCTCACTACTCTCTCACCTCCGCTCCGCCTCCCGACATCCTCCGTCCTGTGCCCCGCCCCCTTTTGGGGTCGTCGCCGCCATTCCCCTCCTCCATCGGGCCCCCCTCCCTCTTACCGGGCCCGTGCAGCGCCTCTCTCCTCTGTCCGAAGGCGCTGCACGGGCAAGAAGACAGCTGATGCCTGCCTTCGCCCAGCTTCGATGGCGCGTCTTTCTCCTGCTTTCTCCTGCTGGGCCCGCCCCTGTCTGACGTCAGTAACCTACGTAGGTTACTGACGTCAGACAGGGGCGGGCCCAGCAGGAGAAAGACGCGCCATCGAAGCTGGGCGAAGGCAGGCATCAGCTGTCTTCTTGCCCGTGCAGCGCCTTCGGACAGAGGAGAGAGGCGCTGCACGGGCCCGGTAAGAGGGAGGGGGGCCCGATGGAGGAGGGGAATGGCGGCGACGACCCCAAAAGGGGGCGGGGCACAGGACGGAGGATGTCGGGAGGCGGAGCTGAGGTGAGAGAGTAGTGAGGAAGGGAGGGGGGCAGGGGCTGCTCGAATTTTGCTTTTACGGGGTGGGGGGAGCGGCGGAAAGTGGGGAGCAGCGGGGGGGGGGGGCAAGGCCGTCCATACAGGACGCCTCGGACGAGCGCCCTTGCCCCCTCCCGACCCTTTTTTTATTTTTTTATTTGATGAGTTTTCTGAGGTCCTTTGGACCAATCACAGCGCTTTTAGCTCTGCTAATGCGCTGGGATTGGCTCAAAGTTTGTTTTTTAACTTTACACTTTTTCCTGGCACAGAGCTGTCCTAACGAGAGGTCCAGACCTCTCGTTAGATTTCCTGCCTTTTTCCTGCGTAAAGGCAATCGGAAAAGGTTAGTGCATGTCGTTTCAATGGGGTTTTCACTTGATTGCTCATCTCCATTCCGTTTTCGTTAGCTGCTGGCTTCCTCGGTAAAAGCCCTTTGATGCATGCAACGGATCAAATTTTCCTAGTTGGAGAGTCATTAAAGGCTCATTTAGCTTTAGTGCATCTGCCTCTAAATACCAAGACCTCTGTTCCAACATGCACTGTCTGATCCTCCCAGCTTCCTATATGGTTTGTTAACTGATAAGGTTCCTCAGCCCTGCCAGTGTCTATATCAAATTGCCACCAATGAAAGGCACTGTGCTTCTTATTGACACCTTTGGCTTGACCTAGTTAATTGTTAATTTGTGAAACTAACAGAGGTTAGAACCAGTTCAGTAAACTAGGTGGTGCAGGAAATCAGAGTTGATTTCAGACAGACAGAGAGGCAGCACAGAAGATATTTTTTTTCTACCTACCATGGGCAGGTTAATTAGTACCAATGGTGAAAAATTCTCATATTTTCAAAGGTTGGTTGTACTTTCCCCATGCTTTTCCGGACCCTGTGGGATTGTGGGAGGTGTAGAGCAATGGGCTTTAAACAGCCATTTAACCCCTGCCCTCTGTTTTCTGTCCAGTAACCAATTCCTAATCAACAACAGAACATTGCCTTCTATCCCATGACTTCTTAATTTTCGAAGGAATATCTCTCATGAGGAACTTTGTCAAAAGTTTTCTGAAAATCTAGATACACTATGTAAACTGGCTTACCTTTATCAACACGTTTTTTCACAACAACAGTACACAAGAACAGAAAAATCTGAAATTAGGATGAGTAAACATCTTGAGACTGCCACAATAGAGGTATTAGCTTTTTTGCCCATTATCAGATATTTGGCTGTTCAACTGTAAGGTGTTATTTCTGTTCCTCCTCCATTGACTTTGCTGTAATAGTGTATGCAGACAGCTTAAGGAACTGGATTAGTCTGTATTGTTTAAAACCAGTGTAACAGGGCTCTGTCTTCACTGACCTGATGAAAGGAGGAGATCTCAAAGCTTGTCACAGATAAGAAGTTAGTCCATAAGAAAATATTATTATCTCTTAACTAGTTTGCTGAAATTATTTCCACACAAGCAAACTTAAGACTTGGTGTCCTCCTTGCTTTCCTTCTGTCCCGCCTACCCTGCGACCTGCCATACCTAATTGGGTGTTATTTCAAGTCAGGCTCGGGGTTCTCTCCTCTGATTGGTGGACTAGAGGTAAACCAGCATAAAATATATATACAGACAGTAAAAATTAAAAAAAAAATGTATGTGTGTGTATATATATATATATATATATAATCTGTACAACCGACTTCCGGTGACGTTATGAGCTGAGGAACAGCGATTTCGACGCTCCGGGACCCCTGGCTCCAAATAATGACGTGAAAAGAGTTACAGACTCCCTGAAACGTTTCCCACTTTTATGGAGAAATACCTAAAAAGTACACCGACGAATAAGGCTCAAAAAGCGACAAAAAAAGAAAAGAATAAAGCGGGAAGCGGTGACGCCAAGATGGCGGAGGAAGTACCTCAAACAGGAATGGCGTTCACGGAGATGCAGCTTGCGCAGTTAACACAAGCAGTGGAAAAAGCATGGAGTCCAAGGTGGGCAGAACTCACGACCAAACTAGAAAATTATCAAACGTCGCTTGACGGTCTGGGGATCTGAGTGGGGGACCTGGAGGCCAGGGTGTCGGCGACGGAAGACGACTCGCGAGGTTACGGCCCAGATATAGCGACTTTACAGCAACAAGTGAAAGACCAGAGGCAGCTGTTGGATGACTACGAAAACAGAGCTTGCCGAAATAATGTTAGAATAGTAGGGTTGGATGAGGCACTCCCGGAGCGGAATCTGGACATTTGGTTACAGACTTGGCTGTCCAAGGAATTGGCGCTAACGGATTCTATGGGCCCTGTAGTGATAGAAAGGGCGCACCGCGTGGACGTAGAACGAGCGAAACAGGCCAAGAGTCGTGGTGGCGAAGATATTAAATTACAAACACAAGGTGGAAATCCTACAAGGTTTTAAGTTGAAACGAGACACCTTGAAATACAATGGACGAAATATTTTAATATTTCAAGATTATTCCACCCTAGTCCAAGAAAAGAGGAGGCTATTCCGCCCACTATGCTCTTCCTTGGCACAAAAGAACATACGATTTCAGTTACAATATCCAGCTCAGCTGAAAGTCTATCACCAGGACAAATGGCAAGCGTTTACCGTGGCAAAGGAAGCCCAACAGTGGCTACTGGAACATAAACTAATAGACGCTGCGGGACTTTAGAACACTGTGATGCATGATATGTGGGACATGTTAAATGTACAATCTATGAAGGTAAGGGAGATATAAGACATATTGAGGAGTCGGGGGCCCGAGACATTCACTGGGATTCCACTCATCTTTCCACCAGTTGAGGGTGGAGGATGAGACAGGGTACATGTTTGGAAGAAGGGATACGGGTTTGGGGGGGGGGAAGATGGGGTTTTGGGTTGGGTAAGGAACTTCTGCAGCAGATTAGAAACAATTCAAGGGTGGTCGTCCAGCAGGTGGAACAATCACAGAGAAGGTATATGGGTGAAGAGTGGCCCCACAAACAGAAAACATTGACAGGGAAGGTTGGGAGAAGGGGGGGAGTTGCCAAGACTATGCAGATATGCCCCTTAGAGTGATAACTTGGAATGTGGGGGGCATTACTTCCCCCATAAAGAGAAATAAAATATTAACGGCACTAAAGAGACATGGGGCCGACATAGCATGTCTCCAGGAAACTCGCCTAAATGATTTGGAGCATGGAAAATTGCAGAAATCCTGGGTGGGAGAGTGCTGTGCAGTGGCCTCCAGAGGACGTAAGGGTGGGATAGCAGTTTTGTTTCGTAAAGGACTAGCATATAGAGTATTAGAGGTGGTGCCAGGAGAATCAGGTAGATCACTTTCCTTGCGGCTCTGGTTAGAAGGGGTAGAGCTTACTTTGGTAGTGGTATATGGGCCAAATGAATACGACCCCCAATTTCTTGGGAAATTGGGGAAAACATGTTTACAACAAGGAAAAGGAAAGGTGATGGTGGTGGGGGATTTTAACCTGGTACTAGATCCTTGGGAAGATTCCACTAACCCCACCTCCGCCCACTACTGTGGCCAAAGGGCAGGAGCATTGCAAAGGTTTATTAAAACATTAAATTTAGTAGATACATGGAGAGCGCTGCACCCTGGGGAAAAAGATTACACGCATAGATCAAGAGCGCATGGAACAGTAGCAAGGTTAGACTATATCCTAATAGAATGTACTATGTTCTCATCAGTAAAGGGAGCAAATATTGGCCCTGAGGAGGTTTCGGATCATGCCCCTGTGTGGGTGGACCTGGAATTACCAACAGATATGATAGCAGGGGTGGGCTGGAGATTTCCGGCATACTCCTTCACAGACCCTCAATTGAAGGAATACATTGAAAGTAGATGGAGAGATTATGAAAATAATAACGGAGAGCATGCCCAAGAGAATCCTGTGCTGTTTTGGTCTGCCTCTAAGGCAGTATTGAGGGGAGATTTAATTGCATACAGTAATGCAAAAAAGAGGCGCAGAGCCGCGCAAATCTTACACCTAGAACATCAATTAATTAAAGCTAGAAGGGTTCATATGCAAAGACCCACAGCAAGTACACTAGAAAAAGTGAAATCAATACATAGTACATAAGTACATAAGTACATAAGTAGTGCCATACTGGGAAAGACCAAAGGTCCATCTAGCCCAGCATCCTGTCACTGACAGTGGCCAATCCAGGTCAAGGGCACCTGGCACGCTCCCCAAACGTAAAAACATTCCAGACAAGTTATACCTAAAAATGCGGAATTTTTCCAAGTCCATTTAATAGCGGTCTATGGACTTGTCCTTTAGGAATCTATCTAACCCCTTTTTGAACTCCGTCAAGCTAACCGCCCGTACCACGTTCTCCGGCAACGAATTCCAGAGTCTAATTACACGTTGGGTGAAGAAAAATTTTCTCCGATTCGTTTTAAATTTACCACACTGTAGCTTCAACTCATGCCCTCTAGTCCTAGTATTTTTGGATAGCGTGAACAGTCGCTTCACATCCACCCGATCCATTCCACTCATTATTTTATACACTTCTATCATATCTCCCCTTCACTGCTTCATGAAAAAGAAACCCGGTCAGCAATATACTATAAATACAAACTACAACGCTTTGGTAATAAACCAGGCAGATTATTAATGAAGGTCATAAAAAATTGGGGGGGGGACAAGAACAGTACCAGTGTTGAGAAACGAACGGGGCGAGGTTACCACTGACCAAAAAGAAATAGAACGCCTTTTTACAGAATACTTTACCTCGCTCTATATGCCTACAGCACCCCCGATAAGGGCCAGATGCAGGGGTACCTAAGGCGGGCGGGACTCACATCCCTGACAAAAGAGGAATCGGTTGGTTTAAATACCCCATTGACTCTGAAAGAATTACAATTGGCAATCAAGCGATTGAAACTCCGTTCCGCACCTGGACCAGATGGGTACACAGGGGAATATTATAAGATGTTGCCCTTGGACGCGCAGGTGGCCCTATTAGATTATTTTACAAAGGTAATAGAACAGGGATGTTTTCCTAAATATGCCAACGAGGCGCTAATTACCCTAATACCAAAACCCGGGAAAAAATTAGATAAGGCAGAGGACTATAGACCAATATCCCTCTTAAATGTCGAGATAAAACTTTTAGCCGGGATGATGGCAGAAAGACTGGCACAATACCTCCCTAAACTGATAGGCCCTGACCAGGTGGGGTTTGTCAGGGGCAGGCAGGCGATGCATAATGTCAGACGCCTGCTGTTGGCTAAGGCAACAAGCCAGGAACTTGGGGTCCCTACAGTAGTGGTTAGTTTAGATGCCGATAAGGCGTTTGATCGGGTGGGGTGGGATTACCTTTTTGAAACTCTGACAATCATGGGTATAACAGGGTGGTTTCTGCAGGCCATTCGTACCTTATACTGCCAACCAAGAGCGAAAGTTCTAGTAAATGATATAAAAGGGCGGGAGTTTGATATACAGCGGGGCACTAGACAGGGCTGTCCCCTCTCCCCGGCACTTTTTGTACTCTCAATGGAACCCCTATTGAATACGCTTAGGAGGCGAGTAGAAATCCAGGGAATTGGAGTGGTAGGGCAGGAAGTGAAAGTTTTGGCATTCGCGGATGACCTTTTGGTGACGATGAAAGACCCACCTGGATCTATGCGGGCCATGCTAGAGGAGACAGAGAAATTTGGCTGGCTCTCTGGTTTTAAGTTAAATGTCACCAAGTCCTCAGTTCTTGAAGTGGTGGGGGGAGAACTCCGCGACTGGCAAACTCAAGTTTCATTTAAATGGGCAGAGACATCCATTAAATACCTAGGAGTTTGGATCCCAAAGGATCTAAATAGATTATATGAGCTTAACATGCAAAATTTAATGAGGGAAACAACAGTTAAATTACAGGCGTGGTCAGCACTACCGCTCTCCTTGTTGGGGAGGATTGCCCTTTACAATATGATAGTAGCCCCCAGGTGGATTTATACTTTCCAGACTATCCCAATATATATGAGGCGCGAAGATGAGCGAACCATTAATAAACTATTGCAATCCTTTCTTTGGAAGGGGAAAAAGGCGCGCCTCCCGATAACGATATTAAGCACTCCAGTAGAGTATGGGGGATTGGGCCTGTTAAATTTAAGATATCTAAACATCGCTAGCGGAATGAGAACTATAAATGATTGGTATAGGGGCACCAGTGCATATACAAATCCGGAATTGGAATTAAATTTTACCCCGAAGGTTCACTTTAGTAGCTACTTGCATAGTGGGGGGACCCCAATTCCCTATGCTCTGAATCACTCTTGGATTATGAAGACTGCAAGGGCGGTCTGGGGGTGGGTGTGCCGTTTACACCACTTTGATACTAAGGTGACTTCATATTTATCAATTTGTGATAATCCAGCTTTTAAACCTGGAATTATGTATTCTGTATTTCAACGATGGAAGAAACAAGGACTGGTATATCTATTGCAAGTAGTGACAAGAGAGGGCCGTATGAGACCGTTTCAGGATTTACAGAAAGACCACAATATTCCTGCAAAAGAGAAATTTTACTATGATCAATTACGTCACATCTTTACCATGGACATCCTTGACAGAAGACGTGCAAGAGGAACTCTCATCGGCTTTTACTTTAGCATCGCAACAAAAAGTGCCAATGTCCTATCATCACAGACATATAAGGGACACAGCTATGGAGCTGGATTACACGGAATTGGCACAACGGTGGTCCCTGGACTTAAAAATAAAGATTGCAGCACCCCAGTTAAAAACTCATATATTATCGATTCGCAAGGTTACGAACATGGCCTCTCACTGGGAAGTACAGTATAAAATGGCACTGAGGTTGCATATCCCTCCACGAAGAGCCTTCCATATGGGGCTCTCCGCTTGGGGAGAGTGCCCAAAGTGTGGGGAGGAGGGAGCAACGTCAGGCCATATGATGTGGAATTGTGACAGAATAAAGGAATTTTGGAAAAAGATATTAAGATATACCTCTGCCATTTGGGGACAGACATGGCATTGTGATGTGTCCCTTTTATTTGGTCAACCTAACTTAGGACCTTCCCCGAAGAGGGGATATGCTGCATTCGCCAAAAGGGCAATAATTGTGGGCAGTCAATCTTAGCAGAATGGATATCTTACAAACATCCCACGTGGCAGCAGTGGCGCACTCGAATGATATCTTTATTGCGAATAGAACGTCTGGAAGTGAAGAATATGGACTCTGCACCAGGACAACAATTTCAGCAGAGGTGGAGTAAGTTTTGGGACACTATGAGCCCGAAGGCAAGAAGTTATTTGATAAATGTTTAAGCCTGACTGAGACTATATCACTCAAGTAAAGCTGCGGAAGATCCGGGAAAGGGGGGGGGAGGGGGGTATATGTTGGGTTATACAGTTGAGATTATGAAGGGAAGAAAGAAGACACGTTACTACTGTAAAAACTTTTATGTAAAGTAGGCAGTTGTATTCATTAGAAAAGACAATGAAAGATTTCGGTTGTTTACTGTTGAAACATATATATCTCATTGTAGTAACAAATGGTTAAAAATAAAATATACATTGGTAGCAATAAAGAAAAGGGGGGGGGGGAAAGAAAAATTGGTGACTTGAACTGAACCAAAAGGTTGATTTAAACATTGATATTTGTATTACCGGTTAAAATTGTATTTACCATATGTTATCAATAAAATAGAATTTAAACATAAATCTGTACAACCACATTCACCTTACAACCTGGGAGGCACATGGTGTACTTGGATTTTAGCAAATTCTTTAACACTGTTCTGCATAGGCGACTGATAAATAAATTTGAGTGCCCTTGGTATGGGACCTGAATTGACTGGGTTAAAAATTGGTTAAATGGAAGGAGACAGATGGTAGTGGTAAATGGAGCTTGCTCTGAGGATAGGGATGTTATCAGTGGTGCACCGCAGGTGTCGGTCCTGGGCTGGCTCTTTTTAACATCTTTGTGAGTGACATTGCGGAAGGGCTGTCTGGTTAGGTTTGTCTCTTTGTGGATGATACCAAACTCTGTAATAGGGTGGACACATTGAAGGGTGAAGATAGCATGAGGTAAGATCTAGCAAAACTTGAAGAATGGATTACAAGAATCCAGGAGAAAGGTACAATATAGGGGGTGAAGTACTTCTGTGTACAAAAGAAGAGCAGGACTTGGGGTTGATTATGTCTGACCTTAAGGTCTCCAAGCAGGTAGAAAAGTGACGGTCAAAGCCAGAAGGATGCGTGGCTGTATAAGGAGAAGGATGACCAGCAGGAAAAAGAGGTGATAGTGCCCTTGTATAAGTGTCTGCCCCATTTAGAGTACTCTATGCATTTCTGAGACCGCACCTACAGAAGAATATAAACAGGATGATCCAGAGGGTGGCTACAAAATTGGCAAGCGGTTTCGGTCATAACACATATAGGGACAGGCTTAGAACCTCAATATGTATACGCTGGAAGAGAGGTGGGAGAGAGGGGATTTGATAGAGACGTTTAAATACCTCAGTGACTTTAATATGCAGGAGATGAGCCATTTTTCAAAGGAAAACTCTATAATGAGGGGGCATACGATGAAGTTAAGAGGAAATAGACTTGGGAGGAATCTAAGAAAATACTCTTTCACGGAAAGGGTAGTGGATGTGTGTAATGGCCTCCTGGTGGAGGTCGTGGAGATGAGGACTGTGTCAGAATTTTAGAAAGCATGGGATCCCTTAGGAAGAAGAGTTAGTGGTTACTGAGGTTTGGCAGACTGGATGGGCCTTTTGACCCTTATCTGCCATCATGTTTCTAAGTGCTTTCTGAAATAACAATTTCTTCACCTGCTTGTGAAAAGTACAATAATTCACCTGTCCTGGTGCTTTGCTCCTCTCCTAATCTTCAGCAAACCCTGGCTCTGGGGAAAAGCAGACCCTGACTTATTTTTCCAGCTTGGTGGTGGGTTTCCATGTAGCTGGTACTGTGTTCTCCTTTTTATTTAGTTATTTTGTGGGGGGTGGGGGGGGGGGGGTGGAGGATGTGGCTCCCACCTTTTCCAGTTGCAGTTCAAGACAAGTTTCATTCAGATACAGTCTGTATTTCCCTGTCCCTGGAGGGCTCACATTGTGTTTGTACCTGATGCAGTGGAGGGTTAAGTGACTTACCCAAGGTCACATTTAACTTCCACTTTGATTACATTCAGGCAGATGATCAAAAGCCCCGCGCTGTTCCAAACAGCGCTCTAAAATAGCGCTGGAACAGCGCGGGGCGCTATTATTATTAACATTTGTATAGCGCTGCCAGACGCACGCAGCGCTGAACATCCAACATAGAGAGAGACAGTCCCTGCTCAAAAGAGCTTACAATCTAAAAATAAGATAATGCATACAAATTTAAGCAGTTCAATTATCTCTGATCATGGGGGTAGAAGTGCGGGCGAATTGTGCCTGAGCATGCGCTCAGCACAATCCTCCCGCACTTGTTTGACAGGTCTGGGCTGTCAAAAGCCCAAACCTGTCAAACACAGGGGCTAGAGGTCCATGGGCCACCAGGCCCCAACTACCCCTGCCCAGAGCAACGGGGTCTGGAGGTCCGGTGGACCTCTGGTCCCCCCCCCCCCCCAGCGATCCCCCCCCCCCTCAGGTTCAGGGAGGGCTGGAGATCCGGCGGGTCTCCAGCGCCCCCCAAACCCCCAGAAAATGGTCCCTGGTGGTCCAGTGGCTGCCGGCCAACCCCCCCCCTCCCAGCGAGCGACGGGGGGGGGCTGGAGGTCCAGCGCACCTCCAGCCCACCCCAACTCCCCCCCTCCAGCGTTGTCTGCCAAATCCCTGGTGGTCCAGTGGCAAAAAGAACCCCCTCCTGGCTCCCCCCTACCTTAGTTGGAGGAGGAAGGTAGCCTGCCTCCTTCCTCTTCCTTGGGTTGACGATGCCACAAAATGGTGGCGCCCAGCCCCTCCCAGTGCATCCTGGGATGCGCTGATGCACTGGGAGGGGCTGGAGTCTGCCATTTTGTGGTGGCGTCAACCCAAGGAAGAGGAGGGAGGCAGGCTACCTCCCTCCTCCAACTAAGGTAGGGGGACCGGGAGGGGGTTCTTTTTGTCACTAAACCACCAGGGATTTGGCAGACAATGTTGGAGGGGGAGAGTTGGGGTGGGCTGGAGGTCCGCCAGACCTCCAGCCCCCCCCCCCCGTCGCTCGCTGGGTGGGGGGGGGGTTGGCCGGCAGCCACTGGACCACCAGGGACCATTTTCTGGGGGTTAAGGGGGGGGGGTGCTGGAGACCCGCCGGATCTCCAGCCCTCCCTGAACCTGGGGGGGGACCGGAGGTCTGCCGGACCTCTAGCCCCCTGTTGGCAGGTTTGCTTTGGGGGGGGAACGGGGGCCTGCCAGCATGCAACTGCATGCTGGATAGGGGCTCACCATTCCTCCCCAATGATCTGCAAACCCTAACGCCAGCTCGGAAATGGCGTAGGGTTTGCCGCGGCCAGCGACCCAAATTTTGGCGCACTGACCACTGATCATTGGCGATGAATGCGCTAAGCCCTGTTTAGCATGCATTAGCATGCTACTTGCGCAAAGAGCCCTTGAGCGCATTGTTTCACGCGCTCGAGGGCTCTGTTTATGGGGCGGTAGCAAACGCCAGCGCTAGTACGGCGCTAACAGCCTCTAGCTCCGGCGTTTGCTTTTGATCATCTGCTTGAGAGTGAGTATCAGAACAGTGGTGCTGCTGGGGCCTTACCAACCATGGCATCTGTCTAGACCCCAAGGCTAGTTCTGAAGAGATGTGATTTAAATAGGGAGCTTGGAAGAGAGAAGATAATTCAAAAGAAAATGTAAAGTTTACTGAGAGACAAGGATTGGGCCTTCTGACTTTAATAACTAGTAAAAGAGGCCCTTTTCCAACAGAAAGGAAATGGGCGCTAGCAAGGTTCCAGGGCCCCCTCCCTACCTCCCTCCCTCCGTCCTCCGAATTCCAGGCCCCCTCCCCTCCGAGTTCCACGCCCCCCTACCTGCCTCCCTCCCTCTCCTTCGAGTTCCAGGCACCCCAACCCTTCGAGTTCCAGGACCCGTCCCCCCTCCTCCCTCCCCCTCCGCCGCACCTTCTCCCCTCCGCCGCCCCTCCTCCCCCCTGCTGCCCCAACCCCTTCCCCCTCCCCCGCCCCATCTCCTCCCCACCTCCTCCCCCCTCCTCCTCCCCTCCTCCTCCCCCTCCTCAAAAGGTGTCTTCCAGCACAATAAATAAATAGACTGCAAGGCTAGGATGAGAAGGATACATCCGTGTGGAATGAGTAAATAGGGCGCGATGAGGAGGAGGAGGAGGGCGAAGGCAGAGCGATCCCAGGCAAGTTGTCCTTTTGCTCTTCCCGGAGCAATAAATAAATCCAGCTCGGTGGGGCATCCAGGGAAAGGCAGCGCCTCCTCCCTGTCGTTGCGGGACGCTCGACGCTCCTCCTGGGGTGACCAATGCCCTTCGCTCTTCTCCGAGCTCGGGCGCAGCGCCATCGTTCAGGCCTCGCCACCGCCTCTTCTTCTTCCTTCTGGTGGTGTCTTTTCAGTCTCTGACTCCCAGGGAGGGGGGAGGAATGGAGGACCGCGAAGGGAAGGAAACTGAGCAGAGCGAGGGGGGGCTGAGGGACAGAGCGCCAAGGACCCACCGTTGCCTAAGGGCCGGATGTGGGCGCTGCTCCCGCCGCAGCGGCTGTCGGTGTCGCTGGCCATTCTTTCGCCGGACTCTCTCTGCTTCCTGCCTCCTGAGACGCGTCGCGGTTTCCCAGGCAACACGGTGACATCACCGGAAGGCTTCAGACTTTACGAACCAGGCTTCAACTTTCTGGTCAGCTTCAGAACGTTGGAGGTGCAAATTATTATAGTAGATAATAAAATCCACATCCACTCCTCCCCCAACCTCCCAGAGTAAAGGCAGAGAGAGTTGATGATAACCAGAGGTGCCAAGTTGCCCAAATCCAGGCTGGAGATTTTAGGACAGCCTTAGATTTCTGACCACCTCATCCTGGTGCATTATGGGTCTGGAAACACTGATTTCAATGGGTAGAATCAGGCACTACAAATCCCATACTGCCTTGGGATGTAAGGTCAAAACCAGGAATGGCCAAAAATCTCCATCCTGGAATGGGTAACGTGGCATCTGAAGATAATTCCCATCAAATGGCTGCATAAATTAATGTTCTAGTGGCAAGTGATGGTGACTGATTGACCAGGCAGGTGAAGATTGAATGATAAGGTTTAGAAGAGCTAAGTGGATTGTCTGAAGAGTGTTCTTTGTTTTTTACTGCAGCTAGAAGTATCAGAAACTGGCAGGACTACCTAAGCATTTCACCACAGTGGAGGTCTTGCATTTATTTCTCTGCGGCTGCTTGTGGAGGGTGGATAAATGCAGTAGAAGTGCTCACTGAAGCACGTGGCTCTCTGGGCCTGCCATTCTGCCTGTTAAGTGTGGCATCTTTGTAAGATATATGTTGGGATTTGGAAATTTATGAGCCTATCTGTGTGTTCATTGAGGACTGTAAAGGCAGTCTTGATGTACTGAAGGCTGGATGGGGTGGTTTTTCAAATTAGTATGGCACACCAGTTGGCCTTTTTTTTTTTTTAAATATTGAGATGCAGCATTGCCGTGTTACTGTGTACTGATACAGGATACATCTCTATATGCTCTTATCAGACAGCACCAACCTTTTATGTATTAAAAAAAAAAGTTTATTTCTGAAAAGTGGAGGGCAGTTCTCTAAATAGGAGCTAACACTTAGATGCACCTTATGTGCATAAATAATTAGAATACCAGCATATACGTGTGTGTGAACATCTGCGTGTATATATGCCAATATTCCACCTAATCACTATTCTGTTCATATACGCACATCTTTGCGTTTGTATTTGGAAGGGAGCATACACAGGGACGGAGTGTGGGTGGGACTCACACATGCATACCTTTATAGCAGTACTTCTCAACCCAGTCCTTGGGCATGCCCAGCTAGTCAGGTTTTCAGGATATCCACAGTGAATATACACAAGAGGTTTACATACCAAGGAGATGTGCGTGTACTGCTTCTCATGCATATTCATTGTGGATATCCTGAAAACCTGAATGGCTGGGCATGCCCAAGGACTGGGTTGAGAAGCACTGTCTTATTATGTGTGTATCTCTGGCATTTAGACATGAGCCCTATGGTTGGCTTAAGTGGTTGTACCTAAATACCATGTGCATATTTACCCAGTTAAGCTAGAATTCTATGAAGGAACATAGCTGCCCACTTTCCTTCATAGAATAGGCTCCCAGAAAACGCCTCATTCCCTGAAGTGTTTAGTCTCCCCGTCCACCAGTCTGACCTTTCTAGTCTCTAAAGACACCTGTGCTTTCCATTAAAAACCACCATATGCTTATGCCGTGCCCTGTTTTTATCTGTCTGACTTATTAGATATGTTGGATGTTCTCTATCATTGCTCCCTCGTAAAAAGTCGGTGATGAGGGCATGCAGCAGATTTCACATGTTTCCTAGGAATCTGACAGGAGCCAAGCTGTGAAACCCTTCTGCAATGGCTTCTAGTAATGGCATGAGACTACAGTTTCATTTCATATGTGCCACCTGTGGCCTGGATGTGAAAGGCTCTGTACTGTTTTCCCCTGAGTCTTCCTGTCCCTGTGCATTCAGTTGAAGCGATGCAGACAGCGTTTTGGACTTGTATGTTTATACAGTAATAATGTATCTGCCTGATAAATACACCCTGTACTGGGCACAATATAAAACTGAGCATCATGACCGGGAAGAAGACTGTCTTGAAAGATAAAGGTCAACACATCTGTAAAAGGTGGGGAGGGGTCGTTTTTACAACAGTTTCCTGGCTAGGTTTAGGTTTTTAAGTAATTGCAGCATCCTTTGATTGTTTCACTGTCATTCAAACATCATGCCTGAATATGACCTTTAGAGAAACTCATTGCAGCATCCATGGTCGTTGGAGAACAGCTATTCGTGATCCTCTGAACAGCTACCAGTATGCTATTTCCTCACATTTTCCTGAATCAAAGCTCTGCTTCTCAAGGTGACTGGTTACTGCCTACTAAGCACAGGTCTTGTTGCCTGCAGACAGCTTCTGCTAAACCAGCAACTCGGAGGAATTGAAGGCACTCGGAGGTCACTGTGTGCTGCATTGAGGGATTTGGCTGATACTGATAATACATTTCGCTTACAGAGGTTCAATATTTTTGTGTGGTGGAGTGCCAGCTTGTCATGTAGAAGAAGGGGAGGCATGTTGTCAGGTCAGTCACTTCTTTGTGCCACCATGATGCCCTCTGGCTCGATTTGAGGCTCTCTTGTTTCCCTGGGAAGGCTGCCAGCACACCATTACTCATTCCAGGGATTGCTTCAGGCAGAAAATTAGTGACTCACTTGGGAAATGAAGACAGTTCGATGGCTTTGATTTTCCTAAATTTTCTGAGCTGCTCGCTTTTAAAGATGTTGATGTGTTTAAAATGTGTAATGATGAGAGTGTGCCATAATTTTTATTATTTATTTTTGATTTCACACCTTTCATTTAAATAACCTGAGCAGAGTACTATTAAACAATAACAAGCAATGCAAGCACTTACATCAGTTTCACAGCAACAAAACAAACCTAACACGTCAAATACATATTTATTTAAAGAGCAGTGTGCCTGTATGTATCTGTCTATCCATCTTTCTATCCATATTAGTGCTGTTGATTAATATGCAAACATGAATGGGGATTAAAATTATTGCTGACCTGAGAGGTGATGGGAGCGCATCCACCCCCTTCCTACTCACCCACTTGCTCAAAGGCTGCCTGGGCCTACCTTAAAGTACCCTGGTGGTCTAGGGTAGGATGGGCAGGAGCGATCACCCAGTTTCTTCTGCCCATGCTGGTTCCTCTGTTCAAAATGGCAGCCCTAGCCTGTAATGGTAGTCTCACAGGGTAATTAGCTAACTAGGGTGTGGATTGAATATTGCCACTATCTGATTAACTGCCCAGATAGTGCCAAGTCAGCCAGAAGGGATATTCAGGAGCACTGTCCAAGCAGCAATTAAACACCTGATTAACCGCAATAAGCATCTTTAATTGGGTGATTAATTGTGATTAAAACTTTTGATTGAACAGCAGCTGTCTATATATCTATATATAACTGCTGTTCAATCAAATATTTATAACCTATTGCCAGCAGAAATGTCTTACCTTTTACCATTTACTGCAGAATGTAATTTGTTAACCTCACTCTTTCACTCCATATGGGCAGTTTGGAGAAGACCTCACCAAAGTCTGCCTATGTATCTGAAGTCTACATCTGCATCCATCATCAGTGTCATTGAGACTATCTTCTCATAGCATGCTAGATGTTCCATCTTTTAAGTAGTATACCTTGATGAATATAGAAATTCAATTTTCTATATTGTAGGACCAAATTTGTGGAATGCATTACCTTGAGAGGTTAGAGCATTAAATAATTTGATCGGTTTTAAAAAGACCTTAAAGACCTGGGTGTTTTAGTGAGCATTTAATATTTCATAAGATAGTGAAAATGATATGAACCTTTGTTTTATGACATTACATTGTGATATATAATTTTGGGTTTTGTGTGTTTGTTACTGTATGTGATTTTTAGTTGTATGTTATTTTTTATTTGTATGTGAAGAAAATTGCTAAAGTACGTGCAACCCGGGTCTCACTTGCTGTCACTTGCCCTGTCCCTGGCGGTTTGGATCCTCATAGATCCGGCCACATACCAAAATTTCTATCGGTCTCTATACTCAGTCTCTCCAACTCACACAGTCACTGGCGTCACCATTTGAGCTTGGGAGTAAAGCTGAGTCACAGGCCAGAATAGGGGTTCAGAGCAATGGGGAGTAAAGTTGGGGCTTCTCCAGGGTACTCTGCCAGTCCAGGGAGCAAGCGTCCTCACTCCCACTCCAAAGAACCACACTGTACTCAAAGGATTTTATTTTATTCGTAACTCAGCTTTACTGAACTTTCTACAATTAGCAGGTAAACCATACTTTTATAAATATCAGTAAGATCATCAACTTGTCTTAACAATCCTCCTGTCCATTCAAGATTGTGCATTACAACCTCGATCCTTTTCAAACTTGATTTACTTTGCAGACTTCCAGTTGTTACATATTCATTACCTGTCCCTTTGGACTATGAATAACCAGGGCTGCTCCTGAAACTCCTGATCACAACCACACTCCTCTCAATTACTACTGTTAAGGGCAGCAACTACTCCTTTATTCAGCCACTTCAGGGGGCCCCCCTCTCCTTCAAGGGTCCTGGTGGGGGTACGGGCAATCAAAGACACCATGTTCCCCATTGAAATCCTTTTTATTAACTCTAACTCATCCCCAACTGTCAGTCACTACTCAGAAGCACTTTTCCCTTGCAAGTTATCCCAGAACCCACCCCCTTGGGCTGGATTATCACACCTCTCCTACTTCAAACTCTCCCCCAGTGACTCTAGAGAATTCCAAATGCAAACATTAGTAATCCCCATTACAATGGGGAACTGCATATGAGTTTTTTTTTGTACTCCACCCAGAATTGTAGATGGTGCGGATTAGAAATGTATAAATAAGCAAGCAAGCCACCCTCATAGAGCTAACAGTCAGGTAACAGAAGAAGCTGTGAAGCATGTAAAGCTATGGGTCGCATGTTAACCGTCCCTGTGACTTCCATGCATAGATGGAGTGTACAGGGATGGTGGGGGATTGATCTTCAGATGTAAAGGGATCTGAAGCCTGATTGCGGTACTGGCTGCAGACTGAGCCGACACAGGCCCTCAGCTCCCAGGTTCTGCAGCAGCCTTTCGCCCTCTGGCTCCCTCGTGTTCACTGTCATCCCAGCACAGTTACCTGGTGCGTCTGGATTTGCCATACAGACCTCCTTTCACTCACCACCAGAGGGCTCAGTGCTGTGCGTGGGTGCTTTCACCTGCCCTCTAAAGCAGTGCTTCTCAACCCTCACCCGGAGGTGCACCTTGCCAGTCAGGTTTTCATGATCACCCAGTGACTATGCGTGAGATAGATTTGTATAAAATGGGTCTTCTCTTTATACAAATGTATCTCATGCATATTTATTGTGGTAATCCTGAAAATCTGACTGACAAGATCCAGAATAGGGTTGAAAAACATTGATCCTATTGAACAGCTGTTTCCTAACCTGGAACAGCCAATTGCTGCTGTCATTTAAAAAAAAAAAATGGACACCTCTCGGTCCAGTGCCACTAAGATCCTGGGTCAGCACCTTCTGCTCTCTACCCAGCAAAATGGTACTGGATCAGGAGGGACCTTGTTCCCCCTCCCCACCAGCCACCTTCCTACCCTGGTAGTTAGTGGTGGGTCGTTTTTTGTTTGTCTTCTCTATGGCTGCTGGTGAAAAAAGCTCTTGCTTCCGCCATGAGTGGCTTTGTTTATTTGGCAGCTAGCCAGAGTCTCCACAGCTGCCACTGGATGAGCTCCATTTGCCACCCCATCCCTTCAGCATCTTCTTGTTGAAAACTGGCAGCGGCCCTTCCTAGCTGCTAACCTAGCAATGCATGAGACCAGCATCCAGGAAGTACCTCCTACCAGTTTTCAAAACTCTCATGGTGCCTCCCAGTAAATATTCTGGGTCAGTTACCTGGCTTGACCCAATAAAAAATCACAACTGTCTTCTATTTCCTGTTGGACCCCACTAGATTGTATCTATGCCTCATGGAGGAGGGAAGCCAGTTGGTTATCTCTCTCACAGTTAGATTCAACACTTTCTTTGATTCCCCAAATGCAAGCAACCTTCAAGAGCTGCTTCTACTATTTGCGAGAACTACACTGCCTCACTCCTTACATTGAGAAGTTAAATCTTATCCCAGTTTGGATTACTGTAATGCACTCTACAATGGTCTGACTACAAAGGGTCCGCACCAGCTCCAATTGATTCAGAACGCTGCAGCAAGACTCGTAGAAGGTTACAAGTGACGTGATCACATCACACCATTTTTGCAAAAATTTCATTGGCTACTAGTATAATACAGGGGTAAATTTAAAACTCTATCTGTGATCTTCAAGGCCCTTAAATGAAATGGCCCCAAGTACTTGAAGAACAGGATGACCCTCTACACACTTCCAAGGACACTAAGGTCCTCCCAAGAAGTATCCCTAACCACACCCTCTCCAAAAGGAATTACACAATGTGATACTGCAAGCTAGTGTTCTCTGAAGTAGCCCCCACGCTCTGGAATGCACTCCCTGAAAGGCTTTGCTTAACACAAGACTGTCTCTACTTCAGGAAGCAGGTGAAAGTTTTGGCTGTTCAACCAGGCCTTTGATTGAAGAAGCAACTAACTTCTTAGTCTAGCACACACACAAGGAGGGACATAGGCTGCACATTACTACTACTACTACTACTACTACTATTTAGCATTTCTATAGCGCTACAAGGCGTACGCAGCGCTGCACAAACATAGAAGAAAGACAGTCCCTGCTCAAAGAGCTTACAATCTAATAGACAAGAAATAAAGTAATCAAATCAATTAATGTGTACAGGAAGGAGGAGAGGAGGGTAGGTGGAGGCGAGTGGTTACAAGTGGTTACGAGTCAAAAGCAATGTTAAAGAGGTGGGCTTCCAGTCTAGATTTAAAGGTGGCCAAGGATGGGGCAAGACGTAGGGGCTCAGGCAGTTTATTCCAGGCGTAGGGTGCAGCGAGACAGAAGGCGCGAAGTCTAGAGTTGGCAGTAGTGGAGAAGGGAACAGATAAGAAGGATTTATCTATGGAGTGGAGTGCACATACTGCAACAGGACATGTTTATCCACTCCTGCCCTAGCTGAGAGAACATTTAATCATCTCACTGACCTCATGTGCAACTTTCTTTAAATTAGTCACCTTATTTTCTTACTCTCATACCTATCTATATGTTCTATCTTCGCTTAAACGGTACGCTGTCTATTAAAATGTTCTATTACGTACAAACTTAGATTGTGAGCCCTCCTGGGACAGAGAAATATCCAGAGTACCTGAATGTAACGCACCTTGAGCTACTACTGAAAAAGGTGTGAGCAAAATCTAAATAAATAAAATAAATAAATAAATATGTTGACGTTGTAATTAGTGTACTATGCCATATTTTGTATTATTTGAATAAATAAAAAAATCGAGGCTCACCTTCCTGCAGTGAAGAGAACACACATATGTATGAAATTCAGAGCACGTGTATAAGCGAGTGCAGGTGAACTGGAGTGGGGGAGAGTCTGCTTCCCACATACCCTCCCCCTCACAAATCCATGCCATTCTGAGAGGGTAGGGAGAGAGTTTCTTCCATCCACCAATCTGACCTCCCCCCTCAAGAAACTCATGCAGCTGCCTCTAGGTATTAGGTTATTAAATAGCCAGTTCAGTGTACTTCATGTTATGCCCCATCATTTCTCACTATAAAATTGACTTTCAGATCTTGTGCCAAATTCTTTTCCTATGTGGCGTTTTCCAGGTTTTGATTAAGATACAAAAGGGAAAAAAATACTACTTGGTTTTATGAATCCTTTCCATTGTGCAGTAACTGAGAGGGTTAAAGATTTTTTTTCCCTTAACTAGCAGGCTGTTATAGAAGGCAGAGAGAGGATGTTTATAAATTTTCATGTTTCTCATCTGTGTTTTTTCCTCTGTTTCCTGCCTTCTGATGGGTTTTAGGCCAGCTTTGCATGATCTCCTCCATTCTTTAACTGGAGGAAATAGAAGTTTCCACTGCAAAATCCCAGAGGGAAAGAAGTATTGAGCAGTCGGCCACTAGGCCCTCTTCTGAGGTGTTTCAGTGCCTCCCTCTGTGATAGGTTTAGACAGTGCTACAAAATGTCACTGGTTGCCCCTTCAGTACTATTGCCAGTGTGTGGCCTGGTCTTGTGAAGGTTTTGCTCAGGAAATGAGGTCTGTCACCTGAGGCACTCATTAGAAGTGGATTTAGACTGAATAAATCTGTAAATCCCTCCCAGCGCCAGCTAGGTTCACACCCTTGTTGTGCTGTAAACTAAACCATTCTGGAGCTGCTTCCTGTGTCTCCTGACAGAGGAAACATGCAAGGTGTTTAAATAAATACTGGTTCCAGCTGGGCATGTGTGGTTTAGAAGCTTTAATTTGCTTGATAATTCTGGGCGAGTACAACCAGTCTTGCTCCTTCGCCTCTACAAATGAGATTTCCATCTCCAGAAGCCTTTTCCCTGCTGAGATAAACACAGAATTGGATTGACTCTGCTGCTATTAAAATTAGCTGTGCAGCAAGCAGCCTGTCTGTGCCAAGGGGCCAGGGGTCTGCTTGTGCTCACCCTGCTTCTGGGGTGAGGCGGCCTTCTTTCTAATCAATTGCATCCACATAAAGGTATAATTAATTATCCAGGTCTGGACAGGCTTTCCATTGTGACCCTCTTTTGGGTATGGATCTACACATCCTAAACTAGGCTGTTTAGAATTAGTCTGGACTTACTTGATCTGTTTGAGGAGTTGCACCTGAGCTGTTCACGGATCATTACCTGCAGAAAGGTTTTTCCATTCAGGTGTAGAATGAGGCAGAAAATAGGATTCCTTGGAGGGGACAGCTATACTTCTACTCTGAGCTTTAGTCTGAGTTTTGTAAGAATGTAACAGGATATAGAATTGTATACTGTAAATCCAAACGGAATTAATTTTTTTTGTTACATTTGTACCCCGCGCTTTCCCACTCATGGCAGGCTCAATGCGGCTTACATGGGGCAATGGAGGGTTAAGTGACTTGCCCAGAGTCACAAGGAGCTGCCTGTGCCTGAAGTGGAAATCCAACTCAGGTCCTCAGTTCCCCAGGACCAAAGTCCACCACCCTAACCACTAGGCCACTCCTCCACTGTTTTTATATGTCTTGATTAACCTGAAATTCCAACCATGGTTAGTGTTAGAGGTTGTGAGCTGATGTCTCACCTCCCCTTTCCCACCACAGCCTAACTGATTACATCTTAATTGAGCGATGTTTGGCTCATGCACCGTCAGGAAGCAACATCCCTGGTAGTCTAGCAGCATTCCCCAACCTGATCCCCATGCCCAAGCTTATAAAGAAATTCCCAGTGTCTAGCAGCACCGATCCACCTTGGGGATCCTCCTGACCACACTGATCTTTAGTATCTCCACAGTGACTATATCTCATGCATATTTATGATGGATATCCTGAATGAAAACCAGACTGGTGAGGGGATCCCCAAGGACTAGACTGTAGGCTACGGGTCTGTGGCCTCTGGTAAAGGACTGTCCGCTGCTGAGTGAGAGATGTATAAAAGATAAGAGAAAACACCCAGGATGATAATGATGCTCAACAAGAAAATGCAATGCATTCCACCTCCTCTTTCCATTTCTGTGACTGTTTCGTAAGGAAAATAATTTCTCTCCTCCTGATGGATTTACAAACACGTCAGTCCCAGATGCTGCTGTACTTTGTAATAGATTCAAACATCTGCTATGAATTTGCATTGGATCGTGGTATGTCACAATGACAAGATGCAGTTAGACTCCTACAGATTTTTCTGTACCTGGTGCACAATTTCCTGTGTCTGAATTTTGGTTCATCGAGATCAAAATTAAATTGTCAAGTGGCAGTTGGAATGGAAAGTGCATAAGTGATAAATAGCTATTATGGTGCTACATGTTGGTTGTGTGGGAAACAGCGACATCTAGAGGCCACATCGCGTTTCATCTAGACACATACAGTACCATAACCAGAGTTCAGTCCTTGTTGGCACGAAGAAAAGAGCTAAAAAGTGCTGAAACTATAGCATTCACCCCTTGTAAGTATCAGTAATGGGTAGTACATAAGTACATAAGTAGTGCCATACTGGGAAAGACCAAAGGTCCATCTAGCCCAGCATCCTGTCACCGACAGTGGCCAATCCAGGTCAAGGGCACCTGGCACGCTCCCCAAACGTAAAAACATTCCAGACAAGTTATACCTAAAAATGAGGAATTTTTCCAGTCCATTTAATAGCGGTCTATGGACTTGTCCTTTAGGAATCTATCTAACCCCTTTTTAAACTCCGTCAAGCTAACCGCCCGTACCACGTTCTCCGGCAATGAATTCCAGAGTCTAATTACACGTTGGGTGAAGAAAAATTTTCTCCGATTCGTTTTAAATTTACCACACTGTAGCTTCAACTCATGCCCTCTAGTCCTAGTATTTTTGGATAGCGTGAACAGTCGCTTCACATCCACCCGATCCATTCCACTCATTATTTTATACACTTCTATCATATCTCCCCTCAGCCGTCTCTTCTCCAAGCTGAAAAGCCCTAGCCTTCTCAGCCTCTCTTCATAGGAAAGTCGTCCCATCCCCACTATCATTTTCGTCGCCCTTCGCTGTACCTTTTCCAATTCTACTATATCTTTTTTGAGATACGGAGACCAGTACTGAACACAATACTCCAGGTGCGGTCGCACCATGGAGCAATACAACGGCATTATAACATCCGCACACCTGGACTCCATACCCTTCTTAATAACACCCAACATTCTATTCGCTTTCCTAGCCGCAGCAGCACACTGAGCAGAAGGTTTCAGCGTATCATCGACGACGACACCCAGATCCCTTTCTTGATCCGTAACTCCTAACGCGGAACCTTGCAAGACGTAGCTATAATTCGGGTTCCTCTTACCCACATGCATCACTTTGCACTTGTCAACATTGAACTTCATCTTCCACTTGCATGCCCATTCTCCCAGTCTCGCAAGGTCCTCCTGTAATCGTTCACATTCCTCCTGCGACTTGACGACCCTGAATAATTTTGTGTCATCGGCGAATTTAATTACCTCACTATTTATTCCCATCTCTAGGTCATTTATAAATACATTAAAAAGCAACGGACCCAGCACAGACCCCTGCGGGACCCCACTAACTACCCTCCTCCACTGAGAATACTGGCCACGCAATCCTACTCTCTGCTTCCTATCTTTCAACCAGTTCTTAATCCATAATAATACCCTACCTCCGATTCCATGACTCTGCAATTTCTTCAGGAGTCTTTCGTGCGGCACTTTGTCAAACGCCTTCTGAAAATCCAGATATACAATATCAACCGGCTCCCCATTGTCCACATGTTTGCTTACCCCCTCAAAAAAATGCATTAGATTGGTGAGGCAAGACTTCCCTTCACTAAATCCATGCTGACTTTGTCTCATCAGTCCATGTTTTTGTATATGCTCTGCAATTTTATTCTTAATAATAGCCTCCACCATCTTGCCCGGCACCGACGTCAGACTCACCGGTCTATAATTTCCCGGATCTCCTCTGGAACCTTTCTTAAAAATCGGAGTAACATTGGCTACCCTCCAGTCTTCCGGTATTACACTCGAGTTTAGGGACAGATTGCATATTTCTAACAGTAGCTCCGCAAGTTCATTTTTTAGTTCTGTTAATACTCTGGGATGAATACCATCAGGTCCCGGTGATTTACTACTCTTCAGCTTGCTGAACTGACCCATTACATCCTCCAAGGTTACAGAGAATTTGTTTAGTTTCTCCGACTCCCCCGCTTCAAATATTCTTTCCGGCACCGGTGTCCCCCCCAAATCCTCCTCGGTGAAGACCGAAGCAAAGAATTCATTTAATTTCTCCGCTACGGCTTTGTCCTCCTTGATCGCCCCTTTAACACCATTTTCGTCCAGCGGCCCAACCGACTCTTTGGCCGGTTTCCTGCTTTTAATGTATCTAAAAAAGTTTTTACTATGTATTTTTGCTTCCAACGCTAATTTCTTCTCAAAGTCCTTTTTTGCCCTCCTTATCTCCGCTTTGCATTTGGCTTGGCATTCCTTATGATCTATCCTGTTACTTTCAGTTGGTTCTCTTCTCCACTTTCTGAAGGATTGTTTTTTGGCTCTAATGATTTCCTTTATCTTACTGTTTAGCCACGCCGGCTGACGTTTAGTCTTTTTTCCCTTTTTTCTAATACGTGGAATATATTTGTCCTGAACCTCCAGGATGGTGTTTTTAAACAGCATCCACGCCTGATGCAAGTTTTTTACTCTGCGAGCTGCTCCTTTCAGTCTTTTTTCACCATTTTTCTCATTTTGTCGTAATCACCTTTTCTATAGTTAAACGCTAGCGTACTTGATTTCCTAGTTTCACTTCCTTCAATGCCAATATCAAAACCGATCATATTATGATCACTGTTATCAAGCGGCCCTCGTATCGTTACCCCCTGCACTAGATCATGAGCACCACTAAGGACTAAGTCTAGTATTTTTCCTTCTCTTGTCGGCTCCTGAACTAGCTGTTCCATGAAGCTGTCCTTGATTTCATCAAGAAATCTTATGTCCCTTGCGTGTACAGATGTTACATTACCCCAGTCTATATGCGGGTAATTGAAATCCCCCATTATTATTGTGTTGCCCAGTTTGTTTGCGTCCCTGATTTCCTTTAACATTTCCGCATCCGTCTGTTCGTCCTGGCCAGGCGGACGGTAGTACACTCCTATCACTATCCTTTTCCCCTTTGCACATGGAATTTCAATCCACAGTGATTCCAAGGAGTGTTTTGCTTCCTGCAGAATTTTCAATCTATTTGATTCAAGGCTCTCGTTAATATACAATGCTACCCCTCCACCAATCCGATTCACCCTATCACTACGATATAATTTGTACCCCGGTATGACAGTGTCCCACTGGTTATCCTCCTTCCACCAGGTCTCAGAGATGCCTATTATATCTAATTTTTCATTTAGTGCAATATATTCTAACTCCCCCATCTTATTTCTTAGGCTCCTGGCATTCGCATATAGACATTTCAAACTATGTTTGTTGTTCCTAAGTACATCATGCTTAGTACTTGACAGTATTAATTGGCAATCTTTTGTCTGATTTTTATTGTTATTTAAAGATACCCGATCTACTACAATCTCTTTTGCAACCTCACTATCAGGATACTCTATCTTCCCTGTTATGGTGATATCTTTGAAAGATACCTTATCCCGAACCATGCTCTTTTGAGCGACTGTCGGCCTTCCCCCCATTTCTAGTTTAAAAGCTGCTCTATCTCCTTCTTAAACGCCGATGCCAGCAGCCTGGTCCCACTCTGGTTAAGATGGAGCCCATCCTTTCGGAATAGGCTCCCCCTTCCCCAGAATGTTGCCCAGTTCCTAACAAATCTAAAGCCCTCCTCCCTGCACCATCGTCTCATCCACGCATTGAGACTCTGGAGCTCTGCCTGTCTCTTGGGCCCTGCGCGTGGCACAGGTAGCATTTCAGAAAATGCTACCCTGGAGGATCTGGATTTCAGCTTTCTACCTAAGAGCCTAAATTTTGCTTCCAGAACCTCTCTCCCACATTTTCCTATGTCATTGGTACCCACATGTACCAAGACAGCGGACTCCTCCCCAGCACTATCTAGAATCCTATCTAGGTGACACGTGAGGTCCGCCACCTTCGCACCAGGCAGGCAAGTCACCAGGCGATCCTCACGTCCACCAGCCACCCAGCTATCTATATGCCTAATGATCGAATCACCAAGTACAACAGCTGTCCTAACCTTTCCCTCCCGGGCAACATTTGGAGATATATCCTCGGTGCGAAAGGATAATACATCCCCTGGTGGGCAGGTCCTGGCTACAGGAGTACTTCCTACTTCACCAGGGTGATGCTCTCCTTCTAGGAGACCTCCCTCCTCCAAGGTAGCACAGGGGCTACCTGACTGGAGGTGGGACTTCTCTACAACATCCCTGTAGGTCTCCTCTATGTACCTCTCTGTCTCCCTCAGCTCCATCAAGTCTGCTACTCTAGCCTCAAGGGAACGGACACGTTCTCTGAGAGCTAGGAGCTCTTTGCATCGGGCACACACATATGACACCTCACCAATTGGGAGATAATCATACATGTGACACTCAATGCAAAAGACTGGATAGCACCCCTCTCGCTGCTGGACTGCTGACTCCATCTTAGTGTTTTTTGAGTTTGTTTCGAATATATAAATATTGCAAGTGTTTTTTGAAATGTTTATCCCCATCTATGAGATTAGCTGCTTCTTTCACTCACGAGGTAAGCTTATAAGCTGAATAAATACATACTAAGCCCCAGGCTAATTCAACACACACCGCTTCCAGTTATTATGCATTCATCAGATCATGTGTAAGAACCTTTGTGTGCAAGGTCTAATCGCAAACTGGACAAGTTCACTGCAGTCCTGCTGGTCTGCAGTTCTACTCACTCCACCCCCCCCCCCCCCCCCCATCCCTTGCATACAGATTTTTCCCCTGTTGCTTGTAGTCTGCATTTAAGTTTGCAGGCTGTAAACCTAGTACAAATTTATTTCTGCACATGATGAAGTGAGACACCCCATACCGTATCATTGCAGAGTTAAGAATCATTGCACCCTGCGTATGTATATTCTGATTCTTCCAGTATGGACTGTGGCACCTTTTAGATGGGATATTCCACATGCAGTCCTGTGACCATTTTCAAGAACAGTTTTAAAGATACTGAAATTGGCAGTCTCGGCTGTATGACCAATAATAATCTCAGTTGACATCACAGAGCCATTCAAATTCACATCTGTAGATCTGAGTTTCAGTAAATCTCTCTTCCATGAGATCTAATAATGCCATCAAGAGTACTAGCAGGACTTTTCAAAAATACTAGGACTAGGGGGCACACAATGAAGGTATTAAGTAGTCAATTTAAAACAAATTGGAGAAAATATGTATTCATTCAGCATGTAATTGAACTCTGAAATTCATTGCCCGAGAATGTGGTAAATGCAGTTTTTTTGTTTTTTTTTTGTTGTTACATTTGTACCCTGCGCTTTCCCACTCATGGCAGGCTCAATGCGGCTTACATGGGGCAATGGAGGGTTAAGTGACTTGCCCAGAGTCACAAGACGCTGCCTGTGCCTGAAGTGGCTTAGCAGGGTTTTAAAAAGGTTTGGATAACTTCCTAAAAGAAAAGTTTATAAGCCATTATTAAGATGGACTTGTGGAAAATCCACTGCTTATTTTTAGGATAAGCAGCATAAAAGCTATTCTACTGTTTTAGAATCTTGCCAGGTACTTGTAACCTGGATTGGCCTCTGTTGCAAACAGGATACTGGGCTTGATGGATCTTTGGTCTGTCCCAGTATGTTCTTATGTTGTTTTATCAAGGATGGCCTTCATCATAAAGTGTATGGGAACAGACTTAAAGATCTCAAATATGGCAGAAAGATGGGAGATAGGATTGAGGCTTTTAAATACCTTTGTGGCATAAATGCACAGGAGGTGAGTCAATTTAAAGGAAGCTCTGGAATTGAGGGGACATAGATTACTCCAGAGTCTGTCCTCTTTCATCTTAAGGAAATACTTCTTTATGGAAAGGGTGATTGATACATGCAGTGGCCTCCCGGTGGAGGTGGTGGAGACCAGGATCTGGGTTCAAGGAAACATGGGACAAGCACAGAGGATCTCTGAGGGGAGAGGAAGAGATAGTAGATGGTATGGATGGGCAGATAGACCATGTGGTTTTTATCTGTTGTCATTTATTGTATATTTCTATGTTGGCAGACTTACAAGTGGTTAAGATTTTGCTGCTGGAATACCTTGAACAGCATAGACCAAACCAACTGGGAAGACTGGATGGGCCAGTTTATTTTTACATGCTGGTATTTGGCGTGTTATATTACTTGAGGCAACTCCTTTCAAAAAGCTACAGATTGTTTTTTTTAGCAGTTTGTGTCCTTACCATGTGGTCTCTGGAATAACTGGAGGTGTGTTCAGGATGACTTAAGTTTGAATTCTCCTATTAGACAGAAGAAAATAAGTCATAAGAAAAACCCTCATAGTTCAGGGTAGGAGCATGTTTTTAGGTATTCTGCATTTGATTAGTGTTGCAGGCTCAGTTTTTTTTTTTTTTTTTTTTTTTGGGGGGGGAGGGTTGTTTTTTTTATCCTGGCAGTTTTCTTCTGTTCATTTTGGTCTTGCACTGCAGTTGGAACAGTCCCTCTTTGGACTTTGTCACCACGAGCCTCCATTTTCAGATACCCAAAGTTTTCCCCCATTCTATAATGCTCATCTAGTCCGTGTGTTTGAGTGACGGCCCTTGGCTCTGTCTGACTCATGCACCAGAAGGCTGGCAGATAGGTGTCGCTGTAATGCCTGAGACTCTGAACACAGTCTCTGCAGCATTGCCAGCCAGCTGGGTGGCAGCAGTGGCGTAGCAAGGGCGGGGCGGTGGGGGTGGTCCGCCCCGGGTGTCAACGGGGGGGGGGGGGTGCTCCATCCACCCCCCCCCCCGGCATGGCACAGCACCCCCCCTGGCGTGGACCCCCCCGGCGCAGCGCCTCTCACTCCCCCCCCATCCGACAGTCCCCACCTGCCTATCAGCTGAGCTCCGTGCACCCGGCACCTCGAATCTGCAGCGCTCCTGACTGTAAAAGAAAAAAACCGTCTCGTCATTGGCCCTTCACTCACTGTGTCCCGCCCTCGAGGAAATAGGAAGTTACATCAGAGGGCGAGACTCAGTGAGTGAAGGGCCAACAACGAGACAGTTTTCTTCTTTTACAGTCAGCAGCGCTGCAGATTCGAGGTGCCGGGTGCACGGAGCTCAGCTGATAGGCAGGTGGGGACTGTCGGATGGGGGGGAGTGAGAGGCGCTGCGCCGGGGGGGTCCACGCCAGGGGGGTGCCGTGCCACGCCGGGGGGGGGGCGCCGTGTTGCACTGCACCCGGGGGGGGGTGCACAGTGGCGATCCGCCCCGGGTATCAGCCAAGCACGGAACGCCACTGGGTGGAAGCCAGACCTGAGACTCAAACACAGGTCTTCTCTATGTACTGGCACAGGGCTGTCCCAGTAGTAATTCTTGTTTATGTACCCTCTGCAATTCATCTTTCGAGTTTTGGAACGCAGTGCTTAAAACCTAGGAGGAACCTGTTTATTTTTGTTAATATGCCAGCAGTTCTCAGTGGTCGTTAAGAGTCTACAGAGTAGCAACAGATGCTAATTTGTCAGGATAGGGAGCCCATGTGAGAGAGATTTTGTCTCAGAACAGGTGGGTGTAGAAAGAATCCAAATGATCAATCAGTGTTTGGAAAATGAGAGCTGTTTTTCATGCTTTCATGAATCTGAAACAGCAGGGGTGAGGAAGATTAGTCTTCATACAGACAGATAGCATGGTGGCAATGGGATGGCATTAAATGAAGGCAAAACAAGGCTTATGAGAATGCTGAAGGCAGAAGGTTGACAGGTCCGAATACAGCCAGCAGTACAGGACCTTTCGTGGTGATATTTTGTGGAGAATGTTTGCTTGTTGTGAGAGGCTTTGGATGGCTTTTGAACACCAAATTGCTCAGCAGATATTTATTGTTTCCAGGTTTTAGTCTCTGGCGCACTGATTCAAAAATGGCAATTCAGTAAGAAGGTCCGTTTTGCCACCCCTTTCAAGAAATGTAAGGGATGCAAGTTACGTTACTTAATAACAAGTATTACCAATAGTGACAAGCTGACCACATCAGGCTTGTTAACAGCTGCAGTTAGAAATAGGATTAGGGGACTCATTCAGATTTACATCGATCAAGGGCTGCTGCCACAGCCAAACCTTTACAACTTACCTCTCTCAGCTTTTTATTTATTTATTTGTTACATTTATATCCCACATTTTCCCACCTATTTGTAGGCTCAATGTGGCTTACATAGTACCGGAGAGGTCTTTGCAGGCTCCGATGTGAACACATACAGGGTGATGTTGTGGTAAGATCAAGTTCATTAGGGAATCGGAGAACTGAAGAGTTGTGTTATGTCCATTACATGCTTTAGTTTGGTTGTGTTGCAGAGATCAGGCATTTAAGTTGGATCGGTAGGGTATGCCTTTTTAAACAGGTTGGTTTTTAGTGATTTCTGGAAGTTTAGGTGGTCGTCCGTTGTTTTCAAGCCAGGCTTTTGGTAATGCATTCCACAGTTGTGTGCTTATGTAGGAAAAACTAGATGCATAAGTTGTTTTGTATTTAAGTCCTTTGGAGCTTGGGTAGTGCAGATTTAGATAAGATCGTGTTGATTCGGATGTATTTCTAATTGGTAAGTCGATCAAGTCTGTCGTAACTCGGGGCTTCTCTGTAGATGATTTTGTGAACCAGGGTGCAGATTTTGAAGATGATGCGTTCTTTGATTAGGAGCCAGTGTAGTTTTTCGCGGAGGGGTTTTGCGCTTTCAAATCGCATTTTACCAAATATAAGCCTAGCTGCCGTGTTTTGAGCAATTGAAATCATTTATGAAAAAAAAATAATTGTGACAAAATTTCTAGAAAGCCTTTTGCATGAGGTAATTAATGCAGAATATGAGAAGTCTTTTCTAAAGGATGTGTGAAGAAAAGCCATTCATACCAAAAGGATCGATCTTCAGTAACCCGTGCCATAAGAGAACTGATGTTTATTCAATTGCTGTAACTTCCATTTTTTTTTTAAAAATAAGATTTCTGAAAGGAATCCAGCTCATTCATATCCAGTATTAAGGGCTTTTGTACCACTGTAAGAGTAGAGGTTTTAGTTATTGACTTGTTTACAAGACTTTGCGTTCCTGCTTATCAGAATATTTTCTGGATAGCTGTCTATTCCATGAGAAGAGTTAGTTAAGGCCAATCCAGTGGTTCACTGGTAAGTACTGTGTCCTGCCATGTGGCGTTGATTCATGGCCCAGGCATGGAACTTGGCTGAGGCCCTGTTCACAGCCCTTTAGTGGGGAGAGAGGGGGAGGGTGGAAGGGGAGTCCAAGCCATTGTTCAGCATCTACTGGCCACAGAAAGCCCACATTAGCTGGATTCCAGAGAATGCTGTAAGAATGCTCATCATGAGGACCAAACTGGGGGAAGGTATATAAAAACTGGAGAAAATAATCCCCTAGGTTGCTGTAAATGAAGCTCTTGGTTCTGCAGCCCATCAGAGGGGTGTCCTACTGAGCTGGAAACTTAAAAGGAGCATCTGGAAACTGCTAGACCAGAAAAGATTAAAAAAAAAGAAAAGGAATTGTTGAGCTTCAGAATGTTATCAACAAGAAAATGTGAAATGGCTTGCAGAAGGAAAAGATGCTTCCTTGGTTCTGCTTCTCATTTTATTCCAGGATGAACTTGTGATTTTAATTTTAGTGAAGAGACTGGAAACTGCTGTAACACCAGTGACTCTAAATGGATGTCAGGAAAGTAAAAAGTCTCCATCTCTGTAGCATCTAGGATTTGCACAGCTCAGTTTTGGTTCCTTATTTGGCCTTACAAACAAGACTCATCCAAAAGGATGAGTGCAGAATAGCTAAAATTCAGGGCTGGCTCAAGGGAAACCTTTGGCCATGCCCACCTTCCTTCTGGAGTCCATCTCCTTTTCCTTATCTCCCCTGCCCCCTCCCCCCTAAATAGTCCAGCAGTTTCCCTTCCCCTCCCCTGGATCATGCATCTCCTTCCTTCCCTTTCCGTTCCCATCCCTCCCTTTTTCCCCATGTCTAGCATTTCCCCTTCCCTACTCACCCATATGTCCAGCATCTCTCTCCTCTTCCCTTCCCCCTACTACTGCTGCTGCTGCCGTCGCCATCTGTGTGGTGGTGAGCCATTGAGTACTTCACCCATGTGCTTCTCATGGCCTGCTGTTTCCTACCCCTGCCAAAGCAAACTTCCTGTCAGAGGGAGCAGGCCTTGACCATGCACAAATACTCAAAAGCCATGGCAATGGCTTAACTGCTGCGCTGCTGCTGTGCTGTTCATCATACTGGCATTGTGCTGCCACTCCTCCTCCCCCCCCCCAATTCTGCCAATATAGGCAGACCCTTAATCTGCCTAATGATAGGACCGACCCTTCTAAAATATAGGGATGAGACCTGTAGTCCTGCCCGAAAAGGTAAGTGTTCACCTAGCAAGGTTGTTTGCACTTCATAGGCTGAGAAGATTAAACTGTCATGTGAAACTTCACCTGATCATCTCCACATTCTTTTTTTTATTAAACATAGACTGGACGTCTTAGTCATCACCTCAGTAGAACTCCACATTGTATAGTGCAGTCAGACTTCCCCATATTTAATTAATTTTAGAAATCTTTTATACTGCTTTCCTGTTCCATAAGTTGAAGCAGTGTGCAATACAAAAAAAACAAGATGTTGAGTTGGATTTTGCTTAAAACCTCCCAACATATGATGAAAAACCAGAAAAGGAGGTATTTGGGACAAGCTCATCCCTTGTAGTAAACCGTGTTAGTTTTCAGGGATAGATGATTCTGTGTGCTGGAAACTGCTGCATTATGTGTGCTGTCTCTCAGAAGAACCCTGTTTAACTGGTAAGACATACTTCTTTGCGGTCTTGATTGGCAGCAGATTTGAAGCCCACACAGCTTTTTTACTGCATCTCAGTTCTGACAGTATTCCTCCTTTTCTTCTTTTGAACTAATGTTATAATGAATGCTGAAGCGAATTCTGCCCAGAGCGATCAGTCATTGCTGCTAGAATGAGCCCATGCATTCCTGTGGCAGTATAAAGAAAACATGGGGCTTTTCATAGCATGAGAGAGTGGTGTAAGATACTGGCCTGTTCGGAGAGGGCCAAGAAACACCACATGGGAACTGGGAGACTAGGGCTAACCTATGCAGCGGTGGCAGAAGTGGCTTGGTAGGAGAGAGATGTGGGCTTGGGCAGTGAGCTAGGCTGGTCTGCAAAATCAAAGACGAGCCTGCTAAAGAGAGATGCAGATGGGAGGCTTTAATTTAGAAACTGGCTAACTGCGATTTGACAGGTCAGAAAAAGTATTGCACTTGCTGTGTTGGTCCACTTGAAAGTATAGAAATAAAAGTTAATAAAAAGAAAAAACAAACAAAAAAAAATATATAAAATTATACCTTTCTATTGGATTATGTTTAATACGTTTTTTTTTCACCAGTTTTCAGGAGCTAAAATCCTCTTCCTCAGATCAGTGAAAGATAACTGTGCTAGAATATATGTAAATCATAAAAGTCTTTCAATAGTTGTCTGAAACACAAAAGTGGGTGAGGGGAGATGGGTGGGTGATAAGAAGGTGACAGTTCGGGAGAAGAACCTACATGTGGAGCAGATCAGGCTACCTAAGTGGGTCAGGATCTAGCAGAACTTTAGAACTGCTATATGTTCCCTCCACCCCTCAAACTCTGCAGTACCTCCATTCAGCCAGTTAACTCTTTCCAGTATTTGAGAGTCATCTTGCTTTCACTCAACAAATCTCCTACTTGGCCAAAACCAGTTTTCTAGTCTTCTGACGATTGCGGTCTGTCTGGCGGTACTTCAACCAAGAGACTTTTCACTCCCTTTTGTAAAGGGTAAAAGGATAGTGATAGGAGTGTACCACCATCCACCTGAACCAGATGTAGAAATATCAGAAATTAGGGAGGCTAACAAACTGAGGAACACAATAATGGGTGACTTCAATTACCCCGATATTGACTAGGTAAATGTAACATCAGGGCATGCTAGACGTAATCAAGGACTGCTTTATGGAGCAGCTGGTACAGGAGCCAACAAGAGGAGGAAAAAATCTAGACCTAGTCCTTAGTGGAGCACATGATCTAGTGCAGGAGGTAATGGTGCTGGGGCTGCTTGATAACAGTGATCATCATAATATGATCAGATTTGATATCAGCTTTGGAGTAAGTACACACAGGAAATCCAATACGTTAGCATTTAACTTTCAAAAAGGAGACTAAGATAAAATTAGAAGAACGGTGAAAAAACAACTGAGAGGAGTAGCTGCAAAGGTCAAACATTTACATCAGGCTTGGATGCTGTTCAAAAATACCATCCTGGAAGCCCAGGCCAAATATATTCCGTGTATTAAAAAAGGAGGAAGGAAGACCAAACGACAGCCGGCATGGTTAAAAAGTGAGGTGAAGGAAGCTGTTAGAGCTGAAAGAAAATCCTTCAGAATATGGAAGAAGGAACCGACTGAAAATACTAAAAAACAGCATAAGGAATGGCAAGTCAAATGCAAAGCGCTGATAAGGACGGCAAAGAGAGGGACTTTGAAAATAAAGATTGTGTTGGATGCAAAAACACATGGTAAAACTTTTTTTTAGGTATATTAAAAGCAAGAAACCAGCAAAAGAATCAGTTGGACCACTAAATGACCAAGGGGTAAAAGGGGAACTCAGAGAAGACAAGGCCATAGGGAGAGATGAAATGAACTCTTTGTTTCAGTCTTCACCAAGGAAGATTTGGGAGAGATACCGGTGCCAGAAATGGTATTCAAAACTGATGAGTCAGAGAAACTGAATGAAATCTCTCTAAACCTGGAAGATGTAATGGCACAATTTGACAAACTGAAGAGTACCAAATCTCCTGAACTGAATGGTATTCATCCCAGAGTACTGATATAATTGAAAAATTAACTTGCAGAACTGTTGTTACATAAGTAATGCCACACTGGGAAAAGACCAAGGGTCCATCAAGCCCAGCATCCTATCCACGACAGCGGCCAATCCAGGCCAAAGGCACCTGGCAAGCTTCCCAAACATACAAACATTCTATACATGTTATTCCTGGAATTGTGGATTTTTCCCAAGTCCATTTAGTAGCGGTTTATGGACTTGCCCTTAAGGAAACCGTCTAACCCCTTTTTAAACTCTGCCAAGCAGTGGAGGAGTGGCCTAGTGGTTAAGGTGGTGGGCTTTGGTCCTGGGGAACTGAGGAACTGAGTGTGATTCCCACTTCAGGCACAAGGCAGCTCCTTGTGACTCTGGGCAAGTCACTTAACCCTCCATTGCCTCATTGAGCCTGCCATGAGTGGGAAAGCGCAGGGTACAAATGTAATAAAAATAAAAAAAGCTAACCTCGTTCACCACGTTCTCCGGCAACGAATTCCAGAGTTTAATTACGCGTTGGGTGAAGAAAAATTTTCTCCAATTTGTTTAAAATTTACTACACTGTAGTTTCATCACATGCCCCCTAGTCCTAGTATTTTTGGAAAGCGTGAACAGACGCTTCATATCCACCTGTTCCACTCCACTCATTATTTTATATACCTCTATCATGTCTCCCCTCAGTCGTCTCTTCTCCAAGCTGAAAAGCCATAGCCTCCTTAGTCTTTCTTCATAGGGAAGTCGTCCCATCCCTGCTATCATTTTAGTCTCCCTTCGCTGCACCTTTTCCAGTTCCACTATATCTTTCTTGAGATGCGGCGACCAGAATTGAACACAATACTCAAGGTGCGGTCGCACCATGGAGCGATATAACAGCATTATAACATCCTCACACCTGTTTTCCATACCTTTCCTAATAATACCCAACATTCTATTCACTTTCCGAGCCGCAGCAGCACACTGATCAGAAGGTTTCAGTGTATTATCGACGACGACACCCAGATCCCTTTCTTGGTCCGTAACTCCTAACGTGGAACCTTGCATGACATAGCTATAATTTGGGTTCTTTTTTCCCACATGCATCACCTTGCACTTGCTCACATTAAACGTCATCTGCCATCTAGCCGCTCAGTCTCCCAGTCTCGTAAGGTCCTTCTGTAATTTTTCACAATCCTGTCGCGAGTTAACGACTTTGAATAACTTTGTGTCATCAGCAAATGTAATTACCTCGCTAGTTACTCCCATCTCTAAATCATTTATAAATACATTAAAAAGCAGCGGTCCTAGCACAGACCCCTGAGGAACCCCACTAACTACCCTTCTCCATTGTGAATACTGCCCATTTAACCCCACTCTCGGTTTCCTATCCTTCAACCACTTTTAATCCACAATAGGACTTTTCCTCCTATCCCAGGACCCTCCAATTTCCTCTGTAGCCTTTCATAAGGTACCTTGTCAAACGCCTTTTGAAAATCCAGATACACAATATCAACCGGCTCCCCTATGTCCACATGTTTGTTTACGCCTTCAAAGAATTGAAGTAAATTGGTCAGGCAAGATTTCCCCACACAAAAGCCGTGCTGACTCGGTCTCAGTAATCCATGTCCTTGGATGTGCTCTGTAATTTTGTTTTTAATAATAGCCTCTACCATTTTCCCCGGCACCGATGTCAGACTCACCGGTCTATAATTTCCCGGATCTCTCCTGGAACCTTTTTTTAAAAATCGTGTTACATTGGCCACCCTCCAATCTTCCGGTACTACGCTCGATTTTAAGGATAAATTGCATATCACTAGCAGTAGCTCTGCAAGCTCATTTTTCAGTTCTATCAGTACTCTAGGATGAATACCATCCAGTCCAGGAGATTTGCTACTCTTCATTTTGCTGAACTGCCCCATTACGTCCTCCAGGTTTACCGTGAAGTCAGTAAGTTTCTCCGACTCGTCCGTTAGTAATACGTAATTTATCTTTAAAATCAAGCATGGTACCGGAAGATTGGAGGGTGGCCAGTGTAACGCCGATTTTTTTTTTAAAAGGTTCCAGAGGTGATCCAGGAAATTATAGACTGGCGAGCCTGATGTCGGTGCTGGGCAAAATGGTAGAGACTGTTATAAAGAAAAAATTACAGAACATATTCAAAAGCATGGATTAATGAGACAAAACCAACATGGATTTAGTGAAGGGAAATCTTGCTTCACCAATCTATTGCATTTCTTTAAAGGGGTGAACAAACGTGGACAAAGGTGAGCCAGTTGATATTGTGTATCTGGATTTTCAAAAGACATTTCACAAAGTACCTCATGAAAGACTCCAGAGGAAATTGGAAAGTCATGGGATTGGAAATAGTGTTCTACTGTGGATTAAAAAGTGGTTAAAAGATAGAAAACAGAGAGTAGGGTTAAATAGTATTCTCAGTGGAGAAGGGTAGCTAGTGTGGTTCCCCAGGGGTCTATGCTGGGACCGCTGCTTTTTAACATATGTGTAAATCATCTAAAGATGGGAGTAACTAGTGAGGTAGTTAAATTTGCTGACGACACAAAGTTATTCAAAGTTGTTAAATCACAAGAGTATTGTGAAAAATTACAAGAAGACCTTACTGAGACTGGGAGACTGAACATCCAAATGGCAGATGATATTTAATGTGAGCAAGTGCAAAGTGATGCATGTTGGAAAGAGGACCCCGAACTATAGCTACGTATTGCAGGATTCCACATTAGGAGTCACCGACCAGGAAAAGGATCTAGGTGTCATCGTCAATAAGTTGAAACCCTGTGCTCCGGTGTGTGGCTGCAGCTAAGAAAGCAAATAGAATATTAGGTATTATTAGAAAGGAATGGAAAACAAAACTGAGGATGTTGTTATGCTTTTGTATCGCTCCATGGTGCTACCGCACCCCCAATATTGTGTGTAATTCTGGTCATCACCTCTCGAAAAAGATATAGTGGAATTAGAGAAGGGTGACAAAAATGATAAAGAGGATGGGACAACTTCCCTGTGAGGAAAAGCTAAATTGGCTAGGGCTCTTGAGCTTGGAGAAAAGACGGCTGAGGGGAGATATGATAGAGGTTTATAAAATAATGAGTGGAGTAGAACAGGTAGACGTGAATCGCTTGTTTACTCTTTCCAAAAATACTAGAACTAGAGGGCATGCAATGAAGCTACAAAGTAGTAAATTTAAAACTAATCGGAGGAAATATTTCTTCACTCAATGTGTAATTAAACTCTGGGATTCATTGCCAGAGAATGTAGTAAAAGTAGTTAGTTTAGCTGGGTTTAAAAAAGGTTTGGATAGCTTCCTAAAAGAAAAGTCCATAAGCCATTATTAAAATGGACTTGGGGGAAAATCCACTGCTTATTTCTAGGATAAGCAGCATAAATTGTACTGTTTTGGGATCTTGCCAGGTACTTGTAACCTGGATTGACCACTATTGGAAACAGGATGCTGGGCTTGATGGACCTTCGGTCTGTCCCAGTATGTCAATACTTATGTTTTATGTTCACTGTTTGTAACCAGAGTTGACTATTGCAACATAATCTATCTCGGTTGCTCGCACATAAACCTAAAAAAAACTCAAATCTATACAAACCACTGCTATAAGATTAATGATTCATGTACATAAGTTCGATCATGCATCTCCCTTATTCTGGAAATTTCATTGGCTCCCTATTGAGAAACAGATCATCTTCAAGTTACTCTGGCATTCAAAGCCCACAGATGAGCTCTTCCAGATTGCCTAGCTTCACTGAGCATTTCATATTCCCTGGCTCGTCTTCTGCAGTTGAATAATGATCATCATCTTGTTTTTCCAATCCCAAATGCTGCCCAGTTAGAATTTACTAGACATCATGCTTTTTTTCTTTGCCGCTCCTTTTTATTGGAATTCTCTTGCATTAGCCATTCGTGCTGAATCGTCCTTCAGAAATTTCAAGATTACTTTAAAAATCCTGACTCTTTAGTCAAGCCTTTAATGTTTCCTGATTTACAATAAGAGGAATCCTTTCACACTTGTGGCTTTTCTTCCTCTCCCCTCCTTCCCTCCCTTCGCATTCCTCTATCTCCATTTTCCTTTTGCTTTCTATGACCCTTCCTACTTTCTGCTGTATAGCTTGTGCCTCCTTCTTATGTATGTATGATCTTTCCTATCTATATTATATTTCCTTTCTGCCTATTTATGAACCCTTAGTTTTGTAAACCACTTAGATCTGCAAGTTAGGTTGAGCGGTATAGTAAATTCTAATAAACTGTGAACTGTATCACTGAAGTCGCAATTAAGTTTCCTAATCTAGTGATTCTTAGTGATTTTAATATTCATTTTGATGCTCCATCCCGAGCTTTCAGGAAGCATCTTCTTTCACTCTTTTCATCACTGGATCTAGTGCAGCACATTTCCTTTCCAACTCATTCGGCAGGCCACTTTTTAGACTTGGTGTTCTCCCGCTGTACTGACTCTTTTACTCCCTGACCTTCAATTCACCCCTTTACCGTGGTCTGATGACCACTTGATTTCCTTTTTCATTGACTTTTCCAAGATTTTCATTCGACTGATCCAGCTGCTCTCCCTCCATTCTTTTATTTTCTGCCTGATTTTGTTTCCCTTCCCCTTTCTGCGCAGGTTAGTACTTGGAATTTTTTCGTGTTCAGACGAACTCTGTACATCGTCTCAGGCACCCTTGGTACAAGGGGCACCTTTGTGTGCTAAAAGACAGCTTTGCTGCTCTGAACATTTGTGGCACTACACTAGGGTACACATTTTCAAAGCATTTAGACTTGCAAAGTTTCATAGATTACTATGTAACTTTATAAGTCTAAGTGCTTTGCAGATACGCCTCTAGATATCCTACTAATCTGCACCATTAAAAACATTTATTGTGTTTCTTCCGCTCTAAGCTCAAAAATTGTAGACACCAATATTATACCAATTTGATTGATAATTTCTCAAATCAGCCGAAGAAACATTTATCTTTGGTCACCAGCTGTCATCTCTTACCCTTTCTTCACGAATCCCAGACACCATTTTTGCGTCTGACTTTGCTGGATCTTTCTCTTCAAAGATAATCTGTCTTTGGGCAGCCTTCCCTGTCCTCCATTGCCTGCTTCTCCAGATGGGATCCTCCCAGAGGTACGGGATGAGTCTTTCAATGCTTCTCTCTGAAGCTTGGACCGAGTTTAATGTCCCTTCTTTCATTGCATTTTCTAAGGTGCTTTCATCCTGCAGGAAAACCTATCCCTTCTTCCTGGCTCATGATTAACATTCATGGCCTCATTCCGGTAGCAATGGCTATGATTATTTCTATACTCCTCCTCTGGTTCTGTTCCCCTCCCTTAGAAAACTGCAATTATTAGTCCATCATTGAAAACTCAGTCTTGCCAACCTTTTTTAAGGAAATGTATTGGAACGTATTGTCTTCCTGCAATTAACGCAGCATGTTGAATCTTCTCACTTGCTTCACCCTTATCAATCCGGATTTCAGGCTGGTCACTCTACAGTAACTATTACCCCTCTCCCTAAGGAACACCATTGGTTGCCACTCCTTTTCCATTTTCAACATAAGATACTCATGTTAACCTATAAAGTTCTTAAGGCCAATTCTCCGTCTTACCTCTCTTTTGTCATTGCTCCCTACACCCCCTCCCGTTCATTATGTTCTGCTTCTGCTCATTGTCTCACTGTTCTCTCCATAGCTCAAAGCTACAGTCTACTAGCCGGACAGCCTTTTCCTCTACTGCACTGTTCCTCTGTAACTCTTTGCCCCTTACTATTCGTTCAGAACAATCTTATCCTAGATGTAGAGCCCTATTGAAGACCTATTTTTTCAGTCAAGCCTTCTCTGGTTGACTTGGATTTTGGCCGAGTGGTGGATCTGTTGATTTCTATGGCATCATATCAGAAGACCTAGCAGCAATAGCACTTGTGAGGTGGGGGTTTTTTTTTTTTAATTTACTTTTGAGTCCGGTGTTCTTTTTATCTTTACTGTCCTGTTGATATTGTAGTTTTTTTTCTCTGTTTTGTTTTATTTTGAGAATTGTGAACCACTTTGATTTTCCTTTGGTATATCAAGACATTTAATAAACATAAATATTATCAAATTGGTTCTATTCATTGTGGCTTAAGTGAATGAATTACCAATTGTACCACATATGAAGATTAAGATCCATTTTTTTACCCTGTGCCCGAGTGTTTTATATTTTCCCTGGAACTTACCAGGTTGATCGTATTGTAAACTGCATTGAACCATCTTTTAGGTTTATGTGGTTATTATATATTGTATATAAAGGCAATCAAGTCTAGCTTCAATAAAAGGGTTGATTGTACAGTTTCTAAGAATGGTTCCAGCGGATGTAGGCTGGCTGTGAGGGTTAATGTCACTGGAGGTTGTTGAAATAAGAGATGTGTGTGACATGGGGACACCCCTTGAATTGATGACTTTGCCATCAAAATGGAAGTGGTCTGACAGGTTGCCATGTACCAGAGCAATGACACCATCCATGGCCCCTGGTGGATTTAAATTAAATGGTTTCATTTTGTTTGGTTTGTAGGTATGTTAGTGGTGAATGTGACATGGCGGAATAAGACATATGTGGGCACACTGCTCGACTGCACACGACACGATTGGGCACCCCCAAGGTGAGTGAGGGATTAATAAACACTGGGCCTGATTAACAAAGGGAGTAATGTGCTTCCAACAGGTGGTGAATGCATAACTTATATGTGTATTTAAAAAAATTAGACAATATTGAGTAGAGGTGGAGCCTATTTGTTAGTACAGAGGGCTGAGAACCTGGGCAATTGGATTGGATTTCCCACTGCAGCTTCTTGTGAACCTGGATAAATCACTTAACCCCTAATTGATTAGTGCTTTTCTAAAATTCGGTCCATTTTTTGTTAGTTTTGAGCTATGCGATTTAATTTCATTCACCAAGGCAAGATTCATTTACTGTATCTTATTCCTATGCCAGAACTTACTAAGTCTGAGTTTTGTTTTGGCACAGGAATAAGCAACAGTAAATGAATCTTGCCTTGAAGAACAAAACGAATTGCATAGCTCAAAACTGACAAAAAAATGAACTGAGTGAGTTTTGGAAAAGTGCTCTTCAGTTTCCCCAGGTACAAAACCTAGTTTGTGAGTCTACTAGAGACAGAGAAAGATACCTGCATATAATATTTGTAAACTGCTTTGGCTGTATCACAGAAAGGTGGTATATTAAATCCATGATTCTACCCCCCCCCCCCCCCCGACCCTATTAAATTGTCTGCTGACTTAGGAGCAAAAGCAGAACTTGCAGTTTCCTGTTTATCAGTGCTGTTCGATTATTAAATAACTAGGGAAAAAGGCCCGTTTCTGACACAAATGAAACGGACGCTAGCAAGGTTTCCTCGGAGTGTGTGTGTTTTACAGAGTGTGTGTGAGAGTGTGTGTGTGACAGAGCGAGAGTGAATTGTGTGAGTGTGTATGACAGAGAGAGTGAGACTGTGTGCGAGAGTGTGTGTGTGAGAATGAGAGTGTGTGCCAGGGGCCCCCTCCCTCCCACTTTCAGGGTCCGGCCCCCCTCCAAGTTCCAGGGTCTGCTCTCCCTCCCACCCACCCAGTTCCAGGTCTTTCCCCCCCCTCCCACCCACTCACCCAGTTCCAGGGTCTTTTCCCCCCCTCTCCCCCTCCCTCCCAGATTCAGGGTCACCCCCCCTCCCTTCATCCCATTTTCTGGGTGTGCCTGGCCCCCCTTCAATTTCCAGGGTCCGGGCGCCCACCCTGCAAGTTGCAGGGGCCGGCCACCCTCCCACCCAGTTCCAGGATCGTTGCCCCCCCCCTCTCTCTCCCTCCCAGTTCCAGGGTAGTTGCTCCCTCTCTTTCCCTCCTCTCCAGCCACCCACCTGCAACGTTGTGAAGCTGATTCCGTGGCTTCATTAAAGTGAAAGGTTCGTAAGGATCGTTAGGTTCGTTGCTCTGTAACCATCTCTGTCGGCCCCACCCTCGCGCCTCTGATAGGTCCGCCGCCCTCGACGTCGAAACGTGAGGACGTCAAAACGTGATGACGTCGAGGGCGGCGGACCTATCAGAGGTGCGAGGGCGGGGCCGAGAGAGATGGTTACAGAGCGACGAACCTAACGATCCTTACGAACCCTTCACTTGAAGCCACGGGGTCAGGTTCAGAACGTTGAAGGTGCCTTTTATTATAGTAGAGATAAGTTATCCATTTCACTTAGCAGGTCTAGTGGCTGCACCATCACCTTTTACTTGTATTTTCAGCTCTGCAACTTAAATGGTTAATACCACTAATGCCAGCACTTAGCTTTACGAGTGTCTGGGCTAATTTTCAGGCCTTTTTTATTATTTTTTAAAATGTTTTTTTTAGAAACAAGTGCCATACTGAGAATATGCAGTCCAGCCCTTGTTTTTAATGAAGGTGGATGAAAAGAGCAGCACACAGAAAAGTTATTTCCTCTCTCGGTGCAGAGTTCCTTTCTCTGTCACTTCAGAAAACAGATGAGTCTAGATGGAAGATTTTGGCTGAAGGATGGAACCTGAGAGATTTATGTTGCTTATTAAAAAGTTAAAGTAGTTTATTACTGGGAAAGAAGTTGTGTGTGGGGTGAGATTGGATGTATTGGAAATTGTAGGGTGGATTGGGGGCTTAGGAATTGTTATAAAATGCATAATTTCATATATAGATTTTGTTTGTTGCTGTGAGCAAAAGTAGGATTGATTATATTTATATAAGATATATAAGTGATATAAATGAACCTTCCAGGCAAGGGAGATAGAAAATTGTGCCAATAGGATTTTGGACAAACTGTATGACCTTGCTGGGGCTCCAAGTACTTAAGCAGGGAAATTTTGCTCTATTCCCAGGAGGCTGTAGACCCCAAGAAGGGTAATTGTATAACAGGGCAGATAAGCACATACGTTGTGCTTGTTTTAAACAGACAACATATATATCCATGTGCCTTTTATAAAATTACCCCAGTGAAAGCAGGCACACACATTTACACCCTGACCAGAAAGAACAGGCCCTCGTGCACCTGTGTGATAAAGTATGTACAAAAGTGCAAATCCGCCCAGTGAAAACAGGTACACATATTTACACTTAGACCAGAAAGGAAAAGGCTCTATTGTACCTGTGTGATGATGTGTGCAAAAGTGCAAATCCACTCAATGAAAGCAGGTATACACACTTACACCCAGGCCAGAAAGTACAGGCTCTGGTGTACCTCAGGGGCGTAGCCAGACCTCGCGGTGGAGGGGGTCAGAGCTCGAGGTAGGGGGCACATTTTAGTCTGCCGCCCTGCTGCCTTGCCACCTCTCCCCCCCCCCCCCCCCCCACTGCCTCGTTGCTCCCCCTCACCGCATTTTTGCTCCCCCCACAAAAGCAAATACCTTTGCTGGCGGGGGTCCCCAACCCCCGCCTGCAGAAGCCTTCTTCAGTGCCGGTCTCCGACGCAGCTGCATTTGCTGCCCTGCTCTTTCATCTTGCTGACGTCCTCCAGTACACGCTCCTTTACGTGAAACTGCACATTCCTTTAAGTGAAACTGAGCATGCATTTATGCCACAAAGGTATTTAAAAGCCTCTATCCTATCTCCTCTCTCCCCCCCTTTCTGCCATATTTGAGATCTTTAAGTCTGTTCCCATATACTTTATTATGATGAAGGCAATCATTGATGAAAGAACATAAGAACATACTGGGACAGACCAAAGGTCCATCAAACTCAGTATGCTGTTTCCAACAGTGGCCAATCCAGGTCACAAGTTCCTGGCAAGATTCCAAAACCGTACAATACATTTTATGCGACTTATCCTAGAAATAAGCAGTGGATTTTCCCAGGTCCATTTTAATAATGGTCTATGGACTTTTCTTTTAGGAAGATATCCAAACTTAACTGCTTTTACTACATTCTCTGGCAACAAATTCCAGAATTTAATTATACATTGAGTGAAGAAGTATTTTCTCCTATTAGTTTTAAATTTACTACTTTGTAGCTTCATTGCATGCCCCCTAGTCCTAGTATTTTTGGAAAGCGTAAACAAACATTCTCCGAGGACAAGCAGGCTGCTTGTTCTCACATGTGGTTGGCGTCCACGGCAGCCCCAGGAACGGAGATTTTTCAGCAAAATTTTCAAAACCTTTGCGACAGCCAGTAGAGCGTGGAGTGGACGCACTGCGCATGCGCGGCCATCTTCCCGCGCACGTCCGTTCCCACCTCAGTATTTTCTTTTCCACGGTGAAGAGTGGCTGCATGTCGGTCTCCCGTAGGTTCCAGGAAAAACGTAGGTGCCCTTTGTTCGCGTTTAGCGTTTTCTTTTTGTTTTAGGCCGCCTTTTTTCCTTGTCTTTTTGTTTCCAGTTTAAAAAAAAAAACAACCTCTTTTTCTTAGTTTTTTGCCCTGGTAAGTTTTCTTTCGATTTCCGTTGCGGCCTTTTTGGCCGCCCGTCCGCGTTTCCTTTTTGTGCCCTTCATTGGCACGCTTGAGCCGTTTGATTTTGCCGCCACGATTTTTCCGCTGATGTCATCGAAGCCTCCCAGCGGCTTCAAGAAGTATGCTCAGTGCCAGCGGTCTATCTCGAGCACTGATCCGCACTCCTGGTGCGTTCAGTGCCTTGGGCCCGACCATCACCCAGACGCTTGTAAGTTGTGTCTGAGTTTTAAAAAGCAGACACAGGCGTCGAGAAGAGCTCTTGGGACCGTCTTTTCGGAGCTCCGACTGATACGTCGACATCGGCACCAGGGAAGGCATCGGGAGTGCAGGTAATGGCTGTCCGGACTTCACCTTTAGCTGGGAGCAGTGAGCCGTTGAGTGGATCTCCACCTGTCTCGAAGACTCCTGCTGGGCAAGCCCACTGGGACCGACCGTTGTCGGACCAGACCCCGAGGAGGCGTGTGGATTCCACGTCCTCGTCGGTACCGAGGAGTACCAGTGACGTGCTTCGAGCGAAGGCTAAGAAGCATCTGCACCGGTCTCCTTCGAGACATGATACCAGGAGCTCTGGAGCGTCGAAGGATTTGGCACCCGGACAGCGTCGACACCAGGAGGAGCGCTCCCCCTCCATACAAGAGGTGTCAGTATGTCGATCTGCGGACAGCCCAGTACCGCCTCCCAGGCCTTCACAGCTTCTGACTTCGACTCCTGCACCGGCCTCCCAGCCTTCCTCGACAGTGACTCTGGAGGAGAGCATCCGAGCCATTCTTCCAGGCCTTCTGGAAGAGCTGCTGCAGCACTCTGTTCTGGTACCGGGGGTGCTTGCGCCTCTGGTACCGACGATGGATGTGGCGGCTGGCTCAGGGCCTGTGGTGAGGTCTCTGACGCCGGTACCGCTTGCGGCCTCGGCTGCCACCCAGGTCGACTCCTCGTCAATGGAGGGAGCTTCGTCGCCACCGGCAGGGGAGTCGACCTCTCAACATCGAGGACTACTACTACTACTATTTAGCATTTCTATAGCGCTGCACAAACATAGAAGAAAGACAGTCCCTGCTCAAAGAGCTTACAATCTAATAGGCAAAAAATAAAGTAATCAAATCAATTAATGTGTACAGGAAGGAGGAGAGGAGGGTAGGTGGAGGCGAGTGGTTACAAGTGGTTACTAGTCAAAAGCAATATTAAAGAGGTGGGCTTTCAGTCTAGATTTAAAGGTGGCCAAGGATGGGGCAAGACGTAGGGGCTGAGGAAGTTTATTCCAGGCGTAGGGTGCAGCGAGACAGAAGGCGCGAATTCTGGAGTTGGCAGTAGTGGAGAAGGGAACAGATAAGAAGGATTTATCCATGGAGCGGAGTGCACGGGAAGGGGTCTAGGGAAAGACAAGTGTGGAGAGATACTGGGGAGCAGCAGAGTGAGTACATTTATAGGTTAGTAGAAGAAGTTTGAACAGGATGCGAAAACGGATAGGGAGCCAGTGAAGCGTCTTGAGGAGAGGGGTAGTATGAGTAAAGTGACCCTGGCGGAAGACGAGACGGGCAGCAGAGTTTTGAACCGATTGGAGAGGGGAGAGGTGACTAAGTGGGAGGCCAGCAAGAAGCGGATTGCAGTAGTCAGAAGCATCGTTCCTTGGCGTCGAGACGGGCCCGGTTTTAGAATGTAGTTTGTGAACTCTTGTCCGATTCCGAGGAGGATGCCTCCTGGGATGAAGGGGAAGACCCCAGATATTTCTCTTCCGAGGAGTCTTGTGGTCTTCCTTCTGATCCCAATCCTTCCCCTGAGAGGAAGCTTTCTCCACTGGAGAGTCTGTCCTTCTCCTCCTTTGTCCCGGAAATGTCTGTGGGCATTCCCTTTCCTGTGGTAAATGAGGATGAGCCCAGGACTGAGATGCTCGAGGTCCTGGACTATCCTTCGCCACCTAAAGAGTCATCCACTGCCCCTCTGCATAATGTCCTCAAGGAGACATTGCTGAGGAACTGGATGAAACCTTTGTCTAATCCCACCATCCCCAAGAAAGGAGAGTCCCAATATCGGATCCATGAGGAACCTGAGTTGATGAGGTCGCAGTTACCTCAGGACTCTGCGGTTGTGGATTCCGCTCTCAAGAGAGCCAGAAGTACTAGAGATTTCGCCTCGGTGCCCCCGGGGCGAGAGGCTAGAACTTTAGACTCATTTGGGAGGAAGGCCTACCAGTCCTCTATGTTCATGTCCAAAATTCAGTCCTACCAGCTCTACACGAGCATCCACATGCGGAACAATGTTAAGCAACTGGCGGTGGATAAGCTCCCTCCGGAGCACGCCAGGCCTTTTCAGGAGGTGGCCAGGCAGCTGAAGGCGTGTTGTAAATTCCTGTCCAGGGGTGCATATGACACTTTTGATGTTACATCCAGATCTGCTGCTCAAGGTATAGTGATGCGCAGATTCTCATGGCTGTGTGCCTCTGACCTGGACAATTGGACCCAGCAGCGGCTTGCGGATGTTCCTTGCCGGGGGGGGGGGGGGGATAATATTTTTGGTGAGAAGGTTGAGCAGGTGGTAGAGCAGCTCCACCAGCGGGAAACCGCCCTCGACAAACTCTCCCACCGGGCACCTTCAGCATCTACCTCAACAGGTAGACAATTTTTCAGGGGAAGGAGGAATGCTCCCTATGCTTACAATAAGCGTAGGTACAATCCACCTTCCCGACAGCCTTCTCAGGCTCAGCCCCAGCGCGCTCATTCACGTCAACAGCGTGCGCCCAGACAGGCCCCTGCAGCTCCCCAGCAAAAGCAAGGGATGGGCTTTTGACTGGCTCCAGCTGAGCATAGCCGCCATAAATGTACCTGTGCCGGACGATCTACCGGTTGGAGGGAGGTTACAATTTTTTCACCAAAGGTGGCCTCTCATAACCTCCGACCGGTGGGTTCTTCAAATAGTTGGGTTGGGGTACTCCCTCAATTTGACCTCCAGACCTCCAAATTGTCCACCGGGAGCTCAGTCTTTCAGCTTCCGGCACAGGCAGGTACTTGCAGAGGAACTCTCTGCCCTTCTCAGCGCCAATGCGGTCGAGCCCGTTCCACCAGGGCAAGAAGGGCTGGGATTCTATTCCAGGTACTTCCTTGTGCAAAAGAAAACGGGGGATGCATCCAATCCTAGATCTAAGGGCTCTGAACAAATATCTGGTCAGAGAAAAGTTCAGGATGGTTTCCCTGGGCACCCTTCTTACCATGATTCAGAAAAAAGATTGGCTATGCTCTCTGGACTTAAAGGATTCTTATACTCACATTCCGATACTTCCAGCTCACAGGAAGTATCTGCGATTCCGTCTGGGAACACAGCACTTTCAGTATTATATGCTGCCCTTTGTGCTTGCCTCCGCGCCCAGGTTATTTACAAAATGCCTGGCGGTGGTTGCAGCATCGCTACGCAGACTGGGAGTGCATGTGTTCCCTTATCTCGACGATTGGCTGGTGAAGAACACCTCTGAGGCAGGAGCTCTACAGTCCATGCAAATGACTATTTGACTCTTGGAGCTACTAGGGTTTGTCATCAATTACCCAAAGTCCCACCTTCTTCCAGTTCAACAACTAGAATTCATAGGAGCTCTGCTGGACTCTCAGACAGCTCGGGCCTATCTCCCCGAGATGAGGACAGACAACCTTCTGTCTCTCGTTTCCATGGCCAGGGCATCTCAGCAGATCGCGGCTCGGCAGATGTTGAGACTTCTCGGCCATATGGCCTCCACAGTTCATGTCACGCCCATGGCACGCCTGCGCATGAGATCTGCTCAATGGACCCTAGCTTTCCAGTGGTATCAAGCTGCAAGGAATCTAGAGGATGTGATCCAGCTGTCCACCGATTTTCACAGTTCCCTTCAGTGGTGGACAATTCAATCCAATTTGACCCTGGGACGTCCCTTCCAGATTCCTCAGACTCAAAAAGTGCAGACCACGGTTGCATCTCTCCTGGGGTGGGGAGCACTTGTAGATGGGCTCCACACTCAGGGAGCTTCGTCCCACCAGGAATCAGGTCTTCAGATCAATCTCCTGGAGCTGCGAGCGATCTGGAACGCTCTGAAGGCTTTCAGAGATCGGCTGTCCAAATTATTCAAATTCAGACAGACAACCAGGTTGCCATGTATTATGTCAACAAGCAGGGGGGCACCGGATCTCACCCCCTGTGTCGGGAAGCCGTCCAGATGTGGCTTTGGGCACGCCAGCACAGCATGCTTCTCCAAGCCACGAATCTGGCGGGCATAAACAACAGTCTGGCCGACAGATGGAGCAGGATAATGCAACCTCACGAGTGGTCGCTCAACTCGGGCGTCGTACGCAAGATCTTCAGAGAGTGGGGCACCCCCTCGGTGGATCTTTTTGCCACTCTGCTCAATCACAAGCTCCCTTAGTTCTGTTCCAGACTTCAGGCCCACAACAGGCTAGCATCAGATGCCTTTCTCCTTCATTAGGGGGCAGGCCTTCTGTACACGTATCCTCCCATACCGTTGGTGGGGAAGACTTTGCTGAAACTCAAGCAAGACCACGGAACCGTGATTCTGATTGCGCCCTTTTGGCTGCGTCATATTTGGTTCCCTCTTCTTCTGGAGTTGTCCTCCGAAGAACCGTGGAGATTGGAGTGTTTTCCAACCCTCAGAACGAGGGGGCTCTTCTGCATCCCAACCTCCAGTCCCTGGCTCTCAAGGCCTGGATGTTGAGAGGGTAGACTTCGCTTCCTTGGGTCTTTCTGAGGGTGTCTCACGAACCTTGCTTGCTTCCAGGAAAGATTCCACAAAGAAGTGTTAGTCTTTTAAGTGGAGGAGGTTTGCCGTCTGGTGTGACAGCAAGGCCCTAGATCCTCGCTCTTGTCCTACACAGACCCTGCTTGAATACCTTCTGCACTTGTCAGAGTCTGGTCTCAAGATCAACTCCGTAAGAGTTCATCTTAGTGCAATTAGTGCTTTCCATTATCGTGCAGAGGGTAAGCCTATCTCAGGACAGCCTTTAGTTGTTTGCTTCATGAGAGGTTTGCTTTTGTCAAAGCCCCCCACCAAACCTCCACCAGTGTCATGGGTTCTCAACGTCGTCCTCACCCAGCTGATGAAACCTCCTTTTGAGCCACTGGATTCCTGCCATCTGAAGTACTTAACCTGGAAGGTCATTTTCTTGGTGGCGGTTACTTCTGCTCATAGAGTCAATGAGCTCCATGCCTTGGTAGCCCATGCTCCTTATACTAAATTTCATCATAACAGAATAGTCCTCCGCACGCACCCTTAGTTCTTGCCGAAGGTGGTGTCTGAGTTCCATCTGAACCAGTCAATTGTCTTGCCAACATTTGTTCCCCATCCTCATACCCGCCCTGCTGAACGTCAGTTGCATACAATTGGACTGCAAGAGAGCATTGGCCTTCTATGTGGAGCGGACAAGCCCCTTCAGACAGTCCGCCCAAATGTTTGTTTCTTTTGATCCCAACAGGAAGGGAGTCACTGTCGGGAAACGCACCATTTCAAATTGGCTAGCAGATTGCATATCCTTCACTTATGCCCAAGCTGGGCTGACTCTCGAGGGTCATGTCACGGCTCATAGTGTTAGAGCCATGGCAGCATCAGTGGCTCACTTGAAGTCAGCCACTATTGAAGAGATTTGCAAGGCTGTGACGTGGTCATCAGTCCACACATTCACAACTCATTACTGCCTTCAGCAGGATACCCAACACGACAGTCGGTTTGGGCAGTCGGTGTTGCAGAATCTGTTTGGGGTCTAGAATCCAACTCCACTCCCCTAGGCCCATTTTTGTTCTGTTCCAGGCTGCACTCTCAGCTGTTTCTTCGTAGGTCAATCTCAGTTATGTCCTCGCCGTTGCGAGGCCCAATTGACCTTTCTTTATTGTTTTGAGTGAGCCTGGGGGCTAGGGATACCCCACATGTGAGAACAAGCAGCCTGCTTGTCCTCGGAGAAAGTGAAGATAATTACCTGTAGCAGGTATTCTCTGAGGACAGCAGGCTGATTGTTCTCACCAACCCGCCCTCCTCCCCTTTGGAGTTGTTGTGTTCTGCTTTATTTGCTTTTCATTTAACTGAGGCGGGAATGGACGCGGGCGGGCGGGAAGATGGCCACACATGCGTTGTGTGTCCGTTCCGCACTCTACTGGCTGTCGCAAAGGTTTTGAAGATTTTGCTGGAAAATCTCCGTTCCTCAGGCCACTGTGGACGCCGACCCACATGTGAGAACAATCAGTCTGCTTGTCCTCGGAAAATGCCTGCTTCAGGTAAGTATCTTCGCTATTCACGTCTACCTGTTCCACTCCACTCAGTATTTTATAGACCTCTGTCATATCTCCCTTCAGCCGTCTTTTCTCCAAGCTGAAGAGCCCTAGCTGCTTCAGCCTTTCCTTATAGGGAAATCTTCCCATCCCCTTTATCATTTTCATTGCTGTTCTCTATACCTTTTCTAATTCCACTATATCTTTTTTGAGAGGCAGCGACCAGAATTGAACACAATATTCGAGGTGTGGTCACACCATGGAGTGATACAAAGGCATTATAGTGTCCTCAATTTAGTTTTTCATTCTATTTGCTTTCTTAGCCACCACCGCTGCTGCACACTGAGCAGAGGGTTTCAATGTATCATCAGTGATGACTCTTAGATCCTTTTCCTGGTCGATGACTCCTAATATGGAACCTTGCATCATGTAGCTGTAGTTCGGGTTACTCTTTCCCACATGCATCACTTTGCACTTGCTCACTTTAAACATCTGCCATTTGGGTGCCCAGCATCCCAGTTGTCTTGCAATTTTTCACTGTCCTCTTGTGATTTAACAACTTTGAATAACTTGTGTCATCGGCAAATTTAATTACCTCACTAGTTATTCCCATAAATAGATCATTTATAAATATGTTAATAAGCAGCGGGAACCCCACTATCAACCCTTCTCCATTTAACCCTACTCTCTGTTTTCTATCTTTTAACCAGTTTTTAATCTACAGTAGAACACTACCTCCTACCCCATGACTCTCCAGTTTCATCTGGAGTCTTTCTTGAGGTACTTTGTCAATTGCCTTTTTGAAAATCCAGATACATAATATCGACCGGCTCACCTTTATTCACATGTTTGTTCACCTCTTCAAAGAAATGTAGTAGATTGGTGAAGCAAGATTTCCCTTCACTAAATCCATGTTAGCTTTGTCTCATTAATCCATGCTTTGAATATGCCCTGTAATTTTGTTCTTTATAATAGTCTGTACCATTTTGCCCAGCACCGACGTTGGGCTCACCGGTCTGTAATTTTCCGGATCACCTCTGAAACCCTTTTTAAAAATCGGTATTATATTGGCCACCCTCCAATTTTCCTGTACCACACTCGGTTTTAAAGATAAAATTACATATTACTAACAATATTTCCGCAAGTTCATTTTTCAATTCTATCAATACTCTGGGATGTATACCATCCAGTCCTGGTGATTTGCTTCTCTTCAATTTGTCAAATTGCCCCTTTACATTTTCCAGATTTACAGAGATTTGATTCAGTTTCTATGACTTGTCAGCACTGAATACCATTTCTGGCACCGGTATCTCTCCCACATCTTCCTCGGTGAAGACCAAAGCAAAGAATTCATTTAATCTCTCTGCTGTGGCCTTGTCTTCCCTGATTGCCCCTTTTACCCCTCAGTCACCTAGAGGTCCAACAGATTCTTTTTGCCATCTTCTTGCTTTTAATATAACTAGAAAAGTTTTACTATGCGATTGTGCCTCCAACACAATCTTCTTTTCGAGGTCTCTCTTTGCCTTCCTTAGCAGTGCTTGCATTTGACTTGCCATTCTTTATGCTGTTTCCTTTTATTTTCATTTGGATCCTTCTTCCATGTTCTGAAGGATTTTCTTTTAGCTTTAATAGCTTCTTTCACCTCACTTTTTAACCTTGTCAGCTTTCGTTTGGTCTTCCTTCCTCCTTTTTTAATATATGGAATATATTTGGCCTGATGTAAATTTTTGACCGCAGCTGATCTTTTTTTTTTCACCGTTCTTCTCATTTTATCATAGTCTCCTTTTTGAAAGTTAAATGCTAACTCCTGCGTATACTTACTCCAGAGCTTATATCAAATCTGATCATTTTATAATCACTTTTATCAAGTGGTTCCTCCTACACCAGATCATTCACTCCACTAAAGACTAGGTCTAGAATTGTTCCTCTTCTTATTGTCTCCTGAACCAGCTGCTCCATAAAGCAGTCCTTGATTCCATCAAGGAATTTCACCTCTCTAGCATTCCATGATGTTACATTTATCCTGTCAATATTGGGATAATTGAAATCACCCATTATTATCGTGTTCTCCAGTTTTAGCCTTCCTAATTTCTGATAACATATCTACATCTGTCTCTTCATCCTGACCAGGTGGATGGTAGTTCACTATCCCTTTTTTTTATTTTTTTGTTACATTTGTATCCCACGCTTTCCCACTCATGGCAGGCTCAATGCGGCTTACATGGGGCAATGGAGGGTTAAGTGACTTGCCCAGAGTCACAAGGAGCTACCTGTGCCTGAAGTGGGAATCAAACTCAGTTCCTCAGGACCAAAGTCCACCACCCTAACTACTAGGCCACTCCTCCACTCCACTTTTCCCCTTTACACATGGAATTTCAATTCATAGGGATTCCATGAGATGTTCGTGTCCTGTAGAATTTTTAGTCTGTTCGATTCAAGGCCCTCCTTAATATACTACCCCTCCACCAATTTGATCAACTCTTATCACTGCGATATAATTTGTATCCTGGTATGACAGTGTCCCTCTGGTTATCCTCCCACCAGGTCTCAGAAATGCCTATTATATCTATTTTTTCATTACCTCTCCATTTTTATTTCTTAGGCTTCTGACATTTGCATATAGACATTTCAAACTATGTTTTTCCTAGTTATATCTTGCGCAGCAGTTGACAGTGATAATGTGCAATCTTGAAAATCTGTCTGCTTTTTATTTAAAGACACCTGGTCTACTATGTTCTCTATTGCAACCTCACTATTGGGATGCCCTATCTTCCCTGTTTCAGTGATATCTTTGAAAAATACCTTATTCCGAACCATGCACTTTTGAGCGACTGTCAGCCTTCCCCTAGTTTCTAGTTTAAAAGTTGCTCTATCTCCTTTTTAAATGCCAATGCCAGCAGCCTGGTCCCACTCCTTTTGGAATAGGGTCATCCTTCCCTAGAGTGTTGCCCAGTTCCTAACAAATCTAAGCCCCTCCTCCCTGCACCATTGTCTCATCCACCGCATCCAGACTCTGGAGCTCTGCTGCCTCTTGTGGCCTGCTACCCTGGAGGATCTGGATTTCAGTTTTCTACCCAGGAGCCTAAATTTGGCTTCCAGAACCTTCCTCTTACATTTTTCTATGTCATTGGTACCTACATGTACCAAGACAGCAGGCTCCTCCCCAGCACTATCTAAAATCATATCTAGGTGATGCATGAGGTCCACCACCTTCGTACCAGGCAGGCAAGTCACCTGGTACATACACTTACACCCAGGCCAGAAAGGACAAGGCTCTCATGTACCTTTGTGATAAAAAATGTGTGCAAAAGTGGAAAGCCACCCAGTGAGAGCAGATACACAAATTTACACCCAGACCAGAAAGAACAAGCTTATATGCACATGTGTTATAAAGTGTGTACAGAAGTGCAAATCCTCCCTCACTCTGCCCGTCCCCCCACCTGCCATGCATGCATGTGTAAGTATGTGCCATCTGTCCATACACCTATTTTGTATGCAAACTACAACTGGTTTGTAAGAGGCCATAAAAGCCGTGAAACACTATTCTACACATTGCCATCCCTCCTGAAATACTCCCCTGGATGGACATCCTTTTAGAGCAGAATCTAGCTGCATGGAACTCACTACCAAGATTCAGTAATGTCCTGATTTAGTGTTTAGGAAAACCTTGAAAACATTTTTATTTAATAAATATGTATTACTAGGAAAATTAGATTGTGTTTTGCAGATGCAATTCCTGGTATGTTTTGTTTTATCCAGTCATCTTGAATTTGCATAATCCGCACAGAACTGTTAAGGCATTTGCAGAATAGAAGTTCAGTGTAACATAACATTTTGTCCCTGTACATAAAGTGACATTGATCTTAGACTAGTCTTGTGATAAGCTTCAACAAGTTTTCTGAGGGTAGGTATCTGCAGTAAACATTGAGTGGTAGTATTCAAGTTTTTGTGATATTGTGTCTTTAGAGTGCTTCTCTGGCACTGGTTGTGAAGATCTGGCCATCGATGAGACACAGGAGGAAATGCAAAGCTGGCTGCTTTTCCTCACTTAAGACCACAAGTATGCGCTGCCAAGTTACTTTATCTGAATATCTGAGACATTCATTTTATCAACATTTACATTACAGTGTTGTTGGGAGGGAAAGGAGCTAAGATCAGGAGAAATTTCTTGCATGGTTTTTCTGGATTTGTACATGTCAGTATATGAGTCAGTTTAACTAATTAAAAACTCACTAGAGTGGGGAAAATTGTTGCAAATTTTAATTCCATGATTTAATCAATCATTTGACCTTTATTCATTGCATCCTCTGGTTTTGTGACAGGTTTCCGGTGGGTTCCAGACAGATAGGGCAGAGATGCGTAACTCAGATCCTAACAGCTGCAAACAAGCCTGGCTTTCAGGATATTTGCAATGGATAGTTTGATATATGCTTATTCCAAGAACCAGATCAATTTTCATAGTGTAGTTATCCTGAAAACCAGTCATGTCTGCAGCCCTCGAACTGGAGCTAGGCTCCTTTATACTTGTTCATCTGAATTTTTTTTTTAGTAGCTCCTTGGCATGGCAGAGCATCCACTCTGATGGGACAGTTTGCCATTGATTTTAAACAATTTTTTTTTACCAATAAAAAGTAAAAATTCTCTAAAAAAAAAAAAAAGAATGCACAGTACTAAGGTCCTCTCTTAGGTGTCTCTGTATTAACATGGTCGGAATCAGGGGCAGTATTAAACGTACAGGGGCCCAGGGCAGAAACTGGGAAGGAGGCCACAAAGCCATTTTCATACTAGGCCTCTCAGGGCAACTGCCTGTTTGCCACCTCCTAAGGCGGGCCCTAATCAGAAATGTTATGCGTTTGGATCACTAAACTACTCTCAGGTCTCTTCATGGTCTGTCTCACACTGGTACATCTGTTAGCACCTAGTAATTTGCAATGCAAGTACTGTGGTGTACCTTTGATCAGGCAATGTTATCTCATTCACAGATCAGGGAGTTTCCACAACACCCTGTGCATTGTTTGAATGCATGAACCATGGAGCTAAGTCACTCTTGAGTTGAAAGTAGCTTGATGAGAACCTTGCCATAAACAGACAGGAGTGTCTCAAGTTGCTTCATCTGTAATAGGAAAAGCCAAATTCATTTTGGCATCATCTGCAAAGATAAAAATCATACTGTGAACATGAAATAACCTTTGGATAAGAATTCTAAGCTGTACTTTTTTAACAGTACATCTGTTTTGTTTTGCCTTGCCTTAGGTTCTGTGACTCACCCACAAGTGACTTAGAGATGCGGAATGGCCGTGGAAGGGGCAAACGAATGCGCCCAAGCAGCAACACCCCTGTGACCGATACCACAACAACCTCAGAAAACAAAGGGACCAGCAATAGCAGCAAGACCCGGGCAGGGGCCAACAGCAAGGGACGTCGGGGGAGTCAGAACTCTTCAGATCACCGTACTCCTCCCAACAACACTGCGGAGGATGTCAAAGCTAGCCCTTCTTCTGCGAGCAAACGAAAAAATAAGCCCCTCTCTGATATGGAGCTGAATTCCAGCTCAGAAGACTCAAAGGGGACCAAGCGAGTGCGTACCAACTCAACAGGTTCAGCTGCTATGCCCCCTGCACCCATTCCAGTGCCTATACCACTTACAGCCATCAAAGTGGAGACACTTGTCTTGGATAGAAATTGCCCTTCACCAGTTCTCATAGACTGCCCCCACCCAAACTGTAACAAAAAATACAAACACATAAATGGACTTAAGTACCACCAGGCTCATGCACATACAGATGATGACAGCAAGCCAGAAGCAGATGTAGACAGTGAATATGGGGAAGAGCTTTCCCTTCATGCGGACATCGTGAGCTGTAATGGATCCACTATCTCTCAGAAGGGCTCTCTCTCACCAGCTCGATCAACTACTCCTAAAGGTCGTCTCTTGGAGCCTCACAGCCCCTCTCCGACAAGTAAATTCAGTGCTAAAGTACCCAGCAAGAAGAAGATTGGTGGGGAGGGGGACTTGGACCCTGGAGCACTCTCTAATGATGGCTCAGAGGATTGTCCATCATTGGCTGATGATACCAGCAATGATGACTTTGATTCCCTAGAGAAGAGATCTGTCGATAAAGACATGTTGAAAAAATCAAGTAGCAACAGTAGCTCCAAGCCAGACAAAATTCCTTCTAAAAGTGTGAAATCAGCTAGACCCATAGCTCCAGCAATTGCTCCCCAGCAAATGTACACGATTCAGGCAACAACATTCACTGCTTCAAGCCCTGGGTTGTCCACAGGTTTGACTACCACTTTAGTTCAAGCCATGCCTACTAGCCCTCAGCTCAAGCCTATTCAGCCAAAGCCCACAGTAATGGGAGAGCCTTCCACTGTCAACCCTGCTTTGACTCCTGCCAAGGATAAGAAAAAGAAAGACAAGAAAAAAAAAGAGTCCAAGGAAACTGAAACCCCAACAGTGCAAAGCAAAGTTGGTAGACCAGAAGATGGCAAAAGCCCCTATAGAGACTCATCAGCAGACCTTGGGACTAAAGGGGAAGGTCTTCTCAATGGCTCTTCTGATCCCCACCAGAGTCGGCTGGCTAGCATCAAAGCTGAGGCTGACAAAATCTACAGCTTCACAGATAATGCACCAAGTCCCTCTATTGGAGGGTCCAACAGGTTGGAAAATCCTAACTCAGGCCAAGCCATGACTCCGCTACATGTAGTAACCCAAAATGGGGCAGAAGCAGCATCTGTAAAAACCAATAGCCCAGCCTACTCTGATATTTCTGATGCTGGAGAAGACGGAGAGGGAAAAATGGAAAGTGTGAAGTCAAAAGAGACTGATCAGGTGGTCAAGGAAGGTCCTAAGAAACCGCTTTTTCCTTCCCAACCCCAGAGTAAAGACTCTCCCTATTATCAGAGCTTTGAAGCCTATTACTCTCCTAATTATGCACAGTCAAGTCCTGGGAACTTGAATCCCAGCAACCAAGCTGCTGTGGAGGGTCAGCCTTTGAAGGTCAAAAAAGATGATGACCAGGAAGTTGCAGAGGCCAAGGCCAAACCTGAAGGTCCTGAAGAGAAGAAAGCTGAACTTGGAAACTCAAGCCAACAACCATCTGTGATCCAGCAACGCCCAAACATGTACATGCAGTCACTGTACTACAACCAGTATGCTTACGTACCTCCATATGGCTACAGTGACCAAGGCTATCATGCCCACCTGCTGAGCACCAACCCTGCATATCGGCAGCAGTTTGAAGAACAGCAGAAACAGAGGCAAAATCTGGAGCAACAGCGAGGTGTGGAGAAGAAGGCTGAACTTGGGATGAGGGAACGGGAAACTGCTCTTAAGGAGGAATGGAAGCACAAGTCGTCAGTTCCTCCGACTCTCACCAAGGCCCCCAGTCTTACAGACCTTGTCAAATCGGGACCAAGTAAGGCTAAAGAACCTGGTGGTGCAGATGTAGCCAAGTCAGTGATAATCCCTAAGCTGGAGGACTCTTCAAAATTACAGAGCCAGCAGGCTGAGGGGCTTAAGGTAAAACTGAGTGAGGGCAGCGGCCATTTAGGTAAAGAGACATCTGAATGTAAACAAGTGTCAGAGTGTAGCAGGCAGTCTGCCTTGGATCCAGTGCTTTGGTACCGACAGGTAAACTCTTAAATTTATTCATTCTTTCTCTGTCTGTCTCTCCCTCACTGTGTTGGCAGTGTCTGTTTCTGTTTTCCAAAGCAAATAGCTTTCCTTTTGGTCTTGTTCTCATATGGGACAGTACCAGGTTTTTAAACTTGTAGTTGCAATGTGCCAAACAATGACTGTAATGCTCTTAAAATGAAGAAAAAGCCAAAAGACTAAATAGATAACAATACTTAATGCTGAGATATGGATTCTGTGTGCTTGGATGGTGGTGTTTTTCTCCCTTGACAGTTTTCCTTTGTCTATTAAAATCCATGCAGAAATTGTACACATTTTGTTTTTATAATGGTTGCCAAGCCCCTGAACAGTGTGATAAAGGGTGTCTAAGGTATACTGATGGTATCAGAGAAGTTGTTCATGTATTGAGGTCCTTTCCTCCAAGGGAGACCTTAGGTTACGCTTCTCAGTACCACAAGAGGTCGCCCTGTTACCCCAAGAAGCATAGAGGAGTGAAAGACTTCACTTCTCTGTAGATGGATAGTCATAACTACTGAGGAAATCAGTATGAAGTACTGACACCGTTGTGCCTGGCAACATGTACTGTTCTGAAGTAATTTCAGTTTGTCAGTTGTACTGGGATTCTGTCAGAATATAAAGCACTATTAATATACATTTTCACTTATTTATCTAATGCATTATGATGATGGTGATGTTGAATTTTGTGGTGACTAGAGATGTTGGACCTAATATATAATAATGTCCGTTTGTTTCTATTTGGATCGGTTGTCTCAGGAAGCAGAATCTCGGATGTGGACTTATGTCTATCCCAAGTACTCAGACACGCTGAAGGCAGAGGACGAGAGATGGAAGGAGGAGAGGGACAGGAAGTTGAAGGAAGAGAGGAGTAGAAGCAAAGATCCTGCCTCCAAGGAGGATGGGAAAGAAAGTACAAGCACAGACAGCAAGCTGCCTTCCTCGGAAGACCCTCGCCTATTAGGGAAGGACCCCAGACCCAATGTCCATGTCCCTGTCTCGTCTCCACTTACTCAGCACCAGTCCTACATCCCTTATATGCACGGTTACTCATACAGCCAGGCGTATGACCCCAATCACCCCAGCTATCGTGGCATGGGAGCAGTCATGATGCAGAACTACCCAGGTATGTAGTGCCAATAGAGTAAACCTCACAAAGAAAGTGGGGACAAGCATAATTTACAGGAATTCTGAGGGCAATAATGAAACTGAGGACATTGGGATTTTTTTTTTTTGAATTGCTTCTCATAATTGTATACAGTAAGCAAAAACACAAATAATACAGATATCAATAAACAAAAGTCAATCATATTGAGCAATAACAAAGTCCACATCAAGAGGAAGAGAATACTTCTTTTAAGGAGGAGGTAAAAATTCTTACAGATTGTGTCAGAAGGACCCTTAGTTATGTCCGTCAGATGAAAACTATTATCTTAAATAGAAATATAATTCCTGGCTACTTATGAGGAGCTAAAATAATGATTTTAAGCCGAAAGTTCAAAGCTATTTCATGCATCAGTTGAGTATCTGCGAATTACTCTCATTCAATACAGTTAAAAATACACTTTGTGTTCCACCCTATACGTACAGTAATGGGGCCAGTTTAAAAATTGCTCCCAGATTTTAGAATTAAACTGTGGTGCCCCCAAAAGAATAAGCTAATGTACTAATCAACGCCGCCGTAGCACCTGCAAAAAAAACAAAACCCCTGGTGTCATCAGCATGACTGCTTGTTCCAGTACGATTGTAGGGTGGCTCAGTTATGAAGGAGATATTTACAGTACTCAGGAATGTTTAGCCATGCTTCTATTTCTCCCAGCCTGGGAGGCCTCTCTCTCTCCCCCTCCCTCCATATGTGTGTAGCTGTCCTCAGGGAACCATCATGGTTGCCTTGGCCTTGGCCTCTGTGCTTCTCTGAAGAACCCTGATCCCAACTACCCGATACTTAAACAGAAACTTTTTCTTGCCCAAGACATATAGATAGACAGATACAGCCTTAAGCATTAGGCAATCCCACTTTTTGCCAAACATGCCTAAAATTCTGTTTGATTTCACTTTTAAGTCCTTCATATTGTATTCATACCTGATGTGTATATCAGTGTGGTGCCTACATGGGGTTCTGATCAGAATCAATTGGCAGTTTTCTTAGATTCATAATGGTGGGGAATGGCTGAGTAGGATATGTATTCAGTAACTTCAAAATACTGAACTGACCCGATGGAGCAATGTCATGCAGAAGACCCAAGTTTCGCTCTCTGGGAACTGTGTTCACAGGTCTTCAGCGGAAGGGGATTTCGGACATTGCTTAGCAGTGACACCCGTTGGCTGGAACTAGCATGCTCTATTCCACAAGGAATTGTAGGGTGGGCATTACAGTGGCTGGCTAGGGAAGAATATAAGAGTACAGGAAATACCCAAAGATTTGTGAGTGAAAGCCATGGCGCTGTTGGCCAAAAAGGAAACTGCCAGGACAGAAATGAAAACCCTGGTGGCTCATTCCTTAGCACTGCCATGTACATGATCCCTGGCTCAAGCATTCTGCTGTAGGGCTGGGGAAGCTGCAGGGGTGAGAGGGGGAGCTGGAGAGGAATCATACTTCTTACACAATAGTGACACCAAATGGCAAAATTCCAGAAGGAGCCATAGAGCATGGCCTGAGGAGGGGGATGTTGTTGTAGTGGCTGGGCTAAATACATTGGAAAAGAGATAAAATAAGGATGATACCACAGGGGGGTTTTGAATGAAAGCTTCTGATGCCTGGTCCCAGTCCTATTTACGACTGTTTTTCTGCCAGGCCACCCTGTATCTTGCTTACTTAAGCCCACTGGAGTGGGAGGTGGAGGCTGCTTTTTTAAGGTACAAGAGGAAAGTACTGGGTCAAAACAAATAGAACTATTTGAACTAAGCTGATCTGATGTGAATTGAAATAGCAATTGGAGAACTTGGGCACTCCCACAATATGATATTTTGAGACATGATCTCTGTCATGTATATTTTATGTGTAAACTTACTGCAATTAGGCAGGAACATTTAGATTCTTTTAATAAGGTCTAGAACCCTTTTGTAGAATGGTATACTGTAAGGTCTGCACATACATAATGTCATTGATGTTCACTTTACTTCTAGGGGTTATTGTACATACTGTATACCTATTCTCTGAGGACAAGCAAGCTAATGTTCTCACATGTAGGTAACGGGGCCCAAGCTGCCCAGGTCCGGAGCTTGTAACAAGCTTTCACAGAAAGCGTGAGTCGTGCGCCACCATGTATGCGCAAGTGCCTTCCCACCTATCGTAAGAGCAAGGGACCAACAGTTTCTTTTTTTTTCCACAGTGAGGAGGGAACATGTTTTTTTCTTCTCTCCTCACAGTCTCTGGGTCAGTTAGTACATAAGTGCATAAGCACTGCCATGCTGGGAAAAGACCAAAGGTCCATCAAGCCCAGCACTCTGTCTCCGACAGCGACCAATCCAGGCCCCAAGAACCTGGCAAAAACCCCAAATTTAATACCGATCAATGGACTTTTCCTTCAGGAATCTGTCCAGACCCCCTTTAAACTCAGCAAGGCCAGCTGCTGTCACTACCTTTTTTAGTAGTTACGGATGGTTGGGGGTGTCTATGATTATAATTGTCACAGCGATCAGGCATACCAAATTGAAGATAAATGAGTTGCCTAGTCACTGTATGAGACTTCCCCAGAACATACTAAGCTTGTGACTATCTGGCACTAATTGAACTTTACCATTTGATTGGTTGTATATGTTTGGTAAATTATCGCCACCACAATTTTGACAGTGTATCCTAGAAATAAGCAGTGGATTTTCCCCAAGTCATTTTAGTAATGGCTTATAGACGTTTCTTTTAGGAAGCTATCCAAACCTTTTTTTAAACTCTGCTAAGCTAACTGCTTTTACTACATTATTTGGCAACGAATTCCAGAGTTTAATTACACGTTAAGTGAAGAAATATTTCCTCCGATTCGTTTTAAATTTACTACTTTGTAGCTTCATTACGTTCCCCCTAGTCCTAGTATTTTTGGAAAGAGTAAACAAATGATTTACGTCTACCTGTTCCATTCCACTCATTATTTTATAGACCTCTTTCATATCTTCCCTCAGCTGTCTCTTCTACAAGCTGAAGAGCCCTAGCCACTTTAGCATTTCCTTATAGGAAAGTCGACCCATCCCCTTTATCATTTTCGTCGCCTTTCTCTGTACCTTTCTAGTTCTACTATATCTTTTTTGAGATGTGGTGACCAGAATTGCACACAATATTCGAGGTGCAGTCGCACCATGGAGCGATACAAAGGCATTGTAAAGTCCTCATTTTTGTTTTCCATTCCTTTCCTAATAATACCCAACATTCTATTTGCTTTCTGAGCCACCACCGCACACTGAGCAAAGGGTTTCACCGTATCAGCAATGACTCCTAGAGCCCTTTCCTGGTCGGTGACTCCTAATGTCGAACCTTCCATTATGTAGCTATAGTTCAGGTTCCTTTTTCCCACATGCATCACTTAGTACTTGCTCACATTAAATGTCATCTGCCATTTTGATGCCCATTCTCCCAGTCTCGTAAGGTCCTTTTGTAATTTTTCACAATCCTCTTGCGATTTAACAACTTTAGTAGCTTTATGTCATCAGCAAATTTAATTTACCTCACTAGTTACTCCCATTTCTAGATCATTTATAAATATGTTAAAAAGCAATGGTCCCAGAACAGACCCCTGGGGAACCCCACTAACTACCCTTCTCCATTGAGAATACTGACCATTTAACCCTACTCTGTTTTCTATCTTTTAACCAGTTTTTAATCCACAATAGTAAACCAGCTCCTATCCCATGACTCTCCAGTTTCCTCTGGAGTCTTTCATGAGGTACTCTGTCAAATGCTTTTGGAAAATCCAGATACACAATATCGACCGGCTCACCTTTATCCACATGTTTTTCACCCCCTTCAAAGAAATTAATAAATTGGTAAAGCAAGATTTCCCTTCACTAAATCCACGTTGGCTTTGTCTCATTAATCCATACTTTTGAATATATTCTGTAATTGTGTTTTTTATAATAGTCTGCCTGGCACCGACATCAGGCTCACTGGTCTATAATTTCCCGGATCACCTCTGGAACCTTTTTTTAAAAATCGGTTTTACATTGACCACCCTCCAATCTTCTGGTACCATGCTTGATTTTAAAGATAAATTACATATTACTAACAATAGTTCTGCAATTTCATTTTTCAATTCTGAGTACTCCGGGATGAATACTGTGTGGTCCTGGCAATTTGCTGCTCTTCAGTTTGTCAAATTGCACCATTACAGCTTCCAGATTTATAGAGATTTCATTCAGTTTCTCTGACTTGTCAGCTTTGAATATCTTTTCTGGCACCAGTTTCTGTCCCAGATCTTCCTCGGTGAAGACCGAAGTAACGAATTCATTTAATCTCTCCGCTATGGCTTTGTCTTCCCTAAGTGCCCTTTTTACCCCTCAGTCATCTAGCGGCCCAACCGATTCTTTTGCCGGCTTCTTGCTCTCAATATAGCTTAAAAAAAAAGTGTAACTATGTGTTTTTGCCTCCAATGCAGTCTTTTTTTTTCCAAAGTCCCTCATGTGGGCACACCCAGGTCTTGCTCCTTGAGCTTCTGGCTGGAATGTGCATTACCAATGGAGGTACTTGCGCCTACCATGCCTCTCGACCGCCAGTGTTGCATGTGGCATTGACATTGACCACCGCTTACATCGGTCGAAGTCAGTGCCTGGAGTTTTTGTGGGAATCTAAACTGCAGTCCACTCCCTGACACCCTCCCAGCGTCATGGTTCCTCAAGGTACAGGCAGGTTCTGTCTCAGCCCGCTCATTCGAATTTTCTGGCTGACACCGTTGAGGGATGTATGGGAGTCACCTGAGGATCCCAGGTACTTCTTGAAGAGAAACATAAGAGTAGCCATACTGGGTCAGTCCAATGGTCCATCTAATCCAGTATCCTGTTTCAAACAGTGGCCAAGCCAGGTCACAAGTACTTGCCAGAAACCCAAATTGTGACAATATTCCATACTACAAATCCCAGAGCAAGCAGTTGCTTCCCATGTCTGTCTCAATAGCAGACTATGGGCTTTTCCTCATGGGTAATACCATCTGGCCCCTCCCCTTCATAGGAACGGAGAACATCCCCATCTGGATGCCTTTCTTTCCCTCCTTTTGTCAAGGCCTTGGTGTCTGCCATTCCAGTTCCTCTGGAGGTGGATCGGACTCAGCTCTTTGAGACCTTGGACTACAAATTTCCTCCTCGAGGAGCTGTGATATTCCTGCTCCACCACTCTTACTGATCTTCTCGAATGGAATTGGAACCCCACTGTTAGCTTCACTCTTCCCCATGATCATCTCCTCCATGCACTGATTTCGGAACTCCTCTGGCTTTCATAGACCTCAGTTGCCTCTTCACTCCATGGTGCTTGACTCCACACTCTGGAGAGTATGCCTGCTGTGTCTGTACCTGGCTCTGTTGACCTACTGGTTGGGGAGAAGCTGCAGGGTTTCGGATCAGGCCATTGTGGCCAAATCACTTACTTTGCTGATGGTGACTCACATCGGATCTCACCTCAAGCAGCTCCTTGCGGAGACACTACTCATATTTCTAAAGGCCCATATAGTCTAATCTGTACCACCAGGAGAGGAAGATTTGGCTTCTCTTCCAGGTCCTTCTCGATGGCAGCGAAGGACAGGAGGATGTATTCTCTCCTGGGCCTAACAGCCCTGTACTTCTTTCTTGTCAAAGTATACTGCATGATGGTTTCCCTGACCACCATACTCTCCATGGTTCAGGACAGTGATTTCGTTTACTTTTTGGATGTACCGGATGTGTATACCCAAGAAATATCTTCGATTTTCACTGGAGGCATTCCATTTCCAGTACCACGAGCTGCTTTTTGGCCTCACATCAGTTCCCAGGGTATTCACTCAATGTCTTACAGTTCGTGCAGCGCTTACATGTTTTCTATCTGAATGATCGACTGCTGCAGTGCACGGCAACGGTCGCTATTTGGCAGTACATATGGATAATTCCTGGGTCTTTGGACTGACTGGGGTTTATTTTAGTACACCCTTAATTTATCTGTTTCCTGTCTCCTATTTTGTGATCATTGGAGTTTTGCTGCATACTCATTAGGTCACTTTTCATGCTGTTGCTGGGCCCGACAAATCTGGTTTCTTCACTTCTGCTTCTGAGGATCATAGAACTTGGAATATTTTCCAACTCTCGTCACACAGAACGAGAGTTTTCTTCTAATTCCCCTCCTCCAGTCTCCTCACCTAACAGACTGGATGTTCAGGGCTTCACGTAAGCTTCCTTGCGTTTTCCTGAGGGTGTCTCCTTAGTCTTGCTGTTTTCTGAAAAACTTCCACTAAGGGGTGATTCTTTTTATAGTGATGGAGGTATTTTGGTTACTGTGTGGGGAAGGAGGGGCTTGGACGCCCTCCCTTTTTTCTTGTCCAGCACAACCCTATGCCCATACCTTCTCTTTTTTTGAATTCTGTTTGAAACCTAACTCAGGTTCACCACTGTATTTTCAGTGCTTCTCATTGTCATTTGAGGGATATTTCCATCTGATTCATGATGATGATTTTTGTGAAAGTCCCAGTCACACCTTTGTCTTTGTTATGGGACCACAAAGTCTTTCTTCCCTTTTATTCAAAGCTCCTTTTGAGCCGTTTGTTTTTCCTGCCTCTTGATGTCCTTGGCCTGGGCAGTCTTGTTTCTAGTGGCTGTTCCTTTGGCTCACCATGGTGGTGGTTCCACCTTACCCTGATTTTCATTACCATAGCATACTTCTACACACACACCCTCAATTCCTGCCACAGGTTGTGCAGGTTTTTAAAATCTCTATCAGTTCACAGTCTTGTTTACATCCTTCCCATGGTCTCATGCCGCTAGCAAGAGTGTGCTGCACATCTTAGACTACAGGCAAGTTTTGTCTTTCTGCTTGTACTGGCCTAAGCACCAAAGGAAGCTTTTCCAAGCTTTTTGTTTCCTTTCAACCCAACTGGATGTAGGTCGGCAGCAGAAGAAACATGATTTCTGCTTGGTTACCAACTTATTTTCTTCTCCTTACGCCCAGGCTGGGCTGCCCAGGAGGCTCTTCTAATGGTTTGCAATGTCTGAGCTCTGGTTCCGTCGTCAGTTTCCATCAGGGGCTTATGTTAGACTGCTACAAAGTCTTCATCCCACACATTCACATCTCTTTACTTCTACAGGTAGCATGCTTTCAGCAGCATGCCCGGCATAACAGTTGGTTTCAGTAGATGGCACTGTAGAGTTTGTTTGGGTTTTAGAATCCAACTCCTCCTGCCTTTGCTTATTTTTATTTTGTCCCAGTCTGGACTTTAGATGATTTGCATCTGGATTCAGGTTTATCTATGTTCTGACCTCGCTGTGGTGAGGTGCACTTCGTCATTAACTGTGGGTTTCAGTGAGCCTGGTAGCTAGGGATTCCCCACAAGTGAGAGTATTAGCCTGCTTGCCCTCGGAGAAAACGAAGATACTTACCTGTAGCAAGTATTCTCTGAGGGCAGCAGGCTATACATTCTCACATACCCTCCTGTCTCCCCTTGGAGTTCATTCTGTTTTATAGTATGCAATAGTATAGAACTGTTGGTCCCTTGCTCTTGCAGCGGGCGGGAAGGCACTCGTACATGCATGGTGGAGTGCGAATCGCACTCCAAAGAGCTCTGTGAAAGCTTGTTACAATCTCCGGACTGGGGCAACACGGGCCACATTACCCACATGTGAGAATATATAGCCTGCTGTCCTTGGAGAATACCTGCTACAGGTAAGTATCGTTGCTTTGTCTCTCCACAATGTGTATAAGTTTAGGACCTAGCTTTATTCTTATTTTATATATCTCTCTTTATTTTTACCCGTTTTATTCATGCTATCTTTTTTTGATACTGTTATGCTCTCTTTGTCGGGACTGTCTCAAATAGACTTTGGATATGGAGGAGGGAAGGGTGGATGGGATTATTTATAACTGTGCTGTTTGTATATGTTGTTTTTGCAATTAGTTGCTTTATTATAAATTTGAAGTAAAAATAAAGTTGCTTTACTAGTTCTTTTTGTTTTATCAGGTTCCTACCTGCCCTCCAGCTATTCCTTCTCCCCCTATGGGAACAAAGTTTCTGGGAGTGAGGACATAGAGAAGTCCCGAGCCAGCCCCAGTGTCAGCTGTAAATCCAGCTCCGAGTCAAAGGCATTGGACATCCTGCAGCAGCACATCAGTCACTACAAGAGCAAGTCACCCACGGTAGGGAGAGTAGACACTGGGACAGTGTGTGGTTATTACTGGAGAGGCAGCTTGGAGTAAAGGCGACAGAATAAATGTGACCATAAGTGGTTCTCAAATCTGTCCCGGGGAAGCATTAGCCAGTCAGGTTTTCAGAATATCTACCGTGAATATGTATGAGATCAGTGTGCCTTCAGTAGTGGCAGCGGATGTAAATCTTGAGTATATTCATTGTTGATATTCTGAAAACCTGACTGGTTGGTGCTCCTCCATAGAAACAGTCTTAGATGATAAGATGATTGTCTCTTGCAGCACCTTTTAACTTGTCTAATAAAGTAGATAATTTGGCATAAAAACCTCTCCCTCTTTAAAATCCAATCTCTACTATTAAATGCAAAGGCAGATGTAGGACCCAGGAAGCTTGACATTATCCAAAAAGATACAATTACAAAGATGAGACGAATAGTCCTAAAGTGTCTAGCCCCATCAAACCATGAGAAGGGTTGTGATATGTAGATGAAATGGCCCCATGGCACTCTAGGGGTAAGTCTATTATGACTCATTCCTGCCAGAAGTTTGGAAACAGTAGTTCCTTGCTAGACCTGACTGAGAAAGGGAACAAAACATGCCCTTTTTTAGGCCTTTCCTTAATGCAGAGACTAAAGTCTGTGTAGGGTTGATGGACAATTGTGCACAATATACAGTACAGAGTGGAAAACAGGAAAATCGATGAAGCTGTTAGAGCACGCCAAGGCTCATGTAGTGCCAACAGTCACAGCAATTCAGTGCTTACCAACTTTTCAGTTCAGAGTGTCATGTCTAAGGTGTCAAGGGTCAATATCACTGTTCAGACAAGGAGACAAGCACACATATTAAGGAAAAAGATTACATACAGCAAGACTGCTTATCAGCCTAATGGGAAAAAATATTGTCTCTCTCCTACATTTGTGGAATGATGTAATAGAAAATCTCTTAGAAACTCTAGCGAGGACAGCCGTCTGAAAATCACCTTCCTTCAGTGCAGTCAAAAGTGTGTTCATTGTTTGTTGGACTTACAATGCTCTTTTGGTTGTTGCCTTTTTCCTTCCAGAAAATTAAGTGAAATCTAGTGCTTTGCCCTTCTCTGTTTAATGGGTTCATGATGTACATCTCCATAGTGATCAGTGTTCATAAGGTGATACCCCATTGCTATTGACTTTTACTGTTAATTAGTGTCTGTGTTCATAGAGACACTGACAACACCTGCATTGGTTTAGCATCCTTGTAACCATGGGAAGTTAGCTATTACATAGAAAAAAAAAAGAGATGCACTCTTGTTCTCAGATAATAGTAGTCTCATAACAAAAGGGGAAGAAGGTGGCTGGGGTTGTGTTTTGCAGCTCCCAGGGACTTCAGTCTTGGCTCAGGAAGTACCCAGAAGATTTGTTAGAAACTTTTCAGAGGAAGTTCAGAGAAGAGGAATCCTTACTTAGTTACAAGCTCACATTTGACTACAGGCATTGATTTGTTGACTCCTGAAGCAGGCACTTTTGAACCAAAACGCAGATCTGCGTTGAGTCCGTTCTCTTTTCAGAGTTTGTATTTTAAGAACTTGTTAATAGTTATTCTTCGTACCACTGTGTTGGTGTTTGGTCCTCACCCACTTTTTTTCTCTTTTTGTTTACTTGCTTACTCATGACAGAAGTGCCAGGTAGACACAAGCTTCTGCTGGCCTAAGAAGTTTCCATGTGATCTTTATCCACTCTAAATAGGCCAGCTACCTAGCAGCCAGAGAGAGTCTTACAAGGCCCCAGACTGCCTCCAACGGTGTCATTTCATGTTAGTTTGTTAGAGATGAATACAATATTTTTTTGCATTAATTAAATGTATTCCTGGTGAGTTGGTGTTTTTCTGTACATATGGTGCTAGATATTTGCACTATCGTGACGCCCATAAGAAGCTGTGTCATGGAAGAGTCATCACGTACCTCACGTGCTTGTATCTGATTGGAATATTCAAAGCTCATGATGTCATTTGCAAAATTTAGAACTAAGAGCACCAGTTAAATCTAGTGCTTCGAGATTCTTTATGGTTAGCACTAGCTTGCCTATCCCTTGGAGGAGAACCCAACAAAAGTTTCACAGCTGACAATGTAACGGCAGGATTGTTTTTGGACATGGTGGTTTCCTAATGGTAGAATTTCACTTTGCACAAGGCAAGTGTCGCTGCTAGCCATCTTTACAATACAGTACAAAACAATGTTTATTCTTACATTCTGCTGAATACCACGAGAGGTTCTATGTGGATGGCAACAAAAAAGGCTTGCTGTTTCTAGGATATATAGTAAAATACATGAAACTCAAAGGCCTAAACACAGAAATTGTTTAAACAAATAAGTCTTAAGTTTCTTACAAAAATAGGAATAATTTCTCTCAAGACTAACATTAGAAGGAAGTAAGTTGCACATTGATGCAGTATAGTAGACAGTTGCAATTTAGCGTATGTTTTATACAAATCATTGATGGAAAATGTAGAAACACCTGATTAGAAACACGAACAGATTGGTCGCTTGCAGATAAAAGCACAAAGCGACTAATGCAGGTGGGGGGATTGCTTATAAAGGACTTTAAAAGTCAAAGTACAAACCTTAAAATAGATGTGAGCTTGCAATGGAAGCCAATGCAATTCCTTCAGTAAAGGGGTTGCTGTCTCTATCAAAGCTTTTTGCTTGACAAATCAACCCAGCCACACTATTCTGTAAAGTCCGCAGCTGCTTAACCAGCTTCAGAGAACATCCAGCAAAACCAAGGTTACAGTAATGAACCAAAGGTAAAAACAAAGCCTGAACCAACAAGCTGAAATGGACATACAAAAAATTATTTCTAATACTGCAAACCTTGCATAGGACATGAAAGTATGCATCAACTGGGTAACATGTATTTCCATAGTAAGGGCCAGATCCAAAACCACATCCAAAATTCTCAAAGCCGACTCAAACTGACTATCATTATCCTGAACAGTGAGACTACTATATAGGCTTCAACTGTGGAAGACCTAACCAAAATACTGTAGTTTTTTCCAAATACAATTTGAAACAATTAGATTGTACCCAATTTTGTACCGTCAGAACGCAGTGATGAGCAGTATTAAATGCGCTATCCAAATCAGGTGATACTGGAATTAAGAGTAATATTGTGTGCATAGGAATAAAAGCTTACCCTGAGTTCTAATAAATCCCTCCCAAGTGAGAGGGATTTATCATGAGATAAAAAGAACAAGAGAAAGCAGAGATCCCTGCGGGACTCTGCACCGTGTGCTCCAGAGAGCTGAATCATCCTCTGCCGTTCTTACTCTATAGGTCCAGCATATTAAAAAAACAACAACCTCTGAACCAATTTAAAACCATCCCTGTGATCCCTATTTGGTCCAGTCTATACAAAAGACACTCATGGTCCTACTAGATCAAAAGCGGAAGGTAAATCAAATTGTATCAATAAAACTTCCAGCCCTGAAGACAAAGATTCATGAATTTCAGAAAGCAGAGAACTCAATAAGGTCTCCATGCTGAAGCCCCTACGAAAGCCAGACTGTGTAATTCCAAATAACCCTGAAGTTGTTCTGCCACCCAGCCCTCTGCCACCTTTGTAAATTATAGGGATATTGGCAATAGGTCTATAATTAGACACCCAAACTTTGAGACATGAAAACAATATCCCCTGCCATAGTAGGAAATTGGCTACGTTCAGACAGGTCAAAAAAACCGAGGGTGGAGTCCTCAATAAGTACGAAGGACACATGTCTGACATATAATGAGAAGAAGAAAATTTTGACAGTAGTCACTGCACATCAGAAAGGTCCTGTTGGGGTCCCCTCTTAAAGATGTATTTAATAGATCTTTAGAGACGGGAGAGGTTCCGCGGAATTGGAGACGAGCGGATGTGGTCCCTCTTCACAAAAGTGGAGACAGGGAAGAAGTGGGAAACTACAGACCGTTAAGTCTCACATCGGTGGTAGGAAAAATAATGGAGCCACTTCTGAAAGAAAGGATAGTTAACTTTCTAGAAGCTGACGGGTTACAGGACCCGAGGCAACATGGCTTTACCAAAGGAAAATCCTGCCTAACAAATCTTATTGACTTCTTTGACTGGGTGACCAAAGAACTGGATGAAGGACGTGTGCTAGATGTAATCTACTTGGGTTTCAGCAAAGCCTTTGATATGATCCCCCACAGAAGACTCATGAATAAGCTGAAAGGGTTGAATTTAGGACCGAAAGTGGTGAACTGGATAGGAAACTGGTTGACCGACAGGTGGCAGAGGGTGGTGGTAAATGTAATCCGCTCGGATGAAAGGAAGGTGAGCAGTGGAGTTCCTCAGGGGTCGGTGCTGGGGCCTATTCTGATTAATATATTTGTGAAAGATATTGCTGAAGGGTTGGAAGGAAAGGTGTGCCTTTTTGCGGATGACATGAAAATAGCCAATAGAGTGGATACCCTGGAAGGAGTAGAAACGATAAGAAGGGATCTCCAAATCTTAGAAGAATGGTCGAGGGTCTGGCAGTTAAAATTTAATAAAGATAATCTGGGGACCTATAAATTGAAAGGTTTCTCAAAATATTTCTCAATAAACAGTAAAACAGAAACCTACAGTGTACCTTAATCAGTAGTACCTTAAAAAAAAACCTTATGTGACTAGTGGTGAGCTATATAGCTGGATAAGTATTAATTAAACAGTGCTCAGAACTGGGTGCATGAGTTAAGCTATAGAGCAGCTTGTAATCACAGCACCACAACCCGCATCATAGCACCGCATGCCCTCCCTTCCTACCAGAATAGTACTAATGTTCAAATCTAATACTTCAGACAAACTACCATCCTGAAAAAGTACTGGTACTTAACTTGGCAGTGCTAGGTGCCGTCCGGGTAGAATGTGCTGCACATATATACTTCAACTCAGTTCATTATTTGTTTTTTTCTTGTTTTATCTGCTAGTGTTGAAATGCAACATAGTGATAAATCATAGTGTTTCCACATCTTCTCTCTTCAAACTCTCTTCACGCTCTCAACATGCGTTCACATGTTTCGCCTGCTGGCATCCTCAGGAGAACGGAATCTACAATATAAAATCCATAAAGATCATAGCCATATCCCTCCATACTGTTGGATCTCAACCTATAAACAATAAATTAATTAACCCATTAGTTATTTCTTACTTGACATTAAGACCGCCGAATGAAAAACAGTCAGCAGCCCCGACTCAGATCGACGGAACGCCGGTACATGCGCAGTAGGCTTTATAAGATTGAATAACTAATTACAAATGGGTGACCGCCCATCAATCAATAGCCTTGTTGAGTCCTTTGGGATATGTAGTTTGCCAATTGTAAACATATTGCACTTCTCTCCTCAAGAGGCTAGAGACTATGTTGCCCCCCCCCCCCCCCCCCGTGGTTGCCGTAGACATGCTAATACCACGAATCTCAAGTCTTCCTCCCGGTATCCCATCAGGTCCCAGTGCCCCACCAATGGAGCTTCCTTCTTATGTGTACGCAAATTACTAAGATGCTCTCCGATCCTCTGTTTGATTTTCCTTTTTGTCTGTCCAATATACCACAATGAACAGGGGCATTTGATGCCATAGATGACTTGTGTCGTATCACAGTCCATTCTTTCCCGCAGGTGTATGGTGCGGTTGGTAAATGGATGAGTAATTTGAGTAGTGACCCAAGCATAACGGCAATAAATACAACCTTGGCATTTAAAATGCCCTCTGTTGTGGCCAGGGGCCGGATCCTGTTGCCTGTATTTGAGTAGCTCTCCTAGATTGCGTGATCGTGGGGATGCCATGTAGTCGCATCATGGGCCAGTGCGACTTTATGATATTCTTGATTTGGGGTATCCTTGAATTTAATGCCAAGAAGTGTAGAGTGATGCACTTGAGGTGCAGAAGCCCTAAAGAGAGATACCAAATAGGAAGGGAGAGATTAATAAGCTTGACTCAGGAGAGAGACCTTGGGTGTTGGTGTCTGAGGATCTGAAGGTGAAGAAACAATGCGACAAGGTGACGGCCATGGTCAGAAGGATGCTAGGCTGCATAGAGAGGGGCATAACCAGCAGAAGAAAGGAGGTGTTGATGCCCTTCTACAAGTCGTTGGTGAGGCCCCACTTGGAATATTGTGTTCACTTTTGGAGGCTGTATCTTGCTAAAGATGTAAAAAGACTGGAAGCGGTGCAAACAAAAGCTACAGATATGGTATGGGATTTGCATTGCAAACTGTATGAGAAGAAACTTGCTGACCTGAACAGGTATACCTTGGAAGAAAGGAGAAACGGGTGACATGATACAGACGTTCAAATATTTGAAAGGTATTTATTTATTTGTTGCATTTGTATTCCATATTTCCCCACCTCTTTGCAGGCTCAATGTGGCTTACATAGTACCGTAATCGGCGTTAACCAATTCCGGTATGAACAAATACAATTTGCAAGTAATATCAAGGTGATATTATGGTAGAGTGAGATAAAGGTATGGTAAAGATAATTGGAGAGAACTTAGTGAAGGAAAGGAAGAGTTAGGATATGTCCGTTACGATCTTTGGTTATGTTGTGTCGCAAATGTCCAGGTTTTTTATGTTGGGTCGGTGGGGTATGCCCTTCTGAACAGTTCTGCAAACAAACCTTTTACGAAGACGGGAAAGTGGTAGAACTAGAGGACCAGAATTGAGGTTGAAAGGGGGCAGACTCAGGAGTAATGTCAGGAAGTATTTTTTCACAGAGAGGGTGGTGGATATGTGGAATGCCGTCCCGCAGGAGGCCGTGGAGATGAAAACAGTAATGGAATTCAAACGTTTGGGATAAACACAAAGGAACCCTGTTTTGAAGGAATGGATCCACAGAATCTTAGCGGAGATTAGGTGGTGACGCTGGTAATTGGGAAACAAAACCGGTGCTGGGCAGACTTCTACGGTCTACGTCCTGATCATGACTGAATAGATAGGGATGGGCTGGAGGGTAAATTTTAAGGGACTTCAACGTTAGCTTCAGGGAGTGCTGGGCACACTTCTACGGTCTGTGCCCTGAGAATGGCAAGGACAAATCAAACTCAGATATACATATAAAGTATCACATACCATTTAAAATAAGTTTATCTTGTTGGGCAGACTGGATGGACCGTACAGGTCTTTATCTGCCGTCCTTCACTATGTTACATCAAAAATCTGAATCTGAGCAACAGTTTTCCCGTGACCTGCCGGCAACTACTGCCAAATCACCACCAGAAGGAAATACTGCACAATCCATGAAACCCGTGTTGTTTCCTTCCCTTCTCACTTCTTTTTTTCCCTTTTCTGCTTTCTACTTTTCATCCTTGCGTTGTCACCCCTTTTCACTCTTTTGTAGTTTTTTCCCACATCATTTTAACTCCTCCTCTCCTACCTCTTTAATCCATTGCGTGAGATCTGCATCTCTGGTCCACAAGTCTTGAAGATATTCGTGGTGCTGTCAGTCAGTGCAGAGCACTAACCGGGAGAGGGATGGGTCTCTTCCTACTTCTACAAGAACCTGGGGCCCTTTCATCTCCAGTGCTCAGTGGCGTGATTTGTGGCAGTCTGGGGTGTTCAGGGAATGCTGCATAAAACTGAAATGAAAAGCAAGAGAGACCATGATAATACTGGTTGTTTCCACTGTCTTGATTATGGCTGTGGTCTGAATCCTTTAGATATGAGAAACTTGAAGCATGTAATGAATTGAAAACTAATTTCCAGGAATATATGGATATCGTAGAATAAGGTATACACTGGAGTATATATGGAAAATTACAGGAAAAAAAATCACATTTACTTTTCTTTTTTCCTTTGTTCTTTTTGTTCCTTTTATTTAAAAATAAGAAGGAAAAGACCTCATAAGGACCGCTATCAGTGATACTGAGGCTCAAGTTAGAATGTAGCCACTCAACATTGTGCTCGGTCCAAATATAATCATAGGTCAAAAACCTCCAAATAGTTTGATAGTATCAAAAAAACATTAAAAACTTAAATTCCCATCAATGTGAACTATCAAGCACTAGTTCAATAATGTTGAGGTCTCCAGAAGAAGCCGTTAGCGAAATGGATCCCCGTCGGGACCTCAGCAGACCTCCATGAAGGATTTATAATGCTGTATCGCTAGTTATGATGCATACAATTGATATCACAGTTTGAAGACTGAATTGGACAGTGCTGCCAACTCTTTACAAGATACAAATCAGCGTCTTAAGTGTGATTTTACTGTTTCTTTCTATTTTTGGATATACTACATGTTTGATAGTTCACATTGATGGGAATGAAAGATTTGAATGTGGGGTTTTTTTTTTTTGATACTATCAAACTATGTGGAGGTTTTTGACCTATGATTATATTTTGACCTAGCACAATGTTGAGAGGCTACATTCTAACTTGAGCCTCAGTATCACTGATAGCGGTCTTTGAGGTCTTTTCCTCATTTTTAAATAAAAGGAACAAAAAGAAAGAAGAAAGGAAAAAAGAAAACAAGTGAATGTGTTTTTTCATGTATTTTTTCCATATATACACCAGTGTATACTTTAGATACTCTCTAATTTCAATTGGTGTTATAAATCCTTTTTTTTTTTTTTAACTCCTAGAATACGGGCCATTACATTATCAAGAGTGCAAATTCCTCAGTGACCATTTTCTTTCTTATGGCAGATAAATGACAAGTCGTCTCAGGAAAGGGATCGAGGTGGTTGTGGGGTACCTGGAGGTGGTGGGGTAGTTGGCGTCTCTAGTAGTGTTGGCGGACCTGGAGGTGGAGAGAGGAATACCGATCGGCCACGGACCTCCCCTTCTCAGCGTCTGATGTCCACGCATCATCACCACCACCATTTAGGATACTCATTGCTTCCAGGGCAGTATCAGCTGCCCTATGCAACAGGTAAGCTTGGGAGAACGTCTAGGCCCACATGGAGCTGAAAATTACTCTAAATGTAGAACCTAAAACAGAGTTCCATAAATTTAGCCCTGCACTTCATTTGCTAAGATTTAGGAGGTCATTTTTGAAGAATTGCATGGCATCTACATGTGTACATGCCACAGATTTGTAGATAGCAAGTTTGCATATGCTGTTTACAAATGTAGTTGCTGTGGGATGCATAGATTTCATGAGGACATGTTCTAAGCAGGGTTTAGGCAGGCCAAAAAAACTGCACACATTTCCCATTTTACAGTGACAATACACACCTATATTTAAAACATTTCACCATCAGCATTCACATCTGATCTGAGGCCTGCTTGTTTGGGACCAGGGTCTCAGATGGTGATTGAGGAGGGCAATTGTTCTTACCTCAGTGATTACTACTACCACCTGAAAAATGTAAAAAAATTTCTTGTGTATGCAGTCATGTGAAATCTAGCACAGACTTGTTAGATTGCCACTTGCACATGTAGTCATTGGTTCTTACATTTGTAAAACCCCAAATACTGCTGCTGTTTTTTTTTTGAGCATTATGCTTCTGAAATCGGTGTTCCCTCTGTATGTACCTGCAGATACACTGGTGTTCTTATGTGCGTAACCCTAGTAGCGCTCTAGAAATGTTAAGTAGTAGTAGTAGTAGTATTTGCTATACCGCCTTCCGATTCAATATATCAAGATGGTCTACAATTAAAAACAATATTAGGAAAGGAGCGCCATTAAAAATGTCAGGGAAGAAGAAAAGAACAAAGGAACTGTGATTCATATTTTAGATGTTAGGAGCTCAGTGCTGCCTCAGGGTTTCCATTTCACCCATATCACACTGAACAGGCTGTGTTAGTCCTGCTTTTGCTTGACTACATATGTGGAGTTGTAGCTCTTCTTCCCCTAAGAAAAACAGGACACGGGACTTATATATTGATTCCAGTGAACTCTGGGGATTCATTTCGTTCAAGGACTCCTGTTTATTGGTTTCAATAGTTAGTGGTTTCCAAAAGGCTCCGCATTCAGGAGAGCTTTTTCTAAAATGTTGGGGGAATTGTGAATGTTTTAACTGAATGTTCCAATTCCTATTTGGGAACATACAGAGGGAACACCGATTTCAGAAGCATAATGCTCAAAATAAACCCAGCAGCAGTATTTGGGGTTTTACAAATGTAAGAACCAACAAGTCTGTGCTAGATTTCACATGACTGCATACATGAGATTTTTTACATTTTTCAGTAGTCATCACTAAGATAAGAACAATTATCCTCTTAATCACCATCTGAGACCCTGGTCCCAAACAAGCAGCCCTTAGATGTGAATGCTGATGGGGGAAAAGGTTTTAAAATGTGTATTGTCACTGTAAAATGGGAAATGTATGCAGAGGTTTTTTTTTTTGGCCTGCCTAAACCCTACTTAGAACATGGCCTCATGAAAACTATGCATCCCACAGCAACTACATGTGTAAACAGCATATGTAAACTCGATATCTACAAATCTGTGGCATGTACACATGTAGATGCCATGCAGTTCTTTAAAAATGACCTCCTAGATCTTAGCAAATGAAATGCAGGGCTAAATTTAAGGGACTCTATTTTAGGTTCTACATTTAGAGTCATTTTCATCTGAAAACAAAATTATCTAATATTGGTTGAAAATCCTCCTAAAATTTAGATGGGGCTTTTAGGCATCTAACTTAGGTGTGTACTGGTGAAAATCATGTTTGCCTATCTTTACCCCTCCCTATGTACTTCCCCTTCACTACCCACTTTATAGGAGGTTAAATTTAGGCGTTCAGTCTTTACTGTTTTTCAAAGGGGCCAATTTAGGTGCCAAATTCCCAAAGATAGTCGCCTAAATCCTTTGAAAATTGATACCATTATAAGTATGACCAATCAAGATGAACAGCCGCTTTGAATTGGGTTTTAGTAGACCAGAATAGAAAAATGTGGTTCAGCTGTGCACTTGTTTCTTTGCAGATACAAATTTCCTGTCATTTTCTCTTTCTGGTGGTTGTATTGTAGTGCTCCGTTTTGCCCAGCAGAGGTCACAGTATACATTCTGTGTTTTGCAGTGCTACTTTTTATATTCCTCTTAAGGCATTTTCCATCATGTCATAGTATAGCTTGCTGTAATTTCTTTCTTGCTTTCAAAGTAACTTTCGGCAACCTTTTTAGCTGAGAAGGCTTAAAGTATGATAAATAACGGATTGCTAAAATTTAATCATTTTTTGTTCCACAGTGTCAATATACACTGGTAATAAAAGGACTAATATATGGGTTTTGTCCATTTTGTAAATGGATGACTCGATTAAAAAAAAAAAAAAAAAGTTTGCTAACGTAGACAGTGAGACTTTTAACACAAGGTTAGCTCTAAATCTTGCTCTACATTCATTTGGCTTTGCTGAGAATGAATCTGTGCACCATGATCATTAGAGCAGGGGGTCTCAACCCAGTCCTTGGAGGAGTAGCCTAATGGTTAGTGCAGTGGGCTGAGAACTGGGTTCAATTCCCACTGCAGCTTCTTGTGACTTTGGGCAAGTCACCTATCCTTCCACTGCCCCAGGAACAAAAACTTAGGGATTGTAATCCCACTAGGGACAAAAAAAAAGTAGTACCTGTGCTTGTACCACAGAAAGGCAGTATATCGAATGCATTACCCATCTCACATGGGAGCCAGCAGTTGGCTGAATGCATCCTCTGTAAGAGAGTTCATTTTCATTTTCACAAGATTTCCCCATTGATAACCACTGCAGAGAGAGTTTCCAAAACATCCATACAATAAAATAAACATCTCCATGTTTTGGGGCTGTGTTTTTTTGTTTTGCAGATGTCCCATGCTCTGTTGCTTGGCTTCACTCCTGCTCTTAATGCCAGCCAAGGCTGGGAATGCTCTAGAGCAGTGCTTCCCCAGTCTGTCAGATTTTCCAAATATGCACAATGCATATACATGAGAGAGATTTGCATGTATTGCTGCCATTGCATACAGATTTATCTTTTGAATATTATCTGTAGGTATCCTGAAAACCTGACTGGCTTAGGACCTGCTGGTCTAGAGCAGAAGTTCCCAGCACTCATCCTTAAGGGCCACTTTTCGGGAACCCCTAGGTTCAAAGGTCCACCTAGTGTCACTCAACACTTGCATTGAACTCGAGAACACTCTAGTTCATGATTCTCTCTATCCGTGTATGCGCTTTGTCAGGTTTGGGTGCAAAAGAAGCTTAATGGTTAGAGCACCAGGCTGACCAGGGGAGCCCAATTCAAATCCTCCTGCTGCTCCTTGTCTTGAACTAGTTACATAACTTTCTATTGCCTCAAATAGAAACGTAGATTGTAAGCCTTGTGAGATGAGGACAGTACGTACTGTACTTATTAATTAACTAGTAAAAAAAAGGCCCGTTTCTGAAAGAAATGAAACGGGCGCTAGCAAGGTTGTCCTGTAATGGCAATTATGTTTTTAAGGGAACTGTTAGGAGTAAGTATGTGTGAGAGTGAGTGAGTATGTGTGAGGGAGGGTGAGTATGTGTGAGAGAGACAGAGTGTGTGTGATTGAGAGGGAGACAGAATGTGTGTGTCTGTGTCAGTGAGAGAGTGTAGTGTGTGTCCCGTGTGCACCAATTATGCTGTCTCCCCTGCATTCATCCATATGCAGCAAACGTCCTGTGTGCCCTGCCCCCTCCCTCCATCCATCGTGGTGCAGCAAAGTCGGAGGGTGGAGAGAGGACTGCCGAACTGGGAGGGGGTGGCTGGGTGCTTGGAGGGGGGGGTCAGCGCTGCTGGGGGTGTGTGGTGAAAGTGTGAGAGTGTGGGGCGAACTCGGAGCACGGGTGCAGCAAAGTTGGAGGGTGGAGAGGGGACTGCTGAACTGGGAGGGGGTGGCTGGGTGCTTGGAGGGGGAGTCAGTGCTGCTGGGGGGTGTGTGGTGAAAGTGTGAGAGTGTGGGGCGAACTCGGAGCGTGGGTGTTTGTGTGAATGTTAGAGGGGGGGTGCGGGACTGCCGAACTGGGAGCGGGGGGCTTGTAGGGGGGTCAGCATTGTAAGGCTCACCCGGACGTACTTCTCTGAGTGACGGTGATGGGAACACCACCAGCTCGGTCTCAGAGCCTTTCCAGCACCGCAGCTGCTCAATCCGCCACAACCTGGCCGACTCTGCCCGCTTAGCGCCCAGGTCCTGCTCCATCATGATAGCCGCCCTCCCATTGGTTGACGGCTGAGGCTTCTCCTTCTGCCGTCGCATTACCATGCAGGCGGGACAGTGATCGTGAGTGCAATTACGAACCCTACGAACACTACACGGCTTCGCTGCCACGGAGTCAGCTTCAGAACATTGGAGGTGCGAATTATCATATTAGATTAGGATTTTTTTTACTGCCTTTTTGAAGGAATTCACTCAAGGGGGTGTACAGCAAGAATAAGTCCAACATAAGCAATAAACAATTACAGCAATAAAAATATTCAAATCACAGTACAAGGTATGGCATAGTATACTACATTACAGTGTTAACACAATACGCAATAAAATAGCATAAGTTGTAAGCAAAGATGAAACAGTAACCAGGAGTAAGAAATAAGGTACTAATTTAAAGAAAGTTGCACATGAAGTCAGAATGGTGCTTGAAAATTCTTAGCTAGGGTAGGAGTGGATAAACATTGTCCTGCTATATAGCCAGTGTCACTCCTTGCGTGTATGTGTGTGTGTGACTCCATTAAAGACCTGATTGATAGTCTTGTGTTAAGTGAAGCCTTTCAAGGAGCCCATTCTAGAGTGTGGGGCCTACTCTGGAGAAAGCTCACTGGCAGGTATAACATTATGTGATATCCTTTGGTGAGGGTGTGGTTAGGGATACTCCTTGGGAGAACCTTAGTGACCTTGGAGGTGTGTAGAGGGAGATTCTGTTCGTCAAGTATTCTGGGCCATTTTCTTTAAGGACCTTGAAAAACAGACACAGAGTTTTAAATTTACCCCTATATTGTACTGGTAGCCAGTGAAGTTTTTGCAAAAATGGTGTGATGTGGTCACATCGTTTGCAACCATTTATTAGTCTTGCTGCAGCATTCTGAATCAATTGGAGCTTGTGCAGAAATTTTGTACTCAGACCACTGTAGAGTGCATTACAGTAATCTAGTCTTGATGTTATCATGACATGCACAACTGAGACAAGACTTGTCTTCTCAATGTAAGGAGAGATGCAGCATAGTTGTCGCAAATGATAGAAGCAGCTCTTGAAGGTTGCTTGGATTTGGGGGATCAGAGTAAGTGTTGAATTTAGCTTAGGATTACCATATGTCCGGATTTCCCCGGACATGTCCTCTTTTTGAGGACATGTCGGGGGGCATCGGGCGGATTTTGCCCGCCCGCCTGTTTGTCCGGCTAGTCACACTCTTGGCGGCCATTTTGAATCCCGAGACCGAGAAGGATGCAGGGCAAGGCAGAGCTCCAGGCAGGAAAGAGGGGAATATGTGACCTGGGGGAGGGGAGGGGACTATGTGCCCCGGGGGGAGGGGAATATGTGATGGGGCGGGGTGAGAGCGAGAAAGGGCGGGGCGAGGATCCAAAAGTGACGTGGTGTGGGCGGGGCAGGGGTGTAACGTGTCCTCTTTCAGAGGACAAAAATATGGTAACCCTAATTTAGCTGTAATCCAAGATTCCTGTCTTATGATTTGAGGGGAAGTTCATATTTTCCAGAAGAGATTTTGATTTCAGGTATGTGCCAGCTTGTGTTGGGGAACCATAGAAGCTTGGTTTTACTTGGGTTTAGGCAAAGTTTGTTGTTTTTAGCCCATTCTTGTATTGATGTCAGACTGTACCTTGAATATTGTGTGCAATTCTAGTCACCACATCTCAAAAAATATATAGTGGAATTAGAAAATTTACAGAGAAGGACGACGAAAATGATAAAGGGGATGGGACGACTTCCCTATGAGGAAAGGCTAAAGCGGCTAGGGCTCTTCAGCTTGGAGAAAAGACAGCAGAGGGGACATATGATAGAGGTCTATAAAATAATTAATGGATTGGAATGGGTATACATGAATCATTTGTTTACTCTTTCCAAAATTACTAGGACTAGGGGGCATGCATTGAAGCTACAAAGTAGTAAATTTAAAACGAATCGGAGAACATATTTCTTCACTTAGTGTGTAATTAAACTCTGGAATTTGTTGCCAGAGAATGTAGTAAAAGCAGTTAGCTTAGCGGGGTTTAAAAAAAGGTTTGGATAGCTTCCTAAAAGAAAAGTCCATAAGCCATTATTAAAATGGACTTGGTGAAAATCCACTGCTTATTTCTAGGATAAGCGGCATAAAACATATTGTTCACTGACCAAATCAGCTCAGTAGTGGCTTGAGGTATGTAGAGAACAGAATAGGTGACGGTATCAATCCTTGTGGTACCCCACAGATCAGTTCCCATGGTGACGATGAGATGCTGTCAAACATTATGGACTGTTGCCTGTTTGATAGATAGGATCTGAACCAAGCAAGTACTGTTCCGTTGATACCTGTTTCTGCCAGTCATGCTAGCATGATACCATGATCAGCGGTTTGGAAAGCTGCTGAGCAATCTAGCAGTACTAATACTGAGGCAAATCCCCTGTCTCGGTTTCTGTGAAGATCATCTAGTAGGGATACGAGAACCATTTCTGTTCCATAACTGCAAGGGCGTAGTTTGGGGGGGGGCAAGGGGGAGGCAGTGCCCCCCCCTCAAACAGCTTGCTACCCCCTGCATTGCCGATCGCCGATTCCATCTAACCCCTCTTTTCCTCCCTCCAGCGCTGTAGTCTTCAATCTTTCTGTGCTTCTGGCAGCGTTAGCAATATATACACGCTGCCTTTGCACTGCCCCAGAAGCCTTTTCTTTGCAGCGTCCCTTGGTCCCACCTATGCGGGAATAGGAAGTTGAAGAGAAGGCTTCCAGGGCAGACCGAAGGCAGCGTGTATACATCACTAATGCTGCCGGGAGCACAGAAAGATTGAAGACTGCTGCGCCAGAGGATGGGAAGAGGATAACGATCCGAGTCCTCGAAGTGTTCTTGTGTGCTCGTGGCCAAGCGGGGGAGGGGGCACAGCCCGGACTGGGAGAGGTGGGCCACAGCAGAGGGAAGGAGCAGGAGATGGATGTGACTGGGAGAGGTGGTGTCATGTGAGCAGAGGGAAGGAGAGAAGTAGTAGTAGTAGAAGATGGATGGGACTGGGAAGGGTGGTGAGCAGAGGGATTGAGCAGGAGATGGATGGGACTGGGAGGGGTGGTGAGCAGAAGATGGATGGGATTGGGAGAGGTGGGGCACAGCAGAGGAAAGGAGCAGGAGATGGATGAGACTGGGGAGGGATGGTGAGCAGAGGGAAGGAGCAGAAGATGGATGAGACTGGGGAGGGATGGTGAGCAGAGGGAAGGAGCAGAAGATGGATGGGACTGGGACAGGTGGGGCACAGCAGAGGGAAGGAGCAGGAGATGGATGAGACTGGGAGGGGTGGTGAGCAGATGGAAGGAGCAGAAGATGGATGGGACTGGGAGAGGTGGGACACAGCAGAGGGAAGAAGCAGGAGATGGATGTGACTGGGAGGGGTGGTGTCGTGTGAGCAGAGGGAAGGAGCAGAAGATGGATGGGACAGGGGAAGGGTGGTGAGCAGAGGGCAGGAGCAGAAGATGGATAGGACTTGAGGTGGGGCACAGCAGAGGGAAGGAGCAGGAGATGGATGGGACTGGGAGAGGTGGTGTTGTGTGAGCAGAGGGAAGGAGAGAAGTAGTAGTAGTAGTAGAAGATGGATGGGACTGGGAAGGGTGGTGAGCAGAGGGATGGAGCAGAAGATGGATGGGATTGGGAGAGGTAGGGCACAGCAGAGGGAAGAAGCAGGAGATGGATGTGACTGGGAGGGGTGGTGTCGTGTGAGCAGAGGGAAGGAGCAGAAGATGGATGGGACAGGGGAAGGGTGGTGAGCAGAGGGCAGGAGCAGAAGATGGATAGGACTTGAGGTGGGGCACAGCAGAGGGAAGGAGCAGGAGATGGATGGGACTGGGAGAGGTGGTGTTGTGTGAGCAGAGGGAAGGAGAGAAGTAGTAGTAGTAGTAGAAGATGGATGGGACTGGGAAGGGTGGTGAGCAGAGGGATGGAGCAGAAGATGGATGGGATTGGGAGAGGTAGGGCACAGCAGAGGAAAGGAGCAGGAGATGGATGAGACTGGGGAGGGATGGTGAGCAGAGGGAAGGAGCAGAAGATGGATGGGACTGGGACAGGTGGGGCACAGCAGAGGAAAGGAGCAGGAGATGGATGAGACTGGGAGGGGTGGTGAGCAGATGGAAGGAGCAGAAGATGGATGGGACTGGGAGAGGTGGGACACAGCAGAGGGAAGAAGCAGGAGATGGATGTGACTGGTAGGGGTGGTGTCGTGTGAGCAGAGGGAAGGAGCAGAAGATGGATGGGACAGGGGAAGGGTGGTGAGCAGAGAGCAGGAGATGGATAGGACTTGGAGAGGTGGGGCACAGCAGAGGGAAGGAGCAGGATATGGATGGGGCTGGGAGAGGTGGGGCACAGCAGAGGGAAGGAGTAGGAGATGGATGGGACTGGGAGGGATGGTGAGCAGAGGGAAAGAGCAGAAGATGGATGGGACTGGCTGGGAAGAGTGGTGAGCAGAGGGAAGGAGCAGAAGATGGGACTGGGAGAGGTGGGACACAGCAGAGGGAAGAAGCAGGAGATGGATGTGACTGGGAGGGGTGGTGTCGTGTGAGCAGAGGGAAGGAGCAGAAGATGGATGGGACAGGGGAAGGGTGGTGAGCAGAGGGCAGGAGCAGGAGATGGATAGGACTTGGAGAGGTGGGGCACAGCAGAGGGAAGGAGCAGGAGATGGATGGGGCTGGGAGAGGTGGGGCACAGCAGAGGGAAGGAGTAGGAGATGGTTGGGACTAGGAGGGATGGTGAGCAGAGGGAAGGAGCAGAAGATGGATGGGACTGGCTGGGAATAGTGGTGAGCAGAGGGAAGGAGCAGAAGATGGGACTGGGAGAGGTGGGACACAGCAGAGGGAAGGAGCAGGAGATGGATGAGACTGGGAGGGGTAGTGAGCAGAGAAGAAGGAGCAGGAGATGGATGGGATTGGGGGGTGGGAGAGGGGAAGAAGCAGGATGTGAAATGAGGGATATGAGAAAAAGGGATGATGTGGGAAATGGTTGAGACATAATGTGAATGACCTGGAAGACTGGAGAAAGGATAAGAGACATTGAAAAGGGATTGGGGTACTGGTGAGGGGTATAGGAGAAGGGGATAAGTCTCTGAAGGGGGTTGAGTTAGGGAAGAAAGGGGTTAAAAAGATGGTGAAAGATAAGTTATTGGGCATGGAGTATAAGGTAACAGGCAGAAGAGTGGTCTTGGAGGCAAGGGAAGGAAGGAGAGACATGGATGGAGCTGGGACTGATAGGGTGATGATATGCAATGGAGGGTAGATGAGGGCAAAGGGGGTGAGTACAGAGTATGGGAATGGGGGACTAATGAAGTGGGTGAAAGATGGGGGAGGAATTCAGGAGACTGGGTAAGGGAGAGACGGGAGAATGGGAGTGCTGGAGAGGGAATAAGAAGGGAGATGGTCAAAGCCAGTAGGTAGATGGATACTAAGGACAAAAGAGTGAGAGAAAAGTGTGGGGGTGGGGGGTGGGGGGGGGAACGTAAAATGAAAGATCAGTGCCAGACAGATGCAGAGAAGGACAGGAAGAAGGCAAGAGAAGAGTGAAGAAATGGAAAAGTCAACCTGGAAAAGAATTTAGGAGAAGACTGATACATGGAACGTGGAAAAGAGACTGGGACCAGACCAACTAGAAAAATAGAATGCTCAGACAACGAAGGTAGAAAAGAAAACATTCTTTTTATTTAATGCTTTTTAAGGACTAAGATGTGCCTGCTTTGTGAAATGTACATTTTTTTCGTATTGTTGTATTTTGCAGAGTACAGGAGAAAAATACATTTCTGTTTCTCTTTTACCAGTATTTGCACTGCTTACAGAGTCTGGCTTTCTTGAAGAGATCTATATTTCAGTTTTTGTGGGCATGTTTTTTGTGGTTCCCAATTTTGTATCACATGAGGGTCTGTCCATGTTCTGCATATGTGACTGGCGTGACTGATTCTGCTAGCATGTAGTGTTTGTGTAGGAATGTGTAACAGTCCAGTTTGTTACAGTTTTCCAGTAGCAGGTATATTGGTGCTCTAGGGTCCAGTTTAAAATTTATAGCACTGTTTTTTCATAGGTGAGTTAAGACTGTTGTGTGTTGTTTTCTGTATAGGTTTTGAGTGTCTTTTTGTAGGGTTTTGTGTTGTTTCATAAAGTGTCTGGCCCTATTGTTTTTGATATGCTGGCTTCATATTCAGCATTTTAGTCTGATGCGTGTGTGCTTTTGTTTTTATTAATAGCCATAATGAATATTAATTCCCTTGCCCATTCTATGTCTTGTCTATCTGTTCTACCTAGATTGTAAGCTCTTTGAGCAGGGACACTCTCTCTATGTCAAGTGTTCAGCGCTGCGTGCGTCTGGTAGCGCTATACAAATGCTATTAGTAGTAGTATATATGCAAATGAATATGCAAATGTGCCAAGCCCCCCCCCCCCCCCCCCCAAATTGAAACAGTCAACCTATGCCCATGCATAACTGGGTCTGAATACAGATTGATATGGATCTAGTCAGTTGCTGTCTCCAAGTTTTCCTAGAAATGTTAGATACTGGCTGGTAATTTTCAAGTTTGACCTGGTCAAGGTTTTTCTTTAGCAAAGGCACACCTTCTATGAGGCCCGTGCTTGCACTATTCTTGACAGTCGGGTTGAGGGAGCAAGTAGTTGGTCGAAGGTCTCTTAGGATTTTGTCAAGGCCCTCCTCTGTTATTGGATTAAGAGAGTCTGTGTCAGGAGAGGGTGAGTTTGAATGCTCCTGGTTAGCTGATTTGAGACTGAGTGGGACTGCCTGTAAGTCCTGGTGGAGATTTTTAGTTTTGTTGGCAAAATATGCAGCAAAATCATTGCAGTTCAGTTTTGACTGGGCAGGCTGGATCTGTTGTGGGGGGTGCAGTAGTCTGTTTACTATGCTGAACAGGTGCTTGGTTGAATTGGCAGCCTGTTCAATGCATTGAGAGAAATACTGTTTCTTGGCTGCTGTTAGGGCTTGGCGGTACTTTGTCATGTGTTTCCTACTTGAATGTAATTCACCTTGAGTTACTTCTGAAAAGATGTGAGCTAAATGAGGTAAATAAATAAATGATGGAATTGTAGTTTTCCTTTCAGCGTTAGTTGTTCTTGTATTAACTCTTATTGTAGTCAGGACCAGTGGGCGCTTCTACTTACAGAGTGTAAGTGAGACTGATAACTTCAAGGTGCAAATCCCACCCTGCACTACACTGATTATTGAAAATGCCTCAGAATGGGGATTTGGATTTAGCCCACACCTTTTTCAGTAGCAGCTTAAGGTGAGTTGCATTCAGGTCCACTAGGTATGCCAATAGAGGGTTAAGTGACTTGTCCAAGATCATAGGGAGCAGCAGTGAGATTTGAACCCTGGCTTCCCTGATTCTCAGCCTGCTTTTCTTATCAGCCTCTGTTCTGCTAACTCCAGCACCAGTCATGACATACACTACCATAAATGTTTTGGGTGCACTGTTTACCTGTGTAGATCCTGATGCTTTGTTGTATGAGCGAGAGAGAGAGAGAATAGACAGCAAGTGCTGTGATGTAGCTTCATATTTTACCAATAGAACCTACAGCTTCTATTGGAGAAAATATTAGAATGGGGGAGGGCTTGGCTTCTGTGAGTTGAGGGTTTGTGAAGTCCTAATATTTGACATCCATCCCATCTTGATAGTAAGTAATGCATAGGTGAGTTCTAATTGGGCTGGAAACTGGGTGTCGAAGGAAGTTGTTATAACACATCTACCTCCCCCCCCCCTCCAAATTAGATTTAAAATAGTCTTATTTGTATAAAAAGTCATGGATTTGATATATCACCTTTCTGTGGTACAACCAAAGCAGTTTACATTTATTATACGTGGGTGCTTTCTCTTTTCCTAATAGGCACACAATCTTACGTATGGAGGGTTAAATAACTTGCATAAAAGGTTTAGACGCTCAACGTCTAGATGTATATTCTGACCGATGGCATCCTGTTGCCAGTGATATGTGACTGTGAGGGCTTATTACTCACCCCACTTGTTTTAGGAGGCAGAGATTTCTCTGTGGTTTGGTTTGGCTCTCTTAGAAACAAGTCGATCAGAAAACACAGAAGTGTCTTTTTTTTTCTTCCCACAGGTCTTTCTTCCACAGCCATCGTGGCCAGCCAGCAAGGCTCAGCTCCCTCTTTGTACCCTCCTCCAAGGAGGTGAGAATGGTAAGAGCAGGTTTTTTTATTCATAGACTTGTGAGATTAGATTATTTATAACTGACAAGCTTATGCAGTTTGTTGTGTGTCTGTACCTGGCTTGTGGTCTTGCACAGTTGTTTATCTCCATTTTTAACTGGTGCTGACTGTGGTTCTGATCTAACCTGGGGGTAACACATCCTACCTCAGCTCTTAGCTCCCAGAGTCCGAGATCTGTATGAGAGAATAAGACACAACAACACCAAATATACAGGCAAGTGAGCAAAAGCTTTAGGGAAGCAAGTCCCACAGAGTCAAAGTCTAGCAGCCTTGCTTGACTCACTTGAATTCCCTTCTCAGCTCCGGCTTTTTATTAAAAATAATCAGCATGACAGCACATTCTATTATATGATCACAAATTTGGTAAATGGTATTCTCCTTTCTTTCTCATACATTGCTTGTAACATTTACAGCATACCTTAGCATCTTTGACTATACTACACACACATTTCCTCCCTTATGCCTGGTTTCATGTCTAGTCTTAAGGTCCTATATAGTACATTTAATTTCAGGAGTTACAGATAACAGATAATATTCACAGCTCATTCCCTCCAAGTTTATGGCTGTCGTCATTAGAAGAACCTAACAATTCTTCATAAGACTGGCACAAACTCTGCACTTCTCCTTGGTCCCCTACTGGACACCTTCCACAATGGAATTAGTGCTTACCCCACAATAGAAGAAGGGATAGTAGAGATTAGTAGTGGGTGTGGGTGGGCAGACTGGATACACCATATGGTCTTTAGATGAAATACCTTTAATAAAGAATGTGCAACAAGTGAACATCTTCCAAACAATTTGTGAAAATAAATGCAATCCAACAATCAGGCATATACAATACAATTTTTTCATTTTATGAGGCACCCCCATCTCCCCCTCCCTACTAACCCCTTCCCCTTGTTCGTCTTTCTTCTTCCCCCCTCACTGCCTATGTAAAAAATGAGCCTGTTACTGAAGGCCTTGGTTCTTACAACCCTCAGTGAGTATTGTATTGAAGGTTCCTCAGATCTCTACCATCTTCTCCTTCAAGATAATTCCCCCTCAACCTCGTTTCCCCTGTTCTTGCAGGAGAACTGCAACTTCCTTTGTCCCATAAAATTGGGTTAACTACCTCCCAATCTGTTACGCACCAAACAATGCACTCTCATACCATATGGTCTTTATATGCTGTCATTTTGGCATATTAATTATGCCAGGACATGCCCAGGCTGAGGGTTCTTTCTGTTGAGGTGGAGGGAGAAGGGTGAGAGAGAACTTCCAAGACCCTCCAGTAAGAGAAAGATATAATTCTTATTTTACAAACCGAATTTTATGTCACAGTAAGTTTTATGTTAACCAGGAGCTTTTATTAGTTGAGGTAAATGGCTGCATTTCAGCATGGAGAAGAAAGCTAGTTCCAAGCTTGTACCCTCAGTTATTTACATTTTTTTCTTCCCATCTCTGCTCTTAGAGGACAGACTTTTGCACAGCTATTGTGTTCACAGGCATTTTAGTAACGAAAGCATTATGCTTTGGGGTTAGATCAGACCTGTGCTCCTCTCTGCCAGCTTATCTAAGTTTCCAGAGCTGTTACCTCTTCCGGTTTAAACACCACATTGATATTTCATTTAGGTTAAAGCACAAATATTTCTGTTACACATATGACTCCTCTCTGCTCCCAGAATCTACCCCCCCCCCCCCCCCCCCATCCATGTTTGGTGATGAAGCAGGGACACAGAAACAGAGAGCAGGAGATGAGAATAAAGACCATAAGGCATTTACAGTCTGTACAAAATTTGACCCGATTCTTCTAGTATAGTGGTGAGGACAAGGAGCTATTCTCACTCTCTGTTCTTAGTGCCTCTTCTTTCAGAGAAGAGATTGGAAGAAACCTTTCTACTAATGCTTGCCTAAATGAATATGTGCTGTACTGAACACTGTACCAGAGATCACATTTATGTCAAGGGAACAGACTGTTACAAAGATGTCAAACATTGTAATAATACCATCACGTTAGTGCTGGAGCAATTGCTGCTTTAAGTCTCCATTTTTAGGCTTGACTTGTGATGAATTGTATCAGTCATAGGAGCCAGCCCCACGAGTGCTTGAACACCCCCAGTATTGAGCACATTGTTGACGGTGTCCAGGGATGGGGTAATTAGTGTTGGCTCTTATGGTATCACTCTTGGTTAATTTTGCTTTGGCTGTAGTTTGTGCTGGGCGCAGGAGATCAACGTTCAGATCTCCACCAGATTGTGCCTGCTGGGATCTGGTTGGATGCGTGAAGGAGATGATTTTGGTCCACAGTGGATACTCTGGTGCTATATTCAGTTATGGCTTGGGAAACGTTATACCAATGGTCCTCCACTAGAGAATGACACGGGGACAAAGTTTGTCCCTGCCCCATCCCCGTGGAAGCCTTGAACACTTATGATGTTATATTTAAATATTTTTATTAAAGTATAAAAAGGAACAATATCTGGTGCAACTGTTGTTTATAAATCACAAATAGAAAACAATAGTAACAACGAGCAGCTATAATAACACTCACACCCTCTACCCTTCTAACTCCAACAATAGCTGACTTCTGCTACCCCAAGGAATCCTAATCCACCATGTTAAAATGTCCAGGGGTACAAAATACAACCCATTCTGTATGCCCTAGCAGGGGAGAAATATGCCCTATGAAGCACTGTTAACAATCTTTTAATCTGTGGATGAATAAGTCATCAATAGTCTCTGGGTTCAGTCTAGCTCTCCTGTCTTCCACAGTCCTTCCTACAATAGAAGATGTCTTCTTAGAAGATGTGCTGGTAGCAGGAATGTACAGGATCTCCCATGCAAATTTTGCTAGTTGTGGCCAGCATGTTTGCTTGTTTTACCAAAAAATCAAAATATGGTGGTCTGCATCACTCAAATGTAAATAACTGTCCAGTTCATTAACCGGCTTAAAAGTAAAAAATGACATGGGGACAAAGTTTGTCCCAGTCCCCTTTGGATCTGTCCCCATTTCCGCCCCGTCACCTCAGACTCTCTGTCCCTGCCCTGCCCCCACTGGTTCTATCCCCCTCCCTCGTGTCATTCTCTATTCTCCTCCCAATCCTTGGGACACACCAAGCCAGTTAGGTTTTCAGGATACCCACCATGAATATGTATGAGATAAATTTGCATTCATTACCTCCATTGTATACAGATCTATCTCATGCATATTTATGGTGGATATCCTAAAACCCTGACTGACTGGTTGTGTCCTGAGGACTGGATTTACAATTCCTGTGTTACATCCATCCCATCCTATGGACCTGGAGTTTTGACAATTTAGAAAGAGGACAGGGAGAAGGAGAAAATCTTGTTCCCACTGCTCTCCCCAAACAGTAACAGAAAGCATAAGATTTTGTCAAAGGTAATATATCTATATCTTTTATTTATTTATTTATTTTTCATTTGACAGGCAGTTGTGTCAGCGGGTGACCTAGCCTATCGAGTCATGTGACTGGATCACATGAGGAAGCATTGGAATTTCCATTAGACATCAGTTAAATGGTGTTAATTGTTTGTTTTGAAGTTCCTGCCATAATCTGAGGCAAACCAAGGACAGTCTTCTCCTCTCCTTTATAAGAGACTGCTGACTATCACCTCCTCTGTGGAGATGCAGAACTAGTACTTTAAGAAGAAAATATTTATTCTCCTGGCAGTCCGCTACGATGAATCACTCACTGGCCTGGAGTATGAAAGACACAACAATGTTTTTTCTTTCTTTTTTTTTTTTACACAATGCAAGTTCATATCGTTCACTGTTTCATGTAGGAAGTCACTGCTTTGCGGTTATGGTTAAGTTGCAGGTTAGCTGAGGGATCGGGGGAGGGGGTCCATATCTGATCTTGTTTGTCAGAACATTCTGTCTAAGGGCTTTTAAGACAAAGGTTTTAAACAGTTTTACCCCTTGCCCTGGCATTCTCAAGACAGCCAGCTCTCTGGCAGGTTTTACTCCATTTTATGTTTGGCTGTGGTCTTCTCCTGCTTGGTTTGAAATGGGCTATTTCTGAATCTCAGCAAAGAAAGTCAGGGCTACTTTTAACTTGTGATACCAAGTGTGTGTTTACATTGTGTGAGTCGATACGCAGTGAAAAGTGTCAGCTCTGCTTCTAATACCACATGTTTGTGGGCCATGACAGTCTGGGGCGAATCTACTTTTTCAAGGATGCACCACATGAAACAATGGTCTTCCACCATTCAGTGGATATGGTAGGACGTCATGGGTTTTTATTATTTTTATGATTGAGGAATGATACATTTCCTTTTATACCTATTCTTTGTACATTTTCCAAGCATTTTTATCTGTGTGTCATCAGAACGTTTGTTATGTTGTCACACCAGCCGTAGAAGCATCATTCCACAAATGTGACATGAAAGAAAAGTCACTTTGATGGGACAACGCATGATTTGTTTCACTTGCTACAACTGGCTGACAACCTGGACGGGAGTTGAGGCTTTAGCATTTTCCACAGTCATTTATAAAGCAGCAAATACATTTCTTGAACCGGAGTAATAGAAATGAAGGGATAAATGTAATTCTGGTTAATACAAAAATAGTGTCTTCGTGTGTATAAATATATACACACACACAGGTGAGATTAATATCGTAACAAATGAAGGCAGCCAGACAATTCAAAGGCTAAAACATTTCCGGGTTAATATGTAAACCAGGTGGTCCCTGTATTTTTTGAATACTAGTTGTAGCATTTAAAACATGTGTAAACTAGTGTGCCACACAGAATATATGTGGAGTATGGTGATCACTGCTAGATATATATATATAATTAAGCATTTCTGCCCAGTCACTGTATGAAGCGTGCCGAAGCAGTTAAAGCAATTTTTTTTCTGGTACTCTTTGTGCAGTGCCTTTGGAAATTGGTGGTTTAAGGAGTTCTGCGTTTACTGATTGCTGGTAAATGTTTAACACCTTATGAATATGACCTTTTTGCTTTCCTTTCCAGAACAATTTCGGGCCTACGTTCTCAATAGAATGAGCAAAACTATATTAAAGCCAAAGGCTAGCCAAAAACCGTCTCCAGTGTGCCTGATGTCATGTTCTCACATCCCAGAACAGGCAGCACACTGCAGGCACGAAACAGTTCAAGTTGTTGTTCACACAAATTTCAGCAAGTTGTATAAACCAGGAATGTGTCTGAGGGTATTGACTGGAAGATGATGGGGGTGTAAAACACTCCTGGGTCATAGTGCAAAGCACCTTCCAGACATGGTTGCTCTTTTGCTGTAAGTCAATCTCATATTTGCAGTGAAAGTGTATATATATCAAACCAGTGTGTGTGTGTATGTGTGTATATAGATATATATATATGTATATATGTATTCATAATATGTACATGTGTATATGGATAGCTTGCACACACACTCACTCTTCACAGAGTGTGTCTGTATATATTAGCTCTGAGTGAAAACATGTTTATTACTGTGAAAACCAAGCTACTCTCCAAATGACACAAACACAAAAACTATAATGGTGCTTCAGTGGCTGCCCGGGCTGGATTACAAGATAGATGGCAAACGCTACAATATTTGAGGAGTCAGCCACTAAAATTACAGAAGTATTTAGTGCTCTTCAGTGCTGTGCGGGAGCCTTGTGGGTAACATGAACATGAGGAAGCTCTGTTGCTGGGAAAGTCTGGCTGCTTCATTTAATGCAAAGACAGATGCTTAAGTGCAGGCTTTACATTGTTGTCCAAGGAATTTTCTCCTTCTGTATGTGCAAAACCACACTGTCCTACACTGCAACAGCATAAGAAATCATCTTGAAATATGCCGAATTGAATCACGGAAATAGACTGGAATGTTCTCCCCGTTTTACTCACACAGATTTGAACCATTTTGATCAAAACATTGTCTCCAGAATAGGTAACTACAGAGACCTTTTCAGGATAAGATTAATTGGTATAAGCTACTCAGTGAGCCTTCAGGTCACAGAGGATCTGCCTTCATTAAAAAAAAAAAAAAGAATTAAAAGCTATTTTTAAATCCCTTTTCTTTGATGACAAACTGAGCTCCAGCCCCTTCTGCCTTCTGTGCAAGAGCTGAGATGGAATCAGTGTAAGTGGCCCATTTATCAATGCAGAGCTGGTGCATACCCCCTTTAAAAGCAGGTGTTTCTAATAGGCATTAGATTAGCATTTTCTACCACCAAATAGCAAAAAAAAAAAAAAAATTCAGTGTTACTTGATACTATTTGAATAGCTGCAATTAGGTACTTATTTGAGGTACTGAAACTTAGCCTTTACCAGTTAATTAAATAGCAATAGCCCTTTTAAATATTATTTAGCAGTCAGTTAACTCTTCTGTTTAATTAACTCTCAATTGCTAATTTGTTAGATGCCAATTAAAGGCTGATTAGAGACACTTGATTTCCAGAGTTCCCTAAAAGTGGGTTGAGATGAAGCTGCTTTAAAGTGTGCAAGAACAGACAGTGCTTAAGAAATGTGATGACTCAGTGCCTTATGTGATACCAGATTGGGTTTTATTTCCCAGACTCTGTTCAATAGAGCAAACCAATTTGGTGGTTGGGTCTGTGCCTAAAATGCCATCTTCTAGTTCTATGGATCAGGTGTCTCTCTCCTTGGGGCTGCACCCTCCACCATTAAGCAATAATTCACTTTGTCAGAGTGAGGCCTCAAGGTTACCCGTCTGTGGTCGCTGAATGACTTTCTAGTCATACATGTAGCTGCTCAGTGGGTTAAAAATCATTTTTCGTACTCCTGTTACTGCTCAGTAACATTGTGTTACGACTTAGAATGATTCTCAAAGGAACTGATCTAATTTGGCAAAGCTGTTTTATCGTCTGCTGGTGTCAGCTCCTGAAAGAGTCGTACTGACCGTTTCCATCAGCTTTTATAAGTGGTAAGAAAAAGTAATAAGAAATGGACATGTCAGATCCCCAATGGCCCAGAGACACTTTGGTGCTCTTTCAGTAAATGCATTAGGATACTGCTGCTTTTGCAACACATAAATAGCACAGTTGAAAGAAACCTACAAAGGTAATGCTGCAGACTCGCCATGTAAAAGGGAGATAGGGGGATATGGCCTTGGGTCCCAGATGCACTGCACAAGCTGGGGGTCACATGGTAAACCACTTCTAAGCAGTTCATTGGCTGACTTGGAAGTGTTTAGTGTTAGATTTGTCACTAAATACCTCTAGGGGAAAAAAACAAAACATAGTTTTTGGATTTTTCAGATACCGTGCACCAAGCTTTCCCTCACCCCAGAGGATGTGGGAATGAAAGGCTGTTTGTCTTATGGGGTTTGCTGGTGCATGAATTAATATTGAGGGATTTGAGGTTCTTTTGAGGCATCAAACTGTATTAGTAATGAGCTTTAGACTCTGTCCTGGCAAACACTGTCATATTTTATGCCAAATGATACGGAGGATATGTCGCTGGTAATAAGTTAAGACTGCCTTTGGAATGCTCCCAGCTAGTTGGGTTTTTAGGATAGCCACAATGAATATGTATGAGGTAGATCTGCACACAGTCGGTGTATGCAAATCTACCTCATGCATATTCACTGGATATCCTGAAAACCAGACTGGCCGAAGATGTCCTGATGCCCTTAAGGTGATGCCTTAAACATGAAGTTCTGCTCATTTAAAACTCTACCTGGCATTGAGCAGTGGCTCTGGATACCAGAATCGCTCTCCACTAATTGTCAAAGCCATTGAAATAAGACTGTGAAATGTCAGGCACTGCACATTTTAATTTAGACCTTATATATAAAGTTTTTATGTTTTGTATTATCCCCTCCCCCTTTCGGGGATGTTCCTTTATGAAAATAAAACCGAATACTTCCTCCTTGTAGCCCACACCATTGACCAGCATGGAGTTAATTGTATGATGATTCCTGATACTCGTAGAATACAGAGTCTTCCTGATTTCAAGTCTTTTTCTTTCTCCCTTGCTGTCTGTGTTAAACTGGCAGTGGGACGTCTGTCAGTGGCCAAGATGGGAAGGGATGTGTCAACAGGTGGTTTCCAGTACCACGGTTAGGTCTCCAGAAATGCCTATTCTTCACATGATCATTGCTCAAAAGCATCCTCCTGCCCTCTTTTCATCCTAGAAATGGCCTTGAGTTGAGGCCTGTTTAGATTAGGATTCTCTTCTTTCTTCCAGACACTGCTTGGTTTACATGAGATGGCAGAGGAATTATTTTCCTGTTTTAGTTCAACAGTTTGCAAACATTTAGGCTCAGGGTAGAGATTAAGCACTTGAGAGAGAGACTGTCTCCAGACAGCCGTCAGAATGGTCTCATTTTCTAAATTAAAAAAGAAAGAAACAAGCAATTTCTTATGAGGTCTGATGAGGTTAAATTGTCAAAGGACTCCAGTTGAGCCCAATGCATTTACCAGATTTCAAGTCACTCTGGTAATAAATAGAAATAAAACAGAACAAGGAAAGAAAAATAGTGATACCGATTTTTATTGGACTAAATATATTTTTGACAGCTTCTGAAGGCAGAACCTTCTTCAAGTCTAGTATGAGCAAAAGCTGACAATATCAGAATATGTATAAGATAGGCTTGAAAAGCATTCCAATGACAGTCTCAAGTGAAAACTAGTGGTGGGGGAAGGATTGAGAAACGGGGAAAGATGGATGGGTATTGGAAAAGGACAAGGCACAGTATAATATGATAGGAAACCTGGATCCTTGTCACATCCTGTCAGGTGGATGTCAAATATTTTATCATCTTTACTCCTAAGGTCTTTCATTCCTGGATTGTTTTTCAAGTTTCCTCTTATTCTGACCATCAATGCAGTACCCGGTTCCTGACGAGTGCTCACCCACAGAAGTTTCACCTTTGCTTGCTTTGTGATGTTTGATGTGATACCTGTGTGAACTGATTCTTGTCTGTAGCATCTGTCCTGTCTCCCTAGTATACGTAGCAGAGTTCTACACATTTTCTCTATCATATACAACATTTGAGGAAGAGCATGAGTAGGAGGCCTTTATACTGAATGTTTTTCCCACAAGGGTGACTATGGAGTCCTGTGATATGTTTGTTCAATTTACAGCTTGGTATATTGCAAGGACTTGTGTTATTCTTTTCTTTCTGAGCTTTTTCTGCGATATTCCCAGCTCCACCATGCAGACCTTCTGACAACCAGCAAATGTGAATAAAAAAGTAGTGAAAATCAAACTCTCGTCAAAAGCTCAAAATGAAAAGAATGGCACAAGTCCCTGCAATATACCAAGCTGCAAATGAGCAATTACATAAGAACTTAAGAGTAGCTATACTGGATCAGACCAATGGTCCATCTAGGCCAGTATCCTGTTTCTAACAGTGGCCAAGCCAGGTAACAAGTACCTGGCAGAAACCCAAATCCTGACAACATTCCATGCTACCAATCCCTGAGCAAGCAGACTATGGACTTTTCCTCCAGGAACTTGTCCAAACCTTTTTAAAACCCAGATACACTAACCGCTGTTACTACACGATTTCTGATTGCACGTTGCTTCTTTTATTATTTGTTATGCTAAAGCTCAATGCCTATTTTTCAAATTTGGTCAAATAGTAAAAGATGCTATTTGATACAGCTCTAGTTTGTTGTCCAGAACATTTTCTTTAGTTTCATCTATGAAAATAACCCGGGAAATATTTAAGAAACAAATCACTTACATTCATTAATTTTATAGTTCTAAAGATTACGTCACATACCACTATTTGCTATCAAAACTGTTGCTAATTTAACTCACCATAAAGATTACAGAATTAGAAAGCAAACTGCTAAGGGGTTTTCAAATACTGGTTGCCCGTGAGGGCTAGAGTTGATTTTAAGGTGGCTTTCCTTATATATAAGATTTTTTTTTAATGGGTGTTGCCCTTTGGATCATATCTCTCTGTTAACTTATCTGACAGTTCGTTAATCAACCTGATCTAATTATTTCTTAAATTTGTGTTTTCCACCTGTTAGTTGGATTCGCTTTAGGTGTGTTCATGATAGCTTTCAGTTACATTGCTATTAAAGTGTGGAACAGTATTCCTGTTCAAATTCGTAGTATTGATTCATATTTTCAATCACAGGACCCCAAAATTACCCTTCTGGGAAAAACTTTTAATATAAAGGGAATCCCACTTGTGCTGTTCCTCAAATGTTGTGTTTGATGGAGAAAATATGAAGACGGGTACTACACTGGAGAGACAGGACAGATGCTACAGACAAGAATTGACTTACACAAGCACCGCACATTTGTCAGAATCTGGGCACTACATTAATGGCCTTATGGTCAGAATACCAAGCGGAAACTGTTAAACAATCCAGGAATGTAAGACCTTAGAAGTTAAATTGATGAAATGTTTTGACACCCACTTCAGAGGACTTATCAAGGATCTGGGTTTCCTGTCACATTATGAACCATAAAATTATACTGTGCATTGTCACCTTGTGATATCCATTCATATCTCCCTGTATCTCACTTCTTCCCCCGCTCTTTTTTTCCTTCAGACTCACTGGAATGCTTTTCATGTTTCACTTATATATATATATTCTGATATTGTCATCTTTTGCTTGTATGTGTCCAGAAGAAGAAGGGGTTCTGCCTTCGAAAGCTTGTCAAAAATGTATTAAGGTGAAATCTTTCTTTTTCTTGGACCAACTTATTTTCCTTTCTTCTGTTTTTCTTTCTATTCATTACCTTCAAAGTGGACTAACATGGCAACCACACTACTTTAGCCAAGTCACTCTAGAACACCATATTTAAACTGTTCCTGTGTAAGGGCACCTCATCTTGCAAAGCTCATAGAATAGTTCCAGGTCATAGGTGGAGCACAGGTGGCTATATGATATTTGGTGCTCCAAAACCTTTACAGTTTTCCCTTTAATATCTGCATCCCCCCCCCCCCCCCCCCCCCCAATGTTCAGTTCAGCAGTGTTTGCAAGCAGTGACTTTCTCAACAGCTTTGAATAATGGCTGTAGGGTTGCCAGATGTGCAAGCTATTGAATGGAACATTTTATCTTGGAATAGGAGAACAGGTTGAGCAATAAGGCACTGAATCGAGGAGAAAGGAGATAGTGGAGAAAAAAAAAGCAAAATAAAAAAGGAATATCCCCATTAAATAGTTACTGTACATTTTGCAACCCTACACATGTGCCTGAGGCTCTCTCAACTCTGTCATTGCAAAGACAGCAGTGCTCCCTGGAGGAATCAATGGACATTGGTGGGGGAAGGCTGGGGAAGTGGGTTCTGCAGCAGCTTTTAAAATATATATTTAAAAAAATTGTGTCAGATTTAATCATTTCAAACCAGAGCCACAGATGGGCAAGAGTTTTTGTTGGATTTTGTGCATGCATGCATTTGTGTAGTGCCAGGCACTAAAAATACCATTGTACCAGAATTTTCTTTCTTTCTGCCTCACTGTCTCCACAGATACATGTTGTGTATATATTGTAAAAAGGAAATGTTTGAAAACAGGTTTTTTTTTTGTTTGTTTTCAGCATGGGTGTGAGGAAGAGTAAACTCCTCATGTCTCATTTACAGTTTGTCAGTTTTAGCTTTGTAAAAATTGGGAAAAAAAAGTAATCTGTTAATGCTACTTGTCATGCCTTGTTTTTTCTACAGAGGGTAATATGTAAAGTTAATGTCTCTCTCTTCCCTCCCACTCCTCCTTTTCTCATGTACCCCATGAACCTTTAGTTTGTTCTAACTTTAAGGTTTGGTTTCTGATCACCTATATGCAGGAGTGTGCTGGTAAATTTTTAACAACGGGCTCTCCGGGCATAGCCGACCCTGAAAAACATTTTTTTTGGGGGGGGGAGGGGGGAATACATGCCTCTCTCTTCCCTCCCTTGTGGAGGCATGCTAGGCATACCTTTGGCAAGCCCCACCAGCCAATAAATGGACTGCCACCATTCCCTGCTGCTTGTTTCTGGCTCTGAGCAGCATGATGGAACCTTCTTGTGCTTGCATAAAAAGTCCCAGCCTGATGCTCAGAGTCAGAAACAAGGAGCAGGGAGCAGCAGCGGTCTATTTACTTGGCTGGTGGGGCCAGCATCACTGCCAGCAAAGTAAAAGAGAATTCAGGACCCCACATTTTGGGAGTCAGTTGTAAAGGTAGCCATGGGGAGGCCTACTTTAACAACCGGCTCCCAAAATTCTTAAAAACTTAACAAACGGCTCTCGTGAGCCTGTGAGAGCCTGCTCCAGTTCACCACTGCCTATATGCATTAACAAATATGGGTTTACTTTGGGGAATTTTTTTAAGGAGGGAGGAGGAGTTTTTGCCTGGCCAGCAACCTGCATTTTATATGAAGTTAGCCACATGGTGGCACACTACAGACAAAAAAAAAATGGCTATCTTGTTCAACGGTGTTCATTGAAAGCACATCAAGAGACTCGACACAGCAGCTGTGTTTCAGCACTCCTAGTCGCCTGCCTCAGGAGTCTATTAATTACATGTAAATAAATATGAATTACTTAAAAGAAAACTAAAAATAACACACAAGTTAAATGTAACATCTAAAACCTATAACTGGAACATAAAAAGAACAAACATAATAAATAAACCGCTAAAACTTTATATATGATAAAGCTGAAATGGCCCAACCTGTGTTAGAAACGCAAAACACAAATAATAAAAACTGTGTCTCTATGCATAAACCAAAGGAAATATAAGCGAGAGGACAGCATGACATAAATACTATTATAAACAACCAGCTATTTTGGTCATTAAGCAGCCTTTATCACAATTCTGTGATAAAGGAGCTTAATGACTATGCTGTCCTCATGCTGTGATAGTTTCATGCTTTGCTACATCCTCTGCTTCTGTCTTCATTCTATTGAATTTACTGTGTAGGGTTTAACATTACCTTCTCAGATGGTTCACTTCTGTAAAGCACATTTTGTTAGTGTCCCACCGGACAGGCCCAGAAAGTGACTGATGGGTTGTGTACGCCTTCCAGCAGGTGGAGACTAAGAATTCTGACTCTCATGAGAGCTAATAAGAGCCCTGGCTAGCTAGAGGGCAGGTGGAAGGTGGTGAGCCCTTTAGTCTCTTCCTTTTCCTTTCTGAGCTTTGTCTTTCTTAAAAAAAAAAAAAAGGATTAATATTTCTGGTATTAGTGCTGTATTTTCTCTTTCTTTCTGTGCACCAGTGTTGGTTAGTTTTGAGAGTCTGAGACCCATGGGGATTCTCTGAGCCTCGGGGGGGGGGGGGGGTGTCCCACTAGGGTGGCCAAATCCCTCCCACCGTCTGTTTCTTAGTACAGATCCCAAATTATTTTACTGCACTAACCTCGACACCTTAGTGGGACGGGAGTTCAGAGGGCTTCTTTTTGGGAGACATAGCCACGTTACTGGCTGTTGTTTAAAAAAAAAAAAAAAAAAGCAACAAACATGCAAAGCAGCTCAGCTTTGCATTTCTTTTCAGTGTTGACTGTTTGTTTTCCAGGGTGCGCTTGAAGAGTTTATCCTTGTGAAAGGGTTTCCATTTAAAAAAAACCCCAAAAACTCAGATGCACACCATGGCAGAAAAGCTCTGACGCTGTACTGTTAGCAATGGGGGCTTATGGTGGCGGGAGTTTGTAAATATTGCACTGTGAGAGAAGTACCACTGACTCCTGTCTCTTCTCCATCGACGTTGGCCTCTGGGATGACTGTTCATTAGGAAGTGGGAGATTCTCAAGCTCCTGTTTCAGTGGGAAATGCCACCATTTTGGAGCAGCAGTCAATTTTGCTAGAACGGTCTGCCTCTGTTCAAGAGCAGTTTTCAGACTTTCGCTTCCCACAGCTGAGCATGGAGAGGTCCCTTGTGGGGGGATACCCTCCCGAATTTGTCCTTCAAATGTATACAGCCTTTCTCTTGCACAAGTCAGGCCCCTTTTCTCCAGCTTCCTCTGTTTTGTCAGGAAAGCCTTCATCTTCACTTAAGAAGCCTAGAGTATCCTGGGATTTTGAGGACAGGAATACTTTAGACACAGATTTAGAAATGCCCTACCTCGAAGAAGATGTTGGCTTGGCAGATACAGAATATTCTGAGAACAATGCTTTTGTAGATCCAGTTAATGATACAATTCTCCCTGGGGAATATCCGTCAGTGGTGAGAATTTTCCATAAGGAAGATTTACAGGAATTCATATCTCTGGTCTCTTCTACCTTGCATTTCGAGAAGGAAACCATGGCCATGAAAGGGCGTAAAGTTAGTGTTCTGGTTAAAGGCATTAAAAAGTTGGCCAAGACATTTCCTACGCATCAGGACATCAGGGATATCATCTGGCACATCCCACTGATGATATCAGGGATATCGTCAGTGGGACATGCCAGATGCTCCTTTCTGACTCTTGAGATCCATGGTTTGTCTTTATCCAGTTCCCGATCAGGATAAATATCTCCTCAGGCCTCCAGTTGTTGATGCTGTCATTTCTGCGGTGACCAAGAAAACTACGGTCCCTGTAGATAAAGGCACAGCTCTGAAGAATGTCCAGGATTGGTGTATGGAGACTTTATATTTTGATGTTTCTGCTCTGGCAGTACAAGCAGTCATCTGTGGATCTTTAGTGCTCAGGCATGTTTTCGCTGGTCTGAGAGGGTTTTTAGATAGGACTTCGGATGCCTTCTTGATAGATGAGGAAGTGGCTAAGATACAGATGAGCTCTGCTTTCTTAGCAGATACCTTGTATGATTTGCTGAGGGCTTCTTCTAAATCTGTAGCTTTAAGAGTCACTGCACATCGTTCTCTTTGGCTTCAAGGGTTGGTCAGCTAATTCAGCTTCTAAGTCTAAGGTTAAGTTCCCCTTTCGAGGATCATTTCTATTTGGTGGAGAGACTGATAAATTGGTTAAGAATCTAGGAGACACTAAGGTTTCTCAACTGCCTGAGGATCATCCTAGGTCAACTGCTTGCAGTCTTCTTTCTAATCAGGGACGTGACAGAGATTTTCGTTAGATTAGACTAGGCAGAGTGGCTACTGCTTAGAAGTCTCGGTGCTTTCAGAGATTCCAGTCCTTTTGGGGTGCCTGAATTGGAGGCAGAGATGCGGCTACTTCCTTTCAGTCCCCTGCTTGTCCTTCCCAATGAAGATCTCCAGGCCCAATCTCTAGTTTCTGTGGGAGTTCACTTAGCTCAGTTTAACTGGAGGTGGACCCAGATTACCTCAGATCAGTGGGTTCTCGGGGTTATTTGATATGAGTACGCCTTAGTTTGCATGGCAGCTGCCAGATACTTTCCTGGAGTCTCCTTGTCATTCTCATCTCAAGGCAGGAGCAGTCAGGGATAACCTTGAGAGGCTTCTCGATTTACGAGCTGTCTATCCAGTTCCTTCCTTGGAGATCAGAATGGGTCACTATTCCATTTACTTTGTCGTCCCAAAGAAAGAAGGGTCCTTTTGACTGATTTTGGATCTCAAAGCGATCAATGGGATGCTCAAGATCTCCAGTTTTCATATGGAAACCCTTTGCTCGATCATAGTAGCCTTTCAGTCCAGGAGTTTTAACGCCTCTAGATTTAACAGAGGCCTATCTGTACATCCCAATTCGGCCATTCCACCAGCGTCTTCTTCGCTTTGCGGTTTTGTTAAAGCACTATCAGTTTCATGCTCTGCCTTTTGGCCTCACTATGGCTCCTTGTACTTTCACGAAGGTCATGGTGGTGGTGGTGGCAGCAGAGGCTCTCAGAAAAGAGGGCATTCTAGTTCATCCTTACCTGGACGATTGGTTGATTAATGGATAATAGTGACAACCGATGCCAGCCTCAGGGGCTGGGGGGCTCACTGTATGGGGCATCTGCTCAAGGTCTTTGATACCAGGAAGAGGCATATGCTGCTTGATCAATCTGTTGGAAACAAGAGCAATTCATTTGGCCCTGGAGACATTTCGTCATCTAGTCGAAAACAGGCCCATGCGTGTTCTCTCAGACAATGCAACGGCAGTAGCTTATGTCTGTTGGCAAGAAGGGACAAAGAGTCGTCAGAACAAGAAGTGGCTCTTATGGTTTGGGCAGAACGTCATCTCTCGGAGCTGTCTGCGTCTCATGTGGCAGGGACAACGAATGTTCAGGTAGACTTTCTCAGTTGTCACACTCTAGACCCAGGAGACTGGGAGCTTAGTGTGGTAGCATTTCAAGCTGTTCTTGATTGCTGGGGTCTTCCAGTCATGTATCCTATGGCAACATCTCAATTCCAATGTACCATGATTCTTCAGTCGCAGGAAGGATCTCAAAGTGGAAGGCATAGATGATTTTCTTCAGCTGTGGCCATCAGAGCTTCTTTGAATTACCACCGTGGCCTTTTCTAGGATGTCTCATTTAAAGGATTGAAGCATATGGGGGTCTTGTAATCCTGGTAGCGCCGGATTGGCCCTGCAGGCTTTGGTATGCCAATCTCATTCGTCTTTTAGTGGACACTCCGTTGAAGCTTCCAGAGTCCCCAGGCCTTCTGGTCCAGGGGCCAGTAATTTATTCAGTCCCAACTTGATTTTGTCTTACGACTTGGCTCTTGAAAGGGCAAGGTTGATGAAGAAAGGTTATTCCGCCAATGTGATTGTCACCATGCGACATCGCTCAACTTCTTTGAATTATATTCAAACTTGGTGTATTTTTTAGTCTTGGCGTGCTGATCAGCCATTTTTCCATTTCGAGCATCAGTGGCGCAGATTTAGATTTTTTACAGGAGTGTTTTGATAAAGTCTTGGTGCTTGCTTCTCTTAAGGTGCAGTTTGCAGCATTGTCTTGTTTTTATTGTTGTATCAAAGGAAAATCCTTAGCTAGTGATCCAGATGTTCATTTCCTTAGGGCAACAGGTCTTATTCGCCCTCCTTATAGATCCATCCTTCTGGCTTCGGACCTCAATTTAGTTCTCTCTGTCCTTACTAGACATCCTTTTGAGCCTGTGTCACCAAGCTCTCGTAAAGATTTGATGCTCAAGACAGTATTTTTGATAGCCATTGTGCTCATGATGGTATTTTTGGTAGCCATTGCCTCGGCTAGATGCATATTGGAATTCCAGACATTTACCTGTTGGTCTTTTTTTTAGTTTTCAAAGGAACGGGTAGTTTTGCGCCCTGTCCCTTCTTAAGGTCTTGTCAAGATTTCATGTGAACCAAGCAGTGGTTTGCCAGTACTAGGTTCTTCCTTCAGATCACAAGACCAGTGAATTTAGTGTAAACTGGATATCAGGAGAGTTCTTAAGCAATGTTTGCAGTCTACAGAAGAGTTTAGACAATCAGATCATCTTTTATTGTTGATAGGGGGTTCCCGCAAAGGCTTGGCGGCATTTAAACCTACCATTACTAGGTGGCTTAAGGAGATGATTGCATCTGCTTACCTTCTTTCTGGGAAACCTGTTCATGAAGGAGTAAAAGCACACTCTAGCAGGGGGCAAGCTGCATCATGTGCTGAGCATTTCTTGGTGCCTATTTTGGAAATATGTAAAACAGTCTTCCTTTCATTCTTTTTCTAAACGTTACAGGTGTGATGTTCAGTGTCAGGACACAAGTTTTGGTGCAAGAGTGCTTACGGCGGGATTGCTAGGGTCTCCCATGAATATACTGCTTTGTTACTTCAAAGGAGACAGTGACGGTAACTCAAACTTTCTGGACTGGTTTGGAGGGATGCTAAGGAAGGAGAAATTGGATCTTACCTGCTAATTTACTTTCCTTTAGTCCCTTTGAACCAGCCCAGACCCTTCTCTATGCTGTGGTCTTCAATTAGATTATCTTATGTCCCTTAAGGTGAACTTTTCTGGCTATTTCAGTTCAGTGTTGAGTGTTTTGTTGAGTGTTAAAAAAATGCATTAAGTATTCTCAAAGATACTTGCCTTAATCTTAACACTACGTGTGAGGGTGTGTGTAAATATTAAGAGTGGCTGTTAGAGCAACTTCTGTGCAACCGCACTCAATCTTGTTTTCTCTCCTGCTTTGTAAAGATAATACTGAATCTTCCTCTAGCTAGCCAGGGCTCTTATTGGCTCTCACAAGAGTCAGAATTCTCAGCCTCCACCTGCTGTAAGGTGTGCACAACCCATCAGTCACTTTCTGGGCCGGTCCAGAGGGGCTAAAGGAAAGTAAATTAGCAGGTAAGATTAATTTCTCCTTTATAAACATGCTTCTCATTTTTCATGTTTATTTTATATATGGAGTTAATGTATCTTCTTTGTCCTATGTTTGGGCAAGAAGAGGATTTTTTTTTTCTTCAGAAACTCAGACACGAAGATAAGAAAGTGATCCTGCATATGTCTTATCTTCACAATTCTTCATACCATTGGCTGAAAATTCTTGGGTAGTTTGAGAAATTACATCAAAAATAAGTTTGGTGATTGAAGCCCAAAGGAGAATTTTGATCTTTTGAAGCACTATGTTATGGCACATGGTAATTTACCTAGCTGGGATATAAAGTATGTTGCTACTTTTTTAAATTGGAATGGACAGTTCCCTCCAGTTCTTTTCTATTTATAGCTAATGAAACCCAGGACTGGAACCTGGTGCCATTAGCCTTGATTTGGAACTATGCAGGCATTTCTCCCCTATCCTTACAACCCCACCCAGAATGCGTAGTCTGGTCACTGCAGTGACAGCTCTACTCTAAAACCCTACATTAATGGGGCCTGCATCCAACCATTAGGTACTGTATATGGCTTTGAAGTAGTCACCTGACCCCCTCCTTTTCACTGTCCTGGGGGGGGGGGGGGGGGTGAAAATGTTGGATCTGCAGCAAAACCATCAAGGGAGGTGGACAAAACAGCCTGGGGTGCCAGGCCCAGATGAGGATTCCTGTCAGTAGCAGGGAATTAAGGAACCCTGCTAGGGAAGGGCATTGCAAGACCTAAAATTACTGTAAAGAACTGAGACTGGGGAAAACAGTAACTGTTCAACAAGTTTAAGCCAGCACAAGTTTGGTCTATATGAGAGAGTTGGAAAAAAGGAAGCCACTGCTGGGGAAAAAAAAAAAAAAAGACACATGTTGTGTGACAGGCCATTTGCGGGGGGGGGGGGGGGGGGGGGGGGGGGGGGGGGGGGGGACTCCAAACATTTGGGGACACTAGCATGAGGGAAGAGGTTTTGGAATCTGTTGAGATGAAAGTGTGGAACTTTTTGCTTTCGGTGCAAAGTGATATATGTAGAGTAAAACAACCACTCTGCAAGTACTATCCCTACACTAAAGCATGGTGGTGGCAGCATTATAGTGTGGGGATGCTGTGCAGCACCAAAAATAAGGAGGCGTGTGAAGATCAAGGTAAAGATGGATGAGGCAAAGTACTAACCATGAGGAAAACAAAAGGCAAACCTCTGCAATAATATGAAGTAGAAAATAGTGATTAAAACATTAATTTATTAACATATAATAATAGAAACCATAAAGATTAACACTTCACAAGGCCAGGTTTCATCATTGTGTCTGCTTCAGGGGTACATACAACAATTGGTGACTGTACAATGAGCAAATATCTATACATATACACAAAGAACTGAGGGTCTGAAGCTCTAATGCCAGTGCTAAAAGTGGGTTAGTGCCAGGTTTGCAAAAGTACATAAATATTGCCACACTGGGACAGACCAATGGTCCATCAAGCCTAGCATCCTGTTTCCAACCGTGACCAATCTAGGTCACAAAATACCTGGCAAGATCCCACAAAAAGCTCAATCCATTTTATGCTGCTTATCCTAGACATAAGCAGTGGATTTTCCCCAAGTCAATTTAATAATGGCCAATGGACTTTTCCTTGAGGAAGCAGGCCAAACCTTTTTTAAACCCTGCTAAGCTAACTGCCTTTACCACATTCTTTGGCAACGAATTCCAGAGTTTAATTACACATTGAGTGAACAAATATTTTCTCTGATTTGTTTTAAATGTACTACTTTGTAGCTTCATTGCATGCCCCCAAATCCTAGTATTTTTGGAAAGAATAAACAAGTGATTCACGTCTACCTGTTCCACGCCACTCATTATTTTATAGACCTCTATCATATCTCCCCTCAGCTGTCTTTTCTCCAAGCTGAATAGCCCCAGCCACTTCAGCCTTTCCTCATAGGGAAGTCATCCCATCGCCCTCATAATTTTCATTGCCCTCTGTACTTTTTCTAATTCCACTATATCTTTTTTGAGATGCGGTGACAAGAATTACACACAATATTTGAGGTGCGGTCACACCATAGAGCGATACAAAGACATTATAACGTCCTCATTTCTGTTTTTGATTGCTTTCCTAATAATACCTAACATTCTGTTTGCTTTCTTAGCTGCCGCAGCACACTGAACAGAATGTTCTAATGGTGGGCCGCATTTAAATGCAGTCATTATTTACCTTGCAGCTATGCCCCCCCCCCAAAAAAAAAAAAATCTCTCGGGTGCATTTAGCACAAGAAATATTCTGCCAGGTCTGGGGCAGAGTTAAAAGGGTTTGTTGAGAGGGCAGAGGTCTCTAGTAGCATCCCTTCTCTTTCTCCAGCCTGACTACGCTGCTTTGCTGCTCTCCCTTCCCCCCAACACACACGCCTGTTTTGAGCATCAGCCCCCTTCCTCCATATTAAAAAAAAAAATTATGCCCTAGTGGTACAGTGGCCTTGCCTGCCTCCCTCCTGTCACAAGTCTTGATGATCCAGTGACCCCCCCCCCCCCCAAGAGGCCAGGCCTGGCCTGCCGGGTGGCCCCCTCTGACTAGACCAGGCTAGGCCCAGCCCTCCCAGTCAACTTAGCCTTTTGGTCTAGTGAGGCCCAGGCCCCTCCCAAACCCCTTGGCTCCTGTCTTGCCCTGCCTCTAGCTCTGTCCCCTACCCCTTCAATACATGTTCTCTTTATGTTCCTCGCCTCTCTTTTCTCCTATTGTCCCCAGACCCCCATACTTTGTAGAAAACAGGAATGATGCCCACTCGCTCCTGCTTCTCTGGGCACCAGAGGCATAGCTAGGTAGGTTGCCAGGGGAATGGCCGTTCCCCCAAATGGATGTCCGCTGGTGCCGGCGACTTTTTCATGATCTGCTAAGTTTAAAATACATGCCGGTGCCATTGGCAGTCCACTCTCTGTTCCCCTGTGCCCTCAACCTGGCTACGCTACTGCTGGGCACCTCTTGAAAATGGCATTGTGATGCACCGTGTGGGCCCAGTATGCATAGTGCAGGGCAAGGCAATGCAATGCCATTTTCAAGATGGCACCTGTGAAGCAGGAAAGAGTAGGCATCCATCCTGCTTTCTACAAGATACGGGTGGTAGGTACGGATGAGAGGTGGGTTGGACCTCAGTAGACCACCAGGCCATGGTGATTGGGAAGGCAAGGGGTGGCCACCGGGTAGGCCTGGCCTGGCTTGGCTGGAGACCCATTGCCCCCCACCAGAGCTTGTGATGAGATGGGAGAACCATCAGGCATTTTTTTAAAGGTCGGGGTGGGTGGGTGTTGCTTGACACCAGGGATATGTTTGCGGGACTGGGAAGAGGCGTCTCGTTGGGTTGCAAGTAAGGGATTATTGCTGCGGCATTATGTCAGCTTTCCTGTTATAGTCGTATAACTCTCAAAGTAATTGGCAAAAGAAAACTCTCAAAAAAACACACAACTGTAACTCTGTGAGGTACATTCATATTGTTTTAAAGGGTAAGGGAAAAAGCCTCTGATTCAAGCCCAACCTCCAACCCAATAGTTTTAAGTTAATAACAAGGGTGGAGTTTTTATGTATATGAATGTTGGGTATATTTTTCGTCATAGGCAAAAAACCCTTTGATATACCTAAATACTATCTCCACAGAGTATATGAGGGATCCAAATAAAACATGAAAGAATCAAATCCAAACTTAACTTTCAAGTGCAAGTGCAGGGAAATGTGTGAGTCATTGGTTCAGCACGCTGACTCTGGCCATAGTTTTGCTAGAGAAATGCTGTATCAAGGCGTGAGTAACCAGAAGTAATCACTCACAAACAAACTTCCATGTTTTATTTGGATCCCTCATATACTCTGTGGAGATAGCATTTATGTATATCAAAGGGTTTTTTGCCTATGACTTAAAATATACCCAACATTCATATACATAAAAACTCCACCCTGTTATTAACTTATAACTATTGGATTGGAGGTTGGCTTGAATCAGAGGCTTTTCCCCTTACCCTTTAAAACAATATGAATGCACCTCACAGAGTTACAGTTGTGGGTTTTTTTTTTTTTTTTAGAGTTTTCTTTTGCCAATTACTTTGAGAGTTATATTTATATGACTGGATTTGATACTCTTTTCCCTTTCATTGGTGATACATAGCTTTCCTGTTATATACAGGTACTTATTATGCACCTGGGGCAGTGACTTGCTCAGAGTCACAAGGAAATGCAGTGGGAATTGAACCTGGTTCTCAGTCCACTGCACTAACGATTAGGCTTCTCCTCCACTCCACAGCAATTAATGAATGGATTAGCTCATACCGTTTGCACATGAGCACTAACTGCTCAGATTGTTATTGGACATGAAGTGTGTGTGGGTGGGTGTGGGGGGGGGGGGGGGGGGGGAGAGGTTATGGGTGTGGACTGCTGATTGCAGTTTCAGATATACTCTGTTCCTGGCTGGAGATTTTAGAGCGCTCCTGGATGTCTGACCACCAGATGGGACTTGTAGCATTAATTTTAATAAAGAGAATCAGACACTACAAATCCAACACTGCTTTGCGATTTAAGTTGAAAATCAGTACTGGGCAAAAAGTATCCAACCTGGCACTGCAGTTATGTATGGTAATTATGCACTGTTACTGCTTTTTATTTTTAGACATTTTGGATTGACTGTAAGCTTAAGGACTAGGTTGTGTCCATAGGGCTGCGACTGCCTTTGGGTAATGTATACGACAGCTCCTGTTTAAAGTTTCCGATGTTATAGCAGGGCTCAACAAATACTGGGCATCAGGTCCCTTCTGGGATTTTGTAGCCTCATGAGGTGTGTTTCCTGTTTTATGTTCTGTCCTCCCTACCATGTAAACGGCTCTTCTTCTGCCCACCAGTGGCATAGCCACAGGTGCGCCAGGGCCCACCCACTTAGGGCTCAGGCCCACCCAAAAGTAGCGCACATTTAGCAGTAGCTGGTGGGGATCCCAAGCGCCATCAGCTGAAGATGGTAACGAAAATGCTACTCTCCACGATACTGGCACCTGCACATGCTCAGTTTTCAGCACATGCCTGCTGCAGACTGCAAAGGTAGAAAGAAGTGTTTTCCCACCAGCCAGCTGGGATATTTTCTTGGTGGTGGTGTGTGAAGGGAAGAACACTTGGTGCCCCCCCCCCCCCCACTTCTTGCCTAGGCCCACCCAAAATCTGTTGTCTGGCTACGCCCCTGCTGCCCACCACAACTCAGTGCAGAGTTTTCATGTTACTCTTGTGGTTTCAAGTCATGCCAGATTTGAGACCAGGACAGCAGCTCCAGAATTCATACACCACACTGCTTAAATGTGACATGAGTCTCACTGTTCAGAGGAAGAACTGCAACAGTAAGAAACTATTGGGACAGCAAAAGGGGAAACATTCATCAGAAGAGGAAAGGAGAGAAGGAGGGACAAAAATGTAGTGAAAGAACAGAAAAGATTAGAAGGAGAAATTAAAAAAAAAATTGAAGTATGAAATAGAAAGTAAAATTTAAAAAATGTGAGAAAAGAGGGGAAGTAAGCCCTACTTTTAAGAGGGGATGGGAGAAATGGACTTGAAAAAAAAAAAAAAAGAGGATTGAGAAGTACTAGACCCCCATGAGAGAGTCAAGAAAATGCAACCAAAATATACATTTAGGAACTCCACAGCTCCATAATAACACCTCCTGCTCCCATAAAAATAGCAGGAGCTCAGCAGCCCCAGTGTTATGACTTGTTACTCAGGATGTGCATTTGTTTGAAATGACATGGAAAATGTCACTTCTAACATAGTAGATGATGGCAGAAGTTGTCATCGAAGCCCCTGAAAAGCTGCACTCCAACCCATCCAAATCTATTCAGCCACGATAGGGTATAGACTGAAGAAGTCTGCCCAGCAGTGACTTTGCTTCCGAATTACCGATGTTGCTAAGCTTCTTTAGATCCATTCCTTCTAAACAGGATTCCTTTGTGTTTATCCCACACATTTTTTAATTCCATTACCGTTTTCATCACCACCTCCTGCGGGAGGGCATTCCAGGTATTTACCACCCTCACGGTGAAAAAAATACTTCCTGACATTATTCCTGAGTCTGCCCCCCCCCCCCCCCCCCTTCAACCTCAATTCATGTCCTCTAGTTCTACCACCTTTCCGTGCCTGGAAAAGTTTGTTTGCGGATTAATACCTTTCAAATATTTGAACGTCTGTATCATATCACCCCTGTTTCTCTTTTCCTCCAGGGTGTACATGTTCAGGTCATCAATTCTCTTCTCATAAGTCTTGCTATGCAAACTCCATACCATTTTCATTGCTTTTCTTTGAACGGCTTCAAGTTTTTTTTACATCCTTAGCACAATACAGCCTCCAAAACTGAACACAATACTCCAAGTGGGGCCTCACCAATGACTTGTACAATGGCATCAACACCTCCTTCTGCTGGTTATATTCCTCGCTATGCAGCTTAGCTTCCTTCTGGCCGCAGCCACCGCCTTGTCACATTGGGGGTCTTTTGCTAAAGATTAGCTCTGGTTATCTGCAGTAGGGCTCTGCTGCAGATAACTTGAGGTAATCTTTAGTAAAAGACCCCCACTGTTCTCTCACCTCAGACACCTTCACCCCAAGGTCCCTCTCTTGAGCCGAGCCTTGCTTATGAATCTCTCCCCTCCTATCTAGTACATCTCTTTTGTATTTCTGCACCCCAAGTGCATCACTCTGCACTTCTTGGCATTAAATTTTAACTGACTCAATAGAAAATTACCCACACAAATGTACCACATAGATAACTACTATTATGAGTACAAAAAAAAGATATATTCGTATCTAATAACCATTCACACTAAAACACATCATACTGCCATACACACCTTCGAGTGATTTATGAAAAGTGCTCAGTTCACACGTGCAGTCACCATTAAAATGAGACTGACCAGAGGAGAACTTATCTTATTGAGGGAATGTAGACATACTCATTATTAATGGATTGGGTTGATTTTCTTCACGCGTTACATAATTAATAATGCATATTCCTACATTCCCTCAATAAGATAAGTTCTCCTCTGGTCAGTCTCATTTTAATGGTGACTGCACGTGTGAACTGAGCACTTTTCATAAATCACTCGAAGGTGTGTATGGCAGTATGATGTGTTTTAGTGTGAATGGTTATTAGATATTAATGTATCTTTTTTTGTACATATATTAGTAGCAGTAGGTCTGCCTAGTTCAGGCAGGGGAGGAAGGGAGTTCTCCAGCAGTGACAGTAGCTTTCAGTACCAGGTTCAGGATATCCGTGCATTAGAATTTATGTGCACCGTTTCACAGAATACCCTTAGAAAGTTGCACACACAAATTCTAATTAGTGCTAATAATTGCTTGTTAGTGGCCAATTATCAGTGCCAATTGGCTTGTTAACCAATTACATTGCAAGCGCAATTTGGCTGCACTGCTAAATTTGCATGAGCAACTTTAGCCACCTTATATAGAATAATCCCCTTTGCTCATAAATTAGGCTCATAAATCTAGGAAACGAATGGCAGGCATATTTAAGATCCTCAATTAAGATGAATTTTCAGCTGAAAAGGTAGACTTGGGGAAAGCCACAGCTTATCCATGGGGGTATATAGTATGGAAGCTAGCTACTTAATGTTTGACAATTCAATGCAAAGAAGTGCAGAGTGATGTACTTAGGGAGTAGAAATCCAAGGGGGATGTAGGCGGTGAAAGGCTGATATTAAGAGACAGGAAGAGGGATCTTGAAGTGATAATATCTGAGGATCTGAAGGTGATGAAACAATGTGACAAGGCGGTAGCTGTAGCCAGAAGGATGCTAGGTTGTATAGACAGAGGTGTTTCACGGAGAGAGTAGTGGATGCTTGGAATGCCCTCCCGCGGGAGGTGGTGGAAATGAAAACGGTAACGGAATTCAAACATGCGTGGGATAAGCATAAAGGAATCCTGTGCCGAAGGAATGGATCCTCAGGAGCTTAGTCAAGATCAGGAGGCGGGGCTGGTGGTTGGGAGGCGGGGTTAGTGCTGGGCAGACTTATACGGTCTGTGCCAGAGCCAGTGGTGGGAAGCGGGACTGGTGGTTGGGAGGCGGGGGTAGTGCTGGGCAGACTTATACGGTCTGTGCCAGAGCCGGTGGTTGGGAGGTGGGGATAGTGCTGGGCAGACTTATACGGTCTGTGCCCTGAAAAGCACAGGTACAAATCAAAGTAGGGTATACACAAAAAGTAGCAAATATGAGTTATCTTGTTGGGCAGACTGGATGGACCGTGCAGGTCTTTTTTCTGCCGTCATCTACTATGTTACTATGTGTTGATGCTTCTACACAAGTCATTGGTGAGGCCCCACCTGGAGTGTTGTGTTTAGATTTAGAGGCTGTATCTTACTAAAGAGGTAAGAAGACTTTAAGTGGTCCATTAAGGTGACAAAAATGAAATGGGGATTGTGCCAAAAGACATGAGAAGAGACTGGAAGACCTGAATATATATATACCCTAGAGGAGGGACAGGGGAGAAATGATACAGATGTTTAAATACTTGAAAGGTCTTACTATAGAAACAGATATTTTCCAGTAAAGTTATAATGATAAAATTAGAGGACATGAATTGAAGTTGCGGGGTGGTAGACTTTTTTTTACGGAGAAGGTGGTTGATGCCTAGAATGCCCTCCCGAGGGAGGTGGTGGAGAAAAAAACTGGCAAAATTCAAAATGGTGTGGGATGAATACAGAGGATCTATAATTTAGAAGCTGGATAGTGAAAAAAAAAAAACTTAAAGGGCTGCATATGTGTTTGTATAACAAGTTGTACTTAGTAGGCAACTCTGGCTGTATCAACTAAGGCCAGTGGCCTGTACCGTCTGATTGCCGCATATAGCAATCCAGTTTAGGATGGACTGGAGAGAGCTTCGATGGAAACTCAGTAATTTGGAATGTGAGGACAGTGCCTGACAGACTTTTATGGTCTGTGTCCCGCAAATGACAAGATGGATTCGGATAGGCTTGACAGCAACTCCAGTAGCTGGAACCTAAGGACAGAGCCGGGCAGACATCTATGGTCTATGTCCCAGAAACAACAAAGAAAAACCATGATCCAGTATATAATCTCACATTCATTGTTGATTTAATCTGGAATTGAGAATGAATGTGATTGTTGGGCAGACTGGATGGACCATTCAGGACTTTATCTGCCGTCACTTACTATATTAATTGTAACCTGGATTGGTGGTTGTTTAGAACAGGATATTGGACTTGATGGACCTTTGGTCTGACCCAGTATAATAGCTCTTATGTTCAGAAAGGTTTCTCTCATTAAGAATATGGGAAGAAATATAGAAGTTTTTGTGTTGTAATATTGGAATACATAAGCCAGTAAAATGGTATTTTTTCTTTCCGTCTTCTGCCCAACTACAGAAGGTGCAGCACTTATTAGAGGAGTAACTGACCTGCTGAGAGTTCATTTCTAAGTAACATACGAGGCCTGCTATTCAAAGGATTTATGCTCCTAACTTTGAGAGTTATGCTCATAATTTGACCTCTGAAAATTTACTACAGCTGTGTGCATAACATTGCTTTCAAAATTTCACTAAATTCCTAACTTTAGGAGCATAAAAAGTGGGTGGTAAAAGGGGCAGAATTTAGGGAGGGGGAAAGAAGTTAGGACCTTAGCACTGATTTTCAGAGTAAGCTCATAAATCTGGGCAAATGAATGGCAGGCCTACATTTATGAGCATCATTTTCAAGCTCCTAAATTAAGCTGAATTTTCAGCTGAAAATAGGGCACAAATCTGAGGTTATGAGGCTATTTAGGAGCTCAGCATTTTCTAAATATTGGTTCCATGGTTATTTAGCATTCTTTCTTCCCCATCTAGGACAGGCCTGGATCTCCAAATTAGAACTTATAAACTCCTTGGAGTGAGGTTTTGGGACCAGGGAGTTTCAGATTTGAAGAAGTTACCGAAGGACATTTGGAAGAAAAATTTAATTCTGAAACCTTTCCTAGTAAGGGTCAGAATGTCTCAGGGTACCTGAATTTGCAGAAGAGGCTCCACAAGGCCAAGGTGTCCGATGAATTAAAGAAGTGAATATATAGATTTGGGGGTGGGGAGGTGCACCTTCCCTTGGCAATTTCATGAGCCAGTAATGTAGAAACTTTGAGATTTGTCCATACAGATACACAGAAGATGGTCCTGAGCCTAGAATAACAGTTGGTTTAGATTTTTGTTTGAATATTGATTGAGTTCCCTCCTTTTAAAGTAGTAGCTCGTGAGTTACATACATTCAGTTTCAGAAAGAATGTTCTTGAAGATTGTTTTGCAGATCCCTGGAGGGGGATGACAATTGAAGAGAGAGAGATGGGAGATCCCAGAGAGAAGACCAGTCTACTTGATCAGGACACCCGCTGGCTCAGACAAAAGAAAGAAGAGACCACAGCTTCAGAGGAAAAGCTAGAAAGCTTCTTGAATGTCTACAATCCTTTGACTGGATGGTGGTTTCTTTGGCTGAGTGAACACATTTCTAACAGTGTCTACAATCTACAACCTTGGATGTGATCTCCCCTCCCTATGGTCATGGAAGGGAAGGGAAGAGGCTGCACGTACTGACTCCTGGATCTTGGAGAGGATGAGGATGACATAGAAGAAATGGCACTAAGTTTCCCACACTACCTGGGGTTAGGAGTGAGGTTCATTACTCTAATGGTATGTGCAAAACTAACCCATTTGGAGACATTGCCCCTGGGTGCTCTGCTTCACTTTGCAGGTGAACATTCTTGGTGCTATCCTGAATGATTCACTGATTGATGCTTGTGTCACTGTCTCTGATATAGGAACAGTAGTGTTCCCAGTCATACCTCACTACATGCTGATCATTGCATTGTGACTTTTCTAGTGGGACCATCTTGCAAACACAGCAGACAGGTCAGGGAGTTTTGCAGAACTGGTGCTTACACAGTGCCATGCAGGTTTGGTTTGGTACTGGTTTATTAAAAAAAAAAATAATAACAGTGACTGGCCTGGATCAGGTTTTTGCTCCACAGTCTGACTGCACAGACAGCATTCACAGCCAATTAGGATGATAATTTCTGCCACTGCTCAAATGAAAAGTGTACACTGATCTTATTTGACAGTTGTGCTTTTTTGCAGGGCTCTGGTTCTGGGAATAGTCTATTAAGGGAACTGGAAATGGGGTAATTTGCTTTTAGCGTCTCTGGCTTCTTACACAAATCCTTTTTACACTCTGGTAGCACGATAATGCTTACTTCATTTCACACACATGGCTGAATTATTTCAAAGGAAAAATGTTCTAGACAACTTTAAACTGTTCCTATGAACTAACTGAAATAGAAAAAAAAACTAAGATCCAGTTAAAGGGTAAAGTTATTTAGACAGGACAATTTGTTTTATAAACTGACAAAAATGTTTGTGCAAAATTATCCAGGACAATATTCATAGCCATTTATCTGGATAACATCTACAGTTTGTGTCATCTGCTCTGCAGTTAACACAGGGTGGCAAATTCTGCTCTGTGTACCTGAACAGAAGTCCTCCCAAAAATGCTGAGAATGCCTGGAAGTTACCACAGTGGTTTTGCTCGTAATAGGGGTAATTGTACAAGGAGCTGCCTAGATGCAGGAGAAGCCAGAGGATGTGGTAATGTTGGTTAGCATATCTGGGTTTAAAAAAGGTTTGGACAAGTTCCTGGAGGAAAAGTCCATAGTCTGCTATTGAGACAGACATGGGGGAAGCCACTAGCATGGAATGTTGCCACTATTAGGGTTTCTGCCAAGCACTTGTGACCTGGCTTGGCCACTGTTGGAAACAGGATACTGGACTAGATGGACCATTGGTCTGACCCAGTGTGGCTATTCTTATGTTTTTAAGTTTATATGTTCTAAAAGTGAATAGATTTTTTACTCTTTAAAAAAGTACAAAGACTAGGGGACACTCAATGAAGTTATACGGATATAATTTTAAAATAAATATGAGGAAATATTTTTTTTACTCAATGAATAGTGAAGCTCTGGAACTCATTGCCAGAGAATGTGGTAACAGCTGTTAGCGTATCTGGGCTTAAAAAAAGATTTGGATACGTTTCTGGAGGAAAAGACCATAGTCTGCTATTGAGACAGACATGGAGAAACCACTGCTTGCCCTGGGATTGGTAGCATGGAATGTTGCTACTATTTGGGTTTCTGCCAAGTACTTGTGACTCGGATTGGCCACTGTTGGAAACAGGATCATTGGTCTGACCTAGTATGGCTATTCTTATGTTCTTAAGAATGCACATAAATGCAGCTGTTCTAGTCATTTATGCATATTTGTGGATTATATACGTTCATAAATGACCATTCTCTGGCTACATGCTAGTCTGTAAGTATATACCACAATTCAATGGCAGTTGCATTGGAGGTGGGTATTTGCATGAGCGGGAGTGAGCACAGAGCGTATATTCATACTATCATCTGCACACGCTGTTTACCAATCTAGATGGCAGCATGCACACTATCTCTATGACTGGTATGTACTTGAGCTGTTCTGCTAGTATTCTGTATTTAAAAAAATAGGCACCTACTTGTCTACAGAGGATACTCCAAATAGGGGCCCCTTTAGAAAATTACCTTCAACCCCCTGGATTCTATATAGTGCTCCCAAAATTACATGCCGAAATTTGGGTGCATGCCCAAGCAATAATTGGGCACTAAAACCCCGTTATTGCAGTTAGTTGGCTTTGAGTAGACGTGTATCTGGCCATACGCTATCCTATGAGGATTAGTACCCAACTTTTCTAGTGTGTATTTGAAAAGGGGATGAGGCCAGGGGGCATGCCTTAGGCATTCCAAAGAGTTGCATGTGGGATTACAGAATTTGGTCTATGTGCACTTAACTTGGACACCGGCATTTACACCTGGTTTCAGCAGGCATAAGTCCAGCTCCCTAAAGTTAGGTGCAGGATCCACACCTATGCGCTATTCTATATAAGATGCACCCTTTCTAGAAGAGCAATTAGCCTATGTTTCGGTGCTGCCTATCAGGGCCTGGGGCAGGGCCGCCGCCCCCCCTGGATCACGGCCACCCCCCCCCAATCGTCGCCACTGCCCCCCCCCAGATCGCATCCCGAGGCCCCACCAGCAGAAGACGTCTTCCTCCAGCACTGCACTTCTGCGGATTGCCTACCCCTACGGCTGCTTTTCCTCTCAGGGCATGCTCAGTTTCAAAACCCAGCATGCGCAGCTGCGAGGAAAAGCAGCCGCTCAGCTGGGCAAAAGAGCAGTGCTGGAGGTGCTACTCCAGGTTCTCCCCAGCCTCCAAGGCGGGGGGCCTGGCTGCAGCACCGAAGTTTTCTCTCTCTTGCTCCTGTCAGGACGCGATCACTTGGGTCCTCTCTGCAGCAGGAGAGAGAGAGAGACTCTAGAGCCAGGCCCCCCTTGGAGGCTCAGGGAAATTTGCCCCCCCCCCCTTCTCGGCGGCACTGCTGCCTATTGAATTCCCTTCAACCTGTCTTAATTTTTGCAGTTAAAGTGCATTAGGTGTAAAACTTTGGCACACTTTAATAAATAAAGGCTTCAAATTCAAACCTTGGTAGCCTACATTTCTTTCTTAATGGCCAGGGGTGGGGGGTGAATAACTGACAGCACCATTCTTCTTCCTTATCTTCATTTTCAGGCACCTGTTTACAGTTCCATTTCTGCATTTTCATATTCCTATTAGAGGTTCTATTATGATAGTGTCAAACCTAACTTATGAGGCTGTTTTAGACATATAATTATACTTATAAATAGATGGCAAATAAACTTTGGGCCAATATTCAAAGAAAGTTATACCTTCATTAAGTTCCACTGGACATTGCCTACACATGTACTTTTAAAACATATATGGCTAAAATTGAACCATTAAAATCAGTAAATGACCTGATTCTAAAAAAGAGACACAGCAAGCAAGGACAGGTATAAAAATTGTCCAGATAGTTGCAATGTTCAGCTGCTGTTCTTCAGCTCTATCATACGTAGCGCGGGGCAGTGGGGGCAGTCCACCCCGGGTGCTAGCAGGGAGGGGGTGTGTGGAACGGGCATGCACTGTCGGCTCTGCCAATCCCCTGCCCCAGTTGATGTCTGAGGGGTCAGGGGACCAGCGGGACCGGCAAAGATGACAGCTCGTGCCTGCTCCTTGCACCCCCTTGCTTGGAGGAGGAGAAGGGATTCCCCATTTGTATGTTCAGTATCACTACCTATATGGATTAAGTTGAATACTGTAGTCCGTATTCATTTATGCCAGTCACTGCATCAGCTGAAAACTGGCCCCAAGGTTTTCAGATAAAATTATACTTATTCTATATAAAGCTTGTGAACAGTATATGTCCTGTGCAATGTTTCTACTTTAATGACGTTTAATGTTGGCCCTTTTAGGTGTTTTTTTATTTTTTTTTACTGAACATTTCTTAGGAGTGTATTTAAATACTTGCAATATACAACAAAAAATAAAAAACATACTCCATATTTCTGAATATACAGGATCATGCATTTTTTTTTACAACTACACTTAAAACAGGTAGCTAAACAAACAAACAAAAGATGCATTTTAAAAAACTCAGCTGTTTTTATCTCCATGCATATTTTCAACATGGATGGGCACAATTATATTTGCCCACTTATGAATAACTGGAATGAATAATGCAACTGATCCAATGATGGAAACCAGGAGAAAAGTCCACAAAAACATCCGATCAAGCACTCGGGCCACAAACTTCCAGTCCTCAACAACCTGTAAAATGAAAAAAAAAAAAAAAAAAACGTTTTACATGCCTGATACAGATTTTTTTTTTTTAATTGTACCCCGTGCTTTTCCCACTCATGGCAGGCTCAATGCGGCAGGCAATGAAGGGTTAAGTGACTTGCCCAGAGTCACAAGGAGCTGCCTGTGCCAGGAATTGAACTCAGTTCCTCAGTTCCCCAGGACCAAAGTCCACCACCCTAACCACTAGGCCACTCCTCCACTCCTGGCGGGTTTCTTGCCCATTAGAAACCCGCCAGAAAACAAGTGATGGAACTGTTGAGCTGGGGCTGAGTGTGCAAGCTTGTTTCCTTCAATGCACTGCCCTGTGCTTATTTTAGTGGCGTTCCTAGGCTGGCTGACACCTGGGGCGGATTGCCGATGCGCCCCCCCCCCGGGTGCAGCACGGCCCCCCTGGTGAAATTACACCCCTCCCCGGGTGCAGCGCGACCCCCCCCCCCGGCGAAATTACACCCCCCCCCCCCCGGGTGCAGCGCGCCCCCCGTGTGCATTTTTACCTGCTTGGGGGGGGGGGGGGGTGCCACGCGCCTGTCTGCTCCGAGTCCGCTCATTCCCTGCTGCTCCCTCTGCCCCGGAACAGGAAGTAACCTGTTCCGCGCAGAGGGAGCAGCAGGGAGGGAACGAGCGGACTCGGCCAACAAGCGCGCGGCACCCCCCCAGTGGCGTGCACCCGGGGCAGACCGCCCCCCCCTTGGTACGCCACTGGCTTCTCTCTCTAGATAAGCAGCATGGAAGACTAGTTCACCACAAAAGAGAAACAAGTAACCAAAAGGAACAAAACAGTGCAGACAACTGTGATGACATGGTACAGTCAGTGTGCAGATAAAATTCTTAAGTCCTTTATTAAATAATGTTCAATTGTTGTGGAGGACTTGACAAGGGCAGTGTTTTGGAATTTTAGGCTGCATCAGGAGTCCAAAATCAGTATACTAAACCAAATCGCGCGCTGAACCATCCAATGGAGTAATTAGCTATCTCTTCCCAAAGGAACACTAGGACAAATTGTCAAGTTGCATGCTAAATGAAGTTGACACAAAATCGTCACAAACATTCTGAAGTAAGACATCAGTAGCACTGAGTAAACTTCACTTAAAACCTGTACTGTGTCATCATGGTTGCCTCCACTGATTAACTCACCAATTAGATTTTACCCTTACTAAGGGATCCTTTTACTAAGCTGCACTAAACAGATGATCAAAAGCCCCCTGCTGTTCCAAATAGCGCTCTAAAAATAGCACTGGAACAGAACAGGGCTTTACCCCCCCCCCCCCTAAGATCAGAGATAATAGCATGCAAATTTATGTCTGCTATTATTTCTGATCATAGGATAAAGTGCGGGAGGATTATGCCTGAGCCATGTGCTGGACAGGGCTGAGTGCCACTATTTTCAAGACAGCGCTGCTGGAAGAGGAAGGAGTTTACCTCCCTCCTCCAAATAAGGTTTAGGGGGCAGGAAAGAGGACCGCTAGACCACCAGGTTTTTTTTTGGGGGGGAGGGGGTTGATTTGTGGCCCACCAGGGCTTTTTGGGGGGGGATGTGAGGAGGGGTTAGGGGGGCTACAGATCCACTGGATCTCCAGTCCCCCTAAACTTGTGTTGGGGAGGGACTGAAGGTCTGCCGGACCTCCAGCCCCTGTGTCGCTGGCTGGGGGGTCGGGGTTCTGCTTCTGCGTGGGGGGGGGGTTGTATTGGGGGGAATGGGGGGGCCTGCTAGCATGCAAAATCCATGCTGGACAGGGCTCACCATTCCTCCCCAATGGTCTGTAAACCCTAATGCCAGCTCCAAGCTGGCGTAGGGTTTGCCGCAGACAGTGCGCCAATGTTTGGTGCACTGCTCGCTGATCATTGGGGAGAAATATGTTTACAATGTATTTGCATGCTAGTTGCATTCAAAGTCTGCGAGCGCGTTGTTTCATGTGCTCAGGGGCTCTGATCATGGGGTGGCAGCAAACGCAGGAGCTGCTAATAGCCTCTAGTGCCCGCGTTTTCTTCTGATCATCTGCCCATTAGGCTTTTCCCACATGCTAAGGCCATTTTTACCACAGTAGTAAAATGGCTACTTTTTCACTTTAATACTGGCCATGAGCACTTATTAACACCCATTGTGTAGGTGGTAAAGGCTCACACAGTAATGTAGATATGCTGATTAACACAGGCACACCCTCTCTCTGCCCCGACACATCCCCTCAAACAAAAGGTCCCAAAAATTTTAGCTCACAGCATGCATACATTTGGCACTTGCTGCAGGACGCCTAAGCGTGTCCCACAATACACCATTTTAAGCTGCGCTAGGTATGTGTTAGTGTGTAACATAACTTAATAAAAGGGCCTCTAAATTTATTTCTTACTCCCTTCTCCCACCTCAAATTCCCCAGACAAAGAAGACAAGCTTTCTACAAGCTTGCAGTTTTAGCTTCATTTTGAATACCTCACTTCACTCATGTGCCTGGACTATTAGAATATAACACAACCCCAGATTATCTCGGCCTTAGAATTGTCTCCAAGACATTATGTTGCTGTTATGTTTACCTGTTTCTTCAGCTAAAACAAACAAAAAATAGTGCTATATAGGAAAATGAAGCGGCAACTCTACCTCTCGGACATCGTGCTCTTTCATGACATGCCTGGTGATATACCGGATAGAATCGAGAGCTGCTTCCAAAGTATTCCTGGAGGACTCTGAGCCACTGATTGTACCAGTTTCCTCTCTTCTCGTAAAGTATCTGTCCACATGACTCCTCATACAGAGCAGCTTTGGAAGTTTGTGGAGAAATATCTTTCGAACCCAAGGTGCCATGGTATTGTGTGTCGAGGAGGAACGGTGGTGAATGTTAATAGCAAAAACAGTTATCACGATGGACAAGGTGACAAAAATCATAGTGAAGACCAAGTACTCGCCGATAAGAGGAATAACTTTGGATGACGATGGTATGATCTCTTCAATGACCAGAAGAAAAACGGTCAAAGACACAAGGACAGATGTGCAGAGAGCAATCTTTTCCCCTTCATTTGAGGGAAGGTAAAAAACAAGGACAGTTAAAAATGAAAGTCCTATGCAAGGAATGATGAGGAACAACATATAAAAAAGTGGCAAACGTTTGATGATAAATGAGTAAGTGACAAATGGGTACTGGCAACGTCCATCAGTTCTGTTCCCTTTGTTTCCTGTCGCATTCATTATTTCCCATTCTCCATTGTCAAAGAAATCTCTCTTGTCCACATCATGGTCCTCTAAGATGATATCAACCTGTGATCCATCATAAGTCCAGGATCCAAACTTCATGGAGCAGTTTTGTAGATCAAAAGGAAAGAAGGTGACATCTATAGTACAGGAGCTCTTATAGTTGGCAGGTGGAGTCCAAGTTATGGTGCCATCGTATTTAACGACTGACTTGGTAACTGACCCTTCAAAACGCCCATCAGCACTACAAACAGAAGAAAATCTGGATTCAGTTCTGATCAATTTTTCTTTTATTATGGAAAAAAATGTTTCCTTGGGAATTTATGCCACCTCATCAAAGATAATCATGGTGCAATCAGCCTTGGAGCGAGCTGTGTGCATCCTTCTTGTTGGAGGAATCAGAATTCAGGTTATAGCCATTTGAAGGAGATACAAAACAAGGGGGGTTTTGGTGGATAGAATAGTAGAATCAATCCAATTTGCAAGGCAACTATATAAATCTCTGGCTATAATGAAAATCTAGCACTTTCCTTAAGTTGATTGTCATGTTTTGTACTTGAGCCATAGGAGACAATAATACATTTTAGTGTAGCTGAATCAGATGAACCTCTGTCAACAAACTCACGTAGAGTGGGCAGATCACAGTAACCTGAAACAGGGGCATAGCCAGACCTCAGCGGGAGGGGGTCCAGAGCCCAAGGTGGGGGGCACAGTTTAGCCTGCCACCCCCTTGCCACTTTCGACCCCCGCCGCCCCTCCCCTACCACTTTCGATTCCCCCCTCCTGCCGCCGACCCTCCCCCGTCGCCAGGTACCTTTGCTGGCGGGGGTCCACAACCTCCGCCAGACGAAGTCTTCTTCAGCGCCGGTCTCCAGCGCATTTGCTGATCTGTTTCTGTGAGTCCTGACGTCCTGCACATGTGCATGCAGGACGTCAGGAATCAAGACTCACAGAAACAGATCAGCGAACACGCCGGAGACCGGCGCTGAAGAAGACTTCGGCTGGCGGGGGTTGGGGACCCCCGCCAGCAAAGGTACCTGGTGGTACTATGAGGGGCATTTATGATATGACATCTAAGTCGGACTTTGGACATTTTGCATTAAATGTCTCAAATCTGAATAGAAAACACGGTCATTTTCAAAACCACAAAACGTATAGTGTTATGTGATTTTTTTGGAAGACTTTTGAAGTGATTTTGTATTTCAGGTTTTCACAGAACAGTGCACAAGTAAACTATGGAGGTTTTTCAGGCCAATGATTAGTCCTTAGTCTGCAGGGTGTTGTATCCAAATTGGAGAACCACAGACTTCTGAGGTCGTTGCCTCTGTTTATCTTAATGATTTATATATTTGTACATTTTTTGTTTGCTCAATCACCAGGGGTAAGACTTTCTGGCACTAGGGAAGAACGGTGTGACATTGCTTTTCATTTTGAGAAGTTTGTTGCTCTTTGCTGGGCAAACATTTGTTATTGACATACCTAAAATATTGCTTGATGAGCACGCTTAACACCAAACTTTGGCTTAATGGGAGTTATTACCACATGTAGGACTATAGATAATAAAGATCATACTTGTCAAACAGAACTATATCAGGAGTCCAAATGGAATCTGAAGGGACACGAATGGATTTTATTCCAGCATAGTTGTCAGGATCCCATCGTAGTTTCACATCTACCCATTCCTAAAACAAAGAGAAACACAGCCTCTAGTATTACTCAGATACTTCTAACAATCTCAGCTCTGGAATTTCAAATCCCAAAAGCCTATCTGTTTTAGCAGTACAGCACAAATGGTAGTGTAGTATTTAGGGGAAGGATAACACACAGCTGGAGGTATGCATTCAAAGGTATAATACGTGTGTATCCCATCCTTACATTGATAGGTAACAGCTCTGTGGCAACTTAAGTCCCTTCTACCTGTTACCTCTGTAGGGGTATTTCCCTGTGTGTCTCACCTTGCTGGTCTTGGCCTGTATAATCCTATGACATCAAGATGGAGTCTGCAACCTAAGACCTGCACATCAGTGATTTAGCTAATTCAGCTTTCTGGAAAATCACTAGCAGTCATGTAACACCAAGGACATGCTGTGGGCAACCAGCCCCCCTTTTATCTCCCTGAGAAGCTGAGAGGGAGTGAGACATGGCTCCAGCAAGCCGGGTGAGAAGCAGAACATGCATACCACAATGTAACAACTTGAAGGTCAAGAACAACGATCGCTCCTTGCCATGCAGTGAGCTGAGGAGGATCCAGATTGGTCTCGTCTGGTCACCTGGGAATTGGGGACTCAGAAAAGCGGGGACAGAAAGAATTTAGTTGTTCGGAATCCCTGGAAGAAGGTGGAGGCGGACAAGAAGACGAGTGAGAGAGACCTGATAAGGTCCACCGTCTTGTGAACTGTGTATCTGGAGGAAGTAGCGTTGGTTCAGCTGTACCAGCACAGAGTGACCTGTAACCCCTGTTTGCTGCAGAGTACCTGTCCTATCTCAGAAACTAAGAGTCGCAGTGAAAATCAGCTTGAGTCTAGAGAAGTATCCTGTGCCAACTCCAGAGAGACTGCCCGAGAGACAGCCTGGTGAGAGATACAGTGATTTATTTCCTATTAGTCTAGGTTTAGTGAGTGGTGATTACCTGAGCATAAGGCTGTTTATAGTCATGACTGTGGTCAGGAGATAAGCTGCTAATAACCATACTACCTTGTAACATAGTTGTAGTAGTATCTTCAGTTGTGTAATTTTACCTAATAACCGGTAAGAATCAGAGTGTTTAGTTGGTGACGATATATCTTGTAATTCTTTTATCAGCAAGTTATAGTTTGCATTCGGCTAAGCTAGCTGCAGAGTTTCTATTTTTGTATATCTTCTTTTATATATCTATAATAAAATCTAATATATATTTCAGCTGATTTCGTCAGTTTCGTTTCTCTCTATTGGAAGTATTGGCTTGGGGCCAATCCAAGGTTCCCCCCCCCCCCTTCCCTAGACAGAAAACAGAGTATTTGGCTTGCAAATAATTCTGTTGGGAACCTTGGGCACAGGTGACGCTGGGGGGAGATTTCTCCAATAAGTATCACCTGTGATTTACCTACACCTCTCCAATATCTTGGACCTGTGGCAGCTGAAAGGAGGAGATTTGGGAGCAGAGCTAATACAAAAAATGCCAAAACACCTACAGAACTCATATCCACATGGGCTAAACATCCAGTCTAAAGTTAACCGGACAAACTTGTCCAGTTAACTTTAGGTCAGCTGGACAGTGCTAGCCAATCCAATTTAAACTGCACCCCAGAAACTCCCCTATCTCTTTATATGTAAGTATATTTAGAAGACACTATGACTTGCCTGTACAACATTTAAAGCTATTGGGAAATGTTAACTATAAAAATGTGCCACTAACTCCCAAAGTTAGATGGACAAGCTTTTGGAATACCAACATCAATTTGTAGATTATAAGAAGATATTAGCAGAGATATGCATGCATACCTCTGTGACCTTGCACCTTGGTTTGTACCACTCCACTTGTAAAAGAGTTTACTACAATATGTTTTGGCTATCAAAAGTTAATTTGGGCTCATTTTATTATCAGCGTTAGCCAAAAAGAAAAATACACTAGAGATTCAACAGTATGTGGTTCATTAACTCACAGTATTGCTTAAGCTGCAGCCTAAAGATGGATTCCAAATTTAAGAGAGCAAGACGCAGTTCTTGTTATTATACAGGCGGTAAGTATTAAGAATTGACTTGAACAAAATAGCCAACTATCAGCTTACTCATTAAAGAAATTCTTTGAGTAATTATTGTTGCTAATATTTCTTTTTTTTTTTTCTGTGTATGCAATTTCTTTATATATAGTTATTCCTTTTGATTGTAATCCGAACTGAGCGGTTTTTCGGTTTGCAGTGAAATATAATCATTTATTGTACTGTATCGAATAAAGAAAAAGTTGAGTAAAGTCTTGGCCTTGGCATGTGAACCAACAGAAAAGTAAATGAAGTGAGGTTCTACTTCTTTCTTTATGTGCCTTTGATGAGGTTGGTGTAAACATATGGTGAGGTTAGTTATAATGGCAAGTTGAAAACATGTACGAGCATATACAATCAAAGAGAAGTTGGTGGCTATTGAAAAAAGTAAATCATGATGAAACCCACGCTTATGTTTTGGGAACTGGTCATATCCGAATTCACATGTCATGAGTAGCTTGAAAGCCAAGACAAGCTGCATGATTTTGTGAAGGACACTGATTCCGGTAAGAGTTTAGTTTGCTATTTGGCTACTTCTGATTTGGACACAGCCATGAGCACGTGGTTCACTCAATACTGGGAAGAAGGAATACCAATCAGTGGCCCAATCCTGCAGGCCCAAGGGATGAATCTTTTCAGACCAGTAAAGGATAGCTGGGTCATTTCAAGAAGCGATTTAGCATAACTGCAACAATAATTCCTGGGTAAAAATGTGGTCTGCAGATGACACAGCTGCAAGTTTTTTTTTTGTTGTTACATTTGTACCCCACGCTTTCCCACTCATGGCAGGCTCAATGCAGCTTGCATATACAGGTGCTTATTTGTACCTGGGGCAATGGAGGGTTAAGTGACTTGCCCAGAGTCACAAGGAGCTGCAGTGGGAATTGAACCCAGTTCCTCAGGATCAAAGTCCACTGCACTAACCACTAGGCTACTCCTCCACTAGCAGCATTCCATGTAGAATCTCCAATAGTAACAACATTCCATGTAGAATCTGAAATAGGGAAAGGGAAATGGGACTTGATATACTGACTTTCTGAGGTTTTTGCAACTACATTCAAAGCGGTTTACATATGTTCAGGTACTTATTTTGAACCAGGGGCAATGGAGGGTTTGAGTGACTTGCCCAGAGTCACAAGGAGCTGCAGTGGGAATTGAACTCAGTTCCCCAGGATCAAAGTCCACTGCACTTAACTACAAGGCCACTAGGCCAACATTCCCAGCACAACTGAAAAATGTTATCAAAAGTGGTTGATACAACGAAGAATATAATTTACAACTGTGATGAAACTGCTTTGTTTGCCAACCTCTCCTACCTGACAAGTCTCTGAGCTTCTGATATAATGAAGTCTCGCTTTAAGAAGATAAAGGATCAGGTAATGTTACTATTTTGCATCAATAAAGCTGGCAGTGATAAACTGACTCTGCTACTTTATTGGGAAATTTAGCAACCCCAGGTGTTTTCACCATCTAAATCGAGCATCCTTCCCCATGATATCTGCAAATGGTAAAAATGCCTGGATGACTATGGTTATCTTTGAGCTACAGTTTCATAAACATTTTGTCCTGGAAGTACATAAGCACTTGCAGGCAAAGAAGCTGGAAGCCAAGGCCCTACTGCTCTTTGATCACTGCCCCGTTCATCCTCCCTTTTCCTGAGATTAGTAATATACATATGGTTGTTGAAGCATGTGTCCTCTTGAATTCAGCCCCTGGACCGAGGAATAATAAAGAATTTTACGGTTAACTAAAGGCGCGAACTAATAATCGCGACGATCTCCAATACATCTGATGTAGTCAGCTTCTCGAAGGAATTAAACATGAAAGAAATCTTGCAACAGGCCTTCAGAGGAGGTAGCCTTCAATATAACCAAAAGTAGATTAATGATTTTGTTATCCCAGGTTTTCAATCCTTGGCAGCCGACCTCCGAGTACTAAAGAATCTCTACTGTAGTTCTTAAAATCTCAAAGAATTGCTGCTACCTGTGCAGTGCAAAATGTGTTTATGATCTCATTGCTGAAGGCAATAGATTTCCTGCCAAGTGAAGTTATAAACCTTCCTAAGAGGTGATAAATCTCCTTTGGGAACAAAGGCTCTGCAGATCAACCACGGGTACGAAAAGGCCTGCAGTCTGTAACAGACTTGGGCCCAGATGCACTAAACGTTTTTCATCGTTAAATGAGCCCTTAAGGAAGAATTTCCTATCCTTTCCATGCACTAAAGCCTATTTTTCGACGGCAGTAGCAGCTAACGAAACTGGAATGCAAATGAGAAACTACCATTGAAATGTAGACAATTCGGAATGCACTAACCATACCGACGATAGCAACGATTCACTTACCGCCAGAAATTTAATGTCAGCTCAGACCTGTCGTTAAAGCCTGAGCTGTCATCTCCCCACTGCCCCCTGCACGATGAAAAACCAAATTGCTGGCATGTTTTAAAAGAAAAGTGGCTCCCTGCTTCCCTGTGCCTAAAATAAAAAAGGAAACTAAATTAAAAAAGGATCGGGAGGGGGCAAAGGCGCTCATCAGCAGCGTCCTGTATGGACGGCCTTGCCTTGCCCCCCCTCCCGAAGTCCCCGCTGCTCCCCGCTGCTCCGTTTGTGAAATAAAAGCTTTTAAAAATGAAACCTTTGCAGTTGCTGGGCTCCCCCTCCCTTCCTGTGTCTCTCTTCTTTAGTCGGCAATGCTCCGCCTCCTGCCCTCCTCCACCTCCGTGCCCTGCCCCCCCCGATTTCGTCCCCGCCGCTCCCCCCCCCCCCCACCGGACCCCCCCTCCACCATAATGGCCGGTGCAGCGCCTCTCACCTATGTTTGAAGGCGCTGCACAGGATGGATCAGCTATTCTTGAGCTCTTCTGTCTCCTCCGATGTCTCCTTCTTCTTCCTGTGTCCGCCCTCCTCTGACGTCAGTTATCTACGTAGATAGCTGACGTCAGAGGAGGGCGGACACAGGAAGAAAAAGGAGACATTGGAGGAGACAGAAGAGCTAAAGAATAGCTGATCCATCCTGTGCAGCGCCTTCAAACATAGGTGAGAGGCGCTGCACCGGCCATTATGGTGGAGGGGGGTTCCGGTGGGGGGGGGGAGTGGCGGGGACGAAATCGGGGGTGGTGGGGCACGGAGGTGGAGGAGGGCAGGAGGCGGAGCATTGCCGACTAAAGAAGAGAGACACAGGAAGGGAGGGGGAGCCCAGTAACTGCAAAGCAGGGGCGTATCTGGACTCCGGCGGTAGGGGGGGCCAGAGCCAGAGGGAGGGGGCACATTTTAGCCCCCCCCCCGCCGCCGCCGAGCCCCCACCGCCACCAATGACTCTCTCCACCCCCCTCCCGCCGCCAACCCTCCCCCGCTGCCGTTCTTACTTTTGCTGGCGGGGGACCCCAACCCCCGCCAGCCGCGGTCTGCTTCCACCTGCCGCTGCCGTAAAAACGTCTTCTTCAGCCGGCGGGGGACCCCAAACCCCCGCCAGCCGCCCCGCGGTGTTTAAACTTCATCTTCGGCCTCCGTGGCCGTGCTGCTCTGATAGGCGCTGTTGAAATCCACTTCGGAGTCTGACGTCGCAGCACGTACAACGTACAACGACGTCAGACTCCGAAGTGGATTTCAACAGCGCCTATCACAGCAGCACGGCCACGGAGGCCGAAGATGAAGTTTAAACACCGCGGGGCGGCTGGCGGGGGTTTGGGGTCCCCCGCCGGCTGAAGAAGACGTTTTTACGGCAGCGGCAGGTGGAAGCAGACCGCGGCTGGCGGGGGTTCGGGTCCCCCGCCAGCAAAAGTAAGAACGGCAGCGGGGGAGGGTTGATGGCGGTAGGGGGGTCCAGGGCAAAATCTGCGGGGGCCCAGGCCCCTGAGGCCCCACGCAGATACGCCCCTGCTGCAAAGGTTTCATTTTTAAAAGCTTTTATTTCACAAACGGAGCAGCGGGGAGCAGCGGGGACTTCGGGGGGGGGGGGGGGCAAGGCAAGGCAAGGCCGTCCATACAGGACGCTGCTGATGAGCGCCTTTGCCCCCTCCCGATCCTTTAATGTTTGTGGAGACATGCAGGGGAAAGTGGGGAGCCACGTGTTTGTGTTTTCTTTTTTTTCTTACGTTTCTGGCATGCGCAGAGCAGCCAGCATAACGCTTGGCTGCTTTGCGCATGCTTTACGAGCCGATTACCGACGGGGATTAGTGCATCGTTCTTTACAATATCGCACCAAACATTTTGGGGCTGTGTTTTTGGAGCATGTTTCGTTATTTCAGATTCGGTAAAGGTTTTTACGTTTCTGATTTTTTTACGTTTGCTTGATGCATCTACCCCTTGTTCTTAAATGTCCTTAATTTTGTTTTTTTTTATGTTATTGTGTAGTTATGGCAACTATTGCAAACCACAAAAGTATATTAAGGGGGTAATTGTACAATAGTATTTTATCCATGTGTAACTTTTAACATGCAGAAAAGGTCTTTCAGAACATTACCCATGAACACGTGCATATACGTAAGTAAGGTGACAAAACTGTGCATACTTGCAGGTGCACTGCTTGTAGATGTTCTCAAGGGTATAGTTTGTGCAGAGCAGGGGTGGGGTCACAATACACCTGTGTATTTATAAAGTATTGAGTAAACGCACAAAATATACATTCTCATTTACACTTGCTTTGGAGCAGGTATTGAGTAGACGCATAGAATAGACTTTCAAATATTTGAAAGGTATTAATCCGCAAACAAACCTTTTCCGGAGACGGGAAAGCAGTAGAACTAGAGGACATGACTTGAGTTGAAGGGGGGGGAGGGGGCAGACTCAGGAGTAATGTCAGGAAGTATTTTTTCCACAGCGAAGGGTGATGGATACATGCAATGCCCTCCCGCAGGAGGTAGTGGAGATGAAAATGGCAATGGAATTCAAACATGAGTGGGATAAACGCAAAGGAATCCTGTTTAGAAGGAATGGATCCACAGAATCTTAGTGGAGATTGGGTGGCGACACTGGTAATTGGGAAGCAAAAACCAGTGCTGGCCAGACTTCTACGGTCTGTGCCTTGATCGTGACTGAATAGATATGGATGGGGCTGGAGTGTAAATTTTAAGGGGCTTCGACATTAGCTTCAGAACTTTTAGTATAAGAAGAGTGCTGGGCAGACTTCTATGCTCTGTGCCCTGAAAATGGCAAGGACAAATTAAACTCGGGTATACATGCAAAGTATCACATAACATGTAAAATGAATTTATCTTGTTGGGCAGACTGTATGGACCGTAAAGGTCTTTATCTACCGTCACTTACTATGTTACTATGTAATATACATGCTCATTTACACTTGCTTTGGGGCAGGTATAAATGTATACACCAGTGGCGTAGCTACGTGGGGCCATGGGGGCCTGTGCCCCGTACCTTTGGCCCTGGACCCCCCTACTGACGACCCTCTCGACCCCCCTCCTGCCGCCAACCCTCTCCCGCCGTCGCCTGCCTTTGCTGGCGGGGGACCCCAACCCCCGCCAACCAAGGTCCTCTTCTTTTAGCGCAAGACTTCATTCTGTTTCTGTGAGTCTGACGTCCTGCGCATATGTGGCGGTGGGGGAGTGTCGTTGGCAGGGGGAGGGGGGTCAAAGTTGGCGGTGGTGGGGGGGTCAAAGTCAGCAGTGGCGGCGGTGGCAGGGGGGATTGGCAATGGCAGGGGGGCTAAAATGTGCCCCCTCATCTCGGGCTCTGGACCCCCCTCCCGCCGAAGTCTGGCTACGCCCCTGGTATGCACTGACATGAATATCCACAGGGGATAGTTCTGAGTATAGGCATCTACAAGTAGTCTTTACAGTGAAAGCACAAGCACACTTTGACTTTGAGAACTGGTGCAAAGCAGGGCCGCCGAGAGACTAGGCCGGGCCCGGGTCAAGGCCGCCCTGCCAATGCTCCCCGTTGCTCCCTCCGCCGCTGCAGTCCGCGGTCTCATCTGCCTGCCTCCATGGCTCCGGGACCCCTGCATTCAAGGCGGCAGTCGCAGATCGCCTCTCTTCGGGCCTTCCCTCCCTGTGTCCCGCCCTCATCTGATGTAACTTCTGGTTTCCGCGAGGGTGGGACACAGGGAGGGAAGGCCCGAAGGGAGGCGATCTGTGACTGCCGCTTCGAATGCAGGGGGCCTGGAGCCGAGGAGGCAGGCAGGCAGGCCCATGGAATTTTGTCCCCCCTGTCCCCCCTCTCGGAGGCCCTGGTGCAAAGTCCAATGTTCTCTTCGCTCTCACTTGCCCCCAAGTACTAGCAACCCTCTAAGTACCCAGGTTTTTCTGTATATTTTCAGCTGGGTAAAGTTGCTGACATATCTTATTGGTTTTCTCAGCAACTGATTTTTTTTCCTCTTTCTCTCTAAACAGTAATCCAGTCCTTCAATGCACTGAGGGATAACCCCCAGCCTGAACACCACTGAGAGCTGAGCAAAAGACACAGCAGTAATGATCCGAGATTGTGTGCTGCTTGTGTCCCTAATTGTTTATTGAAGTTGCACATGTCATCTGAACATGGAAGTATTTTTATTTTACACTCTTCTAGGGCCTGAATAGTTAAAATACATCATTTCATTAAAAAAATGTCAAATGCATTCTATAATGAATTACCATATTACATAACAGTGAAATGTAACTGAAAATATTTGCACACAAAGAAACATTTTTATTTACACAGCTACCCGGTCCTTGAGGGAGCTATGCTCACATACCTTTTAAAGAATTAAATTGGGTTATAGGTGATCAGTTAACCAAACCCAACAGTGAAGAGATATGGAATTAACATTAGGAAAAGAAAGAAAAATTTTACGCTCAATGCTCTAATTCAGGGGTTATCAACCCAGTCCTCTAGATGCAACCAGCCACTCAGGTTTTCAGGATACCCACAATGAATATGCAAAAGAGAGATTTGAAGGCAATGCATGTAATTTTATCTCATGTATATTCATTGTGGATATCCTGAAAACCAGACTGGCTTAACATAAGAATTAGCCATACGGGGTCAGACCAATGGTCTATCCAGCCCAGTATCCTGCTTCCAACACTGGCCAACCCAGGCTTCCCTCATGTCCACCTCAATAACAGACTATGGACTTTTCCTCCAGAAACTTGTCTAAACATGTTTTAAACCCAGATACATTAACTGCTGTTACCACATCCTCTGGCAGCGAGTTTCAGAGCTCAACTATACTTTGAGTGAAAAAAATAATTACTCCTATTTGTTTTAAAAGTATTTCCATGTAGTTTCATCGAGTGTCCCCTGGTCTTTGTACTTTTTGAAACAGTGAAAAATCAATTCACTTCTACACGTTCTACACCACTCAGGATTTTATAGACCTCAATCATATCCCCCCTTAGCCATCTCTTTTCCAAGCTGAAGCGCCCTAACCTTTTTAGCCTTTCCTCAAATGGGAGGAGTTCCATCCCTTTATCATTTTGGTTGCTCTTCTTTGAACCATTTCTAATTCTTATACATCTTTTTTGAGATACGATGACCAGAATTGAACACAAAACTAAAGGTGAGGTTGCACCATGGAGTGATACACAGGCATTATAATACTCTTGGTTTTATTTTGCATTCCTTTCCTAATAATTCCCAGCATTCTCTTTGCCTTTTTGGCTGCCACCACCACACACTGGGCAGAACATTTCAGAATATTGCCTAAAATTACAACTTAGATCTTCTTTTCCTTGACTGCTAACTCCTGAGGTGGACCCTAGCATCAGGTAACTAGATTCGGATTATTTTTCCCAATGTGCATCATTTTGCATTTGTCCACATTAAATTTCATCTGCCTCTTGAATGCCCAGTCTTCCAGTTTCCTAAGGGCTTCCTGCAATTTTTCACAATCTGCATGTGTTTTGACAACTTTGAATAGTTTTGTGTCAGCTGAACATTTAATCACCTCACTCATCGTTCTGTTTTCCAGATCATTTATAAATATGTTAAGTAGCACCGATCCCAGTACAGATCCCTGCGGCACTTCACTATTCACCCTCCTCCATTGAGAGAAATGACCATTTAACCCTACCCTCTGTTTTCTGTCCAATAACCAATTCCTAATCCACAGAAGGACATCGCCTCCTATCCCATGAATTTTTAACTTTCTCAGGAGTCTCTCATGAGGAACTTTGTCAAAAGCTTTCTGAAAATTCAGAAACACTACATCAACTGGCTCACCTTTCTCCAAATGTTTATTTATGCCTTCAAAGAAATAAAGCAAATTGGTGAGGCAAGACTTCCCTTGTCTGAACCCATGCTGACTCTATCCCATTAAACCATGTTTGTCTACATGTTCAGTAATTTTATTCTTTATAGTAGTTTCCCCTATTTCCCCCAGCACTGAAGTCAGGCTTACTGGTCTGTAACTTCCCGAATCACCCCGGATCCCTTTTAAAAAATTGCCTTATATTGCCACCCTCCAATCTTCATGTACTACAGATGATTTTACTGACAGGTTACAGATCACTAACAACAGATCAGCAATGTCATGTTTGAGTTCTTTCAGTACCCCAACCTTTAAATCACCAAAGCACAGAGTACAAAAAATATTCACTTACCCAGAGAAACATCCTCTTCTCTCAGAGCTTCTCAACCCAGTCCTCGGTGTGTCCTGAGGACTGAGTTGAGAATACCTGCTCTACATCCATCAGATTTGAATGCAGAGTTTGAATGGGAGGCATTGCTTTAGGCTCCTTCCAATAATGTGACTATATTGGATTATTTTATGTATGAATGCTTGTAAAATTGGGAAACTGACTAAGTTCAGTCACAGATTGCCGAGGATCAGCAGTTGAAGTTTTTATCAGTGAGACAACAATCTTGGTTGCAGATTGGATAGACGTGGTCATGTGACGGTTCAAGACGAATAGACAATAGTAAGAGGATTACCATACAGGACTCCAAGATGTAAGATCACCGAACATATAAAGAGGAATCCAGCCGCTGAAAACTGAAAGTAAGCGGTCGGGCGTTTTGAGGTCTTTTCCTTGCTTTTTAGAAATATTTTGTTAAAATCAAACATTATATTTCCATATAAATTTTATTGGATTCCTCTTTATATGTTCGGTTCAAGATGAATAACATTTTTCTGATCAAGTTGTTTGTTTAGATTGTAAAATAGTGCGTTTAGAGGCCTATTTACTAAACCATGTTAGATGTTTAATGTGGCGGAAAATGCACCACATTTACTACTATATTAAAAGCCTCATGCAGAAATTCATAGTAGGGGGTAGGGAAAGCACTTTACAGTTAATGCAGGTGTCCTTAATATGCATTGACTACTAACACAACACATAAGGTGAGTAGCTAACTTCGTCTCCAGAGATGTAGTTAAATGCACTTACATTAGAGGCTGTGCTGTTAACATGCAGGAGTGACCACGCCCAGCATTCGCTACGTGGATATCTTCCCCTAAGTGCCTGAAATAACCCCTGTCCTTATCACACAGGTTTTGCACTTGATGTGCCTTAGTGCCCGCTGTTAAAATTTTGTAGTTTAATATGTGCTAACGCAAGTTAATAGATGGGAGCATTAATGCCGTCCCTAACTCATACTCATATCACCCCTCTCCTCAAGTCACTTCACTGGCTTCTGATCAGATACCGCATACAGTTCAAGCTTCTCCTACTAACCTACAAATGCACTCGATCTGCAGCCCCCTCCTTACCTCTCTACCCTCATCTCCCCTTACGTCCCTACCCGTAACCTCCGCTCTCAAGACAAATCCCTCCTTTCAGTACCCTTCTCCACCACCGCCAACTCTAGGCTCCGCCCTTTCTGCCTCGCCTCACCCCATGCTTGGAACAAACTCCCTGAGCCCATACGCCAGGCCCCCTCCCTACCCATCTTCAAATCATTGCTCAAAGCCCACCTCTTCAATGTTGCTTTCGGCACCTAATCACAACACCCCTACTCAGGAAATCTAGACTACCCCAACTTGACATTTTGTCCTTTAGATTGTAAGCTCTTCTGAGCAGGGACCATCCTTAGTTATTAATTTGTACAGCGCTGCGTAACCCTAGTAGCGCTCTAGAAATGTTAAGTAGTAGTAGCAGTCCCTAACATTTGCAGATGAGAAACTTGAAAAGCTCTTGATGCGAGTCCCTAGGCAGCCGCCTACACTGTGAGCACAACTAACCCACGGCCTGCAAGCAGTAAAGAACTTACAGCGGGCTGCCTCATGACCCAGATTGGGAAGGCAGGATAGGCTGTAGCTGAGAGCTTGTAGTAGAGGCTGTCTAGCTGGCAGGCTATAGAGGCTGTGGGTAAGTTGCGTGCAGAGCTCACAGTGTAGGCGGCTGCCTAGGGGCTTGCATCAGTTGTGAGGAAGGAAAATTTTGCCTATAAACTAATGATGAGAGCCCTGAAGTAGGTTGTATGCACAACACAGCTATGTTGAGAAAACACATCTGATAACTGGATGTAGCAGGCAAATACGACTAGAAGAATGTCAGCACTGCACTCTGGGGGGTAATAAGTGGCTTTAAGGCAGTGGCGTAGCTACGTGGGGCCAGGGGGCCTAGGCCCCCGTAGATTTGGCCCTGGACCCCCCTGCCAATGACCCTCTCGACTCCCCCTCCCGCCGCCAACCCTCCCCCGCCGTCGCTGTGGGCTACCTTTGCTGGCGGGGGACCCCAATCCCCGCCAGCTGAGGAGGTCCTCTTCTTCCCGTGAAGGCTTCGTTCTGTTTCTGACATCCTGCACATTGTACGTGCAGGACGTCAGACTCACAGAAACAGAACGAAGCCTTCGCGGGAAGAAGAGGACCTCCTCGGCTGGCGGGGATTGGGGTCCCCTGCCAGCAAAGGTTGCCCATGGCAACGGCGGGGGAGGGTTGGCGGCGGGAGGGGGGTCAAGAGGGTCATCGGCAGGGGGGTCCAGGGCCAAATCTAGGGGGGGTGTCATCAATGTTGGCGGCGGCGGGGGTGCTAAAATGTGCCCCCTCACCTCGGGCTCTGGATCCCCCTCCCGCCGAAGTCTGGCTATGCCCCTGCTTTAAGGAAATAGACTATGACAGCTAAGCTATTTTACTGTTGGGCAATAAATATATAGAAACGTTTGGAGGCCCTGGTATGATTATATACAGTAGTTCGGCAGACATTTCTTACCTGTTTCAACCACACGTTGGTGGTCATTAATTGATTCTTCTCATCCTACAAAATTTAAATAGACTTGATTATAAAATGCAGGACTACTTGATTTCACACATTTAGTCAAATGATAATCCTATTATTTACTCTAGTTATGAAAAATTATAACAATATTGCTGAATGCTACATCTCAAATCTCTATGTAGTTAAGTATGGATGGCATTATTATTCGACATTACTACTAACTGTGCATTCACCCTCACGATAATCTTTTCTCAAGTTTCTACTAATCTCCATTTCTAATTTTAAGGAAACTCACATGTTTTCCTGTTTGCTTTATTAGCACTTTATTTTAACAAATGCCTCTTGCTGACATTAGATTCATCACTATGCTTCCATTGTAAGCAGGAATACATTTCAAACCAGCCTGGCATCTGCACCATGTAAAGAAATCCATTATTTCTAAAGCAAATGTTCCATTTGCAATTTTCTATAAGAAAAGATAACACAGACCACATCCACGAGCTGTGTAATTGCGAGGCCAAACTTCACACGTATGGTGTCGTTGAGACGTGCAACTGGACGCACCCACTTTTGGTAGTCTTGAAACAAGTGTTTAAATAATCGGGCTTCACTTTTTGCAATGAAAGAAGGTTCAGATAAACCTGTGTGAGAAATGAAAAATGTTAGTTACAGAGAGGAATGAAATGTAATGTTACTGTACAAATACATTTTTCACAGGGCTGATCATGGGCACTGTGCTAGGGAGAGTATTCTAATATAGGGTATATTTATTTATTCAAAATATAATTTACATTCTAAGAAAGTACTCCTTGTAACAGAAACCATTGGGTGGGGGTGGGGGTAGGGTTTACAATTCCAAACCAATAGATAATAGTTAACATAATTCCCAAACAATCCACTGCAAATTAACCAGCCCAGTAATATTATAATGAAGGGGATCAAGACCTCACATCTAAGAAAAAAAGAAAAAACCAAATAAGAAAGAAAATACTATATGATAAGGAAAGGAAGATCAAAGGATCTGTCTATGACCAATATTGTATACAGCAGCAACTAAAAGGAATCAACCAATCACAGTGGAAGATGGAGTACTAATGCCTGTTCTGAAACTCAGAAAAGCCGCTAGGTGGGGGAGGAGTGACCAGGGTTTCACCTGCCGAGGAGAGTAAAGGCTTCACCTGGTTCAGAAGCAAGATCCAGTAACCCATTTTCCACAAGATAAGGATCCAAAGAGCCTACCTATTAAGAAAAGCAACTCGCTTCTGAACAAGTTGCTTCATGCCAGACGCTGAATCTCACTCTGTATACCAAGCATAGCTTTGAGAAATACAGAATTGCTGGTGTTGCTTTTATCAACCTCTCAGTGGCATGCAGTATACATTTTTATACCACCTTCCTGGAAAAAAAACATTAGGTTTACAAAGAGGAATAAGACAAAATATTATACAGAAACATCACTGAAGGATCCTGTTACTAAGTTGCAGTAAAAAGGGCCCTGCGCTAGCGGTGGGGGCCATTTTTACCACGGTGGATAAAAATGCCTGAAAATAGCCATGGAAAAGGGGTAATCCCCTAAAAATAGAGTAGAGCTGGCACTGAAAGAGACTATAGGGGAGGGTCCTTGATACAGCTCATGGCAGAGCGAAACATGCATGTCGGGCAGCTGAATCCAGTGATTTAACTGATAAGAGAATAAATAGAGATAGTAGAAAATTATAGAAATCGGGTGGACCGATGAAGAAGTGGGTGCTGGTTCACTTCTGGCAATGAGTACCGCTGAGGTCACCTTATAAAACAATTGTATGTAATTGAACAACTGCTAAGTATGATTTGAGTGTTGAAAACCTAATAATAGTTCTCTTGTGAAGAATTGGAGTTGAAAGGATTGCTGCCAGATCCGATGTGATTGAAAAGTCTATTTGATATATTTTGGACTGGTGTTGAGACTTTAAAATTTAGCTATCGTTTGGTTTATATACTGAAAATAGCCATGGCCAGATGGCAAGGTTGCTCTTAGCGCGTGGTCATGCGAAGGAGAACATTTAGCGCCACCCATTGAGGTGGCAATAAGGGCTCCTGTGCTAATTCGGCAGTAACTGGGTAGTGTGCGGCACTGCCGGGTTGGCACCATGCTAGAAAATAGCCAGCTATTTTCCCTAGCACGGCAAATGGTGCATGCTGGGGCTGGAACTAGCCTGCATTGGGCCGGTGGTAATTTCAGATTAACGTGCTGTAAGCCCACGATGTGCTTACTGGCACTTTGTAAAAGGACCCCTGAAGTTGCTTTGGACTATCTGTGACCTAATCATGCCCTACTGGCTAGTTCAATGCATCCAAATACTTACCGAAAACCATCACTTCTGTGTTGAGATAAGAGGAAAACCCAGCCACTGGTGTCTATAATGGAACGGCCTACCACAAGGAAGCATATGAGCCCCACTCCTGTTTAATAGCTAAATATATACAGCTTTATTTATACTAATGACCTAGCAATAGTGCTACAAGCAACAGATTTCACCCATTTGCACTTTCCAGTCTGATTAATCAACTCTCTCCTCAGCAGTGGTGTATCAAGAGCAAGGCAGTGGGAGCAGTCTGCCTTGGGTGCAGGCAATAAGGAGGTGCATAGTCTGTAGAGAATTTAAAAACAATAATAAAACTTATCACCATGCACCATTTCATTGCAGGATTATTTCTGAAAATAATATTGGGAGGAGGGGAGGGTGTCAAAATATGATCCACTCCAGGTGTCAAAACCACTAGGGATGCCACTGCACCTCAGCCTCTTTCCCTCATGTGCATACCTGAGTCACTGCTGTAATCCAGTGGATGTCAGAGTGATGCTAAACCACCTGCTTTCCTTTAAGATCCGTACAGAAAAAAATTAAAATGAAAGTCAGCACTTAGTTATTTTCAGGATTTGATATCCTGCAAGTAATCCCTAAGGTGACCATCCAGCTTATAATTGAAAAAGAAAAACGCCTATATTGCGACCCAAATCGGGAGATAGACGTTTATCTCACAAAAACGAATAAAGCGGTATAATCGAAAGCCGAATTTGGACGTTTTCAACTGCACTCCGTCACGGATGTGGACAAAGTTGATGGGGGCGTGTCAAAGGCGTGAAGGCGGAACTGGGGCGTGGTTATCGGCCGATCAGAGATAGGCGCCTTTCACCGATAATGGAAAAAAAATATGCATTTTTAGCGAGAATTTAGGGCACTTTTCCTGGACCCTGTTTTTCCACGAATAGGGCCCCAAAAAGTGCCCTAAATGACCAGATGACCACTGGAGGGAGTCGGGGATGACCTCCCCTGACTCCCCCAGTGGTCACAAACCCCCTCCCACCACAAACATATGCCGTTTCACAACTTTTTATGTTCACCCTCAAATGTCATACCCACCTCCCTGGCAGCAGTATGCAGGTCACTGGAGCAGTTATTAGGGGGTGCAGTGGACGTCAGGCAGGTAGACCCAGGCCCATCCCCCCCCACCTGTTGCACTTGTGCTGGTAAATGGGAGCCCTCCACACCGCCCCCCCAAACCCACTGTACCCTTGTGGGCGGTGGGTTTTGAGGGGGATTTGGGGGGCTCAACACCCAAGGGAAGGGTGCTATGCACCTGGGAGCTCTTTTCCTTTTTTTTTTTTTTGTTGTAAAAGTGCCCCCTAGGGTGCCCGATTGGTGTCCTGGCATGTGAGGGGGACCAGTGCACTACGAATCCTGGCCCCTCCCACGAACAAATGCCTTGGATTTATTCGTTTTTGAGCTGGGCGCTTTCATTTTCCATTATCACTGAAAAACAAAAACGCCCAGCTCACAAATTGTCGAATAAAACATGGACGTCTATTTTTTTTCGAAAATACAGTTCGGTCCGCCCCTTCACGGACCCGTTCTCGAAGATAAACGCCCATGGAGATAGACGTTTTTGTTCGATTATGCCCCTCCATTGGATTACAGTTTCTATTACAGGTACTTTGCACTGTCCCTAATGTGCTCACAATCTAAGTTATATATTGTACCTGGAGCAATTGAGGGCTAAGAGACTTGCCCAGGGTCACACAGAGCTGTACAGGGAATTGAACCTGGTTCCCCAGGTTCTCAACCCACTGCTGACCATCAGGCAGCAGCGGGAATCAAATCCAGTTCCGCAAGTGTGATGGCTGCATGTGATGTCATTTCCTCTTCCTGTAATGGGTATGAAGGTGTTTCCAAATGTAAGGGTAGGTATGTGTGTGACTCAGCAAGTGCATGGTTATTGAGTGACTGTGGGGTGCACGTAGGGTGGCCAGTGCTGCCAAGGGTCATGGTGCAGCATTGCTGCATTACAGTGTTGCAGGAATTGAGATAGGAATTTGTGATACTTCAAGAGTCAGACAGCACACACCAGAATGAGAGAGTAATCTTCTTTATTTGCCAGCAAAGCAGGACATCAGTTCTAGCTCTCTTCTCTTTCTCTCAGCTCTTTTTGTGTCATGTGGCTTCTGTCTCAGCTGCTTCTCTTCTGCTGTCTCTCCTGTTGTCTTCCAGCTTTCTTCCAGCTCTCCTTCTGACGTAAACTGCTTCTGCTCCTACTTAAATACTGTTCTATCCCCCTCCTAGCCTTGCCCCCCCTTACTCTCCAATTGGTTAAGGAATAGATTGGTCACTTTGCCTCAACCAATCATTACTTTTGAAATATCAGTTACATAGGTTTGATATTTCTCAAACTGACCTCTGACCTGGGGCCCCTCATGCCAGACAATATGGCACTAGAACTCTTATATTCTCATCATGATTGATTTCTCATCTATAGCTTAAATTGCTTACTGGACTCTGGCATTCATTAAAGAGGTCAAAAGTCAGTCTTACTTAATAGCATACAGATATACTTTCAAGACTATTCCTACAGTTACCTATAATTAATCAAGACTTTTCCTGACCTTTTTCACCTATCAGCTTATACACAGAACTAGCTAAGACCACAGAAAACTCAAACCACATGTTGGCCTCTTCACTGCAGTCTTTGCTTAGAAAATACAGCAGAGAGTAACATTAGATTTAAAAAGGTATTCTACATTTAACTACACAGAGTAAACATATTCTAAAATGAGCATCCTTATAAGACATATTCTAAATATCAAAAACTTGTAAATTCTAATCTATTGCCTCTCTCTCTAAATAGTATTTTCTATCTTGTAAACTACAATATATCTGGCTCATTCCTTTATTCATTCATAATAGTTTACAGCTGTGCCAGCATTTAGCAATCCATCACTCACAAGGGTGAAAGAAATTCCTGTCTCTGACCTTTCTAACCCAGCCCGGCAACTAGAGTTCTAGTAATTAATTCCAGCCTGCATTCCTTCTCTTTAGTTGCCAGGTAAAAAGTTAGAATCCAAATTTCAAGCTTTTAACAGAATTAACCCTTCATATGATTTCTCAGAATTAATCTTTGCCCATGGCTGCCTCATTCCCCCCTTTGAGACTAAAATCAGCTTATGCAGAGATAAGTCTCACAACTCAGACTCTGGAGATTATAGTGATCCTAACTAGGAATAGACTTATGAACCACCATTACCCTACTTGTTAAGGTCCGACGGCATACTGCCGAAGCACATGAGGCCAGGAAACAAAACAAAAACCCTGCTAAAACTAAGACTATTAGGGAAATGAACAAGGGACGTATCCAGGAGGTCAATGACCACCACCAGGAGGTAAGGTCTAATCCTCCTCGGTAATCCTCCACATTAAGGCTGGCCAACTGTAGGACTTTATCCATGGCATGCCTAACTACATGCGTCCTATTTATGACAATAGTACAGCACTCTGAAGAATTTAGCACTGTGCAGAGGCCACCCTGAGCTGCAAAGAGATAGTCAAGGCCCATACGATTATACCGAGAAACTATACTTAATTCATTAATTTGATCCTGCAATGCATTGACTACCACGTTCAGCTCATGAACTAAAACATGGAGTAGGGACTGAAGTCTCCGAGTAGCCATACCTAGTTCAGTAATACCCGCTACCGGGCCTCCAATTGGAATCCAGGCTGTGGCAGAAAGGGCTACAAGTCTCTTTTTAGTCAGAGGATAAGTAGAATTGATATACTGGAGGGCTAATTCAATCGCCTCATCCTCTGTGGCAACGGAGGAGGGTAAGGACAAAGCCTCTCGCTTAGAGCGGTGCGGGGATGGTGGCTTGAGAAGAGGAATAACTTTAGGAAAATAATTCAAGGTTACCAATACACAAAAATCATATGTAGGGGGAAGAATCATGTGGAGGACATTATCACAGAGCCAGTAATGACCAAGGAGAGGGTGAGGAAAGTTCCCAATAAATGTTGGCTCAGGCTGGACAGGGTACTTAGGGTGCCCATAATGCGAGCCCCTATCCCAGGGGGAACGAAGACGAAATGGAGACTTTGCACACCATAGGCGCCAATCCCCAATTGTGACAGGCTGCTCATTTGTTAGTAACTCTTCATACCCCGGGGACTTATGAAAGTAGAAAATAAGCTTGGACACTATAGTCTTCTCAGTGGTACGCTTAGGAGCCAGATAATCACCTGGGTCATAATCTGCAGGTATGGTAGCAGGGCACATAGGAGTACCTGGAGAAACTACCCACACAGATTCTCCTTTTTCTGGGAGAACATTAGTATAGTTACAGGGAATGGGAAGAACAGTTGAGATGCTTCTTGTTAAACAAAACACTCCAGAGGCTGGATAGGGAGACGTAAAAACTGGCCTTAGAGAAGAGTCAGAGGGGGAAGTAGCATTATAAAAGGACCACCAAGTATAATCCTGGCTCCAAGGGCCTGAACTCGAAAAGTAGGGAGGTATAAGAGCTGGGAGTTGCACAGGGACAGGAACAGCTGGGACATCTGTGGTATAAGGAGAAAATCGGGAACACACAATACAAGGGGAAGTAATCTTTGCCTGGCTAATTAGTTCCTGGACTGAGTGTAACCAAAGGTTGGAGCGAGTTGGGGTATTAGGAACAAGGAGGCAAGGAGTAGAAAACAACAAAAGCATCCAAACTACTAACATTTTCTTTCTTCCTAATCTAAAACAAATACAGCAAACTAATTAAGCAATAATATTTCAACAGTCTGTGCTAATCACAGATTACTCTCATATAGTGTTCTCAGTCTTTGAGTTCTTATACCAGTTGGGATAGACCCTCAACTGACAAGGATCAAGCTTTCAAATTCCAAGAAAGCCAGAATCTGGGCAAGAAAGAGTCTCAGTATGAAGCCGAAGTTCAGCCGCTCCTGCAATATGCAGTTGACCCTTCTTTTCAGCTAGTAGATTCTTTGGTTCGGGTCAAGCGCAACTTCAATGGCTCCGCTGGATCACTTTCTGCTCTCCACTGTCTAGGCTCCGTCTGATCCGTGCTGGGCTCAGTCTGGTCAGCAGACTTAATTCGAGACCAATGGACCCATGGAGTTATCCCTGCGACCTTCACAGCTGTAGGGGTAGAAAGCAAAACAGTAAAAGGTCCTTTCCATCGGGGCCCCAAAGGCTGGAGCCTCCAGTCTTTCACCCAAACTCTATCCCCTGGCAGGAAGGAATGTACCTGAGCCTGGAAGGGGACAGGGTTTATTTCTCTCACATAAGACTGAAGCTCAGAAATTATCTTACCCAGGAGGGCTACCTGCTCCTGCACCTGGGCAGACCCTAAAATCCCTATGTCTCCCTTAATTCCCTGTAAAATGGCTGGGGGCTTCCCATACACAATTTCAAAGGGAGAGAGGGCTGTTCCTTTAGTTGGGGTGCATCGGAGGCGGAAGAGGGCTAGTGGCAGTGCCTGTGGCCATTTCAATTGGGTTTCCTGACAAATCTTTGCTAGGCTATTTTTCAAGGTTCTGTTTGCCCGCTCAACCTGCCCTGAACTCTGGGGACGATAGGCACAATGCAATTTCCAGGTAATGCGCAATGCGCGGGACAGGGCCTGAAGTGTAGCTTCAACAAAGGCGGGACCATTATCTGAACCTATGGCAAGGGGCAGTCCATACCTGGGGATGACATCCCTAAGGAGGGCTCGAGCTACTTCTGTGGCTTTCTCAGTGACTGTAGGATATGCTTCCACCCACCCAGAAAAGGTACAGACCATAACCAAGAGGTATCGGAACCTACCACTCCTGGGCATTTCTGTGAAGTCTATAACTAGGGACTCAAAGGGTGTTAGTCCTCTAGACTGAACTCCTGGTGGAATACGGGGTCCCTGGCGGGCATTATTCTGGGCACAGAGAGTACATCGGGCAGAGGCAGTGGCAACCAGACTATCCAATCCTTCCAGCACCACTACTCGACTGAGTAGACGGGCTAGTGCTGTTTTCCCTAAGTGTGATAGGTCATGAGCTTGAGACACTACAGGCCAAGCTAGGTGGCGTGGCACCAGAACTCTGGTATCAGGGAGATGTAACCAGCCATCAGGTCTCCTTACTGCACCTTCTTCTTGAGCCCATTTCTCTTCCATTTGGGTATACATAGGTGTCCATTCTTGCAGTCGGATTTGGAACAGGGGAGTCACAGTACTTGCTGGGGGTCCTCGAGCAGCTTCTTTGGCCACCCGATCAGCATGGCGGTTCCCTCGGGCCACTGGAGTATCTATTCTTTGGTGTCCCCTGCAATGAATGACAGCTACCTTCTTAGGGGCCCACACAGCCTCTAGCAGCTGAAGTATTTCAGGTCCATACTTAACAGGTTGGCCTGCAGCATTTATGAGTCCCTTTTCCTTATACAAAGCTCCATGAGCATGTAGAATTGTAAAAGCATACTTGGAATCAGTATAAATGTTGGTTACCAGTCCTGCTGCTAACTCCAGAGCTCGTATGAGGGCCACAAGTTCTGCTTTCTGGGCTGAAGTTCCTTGGGGCAGGGCCCTTGCTTCTATCACCTTGTCTTCTGTCACCACAGCATAGCCTGCCAGTCGCTTGGAGTTCTCCACATAACTGCTTCCATCTGTAAAATAAATTACATCTGGGTCCCTCCAAGGCACATCTTTAAGATCTGGTCGACTGGAGTACACTTCATCCATAGTTTGGATACAGTCATGATCCGGTGGTCCCTCAGATGCTGGCAAAAGAGTGGCAGGATTAAATGTAGCCACTGTTTCCAGGTGTATCCGTGGATTCTCACACAAGCTAGCTTGGTACTTAACCATACGGTTATTTGTAAACCAGTGGTTGCCCTTATACTCCATGAGGGTGAGAACTGCGTGGGGGACTTTAACAACCAGTTCTTGCCCCAAGGTCAACTTATCAGCTTCCTGGACCAGTAAGGCTGTTGCTGCAATGGCCCTCATGCAGGCTGGCCATCCTTTAGCCACTCCATCCAGCTGTTTAGACAGGTATGCAACAGGCCTCTGCCAAGATCCCATCATCTGGGTCAGCACACCCAGAGCAACCCCCTGTCGCTCGTGGACATACAATGAGAAAGGTTTCTCCACATCAGGAAGGCCTAACGCAGGGGCTTGGAGTAGGGCTTTCTTTATGGCAATGAAGGATTGTTGAGCAATAGGTCCCCATTCAAATGGTTCCTTTTCACCCCCCTTTGTGGCTTGGTAAAGGGGTTTCGCCATCAATGCAAAATTTGGAATCCAAATTCTGCAGAATCCAGCTGCTCCCAGGAATTCCCTAACTTCTCTTCTGGACTTGGGTTGGGGAATTGCAGCTACCGCTTGCTTCCTACTAGCATCCAGTCTCCGACTTCCCTGGGAAATGCAAAAGCCCAGATACTTCACTTCTGACTGACAGAGTTGGGCCTTTGAGCGTGAGACCTTATAGCCTGCATCCAAGAGTAGCTCCAGCAATTCTCTGGTAGCCTCAAAACACTCTTCCTGAGTCACTGCTGCAATCAGGAGGTCATCTACATACTGGAGTAAAACTCGCCTGGAAGGCTCAGATTTAAAAGTCTTAAGGTCTTGTCCTAGGGCAGTCCCAAAAATGGTGGGGGAGTTCTTGAACCCCTGTGGCAGGCGGGTCCATGTATACTGAAGCTTCCTTCCTGTTACTGGGTTTTCCCATTGAAAGGCAAAAAGCAATTGACTGGCTGGGGCCACCCGAATACAAAAGAAGGCATCTTTTAGGTCTAGGGTCGTGAAATGGGTAGCTCCAGAAGGTATCAATCCTAACAGGACATATGGATTAGGCACTACAGGGTGTAATGAGATAGTGGATTTGTTGACCACTCGTAAGTCTTGGACTGGCCGGTAGTCCTCAGTCCCTGGCTTCTGAACTGGCAACAATGGCGTATTCCATGGAGACTGGCAAGGACGAATAATTCCATGGGATAACAGACGATTCAAATGTGCTTGAATCCCTTCCAAAGCCTTTCTGGGAATTGGGTATTTACGAAGATGGATTGGCCGGGCACTTGGAAGTAAATCTACATGGACAGGAGGAATATTTCGGGCCAACCCTGGGGGATTATCTTCTGCCCATACCCCACTGACCTGAAAGCTGTCTGCCAGGGGTAGGTCAACTTGGCCATGCGACTGATGCAGCCGCCATTCTTCTTCAAGAGGGCAACAGAAACTCAGTATACCCTTAGGGCTGGATGTTGGGGGCCGAAAGGAGACTGAAGTCTGGCCATCAGAGTCAAAAGAAATTTGGGCCCTAAGCTTGGACAGCAGGTCTCGGCCTAACAAAGGGATTGGACAGTCTGGCATATACAGGAATTCATGAGTGACTATGTGTGAGCCTAATTGGCATCTACGGGTTGTCAGGAAGGGCCTCTGGTTCTGCACCCCCGTGGCTCCCACCACTCGGACAGTTTTTCCAGACACAGGCGCTAATCGCTCCGTCACAACAGAATGTTCAGCTCCTGTATCAATCATGAATGGAATTGAGCGGCTCCCTATAGTTAGCTTGACCATAGGTTCCTGGGAGCCCAGTTTGTAGGAACCCGGTCTGTCCTATTCGTCCCATTCTGCCATCTCGGCTATCCCGATGATGTCAGATTCAGGAGGCTCATATCTTCCCTCTCGAACTCGGCCTCGGCTTCCTCGATCTCCTGGTCCCCTTCTCAGTCCCTGGCGCCTCTGGGGGCATTCATCTTTCCAGTGCCCTCTTTCCTTACAATAGGCACACTGGTCCCTCTCCAATCTTGGTCTGGGATTCTCCCCCCTTGGCCGGGATTGATTGAAGGAATCTCGGGGCCTGGCTGGTGGTCCGGGGTCCCACTTTGGCTTCCCATTAGCTAGAGGTCGACCTCGGTTAAGGGTGGAATTAGTAATGGCTGCCGCTAAAAGGTCGGCCTTCTTCTGCATCTTCCGGTCAGCCTCTCGGCGCACCTCCTGATCTCTATTAATGAAAACCTTGGTTGCGATCTCAATTAGCTGGGTGGTATTCATCCCTGCGAATCCCTCCTGACGCTGCAACTTCTTCCGGATATCTGGCATACTCTGGGCCACCAATGCACTATTCACCATTCTCTGGTTTTCTTGGGCTTCAGGGTCAAATGGGGTGTATGTTCTGTAGGCTTCAATTAGTCGCTCTAGAAAGGCCCCAGGGGATTCAGTTGCCCCTTGGAGAATTTCAGAGACCTTTGCCAGATTAATGGGCCTCTTTATGCCTTTCCTCATACCTTCCAGTAAGTCCCGGCAATAGCCAGACAACAGTTCATAGTGCTGCCCATCATTTGGATCCCAAGCTGGAGCTGCGCGAGGAAACCGAGCTCTAACCCATCCCTCTGGATCCTGTGTCCCCCCGGGGACACGCTCTCGCGTGATGGCCTCAGCATTTTGCAAAATCTTCCGCCTCTCCTCAGTTGTGAAGAGGGTCAGGAGAAGTTGTTGACAATCAGTCCAGGTTGGGTTATGGGTGGCCATAATGCTAGTCACTAGGTCCACCACTGCCTGAGGCTTTTCAGTATAAGAGGGGTAATGCGTCTTCCAATTCAGGAGATCAGTGGTTGTGAAGGGTACATACTGATAGGCCTGTGCCTGTATAACCTGACCCTCATTATTAGGATCCGGTCGAGTGATGGTTACCTGTCGGAGTGGCAGAACTCTCGAGGAGGTGGGAATGGAACCTGAGGTAGAGCTAGGAGCTACCCTCCTATCATGCTCAAAGGTGATTGCAGCAGGTCTAACCCATTCAGTGGAGGTGTGTTGAACCCCTGAGGGATGGGGAGGGGTACTCATAGACTGAGAGGTGGTCACAGGTGATTCAGTCCATTGAAAGGGATGCCGGGCCCCTAATGAGTGGGTAGGGGTATTAGAAGGAGAGGCTGGGCTGTCGGGAGTTGAGGAGTCAGGGAGTGGAACCCAAAGCGGGTCTTCAGAGGTTAACAGGAGAGGATGTGGCACAGAAGGGTAGAGACTGGGTGAAAAGTCCAACCTAGGGTGTGGCAGGTTTGGCACAGGAGGGGAAGAACTATCCGGAGAAGCCTGTGCTGGAGAGGCTTGGGCTGGGCGGCGTGGATCTCTGGGGGTAGCACGGAACCCCAACAATGGGCCATAAGGTGGTGGCTCAAGGTCTGAGGGGTCATCAGAGAGTATGGGTTTCTCAGACAGGGTAGGGGCGGAAGCCACCGATTGGGTGGTAGGCTTCCTAGGGCTCTTTCCCTCTTCTAGTTTAGATTTTCTAATCTTTCTTTGAACTTGGCCTAACATGAATTTTACTGGGGATCCCATATAAGTTTTCAACCAGGAGGGAGGGTCAGTCACAAGGCTGTCCCAGGAATCTATATAAGGGAGTTGTTCAGAATATTCTGGTTCTCCTACAACTATGCTGTAGACCTTCCGGATTACTTCAATATCTAAGCTGCCACTAGGGGGCCACCCCACTCCCATAGATGGCCACTCAACTTCACACAAGGTTCTTAGAGTACTTGAGCTTAAAGTCTGTCCATAGTCATTAATTAAAAATCCTTTTTTAAAGTTCTTAAGCATACAATCTAGGGGGGTAGCAATTTGTCTAGATGATGTCCCACCCATAATGCTTACAGTTACAACACACAAAAGGGAGGGAGTTTTTGGATTTGCGGTAAGGGGTCCGCAGATCCGGAAACAAAAGGGTAGAACAAACAACAATCGCTTCCTTCCGTTGCTGGTCAATTGAACTCGCGTTAATTGAAAACGCAGCTATAAGAAGTCCGCACTCATTTAATCATTCACGCATCACACATTCCATACAGAAAATCCCACCCAACAATTTCAGATTTCTCAGATACAGATAAGCTCAAGCGTTTTCGCTTCTAGTCCCCGCGACTAGAAGGTACTAGGGCCTTCGCTGAGAGTTGATCAGGCTCTCCTTCCTCAATTTTTTTGAGGGGCTGATTTACAATTTTCTAGCTAGAATTACAATACAAAATACAGAATACATACCCGGCGAATGTTCTCCAGTCAGTTGGGTGCTGGGATTAATGCAGGATTCAGGATCCCACCGCTGCCACCAAGAATTGTTGCAGGAATTGAGATAGGAATTTGTGATACTTCAAGAGTCAGACAGCACACACCAGAATGAGAGAGTAATCTTCTTTATTTGCCAGCAAACAAAGCAGGACATCAGTTCTAGCTCTCTTCTCTTTCTCTCAGCTCTTTTTGTGTCATGTGGCTTCTGTCTCAGCTGCTTCTCTTCTGCTGTCTCTCCTGTTGTCTTCCAGCTTTCTTCCAGCTCTCCTTCTGACGTAAACTGCTTCTGCTCCTACTTAAATACTGTTCTATCCCCCTCCTAGCCTTGCCCCCCCTTACTCTCCAATTGGTTAAGGAATAGATTGGTCACTTTGCCTCAACCAATCATTACTTTTGAAATATCAGTTACATAGGTTTGATATTTCTCAAACTGACCTCTGACCTGGGGCCCCTCATGCCAGACAATATGGCACTAGAACTCTTATATTCTCATCATGATTGATTTCTCATCTATAGCTTAAATTGCTTACTGGACTCTGGCATTCATTAAAGAGGTCAAAAGTCAGTCTTACTTAATAGCATACAGATATACTTTCAAGACTATTCCTACAGTTACCTATAATTAATCAAGACTTTTCCTGACCTTTTTCACCTATCAGCTTATACACAGAACTAGCTAAGACCACAGAAAACTCAAACCACATGTTGGCCTCTTCACTGCAGTCTTTGCTTAGAAAATACAGCAGAGAGTAACATTAGATTTAAAAAGGTATTCTACATTTAACTACACAGAGTAAACATATTCTAAAATGAGCATCCTTATAAGACATATTCTAAATATCAAAAACTTGTAAATTCTAATCTATTGCCTCTCTCTCTAAATAGTATTTTCTATCTTGTAAACTACAATATATCTGGCTCATTCCTTTATTCATTCATAATAGTTTACAGCTGTGCCAGCATTTAGCAATCCATCACTCACAAGGGTGAAAGAAATTCCTGTCTCTGACCTTTCTAACCCAGCCCGGCAACTAGAGTTCTAGTAATTAATTCCAGCCTGCATTCCTTCACTTTAGTTGCCAGGTAAAAAGTTAGAATCCAAATTTCAAGCTTTTAACAGAATTAACCCTTCATATGATTTCTCAGAATTAATCTTTGCCCATGGCTGCCTCAACAGGGCTGGCAGCAGGGGGCATAGCTACCATTGAGCAAGCCTGCAAAAATGCTTGGGGGCAGTTGAAATCTCCACTCTGCAAATCTGGCATCCCCCTTCCACTGCCCCCACTGGGTCTGGCATCTCTCTGTAGCCTCCCCCCACCTTGAAGGTCCTCCATGGATGCCAGGGTGTAATTTCTACAGGAACAGTCTGGAATGCAATTCCATCCCTTTTTTTCAGACTCTAGAAAAGTAGGGGTGTTTTTCTGGTCCAGTCGCTCCTTTCCAAGCAGCCTACAGGGAAAAGGAGGGGCGTAAGTCAGCCTAGGGCAGAATAGAAAGTCTTCCTAATCTAGACCCTTATCACCTGTTGCTGCTGCTCCTGGCTCACCCCCACCCCCACCCCTACCCCAGCTCTACAGTTGTACTTCTTCTTTTTTTTTTTTTTTTTTTTGTCTACGAATTAACCTCTGTTTGATATAGAATTTATATTTGGTGTAACACCGTATGAACAGGGGTGGACTGATCATTCGGGCAACCGGGCAGTACCCAAGGGCCCATATATTCCGCCAAAACCGATATACTCATATCACCCCTCTCCTCAAATCACTTCATTGGCTTCCGATCAGATATCGCATACAATTCAAGCTCCTCCTCCTTACCTACAAATGCACTCAGTCTGCGGCTCCTCACTACCTCTCCACCCTCATCTCCCCCTATGTTCCCACCGTAACCTCCGCTCACAGGACAAAGCCCTTCTCTCAGTACCCTTCTCCACCACTGCCAACTCCAGGCTCCGCTCATTCTGCCTTGCCTCACCCTATGCCTGGAACAATCTTCCTTTACCCATACGCCATGCCCCCTCCCTACCCATCTTCAAATCTCTGCTTAAAACTCACCTCTTCAATGCTGCCTTCGGCGCCTAACCGCTTGAGAAATATAGAATGCCCCAATATATCCACCCTATCAGATTAACTGTTCACTCATCCTCTAGATTGTACACTTGTCTTTAGATTGTTCTCTTGTCTTTTAGATTGTAAGCTCTTTGAGCAGGGACCGTCCTTCTATGTTTAAATTGTACAGCGCTGCGTAACCCTAGTAGCGCTTTAGAAATGCTAGTTAGTTAGTAGTAGTAGTAGTCCCTCCTCCCCACATATCCAACATCTCTCTACACTCTGTTCTCAGGTCCAGCACTCCCCTTGTCTCACCCCTCTCCCGTTTATCTCAAAACTTCCTTTTTCCATATAGCCCCCTCCCCCCCCCCCCCAGCTGTTTGCCGCTGACTGAAACATTCTCTCTGCCGTGGCCTGCCCCTTTCTGACATAAATTCCTGCTTTCACAAGGGTGGGCTGTGGCAGAGAGAAGGTTCTGGTCAGCAACAGACAGCCAGAGCCCTGTATGGAGAAAGGGAATTTTGAGGTAAACGCAAAGGGAAAGAGCTAGATCCAGCGACAGAGAGGAGAGAGGGAGACCTGGAGAAGGGAGGGAGGGGGCAGAGATATTGCATTGAGGGGAGGGATAAAGAATGAGAGAGGGAGGGAGAGAAAGATGTTGCATCTGGGAAGGGGGAGGGATATGGCACGCATGGGCAGGGGACCAGGACCCTCTTACTACCCGGGGGCACAGATCCCTGTCAGTCCACCCCTGCATAAGGGGCAGAATGTGTGTGTTGGGAATGGAGCAGAGGACTGTGTCTCAATAGCAGCTGAAGAATGCAACCTCTTGTACTCTTTCCTCCCCTCGATGTGGTCTGCAAGGACCTGAAGCCTGTTTCCTCACTAGAGCTATTTGTTGAATCAGGGCAGAAGGAGAATGGTCACCGCATCTCAAAAAAGATATAGTGGAATTAGAAAAGGTGCAGAGAAGGGCGACGAAAATGATAAAGGGGATGGGACGACTTCCCTATGAGGAAAGACTAAAGTAGCTAGGGCTCTTCAGCTTAGAGTAAAGGCGGCTGAGAAGAGATATGATAGAGGTTTATAAAATAATGAGTGGAGTTGAACGGGTAGATGTGAAGTGTCTGTTTATGCTTTCCAAAAATACTAGGACTAGGGGGCATGCGATGAAGCTACATAGTAAATTTAAAACAAATCGGAGAAATATTTCTTCACTCAACGTGTAATTAAACTCTGGAATTCTTTCTCGGAGAATGTGGTAAAGGCGGTTAGCTTAGCAGAGTTTTAAAAAGTTTGGATAGCTTGGTAAAGGAAAAGTCCATAGACCATTATTAAATTGGACTTGGGGAAAATCCACTATTTCTGGGATAAGCAGTATAAAATGTTTTGTACTTTTTTTGGATCTTGCCAGGTATTTGTGACCTGGATTGGCCACTGTTGGAAACAGGATGCTGGGCTTGATGGACCTTTGATCTGTCCCAGTATGGCAATACTTATGTACTTATATGTACTTATGGGTGGAGCACACACAGACTATATATGGACATGGGCTGGCAGTGGGTTTTTCTCTTTCAAAAAGTTGGCAATCTTATTCAGGAAGTCCAGAAAAGGTCCCAAGGGACACCCAAAGTTTCTAGTGACGGAAGAGAGGTTTACCAAAGGTGTGTAGAAAGAGGAGTGTAACCCCCTATTCTGCACTGTTCATTTCTACTGGAATTGCTGCTATTTGTTGAAAAAAACATTTATTAAGTAAAAGACTGTAATTTAATACATCAGCACTGGTCTAGAGCAGGGGTTCACAAACCAGTCCTGCAGACACACCCAGCCAGTCAGGGTTTCAGGATACCAAAAATGGAATATGAATGAGAGATGTTTGTATATAATGGAGACACTGCATGCAAATTTATCTCATGCATATTCATTGTGGATATCTTGAAAACTAGACTTTTATAGTGATCATACTGCATCTTGTCAGAGAAGCGAATTGGCAACACAAAAGTCTTTTTAAAGACTAAACGCAACCTCAGTGGCGTACCAAAGGGGGGGTGGTGGTGGGGGCGGTCTGCCCCAGGTACACGCCGCTGGGGGGGGGGGGGGTGCCTCACGCCTGTTGGCCGAATCCGCTCGTTCCCTCCCTGCTGCTCCCTCTGCGCGGAACAGGTTACTTCCTGTTCCGGGGCAGAGGGAGCAGCAGGGAACAAGCAGACTCAGAGCCGACAGGCGTGCGGCACCCCCCTCCAGCAGGTAATACACCCGGGGGGGGGGTGTAATTTCACTGGGGGGGGGGGGTCACGCTGCATCCAGGGGGGGGGGGGCGCATCGGCAATCTGCCCCGGGTGTCAGCCAGCCTAGGAACGCCACTGCGCAACCTTTATAAAGGTGAATCCTTAACTGTTTCATGTAACATAGTAACATAGTAGATGACAGCAGAAAAAGACCTGCACGGTCCATCCAGTCTGCCCAAAAAGATAACTCATATGTGCTACTTTTTGTGTATACCCTACTTTGATTTGTACTTAGTGCCGAAACATGGTGCCATGTCAGGCCTTGTATACAACAACAATAAAGCGTTTTTACTATTAATGATCATCCTGTGTACTTTATCTCTCTCAAGCCTTCTCCAGCTTCCCACTATGGGGTGTTTTTAGGACCAGGCTTGTGAACCATTGGTCTAGAGCAGTGGTTTTCAAACCTGGTCCTGGAGGCACCCCAGCCAGTCAGGTTTTCAGGGTATCCACAATGAATATTGATGAGAAAATTTTGCATGCAGTGAAGGCAATGCATGCAAATCTCTCTCATGAATATCCATTGTGAATATCCTGAAAACCTGACTGGCTGGGGTGCCTTCAGGACCAGGTTTGTGAACCACTGGTCTAGAGTGTCTTGTTTAACTTGGGCTGTGAAGTAGATTACCCCTTCCCCCTGTCAGAGAATCCATATCAGGTTTTTGCAGGGAGCCTCTGAAGCAGAAACTAAGATCTAAGAGCCTCCTCAGCTAGCATACATCCAGGGCAGGAGGCTACATCAATAATACATAGAGAACCAACACTGTTTGGTGGAAAAGTTCTAGAACAAGTGTCGTACAAAAGAAACATAAGTAACGTAAATAAACATTCACAGAAAGGGTGGTATATAAACCTGAAATAGTTTTTCAAAGAGGTGATGGGGGGAGCTGAAGTAGAAATGGGACAAGCACAGATGATTCCTGCTGGGAAAAGAAGAGTTAAACTAGAAGTCAAGTAGGATCCAAAATAATACAGTAATGGGTACAGAAATTAGGTAGACTGGATAGACTGTGGAGCCATTTCTAATTCTTATGATTATATAGTGCTGTACAGTAGTGATATACTGTATACTCAGTACAATATGTCCCAAAGTGCTTACAATCTAAGTCAGTACTTGAGGTAATGGGAGATAAATGACTTGCTCAAGGTCACAAGGCAGAAGCACAATTACACTATTTGGCTACTTCCTTTCCAGTCATCAGCTTCTGTTTCACTGATTCTAATAAAATGAGCGATGGGCAAGCAGCTTCCTGGCTGTAGATCTGTTCTTCATCAACATTTAAAAGATGATGTCATGGACATCAAACTGGATATCCTTGGGTCATCAAATGAATTAGAGATGCAGGACATTATTGATACAAATGGGTTAGTTCAATTCTCTGTACCTGGTGCTGCTGTACATAATCTGAACTTCTATCCCTTTGCATTAATTTTCTCTCAAATTGCTCATTATAGCAGATATTGACAATAGAGACACAGCCTTAAAAAGTATTTCTTGGTTTCTGCTTTCTGAGCCTGCCTTCTGACATGGGCATGAGCTTTGGATGCTCTTTCCAAGCTAATGCTTCAAGAGGGAAGGTTGGAAAGGATGAGGGGCAGGATTTAATGATTTAGATAAACATGAGAAAAATACCACTTCCCCTAGAACTCTCTTACCCCTCCCCTTGCTTGTCTTCTGTCTTCCATTTAGTTTTTGTGCTTTTTCTGGCCTTAAAGACTGACTTTTGCTGGCCAGGTCATGATCCAGAATTGCAGTTCCAGAAGTACATGGCTTCTGGTCCAGGACCATCATTACAATGACCAGTCTAGGAATGCCAGGGAGGGGGTTGGGAGGGGGTTGGGGTTATAAGCTAGGGGAAAAGTTTTGGATAGCTGTAAGATTTGCTGCACCAGGTTCCAATTGAGCTGGAAGCCTAAATGAAGCAGAAGTGACCTGCCAGGTCAAAAAAATAATCAAGAATGAAAGTTACCTCGAGTATTGTGTGCAATTCTGGTTGCCGTACCTCAAAAAAGATATAGTGGAATTAGAAAAGGTGCAGAGAAGGGCGACAAAGATGATAAAGGGTGCTGGGCTCGATGGACCCTTGGTCTGTCCCAGCATGGCGATGCTTATGTACTTATGCACTTTGCCAGTCAAGAACTGAAAGGAGCTCCTTCTGGGGCCAAACTTCTCAGTGCTGCTTTTCAGAGAAGCTTCAGCCACCTTCCATCCCCCAGGGCACTATGTCAGCACATTTAAGATGAAAGAGCCTGGACCATCTTACGTCTCAAATGAGCAGAAGACATCACCTCATCCAACAACTACTTCTCAGCAGCAAATGCTCAGCAGCCACATATTGTAAATTTTTCACAGCATTCACAGCAATTAGCACATATGAGTTATCTTGTTGGGCAGACTGGATGGACCGTGCAGGTAGGGTTACCATATGGCTCCAGAAAAAGGAGGACGGATTACTTCCATTGCTTTCCATTGAAAGCAATGGAAGTAAAACCCGGCTGGCTCAATTACTTCCATTGAAAGCAATGGAAGTAAAACCCGGCTGGCTCAATCTGTCCTCCTTTTTCTGGAGCCATATGGTAACCCTACGTGCAGGTCTTTTTCTGCCGTCATCTACTATGTTACACTGCTGTGCAGAACCTACATCTTCCAGAAGGTAAAACATTCGAAGCACTGATAACAAGAAAAGAAAGCGTTTTCTATTTTATCTTTTTGTTTACAGTAAAAGCTCTTGCACAAAAGTCGTTTCTAGGGAATCTGCACCACGCTTGGCAAATCAATTAAAACAGTTTTAGGACAGTGATGGTTTTTGACTATATTAGGCACTGTCAATGCAACACCCCCCCCCTCCCCATCTCTACTTCCAATGTAACATCAGTTTTGGTGGAAATAATTGTAAAGAGGAGAATTGCTGGCACATGGATGAACATGGCTTAATAAGGAACAGCCAACATGGATTTAGCAGAGGGAAACTGTTTTACTAATCTATTAGAATTCTTTGAAAGTACAAATAAGCTTGTGGGTATGAGCAAGCTGTCTTCTCCTTCTTCCTTTTGCAGGTGGTACAGAAAAAAACAGCATAAACATCCAAGTCCAAAGTCTATTTTTTTATTTTTAGGACTGGCTGAGCCAGGCCTGGTTTTACCCCTTGGCCTGTCTGCTTTTGTGGTTCTTAAATTTTGTTAGGAAAGGTCAGAGGGCAACATGAGCTACTGTCTGGTATGCAGGAGGTTGGAGGAATCTATTGTACCTGTGTGGTATGTAAATCACTCTGGTTGTGCCATGAAAGGTGATATATTAAGAATCTTATGTCAAGCTAGGTGTGACCTTCATCATCTTCCTTATACTCCCCCTTGCCCCTGCAAATGTGCCCATTTGTTTCCCAGGCTGACCAGTAGCGGCCTAGCCTGCTCACAGTGGGAATGATCAGGTAGGCTGCCGTACCAGCTGGGAAGTGCCAGTGTTGAGTGGGGATGGGAGAGAAGGCCTAGTTTCCCACCATTACTCCTCTTGTGAATGAAATCAGAACTGCAAGTCTGTGGATGCCATGTGGGTTAAAACATGAACTGATCTGTCTACAGGGCCAGTGTTAGGCAGACTGGGGCCTCCTCCCCCAATCTCCCCACCCACCACTGCTGCCACATATGAATCAACTTTGAATGATTTATTCACACTCTAAACACAGACAGGCCTTCACCAAATACAGAATTAGGGATCAGAAATTAGAAAAATTGAAATATGAACACCTAAATTGAAACATGGCAAGAACTGTAACACTGAAGAAACAAAAACAGAAATGAACTTCCTGTTTGTACTGAACACAATTGGTAGCATCAATACAGGGGGGGGCTGTGTGTCCCCCCCCCCCACTTTGGGTTCAGAACCATCAAAATTAGCCATCACTCTTACTGTGGCTGGTAGGGATCCCCAAGCTGTGCCAGCTGGAGACCACCTCCTCTGGTCCAGCAGCCAGAGCTCTCCAAGCTCTGCAGCCAGTGGCAGTGTCCTCGAGCTGCTGCTGCCGCTGCCATTGCTGCTCCCCCCCCCCCCATGCACGCTCAGTTTTCATGTATGCAGAAAAACCAAGCATTCACGGGTGTAGGTCAGCAGTGGCAGCAGCAGCTCGGGGACACTGCCACTGGCTGCAGAGCTTGGAAGAGTTCTGGCTGTCGGAGCAGCAAAGGAAGAGGAAGTCTTCACCTGGAGATCCCTGCCAGTTCAGGTATTTATATTTTGCAATCAGGCGGGGGAGGGGGAAATAGGCGGCAGGGAGAGAATTTGGTGCCCACCCACTTAAGTTCCCTGTCCCCCCCCCAGTCAACCATATGGCTATGCCAATAAACACAATACAAAGTCATTTGTGATACACAAATCCCAAAGTTAAATTCCAGTTAATACATTTAAAATAAAACACTTTTTTCTACCTTTGTTGTCTGGACATTTTATTTTTCTGTCATGCTGGTTCTAGTTTCTCTGTCTTCTGCTAATTCATAGTAACATAGTAGATGATGGCAGAAAAAGACCTGCATGGTCCATCCAGTCTGCCCAACAAGATAAACTCATATGTGTATACCTTACCTTGATTTGTACCTTCCTTTTTCAGGGCACAGACCGTACAAGTCTGCCCAGCAGTATTTCCTGCCTCCCAACCACCAGTCCTGCCTCCCATCACTGGCTCTGGCACAGACCGTATAAGTCTGCCCTCCACTATCCTCGCCTCCCAACCACCAACCTCTCTTCCCCCACCTGCTCCGCCACCCAATTTTGGCTAAGCTTCTGAGGATCCATTCCTACTGCACAGGATTCCTTTATGCATATCCCACGCATGTTTGAATTCCATTACCGTTTTCATCTCCACCACCTCCCGCGGGAGGGCATTCCAAGCATCCATCACCCTCTCCGTGAAAAAATACTTCCTGACATCTTTTTTGAGTCTGCCCCCCCTTCAATCTCATTTCATGTCCTCTCGTTCTACCGCCTTCCCATCTCCGGAAAATATATTTTTGCAGATTAATACCTTTCAAGTATTTGAACGTCTGTATCATATCACCCCTGTTCCTCCTTTCCTCCAGGGTATACATGTTCAGGTCAGCAAGTCTTTGCTCATACGTCTTGGAACGCAAATCCCATACCATTCTCTTTCCAGCGACTTTTGTCCATTTGTCTTTTCTTCTCTCGCTTGTCTTGTTCTATTCCTTCACTACTCCTGTCTCTGACATATTGATCCTTCCCTGTCTTATCTCCTTTTTTTCTTTTCAGCCTCTCTATCCACTCAAACTTCATCTTCTTTCAACTTTTCAGCTACATATTAACTTTCCGTATTCTCTCATTTCTTAGCTGTCCCATTTCCCATCACTCCTTCCCCAGCCTTCTATTCCTTTCCATCCTTTATTCACCCTCCATTACTACATTTCTACCTCTGTATTTACTACCCTCCTCTCACTAATTATCTTGCCATCCCTTCTTGGCCTGTTCCACATGGTTCAGCCATTTCCACTATTTCCCCTCCCTCTCCCTCCCTCCACTGTTGGAGCCCAATATTTCCTCTCCCTATCCACCCCCTCCACCATGGCCTAACACCTCCCTGTCCCTTTTTCTCAACAACCCTATCATCTTCCTGTCCCATCTCTGTTCCCTCCTGCTCTCCCCCATGGTCAATAATCTCTCTTTCTCACTCTCTCCTCCATGGTCCAACATTGCTCCCTCTTTCTTTCCTGCTACTGTTGTTCCCCTCCCACCCTAACCCACATAAGCCAGAATCTCTCCCTACCTCCTCCCCTCCCATTGTTCAACACCTCCCTCTCCCTCCCTTCCTTCCCTGGGTTCAACATCTTTGTCTTTCTTCCTGTCATCCCATCTAGCATCTCTCCTTCCCTCCCCACCACTCCAATATCTTTTCCTCTCTCTTCCTTCCTTCCCTCCACCCCAATGCCATCTCTCTTTCCTCCTCTCCTGTTCCCAGGCACATCATTTCTTCCTCCATCATCCCCTCCTCCCAGTCTGCTTTAAAATAGCTCCAGGGGGCCCCCATGGTCCACCATCTCTTCCCCCTTCTTGCCACTCCGATCTGAGGTCTCCCTTCCTTTCCTGTCTGCCTTACATCGTGTTTTGTTGAGAGGAAATCATCAGCGGCTTTGACGCGGCAGTGATTCTGATATGCTGCCTGTGACTGTCCCAGCGCTGTTCCTCTGCCGCCTCTGTGTTCCAAACAAGAAGTTGAATCAGAAGGGAACAGCGACGTGACAGTCACAGGCAGCGTATCAGAATCGCTGCTGCGCTGATGATCTCCTGTCAACAAGAACTTGGGAATAGGTAGAAAATTCCATATTTTGACTCCAAATACATGAGACTAATAATGCATGAGACTAGAAACATTAAAGGAAAGGATAATGGATGATCCTAGGAAGCAGCAGTCATGATGGATTATTATGAAGCAGTCTTTGGGAAGAAAAAAGTTTTTAGCCTCTTCCTGAAGTTGAGGTAGCTGTTTTCTGTTCTGATGGGAACAGGTAGAGTTCCATATTTTGACTCCAAAAATGGGGAATAGAGAGCTGAAAATCTTCTGATTTCGAATTGTCTTTTGAAATGGTGATGATAGCGTTAGTTGTTGTTTCAGTCTTTTAGACCTGACCAGATATAGCGAAACGGTCTTAGCAGTTCAGAGGTGAAGTCCTGTAAGATTTGAAAAACTAAACAAGCAGCTTTGAACCTGCTATGGGAAGCCAGTACAGTTTGTTTAGTTGAGTTGAAACACTAGTATATCTACTCAATCTGTATATTAGTCTTGCAGCTGTATTCTGTATGATTTGCAGTTTTTTTTCTGATATTACTACTACTACTTATTTCTATAGTGCTACTAGATGTACGCAGTGCTGTACACTGGACATAAAGAGACAGTCCCTGCTCGTTAGAGCTTACAATCTAATTAGGACAAACAGGACAAATAAGAGATAAGGTAATTAGTAAGGTGGGAATGATACAAAATGGGTACTGAACAAGTGAGTAAGGGTTAGGAGTTAAAAGCAGCATCAAAAAGGTGGGCTTTTAGCCTAGATTTGAAGACGGCCAGAGATGAAGCTTGACGTACTGGCTCAGGAAGTCTATTCCAGGCATATGGTGCAGCATGATAAAAGGAACAGAGTCTGGAGTTAGCGGTGGAGGAGAAGGGTGCAGATAAGAGAGATTTACCCAGCGAACGGTAAATCTCTCTTATCTGCACTCTTCTCCTCCACTGATATTGAAATAGAATGTTACAGTAATCCAAGTGAGGTGACCACTAACATTTGGACTAGTAGTGTGAAGGCTTTTTGGTCGAAGAAGGGTCTGACTAGACGTAGCTGTCTCATTTTGAATAGTGTTTTCTTCCATAGCTGATTAATATGGGAAGAGAAGGTGAGTGAAGAATCAAGCAAGACCCCTAGTACTCAGGTTTCAGATTTGACTGTAAAGCTTTGACCATTGGACAAAGATATTGATGATAACTTGCTGATTTTGGAACCACAGGACCTCGTTTTTTTGCGCATTCAGTTTCAGTTTATTGGTCAGGGCCCAGGTGCTAACAGCAGTCATACCATTTGCTACAGACTGAGTTGGGTCCTTGTTTGTTGTTGTTACTGGTACATAAGTATATACCGTATTTTTCAGACTATAAGACGCACTTTTTTCCCCCAAAATTTGGGAGGAAAATGGGGGGTGCGTCTTATAGTCCGAAGGTAGAGATTTGGCAGGCCGCCCGCCCTCCCTCCCTCCCTCCGAGTTCGGGATCGCCCTCCCTCCGAATTCGGGATCGCCCTCCCCCGGCCCTGTCACCACCTCTCCCCTTACTCACGCGATCTTCCCTGGTGGTCTAGTGACGTCGGGGCAGGAAAGAGCCCCCTCTTTCCTGCCCAGCGCGCTGCTCTCCATCTTCCTGTATGCTGCCTGACGGTCTCGGCGGCCATTTTGAATCTCGCCAAGACCGTCAGGCAGCATACAGGAGGATGGAGAGCAGTGCACTGGGCAGGAAAGAAGGGGCTCTTTCCTGCCCCGACGTCACTAGACCACCAGGGAAGATCGCGTGAGTAAGGGGAGAGGTGGTGACAGGGCTGGGGGGGGGGGGGAGGAGGTAACCCTGAGGGCGATCCCGAACTTGGAGGGAGGGATTCGGACAAGACGCACCGGACCACCTAGGTTTTAGAGGAGGGAAAAAGCAGGTGCGTCTTATGGTCTGGTGCGTCTTATAGTCCGAAAAATACGGTAAGTAATGCCACACTGGGAAAAGACCAAGGGTCCATCAAGCCCAGCATCCTGTCCATGACAGCGGCCAATCCAGGCCAATGGCACCTGGCAAGCTTCCCAAACGTACAAACATCCTATACACGCTATTCCTGGAATTGAGGATTTTTCCCAAGTCCATTTAGTAGTGGTTTATGGACTTGTCCTTTAGGAAACCATCTAAACCCTTTTAAAACTCTGTCAAGCTAACCGCCTTCACCACGTTCTCCGGCAACGAATTCCAGAGTTTAATTATGCGTTGGGTGAAGAAAAAATTTCTCCAATTTGTTTTAAATTTACTACACTGTAGTTTCATCGCATGCCCCCTAGTCCTAGTATTTTTGGAAAGCGTGATCAGACGCTTCACATCCACCTGTTCCACTCCACTCATTATTTTATATGCCTCTATCATGTCTCCCCTCAGCCGTCTCTTCTCCAAACTGAAAAGCACTAGCCTCCTTAGTCTTTCTTCATAGGGAAGTCGTCCCATCCCCGCTATCATTTTAGTCGCCCTTCGCTGCACCTTTTCCAATTCTACTATATCTTTCTTGAGATGCGGTGACCAGAAGCAGGATGTCATCTGCATAGGATAATAGTAGTTCATTAAGTCCCAGGTGTATTGAGGCAAGGGATGACATAAAGAGGTTGAACAGGATCGGTGAGAAGGGAGATCCCTGCGGGACCCCGCGGTTAGTAGACCAGTAGCTGGAAATTTGGTTGTTTTGCTTGACAGAATAGCTTCGATTTCAAAAGAATTCACTGGACCATTTGAGTACAGTCCCTGTTATTACTATCTGATCCAGGCGTTCGAGTAGCAATGTGTGGTCAACTGCATCGAATGCCACTGATTTGTCAAATTGGAGAAGAATTACTTGGTTGTCTTTCCATAGCTGGTGTTTGACATTTGTAGCTAGAACTAGCAGTAATGTTTCCGTACTGTGTGACAATCTGAAGCCAAATTGTGACCAGTGTAACATAAACATTTTTCCAGATACAAAGAGAGTTGTTTACTAATGTAGGTTTCTAATGCTTTAGTAAAAAGGGGTATGCTTGCCACTGGACTGTAGTTTGCAGGCGATGTTACGTCTAGCCCAGATCCCTTTAGTAGTGAAGTGAGAACAATTTTGCCCATATCAGGAGGGACAGAGCCAGTTTTTCGTGGCTATTGTCCATCTGATGCTGGTAATATTATCCTCACGCCCATTGTTAAAAATTCCTTAATAGGATCACACAAAGCTTCTCTCTACAGACCAGTGACATCCATGCCACTGTTTACTAAGAGGTCCTTTTACAAAACTGCGATTAAAAGTGGCCTGCAGTAATGTGGGTGTGTCTTTTTGGCGCACCCTGGGCAACTTTTTACCGTGGCTGGGGAAAAGGCCATTTTTTAACAGACCAGGAAATGGGTGTGCACAACAATTAAAACTAGTGAACGCCTGGTTATGGCCTGAGCCCTTACCACCAGCCACTGACCTAGCAGTAAGGACTCACATGCTACCCACACGGTAACCAAGAAGCGTGCGGCAACATGGCCGCATTGCCGATTACCGCCTGGAACGCTCTCCGCGATAGAAAATAGAAAAATATTCAGCATATGCTAAACTTGGAATTACCAAGCAAAAAAGTACCAGGAGCCTTCACATGCAGAGCAAAAGCATAACACTGAAACCTGGTATGATCCAGTTGGGAACCAATTTTTTCTTAAGTATCCTTGTAAATGTATAGTTCGATATCAGGCCTCTAAATATGTGTTTTTTGATCCTGCACACCTTACCGCTTTTCTTGTGACAAAACAGATTGCTGCTTCTCTTTTAGCTGTTAAACAGGAGATATAAATTGACTATTTTAACTATTTAGGTCCCCGATAGTCAGGTCTGTTTTTCTTATACTGTTTTGTTATAATGCCTCCTGAAATTTACATCTTGGATTCTGGTATTTGTGGACTTGAATAATTTTATTGCTTTGGTCGCTCTTCTTTGAGCCTTTTCTAATTCCAGTATATCTTTTTTGAGATACTATGACCAGAATTGAACACAGTACACAAGGTGAGGTTGCACCATGGAGCAATACAGAGACATTATAACATTTCTGGTCTTATTTTGCATTCCTCTGCTAATAATTCCTAGCATTCTGTTTGCTTTTTTGGCCGCTGCCACTGCACACTGGGCAGATTTCAGCGTTTTGTCTACAAGGACACCTAGGTCTTTTTGTTGAGTGCTGACCCCCCAAGTTGGACCCTAGCATCAGATAACTATGATTCAGATTATTCTTCCCAATGTGCATCACTTTGAATTTGTCCACGTTAAATTTCATCTGCCATTTGGATGCCCAGTCTTCCAGTTTCCTAAGGTCTTTCTGCAATTCTTCACAATCCGCATGTGTTTTGACAGCTTTGAATAGCTTTGTGTCATCTGCAAATTTCATCACCTGATTTCCAGATCATTTATAAATAGCACTGGTCCCAATACTGATCCGTGCGGCACTCCACTGTTCACCCTCTTCCATTGAGAGAAATGACCATTTAATCCAATAACCAATTCCTAATCCACAACAGAACATTGCCTCCTATCCCATGGCTCTTTAATTTTTTCAGGAGTCTCTCATGAGGAACTTTGTCAATGATCTTCCATCTAAAGAAATACACCTCACTATTTTGGGTACTAATAATAAGGGACAAAGACTGAAGAAGCAAACAGAACTACAAACCTCCCATCTACTTCTGCATAGTAAGTACTGCCTGGTTCCTGTTACATTGCCCTTATAAATATCTCTTGTGGCATCATCAAGAATAGCATTGCAGAAATAACAACAGAATACACTACATACCAGAGGAGAAAATCGTGAATTTTCTGTATTATAATCTTTCTTTCAAAACACAGTTCATGCCCCATGTCTACGTGCGCCAAAATGCAGTTACTGCACGGCTGCTGCGTGGCTCTTGCGGTAATTTCATTTTTGACATGCGTCCGATACACGCGGCCAAAATTATCAGACGTGCGCCATGGCATTTGGCGCACGCAGGTCATTACCACCCAGTTACCGCATGAGACTTTACCGCTAGGTCCATGGCTGGTGGTAAGGTCGCAGACCCAAAATGGACGCGTGGCAATTTTGATTTTGCCGCACGTCCGTTTTGGGCAAAAATTTTTAAAAAGGCCTTTTTTGCATGCTGAAAAATGGGCTGGCGCATGCCCAAAATCCGCGCCTACACTACCGCAAGCCATTTTTCAACGCACCTTAGTAAAAGGACCCCTTTTATACATGGTATCCACAAACAAATGCTGCTTCTGACAACCCAAGGGCTGATTTCAGACAGCTGCTTAGTGCTTATCCATCAAATCAAGTAAGTTGCTCTATAAAGACCAAATGAATGCAACCTAGAGGGAAATATATAAAGTATAGCACAAATGTGCTCCAGAAGGAGGATTCAGTGTCAGCTGAATTAAGCTATGTTGTCTCCTTTACCAGCTTGCTTCACGCCAGGCACAGAGAGCAATGCTGCTCACACTTTGGATGTTTCGTGCTAGTTCGGGAAATCGATTGCAAATTAACATAAACTTACTATCAGCTCGTTGCAGGTCACTCCTCAGACAGAAGAAGAGCAGCAGCAGTACAAACCCCTTCTTACACCCGTTCATTTTGCAAGCAGGAAAGGGAGTGCACACCCAGGGAGCGAATCTTCAGTGAGCCAAACAAACAAATGCATCTATTATGGAACGATAAAGATGTTCTGGAGTCAAAATCCACCTCCAGCCGTTTCAAGAAGACCCCACCTCTGGTGTGATCAGCCACTTCCAAGAACTAAAGTGTAGACTGTAACCCCCCCTAGTGTTATTTCCTCCTGGAAAAAAAAAGATTTAGACCCTTATGGGAACACAAAGCTCAGACCATAGTGAATCAGAGAATAGAGGAGGCTGGGAGGGGAACGGGGATGCTCCAGGATGCCAAAAGCCTGCGTTATGGTAACCTAGAAGGTACAATCTTCGTGCTCAAAATACTTATGCATACATTGTTGTCATGTATTCCTATGAACAGAGACAGAAAATGAAAACCCAAATGCGCACAGTATAAAATGCAAAGAAAAAAAAGGAATGTTTGTACACTTCTTTTTGTGATATATTTGTAAACAAAACGAAAAACTGGGTAATTTTTATTCAGACACTAGCAAATAAAAACATAAATCTCCACATGCAATTAGAGAAATAGGGAATCTAGTTATATTGGTTCTGGTTGTGTCCAGTATTCTCTCTGACCAGATTGATGGCAGGGATGCAACATTGTTCTAACTCTTAGTCTTCGAGCTGGTTTTTTTTTTTTTTTTTAGGTCTTTCCTCAGTGGAGAGTATTTTTTGTTTTTCTGCTATTTTTGTGTAATAAGCATCAGGTACAGTGCTCTGTTCTGAATTTTTTAATCCACCAAAGGAACAGGAGGCAAATACCTGGCCATTAAAAAATATATATATCTTGAGTTTTTGTTAATATTAGTACTAAATCTTGATCAGAGAAGATGACGGCCACATGTTTGGGGGGGGGGGGGGGCGGTGGATGTAAAATATTGCTTTGCCAAAGATGTGACTGTGTTTTAATATTGAACCAGTAGTAGAGTTGGCGGGGGGGGGGGGAAGAGGAAGGGAAACTGGGGGCCAGATGCACTGAGGCCCCATGACCACTGGCAGTATAATAATTAATTTTTAAATAACAGCTCACTACAGTAAGAAGAGAGAATAACAGCAGGGCCTGTGCTAAAATTAAAGGTCATTGCCTCACTTAACAGTGACCTGCTATGTATTTAAAAACAACTTCAGGGCCACAGAGGAAGGAGTATAGGTGTAGTTTGCCTGCTTTGTTTGGGGGCAAGGAGTATTTGTTTATGGATATTCCACCTAATTTCCTAGGTAGATTACAATTCTGCTCACATAGGGGTCCTTTTATTAAGCACTAGCATGCGCTTACCACAGCTTACAAGGGCTTATCACTGAGGTCCTGTGGTAAGTCTGAGATTAGTCTGTGCAAACCACATGCTAGAAAATATTTTCAGTTTTACTGCAGAGGGGGGCACACTTCATGTTAACTGATTAGCATATGATGCATATGATTAGCATGTGAGCCCTTAGCGTGTACAAAACATGCAATGGTAAAAGTGCTCATGTGCTAATTTGTTTTAATGGGTGCATGGTAATGGGAAACTGGCCATTTTACTGGTGTGGTATCAATGTTTGTTCTTAAGGGGATATGTGATTGCATGAGTGGGGAAGTGAAAGGTTTGGATGAGTGAGTTCCGGAATCAGCATAGGTGATTGTTGTTAGATTTATGATTACATTCAATAAAAGGAATGAAATATTAAGGAAGTACGTGTTTGTGAAAATAAGTACAGGATTTGTACTTCTTGTCATAAGAGATTTATCCCTGTAGGTGTTTATAGGTGGTAGAAAGTAGCCATGGTGCATACGACAAGGGTGTACTAAGGCTGTGTTCAATCAGCTTATTTTCTTTTGGTCAATTGGTTGATTGAGTAACTAAGGAAGCAGTCACTTATTTACATGGATGATGTGGATGTTGTATAACTTTGTTGCTTAAATAAATGCAATAATTTAAAACCTGTGTTATGTGTTCACTCGGATTCCATTTATCTAATATTACATTTTGTTTAAAGATCAGAAACTACTCAATGTGACATATACATTTTATATAAATTTTATAATTTTAGTACAAGAACAGTGCTGGGCAAACATCTACGGTCTGTGCCCTACAAATGGCAAGGACAAATCAAACTCAGGTATACATATAAAGTATTGCATACCATGTATAATGAGTTTATCTTGTTGGGCAGACTGAATGGACAATACAGGTCTTTATTTGTCATCATTTACTATGTTACTATGTTATACGTATTAGTAAATAAAAGGGGGGACTTTTTCACATCACTGTATTCTGCCAGTTGAAAGGATTCAGGATCCCCACTGGATAAGAAACAATTTCTCCCTTCCCTAATTAGCAATTAATTGGTTTCTCCCCTCCCCCCTCCACATTCATCCTCTCTTCCCCACAATCATTCATGCCCCCCTCCCCAGGCCTGCTGTCACCTAGAGATGGGAATAACTAGTGAGGTAATTAAATTCGCCGATGACACAAAATTATTCAGGGTCGTCAAGTCACAGGAGGAATGTGAACGATTACAGGAGGACCTTGCGAGACTGGGAGAATGGGCGTGCAAGTGGCAGATGAAGTTCAATGTTGACAAGTGCAAAGTGATGCATGTGGGTAAGAGGAACCCGAATTATAGCTACGTCTTGCAAGGTTCCGCGTTAGGAGTTACGGATCAAGAAAGGGATCTGGGTGTCGTCGTCGATGATACGCTGAAACCTTCTGCTCAGTGTGCTGCTGCGGCTAGGAAAGCGAATAGAATGTTGGGTGTTATTAAGAAGGGTATGGAGTCCAGGTGTGCGGATGTTATAATGCCGTTGTATCGCTCCATGGTGCGACCGCACCTGGAGTATTGTGTTCAGTACTGGTCTCCGTATCTCAAAAAAGATATAGTAGAATTGGAAAAGGTACAGCGAAGGGCGACGAAAATGATAGTGGGGATGGGACGACTTTCCTACGAAGAGAGGCTGAGAAGGCTAGGGCTTTTCAGCTTGGAGAAGAGACGGCTGAGGGGAGATATGATAGAAGTGTATAAAATAATGAGTGGAATGGATCGGGTGGATGTGAAGCGACTGTTCACGCTATCCAAAAATACTAGGACTAGAGGGCATGAGTTGAAGCTACAGTGTGGTAAATTTAAAACGAATCTGAGAAAATTTTTCTTCACCCAACGTGTAATTAGACTCTGGAATTCATTGCCGGAGAACGTGGTACGGGCGGTTAGCTTGACGGAGTTTAAAAAGGGGTTAGATAGATTCCTAAAGGACAAGTCCATAGACCGCTATTAAATGGACTGGAAAAATTCCTCATTTTTAGGTATAACTTGTCTGGAATGTTTTTACGTTTGGGGAGCGTGCCAGGTGCCCTTGACCTGGATTGGCCACTGTCGGTGACAGGATGCTGGGCTAGATGGACCTTTGGTCTTTCCCAGTATGGCACTACTTATGTACTTATGTACTTATCTGTTCAGTGGTAGCTGCAGCAGGGGGATACAAATATAATATATTCTTATCATCTTTCTTTATCTTCTTTTTGTTATTTTAGATTTATTTTTGTTTTTCACCCTTTGCTTCATTCATTGCCTCATTTTCCACCATTCCTCTCCCCTTTCAATTCTAATTTTTTCTTGTCACTCACTTTATTCTCTCGGCATTTCCACTAGATTTTTTTTTCATCTTGTCATCATCTTTCTTTTGCATATGTTACAGGTTACATTTCTTTCTCCTCCCCTTTTATCTTATCTTACCTAAATCGTTGCACTGTCCTCACTCAAATACTCCCCTTGCTTTTTGCCTCCCTACTCATTCACCCTTTCTTACCTCTCCATAATTCCTTAATTTCTCACCTCTTTCTTGCACCCCTCCCTCCTTGCGTATTTTTCTCCACAACACTCCCTCTTTCCTTCTCTCTCCACTTTTGCTCGTTCCCAATCTTCTCTCATCACCTTTCCCTCAGCTCTTCTTTCTCTCCTTTCATATTCCTCCTTTCCCCATTCCTCGTCTTGCCTTTACTATCCATCTGCTCCCTTTATCTCCCCCTCAAATTTTCCCCTTATTTTTCTATTTTTTTTTGTCATTGTCCCCTCCCTCCCTCCTTCCTCCCAGCCTTTTCTCTTGTTCCCTTCTCTTCCTGACACACACTCTCTCTTTCCTGTTTTTCTCCTTTTCCCTGCACTCTTTCCTCTGCACCAGGTCCAAGATTTCTCCCCTCCCTCCTCCTCTTCCAGGTCCAGCCTCTCACCCTCTTCCTCCCACCTCCAGGACCAACATCTATCCTTCTCCCTTTACCAGAACCAGTATATTTCTCTCTCTCTCTCTTTTCCATCCCCACCCCAAGCTCAGCATCTCTCCTCTTCCATCCTCCCCAACTGCCCATGGCCAAGCATCTTTCCCTTTCATACCTCCCTTCCTACTAGGGCAGTGACAGCTAATCTAAAAGAGGTGGAGCCTTTTCATGGAGCCTTTCTGCTCCCATGCTGCTAAAAGGCTCTGCAATCCCATTCTCGCTGATGTGTACTTATTCTTGAACATGCCCTGGCAGTAAGGGATGATGAAAGGAAAAGACACTGGGCCGGCTTTGGGGGGAGGGGGGAGAATATAAAACAGCACCAGCAGCAAAATTTTACACAATGCCAGCCTGAAGTATTTGGGGTGGGGGCATTGCCTCCTACATCTCCCCTCAAACTAAGCCAATGGGCAGGAGTGATTGTAGATTATGTGCGTACACTACAGCAGTTTCTTCCTGCCTCTCTTTGTGGGTGAAACAATGAGCGGCAGGAGCTGGAGAGCAACTATAGACTGCAGCAGGCTGAGAAGTAGTGCTTTTGCAAGTGCTCCTGTCCTTCATGGGACTGAATATAGGAGAAAGCAACCTTTACTTTTAGTATAGAGGTTGCCCTACCAGTGGGGACTTCCTTCCCCATCTCTCAGCTCACATTGTGTAGTGCCCATGAAATTACATTGCCTGGTGTGTTTGAGGAAGTCAAGGGATTAGGGGCCTAGGAGATGAGTGTGGGGACTTTGGAACTGGGTGAAAAAGCTAGGAGACTTTGGGGTGAAGGAGACAGCAGGGACTCAGACTGATTGGAAGGATGGGTGGGAAATTGAAGATGCTTTAGATGTGATGCAAGAACAAAGCTGAAGCATGAGGAGGCGTGGGCAGGTAGTGTGAATGACAGAGTGCTGGGAGAGGGGTGAAGCAGTGGAACAGGGTAAGGAAGCTGGACAGGATGTGAGAAATAGTTGAGAGATAGGTCTGTGAAGGGGGTGAGAGAGGATGGAAATGGAGCTGAGATGATGGTGAAAGGGGGGGACGGTAACAGGAGGTGAATAATGCAAGAGAGAGAAAAAAGGGGACTGAAAGTTGAAGAGGGGTTGAGTGACAGGGAAGAAGCTGGGCAAGTGAGGGGCTAAAAGCAGATCAGGTGCAGAGGGTGAAAGGGGGTAATAGGGAGCAGATGAAAGACAAAATAATAAAGAGGGTGGGGCTGGAGTAAGAGATAGAGCCAGGGAATGGGTAAGAGTAGAGAGATGGTCTGGGAAATAGTTGAAAGTGATGGAAAGCTGGTATATAGGTGAGAAGTAAAATTGGGGAGATAGAACTATAGGGTGAAAAAGGATGCCTATGCTTTTTATCCACGCAGATTTTATTTATTTGGATTTCACTCATTTTCAGTAGTAGCTCAACATGAATTACAATCAGGTACACTGGGTATTTTGCATGTGGGCTCGCAATGGAGTGACTTGCCCAAAGATCACAAGGAGCAACTGTGGGATTTGACCCTGGCACCTCTGGATATAAAGACCAATGCTCGCGCCATGGGAATGAGGGTGCCAAAGGAAACAAACAATCTTTAACCTTTCTCAAAACAGAAATTTGTTCAAGGCCTTTAGGTCGAAGATGGAATGGTATCTCCTCATCTATTTTGTGACCAGGAAATACTTGGAGTAAAATCCTTGACCTCTTGACTTTGGTAGAAAGGACTTGACCACATTGGCTTCTAAGAGGAAAAAGAACTCTTCGACAAGTATTTCCCTATGTGGAGAGTTTAACGATAATACTCTTGCTGGGCAGCTTGGTGGAATTTCAAATAGATGAGGACAGTATCCCAGGATAAGTTTTAGAACCAAATGGTCAGACGTTATAAGGGGCCAATGGAATGCAACTATTCTCAGCCTCCCTCCAACTGGAAGGTTGTCTGGAAGGAATACTGGAACACACTGCTTATGTTGTTTTGGAGAAAGTCAAAACCCTATCCCTGGTTTTGGCTGGAACTTTGGGGTCTTCTGTCTTTGATGCCTGCTGAATAAGAAAAGAGTGGAAATGATGAGGATTTGTACACCCACGATATTAATAGGACCTTCTTTGCCCTCCGCTTTGCAACCTCTTGGAGGAGGATGGGTCAGAAAGGGGCCTGGAGAGGAATTTAAAAGCAGTATGGCTATGCTCTTTAATTACAGCTTCTCTTCCTAGGATGGCACATTTGCAAGTCCTGCATTTCATACCTTAGACTGTATTGGTGCTATGGGTATTTTTGCCTGAAGACTTGTGGCTCCAGGTCTGAGACCTGGAGCCACAAGTCTTCAGGCACCAATACCCATAGCAGAAACTCTCATTGCTGTCTCCAAACTTTCATAGGTTATTTGTAACACGTGATGTCCACACTCCTTCCCTTTGATTACCAGCAAACAGAGCTGGGCAGCCTTCTCTTGAGGAGGAACGTCTGCAAATCACTCCATCTTGTACACATTTCACATATAGATGCACATAATGACCTGGTGAGAAACTATGTGGGTGAGTTTTGAAAGAATTTCCTCCCAAAAGACTCTGTCTGACCCACTCTCTCTGGGGTCTCTGAAGAATGAGTTTTAGAGCTTTTGGCTTTTTGAGAGCAGATCTGGCTACCTTGGAATGTGACGCAAGCTGGGAGCTTTTTGAACTCTAAACAGAATCAATCTTCTTATTTATAGGCTTAAAATTCTCATTTGAACATTTGTGAGGAGTCTGTGAATGGGCACTGTCTGTCACAGCTTCCTTGGGAGGGTCAAGGAATTGGAGTATAGCCAATGCTTCTGCCCTAGGTGTCTCCTCTTTCTCTAAAGGAACAGCTACCACCATTTCATTAATAAAATGGATTTAAAAAAAAAGTTCCTCGGATGGGGATTTTGTGAGGTGATGTCTAATCTGACGGTAAACCAGTTGAACCGTCCTTTTCAGAGAATCTGGCTGATTCAAATGTGCATTGTAGGGCTGCTCAGTCTCAGAGGCTGATAAAAACACCAAGGGAGATGTCTGGGTCTCTGCCTGGCTCAATTAACACAAGGAGTATAAGCAGGCCTCGAATGGCAGCATTGAGACACCAATGCTTATATTGAGCAGCACGCCACTGAAGGGATTAGGGGAAGTCCCCCTTGAAAGCAAAACTGGCATCAGGAAACCACACATTTATGTTTCTAAATGGTTGACATAAAATTGTATGCCTCGTTTTGACCCTGTTGATATTTTAAAAGTTTATGGTTCTAAAATGGATGCTTTCACCGCACATAACTGGTGCAGAAACACACACTCCATGTATTTTAGAACAGAATCTATGTCAGCAGATCCTGTTCCAAAATACTAGCGGAACGTCCCAACCTGGATCTCTCAATTCTGATTTGAATGTTCTTTCTAAAATGCCACTCTAAATTTAAAGTGTACACTTTATAAGTAATTTTTAATTAAAAAAAAACCCTCTGCCAAGATGGCCGCACTCTGCTAGGACGCCCTCGATCCTGCTCCTGTGGAGATGCCTAAACGCAGAGGGAGAATAGCGAGTAGAGCTTCCCCGCTTCCTCCCCGCTTACCTGGTCCTATAGATCGATTCACAAGACCGAGGGCAGTTGTACAAGAAGGCGGAACGCCTCCGAATGGGAATGCCGGCGACTGGGAGATTTTGGCTTCCTTCGGACCCGAAACAACCTTGAGCCCCGCCGAGCGTACTCCGCCTCCTCAGCCGCTTGCCGAAAATTCTCCCCTCTATGACCCGATGGGGTCTCCTTCAGAAGGCGTAGGGGACCCGGAAAAACAACGGGGTGAAGCGACTTTTCCATCTGAGGAGAGTATGGAGGGCAGATTGCCCATATCGGCACAACGGGACGAGGAGAGGGAAACTGGGCGACGAAGTGAGGCAGATGCACAGACGTCAGAAAGGTTTGAATTGCCTAAAGAGCTAATGACCAAGCCAAAGAATGTTACTTTAGACGCGTTGTGGGATTTAATGTCAAATATGGGACAAGTTTTCCTTAAACAGGAAAGTAAAATCTGTTGAATCTGACTTGCAAAAAAAAGGGGAAGAGATTAAAGTCTTGAATGAAAAAATGGAAAAGATTGATCAAACTGTTATGAAATTGGAAACGTTGCAGACTGTGATGGTAAAAGATATAACAAATCTCAGAAAAAAGATGGAGGTTTTTGATAATTTCACTAAAAACCATAACTTGAGATTTGTTAACTTCCCAAGGATACAGAATGTTCTTCCGCTTGAGATGTTATTTTTCAGAAACTTTGAATATCTTGGAAAAGGACATTCCACCTTTCTCTCAAGTGTATTAGGTCCCAGAAAAGAACTTGAATCAAGAGACTGAAAGACCTATTGATGTTTCGCTTTTGCTTGAGACATCGGACTCTGAATTAGCGACGGCCGCCACCTTGGTGGCGACTGTCGCTTTATTGCCTGACAAGAATTGGATTTTCCGTCTTTTTTTCTGTAATAAGGAAAAACCCTTTTTGGGTTTTAAAATTTCCTTATTTCCTGATGTCTCGAAAGAGACTCGACGGTGGAGGAAACAATTTTTACTCCTCAAACCCGAAATAATACACTTGGGGGGGGGGGTGCCTTTTTTTTAAGGTACCCCTGCAAGTGTATAATAAGGCTGGGGGGCAAGAAATATGTATTTACTGAACCTGAACATCTGTCATCATTAGTTACCTCAGTCAAAACGGAGAAGCATTAGAAAATGTATAACTTCCTAGCAGAAAATGTTATACTGTATAACTAAATTCCTTTGATATATTTTCTCCCTTTAATTACCTTAATCTTGGATCTTCAATTATGGACTTGAGTGTATTATAATTTTGAAAGCGTAAAGAATTATTTGCCCTTTCTATGTATTTTCCTTGTAACAGTTCCTAGTTAACTGACACTTTCTTAAACAAGAGGTTTCTTGTTCATATTGACTAAATGAATAAATAATAAAATTAAATTAAAAAAAAACCCACTGGCAGTATACTTCGATTTAATGTTAGATATATTATTGTCAGATAAGATTTTGGAATGATTACTTTACAAAAATTGTGCCTAGTTAGTAAAGAAGAACAAGCATATAGTTCACTGGATTTTATAGTCTTCTAATCTTCTCATATTGATTTCAGAGTTATCCTGAAAAGTAAAAAGACAGTTCTTTCCTAAATATAAAATACATAAAAGTACTAACAGATGGGTAAAAACCTTAGCAGGATTATTGTCTTTCCAGTGTGGCTATGCAGAGGACCTAGGGGGTCTTTGAGCAGGGACCGTCCTTCTTTGTTTATTTTGTACAGCGCTGCGTAACCTTAGTAGCGCTCTAGAAATGTTAAGTAGTAGTAGTAGTACTAAGCCGCAGTAGAAATCAGCTGGCAGTAAACGCCAAGATGCCATGGGTGTCTCAGCGTTTATCACCAGTTGATTTCTACCATGAGTTAATCAATAGAAATAAAACAAAATAAAATACTGAAAAGAAAATAAGATGATACCTTTTTTATTGGACATAACTTAATACATTTTGTGATTAGCTTTCGAAGGTTGCCCTTCTTCGTCAGATCGGGGACAGCAAAGCTTTGTCCCCCTCCTGTCTGCATGCATATCTCCCTCTTCCTGTCTCTCACCTATCCACCCCCATCCTGTTAGACTGTCACTGGAATGCTTTGATGTTTCACTCATATATACTGTCATCTACCAACATTTGCTTATTTCTGATCTGACGAAGAAGGGCAACCTTCGAAAACTAATCAAAAAATGTATTGTTATGTCCAATATAAAAGGTATCATCTTATTTTCTTTTCCATGTTTTATTTCTATTGATTACCTTTAAAAGTGGACTAACACGGCTACCACACCTCTCTACCATGAGTTAAAATGTTTCCGCGTCTTAGTAAAAGACCACCCTAGTTACATATATCTATACCCTCTATGCTGACATTGTAATTGTTTCCTCAGTTCATTGTAAGCCGCTTTGAGGCTGCTTTATGTGGTATAAAGCGGGGTATAAATGTTCTGAATAAATAAACATACATCTCCACTCTTCTCAGTGTAAATTTAGCTTTATTAAACAAACATACACATATACACTGTTAGCAATCATACAGCCCAAAGTTGTTCTCAGCCCTCTTCACTTGTAACAGTTTCTGAACTATAAAGGAACAGATAGCTGGTTAAAATCCGAATCCCTGTTACAGTAAATGAGTTACAGTAAGAATATTATATAAAAAGCCCAAATAAAGAAAAGACAAGCAATCCCATAAAAAACAAAGGAGCAAAAAACAGAGGTGGGAATGGCCAAAATGATGAAGCTGAACGTTGAGGAAAGTCTTTATTATGGGCATCCACAGGAGAGATAACACAAAGCAGACAGTCAAACACAATATTTTATAAAAACAATCATTACTACATAGGAAAGTTTACATAGCTCTTTTTATGTTGCTTAACACAACATCTATTTTGTATCATGTTCTCCTTTCCAATTAGAGAATGAATGTCTTTGTATGATAAGAGTTTTAAATAGTGTGATCAGCTGCTTCTCAGAGTCTCTCCTTATGCGTTAGCTTTGTGTCAGTACTAAGAACACAAGTTTCTACACATACATCAATTCCTTACCTTTAACGATCAACTAGTTTCATAAGCTGTCATGCTTTGTCTCCACGTCTTTTTTTTGTTCTGTTGTTTTACTGGGCTATAATCATGATACTGAAGATAATTTATTTTTCTAGAGTAATTCTATTATTTTTAAACGTTCAAGTTGTATTATTTTATGTTTGAAAATGCATTAAAAAAATAATCTATTCAGGAAGGACAGGGTAGGAAGAAATGGAGGTGGAGTTAAAGATAATATCAAAGTGACAGAATTTCAAGATTTACAAGGTAAGGAGGCAGCACTGTGGATTAATCTGGAAAGAGAGAATGGAAATTCTATTTTCATTGGTGTGATATTCAGGCCTCCTTCACAGGCAGAAGTGGACAGAGATTTGATTGAAGACAGACATTAACAATATAGCTATGAAAGAGGAAGTACTACTAATAATGTAAAGGGACAGACTTAAAGATCTCAATATGTATACTCAGAAGAAAGGCAGGAGAGGCGATATGATTTAGACATTAAATACCTTTGTGGCATAAATTAACAGGAGGCAAGCCCTTTTTCAGCTGAAAGGAAGTTCTGAAATGAGGGGGCATAGGATGAAGGTGAAAGGGGATAGACTCAGGAGTAATCTCAGGAAATGCTTTTTTACAGAAAGTGTGGTGGATACTTGAAATGGCCTCTTGTGGAGGTGGTGGAGACAAAGACTGTAACTGAATTCAAGAATGTTTATGACAAGCACATAGGATCTTTAAGGGAGAGGAAAGGATATTAGACAGTATGGATAGGCAAACTTGATGGGCCGTACAGCATTTATTTGCCATTATTGTCTATGATGTGGATATTCAAAGCAGTTGACCTGGTTGTCATGAATTCTTGCTGCATCGGCTACAGGACATAGGCATTGTAGGTACAGCTTTAGACTGGTTTGCTCCATAGCTATCTAGACTGTATTATGGCAGGATTCCTATTCCAAGTCCCACAGTTTTGGTGCGCCCCAGGGCTCTATTATGGCACCTATACTCTTTAATCTTCATGCCCCCCCTTACTCAGCCTTATACCTCACACGCCATTTGTACATACTGATATACAAACTCTAGGTATGCTGAACTGTTGCTGTGCCCAAGATATTCTCTCCTCAAACTGTATGTTGATCACTATTGCTAAATGGATAGACGATCACAGACTTAAATAGAATCCTGAAAAATCATGAGGCATCTTATTCTTAAGGTCAGATGCTCCAAAAACTATTGGGCCCAGTTATGATTGCAGGAACTAAGGTTACTTTTAACCCTAGGCTTAAGGTTTTGGGGGTAGTTATTGACCAGCATCTCGGTTTCCAGAAACACATCTCAAGTATCATACAACGGTGCTTCCATAAACTTAGAATGATCTCATCAGTCGGAACTTATTCACTAAGCCCGCGCTTCGAGTACTTGCTCATGTTCCCATCATCAGCCAGATAGATTACTGCAATGCCTTGTTGCATGTCTTGCGAATCAGTGATCTGAAAAGATCGCAAATGATTCAAAACATGGCTGTCAAACTAATCATGAATTCTAAGAAATTAGACCATATAATCCCACTCTTGAGGAAGGAACACTGGTTACTGATTAATCCTAAAACTATTTATAATCTGCACCATAACTCAAAGTTTACAACTGTTTCTCCCTTATGCCTATTTAAGCTTTTGATTCTATATGCCCTCCATAGAACACTGTGATCTTCGCAGCAAAATCTTCTTGCTATCCCTTCCTTTTGAGCTATTGGTCTTGGTACTACTAGAACCAGAACATGTAATGTCACCAGTGGCATACCTAGCTTGTTTGACACTCCCCGACACACCAACCCCTAAGATGCACCACACCCCCTTGATGCACATTGCCCCACCACCTTTCCTCCTAGCAAGGAGTAGGTGTGTGGCTGTTGGCTCTGCCATTCTCCTGCCCCAGAACAGGAAGTAACGTCAGAGAGAGCAGGGGACCGGCAGAGCTGACAGCTGTGCGCCTGCTCTGTACACCCCCACTGCCTGCACCTGGGTCAGACTGCCCCCATCAACCTGCCCTTGGTACGCTCTATCCCTTTGGAACATCTATCATTGGTTCTTTGGGAGAAGTTTCCTTTGGAGAGATTCAAGACCAGACTAAAGAAATTTTTATTTAATGATACCTTTGGCACTAATTAGTGGTATTTACAATTCCCCCCCCCCCCCCCCCCAATTGTGAGTTCTGCTGTCCACTGGGTTCTGGGGTGCAGGGGTCTATTGCTTCTAATCTGAGTGTACTTTACCTCTTCTTTCCTATTTTGATATTGTAGTTCTTTTTCTTCCTATTAAAATTTAGTATATTGTGAACCGCCCAGACAGCCTAATTAAACTTGGAAACCTGGATTTAGCTGGCTGGTTAAATTGCCTGTTCGGAGCTAACCACTAATTTTCAACAGCACTTAACTGGTTAGCGCCAAACTGAATACTGGCTATTTTGGGGGTGTTCTGGGGGTGGAGTTGGTACTTGGCCAGTTAAGTGCTGATACTCAGCACTTCACTGGTCAGATTAACTGCATAAAAGTCAGTCCTATATGTTATAACCCATAGCCAATTAAGTGCTGAATATCACACTTAACCAGCTACATATTAGCCAGAGCCAGTGTCCAGACATGGCCTTGCACTGAAATTCCAGGTTTAACACTGGTAGTGGTCAGCAAAGCGCTGACTGCCGCCAGCTGAATATCAGGCCCTACGTTCCAATGTGTCATCCTATCTTCTGCAGGCCTCATGGAATGTGGTTTTAGCTAAAGCTACATTTTTCAGCACTGCTACAAGTAATTTATTCATAGGTGTGTATAGACTACATCAGCGACTACTTAGCATATATTCAGAGTATAATTAGTACAAGAGGCACTAGTGTCAGAGCCATCTTTCAAAAACGCAGAAAAGCTTGTGTCTCCTAATAAGGTGCTTTGGTTTAGCCCTTCTCTATTATCCATTCCAAATTATATACCTCTGATTGAAGGCACTAGCTTGAAGGTAGAAATAGAATCGAAGGTTTTAGGGGTAATACATGATTCTTCTCTTACATATGAACCTCAGATTAAAAACTTATGGAGACATACTTTTTATTGTTTAAAACAGTGACGCTTATTTAGGTCCTGCTTCTCTAAATTTCACTTCGCATTGCTGGTTCAGATATTGGTTTTACCATATCTGGACTATTGCAACTCTCTATATATTGGGTTTACTGCTAAACTTTTATAGAAACGTCAATTAATCTAGAATATGGCTGTCCGATTGATTTTCCAACTGAAGAAATTTAACAGCGTTTCGTCATATTTTGATGAAACTTCACTGGTTCCCTATTAGAGCATGGATTGTTTTTAAGTCAGTTTCCATAATATTCCACATTTTGTATGGTAATACCTCTGTTATGCTTATTCAAATTTTTTCCAATCTCTTCTTATCCTCATCTAGATTATGAGATATGTTCCAGTTAAAACTTCCCACAGTTAAAGATATTCGATTTAAATAACATTTTGATGCTCTATTCTCTTATCAAGCAATTTTAGCTTGGAATGCTCTTCCAAGACAAATTCGTGAGGAACAGAATTATATGCACTTACGAAGAAAACTTAAAACTTTTTTGTTTGGAAAATTTTAAGAACAATTTTAATTATGTTTTTTATATTGTAATTCTTCAATAGTTATGAGTTTCTTTATTTGTAAACCGCCTTGAACCTCCAGCTTGGATCTGTGCTGTCTATAAATCACAGATTAGATTAGATATTCCATCCAGGGGCGTATCTGCGTGGGGCCACAGGGGCCTGGGCCCCCGCAGATTTCGCCCCGGACCCCCCTACTGCCGTTAACCCTCCCTCCCTCCCTCCCCCGCCTACCGCCGTCACCTACCCCCCGAGGTCCGCTTCCTCCTGCCGGCTTTTTAAAATATTGCTTCAGCTGGCGGCGGACCCCAACCCCCCGCCAGCCCAGCCGCGGTCTTCTTTAACTTCTTCATCCTCGTCGTGCTGTGAAAGCTGCATGCATCCTTAGTTCCAGTTGGACGGAGTCTGACGTCGCAGCACGTTCTGCCACTCCTCGATGGTATCTGCTGGTAGCCTATTCCAAGCATCTTAGAAAATAAATATTTCCTCTGCTGTTTTCTCCTAACTTCATACCATAGTCTCTAGTCCTTGTGAATCTTTTGTTATGATAAAACTACTTCCTTTGAATGTCTGAATCTATCTTTTCCTTTCTTTCTTCTGGAAAATATTTTAGGACCGATTTATCACATAGAACAAAAGAAAAATGTTGAAAAATTAGACAGATTGTGTGTAGGATCCCTTTGCCATTTGATTTCAAGTCACAGAGGGGCATTTTCGAAAGAAACGTCTAAGTCAGAATTTGGACGTTTTACAAAGACGTCTAAATTCCGAAGCAGGGAGAAGGTCATTTTCGAAAAAGATGGACGTCTATCTTTTGTGTTTGAAAATACCATGGACGTCCTTGGATTTGGACATTTTGCGATTTGGATGTCTTTGATTTTTGGCCATTTTAGAAAAAAAAACCCCGTCCAAGTCTAAAGTGTCCAAATTCAAGCCATTTGACGTGGGAGGAGCCAGCATTTTTAGTAGACTGGTCCCCCTGACATACCAGGACAGCAATCGGGAATCCTAGGGGCCACTGCTGTGGACTTCATAAAATGCTCCCAGGTACACAGTTCCCTTACCTTGTGTGCTGAGCCCCCCAAACCCCCTACCCCCAAATGTACACCACTACCATAGCCCTTACAGGTGAAGGGGGCACCTACATGTGGGTACAGTGGGTTTCTGGTGGGTTCTGGAGGGCTCACAGTTTCCTGTACAAGTGTAACAGGTAGTGGGGGTATGGTCCTGGGTCCACCTGTCTGAAGTCCACTAAACTACTCCAGGGACCTGCATGCTGCTGTCATGGACCTGAATATGACATCTAAGGCTGACAAGTAATGTTCTTCAACACACTTTTTTGGGATGGGAGGGGGTTAGTGAGCACTGGGGGAGTAAGGGGACATCATCCCAGATTCCCTCCAGTGGTCATCTGGTCATTTGGGGCACCTTTTTGTACCTTATTCGTAATAAAAACAGGTCCAGCTCAAAACGTCGAAGTTTTAGTGCTGGACATTTTTGCTTTGTTCCATTATGGATCAAAGATGTCCAAGTCTTAGGAATGCCCAAGTCCCGACGGACTTGGGAGAAAGATGTCCAAAATGCGGTTTTGATTATACCGATTTGGACGTTTCTGTGAGATGGAGTCCAAATGCCGATTTATGTCACTTTTTGGACGTCCATCTCTTTCGAAAATGAGCCCAACAGTTGCCAACTTACCCAGTTCTGGTAGGGACATATTAGACCAGTCCTGGATGTCCGACAACTTATTTCTAATGCATTATGGGAATTGCAGAACTGATCTAAAGGGTACAATCAGGAGGCTACAAATACCCCACTACATTGAGGATGTAATTTCAAAGCCAGGATTAACCTCAAATGACCATACTGGAAGTTGGCAGTTATAAATTCATTATTTGATTATCGTATGTCCAATTTGGCTGCAGTTGATTCAAATATTTTATGTACAAAAGGCTCATGTTAGTTCTGTTACCTTTGCTAGTTAACCCTATTTCTTCTTAATGCAAAATACGATATCCTTACATTCAATTTGCAAATCTCAGCTGATACTGCAATCAGTGCAAAAATTTGCAAACATACAAAAATGCACAAAACTCAGAATTCATAGATCATCTGAACTCTAGAACCTAGATAGTTTTATAAAAAATGTACATTTCTTTTAACAATAGAATTGTAGACAGTCAAAAATATAGAAGGATGAAAAGACAAGTTAGCCCAATTATGCTATTTGTTTACGAGTCATGTATGCATTGGCAGTCTCAAACCAGATCTTCTCTATGGCTTCCTTGCCCAAATCGACCATTTTCAGTAAGTGTTTCCAACCTGTTTTTGCTGTAATCATTAGATAGCTTTCATTCTCTGGATTTAATGTAACACTGTATCGGGCCATTACAAGTGACTGAGTAAATCTACTAATCACCAATGTAAATAAAGAACCTTTCTCTTCTGGTGTCAGTGGAAGAAGGCTTTCAAATCCTGCTAGAACATATCCTCCTACAGGAAGAGGATCTGGACTCTCTATCATCATGTACATGATAGTTATTGCTACCTCAAACACATAGTAGCCATAGCTCAGGTCACCAAAGTCCAAAATACCTGATATTCTATACTTGTTATATGGATTCAAAAGGGAGGACTCTCCAGTTTCAACTAAAATATTTAGGTCATTAAGGTCCCCATGATTTATACCTACAATAGAAAGATTGAAAAAAATGATTATTAAAATACTTTTTCTTGCTCTACATCTTCATTCACATCCCAGATGGCATACCTAGACAGCTGCGTAAGTACTTTTGCCAACCTTGATGGAAATATCCACAAAGACTTGTGTTCAGAACTGCTATGCGGCTGGCAAGATTGCAGTAGTAATAGCAGCCATCTTCCCATTTTAACTAACTCCCTCCAACCTCATAAATTTCATCTATATGGGTACAGGTAAACATTTTACATGTATTCTTCATACGTATCAGTAGAACAGAACACCAAGGCTGCCCGGGGGGGGGGGGGGGGGGGGGGGGGGAGATTCCCTGGGCCTGGTCTCTAAGGAGGGCCCGGCACTGGCAATCAAAAGAGACTGCTCTGCCGGCCACAGGTCTTTCTTCCTGCCGCGTTCTGCCCATGCAGAAACAGGAAGTTACTTCACAGGAAGTGAGACGCGGCAAGAAGAAGGACCTGTGACCAGCAGAGCACTCTCTCTCGTTTGCTGCTGCGGTAGTGGCAGCAGGGCCCTTCAGATTGTTTGCCCCAGGCCCAGCTTTGTCTCTCAGTAGCCTTGTAGAACACTGTTTGATGAGGACCAGAGGTATTTTTTTCCAAGAAAGCAGATATACATATTCAATAAATATTGCATAGGAGGGACCAGGTGACATTTATGGACTAGGACATGGAAACTTTTCCAACACACCTCTATATCAAATTCAGTTCTTTATTACTTTATAGAAGAATGCCTAAAAAACAATTCTACGAGATAAGCTGGATAAAGGGATTAGTTGCTGACAGACTCAACAGACTCATTCATTATATTCAATGAAGAATACAATTTATTTTCTAACCTTCTATAATTTATGGTTTAAAGTAGCTCTGCTGAAGGAGAGGCAGGTACCAATTACGGGGTCCTTTTACTAAGGTGCGCTAAAAAATGGCCTGCGATAGTGTAGGCGCAGGTTTTGGGCGCGAACAGATCAATTTTTCAGCGCACCTGCAAAAAATGCCTTTTTTAAATTTTTGCCGAAATGGACATGTGGCAAAATAAAAATTGCTGCACGTCCATTTTGGGTCTTAGCGGCAAGGTCTTTCGCATTAACCATGCGGTAATTGCCTAAGAACGTCAAGTTGGAGTTACCGCCTGATTTTTGCCGTGCACCAGAAAATAAAATATATTTTTGGGCAAGCGTAAAAAATGAAATTACGGAACGGGCCACGCAGTAGCCAGGCGGTAACTCCAAATTGGCGCGCTTTGGGCATAAGTAGGTGCCTACGTGGCTTAGTAAAAGGGCCCCTAAGAAATCAAACCTTTGATTCCATCAGGACCTGCACCTTGCTCATGAGGCAGAGAATAAACTGCAGAAGAATTGTATTAGACAAAATTTGTATTGGTGCAGGGAGTGATACAAATCCTACAAAGAGCAGATACTCTTGGCCCAGAGATAATTATTTTTTCCTGTCAAATTGAGATTTGTGGTAACCATCAAAGACTCTTGAGCTCTCCAGCATGCCCTTCTTTGTTATAGACCCACTGCTTTACTGAATGCAGACATGAAAATATTTGCCAAACTATTAGCCAATAGGCTGGGGACCTTGCTCCCTAAACTGATATGGGCCGATCATAGTTTGTAAAAGGGCAATTATTAGGAGATAATGAGTATAAGGCCATTGAAATCATCAAATACCTTCAGAGATCCAAAATTAGAGCCATGGGTGTTGCACTGGATGCTGAAAAGGCCTTCAACTGGGTTGAATGACCTAAAGTTCTGCAGAAAGTTAGCTTGGATAGCAACTTTGAGAAGTGGGTGCAAGCAGGGATGTGCTGGCAAACTTTTAACGGGCTCTTTTTCCAGGCGTAATCAGCCCTGCAATTTAGGGGAGCCAGGGGGGTTGTACGGGCACACTGGTCATACCTTTGCCAGCAGGGATGCTGAGCCCCACCAGCCAATAAATGGACTGCCATCACACCCTGCTGCTTGTTTCTGGCTCTGAGCAGCAAGCTGGGACTTCTTGCTCATGCATGAGATGTCCCTGCCTGCTGCTCAGAGCTGGAAACAAGGAGCGGGGAGCAGCAGCAGTAGTCTACTTACTTGGCTAGCAGGGCTTAGCATCCCCACCAGCAAAGTAAAAGAGAATTCAGGAGGAGGCCGAGCCCACATTTTGGGAGCCAGTTGTTAAAGTTGCCATGGGGAGGTCTACTTTAACAACCTGCTCCCCAAATTCTTAAAACTTAATAAATGGCTCTTGCAAACCCACTGGGTGCAAGTCCTCTATCTTAAACCCAGTAGTAGTATCTTGATTAATGGGATCAAATTAGAGGAATTTGTCCTTCAGCGGGGAGTTAGGCAGGGCTGCTCTATGTCCCCCTTGCTCTTTGTGCTCGCTATAGAGCGAGCCGTACGTTCCAATAATGCAATACGTCCTATTCGGATGGGGGGGGGAGCATAAATCCTGTTGTACGCTGATGACACACCGATTTTTGTGGAGAACCCTAGAGATTCATTACTGTCCCTACCAGATGAACTAAGCAAGTTCTCAAGATGTTCAGGTTTCAAGATTAATGCTGAAAACACAGCACCCCTTCTGTTTAATCTCAGTAGTTCAGTTAGGAATCCCGTTTCCTTTTCATTTAACATTGTATGGGAGTTCATTATCTGGGAATTAGAATTACAGAGAAGGTAGATGACTTATATAAGAACAACTATCTGTCTCTATTGGAAGAGGTTAAAAAAAAGATTTAGAAGGTTGGGCTAACCTCACTTTATCCTGGTGGGGAAGGGTTGCAACACTTAAAATGATAGTCCTCCCTAAATTTCTGTTTTTATTTGCACAACAGCCCGTTGCTGTCCCTAAGAAAGTTTTTGTTCATTGGCACCGAATGATGGTCTCCTCCTTATGGAAGGGAAAGAGGGCCAAAATTAGTTGGCGTAGGTTGGCTGAGTCCAAGGTGCAAGGGGTGGGGGTAGGCCTTTCAGATATGAGGTGTTGTTATAAAGTAGTGGCGATTATGGCACTACAGGCTTTTCATGATTGAACAGAGAAGTCACACTGGGTGAGGACTGACAGATACTAAAGCCACATTCTATTTTCAAATCTCTAAAGTGGGAAGGGGCCCCACAGCCCTCAAGCAATTCAAGTGGAACAGCCATACATCTATTTCTTGACCCTTTAAAAACTGAAGGGCAGTAAACTAGAGTTGGGGTTAATGGGGTCCCGTCACCCTCTGAGTAAGCTGGCAGAGTTCAGCTCTGTGTCTACTTCTTATTTTTGTGGTCTGTTAATGAAGCTGCATGTGTTCGGGATAGTCTACTGCAGGGACATGTTTGAACATGGTACTATGCTATCCTTGGGGCAACTGCAGTAGCTGACAGACAGTAGCATACCCTTTTACCAATATTTTCAGATGCAGATATGGGATGCTACAGTTAATTTGCACAGGAAGGTGCTGCCATTGGAAATTGTTTTGTTCAAGGGTGGACTGCACACTAAGTTACTCTCTTGGGTGTATATAGCCTTGGGGAAGGTGAAAGGAAAAACTTATGGAGATCATATGTTGGCTTGGGAGAGATGGCTGGGTGGCCCTTGAGGGGAAGACTTTTAGAAGCAAACTCATAGTACTCCTCTGTGATACTATCAGTACAGACTGTGGTTGGGGATACTGCCAGCTTTGGCTGTGAGCATATATACGCAATATATGAGTGATATACAAAGGTATTTTGTATATTACTCCTAGATTGTATATTAACGAGAGCCTTGAATCAAATAGATTGAAAATTCTGCAGGAAGCAAAACACTCCTTGGAATCACTGTGGATTGAAATTCCATGTGCAAAGGGGAAAAGGATAGTGATAGGAGTGTACTACCGTCCGCCTGGCCAGGACGAACAGACGGATGCGGAAATGTTAAAGGAAATCAGGGACGCAAACAAACTGGGCAACACAATAATAATGGGGGATTTCAATTACCCGCATATAGACTGGGGTAATGTAACATCTGTACACGCAAGGGACATAAGATTTCTTGATGAAATCAAGGACAGCTTCATGGAACAGCTAGTTCAGGAGCCGACAAGAGAAGGAAAAATACTAGACTTAGTCCTTAGTGGTGCTCATGATCTAGTGCAGGGGGGTAACGATACGAGGGCCGCTTGATAACAGTGATCATAATATGATCGGTTTTGATATTGGCATTGAAGGAAGTGAAACTAGGAAATCAAGTACGCTAGCGTTTAACTATAGAAAAGGTGATTACGACAAAATGAGAAAAATGGTGAAAAAAAGACTGAAAGGAGCAGCTCGCAGAGTAAAAAACTTGCATCAGGCGTGGATGCTGTTTAAAAACACCATCCTGGAGGTTCAGGACAAATATATTCCACGTATTAGAAAAAAGGGAAAAAAGACTAAACGTCAGCCGGCGTGGCTAAACAGTAAGATAAAGGAAATCATTAGAGCCAAAAAACAATCCTTCAGAAAGTGGAGAAGAGAACCAACTGAAAGTAACAGGATAGATCATAAGGAATGCCAAGCCAAATGCAAAGCGGAGATAAGGAGGGCAAAAAAGGACTTTGAGAAGAAATTAGCGTTGGAAGCAAAATACATAGTAAAAACTTTTTTAGATACATTAAAAGCAGGAAACCGGCCAAAGAGTCGGTTGGGCCGCTGGACGAAAATGGTGTTAAAGGGGCGATCAAGGAGGACAAAGCCGTAGCGGAGAAATTAAATGAATTCTTTGCTTCGGTCTTCACCGAGGAGGATTTGGGGGGGACACCGGTGCCGGAAAGAATATTTGAAGCGGGGGAGTCAGAGAAACTAAACAAATTCTCTGTAACCTTGGAGGATGTAATGGGTCAGTTCAGCAAGCTGAAGAGTAGTAAATCACCGGGACCTGATGGTATTCATCCCAGAGTATTAATAGAACTAAAAAATGAACTTGCGGAGCTACTGTTAGAAATATGCAATCTGTCCCTAAAATCGAGTGTAATACCGGAAGACTGGAGGGTAGCCAATGTTACTCCGATTTTTAAGAAAGGTTCCAGAGGAGATCCGGGAAATTATAGACCGGTGAGTCTGACGTCGGTGCCGGGCAAGATGGTGGAGGCTATTATTAAGAATAAAATTGCAGAGCATATACAAAAACATGGACTGATGAGACAAAGTCAGCACGGATTTAGTGAAGGGAAGTCTTGCCTCACCAATCTAATGCATTTTTTTGAGGGGGTAAGCAAACATGTGGACAATGGGGAGCCGGTTGATATTGTATATCTGGATTTTCAGAAGGCGTTTGACAAAGTGCCGCACGAAAGACTCCTGAAGAAATTGCAGAGTCATGGAATCGGAGGTAGGGTATTATTATGGATTAAGAACTGGTTGAAAGATAGGAAGCAGAGAGTAGGATTGCGTGGCCAGTATTCTCAGTGGAGGAGGGTAGTTAGTGGGGTCCCGCAGGGGTCTGTGCTGGGTCCGTTGCTTTTTAATGTATTTATAAATGACCTAGAGATGGGAATAACTAGTGAGGTAATTAAATTCGCCGATGACACAAAATTATTCAGGGTCGTCAAGTCGCAGGAGGAATGTGAACGATTACAGGAGGACCTTGCGAGACTGGGAGAATGGGCGTGCAAGTGGCAGATGAAGTTCAATGTTGACAAGTGCAAAGTGATGCATGTGGGTAAGAGGAACCCGAATTATAGCTACGTCTTGCAAGGTTCCGCGTTAGGAGTTACGGATCAAGAAAGGGATCTGGGTGTCGTCGTCGATGATACGCTGAAACCTTCTGCTCAGTGTGCTGCTGCGGCTAGGAAAGCGAATAGAATGTTGGGTGTTATTAAGAAGGGTATGGAGTCCAGGTGTGCGGATGTTATAATGCCGTTGTATCGCTCCATGGTGCGACCGCACCTGGAGTATTGTGTTCAGTACTGGTCTCCGTATCTCAAAAAAGATATAGTAGAATTGGAAAAGGTACAGCGAAGGGCGACGAAAATGATAGTGGGGATGGGACGACTTTCCTATGAAGAGAGGCTGAGAAGGCTAGGGCTTTTCAGCTTGGAGAAGAGACGGCTGAGGGGAGATATGATAGAAGTGTATAAAATAATGAGTGGAATGGATCGGGTGGATGTGAAGCGACTGTTCACGCTATCCAAAAATACTAGGACTAGAGGGCATGAGTTGAAGCTACAGTGTGGTAAATTTAAAACGAATCGGAGAAAATTTTTCTTCACCCAACGTGTAATTAGACTCTGGAATTCATTGCCGGAGAACGTGGTACGGGCGGTTAGCTTGACGGAGTTTAAAAAGGGGTTAGATAGATTCCTAAAGGACAAGTCCATAGACCGCTATTAAATGGACTGGAAAAATTCCTCATTTTTAGGTATAACTTGTCTGGAATGTTTTTACGTTTGGGGAGCGTGCCAGGTGCCCTTGACCTGGATTGGCCACTGTCGGTGACAGGATGCTGGGCTAGATGGACCTTTGGTCTTTCCCAGTATGGCACTACTTATGTACTTATGTACTTATGTACTTATTGAGAGCACTTATGTCAATGGTTGTGAGGCCATATGTGGCCATGTCAATACCTGGAATACCTTTTGCTGGTTCAAACTTAAGTGGCCAGTGCTGAATATCAGCTTGGCCGATTAAGTTTCAAATGACCAAAAATAAACTGGATATTAAACGTGGGTCACCGGAAAAGACCAGGCATTGAATATCCAGGCTCAGCGTTGACCGCAGGAGTTAGCCGGGCTAACTCTCGCAATTTGAATATCAGGCCCTATATCTTTGTCAGATCAGTAAAAGGGATCAGTTTACTTCTAGACCAAAGCCACTATAACGAATCTGCATGTAGAGGAGTTGCTGCAAAACACAATTAATATAACTGAAATAAGTCAACCTGAAAAAATGAAATTGAAGAATCCTGTAGCTTTTACCTTAATTTAACATCGAATGTTAAAAAAAAAAACAAAAGTTTTCACTTCCTCTGTGCTCTTTTATGATTATGGTACTCATACTCAAATTATAAATACTTACTTTTTCTAAACTGACTTAATTTTGGTAGTATGTTATTTTTAAACTGCTGAATGACTTGATCCACTGTTTCTCGTATGCTCCCCTCACCCACTGCATAAACATATTGGCTTAGGAGGGGAACATTTTCTAAGTTCCAAATAAACTGCCCGCGCTCCAGCTTTTTTATTTCAGGATGATGAAATTTCTGCAGAGAAAAAGGACATTACAAATCGTACTGTTACTTCCCAGTGGGACACACTATATTGCTACTTCAATGAAGGGTCTCTTCAACACAAAACACAAGTATTGGTCACATTTGGCTCTGTTTGTAAACTTGAGCTTTGGTTCCTTTGCTTCATGGGGGCATACAGAGATAGTTTTATACAGCAGCTGCCATAAAATATTAGAAATAGAAAAACAACTCAGAGAGTACATGAAATAAAATCCAAGAACGCTGGGGGAAAACAGAACCAGCTTCAGAACTACATTGAGTCAGGCAGTAAAACATTTTAAGGGGAAAGGATTTGAGAAATGAGGTGTGTAGGCCAGAAGAGCATTTGTATGACACTGGGATGACAGAAACTGTTGATATGTTAGGATAGAGGAGGATGATGTATTAGTGTTGAGACTTCTTTGGAACTTTGAGGTGGCTTTGATTGCTTTTATTAGCTTGCAGGTGGTATATAAAATCTTTTAATAAATAAATAAAACAAACAAATAAATAAGTATCTAGGGCATGTTCTTGAAATACATGTGTAAATCAGAGGTTTGTGTCAGATGCCTGAGACAACAAAAGCCATTTTCTTGGCACAGGGTCAAAATCTCAACATTGTACATTCGGTAAGTTATGCCACTGAGACTGAGAAAGCACCAAATGCAACCAGGGGCGTAGCCAGACCTTACGGTGGGAGGGGGCCAGAGCCTAAGGTGGGGGGCACATTTTAGTCTGCCACCCTGCCGCCTCGCCCCCCCCCCCGGCTCGCCACACCCCACGGGGTTCCCCAACCCCTGCCAGCCGAAGCCTTTTTCAGCGCCATTTTCCGGCGCACCGCATTCACTACCCTGTGCATGCTCCTTTAAGTGAAACTGAGCATGCTGAGTTTCACTTAAAGGAATGTGCAGGACGTCAGGAGGAAGAAAGCACAGGGCACCGAACGCGGTGCGCTGGAGACCAACGTTAAAGAAGGCTTTGGCTGGCGGAGGTTGGGGACCCTCGCCAGCAAAGGTATTTGCTGCTGGGGGGGGGGGGGGTACAGTGGAGGGAGCAGCGAGGTGGTGGGGGAGAGGCAAGGAGACCGGCGCCGAACAAGGCTTTGGCTGGCGGGGGTTGGGTGCTCGGACAAAATCTGAAGGGAGGGGGCCAGGCCCTTATGGCCCCACCTAGCTATGCCACTGAATGCAACTGGGTAAGAAAAATTATGTGCCAGGTCTACAAGTGCCTTGAACAAATATGCCATAAAAGAATACAAATTATGTAATTTTCCGATAACCACTGTCTTTTTTATTTTTGGCCAAGTAAGCACTGGAGTGATAATATCCACATTTTGGCCAAAACAGTGCAGGATTATATCAAACACTGATAGATGTGAACTTCAGTCCATCTAAGGCCTCAGATTTCTTAAATAACATCCGTTTGAAAATCTGTATTTCTCTTCTCAGTTCCATGATAGTGATCACTGCTAAGGCTCATGTGATTTTATTTGACACTGTTTAAAAATATTTTTAAACAGATTTGTATACTATTTATAAACCTAACCCACCTCCCCACACACATTTTTAATATAGGTTAGTATTGAAAATCCCTTAAACTAAACAGGCACATTAAAATCTGTTTGAGAGTGGTACAGGTGTGTGTGTGTCTCTTTTTCTCTCCCTACATATATACAGTGGGGGAAATAAGTATTTGATCCCTTGCTGATTTTGTAAGTTTGCCCACTGACAAAGACATGAGCAGCCCATAATTGAAGGGTAGGTTATTGGTAACAGTGAGAGATAGCACATCACAAATTAAATCCGGAAAATCACATTGTGGAAAGTATATGAATTTATTTGCATTCTGCAGAGGGAAATAAGTATTTAATCCCTCTGGCAAACAAGACCTAATACTTGGTGGCAAAACCCTTGTTGGCAAGCACAGCGGTCAGACGTCTTCTGTAGTTGATGATGAGGTTTGCACACATGTCAGGAGGAATTTTGGTCCACTCCTCTTTGCAGATCATCTCTAAATCATTAAGAGTTCTGGGCTGTCGCTTGGCAACTCGCAGCTTCAGCTCCCTCCATAAGTTTTAAATGGGATTAAGGTCTGGTGACTGGCTAGGCCACTCCATGACCCTAATGTGCTTCTTCCTGAGCCACTCCTTTGTTGCCTTGGCTGTATGTTTTGGGTCATTGTCGTGCTGGAAGACCCAGCCACGACCCATTTTTAAGGCCCTAGCGGAGGGAAGGAGGTTGTCACTCAGAATTGTACGGTACATGGCCCCATCCATTCTCCCATTGATGCGGTGAAGTAGTCCTGTGCCCTTAGCAGAGAAACACCCCCAAAACATAACATTTCCACCTTCATGCTTGACAGTGGGGACGGTGTTCTTTGGGTCATAGGCAGCATTTCTCTTCCTCCAAACACGGCGAGTTGAGTTCATGCCAAAGAGCTCAATTTTGTCTCATCTGACCACAGCACCTTCTCCCAATCACTCTCGGCATCATCCAGGTGTTCACTGGCAAACTTCAGACGGGCCGTCACATGTGCCTTCCGGAGCAGGGGGACCTTGCGGGCACTGCAGGATTGCAATCCGTTATGTCGTAATGTGTTACCAATGGTTTTCGTGGTGACAGTGGTCCCAGCTGCCTTGAGATCATTGACAAGTTCCCCCCTTGTAGTTGTAGGCTGATTTCTAACCTTCCTCATGATCAAGGATACCCCACGAGGTGAGATTTTGCGTGGAGCCCCAGATCTTTGTCGATTGACAGTCATTTTGTACTTCTTCCATTTTCTTACTATGGCACCAACAGTTGTCTCCTTCTCGCCCAGCGTCTTACTGATGGTTTTGTAGCCCATTCCAGCCTTGTGCAGGTGTATGATCTTGTCCCTGACATCCTTAGACAGCTCCTTGCTCTTGGCCATTTTGTAGAGGTTAGAGTCTGACTGATTCACTGAGTCTGTGGACAGGTGTCTTTCATACAGGTGACCATTGCCGACAGCTGTCTGTCATGCAGGTAACGAGTTGATTTGGAGCATCTACCTGGTCTGTAGGGGCCAGATCTCTTACTGGTTGGTGGGGGATCAAATACTTATTTCCCTCTGCAGAATGCAAATAAATTCATATACTTTCCACAATGTGATTTTCCGGATTTAATTTGTGATGTGCTATCTCTCACTGTTACCAATAACCTACCCTTCAATTATGGGCTGCTCATGTCTTTGTCAGTGGGCAAACTTACAAAATCAGCAAGGGATCAAATACTTATTTCCCCCACTGTATCTACATAGAGAGAATGTGGGTTAAAATTGGGGCAACTTTATTATCTCATTATTCAAACAAATCATACCTCTTGAAGAGTTTTATCAAATTTTGCTGCTAGTTTTCCCACTTCGTATAGAATGTCAGGATCTGTAGTGATGTTTGCTATTGGTATTCCTGGTAGAAAAGTCAGTAGTCTCACCAAATACTGCTGTTCTACCCCAGAACCATAGTCTAGGAAAGAAGGAGACACTTTAAAAATTATGAGGATTCACACACCATTGGAGTAAATGCACAATATACTTGCTGATCATCATAAACAGAAGTGAAAAGGTATTTGTAAATTTGTAGATGCTACTTAAAATGTTATAACATTTGATAAACTATTTGTTCTTTAGACTTTGTTGTCTGTCCTTTATGGGGGAAGTTATCAAGGTGTGATACAAGGCAGGCTTTTATCGCACCTTGATGTACCATAGGAAACACCAACCTATGGTATCCCAGTACCTCTGGTTGCAGTCTCCTGTGGCAAATGAGTATCCCTACTTGTAAGCCACCTCAGAAGCAGCATTATTCCATGGGCCCAGGAGCTGTGGTCTAATGCTCCTGAGTCGTCTGTTAAAGAGGTTGGCACCTGTCAGCAATAGTGGTAGCCAGAGTGCCCCCCCCCCAGGCTGAAAGCTCCTCTTTGACTCCCCCCCCCCAATCAAGTACCCCCACTTATGGCACCCAAATCACCCTCCCAACCTGAAGGGCCTCCCTAGTAGCCAACCCCCATGGAAGTTGCCCTGCCCCTCAATCTGAAAATGCCACCAAGGCAATAACTCCTCTCTCCTGAATGATGGCCCCCCTCCCACAGGTCTCGTGGTATGTGCCGGAGCAATTCCCAACTGCCCCTGACCTCACCAGCAAGCGTCTTCACCCAAAATGGCACTGGTGGAAACATTACCCCTAATACTATGAGACCACCGTTAGGGGTCACTGGTACTATTTTGGGTGACAGTGCCTGTGACGGCACAAGCAAATGGGGCTCACTCTTGCCTATAGCATTATACACCAGGAATTTTTAATAAGGTAGGATGGGGGGCTAGGGGAGGGGTTACTGCCCTGGGGATGGTTCGGATTGGGGGAGGGGAACCCTCTAGCCACTACTATTGCCAATGAGCCACATGTTAGGGGCTAGTACCAATGCTCCTGGGTGGTAAAACATTTTACTAGCTACAATGCAGCTTGTAGTCTGCCCCTATATAGCCTTTCCTCCAAGGTACAAATATTTAGATCTTTAAGTTTGTCCTGATATATTTTATGACAAAGACTGTTAACCATATCATTAGCTGCCCTCTGGACAAACTATCCAGCTAATATTCTTTTCAAGGTGCAGCCTCCAAAATTACACACAGTACTCAAAATGAGACACTATCACTTCCTCCCCCTCTACACCCAATAAGTTACAGGTTATTCCATATTTAAGAACACCAACTCTTCTTTCAAGCAGAAATTCAGCACGTTTTATGGCCCTGTACAAGCTGTGTACTTTTTGTATTTTTTGTTCCCTGCAGAGGCACACAGCTGATTATTTAATATACTGTACTACCTTTCCAACATGTTGCTTTCATGAGTTGTAATAAGGATTGCTAGCTCAATCCACTCTTTTCTGTTTTTGCTGTAGGGGTCATTAAACGTTGATTGTGAACTGTGTCACCCTTTATAACCTTTACTTCAGCAGCAGAAAAGAACATTTATTCAACGGAGATACATAATCAGCATATAAATTTCCTCTAACCGTCCAACATGGCCATGTTTCACACTCTCAAGGGCTGTGTCAGGGGCTTAACATGAAACCAGTAGGAACAGTCCAGTGTTTTCCCTGTCTGGTTAGTGTTGTATAGCACAAAGAATAAGGCTCAAAAGTAGTCAGCTGTCTTTCCCAAGCAGCTGCAGCCTGACACAGGCTTGAGAGCACAAAACATGGCCACGTTGGGCGGTTAGAGGAATGTTATATACTGATTTTATGTATCTGCGTTGAATACATTTTGTTTTATTTTACCAAGTGGGTCTGCTTTTCTTTTCTGCTGTTTTGGATCTTGCCGACAGCTTGCCTGTGTGCTTTTTGTACCATTTACTATAATGGGATTCAATGTTACTGACTTAGAATTATTTCACAAATTTCTTTGTTCACTTCATTGCAAAACTCTACAGGTAAAAACCAAGCCCCAAATAAATTAATATGAGCCCCTAGAGAGCTTCTTTCTACTCTTTCAACTAAGTAGAATTTATTGGGAAATGTTGCAAGAACAGTAAACATGTCCTTGAAAAGCAAGGCTGCACCAACTTTCTACCAAGAAATAAATCAAAAGATGGGCCCTTTTTTTATAAAATAAGACACTAATCCATGATGACATTATAAACACTTAGTTTTGCTTTTTTCTTTCCTCTTCTTTTCATCTCTCCACCCTCTCATTCTTTATTTTATGAACAAATATAAGAAACTTGGTAACAGAGAACAAATGACACACTATGACTCTTCTGTGCACAGCCACACCTTGAAACAAGATACCCTAAACACAGAATCACCCTCCTATCCTAACAGAAGAAATGCCATACCAGGATGGACCAACAGTTCATTGAGCCCAGCATGCTATTACCAACAGCACCTGGCAGAGCCTAATGGGGCGATCCATTCCCTGTTTCTTCCAAAAACAATAGTGAAAATGTACAAGTCTATTTGGATAATAATTGTTAACAAACCTGTCCTCAGAAACTTGGTTCAAACTTGTTTTAAAGCTAGCTAGGTACTATGTATAGGCAGGGCTGTCACAAGGGGTAAGCAAGCAGGTAAACTGAACTGGGCACCATGTGAGTGCAAAAGGGAAAGGGGGTGCCCCAAAGCAATCCTTTCCCTGGGTAGGTCTGTTGCAGGAATTGAGATAGGAATTTGTGATGCTTCAGGAGTCAGACAGCACACACCAGTATGAGAGAGTAATCTTCTTTATTTGCCAGCAAACAAAGCAGGACATCAGTTCTAGCTCTCTTCTCTCTCTCTCAGCTCTCTGTGTCTTTCTCTCAGCTCTCTGTGTCTTTCTCTCAGCTCTCTGTCTCAGCTCTCTTCTTATGCTGTCTTCTCCTTCTTCTGTCTGTTCCTTCTGTCCTTCTCTTTCTTCTGAGCTCCTTCCTTTCTTCTGACGTAAACTGCTTCTGCTCCTACTTAAATAGGGTCCTAAGCCCTCCTCCTAGCCTAGCCCCCTTTACTCCCAATTGGTTAAGACATTGATTGGCTACCTTGCCTCAACCAATCAGCTCCATACAAATATCAGTTACATAGGTTCCAGACATCCTAAACTGACCTGTGACCTGGGGCCCCTTACACCAGACATTTGGTCTCCAGAACTCTTACATTTCTCATTATGATTGATGTCTCATCTATAGCTTAAACTGGATTCCCTTAGAGACCAAGAGATATTACATTTATTATTCTCATATTCCTAGTACTAACTGCTAACTAAACTCTGGCATTCATTAAAGAGGTCAAAAGTCAATCTTACTTAATAGCATACATATCAGGTTATTACTTCCAAGACCATTTCTGCATTTTACCTATAATTAATCAAGGAGAAGAGAGCTGACTAATTCTGACCTTTTTCACCTATCAGCTCCCTTCACAAAACTAGCTAAGACCACAGAAAACTCAAAACACATGTTGGGCTCTTCACAGCAGACAAAGAGTAATACAGAATTTAACAGACATCCTACACAGAATTATTAATTTACACAGAATACAACATATTCTAAAATAAGCATTCTTATAAGACATATCTAAACATCAGGAATATCTAGAATTATTTAGAATCTAACTATTTCCTTCTAAGCAGTATTCAATTTAATCCTAAACAAACTGCCTGCTTGCCGGCTCATTCCTTTGTTCATTCATAATAGTTTACAGCTGTGCCAGCATTTAGCAATCCATCCCTCACAAGGGTCTTTCTGACCTTTCTGACCCAGCCCGGCAAGACTTTCAAATAATATGAACCATCTGGCATTCCTTTGCTCTGCTTGCAAGGTAAAAAGCTGATTTTGAAATAGGAATTCAAACACCACTTTTAAACCCCAGATTTTAACAGTTAATATCACTTCTTATATATATAATTTCTTTGTCCACTGCCTCATTCCCCCCTTTGAGACTAAAATCAGCTTATGCAGAGATAAGTCTCACAACTCAAACTCTGGAGATTATAGTGATCCTAACTAGGAATAGACTTGTGAATCACCATTACCCTACTTGTTAAGGTCCGACGGCATACTGCCGAAGCACATGAGGCCAGAAAACAAAACAAAAACCCTGCTAAAACTAAAACTATTAGGGAAATGAACAAGGGACGTATCCAGGAGGTCAATGACCACCACCAGGAGGTAAGGTCTAATCCTCCTCGGTAATCCTCCACATTAAGGCTGGCCAACTGTAGGACTTTATCCATAGCATGCCTAACTACATGCGTCCTATTTATGACAATGGTACAGCACTCTGAAGAATTTAGCACTGTGCAGAGGCCACCCTGGGCTGCAAAGAGATAATCAAGGCCCATACGGTTATATCTAGAAACTATACTTAATTCATTAATTTGATCCTGCAGTGCATTGACTACCACGTTCAGCTCATGAACTAAAACATGGAGTAGGGACTGAAGTCTCCGAGTAGCCATACCTAGTTCAGTAATACCCGCTACCGGGCCTCCAATTGGAATCCAGGCCGTGGCAGAAAGGGCTACAAGTCTCTTTTTAGTCAGAGGATAAGTAGAATTGATATACTGGAGGGCTAATTCAATCGTCTCATCCTCTGTGGCAACGGAGGAGGGTAAGGACAAAGCCTCTCGCTTAGAGCGGTGCGGGGATAGTGGCTTAAGAGGAATAACTTTAGGAAAATAATTCAAGGTTACCAATACACAAAAATCATATGTAGGGGGAAGAATCATGTGGAGGACATTATCACAGAGCCAGTAATGACCAAGGAGAGGGTGAGGAAAGTTCCCAATAAATGTTGGCTCAGGCTGGACAGGGTACTTAGGGTGCCCATAATGCGAGCCCCTATCCCAGGGGGAACGAAGACGAAATGGAGACTTTGCACACCATAGGCGCCAATCCCCAATTGTGACAGGCTGCTCATTTGTTATTAACTCTTCATACCCCGGGGACTTATGAAAGTAGAAAATAAGCTTGGACACTATAGTCTTCTCAGTGGTACGCTTAGGAGCCAGATAATCACCTGGGTCATAATCTACAGGTATGGTAGCAGGGCACATAGGAGTACCTGGAGAAACTACCCACACAGATTCTCCTTTTTCTGGGAGAACATTAGTATAGTTACAGGGAATGGGAAGAACAGTTGAGATGCTTCTTGTTAAACAAAACACTCCAGAGGCTGGATAGGGAGACGTAAAAACTGGCCTTAGAGAAGATTCAGAGGGGGAAGTAGCATTATAAAAGGACCACCAAGTATAATCCTGGCTCCAAGGACCTGAACTCGAAAAGTAGGGAGGTATAAGAGCTGGGAGTTGCACAGGGACAGGTACAGCTGGGACATCTGTGGTATAAGGAGAAAATCGGGAACACACAATACAAGGGGAAGTAATCTTTGCCTGGCTAATTAGTTCCTGGACAGAGTGTAACCAAAGGTTAGAGCGAGTTGGGGTATTAGGAACAAGGAGGCAAGGAGTAGAAAACAACAAAAGCATCCAAACTACTAACATTTTCTTTCTTCCTAATCTAAAACAAATACAGCAAACTAATTAAGCAATAATATTTCAACAGTCTGTGCTAATCACAGATTACTCTCATATAGTGTTCTCAGTCTTTGAGTTCTTATACCAGTTGGGATAAACCCTCAACTGATAAGGATCAAGCTTTCAAATTCCAAGAAAGCCAGAATCAGGCAAGAAAGAGTCTCAGTATGAAGCCGAAGTTCAGCCGCTCCTGCAGTATGCAGTTGACCCTTCTTTTCAGCTAGTAGATTCTTTGGTTCGGGTCAAGCGCAACTTCAATGGCTCCGCTGGATCTCTTTCTGCTCTCCACTGTTTAGGCTCCGTCTGATCCGTGCTGGGCTCAGTCTGATCAGCAGACTTAATTCGAGACCAATGGACCCATGGAGTTATCCCTGCGACCTTCACAGCTGTAGGGGTAGAAAGCAAAACAGTAAAAGGTCCTTTCCATCGGGGCCCCAAAGGCTGGAGCTTCCAGTCTTTCACCCAAACTCTATCCCCTGGCAGGAAGGAATGTACCTGAGCCTGGAAGGGGACAGGGTTTATTTCTCTCACATAAGACTGAAGCTCAGAAATTATCTTACCCAGGAGGGCTACCTGCTCCTGCACCTGGGCAGACCCTAAAATCCCTATGTCTCCCTTAATTCCCTGTAAAATGGCTGGGGGCTTCCCATACACAATTTCAAAGGGAGAGAGGGCTGTTCCTTTAGTTGGGGTGCATCGGAGGCGGAAGAGGGCTAGTGGCAATGCCTGTGGCCATTTCAATTGGGTTTCCTGACAAATCTTTGCTAGGCTATTTTTCAAGGTTCTGTTTGCTCGCTCAACCTGCCCTGAACTCTGGGGACGATAGGCACAATGCAATTTCCAGGTAATGCGCAATGCGCGGGACAGGGCCTGAAGTGTAGCTTCAACAAAGGCGGGACCATTATCTGAACCTATGGCAAGGGGCAGTCCATACCTGGGGATGACATCCCTAAGGAGAGCTCGAGCTACTTCTGTGGCTTTCTCAGTGACTGTAGGATATGCTTCCACCCACCCAGAAAAGGTACAGACCATGACCAAGAGATATCGGAACCTACCGCTCCTGGGCATTTCTGTGAAGTCTATAACTAGGGACTCAAAGGGTGTTAGTCCTCTAGACTGAACTCCTGGTGGAATACGGGGTCCCTGACGAGCATTATTCTGGGCACAGAGAGTACATCGGGCAGAGGCAGTGGCAACCAGACTATCCAATCCTTCCAGCACCACTACTCGACTGAGTAGACGGGCTAGTGCTGTTTTCCCTAAGTGTGATAAGTCATGAGCTTGAGACACTACAGGCCAAGCTAGGTGGCGTGGCACCAGAACTCTGGTATCAGGGAGATGTAACCAGCCATCAGGTCTCCTTACTGCACCTTCTTCTTGAGCCCATTTCTCTTCCATTTGGGTATACATAGGTGTCCATTCTTGCAGTCGGATTTGGAACAGGGGGGTCACAGTACTTGCTGGGGGTCCTCGAGCAGCTTCCTTGGCCACCCGATCAGCATGGCGGTTCCCTCGGGCCACTGGAGTATCTATTCTTTGGTGTCCCCTACAGTGAATGACAGCTACCTTCTTAGGGGCCCACACAGCCTCTAGCAGCTGAAGTATTTCAGGTCCATACTTAACAGGTTGGCCTGCAGCATTTATGAGTCCCTTTTCCTTATACAAAGCTCCATGAGCATGTAGAGTTGTGAAGGCATATTTGGAATCAGTATAAATGTTAGTCACCAGTCCTGCTGCTAGCTCCAGAGCTCGTATGAGGGCCACAAGTTCTGCTTTCTGGGCTGAAGTTCCTTGGGGCAGGGCTCTTGCTTCTATCACCTTGTCCTCTGTCACCACAGCATAGCCTGCCAGTCGCTTGGAGTTCTCCACATAACTGCTTCCATCTGTGAAATAAATTACATCTGGGTCCCTCCAAGGCACATCTTTAAGATCTGGTCGACTGGAGTACACTTCATCCATGGTTTGGATACAGTCATGATCCGGTGGTCCCTCAGATGCTGGCAAAAGAGTAGCAGGATTGAATGTAGCCACTGTTTCCAGGTGTATCCGTGGATTCTCACACAAACTGGCTTGGTACTTAACCATACGGTTATTTGTAAACCAGTGGTTGCCCTTATACTCCATGAGGGTAAGAACTGCGTGGGGGACTTTAACAACCAGTTCTTGCCCCAAGGTCAACTTATCAGCTTCCTGGACCAGTAAGGCTGTTGCTGCAATGGCCCTCATGCAGGCTGGCCATCCTTTAGCCACTCCATCCAGCTGTTTAGATAGGTATGCAACAGGCCTCTGCCAGGATCCCATCATCTGGGTCAGCACACCCAGAGCAACCCCCTGTCGCTCATGGACATACAATGAGAAAGGTTTCTCCACATCAGGAAGGCCTAACGCAGGGGCTTGGAGTAGGGCTTTCTTTATGGCAATGAAGGATTGTTGAGCAGTAGGTCCCCATTCAAATGGTTCCTTTTCACCCCCCTTTGTGGCTTGGTATAGGGGTTTCGCCATCAATGCAAAATTTGGAATCCAAATTCTGCAGAATCCAGCTGCTCCCAGAAATTCCCTAACTTCTCTTCTGGACTTGGGTTGGGGAATTGCAGCTACCGCTTGCTTCCTACTAGCATCCAGTCTCCTACTTCCCTGGGAAATACAGAAGCCCAGATACTTCACTTCTGACTGACAGAGTTGGGCCTTTGAGCGTGAGACCTTATAGCCTGCATCCAAGAGTAGCTCCAACAATTCTCTAGTAGCCTCAAAACACTCTTCCTGGGTCACTGCTGCAATCAGGAGGTCATCTACATACTGGAGTAAAACTCGCCTGGAAGGCTCAGATTTAAAAGTCTTAAGGTCTTGTCCTAGGGCTGTCCCAAAAATAGTGGGGGAATTCTTGAACCCCTGTGGCAGGCGGGTCCATGTATACTGAAGCTTCCTTCCTGTTACTGGGTTTTCCCACTGAAAGGCAAAAAGCAATTGACTGGCGGGGGCCACCCGAATACAAAAGAAGGCATCTTTTAGGTCTAGTGTCGTGAAATGGGTAGCTCCAGAAGGTATCAATCCTAGCAGGACATATGGATTAGGCACTACAGGGTGTAATGAGATAGTGGATTTGTTGACCACTCGTAAGTCTTGGACTGGCCGGTAGTCCTCAGTCCCTGGCTTCTGAACTGGCAATAGTGGCGTATTCCATGAAGACTGGCAAGGACGAATAATTCCATGGGATAACAGACGATTCAAATGTGCTTGAATCCCTTCCAGAGCCTTTCTGGGAATTGGGTATTGGCGAAGATGGATTGGCCGGGCACTTGGAAGTAAATCTACATGGACAGGAGGAATATTTCGGGCCAACCCTGGGGGATTATCTTCTGCCCATACCCCACTGACCTGAAAGCTGTCTGCCAGGGGTAGGTCAACTTGGCCATGCGACTGATGCAGCCGCCATTCTTCTTCAAGAGGGCAGCAGAAACTCAATATACCCTTAGGGCTGGATGCTGGGGGCCGAAAGGAGACTGAAGTCTGGCCATCAGAGTCAAAGGAAATTTGGGCCCTAAGCTTGGACAGCAGGTCTCGGCCTAACAAAGGGATTGGACAGTCTGGCATATACAGGAATTCATGAGTGACTATGTGTGAGCCTAATTGGCATCTACGGGTTGTCAGAAAGGGCCTCCGGTTCTGCACCCCCGTGGCTCCCACCACTCGGACAGTTTTTCCAGACACAGGCGCTAATCGCTCCGTCACAACAGAATGTTCAGCTCCGGTATCAATCATGAATGGAATTGAGCGGCTCCCTATAGTTAGCTTGACCATAGGTTCCTGGGAGCCCAGTTTGTAGGAACCCGGTCTGTCCTATTCGTCCCATTCTGCCATCTCGGCTATCCCGATGATGTCAGATTCAGGAGGCTCATATCTTCCCTCTCGAACTCGGCCTCGGCTTCCTCGATCTCCTGGTCCCCTTCTCAGTCCCTGGCGCCTCTGGGGGCATTCATCTTTCCAGTGCCCTCTTTCCTTACAATAAGCACACTGATCCCTCTCCAATCTTGGTCTGGGATTCTCCCCCCTTGGCCGGGATTGATTGAAGGAATCTCGGGGCCTGGCTGGTGGTCCGGGGTCCCACTTTGGCTTCCCATTAGCTAGAGGTCGACCTCGATTAAGGGTGGAATTAGTAATGGCTGCCGCTAAAAGGTCGGCCTTCTTCTGCATCTTCCGGTCAGCCTCTCGGCGCACCTCCTGATCTCTATTAATGAAAACCTTAGTTGCGATCTCAATTAGCTGGGTGGTATTCATCCCTGCGAATCCCTCCTGACGCTGCAACTTCTTCCGGATATCTGGCATACTCTGGGCCACCAATGCGCTATTCACCATTCTCTGGTTTTCTTGGGCTTCAGGGTCAAATGGGGTGTATGTTCTGTAGGCTTCAATTAGTCGCTCTAGAAAGGCCCCAGGGGATTCAGTTGCTCCTTGGAGAATTTCAGAGACCTTTGCCAGATTAATGGGCCTCTTTATGCCTTTCCTCATACCTTCCAGTAAGTCCCGGCAATAGCCAGACAACAGTTCATAGTGCTGCCCATCATTTGGATCCCAATCTGGAGCTGCGCGAGGAAACCGAGCTCTAACCCATCCCTCTGGGTCCTGTATCCCCCCGGGGACACGCTCTCGCGTGATGGCCTCAGCATTTTGCAAAATCTTCCGCCTCTCCTCAGTTGTGAAGAGGGTCAGGAGAAGTTGTTGACAATCAGTCCAGGTTGGGTTATGGGTGGCCATAATGCTAGTCACTAGGTCCACCACTGCCTGAGGCTTTTCAGTATAAGAGGGGTAATGCGTCTTCCAATTCAGGAGATCGGTGGTTGTGAAGGGTACATACTGATAGGCCTGTGCCTGTATAACCTGACCCTGATTATTAGGATCCGGTCGAGTGGTAGTTACCTGACGAAGTGGCAGAACTCTCGAGGAGGTGGGAATGGAACCTGAGGTAGAGCTAGGAGCTACCCTCCTATCATGCTCAAAGGTAATTGCAGCGGGTCTAACCCATTCAGTGGAGGTAGGTTGAAATCCTGAGGGATGGGGAGGGGTACTCATAGACTGAGAGGTGGTCACAGGTGAGTCAGTCCATTGAAAGGGATGCCGGGCCCCTAATGAGTGGGTAGGGGTATTAGAAGGAGAGGCTGGGCTGTCGGGAGTTGAGGAGTCAGGGAGTGGAACCCAAAGCGGGTCTTCAGAGGTTAACAGGAGAGGATTTGGCACAGAAGGGTAGAGGCCAGGTGAAAAGTCCAACCTAGGGTGTGGCAGGTTTGGCACAGGAGGGGAAGAACTATCCGGAGAAGCCTGTGCTGGAGAGGCTTGGGCTGGGCGGCGTGGATCTCTGGGGGTAGCACGGAACCCCAACAATGGGCCATAAGGTGGTGGCTCAAGGTCTGAGGGGTCATCAGAGAGTATGGGTTTCTCAGACAGGGTAGGGGCGGAAGCCACCGATTGGGTGGTAGGCTTCCTGGGGCTCTTTCCCTCTTCTAGTTTAGATTTTCTAATCTTTCTTTGAACACGGCCTAACATGAATTTTACTGGGGATCCCATATAAGTTTTCAACCACGAGGGAGGGTCAGTCACAAGGCTGTCCCAGGAATCTATATAAGGGAGTTGTTCAGAATATTCTGGTTCTCCTACAACTATACTGTAGACCTTCCGGATTACTTCAATATCTAAGCTGCCACTAGGGGGCCACCCCACTCCCATAGATGGCCACTCAACTTCACACAAGGTTCTTAAAGTACCTGAGCTTAAAGTCTGTCCATAATCATTAATTAAAAAGCCTTTTTTAAAATTTCTAAGCATACAATCTAGGGGGGTAACAATTTGTCTAGACGATTTCCCACCCATAATGCTTACAGTTACAACACACAAAAAGGGAGGGAATTTTTTTTTTTTTTGAAAGTGCAGTAAGGGGTCCGCACTCTCGAAACACTAGGTAGACAGACAGCAATCGCTTCCTTCCGTTGCTGACCAATTGAACTCGCGTTAATTGGAAATGCAGCTATAAGAAGTCCGCACTCAGTTAATCATTCACGCATCACACATTCCATACAGAAAATCCCACCCAACAATTTCAAATTTCTCAGATACAGATAAGCTCAAGCGTTTTCGCTTCTAGTCCCCGCGACTAGAAGGTACTAGGGCCTTCGCTGAGAATTGATCAGATTCTCCTTCCCTCCTTCTTGAGGGGCTGGTTTACAACTTCCTAGCTAGGATTACAATACAGAATACAGAATACAAAATACATACCCGGCGAATGTTCTCCAGTCAGTTGGGTGCTGGGATTAATGCAGGATTTATCCCACCGCTGCCACCAAGAATTGTTGCAGGAATTGAGATAGGAATTTGTGATGCTTCAGGAGTCAGACAGCACACACCAGTATGAGAGAGTAATCTTCTTTATTTGCCAGCAAACAAAGCAGGACATCAGTTCTAGCTCTCTTCTCTCTCTCTCAGCTCTCTGTGTCTTTCTCTCAGCTCTCTGTGTCTTTCTCTCAGCTCTCTGTCTCAGCTCTCTTCTTATGCTGTCTTCTCCTTCTTCTGTCTGTTCCTTCTGTCCTTCTCTTTCTTCTGAGCTCCTTCCTTTCTTCTGACGTAAACTGCTTCTGCTCCTACTTAAATAGGGTCCTAAGCCCTCCTCCTAGCCTAGCCCCCTTTACTCCCAATTGGTTAAGACATTGATTGGCTACCTTGCCTCAACCAATCAGCTCCATACAAATATCAGTTACATAGGTTCCAGACATCCTAAACTGACCTGTGACCTGGGGCCCCTTACACCAGACATTTGGTCTCCAGAACTCTTACATTTCTCATTATGATTGATGTCTCATCTATAGCTTAAACTGGATTCCCTTAGAGACCAAGAGATATTATTACATTTATTATTCTCATATTCCTAGTACTAACTGCTAACTAAACTCTGGCATTCATTAAAGAGGTCAAAAGTCAATCTTACTTAATAGCATACATATCAGGTTATTACTTCCAAGACCATTTCTGCATTTTACCTATAATTAATCAAGGAGAAGAGAGCTGACTAATTCTGACCTTTTTCACCTATCAGCTCCCTTCACAAAACTAGCTAAGACCACAGAAAACTCAAAACACATGTTGGGCTCTTCACAGCAGACAAAGAGTAATACAGAATTTAACAGACATCCTACACAGAATTATTAATTTACACAGAATACAACATATTCTAAAATAAGCATTCTTATAAGACATATCTAAACATCAGGAATATCTAGAATTATTTAGAATCTAACTATTTCCTTCTAAGCAGTATTCAATTTAATCCTAAACAAACTGCCTGCTTGCCGGCTCATTCCTTTGTTCATTCATAATAGTTTACAGCTGTGCCAGCATTTAGCAATCCATCCCTCACAAGGGTCTTTCTGACCTTTCTGACCCAGCCCGGCAAGACTTTCAAATAATATGAACCATCTGGCATTCCTTTGCTCTGCTTGCAAGGTAAAAAGCTGATTTTGAAATAGGAATTCAAACACCACTTTTAAACCCCAGATTTTAACAGTTAATATCACTTCTTATATATATAATTTCTTTGTCCACTGCCTCAGGTCTAGGCTTTCTCTTATGGCTACTAAAGCCAGACCATAATTCAGTTTCGGATTCAGTTCTGGGGCCGAAATCGACTCAAAAAGCTGTTTACGGCAAGTTTCTGTTTCTGCAAAAAATGCTTGAATGTTTTCACTTATATACACTGTCAGCTAGGACATTTGCTTATTTCCGATCTGACGAAGAAGGGCAACCTTCGAAAGCTAATCAAGAAATGTATTAAGTTATGTCCAATAAAAAAGGTATCATCTTATTTTCTTTTCCATGTTTTATTTTGTTTGATTTCTATTGATAACCATATGCAAAAAAAAAACAAACAACTTTCTGCAGGGTACTGGTTATGGCCGAAACTGGTCTCTTGTTTATGGTGGTTGCCGAAACCCTGCCCCATCTCCTGCCCCCAGAAGAGGAGCTCACCTCCAGCAACAAAAGAAGCTGTTTACCGGCTTTGGCAGTAAAAGGAGCAGCAGCAGCTCAACTCCAGTGGCAAAAGCTCTAACTGCTGCTGTTATAGGCAAGACATTAATGCAATCGGAGCATCAGAATAATACCAAACAGAACCCAGATCCAAAGAGATTCAGATTCAATACATTTACTAGCAAAACAGTTAAATGTATTTAACTTTTTGAAAATGTGAACAACTTAAGGCTCTGAGACTGCACTGAAATAACATGCATAGCATAACTTCCCTTCAAGCAGCCTATTTACCTTAACACAATCTCTCCTATGCATTCAAGCTTCAAGCTGTCAATTGCTACCAACTGCTGCTGCTGCTATGGGCAATACAGTAGTATTAATACATCTGTTGACAGCCACACAAAGTCAGGCCTTTTTCTACTCCTATCTGTTTTGGTTCTGGCCGAAAATGGACATATACGTTTGGTAGCAGTTTTGGTTTCAGTCAAAACTGACCCCCCCCCCCCCCCCTCCAAGTTTTGGTTGGGTTCTAATGGCTACTGTAATGGTATATAAAAATATACATTATCAAAAGACCTATGGGAAAATTAACTCTCTCATTACTGACAACTAATATCAGCTCTAATAAAAAGCAGCACGTTCTGAGTTTTGTGGACAATTGTTCATGTGTATCCAAGGAGTTGCTGCCTTTTCTTATGTGAGGGACAATATCCTAGGTAACTAAGCCCCTTTAAATCATGCTGAGCAGTAAGTTGGGGAAAGGCCACCTGGAGGGCAGAAGCCGGAGCCATGTTTGCAGTTGTAAGTCAAGGTAAAGCAGACATGTTTTCTTCTGAGACCCTTTGCGTGAAGAAAACTCTACTTGTATGTGTATATAGTGACAGTTTGGTGGCTAAGAGTCCAAACTATTAGCTACCAGGGAAATGCTGAACAATGGCTCTACAGAGATAAACCTGACAGAGCCTTATAAAAGGATGAGACTGAAGTGAAAGTCCAGGTCTCATAGGAGCCAACATTTCAAAATTATTGGGGGTCCTAAGCCCAGTGGAAATAACCCCTCCCTGGACACATTCAATGAATATTCTCTATATTGGGGGTGCTCAAGCACCCCCCGAGTCGGCTCCTATGCTATGTGGAGATTTGTGTTGAAAGGCTTCTTAAGTTAGGTGGACTCTTCCTATATGAGGAAAGGCTAAAGAGGTTAGAGATCTTCAGCTTGGAAACGAGATGGATATGATTGAGGTCTACAAAATCATGAATGGAGTAGAACGGGTAAAGGTGGATCGATTTTTCACTCTTTCAAAAAGTGCAGGGGACACTCGATGAAGTTACATGGAAATACTTTTAAAATAAATGGGAGGAAATATTTTTTCACTTAGAGAATAGTTAAGACTTGTTGAAGGAGTTTGTGGTTAGCGTATCTGGGTTTAAAAAAAGGTTTGGACAAGTTCCTGGAGGAAAAGTCTATAGTCTTACTATTAAGATGGACATGGGGGAAGCCACTGCTTGCCTCGGGATTGGTAAAATGGAATGTTGCTACTTTTGGGTTTCTGCCAGGTACTTGTGACCTGGATTGACCACTGTTGGAAGCAGGATACTGGGCTGGATGGACGGCTGGTCTGACCCAGTATGGGTATTCTCATGTTCTTTCTTATGACTGCTGATTGAACCCAGCATCTGAAGTCAAGGTGGACTGAAGAGATGAAATCCTGAACAGGAAACTGGGGCTACTTATCTCTAATAGAGGTTCTTGTTCTTTGTGGACAGCAGGATAAATCAGCCACACACACAGGTGACAGGAGTGTCATCATCCCTAATGATGCCATATTGGATCCAACCCTCCCAAAGCCCAGAAGAATCTAGAAGAAACCTGGGCATGTATATGTGGTCCCTCCTATGTGACTGTTGCTCCTCCCCATCAGTTCATTCCAAAGCTGACTTTACTTCAATCACATAAGGGAGAGATTATGTGGCTGATTTATACCGCAGTCCACAGAGAACCTCTGTAAGTAACCTCAGTTTTACCACGGACAAGCAGGTGATTATCAGCCACACTTGGGTAACTCCTAAGTGAAAGGCTATTTAGTTTTCTTATTGTGGACAGCTGATCCTTGCAACCTGGGAGTAAGCGATGTGGTAGGTTGAAGTAATTAATGAAAAAGATATGTGATAACAGTAACCTTAATATTTACGAGTTTTTAAAAACAGAAGATGAGGCTTTTGGAGAAGAACAGGTAAACAGAAGCAGCTTATTACCAAGAGAGAAAAATCCTTCCTGGGATCTATTTCACACTGAGTAATTTTTTTCTTCCTTATTCAGTAATTACTTACATGTATTAACTGTAACCCCATGTCTGCTCAAAGTGGTGCACAAGAACAATCAAATAAAATTAACATGAATTAAACGCTCCAAATTTAAACATAAAGGACAATCCATCACCTATCACTTGTCCAGTCAGACAGGTGAATTTGGATGAAAAATAATCAAGCCACTGTGAGAAATGCAGCTGTAAAGGTGTCTTATACAGAAAACTGAATCCAGTCACAGACGTTTATCCACTCCTACCCTAGCTGAGATATTTAACCATCTCTCTGACCTCATGTGCAACTTTCTTTAAATCAGTAACCTTACTTTCTAACTCTTCTTACTCTCTTACCTATCTATATGTTACATCTTTGCTTTACCCTTCACTATCAATTATAATGTTATATTATGTATTGTGTTGTCATTACAAGTAGTATACCATGCCATACTTTGGGCATTGTTACTTGAATATTTTTACTGCTATAATTGTCTGTTGCTCATGTCTGATCTATTCTTACTGTACACCGCCTTGAGTGAATTCCTTCAAAAAGGCGGTAAATAAATCCTAATAAAATAAAATAAAGACGTACCATCTCACAATTCTTGTAACAATGTTTCATTTTGAAATAGGCACTTAATATTCTCTATTCCTTCACAAAAATTAGGAACCTTGTGAAGTCTCCCAGAGTTTCTGAATAGATGTGGACCTTTTCCATTGGTGCCGGATAACGTGATTTAACAAGGGAGCACTTGCTGTTTTATAATCTCAGTCAAAGACATTCGACCTATTGCTGGATACTGAATGCTCAAACGGCCAGGTGACTCGAGTGTTCAGAGTGGAGGTGATGAACAGCTGTGTACATATACTTATCAGTTATGCAAGTATAATAACAGCACATGCTTAAAGTCCAATGTGTGCAAAGGGTATCTACTAGATGAAAGAGATGTTTTAGGGATAAAGAAAAATATAAAATACTGGTGGAATTAGCTCCCAATGAAACTTTGGGATGAACACAGAGCTTCACTCTGTTCAGAAGAATTTGAGAAGGACAGAAGACCCAGATTTGACTTGCTCATCTTGCTAAAATGAGGCGAGTAAAGCAGAGATCTCAGACTCAAAGGGAGTTCTATTAGTTGGACCTTGTACGATATCATGGTTCCATGAGGGAAGTGGTAAAGGACTTGGAGAATTAGTATGAAGGTTTCTCAAGGATTTTTTTTTTAGGAGGTTTGGGTCATGAGTTTTTGAGTAGTAAGTTAAGGCACAGTAAGCATTTCCCTGCCCTCAGAGGGCTTACAGTTTGTCTGTACCTAAAGCAATGAAAGGTTAAGTTACTTTCCCCAAGATCAGATAACACTACATTGGGATTTGAAGCTGGTTTCCCTGGTTCTCAATCATCTGCTCTAACTACTAGGCTACTCCTTCACTTTATAAAAAACATAAAGGGGAGGGGGATTACAGGAACCTGGCAAGAATGCCAGATTCAACTCTGGCCGCCTTGTTGGACAGACTGGATGGACCGTGCAGGTCTTTATCTGCTGACATTTGCTATGTTACATTCCAGCTTATAATCGAAAGAGAAAACGCCTATATTTCGACCCAAATCGGGAGATGGGCGTTTTTCTCGCAAAGGCGCCCAAATCGGTATAATCAAAAGCCGATTTTGGGCGTTTCCAACTGCACTCCGTCGCAGAAATGAATAAAGTTGATGGGGGCGTGTCGGAGGCGGGACTGGGGCGTGGTTATCAGCCGAGGAGAGATGGGCATCTGTAGCTGATAATCGAAAAAAAAAAAAAAGGCGTTTTTACCGCAATTTTGGGTCACTTTTTTTGGACCCTTTTTTTTCCACGAACAAGTCCCAAAAAAGTGCCCCAACTGCCCAGATGACCACTGGAGGGAATCGGGGATGACGTCCCCGGACTCCCCCAGTGGTCACTAACCCCCTCCCACCAAAAAAAAACACTTTAAAAACTTTTTCCCCAGCCTATATGCCAGCCTCAAATGCCGTACCCACCTCCATGATAGCAGAATGTGTTCGATCCTCTCACAGCCTTTCCTTGGGTCAGATGTGGCTCTCGGGTGCACTACAGGGTCACATCAGCATTGCATTGTGGTGGGTGTAGGGTATTGGGCTCCGTGATTTCATTAGCTTGTGTTACAGTCTCACGATGTTGGTAGTTGGCAGGCTCTTCTCCCATGGTGCTTTTCCCCCTGCCTACTGGGTCAGAGTGTGCCCTGTTGTGTTTCCTGTTGTAGTCCATGCAGTAGTGGCCATTTTTGTAAGCCAGTTTTAGTTCCCTTTCCTGTGTTAGCTACGTTAGACAACTTAGTTCTTACCTTGAATGTGGCTGAAAGAGGGCATTGTACAGCATTCTGACAGCTCTGACCTACTGCTAATCTCAGTACCAGGGAGACTCGTTGCCAGTGGGGCACAACCTCTGCAGTTAACTGTGAGTAAACGTGCTTATTCCAATAAAGGACGTTTTCGGAGAGATTAGTCTTCAGGTGTCAACTGGTGTGCCAATGTTATACAGCAGCAACAAGTCCTAGAGGCCTGCGTGTATGCAGGTCCCTGGAGCACTTTTAGTGGGTACCGCAGTGCACTTCAGGCAGGTGGACCCAGGCCCATCCCCCCCCCCACCTGCAACACTTGTGCTGGTAAATGGGAGGCCTCCAAAACCCACTGTACCCACATGTAGGTGCCCCCTTCACCCCTAAGAGCTATGGTAGTGTTGTACATTTGTGGGTAGTGGGTTTTGGAGGAGGGGGGTTGAGAGCTCAGCACCCGTGGTAAGGGAGCTATGCATGTGGGAGCTTTTTCTGAAGTCCACCGCACTGACCTAGGGTGCCCAGTTGGTGTCCTGGCATATCAGGGGGGCCAGTGTACTACCAATCCTGGCCCTTCCCACGACCAAATGGCTCGGATTAGGACGTTTTTGAGCTGGGCGTTTTTAGTTTCCATTATCGCTAAAACAAAAAACAAACGCCCAGCTCAAAAACGTCCATTTTTTCGAAAATATGGTTCGGCCCGCCCCTTCACGGACCCATTCTCGGAGATAAATGCCCATGGAGATAGGCGTTTGCGTTCGATTATGCTCCTCCACGTGTTTAGCACCAAGATAATCATGGAGCGTTGCAATAGCGAAAGGATAAGGAAGAACCTGATTAGACTTTATGCCAGAATCCAAAAGATGTAATAGGTATAATCCTATGGATAAACAAACCCAGCACAAAAATATATTTAACACTGTCAGGTGGCAATCAAAATCAAAAACATTAATACACACATTAGTGGAACCTCAAAGGTAACTATTTTCACACAGGGAACACAGCCATGTACCTTACCTAGATCATCATCAGCTACAATTGCTAATGTGGAACGTAATACTTTTCAAACATTAAGAAACTGAAGTCGTTGTACTTTAATTTAATCATAGAAAACTCTTGTTACTTATCTTAATAAGTTGCTATTTAGGACTGTCACCAACACGGTCCATGTTTCGATAACCCTGCATCAGGGTGATAGCCCTAACAAAAACACCGGCAGTTTTCCTCGGCATTCTGATTATTTCAAAATGTTTTTGACTGCCACCTGGCAGAGTTAAATATATATTTTTTGCACTGGGTTTGTTTATTCATTCTAAGTTGGGACTTTTAATTATAGGTACAGTGGGGGAAATAAGTATTTGATCCCTTGCTGATTTTGTAAGTTTGCCCACTGACAAAGACATGAGCAGCCCATAATTGAAGGGTAGGTTATTGGTAACAGTGAGAGATAGCACATCACAAATTAAATCCGGAAAATCACATTGTGGAAAGTATATGAATTTATTTGCATTCTGCAGAGGGAAATAAGTATTTGATCCCCCACCAACCAGTAAGAGATCTGGCCCCTACAGACCAGGTAGATGCTCCAAATCAACTCGTTACCTGCATGACAGACAGCTGTCGGCAATGGTCACCTGTATGAAAGACACCTGTCCACAGACTCAGTGAATCAGTCAGACTCTAACCTCTACAAAATGGCCAAGAGCAAGGAGCTGTCTAAGGATGTCAGGGACAAGATCATACACCTGCACAAGGCTGGAATGGGCTACAAAACCATCAGTAAGACGCTGGGCGAGAAGGAGACAACTGTTGGTGCCATAGTAAGAAAATGGAAGAAGTACAAAATGACTGTCAATCGACAAAGATCTGGGGCTCCACGCAAAATCTCACCTCGTGGGGTATCCTTGATCATGAGGAAGGTTAGAAATCAGCCTACAACTACAAGGGGGGAACTTGTCAATGATCTCAAGGCAGCTGGGACCACTGTCACCACGAAAACCATTGGTAACACATTACGACATAACGGATTGCAATCCTGCAGTGCCTGCAAGGTCCCCCTGCTCCGGAAGGCACATGTGACGGCCCGTCTGAAGTTTGCCAGTGAACACCTGGATGATGCCGAGAGTGATTGGGAGAAGGTGCTGTGGTCAGATGAGACAAAAATTGAGCTCTTTGGCATGAACTCAACTCGCCGTGTTTGGAGGAAGAGAAATGCTGCCTATGACCCAAAGAACACCATCCCCACTGTCAAGCATGGAGGTGGAAATGTTATGTTTTAGGGGTGTTTCTCTGCTAAGGGCACAGGACTACTTCACCGCATCAATGGGAGAATGGATGGGGCCATGTACCGTACAATTCTGAGTGACAACCTCCTTCCCTCCGCCAGGGCCTTAAAAATGGGTCGTGGCTGGGTCTTCCAGCACGACAATGACCCAAAACATACAGCCAAGGCAACAAAGGAGTGGCTCAGGAAGAAGCACATTAGGGTCATGGAGTGGCCTAGCCAGTCACCAGACCTTAATCCCATTGAAAACTTATGGAGGGAGCTGAAGCTGCGAGTTGCCAAGCGACAGCCCAGAACTCTTAATGATTTAGAGATGATCTGCAAAGAGGAGTGGACCAAAATTCCTCCTGACATGTGTGCAAACCTCATCATCAACTACAGAAGACGTCTGACCGCTGTGCTTGCCAACAAGGGTTTTGCCACCAAGTATTAGGTCTTGTTTGCCAGAGGGATTAAATACTTATTTCCCTCTGCAGAATGCAAATAAATTCATATACTTTCCACAATGTGATTTTCCGGATTTAATTTGTGATGTGCTATCTCTCACTGTTACCAATAACCTACCCTTCAATTATGGGCTGCTCATGTCTTTGTCAGTGGGCAAACTTACAAAATCAGCAAGGGATCAAATACTTATTTCCCCCACTGTATATCCTATAGCTCAGGAAGGGGTAATTTCCCTCAATGATGGCAACTGAGGGTAGTAGAATCATGGCCTCATTTTGTCTTTCATTTTTTGTTAACTTCAGTGCTAACTGTAAAATTAGAAGAAATGTCATCAAAGGACACACTGTCTTGGGTGTCTTGCAGAGACAGCACATGATTCTGGATAAGGCTAAGCATTAGAGATGCACCAAGATATGAACACAGATTATGTACCTATTAATCTGATTTTAGGGAGCTTCTTTGTGCCACTCCGCCTTGTGCTGAGGATTAGACATGGTTACTTGGATCCAAACTGTAAGTCCTCTGGGGGCAGGGAATTACCAACTGTACCTGAATGTTATTTGCCTTCATTTACCACTGAAAAAGTCTTTTGTTTTCTTTTAAACTATGTTTTACAATTAGAAGGAAAAACCTTCAGGCCAATTCCTAACTGGCTGTGACAATCGGTTATCAACAGTCTCTTCCTAAATGGTAAGTGGAATGGAGGGTTACAGAAAGGGAAAAATGAAAAGTGTAGTGGTCTAAAGTGGATCACAAGGTGGTGGAGATAGTAGACTTGTACCCGAGAGAGCAGATCCGACCTGGTGCTGTTAGGGATGATATTCATGTGTGACTAGTTATGTTCTGTTTGTTCATGGAGAACCTGGAGGAACTACTGCTGAACGAGACCAAATAATGTGAGGAGAGGATACTACACAGCTGGCTAAGCTGAGAGATAGCGCAAGCTCTACAAAGTTCCAGCTTCTTGCTAATGGTTATTTCTATATGCATAAGGAAGATTTTTAAGAAGTCCCACTGTACCTGCAGGTAGTTCTTCAGCATACTGAAAACTCATTTCCTCCCTAACCCTGTTCTAGAAACATGCTCAGGTTTAAATTTCAGGTGAGCCACAATGAATATGCCTGAAGTAGGTTTCTGTAGATTAGCATACCCCGGGACTCCAATGTATATTACTATAGATATCCCGATGGTCAAACTTGTTAGTTGTGCTGCCAGGACAAGGTTAGGAACCACAGCCATACAGAACTAATGCTGGAAACAGCATCTATTTTAAAAAGAATTTAAAAAGGGCAGATTTTTTCATGTTGAATGGTAATCAAATGACTTCTGATGTCAAAGCAGCTCCATATTATCTTGCAGCAACATCGGCATGTAAACTGCTGCTGTTACAAACAATCACAAGCTCCATATTAATAATAATTTTTAAAAAAAGGTACACATTCTCAGCTTCTTGTGAGTGCAAGTCTCATTTATAGTAAGATTCTTTACAAAATGTGTACCAATGTCCCCCTTTAACTCACTGGATCACCATATTCCATACAGTCCAATTACATCACATTCACAAATACCGTTTTGCCTCCAAGAACACTTTCAGTTTACTTGTGAAGTTAATTAATGGTGTGGCTATGCCAATCCATCATTTGTTTAAGTCTATTACTTTTTTTCTTTTGTTTATTGACTCCAATGTAACTGTTTAATATAGGCAGCTGTGACACCATGAGACCCATCCCCTGCCAAACTCCACCCAGAAAGTACCCTATCACTCAGTGTAATTACAGGGTAAATGGGGTGGGGGTGGGGCATGGCCCATGCAAAACAGACAGCAGAAAACAAAATAATGGACAACAGAAAAACAGATCTTAGTGGTAACAACTTGGCTTCGCTTTTATTATGCAAAAACATGCACTTGGAACATCAATAGAAACATATAAGGATACCCAAACCTACTTCAAAATCCATAATGTCCCCAGCCCACCTTGATAAGCAAGGCTGACAATCTCTCGGACATCATTAGCAGGGCACCTAACCATGCAGCAAGGGACTCCATCAATAGGTGCCGCTATCCCAGGTGGCAACCATAGGATTTAATAATCCTCAGTCCCTCTTGCTCACTGGTGAATTGAGCACGGGTTGGAGGTTTCCCTGCCATGAGAATCCAGATCATGGTGCTCCTGCCATTACATAAGCCACAGCATCGTAAAGCAAACAGCCACCAGGAGTCTACATGGGTGGCAGGAAGGTCCATGTGTTTCCCAAACCCCAGCAGCATAGAAGGACTGTGTTGGGGGACACAGGAGCTTAAAACCCCACTGCAAGTGTCTCCCTCACCACCAATGGCAACAACTAGCCAGGGTACAGGGGATGGACTGGTGCACAAAATTATCTACGGCGTAGTCCCTGGATACATGATTGACCTTCACAGACCTGCCAAATAGGAACAGTTCCGGATTATCGCAAACATATCTAAACCTCCATTATCCATGCTGCAAAGGTCTCAAATACAAACCAACCTATGCATCCAGCTTCTCTTATTTAGGTACAAAACTATGGAACGCACTGCCAAAAGGAGTGAAAACAATCTACGACCATCTAAACTTCAGGAAATCACTAAAAACTTACCTATTTAAAAGGGCATACACTATTGACCCAACAGATGCCAACACCCTGCAACGCAGCAAATCCAGCAATCGTATTGGACACTATTTAACCTTCCCTCTCTCTGATCCCCTTATGCCTGAAAGAAATGGACCCTTTATTCGACCACAATATCACCTTGTATTTGTTTCTCTACCGTTCTTGGCAAACACCTATGGTACTATGTAAGCCACATTGAGCCTGCAAATAGGTGGGAAAATGTGGGATACAAATGTAACTAATAAATAAATAAATAAATAAATTTCTCTCTCTAATCCAGCGCTTATCAATCTTTCTAAGGCTGTGATCCAAGGAACAAGGCCAAATAAAATTATGCAAACCTCCAAAGCTGCAGAATACACCTATGGAGAGCCTACCCAAGTCGTGAATACAAACTTTACTCCTGCTTCATGTTTCCTGTTGTCATTATTTTCAATTTCTTTTCAGACAAGACCACTGTCTCTACTTGTTCCTGACAGCACTGCTGCATAGATGAGGCAAGACTTCTGGTGCTACATATCTTGGAGACAAAAGTTTATCGTATATCCTGAGAACAGCCGCAGGTAAGGGGCATATTATCAGTAGACAGTGTTTTGAGTCTCTGAATGTAAAAATGCCCCTTATTTCTTTCATGTTACAGCCAGTGAATGAACAAGAAAGACTAAACTTTTGATAGTCTTATCTACCACAGAAGCAAATAACCAACAGAAGTCAAGTGTATCAGCTAGAATTTGGGCAAAATTCCCCACCCTTGCAGAACACACAAAATTATGCACTTGTGCAGAATTATGCAAACGTGCTGTCATTGGGTCTTTCCTCAGCCTCTCCCCCCTTCTTCCACACAGATCCAAAGCAGGAGGAGGAAGTGAACTGCTGCACATCATGTCAATTCCTCCTCCTCCTCCTCTGCTAGCTTAGAACTGACTGCTCGAGTGAACCTCGGGCTGTAAGAAGACCCTGTAGTTCACAGAAACATAAGATCCCTGCAGGGGAAGGGGAGAGAGCTGCTTATGTCCAGCTAAGTGTACAATGGGGAAGGTGGGGGGAGGGGAAGCAAAGTGAGTGTGTCATCCATCCCATGGGAAGGGGGGCAGTGCAAGGTGATTGTGCCCTGGGGAGGGTGGGGGATGGCTGGAGCAAAGTGAGTATGCCATGGGGAAGGGGGGCCAGAGCAAAGTGACAAGTGTGTCAAAGGAAGGATGAGTGTGTGTGTATATGTGTGTGTGGGGGGCACAGCAAGCTGAGAGTGTGACACTGGTGTCAGGTTTTCAAGGCAGAAACTAGGTTCGTGAGCCCTTGGGCCACTGCCGTGGAGCAGCAGTGGCAGGCAAAACCACCCCACACCAGAGACAAGGCAGAACTCTGACAGAAACAGCTAGACTTCACCTGCACTTGACCGCCGTTCCTCAAGAGTTGAGCCCCTGGGTGCAGGCGGCCGGCAGGACTTACCGGACAGAGCAGGAACTGGATACCCACTTGGCTGAACAGGGACTGAGGGTCAGAGAGAAAGGGAATATACAGGGGCAGCAAGGCAGGAAACTGAGCTAGGACTCACAGACAGACAATACTACACAAGGCAGGAAAATGGACAAGCTAGAGGACAGGAACTGAAAGCTGCCAAGCAGCCACTGAAAAACACTGACAGACAAGAGTCAGGACTGAAAGCTGCAGAGCAGCCACTAAGCAAGAACACAGACAAACAGAAACTAGACAAGGAATACAGACCAGAAACAAGACTAGGGAAATAAGCAATAAACCTAAGCTAACCTACACACAGACTAACTAGAACCAGACAAGAAAGTCAAACAAGAAACCAGAAGTGCAACAAAGCACCAACAAACCAGGGACCTTAGACGATGCAAAGGCAAACATAGAAGTTTCCAGGTGATTAATAAAGCCCCTCAGCTGCTGAAGCTCAGCTGCAGGTATCACAAGGCAGCTACAAGTGCTGTTCAGGCACAAACAAGAAAAGCAAGTCTGGCAGCCCAGAAGATCTGGACCGGACTGGGCTGAAGTCTGGAACGGGTGCAGTCCATAGCAGCCACCGGTTCTGGCCACCAGAGGGCGAGGTAAGCACAAACAAGGAAACATTCACATACGTCACAACTGGTGATGGGGGATATCAGGCATGAGGGTGTGCCATGGGGAGGGTGGGGAAGAGATACAGTGATAGCTGGGGAGTGGAGGAGAAAGAATGAAAGGTGTGTGGGGGGGGGGGGGGGGATGCCTGGGAGAGGAAGAGGCAGAGGTATTTAATGTGGAAGAAGACTTTTGGGGCAGACAGAATTAGGGGTCTTGCTGAGAGTTAGAGGGAGAGATACTGCAGTTGAAGTGAGAGATGGATTGGGAAGGATGCAGCCTGAGGAGGGAAAAGGCAGGAGGGAATTTCAGGCCTTATGATGGAGAAATTCTGTGCAAACATACTACAAAATAAACAATGCAAAATTTTGCAGAATTTTCAAAAATTATGCACAGGATTCCCCCAGAATAATAATAGGCTCCAACAATGAAACCAGTAATATATATTTTCTCATACAAATGTACACTTCCTCTGAAGAAGGTGTAAATATCTGTGTACATTCTTTGAGGGTCATTCTAAAAAAAGGGGTGCCTATTTTTAAGCACAAAGAATGCGCCTATCTGGAGCCTATTCTATAAAGAAGTAGATGTATACTTTTCTTTTTAGAATACTAGTAAAACAGATCAAAAATGGGCTGTGGTAAGGTGAATGAGGGTGGGCCCTGGAGCCAGGATAAACCAGAGCCACACAGTAGGTTATGGTGAACCAAATAATGTTTTATTGAAGGTGGGGGGGGGGGGGGGGGGGGGGGGGAAGAAAAGTGAACACAAAACTAGTCCTTTCAAACAAGAGTGGCCTTTTGTGGCCTACTCCTGCAGGACCACAACATGCAACATACACTGCTGGGCTCTGCTCTGGCACTCCAAGAATTGCCAGTACAATCGACAGCAGTACAATTAGGCTGGACTGTATCCGGAACAGTCAAAGATACCAAATTGCAAAGTTCCAAGTCAAACTTGGCCTACCTGACTGTAGCGGATGCAGTTCATACATAGGCGGTGGAGGCATGTGCAGTTGAATTGTTGCTGCTTCCTTCTCTGGACCTCCTTAACCTAGCTGTGCCCCGGGCTTTTATACTTCCTGGACCAAGCCTTCCTGGCTCCACCCCTTCCATGTCACTTTACCCTTGGGTGCCCATGTGAACGCCCTCCTGCAAAGTATGTGCCACTGAATACTGGTGCATACGTACATAAACTGAGTAGCAGGAAAATGGTCCTCAAAGAATTACCCCTTAATTTCCAGATTGTGTATAGGTCACCCAAACTTGGGGGCAGAGCTCATAACCACATGTAAACTAATCAGTCAATTAAGTAATAACCATCAATAATTGGAGTTAACAAGCAATTGGAAACAATACTATACTATAACAAGTGCATCTAAATATCATAGTTTGCAACTCCAAAGGGGGAATGGCCACGGGAGAGGCAGGGCCGTTCCCAGAATTTTGGTTCAATATTATAGAATACCTGCATTTGCACACCTAACTGCCATCAGTTGGGTACCAACCTTTGGCAGGCAAAGTGCTCACGCCCAAAGTTAGGCACGAAATGCACGTTAAGCTAGTATTCTATAAAGGACGCTCCACGCAGAGCCTCCTTTACCAAATACTAGCTTAGGCGCCGAGATGATCCACGCTAACTTTGGGCACCATTTACTGAATCTAGCCCTGTGTTTTATAAAATATGCACATAAAAATAAATAAATATAACATGCATATATCTCCACCCAGCTTCATTCAAGCTATGCACTCTGAAGTGTCTATAAGTAGATGGGGAATGGGAATGGACTTGATATACCGCCTTTCTGTGCTTTTTGCAACTACATTCAAAGCAGTTTACATAGTATATACAGGTACTTATTTGTACCTGGGGCAATGGAGGGTTGAGGGGCTCTTTTACTAAGGCGCGTAGGTGCCTATGCACATCCAACGTGCTAAATTGGAACTACCGCCTGGCTACCGCATGCCCCAGGTGGTAATATCCATTTTTGATGCGCGTCCAAAACACACAGTAGAACATATTTTCTATTTTCTACTGTCTGGCGCTTACCCAGCAGTAATCGGCAGTTTATGCGCGCTGGCCGCTTACCGCCCGGTTAGCGGGTGAGACCTTAACGCTAAGTCAATGGGTGGCAGTAATGTTTCAGACAGAAAATGGACGCGTGCTGGTTTTAATTTTGCCGCATGTCCATTTTGGCCCCCCCCCCACACACACAAAAAAAGCAATGCCTTTTGTCCGGGCGTGCTGAAAAAAATGACCTGCGCGTGTCCAAAACACACATCTACAGCAGTGCAGGCCACTTTTAGGTGCACCTTAGAAAAAGGGCCCCTGAGACATAGGAGCTGGCTCTGTGGGTGCTTGAGCACCCCCAATATTGAGAAAATTCCTTGTATGTGTTCAGGGAGGGGTTATTTCCATCGGGCTTAGCACCCCCAATACTTTTGAAAAGTTGTCTCCTATGTCCTGAGACACAAGGAGCTGCAATGGGAATCAAACCCAGTTCCCCAGGATCAGTCTGCTGCACTAACCACTAGGCTAGTCTTCCACTATTAAGTAAAAGCAGCTGCTGTCTTGTGGCATACCTACTTTTTACAAGTGTATACCTCTGCAATATTAGGAGTGCCATTTTCATGTGTAAAAACAGGCTTTAAAAACTTCCTACACACACATACAACATATACAGTGGTGGAAATAAGTATTTGATCCCTTGCTGATTTTGTAAGTGTGCCCACTGACAAAGACATGAGCAGCCCATAATTGAAGGGTAGGTTATTGGTAACAGTGAGAGATAGCACATCACAAATTAAATCCGGAAAATCACATTGTGGAAAGTATATGAATTTATTTGCATTCTGCAGAGGGAAATAAGTATTTAATCCCTCTGGCAAACAAGACCTAATACTTGGTGGCAAAACCCTTGTTGGCAAGCACAGCGGTCAGACGTCTTCTGTAGTTGATGATGAGGTTTGCACACATGTCAGGAGGAATTTTGGTCCACTCCTCTTTGCAGATCATCTCTAAATCATTAAGAGTTCTGGGCTGTCGCTTGGCAACTCGCAGCTTCAGCTCCCTCCATAAGTTTTCAATGGGATTAAGGTCTGGTGACTGGCTAGGCCACTCCATGACCCTAATGTGCTTCTTCCTGAGCCACTCCTTTGTTGCCTTGGCTGTATGTTTTGGGTCATTGTCGTGCTGGAAGACCCAGCCACGACCCATTTTTAAGGCCCTGGCGGAGGGAAGGAGGTTGTCACTCAGAATTGTACGGTACATGGCCCCATCCATTCTCCCATTGATGCGGTGAAGTAGTCCTGTGCCCTTAGCAGAGAAACACCCCCAAAACATAACATTTCCACCTCCATGCTTGACAGTGGGGACGGTGTTCTTTGGGTCATAGGCAGCATTTCTCTTCCTCCAAACACGGCGAGTTGAGTTCATGCCAAAGAGCTCAATTTTTGTCTCATCTGACCACAGCACCTTCTCCCAATCACTCTCGGCATCATCCAGGTGTTCACTGGCAAACTTCAGACGGGCCGTCACATGTGCCTTCCGGAGCAGGGGGACCTTGCGGGCACTGCAGGATTGCAATCCGTTATGTCGTAATGTGTTACCAATGGTTTTCGTGGTGACAGTGGTCCCAGCTGCCTTGAGATCATTGACAAGTTCCCCCCTTGTAGTTGTAGGCTGATTTCTAACCTTCCTCATGATCAAGGATACCCCACGAGGTGAGATTTTGCGTGGAGCCCCAGATCTTTGTCGATTGACAGTCATTTTGTACTTCTTCCATTTTCTTACTATGGCACCAACAGTTGTCTCCTTCTCGCCCAGCGTCTTACTGATGGTTTTGTAGCCCATTCCAGCCTTGTGCAGGTGTATGATCTTGTCCCTGACATCCTTAGACAGCTCCTTGCTCTTGGCCATTTTGTAGAGGTTAGAGTCTGACTGATTCACTGAGTCTGTGGACAGGTGTCTTTCATACAGGTGACCATTGCCGACAGCTGTCTGTCATGCAGGTAACGAGTTGATTTGGAGCATCTACCTGGTCTGTAGGGGCCAGATCTCTTACTGGTTGGTGGGGGATCAAATACTTATTTCCCTCTGCAGAATGCAAATAAATTCATATACTTTCCACAATGTGATTTTCCGGATTTAATTTGTGATGTGCTATCTCTCACTGTTACCAATAACCTACCCTTCAATTATGGGCTGCTCATGTCTTTGTCAGTGGGCAAACTTACAAAATCAGCAAGGGATCAAATACTTATTTCCACCACTGTATAAGGGAAACATGAAAGTGTCACAGTTTATGTATCATAGTGTTACACTAGATTTTGTAGTTGATAGCTTTCATTATGTGTGCTTTTGTAATCCACTTAGGTTTTAGGTGGCTTATATGTTTTTAAAATAAACTAGATTACATTCTTTCTTGAACTAATTGACATTTTTAGATTGACTGTCCTATTATAGTAACATAAGGTGCACATACATTTCACATTCTGCTATCTAAAAATGCAATTCAAAATGCTTTTAAGTAGGAATATATTTCACTGATTTACACAACATAATTTACACTTGCAACATCAAACAACTACAGACATATCTGAACAGTTATTTATAAGAAACCAGCTGTTAAGTCTTCACACCCTTTGTCACAGCAAATCCAAATTAGCCCAGTTTCCAAAAACTGCCTTAACAAGGTCCGTAATAAGTGAATAGAGCCCACCTATTCCCAATGATAATAGCTGAACTAATTCAAATTAGCTGGATGAAGAATCATACTGTTTATATTGTATGAAGTGTTTTATGAGGTGAATTTGAAGTCTAAACATGCCAAACACTGAGCTGCTGAAAGAACTCCAGAATTGAAAAGTCATTCAAAAGATACAAATTGGGGGAAGGTTACAAGATAATTTCAAATATGTCTGCACTTCCATTAGGATACTGTCAGCTGTATCATTAGACTTAGGTGTGTCTGTACATCTGAGTACATTGGGCAGCAAAAGCCTTTGCTAGTATGTTTGATCAGTTGCAACAGTTTCCATTTCTTTCCAGTTGGTGCTAAGGTACTGAAAATCTTCTTTGGCTGTGCTATGCCCAGTCTTCTCTGGTTCTCCTCTCTCTCTTCCCACACGTTGCTGTCCATTGCATTGTGATTTTGGGATATCAGAATTTTATTAAGATATTCAGAATATAAAAGTTCAATAAAAATAAAATTTTTAATAAAATGAAATAAAATATCCTGGAGCTTCCATGAGAAACTTCTCAGAATCTTATTTGTAATTATGGTCATGAGTCATACCAAGGTTTCTTCTTCTGATTGAATACATTGAGTTTTTGTGCTATATTTCTAGTAATTTTCCATGTTTCATAGGCATAGATCACAGTTGGCAGGATGAAAACTTTATAGAGCTTAATATTCATCATAGTGTTGCTTAATGTTGTTCCCCATATTCCACACATTCATTGAAATAGTGATGAAGCCTTGCCAAGTCTACAATTGAGATCCCTCTTGGTGTTGCCTTAACTGGATAACTTCAATTATCTTGGCAGCAACATGTCCATGTTTTTGACATATTGTTGGTTAATGGTTATTTATGTACAAGTTTGACCACCAAATGGCACGATCTTGGTCTTTTCTCAGTCCAGTCTTCCCAACAGACTTTTCCAAGCTGGTGGTCAGTTCCTACAGGCTCTCTCTTGTTTCTCCCAGCAGTGCTATATCATCAGCAAGTCCAAGAGTGTGAGCCAGTTCTGATCCTTCCAGCAGCTGCCACAATTTGGCCTATTCGGTAGTTTACACATGGCAAAATCTACAGCCTGAAGAAACAAAAGTGGCAAGAGACCACAACCTTGTCACAAACCATTGACAATATTGAAGAAATTTGTGGTGCTAGTATGCATCTTTACACATCATCTAGAGTTCAAGAAAATGTTCTTGAATATGCTGATGTACCAATGGGGCCATGTATTCTTCTAATGCTCCAGACTGATTCCCTGTTCACACTACCAAATGCCTTTTTGAAGTAAATGAAGTGTATTGACAACAGCTTGTGGACAAAGCCTTGAATTTCAATGATGCTGTACAAGAGTTTTGCTGATCGCCACCGGAGAACCGCCCCGGTGTTACAACCGGGACAAAAGGTATGGCTCAGTACGAAATACCTAAGACTTCGCATCCCCTCGTGGAGGTTGGGACCACGGTATATTGGGCCGTTTCCGATCCAATCTCGGATTGGAGCAGTAACGTACCGGTTGCGCCTACCAAATACTCTGCAGGTACATAATGCCTTTCATGTCTCCTTGTTGAAGAGTTTCTGGGGCTCTTGGTGGCACCCGCAAAGTCAGGAGGCGGTAGCCCCCGAGGCGGATCCCGATCCGGAATATGAAGTTGAAGACATTCTGGATTCCCGGAGGCGACGGGGGAAGTTGTACTATTTGATCGCATGGAAGCATTTCGGGTCCGAAGACAACTACTGGGAACCCGCTGTCAACGTGCATGCCCCGGACTTGGTAAGGGCTTTCCACGCACGGTTCCCTCGTAAACCGGGCCCCGGAGGAGAGGGGGCATCCGGGGGAGATACTGTCGCGTCTTACGCGCCTACCTGCTCTCCTCTCGCTGCGGGGGGCGGGAGTCAGTGGCCAAGGCGCGGGAGGACGGCCGACCGGCCTCTGCAGGGGGACCAGCGCCGCCGCGGGACAGGCAGCCCAGGTCGGGATCGGCGGCCGGCGACGGCCGGTCTCGCAGGAAGGAGAGCCGGGACGAGACCCGCGCCGCCCAAAATGGCGGCGCTAGAGCACGGGGCCGATGTCCTCTCCGCCCCAGAGTCGGAGGGCTCTGGAGCTCCGCCTCCCTACACCCGATTGGAGGACCAGGAGAAGTCTCCACCCGGGAGTTCAGGCAGAGCCTATCCGAAGAGGCCCTGCCGACTCCCAGGGTCGGATTGGAGAGACTCGCCGTCGGAGGCGGGAAGGCGCGATATTTAACTCTGGGGCTGGCGGACATCGGCGCTTCTGGTTTTTGTATCCGAAGCAGGCACAGTGGGTTCGTGTTGCGCTTTGCTAGCCGCCCTTGCTAGCCGCCATCCAGAGACTGTGCTGATATTCTCACGGATTGCTAGCCGGCCTTGCTAGCCGCCATCCAGAGACTGTGCTGATATTCTCACGGATTGCTAGCCGGCCTTGCTAGCCGCCATCCAGAGACTGTACTGATATTCTCACGGATTGCTAGCCGGCCTTGCTAGCCGCCATCCAGAGACTGTGCTGATATTCTCACGGATTGCAAGCCGGCCTTGCTAGCCGCCATCCAGAGACTGTGTTGATATTCTCACGGATTGCTAGCCGCCTTTGCTAGCCGCCTTCCAGAGACTGTATTGATATTCTCACGGATTGCTAGCCGCCCTTGCTAGCCGCCATCCAGAGACTGTGCTGATATTCTCACGGATTGCTAGCCGCCATCCAGAGACTGAGCGGATATTCCCACGGATTGCTAGCCGGCCTTGCTAGCCGTCAATCCATAGACTGTGTTTGCTGACTACCAGCCAGGCCAGCCGTCACCCCGCGGTTCCAGCAGTCCTGCTGGCCGCCTGCAGCTGGGGGCTCAACCCTTGGTGAACGGCGGCTGCCGCGGGTGAAGATTCGGGGTTGCATGGCTGTCCTCTGAGGTCTTTCGGGGCCTTAGGGAACCTAAGGGCTCACCAACAAAAGAGACAAGACACTGTCAGCACATGGCGCAGGGGAGCACAAACTCATAGTTGCTCCACTCCATAACTGTATGGCCTCTGAATGTGGAGTGATGTGGAAAGAGATTGGGAGGGGGGTAGGCATGGGTGTCTCAACTGTAAGGGTTGGGGTGGCGGTAGTTTCCCCATCAGACAGAGTATTGCTTCTTGGTGCCTCTTCCTCCCCGCTCTGGTAGTTCAGTCCAGAGGCTGCTCTCTACTGCTAGCGCCAATATCCACTACTGCTGCTGTTACCATCTCCGCCAGCCAATTTTATTCTTAGTGTATAAAAAAACTTTTAAATGTTGTATATTTGGTGAATGGCAGTATTATCAAATTTGGAAGTACTACTACTATTACTTACTACTACTTATCATTTCTAAAGTGCTACTAGACGTACGCAGCGCTGTACACTTGAACATGAAGAGACAGTCCCTGCTCGACAGAGCTTACAATCTAAGTAAATAAACAAAACATCCATCCAAGGTCAAAAGTAACCAAAAATAATCATAGTTACTTTTTAAATGTAACTGTAACTATTTACATTTTAAAAAGTAAGGCTTTGGCTGATTCTGTTTCCCTGAAATATTCTACCCATTGTGCATTCTCTTCCTTTTTTGACTGGAATGCTGGAGTTACTTTTTCCTCCTGTCAATTCTCTAACAGTTCAATACAGTGCCCTTGTAGCTGCTTCTTGCACCTCTTCTTTTTCTCCAACAAAGCTTTTTTTGTCAGCTCAGAATTTCCTCTGTCTCAGCGATTCAGAAATTGTTATCTGTCTGTTTCCCATATTCTTGCTTGCTCTTGCTGAATTTTGGCAGTCTTTCTTTCATCTGTCAATTGCCATGTTCTATCCTGCAGCCAGTGTTTTCCTTGGGTCCCCCCCCTTCTGTGCCCAATTATCTCCTCTGCAATTTCATTCACTGCCTGGTTGAAGTGTCCATTGTTCTTTGTTGTCAGCTGCTGGTTGTAAAATATGGAATTTGTTATTCAGCTTAAATCTAACTGTTCAACGGTTCCACGGTCTTTTAATTTCTCCATTGCATATGAACATGCAGACCAGTGGCACAGTTATTGGGGGAGGGGGCCAATTTTGGGTTCAGGCTCCCTCCAAAATTGCTGCACTGGATGAATGGCTGGTGGGGATGCCCAAGCCCCCTCAGTCAAAAAGATTTTCTGGCTAAGCCCCTGCTGCCTCAACAGTGAGGAAGCCAGTGCTTCAGTCACAGATGCCATGGGGGGTGAGGGGGGGGGGGGAGGAAGTGGTGGGAGTTGGGCGAGCTTGGAGAAAAGAGCTGAGAGGACATGCTTGGCCCCCAGTCCACCCCTGGTCCCCCACAAAAGAACTGGATTTCTGGCAATTCCCCTGATGTAGACTTCTCCCCCCCCCCTTCAGACAGAGCTTAGTTATTATGGTGATGGTTGGAGCCCATATCAGCCTCTCTAAATGTTCTTAAATCTTGAGGTGTTGACCTCCATTGCTTGTTCACACAGATGTAAGATTTTGCTGTTGACATTCCCATCTGGTGACTGCCATGTCTTCCTGTGGATGTTTTTATGGTGAAATAGGTATTACCACTGCACAGATTGTTTGAGGGGAGAGGGAGGATTAAGCATTCTCAGTTGTTATTAGTTTGTCTTGCTGTTCTATGTGGACCAATAACATTTTCTGGATCATATCTGTTGCTGTCAATTAATGCATTCACGTCGCTAGTGAGTAATATGACATCAACATTGGGAATTTTATTTATCATGTCTTGCAGATGAACATAGTTTTTTTTCCGGATCATTGCCAAATAGAACCAGTTTGGCATCGCAAAAACACTGCCTCAATCAGGTCATTCCTCCAAAGTCAATAGACATGAGTTAGGGCAACTGCTGAGAAAGGCCACTGTGAAACCTAAGATTACCTTAAAAGAACTGCAGGGGCGGCTGAAAAAAGTGGAAGCAGTTCAACAATTTCAAGATTATTTCACAAACATAGAGGGTGGCAAGAAGGAGGGCCACTGCTGAAGAAGAGATATATGGTATGCCACTTTGTGTTTATAAAGAACAAAGAACTCAGGGGACACCGAATGCATGTGGGAGAAAGTTGCACATCACACCATGCTAACATCATCCCTATAGTAAAGCAAGGTGGCAGCGTTATGTTGTGGGGAATGTGAAGACTAAAGGAAAGATGAATGGTAGAAAGCACAGAGATTCTGGAGCAAAATCTCTTGGTCTGCTGTGAAGATTACTTGCTCTTCTGCAGACCCAATGACCCTAATCACAAAACAAAAGCAACCATGGAGTGGCACAGTAATAAGTGAATGTCCTCAAGAGGCCCAGTCACAGCCCAGATTGAAATTCATTAGAAAATCTGAGGCAAGACCTGAAGACTGTAGTCCAAAGATGATCCCTAATTAACTTGAAATAGCTTGAGCTATTCTGCCAAGAATGGTCAAAAAATCTGCACCATCCCACTGGGCAAAATTGGTAGGACACTTAGAACTCATGACTCTTATTGCTGCAAAAGGGGCTTCAGGTGGCAGGACCAATACTATGTATGGAATGCCATCACTTGTTGAGCTGCAGAAGATACAGCAGTTGATTCTCTTTCAGGAGCAACTAAAAGCATATTTATTTGAAAAAAAAAAAACTTTCTCTTGAGCTAAGAATGGCAATGGGGTTTTAGATAGTTATCATTAAAAGCTGTTCACTGATTACAATCAGTGTGATAAGGATTCATGATGGCATTACTTTTGTTCTGTTATTGTTGTGTATTGTTTGATATTAGTCATGTGATGTTTAAACTAATGTGCAATTATGTATGTTTTATTTGTTACCCACTAAGCATTGCAGATAGAGCGGGATATACATTTTTTTTAACATAAATAAATATTGTGTCAAAGGGTATGACGACTTCAAACCAGATTGTGAATTGTTTTCTGAATATTTCCTACTTTAATGCATTTTTTAGCTATATTTTTTTAAGTAGTAGAATGTAAAAAATTTGCATGGATGTGAAGACTTTTACAAGACATCATAGTAGATTGGCAGATGAGACCAATCTGTCTATTATTTCCTATCCATACTTTCAAAGGATATATCCCATTTGCCAGCCTGCAGAATATCATTCCTTATCAAAGACTGATATTTTCCTTTGCTGTACTCAACCTTCTTGGGTAGTTTAGTAAGATTATTTTTTTAATTTACAGCCAGCACAAGTTGAGAATTATGCAATTTATTTGCATTACTTTAAATGATGTATTATTATTATTATTATTATTGTTACCCTTTTGTAATCACAATATACATTTATAGATTGAATTGTTGTTTTATACACACCCCTCCTCATGTTTTGTTTTTTATTTATATAGTATGTTAAGAGTCTGATATTCTGTAAGAATTCAGAGTTGTTTTATTTTTTTATGTACAGTTTTATTGGTGATATAAAACGCTCTGTTATGTACAGTGAAGGGTGGTATAACAAATGTTTTTACATAGATACATAAATAAAATGTCCAATCAGCATGGCTGTTACTCAAAATTCCAGCCTCTCAGGTTCCTATGGCCTTTCCAGACGGTGCCCAGCCATCAACACAACCCACTGCACAAATCTGGTCAACATGAGCAGTGTGTCGCCTGGCAAACAGTCTGATTCAGCATTCTGAACATCTGCATTTTCACTAGGACTTCCAGATATTGTTGCACTTTAAACTTGCCAGACAGACCTGGCAACTAAATTTTCTCATCACTGTCCACAAATGTCATCTCAAAAAAGAACACATTCTGAGTTTTGCAGAAAATTCTTCCATGTATACCCTCCAGCAAATTATTTGTACAAGAAAGGAACTTCAATTGGTAACAAAGCAGACATTATCAGAAAAATCACAGAGCAGCCCTACGCTAGTGAAAAAGTCAAGAGGTTCAGATTTTTCACAAATCAACTTGTTGATGGGTAGCTATAAGAAACCAATAGTCATATTATATATAATAAGAAAGCTAAGTTGTTACCTATTGATTCCAGTGACATTGTATTACCATGTCTGGTAGGGACTGTGGTGGCAGTGGGAAATCCTTCTTCCTTCAGAAACATCATAACACTGGTCTGGAGTTCAATCAGGCTTGCATTTTGGCTGTCTGTGCCATTAGTTATTTTCAGGACATACTCTGTGATGTCAGTACTTGTCTCATTGTTTAAAGCCTTTACAAGGAAGTTCTGGTCATCGTAGCTGGGCAGTGACTTGATTTCAGAAACCTTTAAGCCAAATACTGCATCAATAATTTCTGCAGCTTTTTCCATTGTCAGAGCTGGCTTACAAAGCCTTGAATTTGCAGGCTGGTCCATCACAGATTACAACTGGTCTGAAAATAGAAGATGATTTTAAAATATGAATCACATTTTGTTGCCCAAAGTTTAGATGTAGACAGGACTGAACAACCATCAACATATAACACAGATGAAGAGAGAGTGGTTTTAGAAATGCAGAAATCAAAAGGAACCATTGGGTTCACTTGATAGTCAATATTCTAATTATATAACTCTTTTTTTGTACTCCTGAGGGAAATTTTAAAAGCCATTTACACAAGTAAATAGTAGTTTACTTAGGTAAACTGGCTATTTGAATACTACCCTGTTTTAATGCAGATAAAAGTATGCACAGATTTGTACAGCACAAGCATTTCTTGCTGTATTTGTGAGAGATGTTAGAGGCATATTTTGGGCAAGATCAGAAACATGCATGCATTGTATTTTCAAATCAATTATTTTCTCCATAAAATTCTACCTGCAGAAAAAAAAGCAAATGAAAAGTTTGAGAGTACATCGTACCCTCTGTAATTTTGAAAGTTAAATTACACATTTAAGATTTATTTACCACCTCTTTGAAGAAATTCACCCAAGGCAGTGTATAACAAGAACAATCTGGACAAAGGCTATAAATTTCAACAGAAAAAAATATTCAAATAACAATACACATGTATGGCATAGTATGCTACTTAAATTTTCAACACAATACACATTAAAACATGTAAAATAGACAGCATAAACAGAAGTGGAACATGCAGGAGCCCTTTTACTAAAATGCGCTAAGTTTTTGCTCTTAATGTGCCTTAACACCAAACATTAACATGCCTTAAGTGTAACTAAGCTGGCTTTGTTGCTTTTCAATGCTTTTACTACCGTAGCAGCAAATTCTTCTGTGACTTCATCGTATTTTACTCTCAGTTCATTGTTGGGAATGAAAGCTTCAAAGATTCAGGGCCCCTTTTACTAAGCGCCAGTAAAAGGGAGCCTGCGCTGGCATCAGCATGTATTTTTGACGCTCGCTGACGCCCCCTTTTACTGCAGCGGGTAAAAGGCTGTCTTTTTTTTTTTTTTAAGAAATGGCCATGCGGCAAGTAGTTCACTTGCTGCATGGCTATTTCAGGGAGGAGTACTTACCGCCATCCACTGAGGTGGCGGTAAGGGCTCCCGTGCTAAGCCGGTAGTAACTGGGCAGTGTGCCTGATTAACGCCAGATAAACATTGGCGCTACAAAAATTAAAAATATTTTTGTAGAGCAGGAAATGGCGTGTGCTGGGGGCGGTAGTTCTGGATTCAGCTTCAGTCAGAAGCATTGCCCATACCAGGCCCTCCAGCTGTCTCAATCCAATAGTGTACAGTGAGTCACTCTCTGTATTTTGCAGTTCTTGGCTGTCTGGGCCATCTTTGCTTTTACCTACTAGTGTGTATTCTTCCAGCAGTGTTGCACCTGCTGCAGGGTTCTGTTGCACACATTGCGGCTGCTGATGTCCATCTGGAATACTCTCCCAGATCTTCTTGTTCTATGTTGAAAGCATCTTCTACTCTGTCAACTCCAGCCATCCATTGTCTCACATTACTATTTTCCTCCTGCCTTTTTTGTTGTTGTTGAAAATCCATCTTTATCAAGGGTTTCCTCCTGCCTTTTACTTTTTATTTTGCCAACTCATGCCTCCTTCTTTCTCACCACTCATAAACTCTTCATGCTCACCCACCAAACTGGCCTCACTTACTCATATATTCACCTCTTCTTCCACATTCCATTCTCTCACAAATAACATCCTTCCTCACCTCCCTATCAAGAGAGATACAAACTAACAAACACTTGTCCTCTAAAGATTCACTCCTAACATAAAACACACAACAAATAAGATGGGGTACAACTGGGTGCCAAAAGCACAGAAGGCAAAGCACTCAGGAATCAAATAATCTACTTCAATATTTTCTCACAAGAACCACTTCCAATACCTTGTTCAAACACATTAACACCATATTTCCTGCAGGATACTTGTTTCCATTTGGAGAAGGCTTGTTCTGGAAGCACTGAGAGAACAGAATAACCTCTAACCAGCTCTATTTCCTTACATTTTACAGCAAGACCTTTTTTTTTTAATGCTGAGAACTATACTTTCTTTATAATGCAATAAAGTTTGCTTTCATTTTAGCACTGATACAACCAGTGGCAAACCGACAGGGTGGGGGGCTTCTGAGTGGGGCCAAAGCTCTTAGGTGCCAGCTGGAAGGGGCACTAGATGAACTGTGTGTGTGTGTGTGTGTGTGTGTGTGTGTGTGGGGGGGGGGGGGGGGGGGGACTAGGGTCCTTTGTGACGTGTATTGGAAGTTTAGGGAGCAGACAAGCAAATACAAGCATTGGCCCCTGGAGACCCCGGGTGTACCACTGTTCACGACTCACGCACTAGAGTGGGAAAAAAACCTCCAACAACAACCTGAATTTCATTACTATATAAACCATTGAGTTAAATTTTAATACATAGGTAAAGACCTGTGTTAAAGCTTTAATATTGAGTTCTACCTATTCTTATTACATGGGCTTTTTATTTGTTTATTTTTTTTTTTATTTCACTTGAGCTCAGCAGGGAACTTAAATTTCGGAGATTTGAAGCAGGGCGCAGCCTCACCTCAGAGTCAGGGGGGCCTCTCTCTTTCTATTTCAGAGTTACAGCTGCGAAAAGGCAGCCGGCCTTTCATTGACGATCTTTATTTACATTCACACTCTTCAGCAGTAGTAGACCACCTTTGCTCCAATTAGTAAAATGCTGACACGACGACCACCACGTCAATCAAGAGTGACCTTCCTCTTCCGGATCAGATCTAGGACTATCTAACCTACTGCGTTTCCACCAGAAACCTCCTTGGTTTTCACCACGGAGTGGAGGGTGAAGACAGCAAGAGGCGAGATGACGTCAAAAAGTTGAAGCCAATTTGGTTAGTCGCTGTTTCCCATGCTCCCGCAGAGTCGTCATCTAGTACTCTCAAAACAATGCAAGCAAACCTATTCGCTGCTGCAATCGTCGTTGTCGTTCATTTTTATTTAACCTCACTTATATTTTCAAACATGCCGGATTGTGCAGCATATGTATGTACATGGAGGGAAGTATAATAACGGAATAACTTTTCAGAGTTGAGTAGTAATTTCTTATAAATCGTTATCAGTGTGTCATTTGGTGGGGCTGGTTATAGGAACTCCCTAGCACATGTATTCATGCAGACATTTTTTTTTCTCCTGGTAAAGGGTCACTAAAACATACATCATGTTATGCATAGGAGCCGACTCTGTGGGTGCTGTGGGTGCTTCAGCACCCCCAATAATGAGAAAATTCCTTGTATGTGTCCAGGGAGGGGTTATTTCCACTGGGCTTAGCACCCCCAATAATTTTGAAAAGTTGGCTGTATGTTGTTATGAGAATCAGGTGCTCAATATTTAAAGTTTTTATCTATTTATTAATTACATTTATAGCCCCACATTAAACATTAATTAGGTTGAAACCTGGGAGCATTTAAACATTTTTTTTTTCCTGTGTCTAGATCAAAAGAGAAAGATGGTTTGTTTTGTGGAATGGAGTGCTATATTGTAAAAATGCCCTTAATATTATGTACTACTATTTATAAGAGAGATATCAAATAATGTATATAGAAGCTAAGGGAAAGCAGCATTGACAGTTTGCTGATGCGCTATGACTTGCTGATTAGTAAACCTGACTATCAAATGAAATTCCTGTGTGCCTTTAAAGGGAAAGGACTTGATATATTGCCTTTCTGAGGTTTTTGCAACTACATTCAAAGCAGTTTACATATATTCAGATACTTATTTTGTACCAGGGGCAATGGAGGGTTAAGTGACTTGCCCAGAGTCACAAGGAGCTGTAGTGGGAATTGAACTCAGTTCCCCAGGATCAAAGTCCACTGCCCCAACCATAGGCTACTCCTCCAAGATCATTTGGGGCTATTTTTTTTATTTTTTTTAGAAACATTTGGTGTCTCAGGGACAGTAATAACAACCCATCAGCTAGGCGGTTCATTGCTGCTTATAGAAAAAAATAGTCTCCAAGGTAATTGGTTGCCTCTGGAAAACTGTTCCCATTTTGACTGTATCAAGCAATTACATAGCTGAAGTAACACCCTCAGCATCAGTCCTTAACAATTCTACCAGTAGACACAGTCTCATTGATCCTGTTGAAAGTGTAATACCAGACCATGATTACACCTATATCCCAATACCTGACAGCTGGCTCTGTGTTCAGAGAAAATGGCTGTATATATTGCTGGATTTGTTGCTTTAAGTTGCAAACATCTCTAAATTGTGAACCCTGTATAAAAGCTTTGAGTGATGATAGTGGCAGGGAACTGTTTTGGATGTTACAAATATGCAATTATTCTGTCTCACTATTTCCAGTTTTGGCACAGTGTAAGCCATCACAAGAACAAAATATAAGAAAACCAATGGACTATATTAGATGCTTATAGCACATTTAGTTATGTTTAAACAAAAGAGATCTGCATGGGTAGGAACCAGCTGTCTTGGTACATGTGGTACCAGTGACATAGGAAAATGTGCGAGAAAGGTTCTGGAAGCCAAATGCCCAGTGTACCTGAATGTAACTCACTTTGAGCTACTACTGAAAAAGGTGTGAGCAAATGAGATATCGCACATTCCACTCACCCAGCTTTGGACTATTTCTACCTGTTCAACTACCTTCCCCTCCCCCTGCAATACAACTACCTCTCTTCAGATCTCCACCTCCCACAGCCTCCAGATTAAGAAGTCTCTGTATCCTGAACATCTATCTGTGAGTAAATTATCTGTGATTTATTCAATAAAAGAGACTTCATAAACTAACAGAGACTTCAGGTGATTGCTGTGCCAGGGTTATACTCCATGATATTGGGGCTTCTAATTACCAAGCTCCAAGAGTCATGACATCCAAAATACCTCTTACAATACCTACCTAGCTCTTACTTCTAAATTTACCTACCTTATTATCGACTTTATCTAAGATCATGTAATGACTGCATCATAACAACACTCTGTAAGCCACATTGAGCCTGCAAAAAGGTGGGATAATGTGGGGTACAAATGCAATAATAATAATAATAATAAATACACAAATGCATTTAGGCTCTTAGGTAGAAAGCTCAAATCCAGAACATCTAGGGTAGCATTTTTAGAACAGCTCCTCGTTCCACGCACAGGGCCCAAGAGACAGGCAGAGCACCGGAGTCTCGATGCATGGATGAGGCAATGGTGCAGGGAGGAGGGTTTTACATCAGTAAGGAACTGGGCAACATTCTGGGGAAGGGGGAGCCTATTCCAGAATGATGGGCTCAGTGGTGTGCTGGAGCCGGCTCGCACGAGCCGGTTGTTAACTTTGGCTCTTGTGAGCCAGTTGTTGAATTGCGTGAGCCGGCTCTCTTCCTCCCTCCCAATCCGGTCCCTTACGTCAGCGACTTCACAAATTCTTCGGGGTCGCTGCAAGCGCTGGACTCTCCCACGCTGGTGCTGCAGGTTCGCATTTTAAAAATGGCCACCAAGACTTCCAGAGGCGGCCTCGCGAGACTTCTGCCGAAGTCTTGGAGGCCGCCTCTGGAAGTCTCGGCGGCCATTTTTAAAATGTGAACCTGCAGCGCCAGTGTGGGAGAGTCAGCGCTTGCAGCGACCCCGAAGAATTCGTGAAGTCGCTGACGTAAGGGACCGGATCCGGAGGGAGGGAGGGAGGGAGTTGAATTCGCCGAAGTTGGGAGGGGGTGGCAGGGGAGAGAAGGGAGTCGCTGGGCATTTGTGAATGGAGGGGAGGGGAGAGAAGGGTCGCTATAGGTGCATGCAGGGCAGGGGAGAGGAGGGTCACTGGACATGGGTGCATGCAGGGCAGGGGACAGGAGGGTCACTGGACATGGGTGGATGGAGGGCAGGGGACAGGAGGATCGCTGGGTATAGGTGCATGCAGGGCAGGGGACAGGAGGATCGCTGGGTATAGGTGCATGCAGGGCAGGGGACAGGAGGATCACTGGACATGGGTGGATGGAGGGCAGGGGAGAGGAGGGTCACTGCTGGACATGGGTGGATGGAGGGCAGGGGAGAGGAGGGTCACTGCTGGACATGGGTGCATGCAGGGCAGGGGACAGGAGGGTCACTGGACATGGGTGGATGGAGGGCAGGGGACAGGAGGATCGCTGGGTATAGGTGCATGCAGGGCAGGGGACAGGAGGATCGCTGGGTATAGGTGCATGCAGGGCAGGGGACAGGAGGATCACTGGACATGGGTGGATGGAGGGCAGGGGAGAGGAGGGTCACTGCTGGACATGGGTGGATGGAGGGCAGGGCAGGGGACAGGAGGATCACTGGACATGGGTGGATGGAGGACAGGGGAGAGGAGGGTCACTGCTGGACATGGGTGCATGCAGGGCAGGGGACAGGAGGATCGCTGGGTATAGGTGCATGCAGGGCAGGGGATAGGAGGGTCACTGGACATGGGTGGATGGAGGGCAGGGGAGAGGAGGGGATAGAGAAGAAATGCTGGACATGGATGGAGGGGAGAGAAGAGTGAGGAAGGAGATGAGATGAGGGAAAAGGAAGAGAGGAGAAAAACTGCACATGGATGAAGAAAATAGGCAGAAGCTGAGGACCAGAAATGAAGAAGAAAGGAAGAAAGAAATAAATGGAAAGGAAGCCCTGGAAACGGAGTTAAGAGGACAGATAGCAGCAGAATCGGATACTGGGCCAGCATGATCAGAAAAACAGTCACCAGACAACAAAGGTAGAAAAAAAATCATTTTATTTTCATTATAGTGTTTGGAATATGTTCACTTTGAAAATCAGGTGCTCAACATTAAAAGTTTATATTTATTTACTTATTTATGGCATTTTATCCCACATTAAACATGAATTAGATTGGAACCTGGGATCATTTAATTTTTTTTTCCTGGAGAGAGTAATGCATTGCCCCCCCCCCCAGCTATAGCCAGCTCTGCAATTTTGGGGGGGCGCAGAGGTGGATGGGGGGACGCAGAGGTGGACGGGGGGGGGGGGGGGGGGGGGGGTGCCGAGGTGGACTGGGGAGAGAGCCTGTTGTTAAAAATTTACCAGCACACCACTGGATGGGCTCCACCTGGTATTGGCATTTAAAAAGGAGTCAGAGAAGCTTTTAAACTAGAAAGTGGAGGAAGGACAACAATCATTCAAAAGCACATGGTTCGGAACAAGGTATCTTTCAAAGATATCACCAAAACAGGGAAGAAAGGGTATCACAATAGCAAGGTTGCAATAGAGACTATAGTAGATCAGGAAGTGTATTTTCAAAGCACTTAGATGTACAGAGTTACATAGGAAAATGAGCTCCCAGCTGTATTTAAATAAAAAGCAGACAAAAGATTGCAAATTATCACTGTCAACTGCTGAGCAAAATGTAAATGTGAGCAAACATAGTTTGAAATGTCTATATGCGAATGCATGAAGCCTAAGAAATAAGATGGGACAGTTAGAATATATTTCACTAAATGAAAAGTTAGATATAAAAGGTATCTCTGAGACCTGGTGGAAGGAGGATAACCAGTGGGACACTGTCATACCAGGGTACAAATTATATTGCAGTGATAGGGTGGATCAAATTGGTGGAGGGGTAGAATTGTATGTTAAAGAGGGCATGTGTAAAGGGGAAAAGGATAGTGAGTGTACTATTGTCCACCTGGACAGGATGAACAGACAGATGTAGAAAAGTTATCAGAAATTAGGGAGGCTAACAAACTGGGGAACACAATAATAATGGGTGATTTCAATTACCTAATATTGACTGGGTAAATGTAACATCAGGGCATGCTAGAGAGGTAAAATTCCTTGACTAAATCAAGGACTGCTTTATGGAGCAACTGGTACAGGAGCCAACAAGAGCAGGAAAAAATTCTAGACCTAGTCCTTAGTGGAGCACATGATCAGGTGGAGGAGATAATGGCGCTGGGGCCACTTGATAACAGTGATCATAATATGGCCAGATTTGATATCAGCTTTGGAGTAAATACACACAGGAAAATCCAATGTTAGCATTTACCTTTCAAAAAGGAGACTATGATAAAATGAGAAGAATGGTGGAAAAAAAAAAGGAGCAGCTGCAAAGGTAAAAAATTTACATCAGGCGTAGATGCTATTCAAAAACACTCAGATCAGTTATATTCCATTTATTAAAAAAGGAGGAAGGAAGGCCAAACAACAGTTGGCATGGTTACAAAGTGAGGTGAAGGAAGCTATTAGAGTTAAAAGAATATCCTTCAGAAAATGGAAGAAGGATCCGGTCTGAAAATAATAAGAACTAGCAAGTCAAATGCAAAATACTGATAAGGAAGGAAAAGAGGGACTTTGAAAAAAAAAAGATTACGTTGGAGGCAAAAACACATAGTAAAATCTTTTTTAGGTATATCAGAAACAAGAAACAGGCAAAAGAATCAGTTGGACTGCTAGATGATCGAGGGGTAAAAAGGGCACTCAGGAAATACAAAAGCCATATCGGAGAGATTAAATTAATTCTTTGCTTTGGTCTTCACTGAGGAAGATTTGGGAGAGATACCGGTGCCAGAAATGGTATTCAAAGCTGACGAGTCAGAGAAACTGAATGAAATCTCTATACACCTAGAAGATGTAATGGTGCAATTTGACAAATTAAAGAGTAGTAAATCACGTGGACTAGATGGTATTCATCCTAGAGTACTGATAGAATTGAAAAATTAGCTTGCAGAACTATTGTTAGTAAAATGTAATTTATCTTTAAAATCAAGCATGGTACCGGAAGATTGGAGGGTAGCCAATGTAAAACCAATTTGAAAAAAAGGTTTCAGAGCTGATCTGGGAAATTATAGACCAGTGAGCCTGACGTTGGTGCTGGGCAAAATGGTAGAAACTATTATAAAGAACAAAATTACAGAGTATATTCAAAAGCCTGGATTAATGAGATAAAGCCAACATGGATTTAGTGAAGGGAAATCTTGCCTCACCGATCTACTACATACATTTCTTTGAAGGGGTGAACAAACATGAATAAAGGTGAGCCAGTTGATATTGTGTATCTGGATTAAGACATTTGACAAAATACCTAATGAAAGACTCCAGAGGAAATTGAGTCATGGGATAGGAGGTAGTGTTCTATTGTAGAATAAAAACTAGTTAAAAGACAGTGGGGTTCTCCAGGAGTCTGTGCTAGAACTGCTGCTTTTTAACATATTCATAAGTGATCTAGAGATGGGAGTAACTAGTGAGGTAATTAAATTTGCTGACGACACAAAGTTATTCAAAGTTGTTAAATCACAAAAGGATTTTGAAAAATTACAAGAGGACCTTATGAGACTGGGAGACTGGATATCCAAAGGGCAGATGACATTTAATGTAAGTGCAAAGTGATGCATGAGGGAAAGAGGAACCCAAACTATAGTTACATGATGCAAGGTTCCACATTAGGAGTCACTGACCAGGAAAGGGATCTAGGTGTCATCATTGATGAAACGTTGAAACCCTCTGTTCAGTGTGTGGTGGCAGCTAAGAAAGCAAATAGAAGATTAGGAAAGGAATGAAAAACAAACACGAGGACGTTATAATGCCTTTGTATCACTCCATGGTGCAACCGCACCGCGAATATTGTGTGCAGTTCTGGTCACTACATCTCTAAAAAGATATAAAGGGGCATAATCAAAAGGGGCACCCAGGTTTTCCTGAGGACGTCCTCGCAGGACGTCCGGCGAAGGGGCGGGGAAACCCGTATTATCAAAACAAGATGAGCGTCCATCTTTTGTTTTGCTAATACGGTCGGGGACACCCAAATCTTGACATTTAGGTTGTCCCTAGAGATGGTCATCCTTAGACTTGGTTGTTTCTGATTTTCAGCGATAATGGAAACTAAGGACGCCCATCTCAGGAACGACCAAATACAAGCCCTTTGGTCATTGGAGGAGCCAGCATTCATAGTGCACTGGTCCCTCTGACATGCCAGGACACCAGCCGGGCACCCTAGGGGGCACTGCAGTGGACTTCAGAAAAAGCTCCCAGGTACATAGCTCCCTTACCTGGTGTGCTGAGACCCCCAAACCCCCCCTAAAACCCACTACCCACAACTGTACACCACTACTATAGCCCTTATGGGTGAAGGGGGGCACCTAGATGTGGGTACAGTGGGTTTCTACTGGGGTTTGGAGGGCTCACATTTACCACCACAAGTGTAACGTGGGGTGGGGGGGGGGAATGGGCCTGGGTCCGCCTGCCTGAAGTGCACTGCACTCACTAAAACTGCTCCAGGGACCTGCATACTGCTGCGATGGACGAGTTTGACATTTGAGGCTGGCACAAAATATTTGTAAAGGTCTTTTTTGAGGGTGGGAGGGGGGGTTAGTGACCACTGGGGGAGTAAGGGGAGGTCATCCCTGATTCCCTCCAGTGATCATCTGGTCAGTTCAGGTACCTTTTTGTGCCTTGGTCATAAAAACTGGACCAAATTATTGCAATTTGGGCGACCCTGTGAGGACAACGCCCATCTTCCGATTTGTGTCGAAAGATGGGCGTCCTTCTCTTTCGAAAATAAGCCTGAGTGTGGAATTAGAAAAGGTACAGAGAATGGTGATCAAAATGATAAAGGGGATGGGTCGACTTCCCTATGAGGAAAGGCTAAAGTGGCTAGGGCTCTTCAGATTGTAGAAAAGATGGCAAAGGGGAGATATGATAGAGGTCTATAAAATTATGAGTGGTGTGGTAGCCGTGAATCGCTTGTTTACTCATTCCAAAATTACTAGGACTAGGGGGCATGCAATGAAGCTACAAAGTAGTAAATTTAAAACAAGATGGAGAAAATATTTCTTCACTCAATGTGTAAACAAACTCTGGAATTCGTTGCCAGAGAATGTGATAAGAGCAGTTAGCTTAGCGGGGTTTAAAAAAGGTTTGGATAACTTCCTAAAATAAAAGTCCATAAGCCAGTATTAAGATGGACTTGGGGAAAATCCACTGCTTATTTCTAGGATACGAGTCAGCTTAATATCTTGACTATGCGGAGTGGAGTCTCATACAATTGACACGGCTGTTTTTATTTCACTCTCCAGTGAATCTTTGCTCGTGTTAATATTTATAATCATAGACTCGTCCCCCACCTACCTCTCACTAATGTCTTATATTGAACTCTTTTAATTAATTGATAAACATATCATGACACTTAGTGTCTTTTAACTAAGCACACGGCACTTATCTGTACTTTTGGTGAGTTCATACACCCCGACAGGTGCCTGTTTCGCAATGCTTTATCAAGGCGGAGTATCACTGATTGTTACATTTGTACCCCGCGCTTTCCCACTCATGGCAGGCTCAATGCGGCTTACATGGGGCAATGGAGGGTTAAGTGATTTGCCCAGAGTCACAAGGAGCTGCCTGTGCCGGGAATCGAACTCAGTTCCCCAGGACCAAAGTCCACCACCCTAACCACTAGGCCACTCCTCCACTCACCAAATCTATTGCAATAAAAAGGAAAAGAAAGGAGTCAACCTTCATACCACTACTACGCTTCCTCATTAAATACATCTAAAAATGTTCCTGGCTTACCGGCTTACTAGCTCCAGTGTCTTCACGTGCTTTCTTTCTCACGCTACAAAATGGCGATAGCGTTCTTTAAGACCGCTACATACCCGGAAACAGCTGACTGATATTTCCATTCTGGCATATCTGTGAAAAGAAACTACCCCCGTGAACGTCAGACTCAGAAACCTGAAAGGAAGGAGGAAGACTTCGGCTGGCGGGGGATGGGGTCCCCGCCAGTCCAGGTAGGCGACGGGTAGCGAGCGGGCAGGCGAGCGGGGGGGGGGGGGGGGGTCGATGGTAGGGGGGTCCAGGGCCAAATCTACAGGGCCCTGGCCCCCGTGGACCCATAGCAGCGACGCCCCTGCAGCAGACATTCCTGTCCCATGCCTTGCCGTATGGGGAACAATGGAGATCTCTTTCTATTAACCTACATGAATGCTTGCGGATCTAAATATAAAACTTCCACCACCTTCCGGAAAAAAACCTCCATGCCCACTTTCCGCGTTACTGCAAAAAGATAGTGCCATACCATCCAGTCAAAGGCCTTCTCCGCGTCAAAACTTATCTGCAGAGAAGGCATCCGGTTGTTCTGCATGGCTTCCAGGGAGGCTAGGATTGATTTTATATTCCTGGCTGCTGTTCTTCCTTTCACAAATCCCACTTGTAGAGTAGCAACTAAGTCTGGGAGCACGTGGGGTTGTCCATTTGCCAGTATTGTTGCATATAGTTTCACATCACAATTTAGGAGAGAGATGGGACGATATGACCATGGATCTTCCGGGTTTTTGCCTGATTTTAGCAATATTATCATTTGAGCAATTTTAAAGGATTTCAGCATTTCTCCAGATTTCACCATCGAGTTAAGTAGGTTAAGTGTGTGTGTGTGGGGGGGGGGGGGGGGGCTCACCTGCTCATAAAACAGCTCATAGAACTCCATATTATACCCATCGGGGCCCGGTGTTTTATGGAGCTTGCTCTGTTGTTATGACAAAAGGTCTCCTTCTGTGATGGAAGCATTAAGAAAGTCTCTCTGCAAGGGCGAGATCCCGAGAAGGATTAAGTTGTCCAGATATAGGTTGCTATCTAGCACATCTGTGGGAGTTTGATAGAGATTCATAAAATTTCTGGAAATGGGCCAATATTTCAGCATTCGATCTAATGTATTTGCCCTCTGAGTCTCACAGCTGTACTATATGGTATGCCCCCCTGCTACCTCGCACCAAGCGTGCCAGCAAGCTTCCTGCCTTATTTCTGTGAAGGAATAACTGATATTTGTAATATAAATGAGACTTTATCGCCCTCTGATGGAGCAATTAATTCAACTCTCTCTGGGAAGCCAAAAGGGCTTTTCTCGAGGCTTCAGTCTGATTGGCCCCATATTGGACTTGTTTGATGGCAGATCACTCTGTCCAAGCGGAGTATTTCCCTATCCCTAATTTTCCAAGCTTGAGCTCTGTAAGAAATTATTTCCCCTCTCATTACTGCCTTTACAGTTTCCCAGTAGAGGCCATGTTGGTGAACATGCTCCCCATTATGGAACACAATATCCTCCCATTTCTCACAGAGAAAAGCATGAAAGGTGGTGTTCCAGTAGAGATCTAAAGGAAATCTCCAGGACCCTGTCTGTCACGTTCCTGCACTAACTTCCAACTGCAACCATATGAGTATGATCGGAAACCTCACATGGGCCAATTTCTGCTGCCGGAATTCTAGGAAAAAGGGCGCTAGACACTAAAAAGTAATCTATACGCAATTGCGTTGAGTGAGCATGGGACATACATGTATAGTCCCTAAGTGTGGGATTCAACACCCTCCATACATCTATTAGATCTAAAGCAGTGCAAAGAAAAGGTAGGCCTCTTAAGTGCTGGGTCAGGTTCTGGGTCGTGGAGGTGGATTTATCCATCTGGGGATCATACACCAAATTGAAATCTTCTCCCATAGCCTTTGAAAAAATTTCCAGTCAAAGACATTGGGGGCATAAACATTACATAGTGCCATTGGGTGGCCTTCCAGCTCAACCACTGCCAGAACATATAGGCCTTCTGGGCTGTTTGATTGATTTAATCTGCACATTCAACCCTTTTTGAAAAAGGATCATTACTCCCGCCTTTCTCTGCACCGCCCAGCCCTTTTGAAACTTTGCATGTTCCACTGACGTCAGGTGGGACTCCTGCAAAAATGCAACATCTGCTCTGTGGTGTCACAAAGCTTGTAATACATACCTTCGTTCTTTTAATCGGTGAGGAGATCCCCCCACCCCTAGATTCCAAGACACAAACTTAAGTGATCCCAGGGTCCCAGTGAAGTATTTGTGTAATACTGTAAGAAAAACCATAGCCTCTATGAGAGGGGTACCCCCCCCCCCCCAGCCCCAGGGTATTCCCTCCTGTGCCCTGCTAACAAGTCCCATGCATGCCTTAGATACTTCCAAAAGGATGGATGTGTTCTGCTGACTTCCACAACAACATAGGTTAACACATGCAAAAACAACCTCCCCATGCATACAGTGCCTCCCCAATCCCACCCCCTGCCCCCACATCCCCTTGTACAACAAACTTGCACCCCCAGTATTGTATATTCTCCCTAAGGAACTGATCACCCTGAGTCCCCTCCTTCTCCTCCCCCCAAGCATTTCAACTGCAATGAAAGAATATTAACCCTTTATACTTTTACGAGATAGTATTAATTATGTTCTAAGATTATACAGCGTGCTATACTTTCCAGGTCATTGGAAAAGTCCAAATGCTGGTGTGTACGTCTCAGCTGTGTCTCTGTGTGTCAGTAAACTTCACTCTGCACAGTTCCACTCTCTACCTTCAGACCATAGTAATGTATGTTCATGAGAAGGAAGAAAGTAGCCAATACCACTGGCTCCCTATAGGAGAGAGTCTTATTCATGATGTTAGATTTAAGTCTCAGATCTTACACTTACATGCATATGCCATAGAAGTCCATGGCCAGTAACGGTCCACCTGTGGTCCTCACTTCAGCCTCAATGGTTACCAACAAAATAACAGGCTTATTTTTGAAAGACAAGGGCGCCCATCTTTTGACACAAATCGGGAGATGCTCGTCCTTCTCGCAAGGTCGCTCAAATCGGCATAATCGAAAACTGATTTTGGGCGTCCCCAACTGCTTCCCGTCACGGGGACGACCAAAGTTCCCCGGGGGTGTGTCGGAGGCATAGCAAAGGCAGGACTGGGGTGTGCCTAACAGATGGATGTCCTCGAGCGATAATGGAAAAAAAAAGGGCATCCCTGACGAGCACTTGGCCGACTTTACTTGGTCCATTTTTTCTTATGACCAAGCCTCAAAAAGGTGCCCAAACTGACCCGATGACCACTGGAGGGAATCAGGGACGACCTCCCCTGACTCCCCGAGTGGTGACTAACCCCCTCCCAGCCTGAAAAAAACTTTAAAAACTTTTTTTTGCCAGCCTGGGGAGGGGGGAGTATGTGTGTGTCAGTGGAGGCATAGCGAAGGCATGGACGTCCTTCTTTCAAATATTTTGGACGTCCTGAACTGCCCCCCAACAGGGACGGCCAAATTTCAAGGGAGTGGAGTGGAGGAGTGGCCTAGTGGTTAGAGCACTGGTCTTGCAATCCAGAGGTGGCCGGTTCAAATCTCATTGCTGCTACTTGTGATCCAAAATCCAAATAAATAAAGGGTGTGTCAGAGGCATAGCAAAGGCATGGACATCCTTCTCACAGAAACATCCAGGTATGGCTGTCCTTCTCACAGAAACATCCATATTTTGGATGTCCTCAACTGCCAGTGCAGGGACAGAGACATAGCAAAGGACATCCTTCACCCATACTCAAAAAAAAAAAAAAATAGACGTCCCTGACAAGCACTTGGACATTTTCACCAGGACTTGCATTTTTCTAAGGTTGTAGACAGCTATTACAGTATACATGCAGCTTGTCTGCATGTATGAAGCAGTCTTTGGCATGCACAGAGCAGCCACACATAATGCTTGGCTGCTCTGCACTGGCTTCCCCTCCTTAGGAAGGAAATTGTGTGCAAATGAACTAACAGTGAGCAGCTCATTTGCATGCGATTGCGATTTCCTTCATGCATGCCCGTTCCTTTCCGAATCACTAAGGGATCGGTAAGGGAAGGGCTTTTTCCATTCAGTTAGTGCATCAGTTAGTCCACTGCAGTGCCCCCTAGGGTGCCCGGTTGGTGTCCTGGCATGTCAGGGGGACCAGTGCACTACGAATGATGGCTCCTCCCACGACCAAATGAGTTGGATTTGGTCGTTTTTGAGATGGGCGTCCTTGGTTTCCATTATTGCCAAAAACCAGGGACAACCATCTCTAAGGACGACCATCTCTAAGGTTGACCTAAGTGTTGAGATTTGGGCGTCCCAGGTTTCCCCACCCCTTCGCGGGGACGTCCTGCGAGGACACCCTCAGGAAAACTTGGGCGCCCTGTTCGATTATGCCCCCATTAGTCCAATCCTGCTAGTGTCAGGTGGTATGAAGTCTGCGGCCCGGGCTAGGGCCTCAAGCCTTGCTCGACACTGTTCCTCTCGCTGGCACCGATTCCAGCTGAGTTGCGTATTGTAAGGCCTCCATGGAGGACGTGAAAAAGCAGGTCTTGCCAGTGTGCAGGATTTTCAGGCACACTGGGTAGAGCAGGGCTAATTGTATTTTCTTTGTATATAGCATTTTACAAATTTCAGAGAATAACCGGCACTGTCTGGCTACTGCCACAGAAAATTCTTGAAAGCAAAGAATTCAATGATTTTCATAATACAGCGCTCCCGTCACCCTCAGGGCCTTTAGGATCGCCTGCTTGTGCACATAATTAGTTTGAAGATCATAATTTTTGGTCAGGACTCATCTGGATGGGCCAGGCCCAGGTGGTGAGCATGTTCAATCTTTAATGGGCCTTCTGTGGCTTGTAAATTTAGCGCCTTGTGCAGCCAGGTCTCCAGGAAGCCTCGTAGTTCAGTATCTTTTTTATCGTCTCTGGTAGTCCCACCAACCTAAGGTTGTTTTGGTGTGTTCGGTTTTCCAGGTTTTCAAGTTTAGATTCCAATTGAGCTAGTTTTTTCTGGAGCGTTTGTTGCTGGCTTTCCTGTTGGAAGCATTTATCCTCCACATCGGAGTCTGTCTGATGGTAGCTTGTCAAATCGGTTCGCAGACTTTCTAGTTTTCCATCCATCTATTCCAATTTGTCTTATATTTTCTGTAATTTTTTGATCAACCGATGATTCCAGTAGCGCCGAGACCTCCGCCGCTATTTCCACCACCTATGCAGAGCCCACTGACAACATACTCGAGGGGCCATTCTCCGCCATCTTGCAGTCTCCTACACAGCCTCGTGCTCCTTCTTTCCTCTGGGTTTTTGTGGACATGCTTGTTAGTAAAAAAAAAAAAAAAAAAAAAAGACCCACAGCTGCTCTTTTCTCGTTTCTGATGTTCTCACAATTAGTATCTGCTGTAAAATGGAGTGGAGGAGTGGCCTAGTGGTTAGGGTGGTGGACTTTGGTCCTGGGGAACTGAGGAACTGAGTTCAATTCCCACTTCAGGCACAGGCTGCTCCTTGTGACTCTGGGCAAGTCACTTAACCCTCCATTGCCCCATGTAAGCCACATTGAGCCTGCCATGAGTGGGAAAGCATGGGGTACAAATGTAACAAAACAAAATGGATTTTTGCAAGAACCTTGTAGCTGCTTGGGGCTAGATGTTAATCAGGGGGCCCTGGAGCTCCACTCTGCAGCTTCCTCTCGCTAGCCTAGCATCACGTGATCCTATTATAAACATGTTAAATAGCACTGGTCCCAGTACTGATCCCTGCGGCACTCCACTGTTTACCCTTCTCCATTGAGAGAAATGACCATTTAACTCTATCTTCTGTTTTCTGTCCAATAACCAATTCCTAATCCACACCAGAACATTGCCTGCTATCCCATGACTCTTTAATTTTCTCAGGAGTCTCTCATGACAAACTTTATCAAAAGCTTTCTGAAAATCTAGATACACTACATTAACTCACCTTTAGAACTTTAAACATTACACTGGGCCCTAAAACAATAATACAACCCTTAGCGAGAAAAGAGGACCGCTACAGATCTCTGCATAGAAACAATATGCTAGCAGAATATGCACCTTGATCATACATGCAAACCACAGACAGACCCTCAAGCAAATATGAAACTGGGACCACACATCTGTAATACAGACATGAAGGCAAAAAAAAAGCTGTAAACCTCAAGAAATCAGACTTGCATATGCAGCAATACTAGAGTCAGAGAAACCAAAGTGGAAGATATCAGAGATGCACATTTCCAAACACATTCCAATTAATACAATTCCAAAATAGAATACTTTTTTCTACCATTGTAGTCTGAATATTTTATTTTTCCATTCAATTTGGTCCATGTGTTTCTTGTGCTGTTCTCTGTTTTCTTTTTCCTGTCTTTCCAGGGTGTCCTATCCGCCTGACATTTCTTCTCTCTCCTGTCCACCATCCATCTTCTGTTTGCGTCCTAATTTGTCCTGTTCAGCATCTCTCCTCTGTGCCCCTGTTCCTAACTTACCCACGTTTAGCATCTGCTCTCTTAGTGTCTCTATCCTCCCTTATATTCAGCTGTCCCCTCTGTGTCCCTATCTCTATGCTAGTGTAACCTGGTCTCTCTCTCTTTCCCCTCTTCCCAGTGGGTTCAGCACATCTCCATCTCCCTCCCCCAATCCCAGGTTCAGTGTCTCTCCATCTCCTCCCCTCAAAACAGAGTCTAGCATATCATCTTCCAAGTTCCATGCCTCTTCCCCCCCATCCAGCATAGCTGCCTCTCCCTCTCTCCTCCCACCCTCATCCAGGTCAGCACATCTCAAGCTCCCTCTCCCTCCCCTGTGGATCTACAGTTTCTCCTTCACTTCCCATCCTGGTCCTCTAAACTTATGTGAATCAGCAGAAATTAAGGCACTCTGCCTTCGGCCAGGCTTGGGCCCGTTCTTGTTCCTCTACAATGTCCTGGCTTCTCCAATGCAATTTTCTGCTTCCATGACTTATGACAGTGGGACACTGTAGAGGAAGAGGCCTGAGCCTGGCCAGAGCGCTTTAACAGCTGCCACTGATGCAAGTCGTGGGGGGGGGGGGTTGATAAAACTCTGGACTTGGGAGCATAGTGGTAGAGAGATGGATAGAGATAAACTAGCTGGACCTGGAAGGTTGAGAGAGAGAGAGAAAGCGATCAGTGATAACCCCCCCCCCCTCCAGCTTTTGTAGCCTGCCGGTAACAGCCTAGCCATTGAAAAATTGCCTGGCACAGAACCTACTTGGCAGCCCTACTTCCACCACTCTCGATCACCACTGCCCCCAACAGACTGCCCAATGATTTTTTTTCTCTCCCCGGATGACTTCAGTTGCGTAAGATGAGTGGTTCCACCTTAAATAAAATAGAGGCGTTGGCTTTTATCCAGTCCCCCCTAACCTGCATAGCTTGGACAATTGGCTCCCTATAACACCATCTCCCCCAAGGTAATGGAGACTGGGGATGAGGGAGGAGGAATCCCTTCAGAGGTCCAGTAAAGCCTGGAAAAAGGCAAAATACATTCCAGACTTATAGCAAACACCTGTCACAGTAATACAAATAAAAACCAAAATACAAGACAGTAGAGATGCACATTTTCTCATTTTCTACTTTTATCTCTTTTCTGTTTTTTTTTTCTATCTTTTCTCAACTCTTTTTCTAGGGTCTCCTGCTCTTTTGACATTTCTCTCTATGTCCACCATCCCATCTTCCTCTTCATCCCTATCTGTCCTATCCAGCATATCCCTTTTGTGTCCTGTCCCTATCCTCCCCCATGTTCAGCATCTGTCCTGTGTCCCTTACTCTATCCAGCATCTCCCGTGTCCCTATCCTTCCCCTTCTGTCAAGTATCTCTTCTCTGTGTTCATGGCCCTCCCCATGTCTAACTTCTCCCCTCTCTCTTCCCTTCCTTCCCCCCTGCGCACTCCCAAGGTCCAGCATCTCTCCCCCTCGTCCAGTCTCTCTGTAATCTCTCCCTTCCCTTTGCTCCTCCCCCCTCCCCAGGTCCATCATCTCTTCCCTCTCTCTTCTCCCTCTCCTTTGCTCTGGGTTTCTCTGCCTCTCCCTTCCTTCTGCTCCCCCCCTTCAGGTCCAGCACCCTGCCCTGCATGGGTTCTACATCTCTCTGTAGCCCTCTCTCCCCCAACACCCTCCCCTCCTCCTAATGTATGGCAGGTCGCCGGAAGAAGCTGCAATAAAAGGCTGCCTCTGGCTGGCCTCACCAGGGTCTCTCCTTTGCAGCATCCCACCCACAGGAAATTACATCAGAGAGGTGGGATGCCTAGTGGGCCTGGCCAGAGACAGCCTGTTTTCATCACTTTGTCAGCAATCCACTGGGCATTTGGAGGTCTGTAAGGGGGGATACTAGACCCATGCAGGGACAGAGAAAGGGAGGAATGCCAGACTTGCAGGGGGAAGGGTTCAACTGCACACAGCTCCTATGCCTGGCAGCCCTGGCCATTTTGCACTGCAGGGCTTGCTCAACAGTAGCTGCACTCCTGCCCCTCAAGGATATTATTTCAGCTCCAGTCTCTAACCCTGCCTGCAACATATTAACATGTCCCACTCATAAGATATAGTTGATTCAAACACTGTTGTAATATATTAATTTCAAGTGAAGAACATACAGTACATGCACATATGCCTTAAATGCATTATAGAAACTCTAAATCCACAATACAATAATTAAACACACTCGGTACCATAATGGACACCTTTACAGATGATAAACAAAAAATTTGTAAAGCTTCTCTCTGCTTCATCTAAACCAGTTCTCAACCTTTTTCCAGTTGAGATACATCAGACAATGCTTACCTATGTGACACACTGCATACATGACCCTCGTGGACCTTTGGTCTGACACAATGTAGCGCTTCTTATGAATTACATGTAAACAAGCACTGCAGTCATAAAAACCTTACCTGTCCCCAAACACAGCTTCAGATCAAAACTAGACCATTTCTCCACAGAGGTTACCACGCAAAAAAAATATTCTCATTCTCGTGTTATCTGAGCAATAGCAACATAAGTCTCTTCACTATCAAACACACTGTGAAATAATACTGTTTTTATCTACCCCTCTCTAGACCCCCGCAGGACCCTTCCGCACGGAGGTGTATAGAGGGTTTGTTCTTCTAAGACCTTTTTAACCGCCTCCCTGAATTCCAATGACACCCCTTCCCATGGGTATCGGCGCTGGGGAGGCATCAGAAGGCGCAGTTCAAATCTAATTTCCATGACCACCGCTTTCTGTCTATTTGGATCTAAGTGAATCTTTGGCCATTTATGTTCCCACATAAAATCTATAAAATATTTATAAAACTGTTACAGTGAGAAATCTTACTTATGTGTGTGTTATATTGTAAGACAGATGGAAGGTTGAGAATAAATTGAAGCAAAGACAGAAACAGTCTAGTTAAAGAAATAGTCTTTTTATTCTTACCAAATCAGGCTTTTATCTGGTACATTCAGCGGACAGATTCTGGGTCCAACCGGCCAGAGCTCTGCTCCCTAGGATGCGTTGGGGATACGTTCCAACGAGAGCTCTGCTGCACCCTCCTTATATACAATTTGGTCCCCCTACCAGTCTATGGAAAGGGACTTTGTTTTCTCTAATCTTGCTTCATCTCTGAGTCACACTTGACCGCAGATCAGGTGCCCACCTGCCCCTCCTCTCAAAGATTGCTTAATAGTGCCAATTTCGACACTTTTAAAACCTCTTGCTTAATCCCAAGAGAGAGATCTGTGTCTTTATATCTTGTGATACTGGGAGCCATTTTACAAAGACAATCTCCATCTTAAGAACCAAACTTTTTACCATTTTTGTCATTAATTTCCTCATCTTAAGTGTTACACTCAATTTGAAAGTTGTACCAGGTTCCCTTAAGACTCACCAAGCAGTCCTGCTCTTGCAGGTTCTCTGCTATAAGGCCATCAGCTGGTTATCAGGCCTAGTCAGTGCTTTTCAGCTGTTTTAAGCTGTGTAGCTTGGCCCACCACCATTCCAGTGGATGAGTCTCAAGCTAGAACACATATTAACAATACAAAACCTAAAAAAAAAAATCCTAGCTCAATTATACATGTAGTGATTTTCCCTAACAGGTCCTGCCACTGCACTAACCCTCTCCATCAATGTCCGGCAGTTCTCCCTCTCGCTCCTGGAGAGACCCAGCAGATTCACCAGTACCAGTGTCACTCTGCAACTCCAAAGCTCACTCCTGCTCTTCTTCCTACATTGTGCTGGACCTCTTGTGAATAAGAAACACCCCAGAACCCTGCAGCACAGCCTCGATGCTGCCTCCAGTCTCTCACTTCTCCCCATCGCTGTCAGTGCCAACTACCCCGACAGCTCTCGCGACCCTCCACTGTCACCCATGGCAACCATCCAACCCTGTGGTACTGCAGCCCCAGAGCACCCACTAGATACTTTAAAAACTTTAAAAAAAATTTTTTAACACTATAAGGTTGCAAAAAGATATGGAACCAGTGGCGTAGCCAAGGGTGGGCCCAGGCCCACCCACTTTGGGCTCAGGCCCACCCAGTAGCAGCACACCTATGATGTGGCTGGCAGAGATCCCCAAGCCCTATCAGCCAAAAACTCCCAACAACTGTTCCTCCTGCATATGTTGTAAATAGCAGATCTTTGCCTGCAGCGAGCAGCAACTGTTACATACTGCTCGCATCGGCCCCACAGCCTTCCCTCTGATGTATTCCCACCTACGCGGCAACAGGAAGTTGCATCGGAGGGAAGGCTGTGGGGCCAACATGAGCAGTGTGTATTAGTTGCTGCTCAGTGAAAGTGAAAATCTGCTATTTAAAAGGTATATGGGGGAGGGGGGATGTTTGAGAGACTATATGGCATGCAGGCGAGAAAGGGAGAGACCAAATCATTTGTGGGACAAGGTGGAGTTCTGCCCACCCATCTTGGGCCCAGGCCCACCCAAAATTGGGTGTCTGGCTACGCCCCTGAACAGCTGGTTCAGGCTGCAGAGAGAGTGGCACAGTGGCAAGGAGGATAGATGTGGAGGAACTGGCCTTTCTTGCTAGCATACTGAGACACACTCTACTATGTGTCTGCAAACAGAGGAAGGGAAATATGCAATTGTGTTATACTATATACAACTGTGCATTTCATCGCTTATGCTTTGTTCAGTAATCACTGAGCTAAGATTTAAAAAAACTTTAATCATATCACTTGTGCTTTGAAAATTGAGGTAAAGGTAAAAGTTTAAATCTGTGATCTCTCAGAAACTTATGTATTTTTTGTGAAATTTATGAGGCTTTTTGTTTTTCATGATTGCAATTTTCAACATTCCATATCAAAAAATAGAAACAAACCACAGGAAAAAAACAACAGCTTAAACCAAACAGTAGTCTAACCCTGGCCTAGAGCAAACTTCACATGTATTTATTTATTGGGATTTTGTTACCAGCATAAGAACAGTAAAATGACCAAAATACAATAAATGAGGTAAATAGTTCAGAGGGACCACCCCCTGCTCCACAGTTATGCTTGTTGGGCTATTTTTGGCACCCACTCAAAAAAATATTTGAGTGCAGCAGGATGCTCCTTAGAGGGAAAACTGCACTGCACCCTAGAACACCAACACACCTACTACTGAAGTATAGTACACATACTACAGGCTGAAGTTAGGAACCAAAGTGGTGAACTGGATTAGAAACTGGTTGACAGACAGATGCCAGAGGGTGGTGATCAATGGAATTAACTCAGAGGAAGGAAAGATGAATAGTGGAGTGCCTCAAGGACTGGTGCTGGAACCGATTCTGTTCAATATATTTGTGAGTGACTTTGCCAAAGAGATAAAAAGTAAGGGTTGCTTTTTTGCAGATGATACCAAGATTTGTAACAGGGAGTCAGTTAAATATGTTTTCTTTGAAAGCAATCACTTATTGTCTTTCTTGGACTCTAAACAAAGCACGGTCTTACCTCCTCTGTTATCAGCTCCTATAATATCTACTCCGTAAAATGAATTATATACCTGGGGGGGGGGGGGGGGGGGGGGGGGGGTTCTTCCTTCATTTTTCCTTATTTATCATTTAGAGATAATTCCTTGAATTGTGCCTTGCCTCTATAATTTGTGGACTTAAGTAATAATTGTCACTTAAAAGGGAAAGGGAATGGGACTTATATGCCGCCTTTCTGTGGTTTTTCCAACTACATTCAAAGTGGTTTACATATTATATACAGGTACTTGCCCAGAGTCACAAGGAGTTGCAGTGGGAATTGAACCCAGTTCCCCAGGATCAGAATCTGCTGCACTAACCACTAGGCTACTCCTCCACATATGTTAACTATAATAATTTCTTTATGGATTTGTGACACTATTTATGTTCAAGAAAAATCTTTTTCTTTTTAATGTATTGAAATTAGTTAAAAAAAAAAAAAGATTTGTAACAGAGTGGACATCACAGAGGGAGTGGAAAACATGAAAAAAAGGATATGCAAAAGTTAGAAGAATGGTCCAATGTTTGACAGTTAAAATTTAATGCAAAGAAGTGCAGCGAAATGCATTTGGTGAGTAGAAATCCTGAGAGGCTGATATACACAGACAAGGAGAGGGACCTTGGGGTGATAATGTCTGAGGATCTCAAAGTAACAAAACCATGTGACAAGGCAGTGGCCATAGTCAGAAGGATGCTAAGCTAAATTGTGAGAGGTGTAAGGAGATGTTGATGCCCCTGTACAAGATGTTGGTTAGGCCCCACCCGGGGTATTGTGTTCAGTTTTGGAGGCCGTATCTTGCTAAGGATTTTAAAAGGCTAGACATGGTCCAGAGGAAGGTGACAAAAACGGTATGGGGTTTGCACCAAAAGATGTATAAGAAGAGACTGGAGGACATGAATACCCTAGAGGAAAAGAGGGACAGGGGAGATACGATATAGACATTTAAATACTTGAAAGGTATTAATATAGAAACAAATCTTTTCCAGAGAAGGGGAAATGGTAAAACTAGAGAGCATGAATTAAGGATATTGAGAGGTAGACGCAGGAGTAATGTCATGAAATTCTTTGTCACAGAGAGGGTGGTCGAAGTCTGGAATGCCCTTCCAAGGGAGGTGGTAGAGACAAAAATGGTGACAGAATTCAAAATGGCATGGGATGAACACAGATGATCTCTAATTAGAAAACGGATGGTATTAAAACAGAAAAAAAAAACCTTGAACTAATGGCTGAGTATGTGGATGTGTCGAGTGAAGCTTAGATGGCAACTTCAGGTGTGACGAACTAGGGCCAGTGTCAGGCAGATTTGTATGGTCAGTGTCTCATAAATGGCAATCTGGTTTAAGAGGGGCTGGAAAGGGCTTCGACAGCAACTACAGTGCTGGGCGGACTTTTACGGTCTGAGTCCCACAAATTACAAGACAGATAGGCTGGAGTGGGCTTTGACAGCAACTCCAGTAGTTGGAATGTAAGGACAGAGCCAGGTGGATTTCTATGGTCTAAGTCCTAAAAATGGCAAAGAAAGACAATGATTAAGTATTTTACATCACATTAAATGCTGATTTAATCATGAAATGATGAGTGTGACAGTTGGGCAGACTGGATGGATCGTTCAGGTCTTTATCTGCCATCACTCACTATGTTACTAGTTAAACAGAGCAAAGTGAAACCGTTATAGATTTCTACATAGAAACTACACGTAAACAGAATATTGCACCTATATGCAAAACACAGACAAATTGTCCCCAATAACAAGGGATTACAAATTAAAAATATGAAGATAAAAACTGAAATAGTAATCCCCAAAATTCAAACTTGACATATATTATAAAACGGGGGAAGTTAAATAAATAAATAAATAAATATATATATATATATATATATATATATATATATATATACACACACACACTTTTGTACTGAACATAATACATTTCCGAAAGCTAACATTTTCCAGTTAACCCCCTCCCCCCCCCCCCAAACAACACTTTTTCCTACTTTTGTTGTCTGGGTATTTTATTTTTCAATCATTTTGGTCCCAATTTATTTTTTCTGCTTTCCTGTCTTATGCTAACTTTGTCCATTGGCTGCTTTCCATTTGTAATTTCTCCTCTGCCTTCCTGACTTGTTCTATTCCTTCACTACATCAGTCTGACACTGTTTTCCTTCAGCTTTTTCCTTCCTTTTTGTCCACTCAAATATCACCCCCTTTCTCACCCTCCTGTCCTCCATCTCCTTTTTACTTGTTACTTACCTATTAACCTTCCATCTCTTTCTCACCCCCTAGCTCTACCATTTCCCCTAATTCCTTTCCTAGCCTCCTATTCCTAACTTTCATCCACTCCCCATTATCACATTTCTACCTTCTGTACTCACTGTCCTCCTATCACTCTTCTCTTTGACAACCCTCCATAGCCTATCCCAGATGGTTCCATGATTCCCAGCATCTCCTTCCCTCAATCTTTGAGGACTAGCATCTCCACCTCCTTCTCTCTCTACCGCTACCCTTGTAGTCACATCTTCCTGTGCACTCTGACCCCTTTCCCAATAGTGCAGAATTTCTCTTCTTCCCTTTCTCCCCTACAGTGCAGCATCTATTTCCTCTCCTCTTTCCCCTTTTCTTCCAACAGTGCAACATCTCCCCTCTCCTCTTACAGTACAACTTCTCTTTCCCATTTCCCTCCAACAGTGCAGCATCTCCCCTTCTTCCCTACAAAACATCTCCCGTCCCTTCTCATCCCCTAAACTCCTCTTTCCCTCTTACAGTGTAGCATCTTCCCTCTCCCCGTTCAGTGCAGCACCCCCCTTTTCCCCCACAGCATCATCCCTCTCTGCTGCCCCCCTACAGTTCATTGTTCCTCTACATTCTCCTCCTCTTCCCCACTACAGTGCAGTGTCTTTCTTCTCCTCTTCCTTCCCTAACAGTGCATCACTCCTCTATAATGCACCAGAAGACACAGCAGCACATGTCCTAACAGTCTGTCCTAATTTCATGTGAGCTGTGCTCCTTCCTCCGGTCATAGTAGCAGGTGGCACTATATTAAACACCACTTCCAGTTGCAATGAGGGGAAAGAGCACAGTTGACAAAGTTAAGGCAGATTGCTCTGTGTCTTCTGTTCTTGTGTTTCCTGCTCCTTCTGCTGCAATCACCAACCTGCAACACACCTTCCGGGACCTCGCAATACGCCACAGTTTTGAGTCCTCCCAGTTGAGAAATCACCAATTTAAATCAATATTAAAGTTTGAAAGGCAGTTACCAGAGAAGCTGGAGGATCTGTTTTTTTTGCAGTGCTCAGAATGCGGCTTTTACTTAGTAAGCTGTCATTTATAGTAAGATCTTGCTTTTGTTCCACAGCTCCACGGGTTTTCAGTAGCAGGACATCCTGTGTAAACGAATCACGCTTTCTGCCTTTTGACAGCTGATAGTGAGCACACACCTGGATCCTGCTGATGACAGCCCCTGGGGCTGTGGAACAAAAGCAGGATCCTACCCAGATCCCCTACTTCAAAGATCTGACGGCCATGTTTTTACCAGACCCCTCTGGGAGTTTTGGTTTTTACATTAAAGTAGAAAATATCCAACCATGGGCTTTCTTTCCTGCCTCCCCATATCTTCCCTAATTGAAGCTCATCACTTATTAACATTACCTTCCTCTTCATAAAAGTGGTGATAGGGAAGAAACTGGAAACTACAGGCCGGTAAGCCTCACTTCGGTTATTGGAAAAGTAATGGAAGCCATGCTGAAGGAAAGGATAGTGAATTTCCTAGAAGCCAATAAGTTGCAAGATCCGAGACAACATGGTTTTACCAGAGGGAAATCGTGCCAAACGAATCTCATTGAATTCTTTGATTGGGTAACTGGAGAACTGAATCATCGACGTGCTATAGACGTAATCTACTTAGATTTTAGCAAAGCTTTTGACACGGTTCCCCACAGGAGGCTCTTAAATAAACTAGATGGGCTGAAGATAGGTCCCGAAGTGGTGAACTGGATTAGGAACTGGTTGATGGACAGACGACAGAGGGTGGTGGTAAATGGAGTTCGCTCGGAGGAGGGAAAGGTGAGTAGTGGACTGCCTCAGGGATCGGTGCTGGGGCCGATTCTGTTCAATATATTTGTGAGTGACATTGCCGAAGGGTTAGAAGGTAAAGTTTGCCTATTTGCGGATGATACTAAGATTTGCAACAGAGTGGACACCCGGGAGGGAGTGGAAAGCATGAAAAGGGATCTGAGGAAGCTAGAAGTATGAACTAAGGTTTGGCAATTAAAATTCAATGCGAAGAAATGCAAAGTGATGCATTTAGGGAGTAGAAACCCCCGAGAGACTTATGTGTTAGGCGGGGAGAGTCTGATAGGTACTGAGGGGGAGAGGGATCTTGGGGTGATAGTATCCGAGGATCTGAAGGCGACGAAACAGTGTGACAAGGCGGTGGCCATAGAGAGAAGGTTGCTAGGCTGTATAGAGAGAGGTGTGATCAGCAGAAGAAAGGAAGTGTTGATGCCCCTGTACAAGTCGTTGCTGAGGCCCCACCTGGAGTATTGTGTTCAGTTTTGGAGGCCGCACCTTGCGAAGGATGTTAAAAAAAATGGAAGCGGTGCAAAGAAAAGCTATGAGAATGGTATGGGATTTGCGTTCCAAGACGTATGAGCAGAGACTTGCTGACCTGAACATGTATACCCTGGAGGAAAGGAGGAACAGGGGTGATATGATACAGACGTTCAAATACTTGAAAGGTATTAATCCGCAAAAAAATCTTTTCCGGAGATGGGAAGGCGGTAGAACGAGAGGACATGAAATGAGATTGAAGGGGGGCAGACTCAAAAAAGATGTCAGGAAGTATTTTTTCACGGAGAGGGTGGTGGATGCTTGGAATGCCCTCCCGCGGGAGGTGGTGGAGATGAAAATGGTAACGGAATTCAAACATGCGTGGGATGTGCATAAAGGAATCCTGTGCAGTAGGAATGGATCCTCAGAAGCTTAGCCAAAATTGGGTGGCGGCACAGGTGGGGGAAGAGAGGTTGGTAGTTGGGAGGCGAGGATAGTGGAGGGCAGACTTATACGGTCTGTGCCAGAGCCAGAGATGGGAGGCGGGAAATACTGCTGGGCAGACTTGTACGGTCTGTGCCCTGAAAAAGGCAGGTACAAATCAAGGTAAGGTATACACACATGAGTTTATCTTGTTGGGCAGACTGGATGGACCATGCAGGTCTTTTTCTGCCGTCATCTACTATGTTACTATGTTTTCTCATAATACTCTTTTTAAGTACATATAAGTATTGCCACAGTGGGACAGACCAAAGGTCCATCAAGCCCAGCATCCTGTTTCCAACAGTGGCCAACCTAGGTCACAAATACCTGGCAAGATCCCAAAAAAGTCCAATACATTTTATTTTGCTTATCCCAGAAATAAGCAGTGGATTTTCCCTAAGTCAATTTAACAATGGCCTATGGACTTTTCCTTTAGGAATCTGTCCAGACCTTTATTAAACTTTGCTAACCGCCTTTAACACATTCTCTGGCAAAGAATTCCAGAGTTTAATTAAATGTTGAGTGAAGAAAAATTTTCTCCGATTCGTATTAAATTTACTACGTTGTAGCTTCATCGCATGCCCCCTACCCCCCAGTCCTAGTATTTTTGGAAAGAGTAAACAAACGATTCACATCTACCCCTTCCACACCACCCATTATTTTATAAATCTCTATCATATCTCCCCTTAGCCATCTTGTCTCCAAGCTGAAGAGCCCTAGCCGCTTTAGCCTTTCCTCATAGGGAAGTCGTCCCATCCCCTTTATCATTTTAGTTGCCCTTCTCTGTACCTTTTCTAATTCCCCTATATCTTTTTGAGATGCAGTGACCAGAATTGAACACAATATTCGAGGTGTGGTCGCACCATAGACCGATACAAATGCATTATAACGTCCTCACTTTTGTTTTCCATTCCTTTCCTAATAATACCTAACATTCTATTTGCTTTCTTAGCCACCACAGCACACTGAGCAGAGGGTTTCAACGTATCATCGACAACGACACCAACATCCCTTGCTTGGGCGGTGACTCCTAATGTGAAACCTTGCATTACGTAGCTATAGTTCGGGTTCCTCTTTCCCACATGCATCGCTTTGCACTTGCTCACGTTAAACATCATCTGCCATTTAGACACCCAGTCTCCCAGTCTCGTAAAGTCCTCTTGTAATTTTTCACAATCCTCTTGCGATTTAACAACTTTGAATAACTTTGTGTCATCAGCAAATTTAATTACCTCACTACTTATTCCCATCTCTAGGTCATTCATAAATATGTTAAAAAGCAGTGGTCCCAGCACAAACCCCTGGGGAACCCCACTATCTACCCTTCTCCATTGAAAATACTATTTAACCCTACTCTCTGTTTTCTATCTTTTAACCAGTTTTTAATCCACAATAGGACACTACCTCCTATCCCGTGACTCTCCAATTTCTTCTGGAGTCTTTCATGAGATACTTTGGCAAATGCCTTTTGAAAATCCAGATAGCGAAGATACTTACCTGCAGCAGGTATTCAACGAGGGCAGCAGGCTGATTGTTCTCACACACATGTGGGTCGTCATCCGTGGTGGCCCAGGAATCGGTAAAATTTGCAAGCAAAATAAAAAAAAAAAATCATAATCTTTTGGGAAAGTTCTGTTGTGCGGGCAGAATGAACTGCTCATGCGTAAACGACTTCCTGCCCACCGCACGAGTTTAATCAAAAAGCATATAAACAAGAAAACAACAATAACTCCTCCAAAAAGGGAGGAGGGCAGGTTTGTGAGAACAATCAGCCTGCTGTTCTCGGAGAATACCTGCTACAGGTAAGTATCTTCACTTTCTCCGAGGACAAGCAGGCTGCTTGTTCTCACATGTGGGGTATCCCTAGCAACCAGGCTCACTCAAAACAATGAACATTGGTCAATTGGGCCTCGTAATGGCAAGGAGAGAACAAACACTGACCTAAAACCAAAATCAACTAACAGAGTGCAGCCTGGAACAGAACAAAAATGGGTCGGGGGGGGGGGGGGGGGGGGAGCGGGGTGGAGTTGGATTCTAAAACCCAGATTCTGCAGCACTGACTGCCCAAACCGACTGTCGCATCGGGTATCCTGAGATGTGAATATGTGGACTGATGACCACGTTGTAGCCTTGCAAATCTCTTCAATGGAGGCCGACTTTAAGTGGGCCACTGATGCAGCCATGGCTCTAACATGAGCCGTGACATGGCCCTCTAGAGTCAGCCCAGCTTGGGCATAAGTGAAGGAAATGCAATCTGCTAGCCAATTGGAGATTGTGCGTTTTCCGATGCCAACTTCCCTCCTGTTGGGGTCGAAAGAAACAAACAACTTGGCAGACTGTCTGAAGGGCTGTGTCCGCTCCACGTAAATGGCCAATGCTCTCTTGCAGTCCAAGGTATGCAAACTGCTTTTGCCAGGGCGGGTATGAGAACGGGGAAAGAATGTTGGCAAGACAATTGACTGGTTCAGATGGAACTCCGACACCACCTTTGGCAGGAACTTAGGGTGAGTGCAGAGGACTACTCTGTTGTGATGATACTTAATATAAGGTGCATGCACTACTAAGGCCTGAAGCTCACTGACTCTACGAGCTGAAGTAACAGCCACCAAGAAAATGACCTTCCAGGTCAAGTACTTCAGATGGCAGGAATTCAGTGGCTCAAAAGGAGCTCTCATCAGCTGAGTGAGAACGATGTTGAGATCTCATGACACTGGTGGAGGTTAGACCGGGGGCATTGACAAAAGCAAACCTCTCATGAAGAGAACTACTAAAGGCTGTCCAGAGATAGGCTTACCTTCCACACGGCAATGATAAGCACTAATCGCACTAAGGTGAACTCTTAGGGAGTTGATCTTGAGACCAGACTCCGATAAATGTAAGAGGTATTCAAGCAGGGTCTGTATAGGAAAAGAAAAAGGATCTAGGGCCTTGCTGTCACACCAGACAGCAAACCTCCTCCATTTGAAAGAGTAATACCTCTTGGTGGAATCTTTTCTGGAAGCAAGACTTGAGAGACACCCTCTGAAAGACCCAAGGAGGCGAATTCTAAGCTCTCAACATCCAGGCCTTGAGAGCCAGAGACTGGAGGTTGGGATGTAGAAGCGACCCCTCGTTCTGAGTGATGGAAAACATTCCAATCTCCACAGTTCCTCGGAGGACAACTTCAGAAGAAAAGGGAACCAAAGTTGACGCGGCCAGAAGGGAGCTATCAGAATCATGGTTCCGCAGTCTTGTTTGAGTTTCAGCAAAGTCTTCCCTATTAGAGGTATAGGAGAATAAGCATACAGAAGGCCTGTTCCCCAATGCAGGAGAAAGGCATCTGACGCTAGTCTGTTGTGGGCCTGAAGCCTGGAACAGAACTGACGGACCTTGTGATTGATCTGAGTGGCAAAAAGATCCACTGAGGGGGTGCCCCACGCTTGGAAGATCTTGCAGACTACGCCCATGTTCAGTGACCACTCGTGAGGTTGCAATATCCTGCTCAACTTGTCGGCCAGACTGTTTACACCTGTGGAGGAACATGCCGTGACGGCGAGCCCAAAGCCACATCTGGGCGGCTTCCTGACAGAGGGCGAGATCCGGTGCCCCCCTGCTTGTTGGTGTAATACATGGCAACCTGATTGTCTGTCTGAATCAATACAATTTGGTTGAACAGCCAGTCTCTGAAAGCCTTTAGAGCGTTCAAGATCACCCGCAATTCCAGGAGATTGATCTGAAGACCTTTTTCCTGAACGGACCAAGCTCCTTGAGTGTGAAGTCCATCTACATGAGCTCCCCACCCCAGGAGGGATGCATCCACTGTCAGCACTTTTTGTGGCAGAGGAATTTGGAATGGACGCCCCAAGATCAAATTGGATCAAATCATCTACCACTGCAAGGAATTTCGAAAGTCGGTGGACAGTTGGATCACATCCTCTAAACTCCCCGCAGCTTGATACCACTGGGAAGCTAGGGTCCATTGAGCTGATCTCATGTGTAGGCGTGACATGGGAGTCACGTGAACTGTGGAGGCCATGTGCCCCTGAAGTCTCAACATCTGCCGAGCCGTGATCGAATCAAGGACAATAGGGACAGGAGGTTGTCTGCCCTCACCTTGGGGAGATAAGCATGAGCTGTCTTTGTGTTCAACAGTGCTCCAATGAATTCCAATTTTTGAACTGGGGTGAGATGGGACTTGGAATAATTGATCACGAACCCCAGTAGTTCTAGCACCTGAACAGTCATTCGCATGGACTGTAGAGCGCCCGCCTCCGAGGTGCTCTTCACTACTACTTAACATTTCTAAAGCGCTACTAGGGTTACGCAGCGCTGTACAATTTAACATAGAAGGACAGTCCCTGCTCAAAGAGCTTACAATCTAATGGACAAATGTACAGTCAGTCAAGTAGGGGCAGTCTAGATTTCCTGAAAGGTATAAAGGTTAGGTGCCGAAAGCAACATTGAAGAGGTGGGCTTTGAGCAAGGATTTGAAGATGGGTAGGGAGGAGGCTTGGCGTAGGGGCTCAGGAAGTTTGTTCCATGCATAGGGTGAGGCGAGGCAGAATGGGCGGAGCCTGGAGTTGGCAGTGGTGGAGAAGGGTACTGAGAGGAGGGATTTGTCCTGTGAGTGGAGGTTTCGGGCAGGAACGTAAGGGGAGATGAGGGTAGAGAAGTAATGAGGGGCTGCAGACTGAGTGCATTTGTAGGTAAGAAGGAGAAGCTTGAACTGTATGCGGTATCTGATCGGAAGCCAGTGAAGTGACCTGAGGAGAGGGGTGATACGAGTATATCGGTTCAGGTGGAATATAAGACGTGCAGCAGAGTTCTGAACAGATTGAAGGGGGGATAGATGGTTAAGTGGGAGGCGAGTGAGGAGTAGGTTGCAGTAGTCAAGGCGAGAGGTGATGAGAGTGTGGATGAGAGTTCGGGTTGTGTACTCAGAGAGGAAAGGGCGAATTTTGCTGATGTTAAAGAGGAAGAAGCGACAGGTCTTGGCTGTCTGCTGGATATGCGCAGAGAAGGAGAGGGAGGAGTCAAAGATGACCCCGAGGTTGCGGGGCAGATGAGACGGGGAGGATGAGGGTGTTATCAACTGAGATCGAGAGCGGAGGAAGAGGAGAAGTGGGTTTTGGTGGAAAGACGATAAGCTCGGTCTTGGCCATGTTCAGTTTCAGGTGGCGGTTGGACATCCATGCAGCAATGTCGGATAAGCAGGCCGATGCCTGGGTCTCCACGGTGGTGTGGAGAGATACAGCTGGGTGTCATCAGCATAAAGATGATACTGGAAACCATGAGATGAGATCAGTGAGCCCAGGGAAGAGGTGTAGATTGAAAAAAGAAGAAAAGAAGGGATCCAAGGACAGATCCCTGGGGAACTCCAACAGAGAGCGGGATGGGGGTGGAGGAAGATCCATGAGAGTGTACGCTGAAGGTGCGGTGGGAGAGATAGGAGGAGAACCAGGAGAGGACAGAGCCCTGGAATCCAAGTGAGGACAGTGTGGCAAGAAGTAAATCATGATTGAGTGTCAAAAGCAGCGGATAGATCGAGGAGGATAAGGATGGAGTAGTGGCCTCTGGATTTGGCAAGGAACAGGTCATTACAGACTTTAGAGTGCTGTTTCTGTTGAGTGTAGAGGGCGAAAACCGGATTGAAGTGGATCGAGGATGGCCTGAGAGGAGAGGAAATCAAGGCAGCGGCTGTGAACGGCGCGCTCAAGTATTTTGGAGAGGAAGGGTAGGAGGGAGATGGAGCGGTAGTTGGAGGGACAGGTAGGGTCACCATCCAATCGTCGAGATAAGGGAACACATGCACTCCCAGTCTCCACATGCACACTGCGTCTACAGCCAGACACTTTGTGAACACCCTGGGCGAAGACGCCAGACCAAAGGGTAGTACACAGTACTGAAAGTGCTGTGTTCCCAGCCGAAATCAAAGATACCTCCTGTGGGCTGGAAGTATCAAGATGTGTGTGGAAGCATCCTTTAAGTCCAGAGAGCATAGCCAATCGTTCTCTTGAATCATGGGAAAAAGGGAGCTCCAGGGAAACCATCCTGAACTTTTCTCGAACCAGATATTTGTTCAGGCCCCTTAGGTCTAGGATGGGACGCAGCCCCCCTGCTTTCTTTTGCTCAAGAAAGTACCTGGAATAGAATCCCAGCCCTTCTTCCCCTGGTGGAATGGGTTCGACTGCACTGGTCTTTAGAAGGGTGGAGAGTTCCTCTGCAAGTACCTGCCTGTGCTGGGAGCTGTAAGAATGAGCTCCTGGTGAGCAATTTGGAGGTTTGGATTCCAGATTGAGGGTGTATCCTAACCGGACTATTTGAAGAACCCACCGGTCGGAGGTTATGAGAGGCCACCTTTGGTGAAAAAACATCAACCTCCCCACTACCGGCAAGTAGTTCGTTACGGACATTTTTACAGAGGCTATGCTTAACTGGAGCCAGTCAAAAGCCCGTCCCTTGCTTTTGCTGGGGAGCAGAATGGGCCTTAGTCACACGCTATTGACGAGAACGAGCGCGCTGGGGCTGAGCCTGGGCAGGCTGCCGAGAAGCAGGAGTGTACCTACGACTAGAGTAGGAATAGGGAGCACTTCTCTTCCCTCCAAAAAAACCTCCTAGATGAGGAGGCTATGGCAGAAGGCACCCAGTGGGAGAGAGAATCCATAGCATCATTATGCTTCTTAATCTGATCAACAAGGTCCTCTACTTTCTCTCCAAAAACATTGTCCCCCCGGCAAGGAACATCCGCCATCCGCTGCTGGACAGAATGATCCAGGTCAGAGACGTGAAGCCATGAGAGTCTGCACATCACTATACCTTGAGCAGCGATCCTGGATGCCACATCAAAAGTACCCCTGGCCAGGAACTTGCGACATGCCTTCTGCTGCCTGACCACCTGGTGAAAAGGCTCGGCCAGCTCCGTAGGGAGTGTCTCAACCGAGCTGGACAGTTTGACTTATCGAGTCCCGCAAGTGTACGCTCGTGAAGAGCTGGTATGACTGGATCTTGGCAGCGAGCATAGCGGTCTGATACATCTTTCTCCCAAAAGAGTCAAGAGTTCTAGCTTCTCTGCCTGGGGGCGCTGAAGCATAGTCTCTAGTACTCCTAGCTCTCTTGAGAGCGGAATCCACCACCATGGAATTGTGGGGTAATTGGGACCTCATCAATCCAGGTTCACCTTCAGTACCTTATGCAGAGGGACTGTCACAGCCTCTTTAGGTGGAGAATAATCCAGGACCTCGAGCATGTCAGTCCTGGGCTCATCCTCAACCTCCACAGGGAAGGGAATAGCCGTAGCCATTTCCCAGACAAAGGAGGAAAAAAACAGAGTCTCGGGTGGAGATAGTCTTCTTTCCAGTGGTGGAGTAAGGTCAGAGGGAATCCCAAAGGACTCATCAGAAGAGAAGTACCTGGGATCATCCTCTGATTCCCATGAGCGCTCCTGCTCAGTGTCAGACACAACCTGTGTCAAGGTACTCTGACACTGGACCTGCCTCAATGCCGAGGAAGTCAACGCCCGATCCGACTGTGGCGAAGCTCCCTCCACCGATGAAGGGGAGTCGACCACAAAAGGGCCAGGCACCGCTACAGCAAATGGCACAGAAGGCGCAAGCACCCCTGACACCAAAGCTGATTGTCGCAGTAAGCCTTCCAGAAGTTCTGGAAACAAAGCCCGGATACGCTCGTTGAGAGCCGCCATCAGAGAAGGCTGCAGGGCCGGTGGAACAGGCAGTGTCAGAATCCGTGGAGGCTCAGGAGCAGGTACCGGGTTGCCGAGAGACCGACGCATCGGCACCTCCTGTACCAAGGGGGTGCGGTCCTCTCGCGCCGCTTCTCGAGTGCCGACTCTCTTGACACCCCTGAGCTCCCGGTACCGTGCGTTGAAGGAGAACGATGACAATGCTTCTTAGCCTTTGCTCGACACCCGTCATCGACTCCTCGGTACTGATGAGGACGTGGAATCCTCACGTCTTCTCGGGGCTGGGTCCGACAAAGGTCAGTCCGGGGGGGGGGGGGGGGGGTCCTGCATAACAGGCCTTGAGACAGGTGGAGACCCACTCCACGCCTCACTGCTCCCAGCGCGAGTAGGTCTCTCAGCAGCCATTACCTCTTTCCTAGACGTTGATGCTCGTGTCAATGTTTACGCCGCCGACCTCGGTACCGAAGTCGGACCAGACTGAGCCCCAAAAAGCTTCTCTCAGGCCTCTCGAGACGCTTGGGTCCGTTTCTTCATACGAAGACACAGACTACAAGTGGCTGGGCTATGGTCGGGCCCAAGGCACTGGATACACCAGGCATGGGTATCTGTACCTGAGATGGTCCGGTTGCACCGAGTACAACATTTGACGCCGCTAGGTGTCTTCGATGACATGGAAGAAAAAATGGCTACAGCGAAATCAAATGACGCAATTGTGCCAAAAAAGAAAAAGCACACAAAAAAGGGAAAAACCTGACCGCGCGGCCCAAAGGCCGGCCGCGTTGAAAAAGAAAGGAAACTTTAAAAGTGGACAAAAAGATTAAAAAAAACTACAGGAAAACAACTTTTTTTTTTTTGTATCTTTAAGAAAAAATAAAATAAAAGCGAAAATCAGTCGCAAAGAGAAGTCTTCTTCCTGGGCCTGACGGAGCGGAGCGAAAACACAGTCGCACCTAACCGCAGAGAAAAAAGAACTAAGGAGGCACACTCGCGTGGCAGGTGGGAAGTCATTCGCGACGGAACTGCCTGCGCGACGGAACTTTCCCGATTTTTTTTATTTTGCTTGCAAAATTTGTTTACCGATTCCTGGGCCGCTGCGGACGATGACCCAAGCAGCCTGTTTGTCCTTGGAGAAACACAATATCAACCGGCTCGCCTTTATCCACGTTTGTTCACCCCTTCAAAGAAATGTAATAGAATGGTGGGGCAAGATTTCCTTTCACTAAATTCATGTTGGCTTTGCCTCATTAATCCATGCTTTTGAATATGCTCTGTAATTTTTTTCTTTATAATGGTCTCTACCATTTTGTCCAGCACCGACGTCAGGCTTACCGGTCTATAATTTCCCAGATCCCCTCTTGAACCCTCCAATTTTTTTGAACCCTCCTTTTTAAGAATTAATTTTATTTGCCAATTATTATTACATTTGTATCCCACATTATCCCACCTTTTTGCAGGCTCAATGTGGCTTACAATTCATCGTGGATACTGGAAATAGAAAAGAATGTACATTTGGTTTTACAAAAAGTTTTGGGTACATGATGGTGAAATACATAACATTGGAAATAGAAAAGAGTATACATTTGTTTTAGCAGAAGTTTTGGTTACATGATGCTGAAATACATGATAGTGTTAAAGCCATAGACATTAGGTGCATGATAGTGTGAAAGCAAAAGACATTAAAGAACATTCATGGATATCTTAAAGAAAGTAGTTACGCGTGTTGTTCTTTATGATATATTTTGTCGAAGAGATAAGTTTTCAGGAGTTTGTGGAAATTGGTCATTTCGTAGACCGATTTCAGGTTACGTGGCAGTGAGTTCCAGAGCTGTGTGCTTGTATAGAAAAAGGTTGATGCATGCATTGATTTGTATTTCAAGCCTTTATATTTGGATGAAAATTGAGGAATGTGCGGGAGGATTTTTGTGCATTTCTGGGTGGTAGTTCTATTAGGTCCGACATGTAGGCTGGGGCGTCACCATGGATGATTTTATGGACCAAGGTACAGAGTTTGAACGTGATGCGTTCTTTGAGTGGGAGCCAGTGTAGTTTTTCGCGAAGGGGTGTTGCGCTTTCGTATTTTGGTTTGCCGAATATTAAACTCCTACATGGGAAGGACATTTTACTGGGGCAAAATTGTAGAAATTCAAGGGACCTGTATGTGCTAGGAGGTGAGAGGCTGATATGCACAGACAGGGAGAGGGACCATGAGATGATAGTATTGGAGGTTCTGAGGCAACAAAACCGTGTGACAAGGTGGTGGCCATAGCCAGAAGGATGCTGACAGTAATAGATGTTTAGTTAGTGTTATAGTTGATCCATTTTTCAGTTACCTGTTTGCTATTTGCACATTTTTTTTCACTGTTCCAAGTTCTGAGAATAAACACATCTGTTTGTTCGTTCTGCCTGAATCCTGGTGGTTTGTGTGTTGGGTCTGTGAGTGCTTTCTGGGAAATGTGGGAACCACTTGGAATGTGGCTCTAGTAACCTAGAAATCACTTTGGAGAGTAGGAGACTCACCCAGAGGTAGCTGTGACCCACAAGCACCAGGTGCAGGTGGACCTGAGCTATGCTGGGGATAGACCCTCTAAGTGGCTGCGGGGTAAAACCCAAGGCAGGTGGCTAGGCATTTTGTGACATGGGGCAAAACTCTAAGGAACTTAAAGGAAGAAAAAGGTGGAGGTTCCAAAAACAGGAACACAATTAAAGGGTGAAAAAGAACTGAAAAAAAAATAGCCAGAAGGCATAAAAATAGCTAAGACCGAGCAATATGAGGATAACACCTCCTCACACGGAAAAGGAAGAACTGAGACCACGTTCTTGCAGTGGGCAGGAAGGCACTCGTGCACGCATGGTGGAGTGCATCTCACGCTCCACAAAGCTCTCATTTAGCTATGGTAAATGCCGTTCTGGGCAATTTGGATCAGCATCACCCACTTGTGAGAATTATAAGCCTGCTTGTCCTCAGAGAAAGCACATCTGCAATCTAAGGTATGTAGTTCTTCTCTGTGCGTGGCTTTTGGGGTATGTCATGAAACGCCTAGCCACCAGCCTGGGGTTACCCCACGGCCACTTAGAGGGTCTATCCCCAGCACAGCTCAGGTCTGTCTGCACCTGCCGCTTGTACTCTACAATAGCACCCTCCTCCCACCGACTGGGTCACAACCGCCTCTGGGCGAGTCTCCCGCTCTCCAATTATCCCCAGTGATTTCTAGGTTACTGGAGCCACGCTCCCACTGGTCCCCCAGTTCCCAGAAAGCACTCACAGACCCAACACACAAACCACCAGGATTCTTCATCAGTCCAGACAGGCAGAATGAACAAACAAATGTGTTTATTCTCAGAACTTCAAACAGTGGAGAAAAAAAAAGTGCAAATAGCAAACAGTAACAAAGTAACTGAAAAATGGATCAGTTAGAAAAACTAAATAAACCATATGCATACTTCCTAGAAAGTACCTGGGGAGGTCAGGACATATATAGCTGTTCACCTGTTATTTTATTTATTTAGATTTTGCTCACACCTTTTTCAGTAGTAGCTCAAGGTGAGTTACATTCAGGTACACTGGATATTTCTCTGTCCCAGGAGGGCTCACAATCTAAATCTGTACCTGAGGCAATGGAGGGTTAAGTGACTTGCCCAAATATAACTGTTTTTTTTTTTTTTACAGGGCTTCAGCAAAGAGCTCTCTCTCTTCTCATGGGCTGAAACTGAAGCAACTGCAAGCCACTACTGGGTAATTTCAGAACTCCAGGCCAATCAGAGCCCAGTCAACAAGATTTCAAATATATTCTGCTTCTTGCTTCCTGTTTGTGACAAACTAAAGAAAAAACACTCCATTCTCTGTAGCAGCTTTACAGCAAAGAAAGACCACCTGCTGGCCAAATAGGAGAAATACACTTCAGAACATAATGCACGAAAATATCCAATACATTTTACAGGCTTAAAACACACTTTCTTCACAGGGTAAAACTATGTTTTGGTTAATATAAATAAAATCAGTAACAACTTGTGGAAATAACTTTGGCAGATATTGCAGGACTATTCTGAGAAATTGGGTACAGGGAATATAATTTACTAGACCTTGCATTTCACTAATTCTTGTCACTGAAGTTACAGCTACCATGAAAACTGGTTTTTCAAGAAATGTATTTTAGAGATGCTTGAGCTAATGGTTTAAATGGAGCTTCCATGAGCAGCTGTATGAGGTTGAGATCACAACTTGGCTGTGGGTTTCTAATTGCCGGTTTAGGCTTCATCAAACCAAGCGTGAACTTTGGATTTCCTGCCTTTCAAATAAAAGGTACCTAAATATTCAGTTAGCTAATGAAGGGCTGAAAAAAAAAATCAAAAAAGATTATTTTTGTTTACTTAGTTTACTATAACAAAAAGAAAACATTTCAAGCAGCTGTATGACAAGTACATCTTATACTTTACTTTCTATAAATTAACAGTAATGTAAATTACAATTGTTAAAACATAAGATTGTCCAGAAAACATTTTACTGCCATGCTGAGACCATACTTCAACTGAGGGTCCCCCAAGTACCCCAGATAACTGAATTCTTCTTTATTTGCTAACACAAGATATCATGTGCAGCTATATATAGTGTGATCCCATTGTTTAATGCAGTGGTGAGGGAAAGTCAGGGTTTTAATTCTTCATCCAGGATCCTGTTCTTCATGCCAATTGGGCTAGGATCAGTCTTAAAAATAGCAAATCACAGCCCACTTCCAGGGAGGAACAAATGCTGTACACCAACGGAATGTATAGCACCTCACCAACCTGAAACCTGTTCTCTGCCCATAGGGAAGAGCAGCATAGTAAGGGTAGTTTTCGAACGGGGTACCTACCAAAAGCACTATTTAATGCACCCGATTTAAACCTATCCTATAAAGAAAAGTAGATGCCTATTTTCTTTATAAAATACTAGCTCAAGTGTAAATGTCAGCACCTCTCTTTTGCAAGCACATGTGTACAACATACTACACATGTACATATATGTGGGATGGTATTTTTAAGAAGCCATTTTGGTGCCTAAAACTAGGTGGCTCGTTATAAAATTACCCCCCATTGTGACTTAAGCAGGAAAGAAAAGGAATAAAGCCCTTTCACTGACCATGTCTTAGCCTGTTTCCCAATATATGCACACATACAAACAAGCAGCTACTGCGGGCTAAATCAGAGCTGATGAGACAGAAACCAGTCTAGAAAAGGGACACAAAGAATGAGATCAGAGAAGTCTTTTTTTTTTTTTTTGTTTAAGTAACTGAGGTACCCTTGCAGCAATTCTATAAAATAGGTGCTAATATTTGTGTGTTTTTGTGCATGAATGTTTAGTGCTAGAATTTATGTATGCATGTGCAGATATACCAACATGCCGCTTAAGCATTATTTTGCTTACCTTACATAGTACAGAGGGGCGGTGCATGGGTTGGACCCCATGTTATGTGCATATCTGCTGCATTTAGGTGCTACACAGATCTATGGCTGGTGCAAGTGCTCATGCCTAAATGCTAAGCGCATTAATGTCTGGTTAGACTAGTAGGCACCTACATTCCTTTATGCTTTCATTTATGTACTTAAAAATGAATATGGATTTGTTATAATACCTCACATTTCCCGTGCACAAAATGGACTTAATGTGTACAATTCATTTGTGCACTTTAAAAACGCTAATGTGCATTATTAATTTTACTTAAAAATGATCGAAAACAAACCAAAAATCTCCTGAAAAGGGGAAAGTCTGAAAAATTTAGAAATTAACATTTTTATTTTTGCATATCCCTAAAAATTATGTGTATGACTAACTTGATGAAAGGAAATGGAGGTTTGTTTGGGAAGGAAAGAGATCAGAGAAAACTAAGTCAGTGAAAAGGAAGAACATACAAGTCTCAATTAAAAAATTTGGAACTCTCAGTGTTATTAAAATGACACAAGTAATAACTGATTAAAAGTTGAAAGAAAAATTTACCCTGATCAAAATTATAATTGCAACTGTCACCTCAAGTGTTTCAAGGGTGAATACATTTAGCATAATTTAAAATGGTAAGAGTACAATGGTGCTTGGTGAATACGAAGCACACCTTTTTTGTAACCAGGAGCTTTAGCTAAACAAATTATAATGAACAGCTCATACTGAAGGTACTGTAAATGGCAAAGGCATAGCTTGACAACATCAACTGCATCAAGATGAGTTTAAGCCTGCAAAACCTGAATCTTACCTTTTTTGACAGGAAATATTACTGGCCTCATCTCAGATGTTCAAACCCTCCTCTTCCTCCCAGCACCCCATAAATCAGCCCAACAGCAGTAAACAGCCTCACAGATACAAATTTAAATAGCTGAAGGAAGATCTTCTGACAATCTTGAACAGAATTCAGTATTCTAGCCAGTGAGATTATTTACAGACCAGTCTGATACGGTATCTTCCTTTTTGCTTGTTCAAACACACTGTAAAATGTCAGTTAGCAACACTGATAGCACCAACTAGAATCAGGGAAAAGTCAGAGATCCCAGGTCATTCTTGTTCTTTCATGTCCTTGGACAAAATTATCTTCCAAGCTCACTGGCACTGTGGTTCAATGTTAAGAATGTCAGGGTTCACAAGGCATTCACAGATTGGCCGGTACCTAGACCATAGTTTTGCCAGTACTATAAAAATCTTCGGGCAACATAGTTTAATATTCCTCCATGTTTGTATAAAGTAATTTCCACATCAGTTTCAAACAAAGTGATCACGCTGAATACCTTTCCAGTGCTTACCTAAACAAAAAACAAAACATTACATTGTTTGATGCTGGTTAAAAAAATCCTTTCCTGCTTCATAATTTTGGTCACAGATTAATTACCTATATTGCTTTTCTATGATTTAAAAATGGTATTTGAATTATTCCTGCAAGCTACCATGACAAAGACACTTTCAATTACCATTCAATTAAATGACTCCACACAAACACACTATCTAAAACTATATGGAGAAATAAAACCAAATAATTTAATTTCCATATAATATATGAATTCTATGTATTTCCACTTGCTCTGGGTTCTGTCTTTCTAGAGGTTTTACTCAACAAAACAAGTCAAACCAAATTTACCTCATAGGACTCATGTTATGCTAATCCAAGTTACTAGCTATACTATGTTCTTACTATAGAGCCAAACTGAATGAATAAAATTAAGCTTGTCTTCTTCTTCCCTCATCAAACATTCTAGAACAGAACAGAACAGGAGCTTCCAACCTCTGTGGTTGCATGGATTCCTTAACTATTGAGGTACATTTTTTTCTTTTCAGTATTGCATGTAAACTTGAAGTTATGCTCATGACGACCTTGTTATATCCATGTCATAACAATAAAAACCATCTGTAACTTCACCTAAAATGTAAACTGTAAGCCACTTTGAACCAAAACTTGTTTTTGGATAACAGTGGGATACAAGAACGCATAAATACATAAGAAAACAATGCAAATATAAAATGTTTGGGAAGCGAAGAGGGTATCACACAGTTTTTATCAACCTCCAAAACATTTGGGGATACCCAGCCTATCCCCATCAGTCTCTCTCTCTCTGATGGGACCAGGCTCCCTCCTCACTCTCCCCTGTGAATGGCTCAACCAGTCAGTCTTTCCTTTCTGACCTCAAACCCAAGAGGCTTATGGGGAAATTTTCTTTTGCCAGCCCAATCACCCATATTTGCCTCTTCCCTTCCCTCCCCACCTATTGCTGCTGCACCTTGCCTTGCGACTACCTTTTTGGTTGTGCAGACCAGTGGCGTAGCTAGGTGGGGCCACAGGGGCCCCCAAATTTCATCTGGGCCCCTGGTTTTGCTGCCGGGGGTCCCCAACCCCTACCAGTTGAAGCCTTGTCCACTGCCGGTCTCCGGTGCTGCCGCGTTCCCTGCCCTGCTCTCTCTTCCTTCTCACGTCCTGCATGCTGTTTCATTTAAAGGAGTGTGCAGGACGTGAGGAGGAAGAGAGAGAGGACAAGGAATGCGGCGGTGACGGAGAAGGCTTCAGCTGGCGGGGGTTGGGGACCGCCTTGCTGTGGGGTACAGCAAGGTGGCGGCAGGGCAGCAGACTAAAATGTACCCCCCACCTCGGGCTCTGGCCCCCTCGCACCATGAGGTCTGGCTACGCCCCTGGTACAGACCCCTCTGTTAACCTGCATAATGTTCAGGGACCTCCCAGTCCATCTCTCCATTGTCTCTCTTGATTTCCTAAACCCACTCTTCTCTATAAAAAGGGTGGCAAAGACAGGATTCATGCCAACCTGTTCTTGATAATGTTGTACTGGTTGATGTTAGATTAGCAGGTAACTTTTAAACTTCCATCCGTCTCCACTAATCTCTTTCCCCTGAATCTGATACACTAGTTTTTCTCCTGTTGAAAGCTAGGTTATTCCATCCTCCTGTAACTCTGTTATTACCATCACTGTGAACTTACTGATGTGCAGTATTATTTGTCTTAAGAAGACATATACCTTTACATCCAATGTTATTCTAGGAGTCAGCTCCTGAGGAAACGATATAGAAAACTGCTCCTTGCCAGTGAGGCCCAGAGTTTCTGCATTCTCTCCAGGAAGAAACTGAAGTGGAACTATGCCGATTTCTACCAAATGGTCTTTATGAATTTTCTCATAACTTTCAGCTATAACAGCTTTGACACCCTATAATGAAAAAGGAGTTTGGTTGGTTGTTTGAACCACAGTAATTTTATAACATATGAAGTATGTCATGAAAGCTTTCTTGGAACTGGACTGAGACGCCTAATTTCCCCGAATAGTTACAGTACTTTTAAATACATCTCTGTTGATAAAAGCTAATTTCTGGACAGCCAGTTACACAGGCTTCCTGTGTAACTGTTGTGAATTATCTTACCTTCTCTCAAATGAAAAAAAAAAAAAAAAAAAAAAAAAGGACTGCTGCATGCAGTGGTCATCTGCCATGTCTGTGCTGAAGCACAAAATTAAATTTGAAGATTGAAAGAGAGGAACTACATACACAAATTAAAAAGTATTGTGAGGCTGGAAATTTTCAAATTTTCTGTTGCACTCAGTTTATAGTATGGGGCTCTAATAAATGTATTGGTCCCAGGCAAAACTGGATTCTTTGCAGGCTGGGTGAGACAGCTTTTATTGTTAAAAAATAAAGCATTCATATTGGCTACATAGCATCAGTTAAGTAACATTTAATTTGTACCAAAATGTGTACCACGTAAGTCCATCAACACTTGTGTTGTCTTGAAAGATCATTTCTGGAGACTACTTGTGTTAGTCTAAGGGTAAGCAGTCTGAGTGCTTGTTAGGTTTTTAGAATACCTACAGTAAATGTGCAAGGTAGATTTGCATACACTGCCTTCTTTGTATGCAGATGATCTCATACATATTCAGCGTGGATCTCTTGAAAACCTGAGGTACTTGAGGACCACATATCCTGCATTAGTGCAACACAAGCTACTACAACCTACAACGAATTGAATTTCAGAACTAGAATGATTTATTTTCCTTTAAATGCAATTATATGGGCTCTTTAGTTATACTTTACAAATTATATGATTATGATGATGATTTAGTACGTGTTTGCTTTTGAGGCTTGAGATTCTGAACAATGAAAACCATTTTGGACTACCCTTCCAGTATGGACTTGCAGTAGGCTGCTTAATTTGTGAGCTGCTAGCGGATTGACATGAAGGGTATTGTCTCTGGGTGGAGGGGGGTAGGGTGTTTCTAGTAACCACCACGAGGTCTAGTTGTTCAGAGTTTGGGAATACTGTGCTGTTTGTGCTTCTCCTGTACTGTTTGTTTCTTCTCAAGCCGCTCAAATAAAAATGATTTAAAGAAAAAAAAGGGACTATGAAAGTGAATAAAGCAGAATGACAGAATTAATTTGGGGAGAAAGAAACCTTGAGCGTAATTGTTTACAGCCTAGGATAATGGTTCTTTCTCGACCAACAAAGGATGAGATTGGCATTCTATCCCATGTTGCACTGTAGGAGCTGCAAGCTTAGAACTGCTCCTGATGAAGTCTGTCTTGGCGATGAAATGAGTACTCTGTTTCCCTTGGATTCTCTACAAAACTGTGAACTTGTAAGTATATATGACATGGTCTTAGACCTTGTACCATGTTTTGGCTTCTTTTTGTGTTAAGTGGTTTGTGTTAGCATTAAAAATAGCCATCCATCTTTAACAATGAAAATCTGTGGCCAAATACTAGTCAATAAAGCGAAGATACTTACCTGTAGCAGGTATTCTCCGAGGACAGCAGGCTGATTGTTCTCACATGTGGGCCGACATCCACGTCGGCCCAGGAAATGGCAAATTTTTCACCAGCAGAATAAAAAGCTTTGCCAGAGCCTTCTAGCGCGCGAACTACGCGCACAGCACATGACTTCCCACCCGTCGCGTGAACGTGCTTCCTCAGTTTAATCAAAAAGCATATAAACAAACAAACAAACAAAAACTACAAAGGGGAGGTGGGCGGGTTTGTGAGAACAATCAGCCTGCTGTCCTTGGAGAATACCTGCCACAGGTAAGTATCTTCGCTTTCTCCGAGGACAAGCAGGCTGCTTGTTCTCACATGTGGGGTATCCCTAGCAACCAGGCTGACTCAAAACATTGGTTAACTGGGCCTCACAACAGCGAGGACATAACACAGATTGACCTGCAACCATAAACAAGTAACTGAGAACGCAGCCTGGAACAGAACAAAAATGGGTCTAGGGGGGTGGAGTTGGATTCTAAACCCCGAACAGATTCTGCAGCACTGACTGCCCAAACCGACTAACGTCAGGTATCCTGCTGAAGGCAGTAGTGAGATGTGAATGTGTGGACTGATGACCACGTTGCAGCCTTGCAAATCTCTTCAATGGAGGCTGACTAAGTGAGCCACTGACGCAGCCATGGCTCTAACATTATGAGCCTTCACATGGCCCTCTAGAGTCAACTTAGCTTGGGTATAAGTGAAGGAAATGCAATCTGCTAGCCAATTGGAAATTGTGCGTTTTCCGATGGCGACTCCCCTCCTGTTGGGGTCGAAAGAAACAAACAACTGGGCAGACTGTCTGAAAATGACCTTCCAGGTCAAGTACTTCAGATGGCAGGAATTCAGTGGCTCAAAAGGTGCTTTCATCAGCTGGGTGAGAACGACATTGAGATCTCATGACACTGGTGGAGGTTTGACTGGGGGCTTTGACAAAAGCAAACCTCTCATGAAGCGAACAACTAAAGGCTTGTCCAGAGATAGGCTTACCCTCTACATGGCGATGATAAGCACTAATCGCACTAAGGTGAACTCTCACGGGTTGGTCTTGAGACCAGACTCTGATAAGTGTAGAAGGTATTCAAGCAGGGTCCGTGTAGGACAAGAAAAAAGGATCTAGGGCCTTGCTGTCACACCAGATGGCAAACCTCCATTTCAAAGAGTAACACTTTTTTGTGGAATCTTTCCTGGAAGCAAGTAAGACTCAGACACCCTCTGAAAGACCCAAGGAGGCGAATTCTAAGCTCTCAACATCCAGGCCGTGAGAGCCAGAGACTGGAGGTTGGGATGTAGAAGCGACCCCTCGTTCTGGGTGATGAGGGTCAGAACACAGTCCAATCTCCACCGTTTTTTTGGAGGACAACTCCAGAAGAAGAGGGAACCAAATCTGACAGGGCCAAGAGGGCACAATCAGAATCATTGTTCCGCGGTCTTGCTTGAGTTTCAGCAAACTCTTCCCTACTAGAGGTATGGGAGGATACGCATACAGAAGGCCTGTTCCCCAAAGCAGGAGACAGGCATCTGACGCCAGTCTGTTGTGGGCCTGAAGCCTGGAACAGAACTGAGGGACCTTGTGATTGATCTGAGTGGCAAAAAGATCCACTGAGGGGGTGCCCCACGCTCGTAAGATCTTGCGGGCTACTCCCATGTTCAGTGACCACTTGTGAGGTTGCATTATCTTGCTCAGTCTGTCGGCCAGACTGCTGTTTATGCCTGCCAGATAAGTGGCTTGCAGAAACATGCCGTGATGGTGCGCCTAAAGGCACATCTGGATGACTTCCTGACAGAGAGGGTGAGATCCGGTGCCCCCTTGCTTGTTGGTGTAATACATAGCAACCTGATTGTCTGAATTAAAATGGTTTGGTTGGACAGCCGATCTCTGAAAGCCTTTAGAGCGTTCCAGATTGCTCGCAGTTCCAGGAAGTTGATCTGAAGACCTTTTTCCTGAAAGGACCAAGCTCCTTGAGTGTAAAGCCCAAGGAGCCCAATTCTGGAATAAACTACCACGCAACCTGAAGACGATTTATGAGCTGACCGACTTCCGCAAATCGTTGAAGACTTATCTCTTCGAAGAAATCTATTGAAAGGATTAAAACACATGAAGCCCAAGCATACTGTTAATACTGCACCAATACATACTCATTTATACTCTTATTCCCCGAAATTCTAACACACTCAAACCTTAATCTACAGGTAAAAATGTAACAACCAAACGTTCTTTAGCTATTGTTCTGTAATCCTATCAGTATCCACTGTTCTTCCACTATTCCATTGTTCTGTTCCACTGTCCTATTCCCCTTGCGATACGTAGACTTTATTTTCACTTTACTCCTCACAATGTAACCATAATCGAGTTGTAACAAATTGTACTTCCATCAATACAATATATTGTAAGCCACACTGAACCCGCAAATAGGTGGGAAAATGTGGGATACAAATGCAATAAATAAATAAATAAAATCTACATGAGCTCCCCACCCCAGGAGGGATGCATCTGTCATCAACACGTTTTGTGGCTGAGGAATTTGGAATGGACGTCCCAAGGTCAAATTGGATCGAATCATCCACCACTGAAGGGAATTCTGAAAGTCAGTGGGCAGTTGGATTACATCCTCTAGATCCCCCACAGCCTGATACAACTGAGAAGCTAGGGTCCATTGAACTGATCTCATATGTAGACATGCCATGGGAGTTACATGAACTGTGGAGGCCATGTGCCCCTGAAGTCTCAACATCTGCCGAGCCGTGATCTGTTGAGACGCTCAAACCAGGGACAGGAATTTTGTCTGTACTTGCGTCGGGAAGATAAGCTCGAGCTGTCTTTGTGTTCAACAGAGCCCCAATGAATTCCAACTTCTGTACTGGGGTGAGATGGGACATGGAGTAATTGATCATGAAACCCAGTAGCTCTAGCACCTGAATAGTCATTCGCATGGATTGTAGAGCACCTGCTTCTGAGGTGCTCTTCACCAGCCAATCATCGAGGTAAGGGAACACATGCACTCCCAGTCTGCGTAGCAACACTGCGACTACAGCCAGACACTTTGTGAACACCCTGGGCTCAGACGCCAGACCAAAAGGCAATACACGGTACTGAAGGTGCTGAGTTCCCAGCTGAAATCGAAGATACTTCCTGTGAGCTGGAAGTATCATATGTGTGTAAGCATCCTTTAAGTCCAGAGAGCATAGCCAATCGTTCTCCTGAATCATGGGAAGAAGGGTGCCCAGGGAAACCATTCTCGAACCAGAAATTTGTTCAGGCCCCTTAGGTCTAGGATGGGACACATCCCCCGTCTTTTTCTGCACAAGGAAGTACCTGGAATAGAATCCCAGCCCTTCTTTCCCTGGTGGAACGGGTTCGACCGCTTGAGCCTTTAGAAGGGCGGAGAGTTCCTCTGCAAGTACCTGTTTGTGCTGGGAACTGTATGAATGAGCTCCTGGTGGGCAATTTGGAGGTTTGGATTCCAGATTGAGGGCGTATCCTAACCAGACTATTTGAAGAACCCACCGATCGGAGGTTATAAGAGGCCACCTTTCGTGAAAAAATATCAACCTCCCTCCAACCGGCAAGTCATCCGGTATGGACACTTTTATTGAGGCTATGCTTAACTGGAGCCAGTCAAAAGCCCGTCCCTTGCTTTTGCTGGGGAGCAGTATGGGCCTTAGATGTACGCTGTTGATGAGAACGAGCGTGCTGGGGCTGATCCTGGGCATGCTGCTGAGAAGCAGGAGTGTACCTACGCCTAGGATAGGAATAGGGAGCACTCCTCTTCCCCTCAAAATACCTCCTAGATGAGGAGGCAGTAGCAGAAGGCGCCCGGTGGGAGAGAGAATCCATAGCATCATTATGCTTCTTGATCTAATCAACAAGATTCTCTACTTTCACCAAAAAGGATGTCCCCCCCCCCCCCCCCCCCCGGCAAGGAACATCCGCCATTTGCTGCTGGACAGAATGATCCAGGTCAGAGACACGCAGTCATGAGAGTCGGTGCATCACTATACCCTGAGCAGTGATCCTGGATGCTACATCAAAACTGTCAAATGTATCCCTGGCCAGGAACTTTCGACACGCCTTCTGCTGCCTGACCACCTGGTGAAAAGGCTCGGCCAGCTCCGTAGGGAGTGCATCAACCAAGCTCGACAGTTGCCGTATCGAGTCCTGCAAGTGCACGCTCGTGAAGAGCTGGTATGACTGAATCTTGGCAGCGAGCATAGCAGCCTGATACGTCTTCCTCCCAAAAGAATCAAGAGTTCTAGCTTCTCTGCCTGGGGGGTGCTGAAGCATAGTCTCTAGTACTCCTGGCTCTCTTGAGGGTGGAGTCCACCACCATGGAATTGAGGGGTAACTGGGACCTCACCAATCCAGGTTCACCGTGGATCCGATACTGGGATTCAGCTTTCTTCAGGACCACAGGGCCAGACAGAGGGGCCGATCAGTTTCGCATAAGGACTTCCTTCAGTACCTTATGCAGAGGAACTGTTACAGCCTCTTTAGGTGGAGAAGAATAATCCAAGACCTCGAGCATCTCAGCCCTGGGCTCAACCTCCACAGGGAAGGGAATAGCCGTAGCCATTTCCCGGACAAGAGAGAAAAAAAGACAGACTCTCTGGTGGAGACAGTCTCCTCTCTGGCGGAGGGGAAGGATCAGAGGGAAAACCAAAGGACTCAAAAGGACTCATCAGAAGAAAAGTACCTGGGATCTTCCTCTGACTCCCACGAACGCTCCTGCTCACTGTCGGATAAAGCCTGTGTCAAACTTCAACACTGAACCTGCCTCGACGCCAAGGAACGATGTCCTCTATGGTGATGTCGAGAGGCCGACGCCCTGTCTGACTGCGGCGAAGCTCCCTCCACAGACGTCGAAGGGGAGACGTCCGGTGGTAGCCGACGCCGCAGGCGGCACCATAGTCGGAGACCTCAACGCAGAAGGACCAGACACCGCTGCAGCAGATGGTACAGAAGGCGCAAGCACCCCCGACACCGAAGCTGACTGACGTAGCAGTCCCTCCAGAAGTTCTGGAAACAAGGCTCGGATGCGCTCATCGAGAGCCGCCATCAGAAAGGTCCGCGGGGTCAGTGGAACAGGCGGTGTCAGAATCTGTGGAGGCTCGGGAGCAGGCATTGGGCTGCTAGGAGACCGACGTATCGGCACCTCCTGTATCGAGGGGGAGCGATCCTCTTGGCGCCGACACTTCTCGGGCGCCAACTCTCTCAACACCCCAGAGCTCTCGGTACTGTGCATCGAAGGAGAACGATGATGGTGCTTCTTTGCCTTCGCTCGATGCCCATCAGAGACTCCTCGGTACCGAGGAGGACGTGGAATCTTCATGTCTCCTCGGGGTCGGGTCTGACGAAGGTCAGTCCCAGGGGGCCTGCATAACAGAAGGCCTCGAGGCAGGTGGAGACCAACTCACTGCTCCCAGCAAGAGTTGGTCTCTCAGTAGCCATTACCTCTGCTCCCGTCGATGTCGACGATCTTGGTACCGACGTCGAAGGACCGGGCCCCAAAAAGCTTTTCTCATTGGGCTTCTCGAGACGCGTGGGTTCGTTTTTTCATACAAAGACACAGACTACAAGCGACTGGGCTATGGTCAGGCCCAAGGCACTGGATATACCAGGCTTGGGTATCGGTACTTGAGATGGTCTGGTTGCACCAAGTACAACGTTTGTAGCCGCTGGGTGTCTTCAATGACATGGAAGGAAAAACGGCTTTGGCGAAATCAAAAGACGCGATTGTACCTATTAAAAGAAAAAAGGGCACAAAAAAAGAAAGAGAACCAGACCGCGTGGCCTAAAGCTGGCTGCACCTTTGTTTAAAAGGGGGGCTAAACTAAGAATTTAGCTATGTGAAGTTTTTTTTTTTTAAAGAAAAAAAAATGACGAAAAATAAAGAATGATAGATACAAGTTGTCAGACTTTTCCTGGGCCTTACGAGGAGCACAGAAAAAAACCTGTCACCTCGTTCGCGGACAAGAAAAAACTGAGGAGGCACGTTCACGTGACGGGTGGGAAGTTGTGCGCGCACCTCGCATGCTAGAAGGCTCTGGCAAAACTTTTTATTTCGCTGGTGAAAAATTTGCCGTTTCCTGGGCTGACGCGGACGTCGACCCACATGTGAGAACAAGAGGCCTGCTTGTCCTCGGAGAATTTTACATTTCAAAGGTTTATTCAAGGTGGATATTCAATAATTTCTCTTTAAAAAGTCTGGATAATTGAAATCAAAACATACCAACAAGTAAGGTCCCTTAGCAGCCCAGTCTCTTGAACTACCAGATCCATACTTCTTTCCTGCTAGTATTATCAGTGGAACTCCTGCCTTCTGGTACAGCTCTGCTACCTCAAACACATCTAGCTACAAACAAAACAGGGTGAATTAGATAGAGTTAGACTGCAAATATAGTGCCTCCCCCACCCCTAATAACTATGTTCACACTCACCATCTGTCCTGAAGGGAAATGAATAGTTTTAGGACCCGTTTTCCCAATAAATTTGTTGAATAGCTTAATATTTGCAAAGGTGCCTCTTGTCATTACAGCATCATTACCCCTTCGAGCACCATACGAGTTGAATTCACGAGGTGTGAGACTAAGGAAAATAAAGTAAAACTGTACTTAATATTTGTGACATAACGTGACAAGTTAAATGTGGCAACTTTGCCTTAAATAGTGGACAGTCTGATGTGATGTATGAAACATTCTTCACTGTAGGAACTGGCACTGTAAATGGCTTTGTGTGTGGACATTTTAAAGGGTATGTCAAAAGACCACTACAGTAGCTGGCTTATTTACTTGTCTGTTTAGTTGGTCAACTCAATAGAAAGGCAGTTAACTCTTGTATATTTAGGAATCACAGTGCTAACGATACTATTAGCATATTAAAGATTTTAAATACTCTCCATAAAGGAGGATCAAAAGGATTGCTATAGACTCCCAGTTGTAGACTTGTATGGTTACGTCATTATGCCTACATGCTTTTCACCGAGTTAAGAGGTCAACTGAGTCTTAAGGGAGTGGTAAACCCTTTATATGGCAGTTCAGAAATGTGAAGAGTTACCACCACTTTCCTAAATAGAGGAGTAGCTTAGTGGTTAGTGCGGCAGTCTGAAAACCACAGGAACCGGGTTTGATTCCCACTGTAGCTCCTTGTGACTCTGAGCAAGTCACTTAACCCTCCATTGCCCCAGATACAAAGTAAGGGCCTATATATAATATGTAAACTGCTTTGATTGTAAACACAGAAAGGTAGTATGTCAAATCCCATCCCCTTCCCCTAAATAAGCCCACTGAACGAGTTTTTTTTTTGTTTAAATCCTTTTTGTGTGTGTGGGGGGGGGGGGGGGAGGATGGAGGGCTTGGAGAAAGATGTTCATTAACATATCTGCTGCCTTTTACTTTGAGAGAAGTGACCCCCCCCCCCAAAAAAAAAAAACCCTATACAAGTTATCAAAAGGCCAGATGTACTAAAGATGTTCTTCAATTCTGTGTATGGGACAGTTGCATAATATATAAGCAACTACTTTGTTCAATAATGCTGTCATATATAAAGCATCTTTCACTGGTGTAGATGTTAACTACTCAACTGTTCCTACCCTTTGTTTGTTAGATACTTAGCAGCAGCACTATTTCTTGCAATGCTTCCAGCAGGTGATATATGATCTGTGGTTACACAATCACCCAAATATAACAAGACATGGGCATTTTCGATGGCCTGAAGAATAGGTTCTTTGGCCTAAAAAAAAGAAAAGAAAAAAGAAAAAATATTAAACAGTAACAATGTATCACAACAACATGACTAATGATTAAAAGGTGCATTTTTCATATGGATTCTCTAGGTAAAGGCACCCCTGAAAATTACCCCCTTGTGAGAACACAGAAGGTAGAGTTACGGCATTTCTTTTTTTGGTTTAACTTTTGAGTTCCCCTCCAAGTAAATATGTGACATCAGCCACTGCAGAATTTTCAGATGCAAACTCCACTAGGAGTCTGTCTTTGGAAACCCGCTTAAGCCTTGTGGGTACAACATACCTTTAAGGCAAGCAAGCACCAAGAAAAACTGAAAATTAGCTTCCCTACCTCTGCTTCTAACTTCTCAAGCAGAGGCTTCCATGGTAGGAATCCTGCAATCAGTTAAGTAACCTACACCAAGCTTAGTGGCAACTGTTGAAACCTCATTGCTTATTTGGATGCCTAGAAACATGGAATATGATGTGTATGTTTATTATAAAAATGTAATACACCGTCTGGCCTAAACAGATCACAGCAGTTAAAATACAATTACAAATTTAAAAGAACACCATTGTTATTGACAGGAAAGACCCAACAACATGCTCTCAAGACACACACAACCAGAATATTCACATAGGAGTAATAAATCCTAAACTCTTATTCAATAAAAGAACAGGCCTGCTTAAAGTAAAATGTTTTGAGCATAGTCTTAAATTTCCTAGTGCCATAAATGAGGTGCAAAGCAAGAGAAAGCTCTTCCCCTTGCTCAGTCTAACCTAATTCTAGTTCTTGGAGGCTCAACCATCCTGAAATCCTGCATCGATCTAAGGACCATTCCTGCAATAGTTAAGGTACTTCAATAAGGTGGTTTTAACTCGTAAAATGCTTTGCGAGTCAAAACCAGAATTCTAAAAGAGATTCTAAATTTAATTGGCATCCAGTGGTAATGCCCAAATAGAGGGGAGTCGTCAACCTATTTTTTTTTTGTTTCCTAATAGCTTAATTGCCACATTCTGCAAGGTTTGCAATCTCTTCAATTTATTACCTAATAAACCTGCATAAATCATATTAGCATAATCTAACTTGATGTTAACAAAGCATGTACTAAAGTATGTAACACTTTCTTATTAAACAGATATTTTAATGATTACAATCTTCTCAAGATTACAAAACCCTCTTTTACCACTATGTCGACCTGATTTTCAAACATTAATCTGGCGTCAATAAGTATTCCCAAATAACGGAAGCATTCCACTGGCTGTATTGGATTATCAAATATTGGTGACACCTTAGGTCTATCCCAATGTCCTGTAATCCAAGAAACCTTAGTTTTTATCAATTTAAAACTTATTGATGTTTAAACAAGCAGATACAGCTTCTAAACCGTTTTGCACTCCTGAGATAGTCAGTGTGTGTGGATCTATCTGTGCTAAAATTAGAATATCATCCGCATAACAAAATGCGCTCAGACCCTGACTCTGAATCAATGTCTAAAGGGGACTTAATTAACATGGGGGACAATACAGAGCCTTGTGGGATTCCACAGTCCATATTAAAGTCTGAAGAAAACAAGAAATTTTGAGATACTTGAAACGTTATTTGGCTCAATAGTGAGCCAAATCATTCTAATAGTACCCCTGCAATACCTATGTCTTGCAAACATTGTAGTAGAAGTATATTTTATTTACTAGTAAAAAAGGCCCGTTTCTGACAGAAATGAAACGGGCACTAGCAAGGTTTTCCACGGAATGTGTATGAGAGTGACTGTGTGAGAGAGAGTGAATGTGCAAGTGTATGTGTGTGACAGAGAGAGAGTGAGACTGGGTGTGAGTGTGTCTGTGAGAGAGTGTGTGTGTGTGTGATTCTCCTGTCTCCTGCCCCCCCCCCCCCCCCCAGCCACCCAGCGATTCTCCTTGCTCCCGATTACCTCCATCGAAGCGGCCGCGTTATTGAAAGTCCTGCCCGTCTGTAGCCTTCCCTTTGAGTTCATTCCCTCAGAGTCCCGCCCTCGTGGAAAGAGGAAATGACATCAGAAGGCGGGACTCTGAGGGAACAAACTCGAAAGGAAGGCTGGAGACAGGCAGGGTTTTCAATGACGCGGTGCTTCGACGGAGGTAATCAAGAGAGCAAGATGGTTTTCAATGACGCGGCTGCTTCAACGGAGGTAATCAAGAGAGCGAGATGAATCGCTGGGTGGCTGGAGGGGGGGGGGCAGGGGAGTGTGGAGAATCGCTGGGTGGCTAGAGGGGGGGCAGGGGATCAGGGTTGTTCGGGACGGAGTAACGTTTGTTTGCGGGTTGCTATAGAGCCTTCCCTTCCCTCCGAGGGCAGTGAGAGCGAATGCGATTGTCTGCGGTTGGTCCCTTCTCCTTCTGACGCCACGAGGGCGGGGCGATTACGAACCGCAGGAACACTACACGGCTTCACTGCCACGCTGCCAGCTTCAGAACGTTGGAGGTGCGAATTATATTAGATTTATTTTATTTATACCCCACGTTATCACAACAGATCGGGTTCAATGCGGCTAACAATTTATTGTAAATAACAGTACAAAAAGTGATGTGGGATAGTATACATTAAGTAGCAATAACAAAATAAATAAGGACTGAGTAATTACTATATGTAATCTGGAAACAAATGCTAGACGCAAAAAGGTAACAATTTATAATCATCCATGTATAACAATTAGAATGGAACTGATAAATTGAATAATTATACAATTAGGGGTTTAAATTATGATCATCAGTGAGAAATTGCTTAAAACAGAGAGGCTTTAAGGTATTTCTGGAATATCAAATAATTAGGTTCCCATCTGATGAATTTTGGGAGGGAATTCCACTATTTGGTACAGAGTTGAGAGAATCTACATCGACTTGAAGATCACATTTTTGCAACTGGGATAGTGGAGGGTTAGATAATCTCTTGAACCAGGGAGAGCATTGTGAAGGGGGAGACCAGTTAAAGGTTGCATATAATCAGAGGTTAAGCCATATAAAGTTTTGAAAACAAATGTACATAGTTTGAATGTTATTCTGGCTTTGATTGGGAGTCAGTGTAACTTTATAAGCAAAGAGGCTGAACTTTCAAATCTCGTATCCTTGTAGACTAATCTGGCTGCTGTATTTTGAGCTGTCTGCAGTTTTTTCAAGGAAGTTTCCTTACAACAAGCATAAACAGCATTGCAATGATCAAAGTGACATAATACAAATGCTTGTACTAAAGTTCTAAACATATCATTAGGGAAGAGATGCCTGATTCTTTTTAGTTTCCACACTGCTTTAAAGGTTTTTGTGAGGATTGCTTGGATTTGGATGTTGATTAGCATGTAGGAATCTATTAATATACCAAGTATCTCTAGTTGAGACTCCAAAGGATAAGTTACATTAACTATTTGTGAAGTTGTGATATATGATATGATCTATCAAGTCAAACGCGACAACAAATCCAATGATATTGCAAGGTCAATATATCCGTTATCTAAATGCTCATAAACTTCATTCAACATTGCTGTAATTAGTGACCAAATGATCTGCTGCAGGCCCAAGATGGGCCAGAAGGTACCCTCCTTGCTGGGAACCATGAAATATGCAATAACTCTTGGCCAATTTCCCCTAATAGTACTGATTAGAGAACAGTCAGTTGAAGCAGCCTAGTTAGGATTTATCATAGCACCTCCCTCTTCATGGAAGTGTAAGCAGGGATTCCAAGAAAGCCAACTCCAAAATACAGTCATGTATGATTATGTCCATTACCCAATCAGCTGAGGAAAGTCAGGTCAACTCCTTATAAAACTGGGATAAGTGCCCAGCACTGTTCCCTCTAAACTGAGAGGGAGTCCTTTATCTATAGTCCTGCCAGAGTGGGGTGCTGTTTATCACATTTTCATTAGTGAGAGACAGGCAAGCTCTCAGAACTCCCGGGAACCTGCCTGTTCCTAGTGATTGAAAAATATAATATGGAAGCATCACTCCCCACTGGCAGTGCTGGCCAGCTCTATACAAACCTCAAACAGTTAGCCCACCCCAGACCTCATGGCTAAGCACAAACTAATGAAGGCCCTTCAGGTCCTCCACTTCCTTTCACCATGTCTCGTGCTAAAAAAGGCTGACCTTTGACATATGGCTAGAACCGCTGCAAGGTTATAAAGCTTAGTTTCGCAAAGCTTACTCAACTCTGGACTTGGATTTGAAACTTGGAATACAAGAGGAACTCTGGTTTGGGGAACCCAGACCCAAGTCCTTAACCAGCTTCCTCCTATAAAGCAACTTGCCTCGGAAAGGCAACACACTCAAACGTGCCCTTGAGGACAAATCCGCTGGCTAGTGCCATAACCACAAACAGCTAGAATTACTATGTCTTTACATAAGGACCATGAACTATGTCCCTGACTCCCTTTGTGCAGCAGCCATAATATACAGCACCACAGCCCACAGCACCAAATATACAGGCTTCTGATTTTTCACAGACATAAAATTATTTTTATCAAAATTTTTCTTCTGTCAGTAAATTAACTAATTTAGAGGCCCTTTTACAATGTGGCAGTAGCTGTACCGCCAATTCACCCTGTGCCAAATCAGTCCTACCACCGAGCTTGCTCAGGGGCCTGGCGGTTGTTCCGGGTTCTGATGCGTGGTGATTAGGGCACTAGAAAATACTTTTGTAGTTTTTAGGGCAGAGGGTGTGCCCCAACGAAATGACCGCATGACAAGTGTTTAACTTACCACATGGCCATTTCCTTAAAAAAAAAAAAAAAAAAAAAAAAAAGATTTTACTGGTGGTGGTAAAGGGGGGGGAGGGGGAGCGCCTTGGTGTGACAAACCTTCACGCTGACGCCACCACAGGGCCCCTTTTACCACCATTTGGTAAAAGGGCCTTTTAGTAATAGTTGGCAACCAGCAAGAACCATTCAAAGGTTAGTTACATACTAGAGTGGGGTACATAACCTCCGCAAACTTCTGTAAGAGCATCCAGGCCAGAATACTTTCACCTTCAAGTACTCTGGGGACCTTTTACTAAAAACTGCTAGTAAATGGACTTAGCATGCCCTAATATGGGATTTTCCTATGCACCAAGCCCATTCCTATCACAGTTGAGTCTGTTTAGGAGGTGCTAAAGGCTCTCGTTATGGATGGACTAACCAGTTTTCACATCAGTGAAATAAGTGTGCTAACACTTCCATGCCCCCCTCCCCCCCCCCCAAAAAAAAAAACATCTGAATGCTTTGCAGGCGCAGATTGCAGGATTAATGCAGAACACCTTGGCACATCCTGTGTTAGCCAAACACACAGTGGTACACAATATAGTACTGTATGACTGTTACTCTGTATTCCTTCTAGGATGATCTCAGATCTATAGTTCCACAAATCTTCTGAAAAGAAAACCCCCCAATAGCTTTGGGTTTCTTTTCTAGATTTGAAATATTTCAACATGTAACTTCAACATCCTGTGTTAGGCCATTTTTCCTGAATTAACCATGTTGTTAGCACTTAACGCAATTTAGTAAAAGGTGGTGTTTGACTTAATTGTAATACTGGCTTACATAAGAAAGAGTAGTCATTCATTTATCTGTCCATCTACTTTCCAAGATTTGCCATGGTGGCTTTGTTGAGATGCACATTTATCCTTTCATAAGTTTTCAGTTTGCTAGGGTCAAGACGACCATAATACTCACAAGTTTATCAAAAAACGAAGGACACCTGATGTAGGTGGACTTACAGTCCCATGGAAATAAAATAGAATCCGGTGCTTCAAGGAAATTCCATCTCTTATTTTTTTTCTATGAAGGTGAAACATGATATTCATGTCAAGAAAATGACAAAACACTTCACTATTCATTTCATTTAAGGAAGACGCAGAATACAGAAAACTTCTTCTATTTTAAATTTAAACATGCTTCTGAGTCCTCACTCTATCCCCTCCCTAGACAATCATACCCCCACAAACCTTGTTTCCCTATTGATTTCAAAAACTTAATTTTGTAGCTAGAATGCCCAGCCCTCTTGACTCAAGCATGAGGTGAGTGAATATAAGCTGTAGCATTTCAGATTTACCCTTTATACTTTTAAATATAATTATGAGTGTATGTGAAAGATGTGCAATTAAACAGTAGCTAGGACTGAAATCCTGTTTGGTACTTTTTATGTTTATTATCATGTGCCCAATATTGGTGCATGTAATTTTTCTGTGTTCTGAAAGAATCTTTGACATGAAAGCACTGTAGGATTCTTCAACACTGCAATAAAACTCACTGACAAGGAAGCGTTCTGAATAGTGAGGCAAAGACAGGGTATTAATGATAGACACCTCAACCAGGGGCCACTTATTATAAGCCTCTAGAAACTGATTTAATGTCAAAGGTAAACACACACAATTAAAAACAGTTTCACAACTGTGGTGTGAACACAATTCCAAATTTGTCACAAAAGTACATTTGTCACTGTTCCACTATAAAAACCCATTTTCTCAAGAAGGGGTTGTAAAATACTGAAGAATTTAACTATATGACCCTTCTTAATTTTTTTTTAAATTTAAGTAATCCTATTGCTCCTGATGGTGGGAACGTGATCTTTAAAAAAAAAAAAAAGAATACAAGGAAATTACACAGAGTTCAATACACATGCATGGATGGAATACAGACTGATAGGGCTCCATAAATCAGGAAACATATCCTGTCAGCTGGTCTGCACGTGGCACATCCGCATAAAGTTTCCAGAGATAGCTTTTAAACTAGACTACTGCTGTTGCACTTGGTCAGGAGGTACACGGGGAGAGGGGGTTGTCAAACCGATTTTTGATTGTAAACCGCTTCGATGTGTTTTCAATTAGAGGCAGTATAGTAAATCGATAAACAGTCGCCAAGTTATAAAGGTGGTCATTCTATATGGCACACATCATTTACATTTTCAATCTCTCTTATAGGCACATTAGAATTTCCCTTGATGTTGGGATTTATACACTGCTAGGCTTCCCCCTGCTCTCTCTTCATAATTGATAAATACATACCCCCCATGATATTCAGCGCTCCTGGCCGGTTAAATAGCTTTAAGCCAGTTAAGCACTAATATTCAGCGCAAGATAGCCAGCTATCTAGGCTGAATATTAACAATTAGCGGCTAGCCTGGTCACCGGCCATGCTGTGCGATATGGCTGGTCAGCGCTGATATTCAGTGACTGGCCAGCTAAGTTTGGCAGCCAAATGGGGCCGCCCTAATAGCAGGCTTATCAGCCAGCGTTGAATATCAACTTGGCTGGCTACGTTCATAACTGCCAAAAATAAACCAGATATTCAATGCCAGTCACCTGAAATGTCACCACATCGAATATCTGTCATCGCCACCGACTGCAGGAATTAGCCCGGCTAACTCCCGCAGTCTGAATATTAGTCCCATACTGTAACAGGTTAATTTTTTCTGCCCACGATAGAAGTTAATACATAAAAAATACATGCTGTCACTTTGGGTTAATGGTACTGGTTTGCATATGGGAATTCGTATGCTTAACTATTCTGGCCACCATAAAGGTAAATATCAATTTTACAAACTATGTGAATGACAATAAAAGCTAGAGGGAGATTAGGTACCCTGCACTTTTACGAAGAATTAAAAAGATGTTCTTTAGCTTACCTCTATTTTTTCTTTCAATTCTCTAAACATGGATGGTATCACATTCTGTTCCTCTACTTGATGAAGCTCTTCTCGACTGGGCCAAATATCATGCAAATATACTTCTTTACCATTCATGTCTGTTCCTGAAAAATTATATAAATTGCTGATAAGCAAAAATAAGCAATGCATCTCAAACAGATTATGAAAATATGAACACAGGTGGTGCCTGTAGTCCAGCTTGTTGAAAATGGCGTAAACAAAGAACAAAACAAAACCCTGCAGATCTCTAATGTTAACTTCATGGTTTTCAGTTATTAGGAGAAATGTTTGGCAGCTGAACCTTGTATTTGGAAATGTTTGGATAAATGCTATAGGGCTGATATTCAGACCGTGGGAGGGAGCCAGGCTAACTCCCACAGTTGGAGGTCAGTCCAGATATTCAAAGCCCTCAAACTACTAATGTACAACAGCCCCTTACTGCATCAACTTTACAACTCTATCAACCTGCAAGGGCTTCTAACGTAAATCTTTTAGATATACTATCATTTAAGGTTATTAGAGAAGTATCTATGCCAATTTTCAAAGTTTGGGGACCTGAATTAGGGAATGAGTTGCCTCTGGCCATGAGAACCATAACAGCTGTAGACCAGTTTAAGCACAAATTTAAAATATTACTATTTTGACAAGCAAACAGAGAGTAAGACACCGCTGGATAGTTATCAAATCAATTTTGGAGTGCACTTTGATGACTATTTTTATGGAAGAGCCAAGTATGAATGAATTTGGATTGAGGTGATCATGCTATTTGTATTACTGTTTATTCTGGCTTTATCATTGTTTTTACTACTGTGAATATTTGTAAGCCGCCTAGAACAATTTGAATTGAGTAGGTTATAAGTATTTTAAATAAATAAATCAAATCAATCCATCAAGCCAGGTCTAGCAGTGGGGCAGATGGGTGATCAGCATCTTCAAGCTCCCCTTCCCACCCCACAAAACCAATTCTCTGTCTATTCATGTCCAGACACTGGTCCCTCCTGACACAATGGAGACCGCAGCCACTTTCACATGGATTCACTTTTTGCACTCTTTCCCCAGTTCCCCCTCTTTGTCTACTAAAACTGAAAACCTCAGAGGTAGAGGAGAGCGGAGGCAAGGCAGAGGAGCTAGCCCCTGCCATCAGACTGGCCCTGCTACCCCAGCTGATCTGCAGAGGATCCCAAAACCAAACATGTGCTTGATTTGTCATGACAGCCTGTAGACCCTGTGCCATGAGCTGGGGTTACTACTACTACTTATCATTTCTATAGTGCTGCAAGGCATACGCAGCGCTGTACACCATACACGAAAAGACAATCCCTGCTCAAAGAGCTCACAATAGGCCTAACCCTAGGAGCTGACCATGAAGTCCTGCTGCACCAATTTAGAAGTTGCAATTATTTGCTGAAGAAAGAGAATACAATGACTAACTGGAAAGTCCAGGGCTGTACTCCCTCCATTATGGGCCATGTACTTGATATACCGTTTTCTATGGTACAACAAAAGCAGTTTACATTATATTTTTTTCTCTGTCCCTATGTACATACATACAGAGAAAAGTGTGTGTGTGTGTGTGTGTGTGTGTGTGTATATATATATATATATTAACCCTCCATTGCCCCATGTAAGCCGCATTGAGCCTGCCATGAGTGGGAAAGCGCGGGGTACAAATGTAACAAAAAAAAAATATTATATATACACACAAACACTTTTCTCTGTCCCCAGTGGGCTCACTATTTGTTTTCTGTACCTTAGGCAACAGAGGGTTAAGGGACTTGTCCAAGGTCACAAGGAGCCTTAGTGGGAACCTAACCCAGCTGCCCAGGTTCTCAGCCCATTGTATAAAGCTTTAGGCTATTCCTTCACTTATAGTGATGAAATTGCTGGAAATCTGCTGCATCTAGAGTAGCCAAGCAGGAGGATAAGAAATATGCTTTAATGTACATTCATGCAATTAGATAAAAAGGCCCTTTTATTGGTACAGAGGTAGTGCACATAGGCCCATGAAGAGAGGTAAGTGAAAAAGGATTGCTGCCACCATGGTGGCCCCTGCAAGTGCTGTGGAGTGTGAACTTTGGAAGTGGTAGCCCTCCAACCTAAGGCTTAGAAGGGTTCCTTAAGCTAACATTCTCTGCGAGGGTGTGGGTGGGGCAGGGTGGAAGGAGGCTCAAGAAGGGAAAAACGTGAAATATATACACACATATATACATATACACACATAATTCCCTAATGTGTCTATCACACATGAACCTTCTACTATACCACTTTGTATCTGTTATACCGGAACTGGCGATCGCCACCACGGTACTATGTAAGCTACACTGAGCCTGCAAATAGGTGGGAAAACGTGGGATACAAATGCAATAACTATATATATCTATATCAATACATACTTACCCAATGGCTCAGTATGGAAATCTATGTTCACTGTTCCTGCTATGGCATAAGCAATCACCAACGGGGGAGAAGCAAGATAGTTGGCACGCACACAGTCACAGAGACGACCTTCGAAATGTCTGTTACCAGACAAAATGCCACATGCCACTAGGTCACCCTGGACGGCAAAATAAATACATTTTGGTTTAATATAAAATACCTTCTTTTTTATATGGGAACTATTATATAATGAACAAACACCACTTTTGATGTGAAGAAATACATTGCTGCTACTTCAGAAAGTTTGCAAGAGGAAATGTAAATCACTTGCTTAAATTTGACATATTTTATTATTTATTAGTTGTAAGCATTTATATACCACCTAGACTTGGCAGTTTCACTCTGCTCCCTTTGGCCTCCAGCTTATGTCAAACTGGGAAATGAGACTTGGCACCATAATCTTTTGTTCACAGCTATCTAGGAAGTTTTTCTATATTTATATCCCCTCTCAACTTGTTTTAATTCAATCCTTACAGATTAAGTCTTTGGCTAGAGTCATGCACTAGGATTCTGTTCAGAGCTCTGCAATTATGGGCTCTAAATTCAGCCCCAATATTTCCAGTCCCAAATGATACAAAGAGCAGAAAATCTGAGCCAGGAAAAACCTGGCATGGTAGTACACAGCACTGCCACTAAACCACCAGGCTGGCTTTCAAACGTCCATATTTTAGTTCATTTTATTCCAGGAAATGTATAATTTATACGCACAAACACTAGCCAAACATGGCAATGGATGCTACAGTTCACAAATTAATGATATGTATAGGAAATTAGAGGTTTGTAGATGGAAATAAAGATTGACAATTGAGCTGCATAAGATAAGTTACTCAAATAAAAATGAATACATTCATGACCATCTTTAGAAAGCTACTTTTTAAAAATCACAGTAAAATGTCACACAATTATATACTACTACTATTTAGCATTTCTATAGCGCTACAAATCGTACGCAGCGCTGCACAAACATAGAAGAAAGACAGTCCCTGCTCAAAGAGCTTACAATCTAGTAGACAAAAAATAAAGCAAACAAATCAATTAATGTGGAGAGGAAAGAGGAGAGGAGGGTAGGTGGAGGTGAGTGGATACAAGTGGTTATGAGTCAAAAGCAATGTTAAAGAGGTGGCCTTTCAATCTAGATTTAAAGATGGTCAAGGATGGGGCAAGACGTAGGGGCTCAGGAAGTCTATTCCAGGCATAGGGTGCAGCGAGACAGAAGGAGCGAAGTCTGGAGTTGGCAGTAGTGGAGAAGGGAACAGATAAGAAGGATTTATTCATGGAATGGAGTGCACGGGAAGGGGTGTAGGGGAGGACGAGTGTGGAGAGATACTGGGGAGCAGCAGAGTGAGTACATTTATAGGTTAGTAGAAGAAGTTTGAACAGGATGCGAAAACGGATAGGGAGCCAGTGAAACGACTTGAGAAGAGGGGTAGTATGAGTAAAGCGACCTTGGCGGAAGACGAGACGGGCAGCAGAGTTTTGAACTGACTGGAGAGGGGAGAGGTGACTAAGTGGGAGGCCAGCAAGAAGCAGATTGCAGTAGTCCAAACGAGAGGTGACAAGGGTGTGGATGAGGGTTTTGGTACAGTGTTCAGAAAGAAAGGGGCGGATTTTACGGATGTTGTAAAGAAAGAAACGACAGGTCTTGGCGATCTGCTGGATATGAGCAGAGAAGGAGAGAGAAGAGTCAAAGATAACCCCAAGGTTTCGAGCTGAGGAGACAGGGAGAATGAGAGAGCCATCAACAGAAATAGAAAATGGGGGGAACGGGGAGGTGGGTTTGGGGGGGAAAATGAGAAGCTCGGTTTTGGTCACATTTAATTTCAAGTGGCGTTGAGACATCCAGACAGCAATGTCAGACAAGCACGCTGTAACTTTGGTTTGGATGCAAGGTGAGATATCAGGGGTAGAAAGGTTGTCAGAAATCCAGGACTCTCCTAAAATCTCCAGCCTGGTACTGGGTAACTTGGCATCTCTGCTTCTGTTTGAAAGCTACCAACCCATCCTATTGATACATTCACCCTGGGTTTTCTGAGCTATTGTGACTATCAAGACTTGCTAGTTTATCTTGACAGCAACTGCTGTCCTAAGCTACCACCTAGTCTACATAATGGTTAAACTGGTCAGTCCCTTAACCAGAGCTGCCAAGTTACCCATTCCAGGAGGGAGACCCCCCTGGCCGGTCCTGGATTTCTGCGAACTTCATCCTGGTGCATTATGGGACCTGCAGCACTGATTTCAATGGATAGAATCCTAGACTTCAAATACTACACTGCTTTGGGATGTAAGTTTAAAATCAGGACCGGCCAAAAAGTCTCCCTCCTGGAATGGGTAACTTGGCAGCTCTGCTTAACCCACCCGTCAGTAACAAGGTCTCCCACTCACTAGTGCTCTGCTTTTCCAGTTCTCCCTCCCCTTTGCAAGTGCTTTAGTAACAAGAAATCGGCCTCATCAATGCTCCTCTTTAGTAATTATTCAAGGGGCCCTTTTACTAAGCCACGGTAGGCTCTGCACGCATGCAGCACACGCCCAAATGAGACTACCGCCAGGCCAGCGCCCTCCTGGCAGTAATTTCAGATTTGGGGCGTGCCCATAACAGACGGACAAATTATTTTATTTCCTCCTTTGCATGCCGGTTCTGGCAGCAATCAGCGCTTGGAAAGCGCCGACCGGTCACCGCGTGTGTAGTGCGTGAGCCTTTACCACTAGATCAATGGGTGGCGTTAAGGGCTCAGGCCGGCTTTGGGCACACACTGGTTTCACTTTTACCGCAGGCCCTTTTCCCCATCCCATTAAAAAAAGCATCATTTTTTTGTAGATGCAGTATAAAGAAGACACTGACAGTGTAAGCTAGCCAAAATTCACTGTGAACTCACCTGATGGAATAAATGTACAGGTGTGCATGGGGACATAATTTGGTCCTCCTTCCCACCTCATCCCTGCATCTTCTTCCCCATTCCCGAGCACATTGCTATCGTCCCCCCACCATCCCCAACCCGAACTGAGCAATCGTGTAAATTCAAGAAAACGATATTCTTGTTATTTACACTTTATGTTATGCAAGTAAAAAGCGGGAGGGGAGGGGAGGAGTTGCACTATATGTTAAAGAGGGAATTGAGCCAAATAAAATAAACAATCCACATGAAACAGATAGCAGCTTGGAATCATTATGAATAGAAATTCCATGAGTGAAGGGAAAGAATATTCTTGTAGGGCTGTACTACCGTTCACCGGCACAGGACAGAGAGATGAAGAAATGTTTACAGAGATTAGGAAAGCTGGCAAATTGGGCAACACTATAATAATGGGTGATTTCAAATATCAAATCATAAAAAACTTCTACAATATAATTCTGTATCTCCAAGAATGTCATACAATTTAATAACAAAAAGAAGTGGAGAAAAAAAAAAAAGACTTCAGTATTTAAGAGAGGCCCCCCTACTAGTAAGGAAAAGCCTTCATAAATGTAGGGGACCCTTCATAATCATTAACGTTCTAATGAGGACAACGTTCTGAAGTCACTAAAACACTCCCTGAAGGGTTCGTGGTGTGAAGCCACCCAGCCGTCTCTGCCTCACCCTCACGTCAAACGTCATGACGTCGAGGGCGGGGAAAACACACGGATCGCGAGGGCAGAAAAAAAAAACAAACTGATCGCACCCACGCACGGTGCGTTTTAGTATATTAGATTTACCTTTGTGGTGGCGGTTCCGGCAGCGCAGCATCAGGGAAGGAGGCGGCGCTCCCGACGTCTCTAGCCTTCCCTTCGCTGTGTTCCGCCTTCTTCTGACGTCAATGATGACGTCAGAAGAAGGCGGAACACAGCGAAGGGAAGGCTAGACGTCGGAAACACCGCCTCCTTCCCTGACGCTGCCGGAACCGCCACCACGGAGGTAAATTAAAAAAACAAAACAAAAGAAAAGGGATGTTGGGGGGATAGAAGAGGGTGGGCAGCAAAGTTGAACACTGGGAGCAGGAGGGCAGGGGAAAAACGACAGCATGGATGTGAAGAGGGGGGGGGGGGGGGGAAGAAGAGGGCGGGCCAGGCTGGGACATGGGACAGAGAGGAGCATGGATGAGAGGGGGGGGGTCATAGAAGGAAGAGAGGGGAATTACAGGAAAAGGAAGAAAGGAGGGGGCAGGGGACAGAGGAGCATGGATGGGCATGGATTGGGAGGGCATCCCTCAGGGAGAGAGGGAAATTGCTGGATAGGGATGAATGGAGGGGACAGATGGGCATGGATGGATATGGATTGCAGGGCAGGCCTCAGGCAGAGAGGGGAAATGCTGGATAGGGATGAATGGAGGGGGCAGGTGACAAAGAAACATGGATGGCCATGGATTGGGAGGGCAGGGCTCAGGGAGATAGGGGAATTGCTGGAAAAGGATGAATGGAGGGGGCAGGGGACAGATGGCCATGATTGGGAGGGCACGGCTCACACTCTCTCTCTCATATACAATGTCTTTCTGACTCTCACTCTCACACACTCTGTCTCACACTGTATCACATTCACTCTCTATGTGCCACACAGTCACTCACACACTCGCTTGGTCTCATACACTCACTCTCACAGAGAATCTGTGTCTCACACACACTCTCTCTCTCACACTGTGTCTCACATACACACTTGCACACACTCATTCTCACACACACACTCTCTCACAAACACACTCACACCCAGACTCACTCTCTCTCTCACACACTCACACTTTCACTCTGACTCTCAAACAGTCACTCTCACATACACTCTCCTAAACATACACACTCCAAGGAAAACCTTGCTAGCACCCGTTTCATTTGTGTCAGAAACGGGCCTTTTTTACTAGTTTCTCCATAAAACAAAAATGGGCATTCAAAATAAAACTAGACCTCAAAGAAGGACCCAAGTTAAAAGAAACATTTTGAAAAATTTATTATAAGTACTTGAATTGGACAGGAAGATGCTCAGTAGCTCTATCTAGGTTCTATGTCAGCTGAAGAATTGTAATAGTGGTTTCAGAGGTGATCTCTCAGCCAAGCATGGCACGGTCCTGTTCATTTGAGACTTGCCACAATTTAATTCTCTGGGATACATATACTAGTGACTGCAGTCTGAAAACTTGATTTACTCTTATGAGTCACCTTGTGTTGCTCTATTGCTATTACTATACATATTTACCTCTTTTATTGCATGTGCAATTTCCTCTGGTAAAGGAGTAGTGTTTCCAACACATGTTGCACATCCATAGCCCACAACTTCAAACCTGCATTTAGAAAAGATGAAAAATTAGTGCCTTATGTTTAGCAGATAAGATCTCGTTTATCGTTTATTTACTATACCATTACTTCTTACACAGCAAATCAGAACGGTTTATTGCCTCTGCATGTCTGGACTAAGAATCCTGGTGGTTTGTGTATTGGGTACAAGTGCTTTCTAGGAACCATGGGACTACTAGGACTGTGGCCTCAGTAACCTAGAAATCACTAGGGATAACTTGAGAGCAGAAGACTTGCCCAGAGGCGGTTGGGACCTAGTCGGTGGGAGGAGGGTGATAGTGTACAGCACATGCCTAGGTGTAGGCAGACCTGAGCTGTGCTGGAGACAGATCCTCTAAGTGGCTGCAGGGTTAGCCCTAGGCAAGTGGCTAGGCGTTTCGTGACTACTAATAAAAATAAGCTGAAAACTAAATTCACATGGTCAAACCGTACACCTAATAACTTGTGGGAGTTCATTCTCCAGCAACTGCATTACAAACAAACACTCTTATCATACTACTTCCTAATACCTCACTGGGAGGGCTCTGGACTGGTCTGGAGGGAGACAAGGCAAGAAAATTAGTGGGTAAGATCTAAATTTCTCCTTCCTGGAAGATCCAAGATGGCGACTGGAGCAGAAATGACCTCGCGAAGCTCTTGAATACCTGAGTGGTTTGATTGGAATTTCCCTGGTGTTAACATGGGGAAAAGGAAAGGGAAACCAAAGATACTAACCTCATCGAGCCCTGTGGAGACCCCGACTATCCGTCAAAGTACTATGGAAAATTTTGGAATTTGGAGGCAAGGAGACCCAGAATCCGCGACTTCAGAAGTGGACCGTAGCGTTGAGGGAGTTTCTCTTAGCCCTCCCTCTTGTACAGCACCTCCAATGCCAGGTAGTGGACGTATGCTGACGGGGACACAGTGTGCAGGGGCGCCCGACAGGGGTTTGGCTTCTACCACTGATAGAGGAGGACCTGTGGCTGTGCAAACCCTGAGAGGAGATACTTTAGAGGTGAATCAGGCGTTTCAACTTGCTTCCCCTCCCAACCAGGGTTCTACTCCCAGAAGCAATGGAGAAGTGACGAGACCAGCTGTGGTAACATTAGAACTTCTATGGGATGCGATCCAGGGACTAAATTCTTCTCTCCTTCAGGTATCTAACACTTTTAAAGGAGAAATTGTGGAAATGAAACAATCTCTTCAAGCTTTGTCTGACAATGTTGATAATTCCTCTCAGAGAACTGTTTCATTAGAAGGGGAGATAGCCTGTCTGCAAAGTTTTTCTTCATTGGCTATTAAGGACAGAGATGTACAAGCCCGTAAGTTGGAGTACTTGGAGAACCAAGGAAGGAAAAACAATTTGAGGTTTTTAAATTTTCCTAAGTCACCACTCAGCTCTTGATTTGCTTAAGAAATATCTTGGGGAGGTATTGGGAATACCGACTGAGGGTTATCCACCCATAGTCAGAGCCCAATACACTTCCAGACCTACTATAGGACTTCAATCTGATATGAACTTGACTGAATTTCTAGAGAACTTTTTGGAAGTGATAACGGAACGGACTACCCTTCTAGTGACATTTGCATTTGAACCACACAAAAATAATATTTTGCAAATTTATTTCCACCTTATGAATGCAGAGTTTTTGGGAGCAAAAATTTAAATTTTTCCTGACCTAGCCACAAAAAATGACAGAATTCCTGGTTTTAAAACCTAGAGTTCTTAATTTAGGTGGTACATTTATGTTAAAATTCCCTTGCAGGTGTTTAATTTCATTTAATTCAAATAATTATGTTTTTTTTTGGACCCAAAAAACTGCTGGAGTATATCAATTCAAAGGAGGGAGTTTTAGATACCTTGGGCTCCATCTAATAATTGAACTCGCTGTATATCGGCTGCGAACATTTAGCTCTCTGCTTCTCTATTGATTAAATAAATTTTCTGTATTTCTTTATTTCTTAGTACTTGGAACTAAAATTGTGGACAAAGTGGAAATAATTATTATTGCAATTTGTGATTATTTTTCCTGTTAACTAATATTGCGATTGCTTAAACATTTATGTTAATATATAAATGTAAAATAAAATACACTGAACAACAACAACAAAAATTTCTCCTTCCTCATCATCCCTCCAGTATCGGAATTGCCAAAGCAGAATCTAAGTAGAGTGGGCTCCAGACATGACTGCAGACAGAATGCTAGCCCCCAAATATTGCAGCCTATAGAGCCTGCAATCCAGCCTGTAATATTTAACAGGAGAATGCAATGATGGAAGGATCAGCATAAATTCTGCCCAGGAAGTTGCTTGTGCGCTAGTAGAATGCACTTTCAAGTTAGCAAGCACTAGCTTGCCCTGCAGAATTTACACAGATGCAATAGCTGCCTTTATCCACCATGCTATAACCAGTTTTGAAGCTCACTTTTTAGGAATACCAAATAGTACAAGGAAATGGTCCGCGTGCCAAAATTCCCCTGTTCTCCTTAGAAAAGGAAGAAAGCCTGTCGCACCTCTAGCCAACATAGCTGGGACAGGAGACCACCAGTCCTAGATTCTTGAAACATCAAAGAGTAAGACTGACATGGAAGGCCGACATCACCTTGGACCAAAAAAAAAAAAAAAGAGGGCAGGGCAGGACAGGATGAAGCAGCACATTCTCTGCAGATGAGACCAAACGAAACAGCCTGTAGTTCCAAAATTCTCCTGACTGGACAAATAGCTACCAGAAATACTGCCTTCAAAATGATGTCCTTTACGGAAGCTCCCTCCAAAGTTTTAAGCAGTGCCTGAGCTAGGGAGATTCCAAGGCAGAACTACTAGATGCTGAGGGTTCTTACCTTCCACCCCCTCCCCCCCCCCTTTAAGAAAACTGGCCACACTGAGTGGCACTGCCAAGTATCTCCCTGAACTGGACTCATAAACATGCAATGGCTGACAGTTGTACCTTAACGGATGCAAGTGCCAAACCCTCATCTACACCATCTTGAAAAAACTCCAAAATCTCCAACACAGATAGATATAAGGGAGAGATCTGATGCTCTCTTCCATTATGCCTCAGAAATTCTCTACACTTTTATATATGCAGAGGATATGTTTTCCTTGTCTACAGGAGTGGATCACACAGCCAGAATAACCCCTGTTAAGAAACTTCACCCTATCAGTAGCCAATCTGTAAACTCCCCTCCCACCCTCGGACATTTCTGACAACTGAACTGACCCTGGGGAAGATTTAGCTGATCCAGCAACACAATGGGTCCTCCATGCCTAATCTCATGAGATCTCCATAGCATGGCCTTTTTGGCCAATCTGGTATCACCAGAACAAGCAGCCTTGGAAGACTCCATCTTCTGAATGATTCTGCCCTGCAACAGGCCATGGAGGGAAAACGTATAACAAGCCATGAGGAGTGGAAGAGTAGCCTAGTAAAGCTGACTTTGATCCTGGGGAACTGGGTTCGATTTCCACTGCAGCTCCTTGTGACTCTGGGCAAGTCACTTAACCCTCCATTGCCCCAGGTACAAATAAGTACCTATATATACTATATAAACCGCTTTGAATGTAGCTGCAGAAAGGCGGATTATTAAGTCCCATTCCCAATCTATCTTGCAAGATCCTTGGGCTTTTATGCAATCGAAACCTTGGCATTCTTGACTGTTGCCATCAGGTCCATGATCAGGGGGTACCCCAACGCTGAGAATGAATGCCTCAGGCGCAAGATTTCAGTTTCCAGGACCCAACACCATCATGCTCAGGAAATCTGCCTAGACATTCTCAATGCCAGCTGTGTGCACTGCCGAGCATGCTACCAAATGGATCTCTGCCCAATGCATGAGAAGTTCCACTTCCTCTGTCACCTGATGACTTATTTTCTTACATAATTCTTATTCTCTTACCCTAAACTAGTGGCAAAAATGATTCCAGAGCAAAATGAAAGGTTGTCTGCACGCAACTGATAGTTTTGCTTCCAGCTGTGACCAGCAACCCTGGGCCACTGCCTCCTGACAGTGGGCTCCCCTAGCCAAATTTGTATCTGTTGTGGCAATCTAGTTGAGATATTGCGAGTCCACTCCCTTCGACAAAATGGGTGTGCACAGCCACCACTACTTCAAGACTGTTTCGGAGAGGCAGCAGTGTCCAGGCTCTGATTCTGGGCTGACTATTAAGAGCTGACTAGTTACGGACTGCATAGGACCCACTCATCTGGACTGGTCTAGAGAAAAGATAAGGACGTATAAAGTTTCCATTGCACCTGTTGCTGCTCACAGTTCACAATACAAACAGCCATATTAGGTAAGCATAAACAAAGTCTCCACGTATCTAATACACTTATTTCCAGACTCTCATTCTTGTTAACTAGTGCAAATACTGAAGATTCCATAGTTCAGTTAAGATATATTACCTATAGTGTGTGTGGACCTCTCTCTAAACTAGAATCTTTATATAATGACAAGCCAGTGGGCTAAGAACTAGGGAAGCCTGGATCAAATCCCCACCTTTTGTGATCTTGGGAAGCCACTTAACCCTCCATTGCCTCAGGTACAAACTTAACTGTAAGCCATCTGGAGACTGGGTAATACCAACTGCATCTGAATGCACACCAATTTGATAGCCTTTGGGTTTGCACACAATATGTAAGAAATATTTTTTTTTTTTACTGACATTCAACATTAATGCAATAATCTTTTGACCAGACTGCCTGATTTGTTCAATACAAGGTATTATAATAATATAAACCACAGCCATTTCTGTAATGATACAGAAATAAACTATTGATCCAACAGATTATTTCCAACCTGGTAGCTTCCCCTTGCTCCCTTGAGATGCCAGTTCAATCAGAATGGGCCTGGAACTATGTATGAGTCTTCACTTCACAACCTAAGGAATTTTCCCCTTATATAAAACAAAAAAACAAAACAAAAAACCCCCAACTCTTCCCCCTTCCTCCAAACATGCTTAGTCTGATCAACACAGCAACAGACTTCAGAATGGGGTATGTACCAAGGCTCCTCTCAGAACCCTCCCCCCCCCCGGCCAAAAAAAGTGCAAAATAGACCTAAGAAAATCGGCACTGTATAAGGAAATGTAAAATTCCATGGTATCCTATAAGAGCAGTCCAGACAAAATCGGTTGTCTCTCTCCACCAGCAGATATAGACAGGGGAAGAAAGTTCTGGTGCCTCGCCCTTTAAGAGTATTATATAGCATAAAGTGTTCAATATTTCTCCGTCTCCCAAACAGATGGATGTTGGGCTAACAGCCCTGCTCCTGACCTGGTTTATAACTCGTTTCAGTTGAGCATAACTAACCTTTTAGGGTTTTCTGCTCCTGATCCAGTTTTATGTTGTCTCATTATGACTTGGGGAAAATCCACTGCTTATTTCTAGGATAAGCAGCATAAAATATATTGTACTATTTTGGGATCTTGCCAGGTACTTGTGACCTGGATTGGCATAACCTTCTATTAAAGAGGCAGCTGTTCTGAGAGGGAGTAAGCCAAAAAATTGAGTGAGAGTTGTAAGAAATATAGAAATAAGGCATTTCATATAATAGGCCCTAGCTAAAGTTGTCTCTAAAAGGAAAGCATTTCACTGTATCTTAGCTGTTTGAATCATTGCACAAAGGAATCTGTACTAAGCAGAAGGGGGAGGAAAAGGGGGGGGGGGGGGGTAAGAAGTCCACACACACCACTGGCAGACAAGCTTACCAGCTCAAGGCCACACTAGGCCCCAGATAACAGTGAAACAACGCAAGCAAAAGGGAGGGGGAAAAGTCCCAGCTGCTGCTACATAGAACCCTAGCAGACAGACCATTGGCCAATGAGAAAAGCTTAGGGGCAGACACTCAAATGTAACTATAAAATCTGTGGAATCTTATAGAAATCTGTGTGCGTATATAGAGGCAAGCTCCAAGTTAGAGCTGACGGAACACACACTCATTCTTGCAAGGATGATTTGAATAATAAATTGCTTAATTAAGCTTTGACTCATCAATCTGATTTTATGAGTCCTATTTTTGTATAGGTTCTCAGGTTATCTGGGGGCTATTTATAACAGAGTAGAGAGGAAAGAGACAGGCTCTGCGCCCCATAAGACACAAGGGAAAGGGACCTCAACTCCAGGTGCTTATAGTTAGTTCATGAAGGCCCAGAGATCCTCAACCCTCATCTCCCTGTTCAACTAAGTAGACAGCTCTCAGATCTTCTAGCCTGCAGCTCCATGGTTTGTCCTTTACCATCTGCTGGAGACAGAATATTGAGGACAACAGGATGCAGAGTCCTATATAGGGCAAAGTTCATAAGCATTTGTTCTTTCTCCATCTGCTGATGGGGGGGGGGGGGGGGGGGGGAAGCAAATGCATTTGCACTGGCATGGTGGACAATGCTGATACAAGATTTTTAATGCTCTTTGTAGCCATCTCCCAGTTTTTTTGGAAAAGGAAAGGTGGGACCATTTCTCATAAGATTTAACTGTTTTGGTTTAAAACCTCAAATAATATATATTTTTTTACACCCTGGAAAATATTCACACATTGCATTAATTGTCCTGCCACGTAAGAAGAATTAATACCTAATTTCAACAGTACAAAATTCCAAAGCCTTGCCTATAAGGCACTTACCCAAGTTTGCTGAGGTATGGTAGCACACCGCTTGTGCTAAGGTAATGGGTTACCATTCCACTTCCAGGAGATAAGCTTGTTTTTATGTAGGTTTTTACCTTAAGTCCAGCTTCTACGGCTTTTTTAGCCAACATACCTAAATAAGGACATAACCTTCAGTAAAAGGAACTAATAAGTCAAACCTATAAGAATCCACCTCATCCCACACTGGATCATCTTATCCTTATCGTACCTAGCTACTCCCCCCCCCCCTCTTCCCACTTACTTCCTTTTGCTCTTCCTAGGTCAAAGAAGAGAAGCCTTTAGTACACCTTATGCTTTTCCGAGATGTTCAAATTTATCTTAACCAGGGCTGTAGCTAGACCTCGCAGTGGGAGGGGGGCCAGAGCCCGAGGTGGGGAAGGGGGGCACAATTTAGTCTGCCACCCTGCTGCCATCCAACCGCACCCCACAGCAGCAAATACCTTGGCTGGCGGGGGTCCCCCAACCCCTGCCAGCTGAAGCCTTCTCCAGCTCTGATCTCCGGCGCATTCCCTGCTCTGCTCTCTTCCTCCTCACGTCCTGCACGCTCCTTTCAATGAAATTGAGTAAGCTCAGTTTCACTTAAAGGAGTGTGCAAGACATGAGGAGGAAGAGAGAGAGCAGGGCCAGAGACCGGTGCTGGACAAGGCTTCAGCTGGCGGGGGTTGGGGACCCCTGCTAGCAAAATCAGGGGCCCAGATGAAATTGGGGAGGGGGGAGCCAGATGAAATTTGGAGGGGGGAGGGGCACATGAAACCTGGGGGCCCAGGCCCCCACCTACCTACGCCACTGATCTTAGGTTTAAAAAATAAGCTGTGTTACATGAATACCAACACCAGTTATCACAAACTAGTTTTACTCTCAAAAATCATAAACTTTGGAAAAGTGCGATGAACATAGCAATGTGTTAAGATGCCTGGCGTACCTGCTGCCAGCATGACAGATGGATTACAATTGTTTGTACAACTGATTACTGCGGCAATGACAACAGACCCATGGCTCAATGAATACTTGTTCCCTTCATGCTGAATAGGCACAATGGTATTTTGTTTTTCAACAGCAATCTGAAACCCTTTGAAGCCAATCTAGATTTAAGGGGAAAAAAAAGAAACACAAAAAGTAAAAGCCAATATTTATTTTAAAAATATATATACCACCTACAGCATAGGTGGTTTCCAAACATACATACATAATAAAAACAGATTTAAAGCAAATTACAAACATACACAAAATCTCACTAACAGAATTCTTCCCTTCATATCCATATTCCACTATTAAAACATAGCTGCTCAACCCCCCCACTCCCAACAAAAACAAACAAAAAATCTGAACACTACTATGTCCACAAACAATCAAAAAAATGTGGTAAAAAAAAGTTCTCTTCAAAAGATTTTTTTAAAACACTGAATTACTGGCACAGAGATGGAGTTGGCCAGAATGCGCGCTCCATAGTGGAATCCCTGCCACTGAAAAGCAGAAGCTCTTGTATCGGCATGGCATGCTTGTATCATCAAATCCAGAGAAAGCTGCGTAGCATTCTCAGATCTCAACGTCCTTCTTGGATGGCAAACATTCAAAACTTGTTAAAAAAATGTTAAAAAGGCTCAATCACAGGACAACTACTTTTTGTGCCATAGTTTGGAAAAAAAAAAACCAAACCAAAAAAAAACCTCACAAAACAGAATACCTGATACACATTTTACATAAAAGATATGTGACACATTGGTAAAAACTTTTTCCTGTCAAACGTTTATACCTTTATATTCACTACTTATTTGTGGGTTTTGCACCATAAGCTCTAAATAATGAAAAATCCTAGTAGAGGGCACGACAAAAAAAAAAAAAAATGAAGGAAAGACAAGGTTCCCCACTTTAAACTTTTGCAAGAAAACTATAGCTGCTAGGATGCTGGCAATACACCTTTATTCTTAATACCTTACCAATATTTTTTTTTCTGTAGTTAAGATATTTCCTTACTTGTAGGCAAGACACTGCTAGACCTGGAAATTAAGTCTTTCAATTATGCACAGACTAGATACAGCACAGGGAACAGCAGAAGCTCCCAAAGCAGACTTTTCACAGTAATGATACCTAGTACCTATCCACAAAAAGAATCAGCTATTCAGGATAATCAGTTTCTGCACTAGCACACTCACTCACCAGAAAGCAGACAGCATTGGGATACGAGTATTGTGGTTTTGCATACCTTTTCATTTAAGCAAGTTTGAAAATCCTTCTTCATATCCATCACAGCTACTCTGTCCTGTGGTCTCTTAGGGCCACTCACATAAGGAATGATAGAGCTCAGACTTATTTGTATTACCTCAGGGAAAAAACAATCAATCAAGTATTATAAATAGGCTCATCCTACAGAAAGTATCACTTTTTACAGTATAATTATTTATTACATTTGTATCCCGCGCTTTCCCACACATGGCAGGCTCAATGCAGCTTAGTAACATAGTAACAATATAAAGAATTACAAAGTCGTAGAAGAATATACAATTTGTGGTAAACGCAATATTAATATTAGAGATGTTTTGCCAGAAGATGCTAAAAGATATTAAGGTCTAGCACAGGAAGATGTTTTCTTAAAATAAGAGAATACATCAGACTGGTTTATTTCACACACTGGTTCATAGTACACAAATTTTTCATGTTAAATCTGGTGCTTAAACACAAACAGATATAGACATGTACAGATACTACATACATGAACTTTTTATCCCTGTGCTGAGAAGAGCACAGCAGTGATGTCCTGTGGCTAAGAACAATGCAGATCTTGCAATTCTGTTCTTTTGCTGGTTAGTACATGTTGCCATCAAAGCACAGTTTGTCTTTATCTGCCTACTCCTGTCATGCAGGTATTACAAGTATAAGCTTAATGTGATAAATACCTGGGAGTACTCTGGAACTTCAGAACTCTGATCACTTCGAAATAACTTCACAGTTTTAAGATATGCCTGTAAAGACTCCAGTCTCGTTTGGTCAAAACCTGCATGCAATAATAGTATAACAGAGTACAGTAAGCATGCACCTTCAAAAAAACAATTGCAAAACTCTTGCAGCAAGTAGTAATGTGCACAAAAATATTTTTAATTATTACCTGTTTGTTTTAAGTGATTCAGCACTACATTATCAACAGGGAAAAAGCTCACAGCAGCCCCATATTCAGGGCACATGTTTGCTATTGTAGTTCGGTCAGCAACTGACAGCTGGGAAACTCCAGTACCGAAAAACTCAACAAATTTTCCAGCTACTTCGGCTTGTCTGAGATGCTATTTTAACAGGAAAAAAATAGCAATACATTATTCTAAAAGCAAACTGTGTGCACGTTATAGGACAATGCAAAGCAATAACACCTTAATATATTTTACAATATGCTGTGCTATTTGACCAGATTTAACATGTATCAAGAAGAAGCCCTCCGGTTTATAATCTAAGTTTAAATGCAGAATGTGGGTTTGATTACAGGCTTTGACTGATGCTGCTTCGGCAGCCAGGACATGTACAGGGCTCTAATGGGAACTATAATCAAGGTCCGTAAAGAAGGCTGCACCATGAGGCTCATGCTGGGATGAGCTTGCAAAAATAAAATTAAGGAAATTCCCCAGGAAGCCATGAATAAAGCTTTTTTCTCCCAACATGTGAAAAGGGGTGGTGTAGGGTATGACCTGAAATTAAACTGTTGAAGACATAATCATAACATTAAAGGACACATTTATGCTGGTTAATATATAGTGGTAGATCATTTTTAGAATAAACTCAGCATTTTAGGCATCTCAAGTAGATAGCAGTGCTCTTTTCATGAAGGGAGGATACATCAGAAACACAGATATTTCTAATGAAATTTACTTTAAGAAGTTCCAATTTGGAGGGGACTTAAGAAAAGAGTTTAATATACAACAGATTTCATTATGTTAATTTGTTGCTCTAAATTCTCAAACACAGGTTTCTTAATTTGGTCTTCCTAGTCAACAGATTTTTTTGTATTATTTATATTTAGCTCACACCTTTTTAGTACCTGAACGTAACTTGCTCTGAGCTACAATAGGTTTCCCTTGTCCTTGGAGGTCTTAGTATTTGAGGCACTTGAGGGATAAATAACTTGCCCATAGTTACAAGTCTTACTTGTGGGATTTGAACCCTGGCTTCCCTAGTTGCAGTCTGCTGCTCTAATCACTAGGCTACGCCTCCATTTTAACTTACCTTGGTAATACTCAAGACAACATCTATGGAAGTAGTAAGTGGACTTGTTGAGCCTATAAGTTCACATCCAATTACTTCAGGTAAAGTGAGAGTAACTGGCATACCCAACATTGCTGCTTCTGACTCAATACCGCCAACTCCTGGAGGGGGAAAAATTCATTCATGAACCAAATTTGATAAATATTTTTACCTGGCAGTGGTACTTCTATCAGTGAAATAAATTGTTTTTACATTACTGGTCTGTCACTTTACATTGCACCAAGACTACAACAAAACATTTTTAATATAGTAAGATATATTGTCTTTTGCAGGGTGCAAGAGCCACAGACTGACCTTTGCTTTAGATCGAATGGGACTTCACTTTAAAAGCAATGGGCTGAATTTTAACCAGTGGTGGTCAGTGTGTTAACAGACTGACAATGAACAAATGTATTTGCTACTGACCACTGCCACCAATATCAGTTTAGTGTGACAGACGAATAAATATCACCGCTATATATAGTTTTGTGTTGCTGCCCTTGTTCCATTCTACCTTTGCCCCTTCACTAGGCAGATAATGCCAGAGCAGTTAGAGGGATTTTCAGTCCAGTATATTTACTGGTGGCCAATAAACACCCTCCCCACCAATATTCATCGCTATTTAACTGGTGGCCAATAAACACATTACCCCCCCCCCCCCCCCAATATTCATTGCTATTTAACTTGCCAGAATGGCTGCTGACTGGTTAAATAGCGCTTAACTGGCTATCCCCTTTTGAATATTCCCGGTTAGCGGCCAGCTGGTTATATCGCTTGATATAACTGGCTGACGATTTTTAAAGCCAGTTTAGCAGCCGTATTTGGCCTTGTGAAAAGAATATCAGGGGGCGTAGTGAGCCCATGACGAACATGAATGTCTGAGTTTGTCGCTCTCCTCCTCAAGGAGAAATTAGACCTTACCTGCTAATTTGCTTTCCTTTAGTACCTCTGGACTGGCCAAGATTGAGATGGGTTGTGCACGCCTTCCAGCAGGTGGAGACTGAGAAATCTGACTCTTCAGGGAGAGCCAATAAGAGCCCTTGCCTGGCAGAGAAATATCCAGTATATCGTACCAAAACAGGAAGATTCCCGACTGTGCATCTGGAAAACCTGAGCAGCCACTGGCACCAGGCCTACTCTGGACCCTTGCCGCTGCCTTCCGTGCCTACCGCAGTACGGCACCACAGGACTACTATATTGCAAGAGTACAATATCAGGCTATAAAGGTATTTATTTTATTTTTTTAACATAATAAAGAACCTCCAAACACAGGCAACGGAGAACACAGCTTTTCAGAACAAGTGGAAACAAAACAATCTACTGAAGAATGCCTGGGAGGGCTCTGGGCCGGTCCGGAGGGACTAAAGGAAAGCAAATTAGCAGGTAAGGTCTAATTTCTCCTTCCTTAGCGTCCCTCCGGACCAGTCCAGATTAAGACTGATGGGAAGTAACAAAGCAGTAATATCATGGGTGGGACCGCAACAAACCCACAGAGAGGACACTCGCCCTGAAACCTGCATCCTGACGACACTGCATATCCAACCGGTAATGCTTCAAAAAAGAATGCGAAGAGGACCAAGTAGCCACCTTACAGATCTCCAATGGCGGGACCAAAAAAAATGCTCCACCCAAGAAGTAGCCTAAGCCCTAGTGGAGTGAGCTTTCACTCCCTCTGGAATGGGTTTACCTGCAAGAAGGTATGCGGAAGTTATCATCTCCATCAGCCACCTAGAAAGGGTAGGCTTGGAAGCCGCAAAGCTCTTCTGCACTCACCTAATCAAAACAGACGGTCCGACTGACAGAAATCCTCCGTAGCTTTCAAGTAATGCCTGAATGCCCGCTTGACATCCAGACACTTAAGACGACGCTGCTGCTGCTCCTCCAACCCAGAGGAAGAGCACAGAACAGGCAAAATCACCGACAGAGACGTGAAAATGAGACAGAACCTTAGGAAGGAAGGGACAGGGGGCAAGACTACCCGATCCTTAGCAAATTCCAAAACTGGAGATGGACAAGAAAAAGCTTGTAACTCCGACACCCTCCTTGCCGAGGCAATAGCCACCAGAAAAACCACCTTAAGCGTCAAGTCTTTCAAAAGAACAGGATGTCAAAGGTTCAAAAGGAGGCTGAGAAAGGGACAAAAGAACCAGATTAAGGTCCCACGAGGGAAAAATCGTCCCGAGCTGGAGGTCGTACTAAACTCGCTCCACACAGAAAACGGGTGACGTCCGGATGAGCCGCCAGAGACTTGTCGCAAACTCACCCCCGAAAGAAAGCAAGGACCGCCACCTGAACCTTAAGGGAAGAGAGAGACAGACCCTTTTCTAAGCCCCATTGCAAGAAGTCCAAGATATGGGCTACCGACACCCTAAAGGGGGAGGCACCAACCTCGGCACACCACGCCTCAAACACTCTCCATGTCCTGATATAGTTAAGTGACTTAGAGTGATGCCAGGACCGCAACATAGTAGAAACAACGTTCTGAGAACACCCCTTCTTGTTCAAACGTGTCCGCTCAAGAGCCAAGCTGTAAGACAAAAATCGAGCCGGATGAAATATCGGACCCTGAACCAATAAGCTGTGATCCTCTGGAAGCTTGAGAGGAGGCCCGACGACCAGGCACAGAAGGTTGGCGTACCAAGGTCTGCAGGGCCAGTCCGGTGCTATCAGGATTACTCTTCCTTGATGCTCCTCAATCCTGTGCAGCAGATGACCTATGAGAGGCCATGGAGGAAAGGCATACAGAAGGCCCGTTGGCCAGGGTTGTAGAAGCGCATCGACTCCCTGCGCCAAGGGTTCCTTCCGGCGACTGAAGAATCTTGGAACCTTCGCAGTGGCCGCAGAGGCGAGCAGGTCCATGACGGGCATTCCCCAGTGATCTATGACTGCTTGAAACACTCTTTCTTTGAGCTTCCACTCCACGGGATCCAGTGTGGTCCGACTGAGGAAATCCGCCTGGACATTCTCCACTCCAGCTACATGAGCTGCTGAAAGGGCCAGTAGATGAGTTTCCGTCCAGCTCATGAGAAAAGCTGTTTCTCGCGCCAACTGTACACTCCAAGTTCCTCCTTGACGATTTGACAGAGGCTACCGCCGTGGCGTTGTCCGACATGATGCAAACTGATGAGCGCTCCAGCAGAGGGTGAAACGCGAGAAGTGCTAGATGTATTGTTCTCGTCTCAAAGAGTCTGATCAGACAGGAGGATTCCCCCGGTGACCAAAGGCCCTGGGCATACTGTCCCTGACAGTGGGCTCCCCAGCCCCTTAGACTGGTGTCCATCGTGACTATTATCCAGTGCAGAGAGTCTAGAGGCATCTCCCTGGAGAGGTTGGACTCTCGGAGCCACCAGCGAAGGCTGCCCCCGCTCCTGTGCTGGCAGTGGCAACTTCCTCAGCAGGGAGTCCCTCTGCGGAGACCACCTGGCGAGAAGGGACCTCTGCAGAGATGTCATGTGAACTCTGGCTCACGGTACAGCCTCTATAATCGTCATGGAGCCCAGTACCTGAAGGTAATCCCTTGCGTATGGAGATACCAACCACAGGAACCGACGAATCACCTCCTGCAGCTTGACGATGCTGGCCCGAGTCAGAAAGACCCGACCTCTCCGAGTGTTGAACCCCCCCCCCCCCCCCCCCAGATAATTATTGGTCAGTGAACTATCTGCTGCTAAGTATGTATTTTGCATAAGACCTGTAAGTTCTTATTATATTATTATATCTCATTAGGATATCAGTATTGTGATTGGTTGTGTAATCATTCATTTAGATAGTCCGTTTGGATAATCAAATATCATTGCATATATTTTAGTGATAATCTATTTTTGGTAACCAATCTAGTTTTGTAATTGCTTTGCATTTGCTATATTATTTTTCTATTCATAATAAATTGTAATATATTCCATCTGTGGCATTGTTCCTTTCATCAGCACAGCTCTAGCCATAGGGCCAATTAGGTACAGTCATCCCTGTGCAAAGGAGTCCAAAATAATTGCTTTTGTGGTGATTATCAGATATAAAACATACATATATATATATATTCTAATATATCCCTACATATTGGGAGCTCGTCCCGACCCCATGCTTTATGGCTGGGTTCCATTCCCGTGCTTGCTAGTTGTTTTTGTGAGTATTTTGGTCTTTTGTCTGATTTATTATTGCAGCTTCACAGTCGTCTGTTGCCTGAGATTTTATTGCCTTGCCCTGAATATAACCTTTGTCAGTGTCTAGTTCCTTGCAGCTGGTTTGCTGTGTCTCTATTTCTCTGCATATTGGGCTTTTTTTTAGGATTCATGCTGGTTTTTTTTTTTCAGGATGGCATCTCCAATGCCTCTTTTATCTGAACCTGAACTCTCTGTGTTCTCTGCACTTGCGCCCTCGGAAGGTCCAAGCAGGACACTTCCGTTGAGACTCCTTGCTTCTGTTGTTTCGGGGGGGGGGGGGGGGGGGGGGGGGGGGTCTCTAAGGAAAGTGCTGCTGCTTATTCTGCTGTTTTGCAGAATGCCCTGCATTACAAACCTTGTCTCACAGTGGCAGTGCTTTCAGAGTTAGCCTATACTCTCTTTGCTCTTAAGGATTCTCTCATGTCTGATTTACAATCTGCTTTTGCTACGGTTTCTGCCCTGCAGACCTCCAGCTGTCACAGAAGAAAGTAGTAGCGCTAGAAAGTGAGTGTGCCGATTTACAGCAGGTTTTGGAGCGCAGCCCTTCTCCAGCATCCGATGAGGGGGGGGGGGGGGGGGGGGGGAATGCCAACACCCAGACCTCTATTGCCACATGCTCTGAGGGTGGCCAATCTAACGCTGATTTTTAAAAAAAGGTTCCAGAGGAGATCTGGGAAATTATAGACTGGTGAGCCTGACATTGGTGCCGGCCAAAATGGTAGAGAATATTATAGGTGAGTCGGTCGATATTGTGTATCTGGATTTTCAAAAAATGTTTGACAAAGTACCTCATGAATGACTCCAGGGGAAATTGGAGAGTCATGGGATAGCAGGTAGTGTCCATTGTGGATTAAAAACTGGTTAAAAGACAGAAAACAGAGTAGGGTTAAATGGTCAGTATTCTCAATGGAGAAGGACAGTGGGGTTCCCCAGGGGTCTCTACTGGGACCGCTGCTTTTTAACATATTTATAAATGATCTAGAGATAGGAGTAACTAGTAAGGTAATTAAATTTGCTGATGAGACAAAGTTATTCAAAATTATTAAATCACAAGCGGATTGTAAAAACTTACAAGAGGACCTTATGAGACTGGGCATCTAAATGGCAGAAGATGTTTAAAATGAGCAAGTGCAAAGTGATGCATGCGGGAAATAGGAACCCAAATTATAGTTAAGCAATCCAAGGTTCCACATTAGGAGTCACTGAGCAGGAAAGGGATCCAGGCGTCAATGATGATACATTGGAACCCTCTGCTCAGTGTGCGGTGGCAGTTAAGAAAGCAAATAGAATGTTAGGTATTATTAGGAAAGGAATGGAAAACAAAAACGAGCATGTTATAACGCCTTTGTTATCGCTCCATGGTGCGACCGCACCTCAAATATTGTGTTCAATTCTGGTCACTGCATCTCAAAAAAAGATATAGTGGAATTAGAAAAGGTACAGAGAAGGGCGAGCTGTCTTCTTCTGCTGAAGGATCTAGCCACCCTGGCATTCTTCTGGGTCGCCATGAGGTCGATCTCCGGTGTTCCCCACCTCTGGCAGATCTGGAGAAACGCCACCACTGCAAATTCCCATTTTGCTGAATCCAGGAGATGCGAAGAGAAAGATCACCTGTACACTGCTCTCATCTCACCTGCAATGTGAGCCGCCGACAGGCACTGAATGTGGTTCTCTGCCCACTCCAGGAGACTGCTCACCTTGGAGGCCAGAGTCAAAACTCTGTGTTCCACCCTGCCGAATCATGTACATTAGTGTCATGTTGTCAGACAGAAATTGAACCACCTCACCCTCCAGCATATCCTGAACCGCCTCACCCTCCAGCATATCCTGAAAGACCTGCAAGGTGTTCACTACTACTCACACTTCCAGCCTACTGATAGGCCACGCTGCTTCCGCCACAGTCCAATGCTCCTGCATGTATCAGTGGAGACAATGAGCTCCCCATCCCAATAAGCTGGCATCCGTAACTACCATCACCTACTGCAGAGAGGCCAATAGCATTTCCCATTGCAAGCTGGAGTCGCAAACTCCTGCATAAGGTACAGAGAAGGGCGACGAAAATGATAAAGGGGATGGGACGACTTCCCTATGAGGAAAGGCTGAAACAGCTTGGGTTCTTCAGCTTGGAGAAAAGACGGCTGAGGGGAGATACGATAAGAGATCTTAAAAAAATAATGAGTGGAGTGGAACAGATAGATGTGAATCGCTTGTTTACTCTTTCCAAAAATACTAGGAGGCACACAATAAAGATACAAAGTAGTAAATTTAAATTGAATTAGAGAAAATATTTCTTCACTCAACGTGTAATTAAACTCTGGAATTCACTGCCAGAGAACATGGTAAAAGCAATTTACTTAGTCGTGTTTAAAAAATGGTTTAGCTAGCTTCCTAAAAGAAAAGTCCATAAGCCGTTATTAAAATGAACTTGGGAAAAACCACTGCTTATTTCTGGGATAAGCAGCATAAAATGTTTTGTACTGTTCTGGGATCTTGCTAGGTACTTGTGACCTGGATTGGCCACCACTGGAAACAGGATACTGGGCTTGATGAAAAAAAACAAACAAAAAACCTCAGGGATAAAATGGGAGCACAGCAGAAAACTCCGACAGTTACCCCGGCTTGCGCGCCAACAAAATGGCCGCCAAAGTGCTGACAGCACCCTGAGACTAATCCGCAGTTCACTTGCATAGGCAAGCAAACCAGAGCTCCCTGACCGAGAAACCTGAATACTGTGGAGAGCCTGCCCAGCTAGCATAAAAACTCTGCATTGCTCGGTGCTTCAGGTGGTAAGAGCAGCAAAGAATTACCTTGCTGCCATTCCAGGTACCGGAAGAAAACCGCTACCGTGGTAAGCTGCCCATCAAGTATTAAAACTTAACACTCGCCCCGTGGTGCTATTGGGAGATATGGCAGTTATCTCCCAATAGCACCATGGGGCGAGTGTTAAGTGTTAATGTGCCTCAAAGTCGCTGGAGGCACATTATCTGCCCTCTCCTCCCTCAGCCCCGATACAGGGGGCACCAGTATTTCTCGACACTGCTATTGTGAGAAAGGAGAAAGGAAAAAGGCTGGAGAAGGCAGAAAAATAGGGGAGGGACCTGGAGGGACCAGGTGTACTCCCCTTAAAGGCGGCACCGCTCAGCCACACACCCCTAGCTCAATTGGACTGAGACCCCCAGAACAGGAGCTGCTCACAAAAGAAACCAGGAGCTCATGAGAGATCATCCATCCGCTTGCTGGAGAAAGAGAATACTGACTGACCAAAGAGCATTCCATCCTATACGGCAGTGCAGTTCAGTGCTCTCCATCTGCACGTGCTGGTAGATGGACACAACCCATAAGTCTTTGGATTCATCTGCTGCTGACACCAAGGAATAAATTCTTTATATATTTAGCTTATACCTTTTACATTAGTAAGACACATTACATTCAAATACAGCACATATCAACACCAAAAGATTTTCACACACTAATGTACATTAATTAATGTTATATACTTAGTAAACAGGCTTCAGTGAGAATAATGGGGCTTACATTAAATTACATTTATGGTCATCAGTAAATGATGCCCCTAGGTTGTATCTGAGGCAATGGAGAGAAGTGATTATCCAAGTCATAAGGGGAATCAGCAGGAATTTTTACCCTGCTGTCCTAACCATCACACTAGTCCTCCACTAACACTACATTATGTGGTTGAACAAGTGTGGAAAAAATTTGCACATGGTCAAATACCCAGATTTTCCTTGCAAAAAAACATCTTGACCACCAATTGCAGCTGCAAGGAATAATTTAATTATGTTATAAGAAGGAAGAAACTGATGGTGTTCAATCCTCCTCATGAGCAAATTATGGCAATTAATACAATACATTTTTAGCCAATGCTCTAATAAGTTAGAGTTAATATTTTCAATTTTTAAAGCATTACAATGTCAAATATTTTCTCAGTGTTTAGACAAGTTTGTCAAATGAAAAATAATTTCAGAAATAATTATTTCACTGCACATAAAAAGTTACAAAAAACAGAATAAATTATCAACTTTATCTATGTCTACTTACCCCATCCCAAGATCCCAAGCCCATTCACCATAGTTATGTGTGAATCGGTGCCAATTACACTGTCTGGAAAAAGGAAATCCTCAACTTCAAAAACAACTCTAGCCAAATATTCCACGTTCACTTGGTGCACCATTCCAGTTCCTGGAGGAATTATGGTCACATTCTTAAAGACTTTGGAACTCCACTATATTAAAATACAGAAGAAAAGAAGGAGCATATGATTTCAAGATTCTCACAAACAAAACATCAGTTAGCATACACTGAAGGCTGAACCACCTCTGACACATTTATACTCAAACTAATTTTGAGCATTGCACATCTCTGTTGGCACACATTTATACGCATTAAACTAACTGAGCATTGCCTGTTTCTGTTGGTTCACATCTTTCCTTACTTTCAGCCAAGGGAAAAAATAGTAAAATACCTCAAACTTTGAGAATTTCAAATTATATGCTAATACATTTTTTGTGGCGATAAAAATGCCACAGCAGGCAAATTTTGAATAAAAACAAATAAAAAAAACAAAACACACAGTAATCTCCATAGAATTACTGATTAAAGGGCAAGACGTTGGGCCCTGTTTACAATGGCATACTAGTGTTTTTAGCGCGCAGTAACCATGTAGATGCCCATAATATTACTACGGGCGTCTACACAACGCACACTAAAAATGCTAGCGTGCCTTTGTAAAGGGCCTTTAGTGATCACAGAATTTACAGCAACATTAATAGAAAACCACACAGTAGCGTCTTTAATCTCTCACAAAGAAAGATGTAATTCTCTCAGTCAATGTGGAATGCAATACTTTTTGATAATTCAAAATATTTCAAAATATTTGTCTGATGCTCAGACAGCCAATTCCAGAGTGAGGTCACTAGCCATAATAAAAGTAAAACACCATATGAAACCAAAATAAAAAGGCACCTTCTAAATCAGAGGTTCCCTTTGAGCTTGAGGACCAGGCCAAACAGCCTTGTGATCGGATGCAAGTCTCCATATACTTATCAGGAGTCAGAGGAACAGAAATAAAATACGTTTATCCATGGAGTCAGAGGAACAGAAATAGAATTAGTTTATCCATTTTTGTTTTTATCTTGGGACCCTTCAGAAAAAAAACTGTACCCACTGTGCTTTGCACAGTATTTCGTTACATGCACACAAACAAGGTATAAAATTACGTTAGAAAGCACATGCAACATTTCTTCCACGCTCCATATATCAATAATGTCAGCAAGCAGATGAAGCAGTGATGGCACCATGTCTCATTGTTCCTTTTACTCTCTGGTGACAGGAATGTTTGCTTCAACTGCTTGCACTTATATCCCACTTCCTACTCTTAACATATATGGCCATATGTACACACCAACACTCAAATATGGATGGAGATGCACACCCTTCCCAAAAGCCACTCTCACTAATATGAAATGACTAAAAAGGGGGGGGGCACAATGGAAAAAAAATGATTATGAAATTCTTGAAGCAACTCTTCTGTTGTTCTATGGAGCTTCTTAAGTAGTCATGGGAACCATAATACATCACATACCAGAATAAGACTAGTTCAGATTAGCAAAAAGGTCATAGGATTGTAGGGGGTAAGACCCCAGCCACTGTAACTAGTACATTACAGATGTTGTCTATACTATGCTGGTGAAGCTGACTCTCCAGATCACCGAGATACAGTAACTATGAACTAAGAAAGCAAAGACTTTGGCTGTTTAAACATGTCTAGGCAAGCCTGCTAAAGAAGATACCCAAGACCCTGTTAACATTGCAGACTGGCTGAAGACAAAGAAATGTAAAAGGCTCTCGGTTAGATTGATCCCCCAATACCGTTCAGAGACAGAGTTCCAGGAAATGCATCTAGAATGATGTCAAGAGACATTCTTGTGGCTTTTATAAACCAGATGCCCTTTTAGATTCCTCCCATGGGCACTATGTTATAAAATCAGGCCCTTACGGGCTAGCTTAAGAGTCCAATTTGTGATTGCACCCAGTTGGTGCCTCTCAGTTGGAGAAGTCTTGAGCAATGGTTGGGATACACACACACACAAAAAAAGTGGGGGTCACTGCAATTTTGGGTGGAGTTAAGAGTCATTAAAATTGTACTGACTCCAGCTTCAAAATAAAAACTGACTCTATATATGGTAAATTTATCATTTTATATAAGTCCTGGATATAAATTACTGGTAAATATACTTATGTTACATTACATTCTAGTCTTATATTCTGATGTCAGTTCTAGGCGGATTACCACATAAAGAACCTAGTTTCACATCTAGGAATAACAAAACTATAAAGCAAATAACTATATCTGATTAAAAAAAAACCTACAACCACCAAGCATAACCAGATAAAAACATTTGTTTTAGAAATCTGGTTTAACATTTTCTGAAACTCCAAGAAATTTCTACAGAATCTTGTGGTAATAGGTAGAGTCCCAAATTGCCACCATCTGATATGATAGAGAAGCAGAAAACTGTTTCACAGACTTCAACTTATGAACTGTAGGGAAACGTAACATAAAAGTACTGCAAGTGTTTTTTGAGCCATGAAGCAGAATAATTAGATTGGTAAATTGGACCATCACTCAACAATATCTTAAAGGCTGTTATTCCTACTTAGAATTGTATTTGTGCTTCCACAGAAGCCAATGGAGCACAGAATAGAAAGCCTTCACTGAATCATACATTTTAGTCCATAAATTAGCTGAACAGAAGTATTCTGGACTAACTGCAATTGGAGATTTAGAATAACTAACAAAACCAATATTGCAGTAATCTAATCTCAGTAAGATCAGAGATTGAACAAAAAGCCTAAAGGCTAGTAGTTTAAAATGTGCTCATGGCTCTAAGCTTCCTGAGAAAACAAAAGGACTTCTTCACAACAACCCGAGTGTAGCTTATACACAGACAACTGGTTGTCAAGTTCTACTTCAAGTACTTTTGATTGTGGTTCAACTGAAAAATTGATCAAAGCCTACCTTAAATGTTTGGTGGAATTTAGGATCATTGGAAGGTCCTATCCATAAAAACTTTATCTCTGTTTAGCTTTATGCGATAAGCCATGAACCAGTCCTCTATTAACCTCATACAAATTTGAACAGACTTGGAGGCGTATTTTCAAAGCACTTAGACTTCAAAAGTTATATAGTAACCTATGGAACTTTGCAAGTTTAAGTGTTTTGAAAATGAGCCCCATAGTGTTCGACCAGGACTCAAGTACAGGCAAACTAACAGTGATATTATCAGTTTATATGAAAAGATTTACCCGAAGTTGGTCTAAGACCACACCTAATGACTGAAAAGATATTAAAAAGTATGGGATAAAGTGGGGAGCCCTCAGGAACCCCCCACACTTAAATGAGCTCCATCCTTCTTTATCAAATAATGATTGGAAAGGAAACCATGGAGCCAACTTACTTTCCCCTGTATACCCAGTTGGTCTAGTATCTGTAGCATTAAAACATGGTTGACTAAGTCAAAAGCACAAGAAAGATCAAACTGAACGATAACTGCACACTGACCTTTACTCAATAAATTTTTTCCATAAGCCAAAGTTCCTATCACTGTTTCCATACTACGTTTTTTCCTAAAACCTGACTGAGAAGCGTGTAGAATATTATGTTGTGTCAGATAATTCTGAAGCCACTCTGCAACCCTTTCGTTATTTTTATAAATAAGACCACAGGAATAAAGAACTCAAAACCAGAGGCAAAAAAGTGTGTCCATCCACCTGCTGGAGATACAGAACTGAAAACTGAGCTGAGACATCTCTCTTGGTATCCAGTCCAGCTCCGTAGTATTTTCTATCTCCACCTGCTGGTCGATGGACACAATTACCCACAGGTTCTGGAATAATGGGAAGCTACAGAGTGGCACTTAAGAAGCAGCAGAAAAGAGCAACAAGTGCAGCCTCATAGAAATACATATTAGGCCCAAGAAGCCCAGAGAGTAAAGACATAGAAAGCTTATATTTTTTCTCAGGATGAAAACATGTCTATCAAACTGAATACATGATGAACAACAACAACATCTCTTTAAAGATTAAAGGCCAAACCTTAAAAAACTGAAGTCTCTCTCTATTCCGGCCAAATTCCATCTCTTGATTTTTTAACATTATATCAGGCCTAGAAGGAAGGGAAAATAAGAATAAAATGCTTTCATGTTTAGGAAGGTCTTATCTAAACAAAGGACTTATATCAGAAAAGAACACTAGCACAGGGGTTGGAAACACCTGACACTTGCCCTGAATATTTGCTGACGTACTGGTCGATTGAAAATAAACACAAGGATCACTTTCAAAATTCATGGGGTGGCTGTGCATATCACATACATTCTCTCACACACACAAAGTGCACACTCTCTCTCTCTCTCACACACAGACAAAGATCAGCACAGCCAGCCCATAAGTTTGAAAATAGCTATAATGCTAGATTGCAGAGGTGTAGCCAGAAGTCGCTTTTGGGGGGGGGGGGTTCCCAAAAGTGGACTGGGAGATCCTGATATCCTCTTCCCCTCCCTGATAGAATATTACCTTTGCTGGTGGGTATGCCAAGCCCTGCCAGCCGAAGACCTCTCCTGCCAGAGTCGTACCTGCAGCAGCACTTATTCAACAGGCATGTTAGAACATAAGAGTAGCCATACTGGGTTAGAGCAATGGTCCATCTAACCCAGCAACCTGTTTCCAACAGTGGCCAAGCCAGGTCACAAGTACCAGGCAGAAACCCAAATTGTGCCAACATTCCATGCTACCAATACCAGGGCAAGGAGTTGCTTCCCCATGTCTGTCTCAATAGCAGACTTTTCCGCCAGGAACGTGTCCAAACCTTTTAAAAGTATTTCCACGTAACTTCCTTGAGTGTCTCCTGGTCTTTGTACTTTTGGAACGAGTAAAAATCTATTTACATCTACACCACGCAGGATTTTGTAGACCTCAATCATATCTCCTCTTATCTGTCTCTTTTCTAAGCTGAAGAGCCCTAACCTCTTTAGCCTTTCATCATATGAAAGGAGTTCCATCCCCTTCATTTTGGTCGCTCTCTTCGAACTTTTTCTAACCCACTATTATCTTGAGATATGGCGACCAGAAATATCATACCATGAAGCAATACAGAGGCATTACAGTATTTTCAGTCTTACTCACCATCCCTTTCCTAATAATTCCTAGCATCCAGTTTGCTTCTTTGGTCGCTGCCGCACATTGAGCGGAATTCAGTGTATTATCTACAGTGACACCTAGATCTTTTTCTTGGTTGCTGACCCCCAAGGTAGACCCTAATATCAGGTAACTATGATTCAGATTATTCTTTCCAATGTGTATGACCTTGCATTTGTCCACATTAAATTTCATCTGCCATTTAGATGCCCAGTCTTCCAATTTCCTAAGGTCTTCCTGCAATATCTCACAGTCTGCATGTGTTTTAACAACCTTGAATAGTTTTGTGTCATCTGCAAATTTAATCACCATTGTTTTGACTTCCACATTATTTACGAATATGTTAAATAGTACCGGTCCCAGTGGCACTCCACTGTTCACCCTCCTCCATTGAAAGAAATGATCATTTAACCTTACCCTCTGTTTTCTGTCCAATAACCAATTCCTAATCCATACCAGAACATTGCCTCCTATCCCATGACTAATTTTCTCAGAAGTCTTTTATAAGGAACTTTAATCAAAAGGTTTCTGAATATCTAGATACACTACATCGCCCGGCTCACCTTTATCCACATGTTTTATTTACGCCTTCAAAGAAATTAAAAAAAAGGACTTCCCTTGGCTGAACCCATGCTGACTCTGTCCCATTAAACCATGTTTGTCCATGTGTTCCATAATTTTATTCTTTATAATAGTTTCCACTATTTTGCTAATGCTGCCTCTCCTGCGCACGCTCAGACCTGAATAAGTGCTTCTGCAGGTGTGACTCTGGCAGGAGAGGTCTTCAGCTGGTGGGGTTTGGCATCCCTGCCAGCCAAGAAAGCAGAGGGGGGTCCTGAGCCAAAGGTGCGGGAGCCCAGGCCTCCCTCCTCCTCTGGCTACGCCACTGACTGACTGGCATACTATTGGTGAGAATTGGATGAAATCATGTTGGTATGAGATAAACTTTCCCTGCACTCCAGCATCTTCACTATTAGCAACACTAGGAGGCTCATTTTCAAAGCAACTTAGACTTACAAAGTTCCATCCGTTACTATGTAACTTTGTAAGTAAGTGCTTTGAAAATATGCCTCAAGGTCAACAAAGGTTGCCAACCCTCATACAAGCAAGTTTAAGACGACTTGTACATTTTGTCACCCTTTACTTACTTGGGAAAATGAAAATAAAAGTAAAAAGTAATTCATTCTTCAAGGTTGGAGTCACCAGTCTGTGCTTTATGAAACTATTTCTAGATATGAAACAAATCTGAAAACATATTATTAAATATTGCTCTTTGCCCCAGTGATAATTTCATTTATCTAAAATTCTGAGAAACCATCAGAAATGTTATCCAATCAGTGTTATTCAGCCTGAAACCCACAAATCACTTGGAGTTGCTCAATGTTTATTCCTAATGCACAGGGTTGTTAAAATTGCACAAAATTAATTTAGTGACAAAATTCAAAGTTTAGAATTTAGTTCTTTTGGAACTTAGTTGAATTATGAAATAATTCAAATTACAAATGACACCTTTATAGTGGACCAATTTAATATACCCATGACTAACGTAGGTCCCCCCCCCCAATATAAATCAAATCAATCCTACATTAACACCTGCTTGAGTATGTCTTATTCTACCACACTCACTGCCTCATATTGGAAAGAGGACCCAGGACCAGTAAAGATCATCCAAGATCCCTGCTTCACAAACCCATAGAGCAAGTCAGACATAGGCATCTGGTATAAGAGATGTTTGTGGGGTGGACTAAGCATTTCCAAATCCTATGTTGTCAGTACTACAGCTCCTGCTTTGTCTGCCAACACAGGCTAAAAACCAAGGCAGGCACTAGGAGGACTGAAGCAGGAACCTGGAGGAAGCTCTTAGCTTGCTGCTGCCATTTCTCCACCTCTTATTGGTCTTGAGCCAGCAGAATGAGCCAATTAACAGTGAAGTGGGAAACACTTTCTCCGGTTCCTGCAGACACAATGGGAAAGGGAGCAGAAAGCAAACAAATTTGTATATGTGAGGGGCAGATCAAAAATAGTGAGCTGGAGAGTTAGTGAGAGTGGGAGTTCAGAAAGCAAGACACCATGAGATACAGAGCAAGAGGTAATCAAGAGTGGCACAGGGGAACAAGGAATGTGTGTGCGAGGAAGAAGACAGCAGTGTGTACGCATGTGTGCATGGGGGAGAGCAAGAATGGAAGCACAGGGGCAAATGGAAGAGTGATGTGGAGTGGGGGTGAAAAGAAGTAAAGAGAGGAAGGATAGCAAATGTTGAGGATTGGGAGAAAGGGGTTAGAAATAGAGAAAGGACCAGAAGTCACAAAATGGACAAGGAGGACGAAATAAAACAAGAAATACAGGATGATAATGTAAGAGGTGGAGGAATGGCAAAAGAAATGCAGATTGCCCACCCCTAGCTTAAGCTATTACGGTCTTTGAGGGCCACAACCGTCGGGTTTCTAAGATTTCCACAATGAATATGATTTGCATGTACTGCTTCCACTGTATGCAAATAGATCTCATACATATTCATTGTGAAAATCTTGAAAATCAGACTGGGCTGTGGCCCTTGAGGACTGTGGTTGCCTACCCTTGGTCTAAGCAGACAAAAAGGAAAAGAAAAAAAGACCCCAGGAAATATAAAAGGAAGAAACAAATATTAAAATATTTGCTGCTTGATGTCATCTGTAGAAATGGCTGCCTGAGCAGGCAGCTCCGCATTATCCCAGATCAAAATGTGAAATATTGCTGCCATGTTATATTGGCATTGTACACGAAGGTTCCCGAGTGTGCAGAACAGCACTTAATGCAGGGAGATGAGTATTAAGAACCGTCAAGCGTCATTGACAAATTTCATTCACTCCAGAGCCCCGATCACGAGCTAAAAGGACAGTGCCAAGATGGTGGAGACCATCAACCCATTTCAGGCTTTGAATAGCTTGCATGGGGAGCAGTCCTTGGGTGCAGCAAGTGAGGATGCGTTGGCAATCACCCCAATGGCTGAAGGAAATAAGGCTGGACTTAAAGGTAGTTCATACAGACAAGCCTGGTCGAGGATCTCCCGGGCAAAATCAGAGATTTGGGCCATAGAGTTGAGGGCTCGGAGTCCCGGCTGGAGGAGCACACAGAAGTGCTAGGCTCTCTGCACACACATCTCCAAGATCACCAACAAGTACACCAGCAGTTGACGGGATAAAAATTGAGGATCTTGAAAACAGAAGCAGACGTTGCAACCTATGGTTCTGGGGACTACTGGAGGTCCCAAAATATACTGGCTGAGTTAATTGTTCAAAAATTAGTGAATGTACTTCTTTCTGAGGAGCAGGCCCCGATGGGTCCCTCTGAGATTCAAATCGTTCGGATGCACTGCGCTCTGGGTGTGCACAGGAACATCATTGTTTGTTTTAGTGATTTTAAAATTAAAAAAGTGCATTCTCCAGAAATGAGATTTTGTGACAAAATTTGTGTGGGACTCCTACCATGTTAGAGATCTATCAAGATCTGTCCTCCACTACACTAAAGCATCGCTCAGAATTGAGGCCCTTCTTAGTGCAATTGCGAGAGTAAGGAATAAAGTATAAATGGCATTATCCTTTTGAACCAGCTTTTTTTATAAGAAAGGTAAATTGCACCAAATTCATAATCTCCATGAGGCAAGTGCAAAGGGCTGCATCTCCCACATCTACACAGCGCTCTTGGTGCAAACATTTCCCATTGCCACTTATTTCACTAATGGGAAGCAGATCTCAGCACTATGTGTGCCATTAAGGACCAGGAAAGAGGATTTAAATATTTTTTCAAGTCTCGATAGCGAGTAATCTTATTGAAAACGGATACAAAATTATGTACAGATGGTACTACATACTGATGAGGCTTCTTAAAATGTACCACCATGGCACTGGGCAGTGCTGGAGGAGTGCGGTGCACACAACGATATGTACCATATCTGGTGGACTTGCCTTCAACTGGCAATCTTTATGACAGGTGCCATTTACCCAAGAATGCAGATTTTTGTCTATTTCATTTTAAGCCCAAGAAAATAAAACCAGAAATTCATAAGCTGGCCATTCATTCATTTACAGACAGTAAACTCTCACTAGCAGCATGTTGGAAACCATTGTCGCTGCCACAGCTAAACAACTAAATTAATTGTCCTGTGGATCTGGACACCTTATGAAACTTGGAAAATACGGACAACAGATTCTGCTTTGGACTCCCAGAGGGGAAGGTAAATTGTGGAGACATTGCTTCACTTTGGGCTTTTTGACTAGGTAGGTATAAGTAGGTGAGATGTGTTGGCACTCTTGGAAGGGTAAAGTGGAGTGAGGTGGGGGGTGGGAGGGAGGATGATTAAGGATGATGACATGTTGGCTAACCGTCTAGAAGTTTTGATGTTGAATGCTGTTGGTTTTGTTTTTCAAATTCAATAAAAAGAAATAATTTAAAAAAAACCCACTATATGAAAATATCTGCTGCTAAAGAAAAGAGAAAGGAGACAAAACAGATGAGGACACCAGAGAAAGACATAAATAAAATAAAATAAAAAAAAACACAATGAATTTGGTAGTGGGGGGGGGGGGGGGGGGGGGGGGGAGACGAAACACTGACTGAAAAATCAGGTCAGAGACATCAAAAACTGGAAAATATATTTGCTAATGAAAAATAAAAAAGTAGAAAGATTTCTTCAAAGAATTTGGGGAAGGAGTAATTAGGGGTGGGAAGGTAGAAAGAGCCTGTGCAGTCTAGCTCCCCGTTCTCAAGTCCCTTTGCTTCAGTCTCCTCAAACAAGGAGAAAAGAAATAAAATTAGACTATTAGACACTTCATTTCTATCTTGAGAGCCTTCAGAGAAAACTGTACCCACTGTATCCTATACAATATTACATGCACCTGTACACACCTACTATGAATCCAGAGAAAGAAGTGTGAAGACTTCCAGGGATCCAGAACATCATAACTCAAATATACAAATTGTAATTGTTCAAAATACTAAAATTAATTCAAAATCATCTTCTTAGAAATAAGACTAACCCTTCTTGTAGTCTGAAAAACCCCCCATCAATCCTAAGTCAGACAAATTGAATGCATGTAGAGTCTCTTACTCAGGCACAGGCTGCAGGTGGAAAGGACAAAGCAACGGTGTGTTTTCAATCTGTGCAGAAGTCTTTCCCTTGCCAGGACTTAATTCTTCACCACTACAAGGGCCTTTACAGCTACTCTGTCCTCTGCATTGTGGTTTCCGAATTGGAGCTTTAAGTGGAGATGGCTTTGCTGGGCCCCTCGATTGCTCACCACCCCCAGGATTTGGTGCGTTCTGTATAGCACTGTTCCAAAGTGGAAAATGGCATTAGCTACTATTTTATTTCAAATTTTACTGCATAATATTCAGGAATACAAGCATTAACTACCAGCAAGTTACATATATGCTGTAGCTGTCAGAAAACAAAGAAGACACAAAAGAGAGGGTAAAACAGCATACAAAATAATACAGAAACAAAAAAGCAACACTGGGCCTTCAGGATTGAGATGTCAAAGTCTCTTATTAATTGACGGATAGACCCGACATGGGCCATGTTTCGGCGCACTGGCGCCTGCCTCAGGGGTCTAGACATAAAATAACAAAAAACAAACCAATATATATCATACAAATCATACATTTGTATGTAGTGCACATATAAAATGAACTTATTACGTATAGATACTTCACTTTAGACTTGCGTTTGACATATGTATAACAAATTAAAATTATACACATAAGAAACATATGCATCCTAAAACATGTATATCTAAAATGTTTTAGAATGCATATGTTTCTTATTACGTGTATATGTGGTTTGTTTTTTGTTATTTTATGTCTAGACCCGAGGCAGGCGCCAGTGCGCCGAAACACGGCCCATGTCGGGTCTATCCGTCAATTAATAAACAAGAGACTTTATCATCTCAATCCTAAAGGCCCAGTGTTGCTTTTTTGTTTCAGAAAACAAACAAACAAAAAAATAAAACACAAACTGCTGTATACTGGCTTTGCAGATAGACTTTTCACACACATTGTATTAGATCTTTTGTATAGATCTGTAACACATAGATCTACCCATCTAAAATTTATGGGGGAAAAAAGTTTAATACATCTGGCATGCAGTATCGAGAACTACTACAGAATACGTAGATCCGAAGCCAATTAAAAAAAAAAATCAAATTTGCAAATACAAGATATATGGAAAATCTGTGAACACTCAAATTATTGCAAATGTGGGAGTATGACATCACAGTTTATGTACTTTCCATCCATCAGCATTTTTGTTCAAATGCTTAACTGCACAGAAATATAAATCTTAGTTTCAATACCATTTGCTGAAATCAATCTGCAAAGAATGATCCACGATGAGATCTGTTAGACACATAGGACTGACTCTTGCAGGATCACCTCCAAGGTATTTCACAGCTTCTCTCATTGCAGCAAAATCTACCATAGCAGGAATGCCACTGATAAGGAGAAAAAAAAATGTAGTTGTCCACATTGTAATTCTTTTATTGTGCTTTCTAAACACTATCAATATAAGTTTCTTTGCTACAGATAACAATGGATTCAAGGACACAATAATATAGATAAAAATGTAATAGATTCATTGTTTTAAGATTTCATGTCAGTAGCTAAAGTTGCAGTTTGAAATTCAAGCCAAAGCAATTCTTCTTGAAAGTGACTACACTTTCAAATAAACTGGTTATAGAATAATAATTTACCAAAAGGGATCAATTTGCAAATTGCATGTGTTTGGGTGGAAAAGTTTCCGATTTGATGTACATGTAATGAAAGGCTTTGGGGTTTCAACTGCCATGTGAAGCAAACTCTTTTCCCAATTAAAGGTTTAGAGAAACTAACTCGCATAAAACCACACTATTACTGCCATGGTACGAAGGGAAGTGAGAATGTAAGAAGGATATATGGCAATAAAGGAGCAGATTAGTGTTGTATGCAGGAAAGGCAAGAGGCCATACCAAAGGGGTGATGTGTCCTAGAATACTGATTTGATTTGACTCCCTTCATACCTAATTTCTAATTTGCCACCCTCACAACCAATGTTCGCCTAGTTCTTGCTGACCTATGTGCGAATGAAAAGCATTTTGTGCACACGTTTTCAGACTTGACTCTGTCTGCAGTATAGCCTATGTTCACAATAAAGAAAGCCAGCAAAAGGTGTGTGCGCGCAGTTAAACAAATAAAAAGCAAACATATCACTTACGTAAAATCTTGAAGAAGAACTCGAGCAGGTAAGAAGGGCACTTCAACTACAGTCTGCTTTGTTTTCCAGTGTAAAATATTCATGGCATCTTGCTTTTTCACAAGGAAGTCATCACAATTACGAACAGCAGCTTCTAACAGTACACGTATACAGTAAGGTAGGCTATCTAGTTAGAAGAAATGAAAGAAATTAAACAAGATATTGCAGTCCAGATTTCTTGTACAATGTCCCTGACTACAAGACCACTCTTTTGGTAACGTGCATGCTTAAAGAAGTCTAACAACTACAAAATCACAACAGAAAAAAAAAAAAAAAGATAATACTTTAGATAGGGCTGCACATTACACTATTAAAAATATTAATTGCAATTCATAATTAACTGCCCTCCATCCTCTGCCCAGTCGGTCCGGTATCTCTCCCTCCCTTCCCAGATCGCCAATGGCTCTCTTTCCCTTTCCCTCCCAGTTTACCTTTTTATTTTGCAGTAAGCTTTCACCCTGCAGCGGCAGCCGTATTGAAACGCTGACTCAGCCTTTCCCTCTGACCCGTCCTGTCCCCTTCCGATGCTACTTCTTTTCAGAAGGGGGCGGGATGGGTCAGAAGGAAAGGCCCAGTGCAGGCTGAGGCAGTGTTTCAATACGGCTGCCAGTTCCAGGCGAAGACTTACTACAAATTAAAAGATCAAGTGGGAGGGGAGAGAGAGCCCTGCTAGTGGTCCAGGAGGCAAATTTATATATATATATATATATATATATATATATATATATATATATATATATAAAGAGAGAGAGAGAGAGAGAAAAATGGGTAAAGGCACAGGGGGGGTCACATATATGAGAGAGAGAAATGGAGAATGGGCGAAGGCATTTTTCTTTTTTTTTTTTGGGGGGGGGGGGAGGGAAGCACATACGAGACAGAGAGGGGGCTCAGGCCCCTCCAAAGCTGCAGTACCTGTTCAATGGCTGGTGGGGAAGCTGAAGCCCCACCAGTTGAAGAAATCAGCTGCCTGAGTCATCTCCTTGCAGTGCCTCAGGAACAAGGAAGACAGCAGAGTACCTCCAGTCACCAACATCTGAACTCCCCAAGCACGCTCAATTCATGCTCAGGTAGTGTCGGCATCGGTGGCTGGTGGCATCCCGCTGACTTCCTTGCTCCTAAGGTAGCACAAGAAGGGAGGGGGACACTTTGACAGTGGATTTCTTTGACTGGCTTCGGCATCCCAATCAGCAAAAGGTATGATATCTAATATGGGGGAGTAGGGAGGGAGAAGAAATGCGTGCCTCTCCAGTCCATCCCTATGCTCCCTTCCCCATGGACTGCAGGCTATGCCCCGCTATTACAATTTTTAACTGAAATTCAGCCCTAATTTTAGACACAGAGCACAGTTGAGAGCTGGAGCGAGGGAAATAGATTAACAGATAAAGAAAATGAGGAAGGCAGCTTCAATGTTTGTTCAGTCATAAGGAATTTCAGAGGGCCAAAGAGAGAGAAAAAAAAATACATGTCAATAGGCAGATGACGACAGTATGGCTGTATTAGTTTTCCAAGGAGATTTAGGTAAATTGTGTGAGTGGCCATGGCTACAAACCTACTATCCAAAAGCATGGGGTAAGCCTCATTAGATTTGGTGGCCATCTAGATTATTACAAATTTTGATGTTAAGAATCATGAGGGGGCATGGGTCTTGGATTGAACATTGGTCTAATAAGAACCAAAATGGAAGACAAAGCCTGTCAGTGGAGGTGGTAGAGGTGAGAACTGTAACAGAATTTAAACATGACTGAATCAGTTGTACAGGCAATGACTGGAGCATTATTCAGAGGTTTGGTAAAAAAGTAAGGAAAAAGTGTTGGTTTATGTAGGGGAACTGTATATTAATCTATCCAGTGGAGTAGGGGATTACAGAGACTGAGTAAGCAATTTGGCCCTCAACTGCAATCAATTTATCATACGTTATTATGTAGTATCTCGAAGTCCATTAACCTGTACCAATATAATCCAAGCACTTCTTTTCTCATTCAACTCCCATCAATCCATTTCTGGTTGAAGTATAAAATAAATTTGATTTTCCGTGACAAGCAGGATCACATATGGGTGACATCACCAGCTGACAATGCTGTGCAGCCCTTGTCCTTTAACTCAAACATCTAAACAATTTTCTCAACCTGCTCCTCCATTTCTGACTCTGCACTCCTTCCAGTAAGTGGCAGTTACTTCAACTGCTACAGCAGCAGATTGTGAATGTCCCTTGTTTCAGGTGCTTGATCAATATTCTGTCAACATTCAATTACAGCTAGTTTCATAGATTTTCACCATGGAGAATAAACCAGGATTCAAGCACTGTACTAGGTGCCAAAATAAAATATCACTTACTGACATGCATGATGACTGTGTATTTTGCCTTGGTGAAAAGAAATGATGTAAAAAATTGTCTAAAATGTGCTTTGATGTCTGTCTTTAAAAGCAAGAAAATATTGAGAGCATAAATTAAAAAATTATTTAGAGGACAAGATACCTCCTCATTATGGTAAGAAATATTCTTCAAATAAATCACTACACATAGACCACAATGTTCAGTGATCTAGCAACAAACTGAAATCACCATCAACTTGGTGAAAACTGGAAAAATCCTTCAGTAAAACTATTTGCAAAGATTAGCCCTCTGAAAAAAAATTTGCAGCTGATTTGGAGCAGGCTATTTCCCAACAGCTCTTTCCAATGGACAAAACCCGTACCACCTGAACCAGAGATTCCACCTGAGCAATGATGAAGTCTCCTCCCCCAGAATCAGGTCATTGAGGGAGGCACGCTTCTAAGTGCCATCACCACAGCAATTACTCTTTGAGTTGGCGCCATCACTCTTCTCCTCCTCCTACCATGACACAGCCAAGTCTCATCAGTGCCATTCCTCAATGCTATATCATTGAGGCTCCACCTTCCCTGGAGCTCGAGGCCAGCAGCACTTGTCTGCAGAATGAGCAGACTCACCAACTGCTGCACCTCCATGCAGCCACTCCCAAAGTCTCATCCGATATTCACAGAGCCATGGAGACAATTTCTTCAGAGTAAGTAAGGCACAAAATCATCAAAGCCATTCAGCAGTACACCACCAGGAATCATCCTCAAAAAGGGATCTTCATCAGTGTCCTCCCTATTTTCAGCAGCGATATCCATTGACTCCAGACACAAATGCCAATCATCTCGTCAGACAGTTCATGTTTCTTGGATTGTTCACATTATATGCCTTCTCCACAGCACAGACCATGACCAGGCATTTCATTTGATCCTGCTCCTTCTCCACTTCCTGAGAACAACCCACAATCTGACGACACCACTTACCCCAAAAGTTTTTACAGAAGCTGGCTAAATAACTTCCATTAAGAAAATTCTGACCCTAAATCTAAGTGTGACTATCTCTGTGAAAACAGCAACTAAAATCACCAGAAACAAAGTGAGGTTTTAATAAATTTTGTTAGAGCAAACAGTTTGTAATACAACAGTCCAAACTCCATCCTTTTATATGAATAAAATTTTTTTTTAAGTTCATAAATGTACCTTTTTGAGACTGCTTATCAGCCCACAACACGAAAAACTGGCCATTCTCAACATTTTGGATCTACTACTTTAGTCACCTTTTCCGAGACAATCACAAATTTCTTGGGGCAATAAAATATTTGGAAGCTCCTAAGACAGTAATTTCAGTACCAATTCACGAACTACTACTAGAGCAACAAACCCACATTTGGCAACTGCCACTGTCCATGCCTCTTACAGCCACAGCTTTTAAAACTCTATACTTCAACTGTTTCACTAATCAGTGATGGTTGAATCCACTCTCAAACAATGCAAAAGTTTAAAACCCACTCAAATGCCCCTCCTGGGAAAGATCCAAAGATACTGGACATGGTTGGCTGGAAAATTTACCAAAACATGATACCAAAAGCGTGCATTACTGCTCAATTTCAAATATCTCAATACCTCTATGAAGTTCAGAAACTGCAGGCTTCAGAAGATGCTGCAAAATTTCTAATCAGATTATCTTTTTATATTTATATGGAATCAAGAGGTGCAGCAGTAGCCATAGCCATGCCATCCTTCCAGTGGCAAAGGGCATCAGGGAGGATGTCCAAGAAGAAGAAAATTAGTTATTAGGTGATACTAATGGAAAGAAATTTCCTTCCCACTATTCCAGAATCTGTGGGATAGTTGTGTCCATCAACCAGCATGTGGAACTCAGCCGAGACATCTCTCTCGGCATTTAGTCCAGCTCCTCAGTATTTAATTAGACAAGCAGTAAGGAGAAGTGCTGAATAAACACAATAGCCTTAAACAAATCACTACCCTAACACTAACCAGGCGAGCAAACACATGGACCTCTCTCATCTCTGGACAACTTGTACAGAACAAGAAATATGCTGGGAAGCGCCATGCAAGGTGACTCGGGCGGGCCTCTGGAATAGTGAGAACTAATGGAAAGAAAGTTATCAGACAAGACCTAATTTTCCTTCCATTATGAAGTTCCCACTATTGCAGAACCTATGGGATATTCGAAAGCAATCCCTAGAGTGGGTAGGATCTTGGCCAAGCCGCCCTGAGGACCGAAACCCCAAAACTGGCTTTTGAGCATGCCATGTCCACCTTGTACTGCTTGCAAAAGGTATGCAGCGTCAACCATGTTCCTGCCTTGCAAATGTCTGGAGACAGTAAGGTAGTCTCCTCCCAGGATGCTGCTGAATGCCCTGTAGAATGAGCCCGCAAGGCCCGAGGAGCCTGCTTCCCCACAAGCAAATAAGCTGACGTGATAGGCTCCTTGAGCCATCTAGCAAATTGTCGGTTTGGAAGCCATGAGGCCAAGCTTCTGTTTACCAAATAGCAAACGGTCTGTCTGATTTGCAAAACTCATTCAGTGCTTCCAGATATCTAATGCACTTTGCGAAGCTTCAAGGAAGAAGACAGAGCCTCTTTGTCCTCTCTGTAAAAGGATGGAAACTCCAGAGACTGGCGAGATGAAATTCTAATTCTACTTTAGGAAGAAAAGGAAGGAACCGCGTACAGGGAGACCCCCTGTCTAAGAAAAGTGAAGAAAGGGATTGCGACAAAAGAGCATGAAGCTCCAAAACCTTACGTGCCAATGCAACAGCCACCAAGAACGTCGTCTTTGGCACAAGGTCTTTAAGGAGGCCTTCCAAAGTGGTTCAAAAGGAAGCTTCTGAAGGGTCTGAAAGACTGAATTAAGGTTCCACCGCTTAACTGCCTCTGCAGAAGTCTCAATTCACCCCGACCGTCAAGTGCAGCACAACGTGCCCCATGTGGTAAGTGAGGATATTTCCCCTGCACCAAGGAGAACTTGATGACCACAAGTGGCTCCAAGTCAACCAATTTCACAAGCCTACAAAGTGAACTCAACCACCTCTCTCATACAAATAAGTAGCTCCTCTTTATGAACGGCAGCAAACCAACACCAGCAGCCTCTATCCATCGGACTACAAATGACTGATCAAAATCTTATGAGAGGAAAACTTTCATCCCCCAGGTTCACAGATCATACTTACCACAGAGGTATCCCTCTCAGGGTGGGTAGCACACTTGCAGGATCAGCAGACACAAGGTCTGTGGTCAAAGGTGGAGGCCACTTTACATCAGTCAACTAGAACATCAGAGCAGTTTATCATGGAATAAAAGTGTTATCAGATAGCACATCACAACACAAACTGACAACTGAGTAACCATGCAGTACCATCAATAAACAGAGGAAGGGGGAGGAACAAGATCTGACGGGAAGCTGGGCACTTGCACTGACTGTAAATGTCTTCTTTGTGGTAGTTTACTTGCTGGGTCATCAAAATCACTGGCAGACAAATTGAGTCGTTAAACTCACACGAGTGGTCCCTCAACCAGAAGGTAATTGATAAATGGGGGACTCAAGTAGATCTCAGCCTCAGAAGCAAAAGCCAAGTGTGCTTTTGCTTCTGAGGCTGGGATCTACTCTCAGCCTCAGCAATCACGGTCCTTCTCTTTTGCTCTTGTCGCCCAGGCAATCATGGTCTTTCAGCAGATGCATTTGCAATTAAAGGTGTGTCATCTCATTCAATTTGCACCGTATTGGTCTTGGTAGATTTGGTTCCCTCTATTACTGCAACTCAGCCAAGTTCCTCATATTTGACTCCCATTCATTCCACATCTTGTAATATAACATGATGGCAAACTAGTCTACCCCCAATCTCCAGTGTCTTGCACCAACAGCCTGAGCTAAGGGACGATGGAATGCACAGCACTGCCATCTGGTGGCGAAACCCACATGTGGCTGTTGGATCCTGCTGTCCACAGACCCGTTGTAGGTGTGCAACTTCACATTCTCTTATCCCTGTAACTGCCATTAGAAAAATGTGTGCTTAAAGAATAAGACACCAATAAACTTCCAGGCAAAATCTACCACACACAACTATGCCATTATGATGGGCTCCAATTCATACTTAAATCTTGTTCACACTGTATCTCTGAGAAAGCATCCACTGAAACGTCCCATTCTAGCTGACCAGTTACAAGTGGAAAAGTTCAATATCAATTTCTTGTTTATATGCTGCTGTAACCCCAATAAGGGTTCGCTACGGTTTACAATACGTCAATTCAGAACATATAATATACAGAAACAACAAAGAGCAGAATCTTAATCATCAAATAAAAAGGTTTTCAGTTTGTTCCTAAATATAAGAAGATTCAAGACACACTAAAGCAGGTAGAGTATTCCAAAAAGGAAGAATAAGAGAACAAAGAATTAAAATAAAGGACATTTTTGCACTTGGAGAGCAAAGTACCAAAGATCGTTGTAATTGTATTGAATAGTCAAAAAGAAAATCTTTAAACATATTAATTAACATTTCTGAGGTAAGGCCATAGATTACTTGAAATAACAAGCAGGCAGCTTTAAATATACATTTATGAACGCAAACAAGTTTAAAAAGTTTCTTTTCAAAAAACGTTTCCACCCCAGCACCCAAGTAAAGTTCCACTTGTTAACTGTAACCAAAATTACTATACACCTATTTGGCCAAAAAAGGTCCCATGGGTTACCCTCTGATAGTTACAGACTGCAGTGGTGTAAAAAATTTGAACATGAACATTACCTAATTTTCTAATGCTAAATGTTAACTGACAATCTGAATTGATTACAATAAAAGTTTTCCATGGACAAAGCATATTTACCATACTGTGATCCTCCAAGTTTCCGCACATTGTAGAATTTCTTCTCTGGATTATCTTTCAGCGTTTCTATTAAGTACTGGAAAGGGCATCCTAGAAAACAGTCCAGATCACTAGTTAATACTCTATTACTATTCTAACGAGGCTGATTTTTCAAAAGATGTTTTCTCTATATAGAATTTCTTTACCCAACAATCCAGGATGATTGTTCTGAGTAACTTAAGTCCCATGCTGGCCATGAAATGAAAAAGTACACTTTTACAAAACAACCTGGAAGGCTCTTATTTTGATTCCTAAATCAGGTCTTGTTTCCTCAGTTGACTGGGTAAGCAAAGAGACAGTGGTTACAGCCCCTGGGAAGAAGGAAATCATGCCACTGCTTGAGAGTGACACTACAGAAAGGCAATAAATCAAACCCTTGACCTTTTACCCTTACCTACTGGTCAGATTCAGGTCCATGACTGTAGAGTCCAGGAGCAGCCTAGGCACAGGGTCCCTAGTCACTGCAATATCTTTGGAGGAGAAAAGGATACAAAATGGGACCAAACATCTCTGGGTAGTTGCAAATGACAGTTCCTGGTTTCAGAGGTCAGCCCTGGTTCTGACTGAAATATAAGGAGCAGAAGGAAACTGCCATGCAGGGAGTGAGGGAGGCAAAGTATTTAAATATCCTGGTGCTCCAGGGTGAGCTTTATCTAAGATTGGGTATCCTAAGGAGTGGGTTGAAAACCCTGTCAGTCTGGATTTCAAGTTATCCACAATTAATATGCATGAGATACATTTGCATGCACTGTCTCCCTGTATATAAACCTACAAATAGAATTTATGTTTTATCTTTTCTGCTGAATTTAACACTGTAGAGTAGTAGCATGGCCCAAATCATCTGACACTGGTCACAAAGCAACTTGCACAAAATTATATGAAGTTGATGGAATTGTCTTGCAAGCTACATGTAATTTCAAAAGTAAATTCCAGATTCTTAAGGAAGAACAGAGAAACTAAATTTATATTCCAACCAGATTACTGCTTTTTAAAAACAAATTTTCATCACGTCATAAGATAAATAATTTCATTATAAATATGTTAAAAAAAAGAAACTGTAAACACAGTCTGTAGTGCTTGGAGTAATCTACTGTAGAATTTTGAGATTTGTTTGCTTACAATTTAACATTCTAAAAGGGGGGGGGGAGGAAACTCCAAAGGCTACATAATTTGGCAAAAAAAAGGGGGGGGGGGATTGATGTCCCTCAGGGGTCCTTTTAATAAGCCATGATAAAATGTGGCCTGTGTGGGTGCATCTTTTTGGCATGCTGGGCCATTTTGTCACCGCAGCTAGGAAAAAAGGCATTTTTTTAAAATGGGACAGTAAATGGCCATGCGACAAAATTAAAAGTAGTGTGCGGCTATTTACTGCCTGTGCCCTTACCGCCACCCAATGACCTAGCAGTAAGGGCTCACACGCTACTTGTGTGGTAATCAGGCAGTGCACATCAATGTGGTCGGGCTGCCAATTACCACTGGGAATGCCCCTTCCCCACAGTAGAAAGTTATTTTCTACTGCAGGAAATAGCACGCACCAACTCTGAAGCTACCGCAGGGCGTCTGCACTATCCCTGCAGTAGTGTCGATTTGGAGCACGCTACCCCGCGCATTAGCCCTACCACTGCATAGTAAAAGGACCCATTAATTACCAATGGGCTGGCCCAATACTACTTAAGTAGTCTTTGTGGTTAGAAGAACCCTTAACTAAATTTTGTGCATGTAATTGTTCTAAACAAAACACAGTTATAGCCAATAGGTATCTGCAAAAAGCTACACAGAATTAAAAAAAAAATACTTGAAGAGTTACAACTTGACAAAAAATTTAATTATGTCAGAAAACACATCAGAAACAATTATACAATAAGTATAACAATACCTTTTTTTCCCTGCTGATGCTCTGTCTGGATACCAGATGACAGTGTTACACCAAGGCTATCGGCAACTTCTGTATCAGCATACTATAATTATGACAAATTGGACATTGTCTCTTTATGATCTTTCTGCATTTTCCAAACATGTCAGTCTATACAATTTACTCACACATCTCATACACGAAAGTATTTCAGTTACATTTATTACATACTACTGTTTTTTTTTCCTCTTTGAAAGCTGTCATACAGCTCTGGCAATAGGCCCAATATTAGCATCTGGGCCTTCCACCCCTGAGGCGACGCCTTTAAGTGCATGAACCAGCACCAGCAGCTACATAATAACATTAGTAAAATGATTTTACTACGAACTGCATTGGTTTTCGACTTCACCGTCCGAGAATAGCCCAGGGCGTCAGAGTCTGGTATTGTTTACCCCTAGCTACAGCTTCCTCTATGATCCAGTATCACTACCTTTATTTTTATTAAAAGTAAGCAAAAGCCAACCTTCCTGCTAAAAGTCACAAGAGAATGGATACAATTATATACAGGAAGAAACGACGGGTAAAACAGGCCTCAGTCATCTCTTGCCCTAGTCCGTCTCTTACCTGACCGACTCCGGAAAACAAAGGGGGCTTCTCGCCTGCGGGTCCTTCTTCCGACCGCTGTGCCGGCTGTAAGCAGGAGACCCGCTTCTCCTTGGCTTTGGCAGCCTCCGCCGCCATTTTACTCCTCTGGAGCTGCAGTGAGTACGGCTACTGCCCCCAGAAGGGCTCCTCACCGCTCACTATACAGGGTCCAGTAGTTCCCCACCCCACCAACGCGCATGTGCCACTCTTCTAACGCACATGCGCAATGTCAATCTTACCTTACCACTTTATCTCGGGAATCTTTTACCACACTGTAAAACTGAGCCTGCGCTCTAAAGTTTGGTTGGCAGGCAACAAGTCACGTGACGTGACCTGCTTGAGGCGTGCTCAGCTGCAGCTTGTGTATTGCGTATTCGTTTTGGCCAGAAGGTGATGGGAGGAATTTTGACTTTGGGCTGTATTTTTCAACTCATGCCTTAGTTGGAAAGTAATAGCCATTCCTTACGTCACATATTTGAATGCCATCAACTTTTCTTCACTTTCTTTTCATTTCTCTTTTTGTGTCTTAATGTAGAGATATCAAGTCTCATTCATAGGAGTGTGTTGTCACACTCATTTGAAAGCTTTCTTACTCTCACACTCTTTGAGCTTTATCACTCACATTAGAGCTTCAGTACCAGTCAGTGCCCAAATCTTGACCAGTGCTTTCATGAAAGGGAAGCCTTTGAGAAGTAAACCAAATGGTCCAACCACCATGAAAAAATCCTAGCACATCTTCCTGCCAACTTCTTCCCCTTGCCCTGGCCTTTTCTCTTTACTGCACGTACAAGCAGTGGCGTAGCTAGGGTATTTGACACCCGGGGCCAGTTATTCTTTAACAACCCTTTCCAAAATCCTGTACTAGGCATACCGAGAATACAAAACACTTGGGATCTATGGAGCAATTCTACCATATCATAAGCAGTAATTTCTATGAGTCACACAAGGAAAAGGAAAGCACCTTAAACACAGCCGTGAGCACTAGAACATCAATTCACTTATTGTAAAATGAAACCAGATAGAATAGTACAGAGCGTTAATCCTGCACAGTCAATGCCAACAAAAGCCCTGTCTTTTTCACAGATACACCCGAATCCACTATAGAATAAGTAATCATAAACTTTCTATTTAAACAAAAATTAAACTGAACCCCCAAGATGCCAGATTCTGCATACAATGCAACACACAGAAACAGAAAATGTCCCCTAGTACTGTTCAAAATATAAAGATAGCAAATGTAAATTTGAAAAAACTAACATACCAATAACTACTTTACAAATTAACAAATAGAAATAAAACAAATATAGAAAATAAAATAATACCATTTTATTGGACTAATACATTTAGCTTTCAGAGGCCAAAACCTCCTTCCTCAGGTCAATACAGTATACTGCTGTTACAGTATCCTATCCTGACCCGAGGAAGGGGGTTTTGTTCTCCGAAAGTTAGTAAAATGCATTAAAATTAGTCCAATAAAAAGATTACCTTATTTCCATGTTCTATTTATAAACATTTATTAACACAGCTACAATTCTACTTTATCCTAAAGCAAAAAAAGAAAAAATACATATTTTATTTACAGTTTGTTGTCTCTGGTTTCTGCTTTCCTCATCTTCGTTTCACTGTGTCCCTTCCATCCAGTATCTGTCTTCGCTCTCTCCCTACCATCCAGTGTCTACCTTCTCTCTCTCCCTGCCCCTGCCATCCACTGTCTGCCCTCTCTCTCCCTTCTATCTAGCGTCTGCCCTCTATCTCTGCCCCTTCTATCCACCATCTGCCCCTGTCTGCTCTCTCTCTCTCCCCCCTCCATCCACTGTTGGCCCTTTCTCTCTGCCCCTTCGATCCACCATTTGCCCTCCCTCTCCCATCCAGGGTCTGCCCTCCCTCTATCTCCCCCTTCCATCCAGGATCTGTCCCCTCTCTCTCTCTGCCCCCTTTTTTGACCCCCAGTTCCAGCTCCATTATCCCACCTGTCCCTAGTTCCAGCCCCAGCCCATGTCTCCCACCTGCCCCTCTTTTTCAGCCCCCAGTTCCAGCCCCACTATCCCACCAGTCCCCAGTTTCAGCCCCAACCCTTTTTTCCCACCAGTCCCAAGCTTCAGCCCCAGCCACCTCCCTGTCCCCTTTTCAGCCCCCAGTCCCCACAGTTTCATCCCCTGCCCATTTCAGCCCCCAGTTCCAGTACTAGCCCCCTTATCCCACCTACCCTCCTTTTCAGCCCCCAGTTCCAGTCCCCTTAATCCACCTTCCTTGCATTAGGGCCCCCCTTTTCAGCTCTAGCCCCATTCTTGCACCTGCCCTTCTTTTCAGGCCCAGACCCATTGTCCCACCTGCCCCTGTCCCAGGCATGGCCCCATTCTCCTTCCTGCCCCCTTCTCAGACCCCAGTTCCAGCTCCAGCCCCCGTCTCCCATCTGAGCCCCCCTTCGACCCAGTCCCCTTCTCCCATTTGAGCCCCACCAACCCAGTCCCCTTTTCCCATCTGAGCCCATCCCCCGACCCAGTCCCCACCTGCCTACCGACAGCTCCCTCAACAGCCCCCTTCTCTCTGCCACCCGACCGGCTGCGCTGCAGTTTAAACATCGCTGAATCAGTGGCGCAGCTCTAGCGTGCAGTGAACGCGCCTCTGCCTATAAAAGAAGCGGATTGCCTCGTCGGGCCTTCTCTCACTGTGTCCCGCCCTCCTCTGATGTAACTTCCTATTTCCGCGAGGGTGGGGCACAATGAGAGAAGGCCCGATGAGGCGATCCGCTTCTTTTACAGGCAGAGGCGCGTTCACTGCACGCTAGAGCTGCGCTGCTGATTCAGCGATTTTTAAATGGCAGCGCAGCCGGTCGGGGGGCAGAAAGAAGGGGGCTGTTGAGGGAGCTGACGGTAGGCAGGTGGGGACTGGGTCGGGGGATGGGCTCAGATGGGAAAAGGGGACTGGGTTGGGGGGCTCAAATGGGAGAAGGGGACTGGGTCGGGGGGCTCAGATGGGAGATGGGGGCTGGAACTGGAACTGGGGTCTGAGAAGGGGGCAGGAGGGAGAATGGGGAAGGGAAAAGGATGGTGATAGGAGTGTACTACTGTCCGCCTCGCCAGGATGAGCAGGTAGACGCAGAAATGATAAAAGAAATCAGAGACGCAAACAAAATGGGCAATGTGATAATAATGGGTGACTTCAATTATCCAAATATAGACTGGGTAAATGTAACATCGGGACACGCTAGAGAGGTACAATTCCTTGATGAAATTAAGGACAGCTTTATGGAGCAGCTGGTGCAGGAGCCGACAAGAGAAGGAAAAATTCTAGATTTGGTCCTTAGTGGAGCGCATGATCTGGTGAGGTGTGTTATGGTACTGGGGCCGCTTGATAATAGTGATCATAATATGATCAGTTTTGATGTCAACCTTGAAGTAACTATACACAGGAAGTCAAATACATTAGCGTTTAACTTTAAAAAAGGAGACTGATAAAATGAGAAGAATGGTTAAAAAAAATTTAGGGGGGCAACTGAGAGGGTAAAAACTGTACGACAGGCATGGATGCTTTTCAAAAATACCATCCTGGAGGCCCAGGCCAAACATATTCCGCGAATTAGAAAAGAAAGACGGAAGTCTAAAAGACAGCCAGCATAGTTGAAAAGTAAGGTGAAGGAAGCTATTAGGGCTAAAAGAAACGCCTTCAGAAAACGGAAGAAGGAACCATCTGAAAATAACAAGAAGCAGCATAAGGAGTGTCAAAGCAAATGCAAGGCGCAGATAAAGAAGGCCAAGAGGGATTACGAAAAAAAGATAGCATCAGAGGCAAAAAAACATAGTAAAAATGTTTTCAGTATATTAAAAGCAGGAAGCCGGCAAAATAATTGGTTGGGCCGCTGGATGACCAAGGAGTAAAAGGGGCGGTCAAGGAAGACAAAGACGCAGCGGAGAGATTGAATGAATTCTTTGCTTCGGTCTTCACCGAGGAAGATTTGGGTGGGATACCGGTGTCGGAAATGGTATTTCAAGCGGACGAGTCGGAGAAACTGACTTCACGGTAAACCTGGAGGACGTAATGGGGCAGTTCAGCAAAATGAAGAGTAGCAAATCTCCTGGACTGGATGGTATTCATCCTAGAGTACTGATAGAACTGAAAAATGAGCTTGCGGAGCTACTGTTAGTGATATGCAATTTATCCTTAAAATCGAGCGTGGTACCGGAAGATTGGAGGGTGGCCAGTGTAATGCCGATTTTTTAAAAAGGTTTCATGGGAGATCCGGGAAATTATAGACCGGTGAGTCTGACGTCAGTACTGGGGAAAATGGTAGAGGCTATTATTAAAAATAAAATTGCAGAGCACATCCAAGGACATGGATTACTGAGACCAAGTCAGCACGGCTTTTGTGTGGGGAAATCTTGCCTGATCAATTTACTTCAATTCTTTGAAGAAGTAAACAAAGATGTGGACAAAGGGGAGCCAGTTGATATTGTGTATCTGGATTTTCAAAAGGTGTTTGACAAGGTACCTCATGAAAGGCTACAGAGGAAATTGGAGGGTCATGGGATAGGAGGAAATGTCCTATTGTGGATTAAAAACTGGTTGAAGGATAGGAAACAGAGAGTGGGGTTAAATGGGCAGTATTCACAATGGAGAAGGGTAGCTAGTGGGGTTCCTCAGGGGTCTGTGCTAAGACCGCTGCTTTTTAATATATTTATAAATGATTTAGAGATGGGAGTAACTAGTGAGGTAATTAAATTTGCTGATGACACAAAGTTATTCAAAGTCGTTAACTCGCGACAGGATTGTGAAAAATTACAGAAGGACCTTACGAGACTGGGAGACTGGGTGGCTAAATGGCAGATGACATTTAATGTGAGCAAGTGCAAGGTGATGCATGAGGGAAAAAAGAACCCGAATTATAGCTACGTCATGCAAGGTTACACGTTAGGAGTTACGGACCAAGAAAGGGATCTGGGTGTCGTCGTTCATAATGAAAAATGAGCACAAACTACAGAATTTATAATTGCTGTTTCTACTAGCTACAATAATTTTTGAAGTTGTTTTAGTAATATTCAATTATGTCTTTTCTTCTCAACCTTATAAGGCACTGCCTATCTAACAAAAACAATGTTAGACTTGTTACAGATGGACCAACAATAAAGAACCACAACGTGAATGCAGCAGCTCATAGGTTTGTTTGCTGTGTTTTGAGTGAATGGCAATGACGGCTGTGCAGGGGAGTGGAAACAGAGATTAATCAAATGTCTTCCTTACTTACAGTGGACTAGATAGGCCCACTTCCACTCCACTCTATTAAGCCGCCTTTGTTTAACCTCCTTGAAGATTCGCCACAGAAAGAGGGAAATAGAGAACCGCAGCGCTGGGTTATTATGGCTGGTAATCGCTGCATACTGTAAGCAGTGGCGGCCGTCAAAACAAAGATGCGCTCCAGTCTTAAGGTAGACCCGGAAGATCCCAGGGATCCTACAGATCTGACTTTTACACCATTCCTGGATGTACTTTCTGAAAAATCTCACTCTTTGGCCTTCAATCTCTCTTCTTGGTGTGGTAAATCTCACTCTGGGATGGTTCACCCTTGGCATCTCTGTCAATGTATAACTTTCTACCCAAGTGCCTCTATATAAAAGTAGATGTGAAGGATCAAGCTAGGATATCTGTAATAGCCAAGTTTGAATTAAAATAAAAACAAATGCAAGAATATAGTCATGGAAGAAAATGTGATGAGGTAAGGAAGATCGTAGTCATTACAAACAAAGGAGGATTGGTAGCAGAATGGGTGTACATAAGTGCAGTGATTTTATGGCTGGGTGAATCTTTTCATAAAGGCAGTTAATAAATCCCAATAAATAAATAAACAAATTTGAGTTCTTTGTGGTACATTATTCCTAAGAAATGAGAATAAATACATGTAAATATAATTGAAGAATTTTACATACAGTGTCTTAGCCAGGCCTAATGTTTTGATGGAGTATGAGATTAGCATGGGTTCTCCTTTCATTTTTCTGTGCTACTGCTGCCACTAACTAAGTGGGCCTGACTCCAAAGTAGAGGGGCCATGGCCTACCCAGCCCCACAAGCCTGTTGACACAAGAAAGGCAAGCTCAACTGGATAGCTATTCATGTGAAAGGCAATTCTATAATTGTACGTGTAATTGCAGCAAAAAGTGCCACTTACGTGTGCAAGCACTCTAAGCGCTGTTCTATAAGGCCATGTGTAAATGCTATAGTGCATACCTGTAAGGGGGTCTACATGTGGCTGGAGCATGGGCAGGACATGAGCGAGTCTCCCACTTACATGTATAACTTATAGAATATTGTAAGTTGCATGTGCAATTTTAATGCACTTAGATGTGTCCATTTATGCCTGCCATAGACATGGGTATGCCTACAATTAGGTTTGCCGATGCAGATTTATGTTAGTATTCTATAATGGAATCAAGGAACCCAGATGCTGTTATAGAATAGGTGCCCCTTTATAGAATTACCTCCACAGGGGCTGAATATCACTGCTATGCAGGGGCGGCCCGACCATTAGGCTATTTTGGGAGTGGCATCTCTACCTTTCCTTCCTTCACTCCATTCCTCCACTTTACCTTTTCTTTACATTTTTTAAAAGCCTGCGGTGGTAGCGATTCCCACATGCTGCCCTGCTGCTGGCATCTGCCTCTTCCCTTTACTGCAGCTGTCTCTCTGATGTAACTTCCTGTTTCCTTAGAGGCAGCTGCAGTAGAGAAGAGACTGGTGCCAGTGGCAGGGCAGCATATGGGAACTGCTGCCACCAGCTTTTAAAAAATGTAAAAAGAAGGTAAAATCAGGGACCGGGGTGGAGGAAGGAAGGGAGGAGACGCCAGAACTTAGCCCGGGGGGGGGGGGGGGGGGCAGTATCTTGCCTTGGGCCACCCTTGCTGCTATACATATTGCTACTGGATCTGCATGCAGTCAGCATTTAAAGAAAACACAGACCTATATATGTCTAGGTATGCTACACAAATAACAGGTATAACTTGTGATGTCTAACTTCAATATTGCAAGACATATATGGATATTTAGTGGCACTATCTAAACAGAAAAACAGAAAAAATATATATTTCATCTCTTCCTACTTAGATCAGTCTTAGGTGGGGCACTTAATATAATTTTGTTGGTGGGTCCAAGTCAGGACCAGTAATCACCAAGGGGTTGTTGGCATAATGATCCACAATCTCCACTGGTACACACTAATCAGGCCAGATTAGAGTTCTGAACCAAAACGTTTACTTAAAAGTAGAGGGGCTGATAATCAGATCATGGGAAGTAGCCGGGCTGCCTCCTGCGGTCGACGCTGAGCCTGGATATTCGATGCTGGGCCGTTTTTGGTGACCGGCATTGACTATCCGGTTGTTTTTTGGCTGGTTTAAATTTAACCAGCTAAGCTGATATTAAGCACGTCTTTCATTCAGTAAGGTTTTTGATTAGGTTTTGAATGAACATTCCTCTGTGATATCTTGTATAGGTTAAGTTTAAAACCAGCCAAAGATATTTCAAATACTTTGGTGGCCTAATTTAGCCACCGAACTTAGCTGGTGATGCGCTGAGTATCAGCGGATAGCCAGTTATAGTGTACGATATAACCAGCTATCCGCTAAGCACTAACTGTCAATATTCAGCAGGAGATAACTGGCTATCTCCTGCTGAATATTGCCAGGTAGCCGGTTAAGTACCATTTAACCGTCTAGGAGCCGTTCCTGGCCAATTAAATGGTTTTAAATATCGAGCGGAGAATCTTTAAACAAAAAGGGATAAAAAAATCTCTACAATAGCAAAACTACAGGCAGAGGCAGTAAAAAAAATAGCCTCCAACACATACAGAGGCTCATTTTCAAAGCACATGTTACTATGCAACTTTGTAAGTCTATGTGCTTTGAAATGAGCACCATTCTCTCTTACATGCTCCTTCAGGACTCTCCACTCTTTAGAGACTTCTGTATTTCTTTTTTTCCTGTATACTTTCAGATATTGGTTTACCATGTAGTTCTCTTCTATTTGAAGATCGGGGATATCCTCTGTGTCCTCTCCTTCTTCTCGGGCCCAGGATCTCCAGTTGTTTCTCCTGTTTCTCCAACTGCTTTACTACTTTCTACTTCTTAGAAGTAGTGGTGGACTGGTTTCCTGTTCCAGGTTACTCCTCGGAGCAAGAGCGGAAGTCTCAACAGCCCTGCAACTGCTCACAACTTATTTTCTCCTCTTGGCACTATTGCCGACTAGCTAAAGTCCTTGATCCCCTCTAGAACCTGGTACAGTGGTTGTGGTATCAGAGCTAGAGACCTTTCCCCTCACTATGCAGTGCAATGGCGGAGGGGAAGCAGGATCCAAAGACAATTCAAACAAGGCTGGGGTTTTATACCAATCGTAGGGGTCCTTTTACCAAATGGCGGTAAAAGGTGCCTCGCGGTAGTGTCGGTGCATGGGATTGCTGTGCAACAAGGCCACCTTTTATCACTGTGGGTAAAAGTTAATTTTCTTTAAAGGGCCAGTAAAATGCCATGTGCTAAGGAAACACATTGGCACATAGCTATTTAGGAGCCAATGAGGGCTCTGGCGCTAACTCTCTATACCTGACTGCTTAAAGTACTCTGTCACTTATGAACTTTAATGCAATACCACTCTGTATTTCTCATTCTGATAATGGCGATCGCCACTACGGCATAATGTAAGCCACATTGAGCCTGCAAATAGGTGGGAAAATGTGGGATACAAATGCAACAAATAAATAAGTAAAAAACCCAGTAGTAGCCACTGCCCGATTACCGCTAGTCATGTCCCAGGCACTAGAAAATTAAAAAAAATTAAAAGAGTGAGCCCGGCAGTAGGGCAAACTTTCCATGTGCAAACCTGGCTGTAGCCCTCTCACTGAGTAGTAAAAGGGCCCCTTAGTTTCCCTCCAAAAGCGATCTCTTCCTACTATTACCTCACTGGTCAGGAGAGCCTTTTTTGGAATCGGTGAGGGTATTTGTAAGTCAAAGTCCAGGATTTTAGTAGAGCCACTAGAGGTCACTGCTAACTGCATAGTGCAGAACCTTAAAGGTCTCTACATAAATATTATTTGAAAACTTCTAACATATATTTCAAATTATATTTATTAATTGTAACTTATTCAACACCTTTGTGTTGACCACTTGCCTGAATGTTGACCTCTTGAAAAATAAGAAACAAAACGCAGATCATTGTTATATTGAAAGACAGCCTTAAAACCTAGTTACAATCTGACTCAAAATAAAGGAGATTGGAAGAATAGCCCCATCTTCTGTTCATGTTTCCAGGTTCCAAGTAAAATTAAAACATTGCAGGGTAGTTCACCGGCAGCTACCCTTTCTGCTATTTTCTTTCTCCAGGAGATAGCAAACAGTGGTAGTTGGGGGGGCACTTATAATGGTATTCTTATGATCTCTAGAAAGTAGCTCTTCAGCGCTGCCCCAGACAATATAGTGGAGCATTGAGGACAGTTTTTCATGTGTAAAAGATGTACTCCAATGGGATGCACACAGTGGAGGAGGTGGTGTGCTTTTATGTAGTCAGTTTCCTCTTCTAAGTAGCTCCCTGTCTCCCTAAAAGTGCATTTCCTATCATATATATGTTCAACTTTTCACCAGGATGGTTGTCTCTAGGTATGTGTCTCCCTTCAGGGTGTTTCCAGTAATAGGTGTATTCCTCTTCTGTTGTCTAGAAATGGGTGTCTACTGCGCCTTCATTTGTCTCTGTGTAGTGGCTCTATGTCCTGCACTTGTTTTGGACGATGCCATGCAAGAAATGTATGATTCAGCTGATCCCCAAATCCCTTGCATTTGGGTTGGGATGCTATAGACCACAGAATTGAAAGCACAGCACTTAGGGGCAGATGATCAGAAGCAAAGGTGGGTGCTAGAGGCCATTAGCGCTGAACCAGCGCCTTCATTTGCCCCACCCCAGGATCAGAGCCGGCGAGCACGTGAAACAACAAGCTCCCTGGCTCTGACCGATAATTGCATGCAAATGCATGCGAAAGAGGGTCTCCCACATTCCTCCCAGATGATCAGCGGGCAGCACACCAAACAGGGATGCTGCTGCTGTGGCAACTCCTACGCCAGCAAGTGGGAGGAATGGGGGAGACCAGCAAGCCTTAGCCCTGGTGGTCCAGTAGACCCCAGCGATCCCCCATCCCCCAAACACAGGGGTCTGGAGGTCCAGTAAATCCTCAGACCCTTCACCCCCTAGCTTGTAACCCCCCCCCCCCCAAACATAAGGCCTGGGGCCTGGTGAACCTCAGGCACATGGAGATGATGGCCCTGCCTTTTTGCCACTTCACAAAGGGAATGTGGACCTGGGGTTGGTGGTACTGAACCAATGTAGAAAAGATCGGGGAGAGAGTAAAATGCAGCTGTTTGCCGTTTTCAATCTAGTTCTAGACTTTCTCAGGAGTGGACCTCAGCCACTGGGATGGGACATGCTAGAATGTTTTAATGCTAGAGGGTGGTCTTGTCCACTGCATAGACTAGGATTTAATTCTCTTTTCAGAGAATGGTTCTCTAAGTTATTGTGCTGAAAATGTTAACTAATGCTTGAGGTGTGATACTTGATAGATTAGGCAGAAGGGAAGTTGGGGATTAGTGTGCCAGTATCTCAGAATTTACAGTAAAGAGTAGGAAAGAAATGAGGGAGAATATATATCTGAGTTGTGGGAGGGAAAGAATGGGAAGGGGGGTGTTAATTTATTTTGCTGCCTCAAAGAAGTTGGAGGAAGAGCATTTACTATATTTTGGTTCTATGTTAAGAAACAATCAGAACTCATTGACCTTTTCTTAGAATGCCAATAACCTAAACCATCAGGTAAAGAATATACCTTAGTCCTAAAAGCTAATTAACTTTGAGATTAGCTGTCACGGTCTTGCCCTGGTTTCAGGCTCTCAGTCATCTCGCCCAGTGGCGTAGCCAGACTGCCAATTTTGGATGGGCCTGAACCTAAAGTGGGTGGGCACAAAATTTTCTCTCTATTCCCCCTTCCCCAGCAAAATTTAGTCACACTAATCAGATGCATTTGTCACATAGGGGTAAAGTGCTGCTTTTCAGTGCATCAGGTTTCAGAAAATTTATTTAAAAGCCTAACACCCTTTTCAATGAGCTTTCAGAGGCCAAAACCTCCTGCCTCAGGTCAGCATAACGCTGTTATGGTATCCTCTCCTGACCTAAGGAAGGAAGTATTGGTCTCTGAAACTTTATTAACACAGGTACCATATTACTTTATCCTAAATTAAAATAAAATTATTTTCTTTACCTTTGTTGTATGGCCATTTACTTTTTCTCATTGTGTTGCTCCCAGTCTCTAGATTCTGCTTTCCTTCGTCTTTCTCTTGCCAGGGTTTCCTGTTCATTCACCACCTATGGCTTTTCATCTTTTCCTCACCATTGTTCTCCACATGCCCCTTCCTCTTATTCTCCAGTCTTTCCCTACTCTGTCCTCTCCCTCTTTCCATCCAGCAGCTCCCCTCTTTCTTTTGCATCCAGCGTCTCCTTTTTCTCCCTACCCTTCCATCCAGTGTCTTCCCTCTTTCTCTCCTCATCCTTCCACCCATCTACCCTCTCTCCTGATCCTTCCATCTAGTGTCTCTATCTCTCTACCCTTTTCTGTTCAGTCTCCCCTCTCTCTCTCTCTCTCTCTACATCCTTCCAGTCTCTCCCCTTTCTCTCTGCATCCTTCCATCCATCTCCCCTCTTTCTCTCCCTATCCTCCCATGTCCAGCGGCTCTCTCCCTTCCCTCCAGTTCCTTCTTCCTCTCCCTCCCATGTCCCAGCGGCTCTCTCTCTTCCCTCCAGTCCCTTCTTCCTCTCCCTCCCATATCCAGTAGCTCTCTCCCTTCCTTCCAGTCCCTTCTTCCTCTCCCTCCCATATCCAGTAGCTCTCTCCCTTCCCTCCAGTCCCTTCTTCCTCTCCCTCCCATGTCCCAGTGGCTCTCTCTCTTCCCTCCAGTCCCTTCTTCCTCTCCCTCCCATGTCCCAGCGGCTCTCTCCCTTCCCTCCAGTCCCTTCTTCCTCTCCCTCCCATGTCCCAGCGGCTCTCTCCCTTCCCTCCAGTCCCTTCTTCCTCTCCCTCCCATGTCCCAGAAGCTCTCTCCCTTCCCTCCAGTCCCTTCTTCCTCTCCCTCCCATGTCCCAGCAGCTCTCTCCCTTCCCTCCAGTCCCTTCTTCCTCTCCCTCCCATATCCAGCAGCTCTCTCCCTTCCCTCCAGTCCCTTCTTCCTCTCCCTCCCATATCCAGTAGCTCTCTCCCTTCCCTCCAGTCCCTTCTTCCTCTCCCTCCCATATCCAGTAGCTCTCTCCCTTCCTTCCAGTCCCTTCTTCCTCTCCCTCCCATATCCAGTAGCTCTCTCCCTTCCCTCCAGTCCCTTCTTCCTCTCCCTCCCATAGCCAGTAGCTCTCTCCCTTCCCTCCAGTCCCTTCTTCCTCTCCCTCCCATATCCAGTAGCTCTCTCCCTTCCTTCCAGTCCCTTCTTCCTCTCCCTCCCATGTCCCAGCAACTCTCTCCCTTCCCTCCAGCCCCTTCCTCCTCTCCCTCCCATGTCCCAGCAGCTCAGCCATTTTTCCTTCAGGTCCGCCCATCCACATCCTTCGCGCTGTCTCTATCCCTTTTGTCCCACGGAGGCAGCGCTTCCTTCCTGCCCTGTCTTCTCCTGAAGCTCTGCTGCATCGGTCCCTCCCTGCAAGTAGAATCCTCCTTTGCCGGTTGCGCTGCGCTGCGCTGCCATGCACATGGAGCTTCGCTCCTCCCCCTGCCGCGTTCATCCGGCCCTAAACAGGAAGTACATCACAGAGGGCCAGATAGACGCGGCAGGGGGAGGAGCGTAGCTGTGTGTGCAATTGCATGGCAGCGCAGCGCGACCGGCAAAGGAGGATTCTACTTGCAGGGAGGGACCGATGCAGCGGAGCTTTGGGAGAAGACAGGGCAGGAAGGAAGTGCTGCCTCCGTGGGACAAAAGGGATAGAGACAGCAATGCGGATGGGCGGACCTGGAGGGAAAATGGGTAGGCCTAGGCCCGTCCAGGCCCACCTGTGGCTACGCCCCTGATCTCGCCCCCTGGTGGCCAGGCCTGGTGGCTGCATTGGATTGTCTGTGTGCTATTTCCCGTTCCAGACTTCAGCCCAGTCCAGTCCGGATCTTCCGGCCTGCCAGACTTGCTTGTCTTGTTTGAGCCTGCACAGCACCCGTAGCTGCCTGGTGATTGCTGCAGCTGAGTCTCAGCTGCTGCTGGGCTTATTAGCCATTTGGAAACTCTCTGCTTTGCCTTTGCATCGCCTAAGGCCCTGGTTTGTTGGTGCTTGTTGCACTTCTGCCTAGTTTGGCTTTTATTCTAGTTCTTGTCTGATTCTGGGTAGTCTGTGTGTAGTTTGCCTTGGGGTTTGTTTGTTTCCTAGTCTTGCTCCTTATTTGTCGTTTGTGTTTAGTTTCTGTTTGTCTGTGTTTCTTATTCAGTGGCTGCCTGGCAGCTTTCAGTTCTGTCTCGTGTTTGTCAGTGTTTGTTCCCTGTTTTAGTGGCTGCTTGCAGCTTCCAGTTCCTGCCCGGTCCTGTAAGTCCTGTCGGCCGCCTGCAGCCAGGGGCTCAACTCCTGGGGAAGGGCAGCTAGTGCAGGTGAAGTCTTGCTGTTCTTATCTGAGTTCTGTCTGGTTCCTGGTGTGGGGTGGTTTTGCCTGCCACGCCGAGAGTTGAAGTGTCGCGAGGTCACTTTAACTCTCGGTGGCCATTTTGAATCGGTGCCGAGATCAGCAACAGGAAGGAAGCATGCAGGGCAGCACTCTGGGCAGGAAAGAGGGGGCTCTTTCCTGCTCCGAAGGCGGAAGAGGTCACTAGACCACCAGGGCAGTAGTAAGTAAGGGGAGGGGAGGCTAGCAATCTGCCCATTTGTCCAGAAATCCAGACAAATGGGCAGATTGGCAAAACCCGTCCGGTTGCCCGGACATGTCCTCAAAAAAAGGACATGTCCGGGTAAATCCGGACATATGGTAACCCTACTCACGTCGCACATGCTCGGTTTCAAAACTGACCATGCGTGGCCTGAGGGGAAAAGCAGCCGCTTGGCAAGCAATGTGCTGGAGTGAAGAAGAGCAACACTGGAGGAAGATCTCTTCTGCTGGCTGGGCCTGGGGGGGGGCCCTGTCAGTCTACTGTGTCTGCTCCTCCAGGTCCTACCCAGCCTCCAAGGGGGGTCCGGTGCTGGAGTTTTCTCTCTCCTGCTCCTGTCGGGACACGATCACTCGGGTCCCGTCAGGAGCAGGAGAGAGAGAGAGAGACCCCGGCTCCGGGCCCCCCTTGGAGGCCCGTGCCTCGGGAAATTTTGCCCCCCCCGCTCCCCCTTGGCAGCTCTGGCCCAATGTGCTTGCTTGCCGACACCTACCAAAAGATTAAATCCTGTCCTTTGTGCAAAAACACTCATAAAACCTCTTTTTTCAGTACCCTCCCAAAACACATAACTGCCTGAAAAATAAACACAAATATACAATTGTAAATATTTATTATCAGAAGCCCTAAGTATAATCTCACCATACCTTTTTGCAAGTATTTATCTGTTGTTGCTTTCTTTCTCTGGACATCACCTAACAGTGTCTCACCCTCGCTTCAGATCCTGTCTCAAGACTGGTGTCTTCTGCCTTGCCTGTGAGTCCTACCCTACTGTTAATCAAAGTGAGTCATTTAGTTACTCAGTTAATGACTTATTTCCATTGTATTCATTCTTCCATTAGGTATTAATGAGATAATTTCAAGTACTTATTTAAATGTAGGAACATACATGCCTTTTTAAATACTTGAAAGACAATTAAATACTTATTAAAATGTTATTTGCAGAAGTGTCAGGGTCCCCTATTAAATTGAATTGAATTACTTAGGACAGTAATTGTTTTTCTTGGCATGTTCTGGAGAGTAGGTATCCTCCTGAGCACTTCACTTCTAATCTTTTTCATCATGTGTTACTAATTTCTTAACATTATGACTAGAAGTGCCTCTGACTGAGCTGCTCAATGGTCTGTGTCAGAAAGCAATTTTGCTATTCCTTAAGCAGTGCATTTCTAGACACATTTTTATTACTCTTTTGTAATGTTTCTCTACTTGGCTTTTCTCTTTCATGTTGTCACCTGTGTCATTAAGGGCTGGATTCTGTATATGACATCTAAAATGTAGGCGTTTTGGACACAGTTTATAGAATAGCGCATAGGCCAGGGGAACGTGCCTACATTTAGGCGTGGCCATTTACGCCACTGAAAACCTGGTGTAAATACTTATGCCGAAATATAGGCGTGTTCCCCTGAATTCTATATCAATGTGCTTAAATTTCAGTAATGCCCTGATATGCTCACACTCCTCCCATGGCTGTGCCCCCTTTTCAGCTGAGTGTGTTGGAATTTACACGCCTCTTTTTAGAATATGCCTAAAAAAGCGCACCTAAATTCCAATTATTGCCAATTAGTGATGATAATTGGTTATTGGCCAATTATCATCACTGATTGGCTCACTACTTGAGTAGCATGCGTAAATTGGCTGCATGTACAATTTAATGTGTGCTACACGCCGCACCTTATATAGAATCCAGCCCTAACACATTAATGTTAGCAGCATTTTATTTCTAAATAGTAGTTTTTGTTGTTATTGTAATTAAATTACATATAGGAAAAGTAAATGATAAAATCAAGGTTTAGGGGCAATATCCTGCCAGTGGCAGTCAACATTTCCTTAAACGCTGATTAGTGCTGGCCAAATTAGAGCCAGATATTCAGTGCCAGGCTCCATCTGAGCATCAGCACCAAATATCTGAGCCTTTGGCTTGCTCAGAAACTATCTGGGTCCAGTCAGTATTCCGTGTTGTACCTGCGTAGCTAACCAGGGCACTGCACTGAATATTGCCTGTGCCCGTATAACGCCTGGCTCAGCCATGGCCCGCCCTGGCACTAACCAAAGAATATGAGATATGAGAGGAAGGTACTGCTTGCCCTGGGATTAGTAGCATGGAATGTTGCTACTCCTTAGGATTCCAGAATCTTGCTACTCTTTGGGGTTCTGAAATGTTGCTACTTTTTGGGATTATGGAATCCTGCTACTCTTTGGGATTCTGCATGGAATGTTGCTACTGTTTGAGTTTCTGTTAGGTACTACCGTACTTGTGACCTGAATTGGCCACTATTGGAAGCAGGATACTGGGCTAGATGGACCATTGGTCTGACCCAGTATGGCTGTTCTTATGTTCTTATGCACCATGGTGATCAGAGTGGATATGCACTGTCTGGTTAAGTACTGCTGAATATCTGTTTGTTGGCCAGTTAGAATGATTTAACTGGGCAAGAACCTCTTTTGCACGGTTAAATTGCTTACATACCAACCCCTCAGAGCACAAGTCATGAAATAGAAAAAAATATATAAATAAATCATGAACTAAAACTATTTATATAAACATAATCTAAATTTTTCAGAATTCCTGTATGTCTTTATTGGAGTCCATCTGAATTTTTTTGTAGCATGAAAAAAGTGACATGTTTGCTGAGTTTATGAGATATATAAATGATCAAAGTTGAGACTATCAGAATTGCACTTTTTAATTCAGATTTTTATTTTAGTTATAGCCCTCCTCCCATGACATCTATTGTAAGGAAGATCACTTCATGGTTGCTAAATCCTCATTCAGCTCATTACATCCACTGGGTTTATTTTCATTGTAGAGCCCCTGGGCTCAGGATGTTCACTTTCCCCCAAATTCTATATATTGTGCCTTAATTTCCATGTAGAAATTGAAGCGTATTCTATAACAATGTGTGTAACTAGATAATTAGCGCTGTCAATTAGATGTTAACAAGCAATTATCAGCACTAACAGGCAGTAATTAAGATCTATGTGCACAACTTGCTAAGTGTATTCTATAATGTGGTGCGTGTAAATTCTAAGCAGTTGACAAGGGGTTGTTTCTAAAATCTATGTGCACTACTATCTTTCTGTGGTTTTTGCAATTACATTCAAAGCAGTTTACAAGGTATAAACAGGTACTTATTTGAACCTGGGCAATGCAGGGTGAAGTGACTTGCCCAGCGTCACAGGGAGTTGTAGTGGGAATTATGCCAAGTAAAACATGGCCTTTCTTTCTTTCTTTCTTTCTTTCTTTCTTTCTTTCTTTCTTTCTTTCTTTCTTTCTTTCTTTCTTTCTTTCTTTCTTTCTTTCTTTCTTTCTTTCTTTCTTTCTTTCAAACAACTTTGAGTTCAATGTGGCTTACAATAAACAGTATAGGATGCATAACAAATAATAATGCATAAGAAAGTAGTTTGTTGTAACAATCCAATTTTACAATACAGTATCATAAACATACTGGGATAGCTATGGATGTTTAACATTTAGAAAATCTATTATGAATGAGAAATTCTACATGAAGCAAACAGAAGGTTAATGGTAAATAGAGTGATAACCAATTCAGGTAATAATCAGCTGTTTGAGATATGGTTGTTCTTTGTGAGGGTTTGTTTGAATAGGAATGATTTGAGGATTTTGCAGAATCTAGTATATTCCTGTATATTTCTTATTTTGGGTGGTAAGGAGTTCTACCATTTGGTTCCTAAGTAAGTGAAGTCTGCAGAGTGGACAGTTTTTAGATCACTTTTTTTTGCAATTTGGGAGGTGTAGTCTGAGATAGTTTCTTGCCTCATATTTAACATTTCTTTGAGGTAAGTTTATTAATAGTACCATGTAGTCTGGAGCTGTGCCATTTAGGATTTAAAAGATAAAGGTACATAATTTGAAGGTGATTCTCACTTTGATGGGAAGCCAGTGTAATTTGATTAATAAAGGGGAGGTACTTTCAAAATGAGAGATTTTGTATATTATCCTGGCTGCAGAGTTTTGAGCTGTTTGGAGTTTTTTCAACAGGTTCTCCTTATAGCCAGCATATATGGCATTTACCATAATCGAATTGGGATAATGTTAATGATTGTACCAATAGTCTGAATGTTTCTGATGAGAACAGGGTCTGATCCTTTTTAGTTTCCAAAGACACCTGAACGATTTTGTGAATACTGAGGAAAGTTGAGTATCAAATGTTAAATGTTTGTCTATAATTATACCAAGAATTTTCAGATTATTGTCAATGGGAAATGAAGTGTTGTCAGTTGTGAAACTGTTGTAGTCATTTTGGTCAAATAGGTAGGTAATGACCATTAATTTAGTTTTTTCTTTATTTAGCTTTAGTTTTCCTTTTGTAAGGTCTTGAATGTTCTTTTTGAAGGTTATGTATATGGTAACATTGTCAGCATATATAAATGTTTTGAATCTTGCTGTTTCTAGTCTGTTACCCAAGTGGTGACATCATTACATTTAGGCATATTTTCTCTCTGTGTGAATTTTTCAGGCACCATGAATAGAATCTAGTCCAGTTTGTCTTCAAATAATTACTCTGCATAGAGAGGATGGTGTTCCAGCAAACAAAACTTTAGATGTTAACTTTTTCAATGAAGTTTATTTGACAAGAGTATATGTTTCTTAGGATATGAATCTATATTCAGAATCTGCAACTGCACTGGATCATTCTGTTCAGTTTACCCATTTTTTTTACACCAGTTTTTTTTTTTAACCTCAAGTTCTCCTACTGAATGGTTTGGAGGGTTTCTTAATTTTCTGGGTGTATCTTCTCTAATCCTATTTGTCAAACTGACTTTCTCCTTCCTGATTACACCAGATGGACCCATTCTCCTTTGCTGTACAGAAGATTCTCCGTTCTCTTCGCTTTATGTTAGAGGTTGGCAGTGTGAAACTCTGGGTGAGCAAAACAGAGTACACCCTAACCCCCAGGTTCTATATATGGAGCCTAAACTTGTGCATTCAAAGTTGGCAGTGCAGCCAAATTGTGTGCAAAATTTAATTGTTTAACAAGCCAATTGGCGATGATAATTGGCCACTAACAAGCAATATTCAGCACTAATTGGCATGATGCGCAACTTTGTAAGCATATTCTGTAAAGTGGTGTGCGTAAATGCTAATGTATGGATCTCAAAAGGGGGCATGGCCATGGGAGGGGCATAGGTGGGTCATTGGCATTCTAAAAAATTACGCGCACTGTTACACAATATGCCTGATCCATGCCTAAGTTAGGTGCGGGCATTTACACCAGGTTTAAGTTGGTATAAATGGTCATGCCTAAAGTTTAGTTGTGGGAATTGGCATTACGCTTATTCTATAAATTGCATCTAACTTTAGGTTTATAGAATAGCGCTAAGGGTGTTTTTTTCCAGTGCTGATGCTTTTGGCGCCATATATAGGTAAACCATTAGATGTACAAAAATCTTCCAAAAAAAATCAAAATGGCTCTTTCCAGTAAGATGCAAGAAGCCCTAAGAACAAAGGCTATCAGCCATTCTTGGGAAACCTTTACTCCTAGCCAAATTTTGTAGGTCTTGGAATAGATCTTGGGATGGAAATTGGAAGTTTAAGAAAAAAAATGAAGAAAACTCACTAGCTCCTTCTTTGGGGTCAGCTGTTTTGTAAAGCACACAACAGATCAATGCTAATAGACTCTTTCTGTGAACACTTTCAGGGTTAAAGAAAACATTGCTTTCTTTTTATTATTATTATTTATTGCACTTGTATCCCACATTTTCCCTCCTCTTTGCAGGCGCAATGTGGTTTACAAAACATCATGGATAATGGAAATGAAAAGAGAAAAGCCATTTGGTGTTACAGAAGGATGTGGTAACCCAACTCTGTCTTTTTGGCTCTGGAAAACTAACTGTCAATATATTATTTGCAGAAGTGAACAATTCTAGCAGCTTTTATAGTCCTGTCCACCTAAGTAAATTGCACCACATATCCTTTCCAACAGAGACACTGTCATGCCTCTGGTTCTTGTGCAGCAGTCCGATGGGCACCATTGTTCCCTCTAAGCTAAGCGGGAGTGCTTCATCTACAGTCCTGCCAGTGGGTGTTGCTGTTTCACCATCACATTTTCTATTGTGAGGGACAGGCAAGCTTCAAGGAGGTTGGATTGAGAACAAGAGATGGTACGAGGCTATCTAGCCCATTATATGGGTTGAAGCCAGTAGGCGGAGCTTGCTGGCAGTAGATGGAATCACTAGTTCACCCAAAAACAATAGCAAACGCTATTGAAACAATAGTAAAAGATTATTAGAAATGATGGACTGCCTATGCATGGTCCATCTGTAAAACGTCAAAGCTGTTCCAGTTGGATAGGCAGTGCCTTAAAATGTGGAGGACAAAAGATTAAAAAAAAAACTTATTTGACAGCTTTTTATTTGAAAGGTTCCCGTAAGTAGATATAAATATCATGAAATAAAAACTGAATATCACTACAACAGCTTCAAAAATTATTGTAGCTGGTAGAAAAGCACTAAATAAAGACTGTATTTTATGCTCATTTTCTACACTGATCTATATAATACAGTAATACATGGCCAAATTTCAGTGAGGATAACCTGTTTATTGATGGGTTCACCTTAACTGTTGTAATCTGCCTTGGGAAGCCTGGTGCTATAAAGATTGGAAGTAAAATTAAACTCTCCTTTAATTGAGACACATCTCTTTTGTACAAATGGATTATTCTGTTTTGAGCATGTTTCAGGGACAAGTGGTTTTCATAAGACAAAATAATAAAAATAAGTATTTTCTTTCATGCAGATCTCTTTTGTTTTAACATAACTAAATGGGCTATAAGCCCCTAATGCAGTCCGTTGGTTTTCTTATATTTTGTCCTTATGATGACTTATACTGTGCCAAAACTGGAAATACAGTGAGATAGAATAATAGAATTCAGTAACATCCAAAACTTATTAACACTATAATTGTGTTCACATTTGGGTAATAATAACTGAGAAAATGCTGTTGAAAAATGACAATGAAGAAGAGATAAATATATATCACAAAACTGGAAAATGTTGGCACATTTAGACTAACTCTGGACTTCTGCATGAAGGTAGGTTTGCCCTCATTTTTGAATATCTCTCTTTTAAATAGTAGCAATAAACAATATTAAGTACACTTTTATAATATAATGTAACAGAAAGAGGGAACTAAGTACAAAAATATACCATTGCATTCCTCAAAACAAAAGGAGCAAGTTCCCATAAGCCATGCTCCCAGGTTTCAACCTAATTCATGTTTAATGTGGGATATAAATGACACAAATAAGTAAATAAATAAATAGAAACTCTGAATGTTGAGCACATGATTCTCATAAAACAGTGTCTGTTTTAGTGGCCCTTTACCAGGAGAAAAAAAAATTCTGCATGAATATAACACATGCTAGGGTGTCACTATAACCAGCCCCTCCAAATGACACATTGATTACGATTTATAATAAATTACTACTCTACCTGTGAAAAGTTATTCTGTTATTAATGAATGTGACTTGATATAGCGCCTTTCTGTGGTTTTTGCAACTACATTCACAGTGGTTTATATAGTATATACAGGTAGTTATTTATACCTGGGGCAATGAAGAGTTGTAGGTGACTTGACCAGAGTCACATGGAGTTGAAGTGGGAATTGAACCCAGTTTCCAGGCTCAAAGTCCACTGCATTAACCACTAGGATACTTCTGTGTACATCCGTATGCTGCACAAGCTAGCATGTTTGAAAATATAAGTGAGATTAAATAAAAATGCTACCAACAATAAAGAACGACAATGTGGATACAGCAGCTCATAGGTTCGTTTGCTTTACTTTGAGTGTATGCAGAACAACAGCTGTTGTTGGAAAAACAGACTAACCTAAGTGGCTTCAACTTTTTGACGTCATGCCATCTCCTGTTCTCAATCAAACCTTCTTGGCAAGCTCTGCAGGACTCCAGGGAACTGCCTGTCTCTAGCTATTTAAAACACAATATTGAAACACCACCCCCTACTGGCAGCAGTGCAGTTGAAGGACTCCTGCTCAGCTCAGAGGGAACAGTGATGGGCACATTCTCTTCATTCTTAGTTGTAGCTGTGGCTTGGCTTGCTGTTTATCTAACGTTTAACAGATACTGGGGAAAAGGGTGGTCTCTGTCCCCAGAACACATTAATCCATTTGTCCATTAATTTTTTCCAATCTTTCTCAGCTAGCACCTGAGGGCAGTTTATCTGGATATAGTTTACAATTGTCTGTCCTTCTTATGGAGTCCCCTACAGAGGGCTAAGATTCCAGTCTCAATGGAAACCCCACCCCCCCAAACAACAACAACAAAAAACCCCTGGCTATCGCATGGCTCTGGTGGTAATTTCATTTTTGATGCGTGTCTGAAAAATAATTTTATTTTTGGACACGCATATCGGACGCGCGCCAAGTGGCATTTGACGTGCGTCGGTCATTACTGCCTGATTACCACATGAGACTTTACCTTTAGGTCAATGGCTGGCGGTAAGGTCTCAGACCAAAAATGGACGCGCGGCAATTTTAATTTTGCCGCACGTCCATTTTCAGCAAAAATTTAAAAAGGCATTTTTTACACGTGTGCTGAAAAATGATTCTGCGTGCGTCCAAAACAAGCGTCTACGCTACCGCAGGCCATTTTTCTGCACGCCTTTGTAAAAGGACCCCTTAGTCTTTGATGCTTTCTTCCTATCTCACAAAGAAATTCTGGTGGTCTTCCTCCTGCTTAGATAAATAGCATTGGACCGAAGGGGACTGACCAAGAAGGCGTCGAGGTCAGATGCGCTATGCTGAGCTCCAGGAGATTATCCTTCTTCTTTAACATATTTCCTGCCTTAAGATGCCAAAGAGAAAGGGAAAGATTAGAGGAGCTTCCTCCTTACCCTATGCGATCCCAACTCTTCGTCAGGCTCCGATTACAGCATATGTGACGCCTATTGCATCTCGGGGCATTCCTTTAACTGGTACAGAGAGGAGTCCCAGTCAGGAAAGTGAGATTTCACTTGGCCCACGAAGTCCAGCTCAGCAGGCTCAAGGAGCGGTGAGTATGTTGGGAAGCACGCCCATTGAGACCTTGGAAGTCAGGGCCTCTGAACTGGCTAAGGAGGGGCTTCCTTGTTTTACAGCAACACTCCAGGAGGGGGTTTCCCCTGAAAATCTGAGCCTCTCAGTTACCTCTTCAGTTGCCGGGTTGAACTTGTCAGGTTTACAGACAATGGTGGGTAAAATACGGCCTAGACCTGATACAACTTTACAACCGTTGGTAAGACCTGCAAAGGTAACATTGGAGTCCTTATGGTCGGCTATGGAGTCTCTGCATAAGGTGTGTCTTACTTTTGTTTCCAATTCAAAGATGAATGCCTCAACAATTGAAACAATTCAATCTTGCCTAACCCATCAGGAGAATAGTTTGAAAGATTGTGAATTATCTTTATCCCAAGTAAAAGAGGTAGAACATAAATTACTCCAAGATGCAAATATAGTTCATCAAAAATTGGAGAATTTAGAGAATGGAGCTAGATCATTAAATCTGAGACTATTAAATTTTTCAACTGTTAAACTAAGCTCCCCACGGGATGTATTTCATAAATTTTTAAAAGAAGTTCGTCAATACTCTGAAACCAGGCTTCCTCCAATACAAAAATCTTTACTATTTACCAATTTCCTCTACTCAGGAAGCTAGATTACAAGGTCAAGAGGTGGCTGACTCATCTTCTGATAGCTTAAACATTTCAGCTCTTTTAGAGAGATCACAAGAAGAGGTGGATTTTTGTGCCACCTTACTGGTCTCCTGTGTATTTCTTCACGACAAGGAAGCTTTGCTAAGACTTTATTTGAGACAATCTGCTTCAGTTACTTTTATGAGAGAAAAGATTCAGATATTTCCTGTCATCTCCAGATGGACACAGGAAAGAAGGAAGAAGTTTCTGTCTATGCGACAGGAAGCTTTGAATTTGGGTGCTAATTTTCAGTTAAGGTTTCCATGTAAATGCGTATTACAGATCGATAATGTTAGTTTTCATTTTTTTTGAACCTTCACAACTTTGTTCATTTTTGGATGCAAGAGCTCCTAAAATCTGACTTGTAATGACTTCTGAACTTTTTAAAGAGTTTAGATGCACTTAATTAGACCTTGCTTTCTTTTCTTTCTTCTTTATACATCCTCTCAGGTTATGGCATATTGATCAGTCTCCCTCTTAGTGGACTAATGCCTGTAAAATTTGGTAAAAGAGGGAATTATCCCTAAATATTTTTTTTTGTATTTCTTGGCATATTGCTTGACAAAGTCATCTTTGGTGAATTATTGTAAATTGTCTTAAATAAAAAATTTAAAAAATATAGCATTGGACCAATGATTGAGTTTTGAGCTAGTAGTGGAATGCTGTATCTTGGGCACTATCTGTTTTCTGAGATCGTATGTTTAAAATATAATTGGTTTCTTTGTGAGTTACAACTCAATCAATATAGTGGGGTGAGATACCTAGGTTGGTCAGTTGAGAGTCAAAAATTAGTTAGGTACTCAAAGGAATAATTACTTCAAGCAAGTACTCTTATCTTAAAGAGGAAAAAGGCCTCGAGAAACCCCTTGACAGCTACACAAGTCAAACTGGGGTTGGACTTCCTCATCATCGGCCCGAAAAAACCTCTTTGCACAGACTTTATTGGCTAAAGAATATTAGAACAGAACTTAGCTCAAGAACGGGTCAGTCTCTGTGCTCCCTTATTGGCTAGAGCAGTGATCAACGACAGCCAGCGTTTCGAATTTGCAGTTTCTTCAGGATCACTGGATAAATTTCCGCTCGATCCTTATCATAGATATCTGCCGTAAGGATCGAGCGGAAATTTTCTTTTAGCTCTAATAGCTGCCTTCATCTCACTTTTTAACAATACCGGCTGTAGTTTGACCTTCCTTCCTCCTTTTTTAATACATGGAATATATCTGACCTGGGCTTCCAGGATGATATTTTTGAACAGCATCCAAGCTTGATGTAAATTTTTCACCTTTGCATCTTCTCCTCTAAGTTTTTTTTTTGTTTTTAACTATTCTTGTTTTTTATTTATTTATTTATCATTTTACATAATTACATTCACATTTATCACATAAATGTAAGGAAATACAGAAATTAATATAAAGAAAAAGGAAAACCTTTTCTCTCAACAATATATATATTTATACAATTGTCCACAATTGGAAGATCCAAGATCAGGAAGTTGCTGCAGAGGATTCTTCATCTGTTTCCACAAACTCTTATAATTTCTTAGGTTCAAACAAATAAGTAATAAGGAAATAAAACACTTATAAGAGAATCGCGCTAGGAAGGTCCCACCTAGGGCAATGATTCCTGGCTTGAAAGCCAAGACTTCACACCTCCCAGTCTGCGATTTCCTTGATGTGTCAGGAAATATATTCATCTTTGAACCCAAAAAACTAAAAAACTATCAACCATGTATCGGAAATATAATTTCAAAACATTGTTCCTATCTAAATCAAAGGCGAAAGTCACTAATAATATAACTCTATTTATAACTTCTGAGTTTTCCAAAATGTCTGTTAAACTTACATCTCTTTTCTCTGATAAAGAAAATTTAAAGGAAATATAAATCACTTTAGTCACCAAAAGGTGGCTATCAGAAAGTATTAGCAAAGTATCAGAGAAATATTTCTTCAAGAATTCAGTAGCTAATATATAAGATATTATAGGTAAATTTATCATTCTCAAGTTGTTTTTCCTTAATTGGTTCTCCAGAAATTCCAATTTTTTTACAAGAAAGATGACTATTCTTAAATACCAAATTATCTGATTTTCATAGAGAAACCATTTCCATAATCAAAGTCTCTATTTTTATATCTTGGACTTCCACTTTGTTAGATAAGTATTAATATAAATTCTTTAACTCACATTCTGAAAATTTTTAAACATCTGGAGAAGAGAGTTATTCACACTCTGCAGCAATTCCTATAGCACATCCATTATGACATTATTGGCTTCACCAAGTCCAATTTCTCCACAGAAACTGCTCTAGATATCTTTGAGGGGAAGAGCTCACTCTCCAATCCCCCAGTTGGTTTATTATCCAGAGTCGATGCTGCACCAGGACCTCCTCGGGTCACGTGAAAATCCTAACCCACTTTGGGCGTTTCCATTATTGACCTCCATAGCGAAGCAATACTGTTTCCGGGTCTTGGAGGGTCATGCCAACAGGGGGACTCAAAGTAACTCCCTCTCCACTGAGATTCGGCAATAAAACCTTGCTGTTCCCCGAAGCAGGAACCAATATCTCCGACGTTATGACCCCGAATCTCTCCAAAATAGACTGAGAAGTGGTGGGAACCCCAGCCATGTTCGAGGAGGACAACACCATGGCTTTGCCTTTTCTCTTCCCCATTCTCTGGGGAGCGCGCCTTCTTCTTCAGGCATTCTGGTGTAAAACGAGAACTCAACTAGCGTACGTCCTCCCTCAATGCCATCTTGGATCCTCCAAGTTGGGACACTCTTTGTCTGGTTTCTCTTCAGAGGCCTGTCTGATATGGGTAACCCTACAGCACAGCCCTCTGAGTCATTGAAACACAGAAGCCCCTCCACTTCTGCAAGGTGGTGTCCCTTCGGAGGGGAACTATTCTTGTTTTATTATAGTTTTCTTTTTGAAAGTTAAACATTAACGCATTGGATTCCTGTGTAAACTTACTCCAGAGCTTATATAAAATCTGATAATGTTATGATCGCTGTTATCAAGTGACCCCAGCACCATTACCTCCTGCACCAGATCATGCGCTCCACTAAGGATTAGGTCTAGAATTGTTCCCCCTCTTGTTGCTTCCTGGTATGTCCTGATGTTACATTTACCCAGTCAATATCAGAGTAATTGAAATCACCCATTATTATTATATTCCCCAGTTTGTTAGCCTCCCTAATTTCTGATAACATTTCTTCATCTGTCTATTCATCCTGGCTAGGTGGACAGTAGTACACTCCTATAACTATCCTTTCCCTTTTACACATGGAATTTCTATCCATAGGGATTCCAAGATGTGTTTTCTGTCCTGCAGAATTTTTAATATATTTGATTGAAGGCCCTCCTTAACATATAATGCTACCCTTCCACCAATTTGATCTACCCTATCACTGCAATATAATTTGTTGCCTGGTATGACAGTGTCCCACTGGTTACCCTCCTTCCATCAGGTCTCAAAGATGCCTGTTATATATACCTTTTCATTTAGTTCAATATATTTTAACTCTCCTATCTACATTTTTAGACTTCTGGCATTTTTATATAGGCATTTCAAACTGTTTGTTGTTGCTATTTACATCTTGCTCAGCAGTAGACTGTGATAATTTGCAATCTTGAAAATCTGTCTGCTTTTTATTTAAAGACAAAGCATAACATAACTATTTGAAAAGGTGAATCAAATTTTGTATATTTACACCCGTGTGTTTTATTTAAAGACACCTGGTCTACTATGGTCTCTACTGCAACCTTGCTATCGTGCTTATTTGTTTTGCTGCCACTGCTGCATTTGTGTCCACTTACCTGCAAAAGTGCTGGTATTCTGTACATTTAGATGCACAAGTGGTGCTTAAATGCAGGTGCTCAGTTATAGAAGTGCCTTAAATTGTTTAGTAAGCTTTTAGAGTATAATTAAACTCTGGAATTCGTTTCCAGAGAATGTGGTAAAATCAGTTTGCTTAGCAGGGTTTAAAAAAGGTTTGGATAACTTCCTAAAAGAAAAGTTCATAAGCCATTATTAAAATGGACTTGGGAAAATCCACTGCTTATTTCTGGGATAAGCAGCATAAAATGTATTGTACTGTTTTGGGATCTTGCCAGGTACTTGTGACCTGGATTGGCCACTGTTGGAAACAGGATACAGGGCTTGATGGACCTTCGGTGTGTCCCAGTATGGCAACACTTATGTACTTATATATATGTACTTATATATTAGGATCTGAATTTACCACATCAATGGACAGGAACCCAAACTGAGATCCACTGTGCTACAATGTGCTGTGTTATAGATTAAGCAATATGTTTTCATAGCTGTTTCATTAATTTGATCTGAAAGAAAGCCTTGTTGTAATTTTGCTTTAATTCTTCACAGATCAGCGGGGTGAGCCACTGGGACTATGGCCTGATCAACTTTTGCCCCACATAGCATCAGGGAGCTTTGAGGGTGGAGGAAAAGATTGACTTGTCTGGTCTTCCCCCCAAAAATGTGTTCTTCTTCCTCTGTATCTAAATTGTAATGTTAGCATAGTTTGAGCCCAAAGGCATATCGGTATGTAAGGGAATAACAACAAAAAAAGATTAACTATATATGACAGTTTCCCATTAATAAAGCAAATTAAAAAGTTTGCAAGACTTATGTGCATTCTTTGAACAATGAAAACTACTATTAAGGTCTCTCTGAATAGATGGATGTAAGTTTAGTTTGATTTCACATGGAGTGCTCCCACAGCTAGTGTCTTTGTTGTATGGCTTGATCATTTACCAAAAGACAAGGTTCACATAGAGTTTATGGTAGATGTCTTATTGTAGCGGCAAAGTGAAAATGTGCATAATGTGAATTTTAACATGTATGCTAGCCGTTATGAACTACTTCTGTTTTTCATATTGCCGACATATGTTTCTTTTTTGATAGATGTTTAGCAAATAGGTCAATTTAACCACATTCATGGTGACTCAGGCGTACTGAAGAGAGCCAAACCTCTGCGTAAAGTGTAGAGGATGTTCATGAACTTTGGTTTATTAAGTGTATGAAAAATATAGACATGAAATTCCATTTAGCTTTTTGGGGAAGTAGCTGCTCTACATTAACAGAAATGTAGATTTTACTGCCTACATTCACCGTACCAGTCATCAAAAGAATCTGAATCAGAAAATAACGCAAAATGACTCTCGGTGCAATAATATAATTTGAACAGATTTTTGAACCAAGCACTGAATTGATATAGTGAGATTTTCCTAAATGAGTGAATTCATAAGAATATATTACTCGAAAAACTGAGTCAGACATGTAGTCCATCTGGTTTAGCATACTGTTCGTTGACAGTGGCAAATAGTGAATGCTTGGTTCAAAAATCTGTTCAAGTTATCTCAACTGAATATTAGCACTTAGCGGCTAACCAGCTATAAAGAGAGGAGTGGCCTAATGGTTAGTGCAGCGGGCTTTGATCCTGGCAACTTGAGTTTGATTCCCATTGCAGCTCCTTGTGACCTTGGGTAAGTCACTTAACCCTCCATTGCCCCAGGTTCAAAAACTTAGATTGTGAGCTCTCTAGGGACAGAGAAAATACCTGCATATAATGTGTACAGTGCTGTGTACACCTAATAGTGCTATAGAAATGATTAGTAGTATGCCACATGACTTATAGAGGGGTATTTTTGATATTACATCTAAGTCCAACTTTGGATGTTTGTCTGCAGTGCACTGCACCCACCATTAGACTATTCCAGGGACCTGCATGCTGTACTAATGGACCTGAGTATAACATTTGAGGCTGGCAAGTAATGTTTTTAATCACATTTTTGGGGGGTGTAAGGGGTTTAGTGACCATTGGGGGAGTAAGGGGAGGTCATCCCTGATTCCCTCCAGTGGTCATCTGGCCATTTAGGGCACCTTTTTGTGTCTTATTTGTTATAAAAACAGGTCTAGATCAAAATGTCTTAGTTTTAGTCCTGAACAGTTTTGTTTTGTTCCATTATCACTAAAAAACGTTGAGGAATGCCCAGACCCCACCCTTATCATACCCCTGACACCACCCCCCCCTTATGATTTGAACGTGCTTCTGATGGACTTCATAGAAAAACATCTAAAAATTGGTTTTGAAAATACCGATTTGGACGTTTTTGTGAGAAAAATGTCCAAATGCAGATTTATGCCATTTTGTGGACGTTTTTCTCTTTTGAAAATTAGCTCCTTAGCCAGTAAAACCTGAATATTCAGCGCTAATCAGCTGCTTAGTAGTTAAGATTTGGCCTATCTTGAATTGCTAAGCACTTAACCAGTTAGCACTAAATGTTGGCTTAACCAGTTAAATTGCCACCGACAAAACTGAAACCAGATATTCAATGCCAGTTGCCAGATATGGCCCGACATTGAATATCTGGGGTCAGTACCGGCAGCTGCAGCAGCTAACCACGCTGCTAACCTCCGGCCGAATATCGAGGGGAAAGTATATGACACTTCAGATGATAGATGATGTCATCATTTTCAGTCATCAGAAATGTGGTTTTGCAAAGAGGTCCCACATGGGAAATGGGGTGTCCAGATTGGGACACTTTACAAAAGGCTGTGTCGGGTCCATATTGGAAAATTGACAGTTATTAATAAAGAACCGTGTCCCATTTCTGAAGGCTCCTGGTGCCTTTGTGGTATTTTAGACTTAAGAGTAACATCAGCAAATACTTTTTCACAGAGAGGGTAGTGAATGCTTGGAATGTCCTCCCGGTGGAGGTGGTGGAGAGAAAAACTGTCAGAATTTAAAAATGCCTGGGATAGACACAAGAATCTATAAATAGAAAGAGGATAGTATTAAAACAAAACTTAACACATCAACGGCCTTTCATTTATGATGGACAAAGTGGTGCTTAGATGGCAACTCCAGCAGTGGGGAAGTGAGGAACCCGATTCTCTATTTCACAGAAGGCTTGCTTAATGTCAATTTATCTAATCAGTGCATTCTGTGGTAAGAGTTCATATATTCTTTGCACATAAGATATTCAACTATATATATCACATTTTATTTATGAGTCCACTGATATGTACATACTCTGGTTTTATACATGTACATTATGCTATATATACACACGTTATGTTTTGTTGATGATCCATTAATTATATATCATATATTTTATTTATTTATGTTTCTAAATAATAATAATGTCTGCTTTTAAGTGCAAAATATATGTTTCAGTTTTAATCTACATGTTTCAGTTTAAAGCTAAACTGAGCATTTTTATTATTATTATTTTTATTATTAGTCTTCTATTTTTATTTCATTTTAGTTTAATATTTGATTATTTAAATGTAATTTGTTTTTATGTTATATATGCATGACATATTTATATGTCTTTTTAGAATACGTTTTGTGACCCCTGAGGCAGGCGTTTCCTTACGCTGAAACACGGACCTTGTCGGGTCCTTTGTACAAGCAACTAATAAGGTGTTTTCCAAGCACCATCTCCCGAGTTGGTTTCGTCTGTAGTCAGCCTCTACTCCTATTGGTTTGTTTGTGATGTCGTGGAGGTTTTTCCTGTGCATTGCTCCTGAAGTGAGGCCAGTGCAGGACAGACTTCTATGATCTATGTCCCATATGTATGGCAAGACAGGTCAGGAGTTTTTGGATTAGGCTTCGACAGCAACTTTAGTTGGGAAGTAGAGCCAATGCCAGGCAGACTTTTACGGTCTGAGGTCCAAAAATGGGAAGGACAGATCAGGATCAAGTATGTATATTTTATGCCATATTTGTATTGTATGCTATGAGCATGAATGCTGTGTATGTCAGTGGGGGAGGAGAAGACATCTTAAAGTAAAGCTTTCTAGTAATTCTGTTGCATTGTTGGTTAAATCATGAATTGATAATGAATATGACTTTGGGCAGATAGGGTGCAGGTCTTTATGTATCATCATTTACATGTTACTTGAAGCCCTGGGATTGCTACTAATTGGGTTTTTGGCAGGTACTTGTGACCTGGATTGGCCACTGTTGGAAGCAGGTTACTGAGCTAGATGGACTATTGGTCTGATCTAGTATGCTATTCTTATGTTCTTAAACTAGTTATGACCTGTAAGGAAACATAAGTACATAGTACATAAGTATTGCCATACTGGGAAAGACCAAAGGTCCATCAAGCCCAGCATCCTGTTTCCAACATAGTAACGTGGAGGGGCATAATTGACCGAAAACGTCTATCTCCATGGGCGTTTATCTCCGAGAACGGGTCCGTGAAGGGGTGGACCGAACCGTATTTTCGAAAAAAATAGACATCCATGTTTTATTCGACAATTTGTGAGCTGGGCGTTTTTGTTTTTCAGTGATAATGGAAAATGAAAGCGCCCAGCTCAAAAACGAATAAATCCAAGGCATTTGTTCGTGGGAGGGGCCAGGATTCGTAGTGCACTGGTCCCCCTCACATGCCAGGACACCAACCGGGCACCCTAGGGGGCACTTTTACAAAAACAAAAAAAAAAAAGGTAAAAGAGCTCCCAGGTGCATAGCACCCTTCCCTTGTGTGTTGAGCCCCCCAAATCCCCCTCAAAACCCACTGCCCACAAGTCTACACCATTACTATAGCCCTAAGGGGTGAAGGGGGGCACCTACATGTGGGTACAGTGGGCTTGGGGGGGTTGGACGACTAAGCATTAAGCAGCACAATTGTAACAGGTAGGGGGGGGATGGGCCTGGGTCCACCTGCCTGAAGTCCACTGCACCCCCTAACAACTGCTCCAGGGACCTGCATACTGCTGCCAGGGAGGTGGGTATGACATTTGAGGGTGAAAATAAAAAGTTGTGAAACATCATTTTTTGTGGTGGGAGGGGGTTAGTGACCACTGGGGGAGTCAGGGGAGGTCATCCCCGATTCCCTCTGGTGGTAATCTGGTCATTTAGGGCACTTTTTGGGGCCTTATTCGTGAAAAAACAGGGTCCAGGAAAAGTGCCCTAAATTCTAGCTACAAATGCATACTTTTTTTTCCATTATCGGTGAAAGGCGCCCATCTCTCCTCGGCCGATAACCACGCCCCAGTTCCACCTTCGCCATGCCTCTGACACGCCCCCGTCAACTTTGTACGCTTCCGCGATAGAGTGCAGTTGAAAACGTCCAAAATCGGCTTTCCATTATACCGATTTATTCGTTTTTGTGAGATAAACGTCTATCTCCCGATTTGGGTCGAAATCTGGGCGTTTTTCTCTTTCAATTATAAGGTGGATAGTAACATAGTAGATGACGGCAGAAAAAGACCTGCATGGTCCATCCAGTCTGCCCAACAAGATAAGCTCATATGTGTATACCTTACCTTGATTTGTACCTGCCTTTTTCAGGGCACAGACCGTACAAGTCTGCCCAGCAGTATTTCCCGCCTCCCAACCACCAGTCCCGCCTCCCATCTCCGGCTCTGGCACAGACCGTATAAGTCTGCCCTCCACTATCCTCGCCTCCCAACTACCAACCTCTCTTCCCCCACCTGCTCCGCCAACAGTGGCCAATACAGAACAGATCACAAATACCTGGCAAGATCCCAAAAAAATACAAAAAAATTTGATTTATTTATTTATTACATTTGTATCCCACATTATCCCACCTCTTTGCAGGCTTTATACTGCTTACCCTAGAAATAGTGAATTTTCCTCAAGTCCATTTAATAACGGTCTATGGACTTTTCCTTTAGGAAGCTGACCAAACCTTTTTTAAACTCCACTAAGCTAACCGCCTTTACCACATTCTCTGGCAACGAATTCCAGAGTTTAATTACACGTTGAGTGAAGAAACATTTTCTCCGATTCGTTTTAAATTTACTACATTGTAGCTTCATCGCATGCCCCCTAGTCCTAGTATTTTTGGAAAGCGTGAACAGACGCTTCACATCCACCCGTTCAACTCCACTCATTATTTTATAGACCTCTATCATATCTCCCCTTAGCCACCTTTTCTCCAAGCTGAAGAGCCCTAGCCACTTTAGCCTTTCCTCATAGGGAAGTCGTCCCATCTCCTTTATCATTTTCGTTGCCCTTCTCTGCACCTTTTCTAATTCCACTATATCTTTTTTGAGATGCGGCGACCAGAATTGAACGCAATATTCGAGGTGCGCGATACAAAGGCATTATAACATCCTCATTTTTGTTTTCCATTCCTTTCCTAATAATACCTAACATTCTATTTGCTTTCTTAGCCGCAGCAGCACACTGAGCAGAAGGTTTCAACGTATCATCAATGACGACACCTAGATCCCTTTCTTGGTCCGTGACTCCTAACGTGGAACCTTGCATAACGTAGCTATAATTCGGGTTCCTCTTTCCCACATGCATCACTTTGCACTTGCTCACATTAAACGTCATCTGCCATTTAGACGCCCAGTCTCGTAAGGTCCTCTTGTAATTTTTCACAATCCTCCCGCGATTTAATGACTTTGAATAACTTTGTGTCATCAGCAAATTTAATTACCTCACTAGTTACTCCCATCCCTAGGTAATTTATAAATAGGTTAAAAAGCAGCGGTTCCAGCACAGACCCCTGGGGAACCCCACTAACTACCCTTCTCCATTGAGAATACTGACCATTTAACCCTACTCTCTGTTTTCTATCTTTTAACCAGTTTTTAATCCACAATAGAACATTACCTCCTATCCCATGATTCTCCAATTTCCTCTGGAGTCTTTCATGAGGTACTTTGTCAAACGCCTTCTGAAAATCCAGATACACAATATCAACTGGCTCACCTTTATCCACACGTTTGTTCACCCCTTCAAAGAAATGTATTAGATTGGTGAGGCAAGATTTCCTTTCACTAAATCCATGTTGACTTTGTCTCATTAATGTATGCTTTTGAATATGCTCTGTAATTTTGTTCTTAATAATAGTCTCTACCATTTTGCCCAGCACAGACGTCAGACTCACCGGTCTATAATTTCCCAGATCTCCTCTGGAACCTTTTTAAAATATCGGCATTAAATTGGCCACCCTCCAATCTTCCGGTACCATGCTCGATTTTAAGGATAAATTACATATTACTAACAATAGCTCCGCAAGTTCATTTTTCAGTTCTATCAGTACTCTGGGATGAATACCATCCGGTCCAGGAGATTTCCTACTCTTCAGTTTGTAGAACTGCCCTATTACATCCTCCAGGTTTACAGAAAATTCATTAAGTTTCTCCAACTCGTCAGCTTCAAATACCATTTCTGGCACCGGTATCCCACCCAAATCTTCCTCGGTGAAGACTGAAGCAAAGAATTCATTTAATCTCTCCGCTATGGCTTTGTCTTCCCTGATCGCCCTCTTAGCATTTGTTATCAGCGCTTTGCATTTGACTTGACATTCCTTATGCTGTTTCTTATTATTTTCAGTCAGTTCCTTCTTTCATTTTCTGAAGGATTTTCTTTTAGCTCTAATAGCTTCCTTCACCTCACTTTTTAACCACGCCGGCTGTCGTTTTGTTTTCCGGCCTCCTTTTTTAATACGTGGAATATATTTGGCCTGGGCTTCCAGGATGGTGTTTTTGAACAGCATCCACACCTGCTGTAAATTTTTGACCCTCGCAGCCGCTCCTCTAAGTTTTTTTTTCACCGTTTTTCTCATTTTATCATAGTCTTCTTTTTTAAAGTTAAATGCGAACATATTTGATTTCCTATTATTCTTACTTCAAAGCTAATATCAAATTCGATCTATTATGATCACTGTTATCAAGCGGCCCCAGCACCATTACCTCCCGCACCAGATCATGTGCTTCACTAAGGACTAGGTCTAGAATTTTTCCTTCTCTCGTCGGCTCCTGTACCAGCTGCTTCATAAAGCTGTCCTTGATTTCATCAAGGAATTTTACCTCCCTAGCATGCCCCGATGTTACATTTACCCAGTCAATATCGGGGTAATTGAAATCACCCATTATTATTGTGTTGCCCAGTTTGTTTGCGTCCCTAATTTCCTTTAACATTTCTGCATCCCTCTGTTGATCCTGGCCAGGCAGACGGTAGTACACTCCTATCACTATCCTTTTTTTCCTTTACACATGGAATTTCAATCCACAGTGATTCCAAGAAGTGTTTTGTTTCCTGCAGAATTTTCAATCTATTTGATTCAAGGCTCTCGTTAATATACAATACTACCCTTCCACCAATTCGATCCACCCTATCACTACGATATAATTTGTACCCCGGTATGACAGTGTCCCACTGGTTATCCTCCTTCCACCAGGTCTCAGAGTTACTACTACTACTACTAGTTGCCTATTATATCTAATTTTTCATTTAGTTCAATATATTCTAACTCTCCCATCTTATTTCTTAGACTCCTGGCATTTGCACATAGACATTTCAAACTATGTTTGTTGTTCCTATTTACATGATGCTTAGTACTTGACAGTATTAATTTGCAATCTTTTGTCTGATTTTTATTTAAGGACACCTGATCTACTACAGTCTCTTTTGCAACCTCACTATCAGGATACCCTATATTCACTGTTTTGGTGATATCTTTGAAAGATACCTTATCCTGAACCATGCGCTTTTGAGCGACTGTCGGCTTCCCCCCGTTTCTAGTTTAAATGCTGCTCTATCTCCTTTTTAAATGCCGATGCCAGCAGCCTGGTCCCACCCTGGTTAAGGTGGAGCCCATCCTTTCGGAATAGGCTCCCCCTTCCCCAGAATGTTGCCCAGTACCTATCAACTCTAAAACCCTTCTCCACGCAACGTCTCATCCACGCATTGAGACTCTGGAGCTCTGCCTATCTCTTGGGCCCTGCGCGTGGAACAGGTAGCATTTCAGAAAATGCTACCCTAGAGGTTTTGGATTTGAGCTTTCTACCTAAGAGCCTAAATTTGGCTTCCAGAACCTCTCTCCCACATTTTCCTATGTCATTGGTACCCACATGTACCAAGACATGCTCCTCCCCAGCACTATCTAAAATCCTATCTAGGTGCCGTGTGAGGTCCATCACCTTCACACCAGGCAGGTAAGTCACCAGACGATCCTCACATCCTCACATCCAACAGCCACCCAGTCTAATGATTAAATCACCAAGTACAACAGCTGTCCTAACCTTTCCATCCCGGGCAGCA